>NC_133386.1:164786145-167186145 GCF_047511655.1 Castor canadensis
AGGTAACACACTTGCACAGGAAATTAATGTGAGTCAATGCCCTGTATAGCTATCCTTATCTCAACCAACAAAAACCCTTGTTCCTTCCTATTATTGCTTATACTCTCTCTACAACAAAATTAGAAATAAGGGCAAAATAGTTTCTGCTGGGTATTGAGGGGGTTGGGGGGAGAGGGAAGGGGCAGAGTGAGTGGTAAGGGAGGGGATGGGGGCAGGGGGGAGAAATGACCCAAGCCTTGTATGCACATATGAATAATAAAATAAAAAGAAAGAAAAAAAAAAGAAATTTCATAGGCTATATTTCTATTCTCCTGAACAAGTGAGAATAAACAACCTCAGCCATTGTTATGGTTTGAATTTAAATGTCTCCCGGGCCAGTGCCCAGATGGCTTGGGAAGACGTGGACCAGGTGAGCTTCATGGTACGCAGTACTCCCACAGACAAGCCTGGGCCAGAGTAGCATAGCCCCCTGGATAGACCAACCTCCACCTGGGGGAGAAAAAGAGAAACTGAGTAATAAGCAATAAGAGCAATAAAGACAGGTGGGAAAGAAGGTGGGGTGCATTGAACGCCAAAGATTGGGGGAAGGGAACCCTTCCCAGAACTGTAAATAAACAAGCCAGCCTTGCCGGAGAGCCTCTGGCAGGAGCAGGGGCACGTGCCCAGCAACCAGGAGCAGGAAAGATTGTGAGAGTGGTGGAGGGAGGAAAACTCCACAGGTAAGGAGGGAAGACCCACTTCCCACTTGAACTGTAAACAAATATGGCAGCTGGCAGGAGCAGCAGTACCGCCCAGTAATCAGGAGCAGGAAAGCTTGTGAAAGTGGCGGTGGGAGGAAAACTGCAAAAGAGAGGGGGAAGACCCACCTCCCAAATGAACTGTAAATAAACATGCAGGCCTGACAACACGGGTGCAGTGTCACTTTTCCCAGTGCTTGGTAAGGGGAAAGCTTGTAGCAGAGGCTCATGCACAGGAGAAATCTGAGTAAACAAAGCCTGCAGGGCCAGGTGAGTGCTAAGCTCACCCCTGAGATCTGCATAAATAATGCCTCAAGCAACAGCAGGCTGACAGCAGCAGACAGGCAAGCCACAGCTGCAGATACCATTCTCAGAACTGTCTCCAGACTCTTTTCTTTTCTTTTTCTCCCTACCTTTGATGAAAGAACAACCGAATTACACCTGCAAGCTGAAAAACTTACTGAAACTGTATTGCATTTGAACTTGGGACACGTGGTGGGGTTTCTTTTGTGCATGTGTGTGTAGTTTTGTTCTACTTTATGGGTCTCCTTTGATGAGACAACTACAGAACAACATCTGAGGCACCATCTCCAGGATTGGAGACTGAGACAGACACCCAAATTATTAAGACTGATACTTCATTGCATTTGAACTTGGAGGTTTTTTTGGTTTTTTGGGTTTTTGGTTTTTTTAAATTTTCTATTTTTTCATTTTATTTTAATACATTTTTATATATAGATTTTTCTTTCATTTACTTATTTTTTATTTTTATTCTTATCTTTATTTTTTTATTTTTCATTTTCAATCCTCTCTCTGTCTCTCTAAAGTCTGTTCAGCTTACTGTCAATTAGTACACTAACACTCCCTGTTTATACCTTTGAAACCTTCTTGTCTGATACCTTGTTCTGTTTTCTCCTTCCAGTCTGTGTATTTGTTTTTCCCATTTCGTTAACTTCTTGCTTTCCATCTCAGCTCACCCTTCCATTCTAAATATTACCATTGTTGTTATTACAAGCTAGAAAATACTTAATTGCACAAAGTACAGGGACAGTAACAACACCAAAGACAATGATGGGAAGACAGAAAAAACAGGGAAACCAGTTTCCCCACAGCAAAAAATTAGTACAAGAACCAGAGGGGAATGAAGAAAACAGGTACTTAGATCCAGACTCCAACAAAATGAAGATAAACTATTTCAAAGGACCAAATAAAGCCCACAAGAATAATTTAAAAGAAGACATACTACAGGTACTCAATAAGAATTTTATAGAGATGATACTGGATAGGGTCAACCAAAATGTACAGGAGACACTGAAGAAATTCCAAGACAACAAAAATAGAGAATTTGAAAAAGCAAAAGAAGAAATAAAGGAAACCATAGAAGCACTGTATAAACACCAAAGTGAAACAGAGAACATGAAGAATAAACAGATAAATGAAGTCAGGACAAAAATAGACAACATTAAAGAGGAAACCAGACAGGATATGGAACACCTCAGAAAAAAGAACGAAACAGAACTGCAAAACAAAACGGAAGGCCAATCCAACAGAGTAGAACAAACAGAAGACAGAATGTCAGAACTTGAAGATGAAATGGTAATTAAAGGAAAAACCAAAGAACTATTAATTAAACAACTCAAGACCTGTGAAAAGAAAATGCAAGAACTCACCAACTCCATCAAAAGACCAAACTTGAGAATCATGGGCATCGAAGAAGGAGAAGAGGTGCAAGCGAAGGGAATGCGTAATATATTTAACAAAATAATAATGGAAAATTTCCCAAATCTAGAGAAAGATATTCCCATCCACATGCAAGAGGATTCCAGGACACCAAACAGACTAGATCAAAATAAAACTACCCCATGACATATCATCATTAAAACAACAAGTTCAGAAACTAGGGAAAGAATATTGAAGGCTGTAAGAGAGAAAAAACAAGTAACATACAGAGGTAAACCCATCAAAATCACAGTAGACTTCGCAACAGAAACAATAAAAGCAAGAAGAGCGTGGGGTGAGACTTTCTGGGCACTGAATGAAAATAACTTCAACCCCAGGATACTCTACCCAGCAAAACTATCATTCAAAATAGATGGAGCAATAAAAGTCTTCCATGATAAGCAGAAACTAAAACAATATGTGACCACAAAGCCACCACTACAAAAGATTCTTCAAGGGATTCTGCACACAGAAAGTGAAACCCAACTTAACCATGAAAAGACAGGCAGCACCAAACCACAGGAAAATAAAAAGCAAGACAGTAGAGAGTAACCTCAACTTAGGTACATACAATCAAACCTTCAAACAACTAAGACAACTAAATGACAGGAATCACCACATACCTATCAGTACTAACGCTTAATGTTAATGGACTTAATTCACCCATCAAAAGGCACCACTTGACGAAATGGATTAAAAAGGAAGATCCAACAATTTGTTGCTTACAGGAGACCCATCTCACTGACAGAAATAAGCACAGGCAAAGGATGAAAGCCTGGAAGAAGATTTCCCAAGCGAATGGCCCCCGAAAACAGGCAGGAGTAGCAATACTTATCTCTGACAAAGTAGACTTCAAACCTACATTGATCAAACAAAATACATTCCATACTAATAAAAGGGGAAATAGACCAAAAGGAAATAATAATCATCAACCTGTATGCACCCAATGTCAACGCACCCAATTTCATCAAACTTACCCTGAAAGACCTAAAAGCATATATAAACTCCAACACAGTCGTTGTGGGAGACTTTAACACCCCATTATCATCAATAGATAGGTCATCCAAACAAAAAATCAATAAAGAAATCCAAGATCTAAAATATGCAATAGGTCAAATGGACCTAGTTGATGTCTACAGAACATTTCATCCAATCTCTACACAATATACATTCCTCTTAGCAGCCCATGGAACCTTCTCCAAAATAGATCATATCCTAGGGCACAAAGCAAGTCTCAGCAAATATAAGAAAACAGAAATTATACCGTGCATACTATCTGATCACAATGCAGTAAAAGTAGAACTCAACAAAAGTAAAGAAAAAAACATGCAAACAGCTGAAAACTAAAGAACTCATTACTTAATGAAGAATGGATCATTGATGAAATAAAAGAGGAAATTAAAAAGTTCCTGGAAGTCAATGAAAATGAAAACACAAACTACTGGAACCTATGGGACACAGCTAAGGCAGTGTTGAGAGGAAAGTTTATAGCCATGAGTGCATATATTAAAAAGACTGAAAGATCCCAAATCAATGACCTAATGATACATCTCAAACTCCTAGAAAACAAGAACCAGCAAATGCCAAAACAAATAGAAGGAGAGAAATAATAAAAATAAGAGCTGAAATCAATGAAATAGAAACCAAAAAAAACCATACAAAGAATTAATAAAACAAAAAGTTGGTTCTTCGAAAAAATAAACAAGATCGATAGACCCCTGGCAAACCTGACTAAAATGAGGAGAGAGAAAACCGAAATTAGTAGAATCAGGAATGCTAAAGGGGAGATAACAACAAACACCATGGAAGTCCAGGAAATCATCAGAGACTACTTTGAGAACCTATATTCAAATAAATTTGAAAATCCTACAGAAATGGACAGATTTCTAGATACATATGACCATCCAAAACTAAACCAAGAGGAAATTAATCACCTGAATAGATATATAACACAAAATGAAATTGAAGCAGCAATCAAGAGTCTCCCCAAAGAGAAAAGTGCAGGACCTGATGGTTTCTGTGCTGGATTCTATCAGACCTTTAAAGAAGACCTGATACCAACCCTCCTTAAACTGTTCCATGAAATAGAAAGGGAACAAAAACTGCCAAACACGTTTTATGAACCCAGTATTACACTTATCCCAAAACCAGGCAAAGATACCTCCAAAAAGGAGAACTATAGGCCAATCTCCCTAATGAACATTGATGCAAAAATCCTCAACAAAATAATGGCAAACTGAATTCAACAACATATCAAAAAGATTATTCACCACGACCAAGTAGGCTTCATCCCAGGGATGAAAGGGTGGTTCAACATATGAAAATCAATAAACATAATAAACCACATTAACAGAAGCAAAGACAAAAACCACCAGATCATCTCAATAGATGCAGAAAAAGCCTTTGATAAGATCCAACACCATTTCATGATAAAAGCTCTAAGAAAACTAGGAATAGAAGGAAAGTACCTCAACATTATAAAAGCTATATATGACAAACCTACAGCCAGCATTATACTTAACAGAGAAAACCTGAAACCATTCCCTCTAAAATCAGGAACCAGACAAGGATGCCCACTATCTCCACTCCTATTCAACATAGTACTGGAATTCCTAGCCAGAGCAATTAGGCAAGAAGAAGGAATAAAAGGAATACAAATAGGTAAAGAAACTGTCAAAATATCCCTATTTGCAGATGACATGATCCTATACCTTAAAGACCCAAAACACTCTCCTCAGAAGCTTCTAGACATCATCAATAGCTACAGCAAGGTAGCAGGATATAAAATCAACATAGAAAAATCATTAGCATCTATACACTAACAATGAGCAAACTGAAAAAGAATGTATGAAAACAATTCCATTCACAATAGCCTCAAAAAAAATCAAATACCTAGGTGTAAACCTAACAAAAGATGTGAAAGACCTCTACAAGGAAAACTATACACTTCTGAAGAAAGAGATTGAGGAAGACTATAGAAAGTGGAGAGATCTCTCATGCTCATGGATTGGTAGAATCAACATAGTAAAAATGTCTAAACTCCCAAAAGTAATCTACATTTTTAATGCAATTCCCATCAAAATTCCAATGACATTCATTAAAGAGATTGAAAAATCTACCGTTAAATTTATATGGAAACACAGGAAGCCACGAATAGCCAAGGCAATACTCAGTCAAAAGAACAATGCAGGAGGTATCACAATACCTGACGTCAAACTATATTACAAAGCAATAACAATAAAAACAGCATGGTACTGGCACAAAAACAGACATGAAGACCAGTGGAACAGAATAGAGGAACCAGATATGAAGCCACACAACTATAACCAACTTGTCTTTGACAAAGGAGCTAAAAATATACGATGGAGAAGTAGCAGCCTCTTCAACAAAAACTGCTGGGAAAACTGCTAAGCAGTCTGCAAAAAACTGAAACTAGATCCATGTATATTACCCTATACCAAGATTAACTCAAAATGGATCAAGGATCTTAATATCAGACCACAAACTCTAAAGTTGATACAGGAAAGAGTAGGAAATACTCTGGAGTTAGTAGGTATAAGTAAGAACTTTCTCAATGAAACCCCAGCAGCACAGCAACTAAGAGATAGCATAGATAAATGGGACCTCATAAAACTAAAAAGCTTCTGTTCATCAAAAAAAATGGTCTCTAAACTGAAGAGAACACCCACAGAGTAGGAGAAAATATTTGCCAGCTATACATTAGACAAAGGATTGATAACCAGAATATATAGGGAACTTCAAAAACTAAATTCTCCCAAAACTAATGAACCAATAAAGAAATGGGCAAGTAAACTAAACAGAACTTTCTCAAAAGAAGAAATTCAAATGGCCAGAAAACACATGAAAAAATGCTCACCATCTCTAGCAATAAAGGAAATGCAAATTAAAACCATGCTAAGATTCCACCTCACCCCTGTTAGAATAGCCATCATTAGCAACACCACGAACAACAGGGGTTGGCGAGGATGCCGGGAGAAAGGAACCCTCTTACACTGTTGGTGGGAATGTAAAGTAGTACAACCACTCTGGAAAAAAATTTGGAGGCTACTTGAAAAGCTAGACATTGATCTACCATTTGATCCAGCATTACCACTCTTGGGGATATACCCAAAAGACTGTGACACAGGTTACTACAGAGGCACCTGCACACCCATGTTTATTGCAGCACTATTCACAATAGGCAAGTTATGGAAACACCCAAGACGCCCCACCATTGACAAATGGATTAAGAAAATGTGGTATCTATACACAATGGAATTTTATGCAGCCATGAAGAAGAATGGTAAATGGATGGAATTGGAGAACATCATTCTGAATGAGGTTAGCCTGGCCCAAAAGACCAAAAATTGTATGTTCTCCCTCATATGTGGACATTAGATCAAGGGCAAACACAACAATGGGATTGGACTTTGAGCACATGATAAAAGCAAGAGCACACAAGGAAGGGTGAGGATAGGTAAGACACCTAAAAAACTAGATAGCATTTGTTGCCCTTAATGCAGAGAAACTAAAGGAGATACCTTAAAAGCAACTGAGGCCAATAGGAAAAGGGGACCAGGAACTAGAGAAAAGATTAGATCAAAAAAAATTAACCTAGAAGGTAACACACTTGCACAGGAAATCAATGTGAGTCAACTCCCTGTATAGCTATCCTTATCTCAACCAGCAAAATCCCTTGTTCCTTCCTATTATTGCTTATACTCTCTCTACAACAAAATTAGAAATAAGGGCAAAATAGTTTCTGCTGGGTATTGAGGGGGTGGGGGAGATGGAGGGGGCAGAGTGGGAGGTAAGGGAGGATGTGGGGGCAGGGGTGTGAAATGACCCAAGCCTTGTATGCACATATGAATAATAAAAAAAAAAAAGAAAGTAAATGTCTCCTGAAGGCTCTTGTGTGAAGGCTTAGATGCCAGCTGATGAGTTTTAGGGAAGTGATTGGATCATGAGGACTGTAACCTCATCAGTGGGTTAATCCATTGCTGAATTCATAATTTAAAGATGTTGTTGGGAGTTGGTAGAAACTAGGAGATGGGGCCTAGTTGGAGAAAGTATGTCACCAGGGGTGGGCCCTGCAAGCCCCCTGTTCTCTTCTCTTGCTGCTTCATGGATGCCCTGATATGAGCAGCTTTCCTTCATTGTGCCCTTCCGTCATGATGTTCTGCCTTGCACATGCCTAAAAGCAATGGAGTCAGCTGACATGGACTGAAACCTCTGAACCCGTGAAGCAAAACGAAGCTTCTCTCCTTTGTAGCAGGGAGGAGAACCAGAAGAGAAACAGACAGGCCTGTGTCCTGATAAAGTAGCAGGGTGGAAGGGATGGCATAGCAGAGAGATAAAACGTAAAGAATCCAAACGTAAAGAAGGTCACGTAGCACTAGGGACAGAGGGCACTTAGCACTAGAGTGAAATAGCCTATAGAGTTGCATGTAACCATAGATGGGTTAAACCTTGTTTGTTTGTTTGTTTTTAATTTTATTGCCTCTGTAACCTGTTTGCAAGGGTATATAAGGTGAAACCCCTTTCTTCTTTGGCTTCAGCCTTTGGACATGAGTCTGCTGAGTTTGTGCTGGCACAATAAAGCATTGCTTCCTTAAAAAAAAAAAACAAAAAACAAAATAAATCATATGAGCATGCAGCTTGGCAGCTCTTGAAGGGCTGCTTTTGAAGGGCCAAACAGTGCCTCACTTACATTTTCTAATCCCATGGAGTTCAGAACAATGATTAAGAAAGTGTAGGAAGTGCAGACCAATGGGAAAACACTACGCTGGTTGGAGAAAGAGTTGTATTTCCACCTTTGTCACCAACAAATCACATGATCTCTAAGTGCCAGCATTTCCACTTGCAAAATGGGTCTTAAAATCCTTGCTTCCCTCACAAAGTACTCCAATGAGATAGTGGAAGTATTCAAAGTATAAAAACATTAGAATAAGGTAACATTATTAAGACACTTTGAGGTTTTAAAGCCCCTGCCATGCAGTTTCATCCAATTTCTTCTCTGGGACTGTTCTTTCAAGAGTTACCTATTAATGATATTTAGGACAAAGCAAGCAACAAAGTAAATCTGTCACCAGGGAAAATCAGCCAGCTAACAATGAAGAGGACCCTCATTTTGCCATTTACTTGGTGAACCTAACAAAATGCTTGATCTTACTCTCAGGCTAGCAGCTCCAAAACTAGACCTTAAGAGTTCTACAAAGTAGATTATATTTTGGATGATGACTCATGCTGATGTGGATATATAAACCAGGGTATATGTATATTTTTTAAAAGGATGAAACTGTTAATCTGTTTTTCTTGTACATTTTCTCCCTATAGGAAAGCTATGTGAAGCCAATTTATCAGAAGGTATGCTAATAGGCAAAGAATTGGATCTCTTGTAGTTTTATCTCTGGTGATTGGAATGTTTAATGATACCAGGGTGTCTGCTTCCATGATAAGGATGCATCTGCCTGAGGAGAATGGGTGTTTCTATATCTAATCAGGGCACTTTTTTGTCTGGCTTGTGTCTTTCTGCTTCTCCTGGCCAACATCACTTCTGAAAGACACATTCTTTCTTTAGATAAGGTAATGCCTTCAAACAGGTTTCAGTCCTGTCTTACTGGCCTGGACAACATTCTCTCTTTTTTTGAAACTCTGCTTATTTCTGGCCTTTGAAACCTAAAGTGTTTATTTTAGAGTTCAATTCTTATGTGGCTGTCTATTTCCTGATTCTTCTTTACTATTAGAGGGTACTGCATTTTGCCCCATCTTTCACCAACAATAATTACTTTCCAATTCACCTCCTAATGCAACAGCCCTTTCTTAGTCATCATTCTCTTTCATCTTTATGCAGGATGACTCTGTTCATGTTGCCAGCATTAGGCACCATCTCTTTCCTATAGGATAACTACATCCTTTTGAAAATTATATTCTCACCAAGTTGAACTTGGTGAAAGGGTAATTCCTGGCTTGCAGATACCCACCTCCAGTGTTGGGAACCTAGGAGACAGATTCTTGTTCTGCCATGGCAGACATATAACTAGATATTAAACTCTTTTGGGACTGATTCCTGCTAGCAATATTTGCAGAATGGTTCCAGATTTCCAGATTATTGATGTCTGTGTATTTATTTGATAGCTATTAGATGGATGCTAGATAGATAGACAGATAGATAGATAGACATACAGATAGATAGAGATATCATGAGTGATCTTCAGTTTTTCTCATTCTAAATTTGTTGTCTCTACTATCTTTTGATTCCATGAGTCACTGAAATCCTGCCATTAAAACAATTTGTTTAACATAGTCAAGGATTTCTTATTGCTTGTTACCAAGAGATTTTTTTTGTCTTCCTAAGTAGAATATAAGTAGCAAAAGATTTTCATCACCTCCTCCCACCAGCTAGTTCCTTATATATGAAAGTGCTCAATAATGTCTGAATAATGTCTGCATAATTGAACTATTGGGTAATAAACATTTGGCAATTACAGCTGAACTTAATTAAAATGAATTGAACAGAACTTTCTCAGACCCATAGCAAACTACAAAGCTAGAATATTTCACCACCATTCAGAAAATTGTGGTCATATGGTTAGATTGGATTGTTGACAGATAAGATTGCAACTCCTTATTTAAACAGAGCCTAGAAAAAATATGTGTCACGATATGTTACTAGAAGTTCTAGCAATTATCTACAAGCAAAATGTGTAAAACCAACTGCCTCTGCTTGTAGGTGGTATGTCATTATGAAGTGGGTAAAATGAATTGCAACATTAGTTCAGGTCTCAAAGTTAACCACAGACTGAATCAGCAGAAATACTGGTTTACAGAATAATATGGAGGAAGGCCTACTAAGTAGCAATTGCAGATAACCTCTGGTGTGGATTGGGTTTATGCCTTTTGAAGTTTAGGGGAAAAAAAAAACATTTGCTTGCTGTATCACTGGTTTCTATAGTATCCCACTATCTAAAGTTACATCAATTCTATTGGCAGCTGTGCAAGTCTGCTAAACAAAAGTGGTAGACTGTAGTTGTATTTCTGGGAAACTTCCTATTAAGCAACCTATTGAATAGGATGATTTTTAAATAGGCAAGAATGAACTTTATGTGATTCAAACATTTAACAAAACAAGACTAGATGCTAACTTTGTTAAATAATGTTCTTACTTATTCTTGAGAATGAAGCTATTCCTGGAAAGAAACGTCACTGGAAACCACAATTTACCACTAACCACAGCAGATCTGGATTTCATCAGTGAGGCCACAGAATTTACTGAACACTGCCCCACACTTCTACTAAGGACACATATATATGTAGTAATACCATTTCTACAGTTTTATTGACCTTTACTAAAGGAGTACTTCCTCAACTTTGCAGGACACTTAAACCCAAGTGATCATCCATCACATAATCATGGGGATTCCTTTCTGAGAAATGTGCTGTCAGGTGATTTCAACATTGTGTAAACATCATAGAGTACACTTTACACAAACTCAGAGGGCTTTGAAGTCACTAGTGATATAGTCTTATGAGACCATCATCCCTATGCAGTTTATTGATGCAGTACATGACTACTTTCTTCAAAAATGACCCCTGAATGTCATTGATGAAAATACTGCTGAAGGAGATGAGACTCAAGACACACAAATTTCATTTTCACTCACAAATTGTACTCATGAAGAAGTCTTTGATGGCAACTGTGTATAGCCCAGTCTAGAGAGCTTATCCTGAGGGAATTTCTGTAAGAGAGATAACATGTAGCAAGTCAAAGTAAGTAGTTTTCACTCTAAAGAGAATATAAGAAATAAAGTATAATCCATCTTGTTCAGCAGCATAAATTAATAAATATAAATTAACAAGCTTTAGTGAAAAGAGATCCTTTCCCACATCTGTTAGAATAATAGTTTCTATAGAATACCATAGACTGGGGAGATTATAAACAAAGAAATTTATTTTATTGTGATTATTTTTATTATATACAATAATTGTACAGTGGGGTTTCGCCATGGAGTTTTCATATAAGCATATATTGTACTTTGATCAGACTGACCCCCTCTATTGCTCTTTCTTTTCCCTGCTCCTCCTCTACCTGCTACTTTTAACAGTTTTTAGTGGGTTTCATTACATCATGTTAATACATAGACATATGTACTTTGATATTACCCCCAATCATTTTATTTCCCTCTCCCCACTCTGCTCATTCCCCCAAACAAACCCACATTTGTATTTATGTTAAATATATATATGTGTGTGTGTATGTGTATATATACATATATGTATACATACAGAGATTATAGATAGATAGGTAGATAGATAGAGACTCTGCATGTGAGAGAAAACATGCTATTTGTCTTTCTAAACCTGGCTTGTTTTACTTAACATGATGATCTACAATTTCATCCAGTTTCCTGCAAAGGACAATTTTCTTCTTTATGACTGAATAATACTCCATTGTGGATACATACCACATTTTCTTTATCCACTCACCTGTTGATGGGAGCCTGGGTTGATTCCATGGCTTGGTTATTGTGAATAGTGCTGCTACAACCATGGGTGGGCAGGCATATCTGTTGTTTCCTGACTTAACATTCCTTCAGATATATGTACAAGAGTGGTATCCCAGATGATATGGTAGTTCTACTTTCATTTTTTGAGGAACTTCATATTAATTTCCATTGTGGCTTCATTAATTTACATTTTGTCAACAATATATAAGGGTTCCTTTTTCCCCACATCCTCTCCAGCATTTGTTTAAAACAACAGAAATTTATTTCACATAGTAATAGAGACTGGAAAGTCCAAGATGAAAGCACTAGAAGATTTGGTGTCTGGTGAGAGCCCATTTTCTTATTCGTGGTGACACTTTCTTGCTGTTTGTGCACATATGGAAGCCAGAAGGCAGACCCCTAAGACCTCTTTCATAAGGGCACTAATCACTTCCAAAATGTCCTACCTCCTAAAATTGGTGATTAGATTTCAACATATGAATTTTGAGAGAATGCAAATACCAGGCTGTAGTGGTAATGACAGAGAGTTTGTCCAAAGTAAGAAGTAATATGGTGTGTATTCTACCTTGCAAAATTTTAATCTAATTAGAATCTAGAAATTATAAACAATGAACTAGAAAGGGAACTACAGATTAGTTATCTACATAGAAAAAATAAAACTGGATTCTGGCTGCTTCACAAAAATCAATTCCAGGCAAATTTAAGAACTATCACAGGTAAACATTTTAGTGGAAAATATAAGCAAATTTGTTTCTGACTCTAAGGTATAGAATTTCCTAAAACACAAAATGTGCCAATAAAGAAAAAGTCAATGGATTGAACTGTATTAAAATTGAAAGGGTAGTGGATGTGAATGATTGAAATACATTATATATATATGTATGAAAACAGCATAATGAAACCTACTAAAAACTGCTTTTCAAAACAGGGGTGTAGCTATACTAGTATCAACTCAAAATGGATCAAGGACCTTAATATCAGACCCAAAACTCTGAAGTTGGTACAGGAAAGAGAAGGAAACACTTTGGAAGTTATAGATATAGGCAAGAACTTCCTCAATAGAACCCCAGCAGCTCAGCAACTAAGAGAAAGTATAGACAATGGGACTTCATAAAACTAAAAAGCTTCTGCACAACAAAAGAAATGGTCTCTAAACTGAAGGGTGCCCCCACAGAGTGGGAGAAAATATTTGCCAACTATACATCAGACAAAGGACTGATAACCAGAATATACAGGGAACTCAAAAACTAAACTCTCCCAAAATTAATGAACCAATAAAGAAATAGGCAACTGAACTAAACAGAACTTTCTCAAAAGAAGAAATTCAAATGGCCAAAAAACACATGAAAAAGTTTTTACTATCTCCAGCCATAAAGGAAATGCAAATCAAAACCACACTAAGATTTCACCTCACCCCTGTTAGAATAGCCATCATTAGAAACAACACCAACAACAGGTGTTGGTGAGGATGTGGGGGAAAAAGAACCCTCGTACACTTCTGGTGGGAATGTAAAGTAGTACAACCACTCTGGAAAACGTTTGGAGGTTTCTTAAAAATCTAAACATAGATCTGCCATATGATCCAGCAATTCTACTCCTGGGGATATACCCAAAGGAATGTGACACAGGTTACTCCAGAGACACTTGCACACCCATGTTTATTGCAGCACTGTTCACAATAGCCAAGTTATAGAAACAGCAAAGATGTCCCACTACTGATGAATGGATTAAGAAAATGTGGTATTTATACACAATGAAATTCTACTCAGCCATGAAGAAGAATGAAATCTTATTGTTTGCAAGTAAATGGATGGAACTGGAGAATATCATTTTGAGTGAGTTTAGCCAGGCTCAGAAGACCAAAAATCATATGTTCTCCCTCATTTTCAGACTTTAGATCTAGGGCAAATACAGCAATGTGATTGGACTTTGGTCACATGATAAGGTGAGAGCACACATGGGAGGTATGGGGATAGGTAAGAAGCCCAAAAAACATGATAGCATTTGATGTCTTCAATGCAGAGGAACTAATAAAGAAACTTGAAAGCAACAGAGGTCAATAGGAGAAGAGGATCAGGAACTAGAGAAAAGGTCAGTTCCAGAAGAATCAACTTACAATGTAACACATTTGTACATGGAAGCAATGCTAGGAATCTTTCTGTATAGCTATCCTTATCTCAACTAGCAAAAATGCTTTGTCTTTCTTATTATTGTTTATACTCTCTCTTCAACAAAATTAAAGATAAGGGCAGAACAATTTCTGCCTGGAAGTTAGGGGGTGGAAGGGAGAGGGAGGGGGTTGGGGGAGGGGGGAAAAATAGCCCAAACATTGTATGCACATATAAATAAACAAAAAAAAAAAAACCAGGGGTGTAGAAAGTGAGTTGAGATACAATAATAAGAGTGAATTTGATATTTAAAGTACATCATATGCATGTATGGAAATATCACAATGAAACCCCTTTGTACAAATAATTTACACTAATAAAAACATTGAGAGCATTTACTAATCAGAGGACACATGATAGAAAGTGAAAGTATTTGTAATGAACTGGAAAAACATTTTTCTTTTATTATAGCTAATAAAAGCTTGGTAACAAGAATACATGAAGAACTCTCAGAACTCATAAGAAAAAGAATAATGCAATAAAAATGATTAAAAGACATGAACAAGGCTTTCAAGGTAAAGGAATCACATATGGCCAACCAATTCATATTCAAAGAAATATTCCATTTCAATAGATAGCTGGAAAATAACAAATTATAACTTAGGATACTACTTTAGATTGATTTAATTGACAAAAATAATAAAAATTATAATAATCTTCAAAAACATCAGATGTAGGAATGAATGAAGATGAACAGAATGGAGAGGTAAAGAAACTTAGAATAATCTACTGCAGGTAGATTTCCCAGAAATGGAACTGGCTACCTGCCCAGCTCCATGGAAACCAGCTTTCAAATGCTTAAGACTATCAGTACTAGTCAATCACAAGGCTTAGATCACTGCTCTCTGATTATGCCGAGGGGTTTGTGCTTCCCAAAACATGTACATCCCTGTCATGTGGCAAATCCTACCACTCACATCATCAAATAACCACAACTGCTAAAACTGGAAACTGTCCTCCCAATTCCTGGGGGTAGAATCAGTCCTACTCACTATTAAGTAGAATTAACAAGCAGAATAAGGGTGAACTAAAAACACCTTCTGCATTACATTGCTACTTTTCTCTGGACTCAGATTACGTCAGGAGAGAGTTGGAGTCACCAAAATAATGCGGATTGAAAGCCCCATGACCCAAGAGTCAGGATCATCTCCTATCATCTGACATCTTATTAGCTACTTCTGTGTAACTGTGACCAAAATACCTGACAGAAAGAACCTAAGGAAGGAAGGTTTAATTTTATTCATGGTTTCAGAAGGTTCAGTTCATATAGTTGCTTGACCCTTGGGCATGGCATCATGGCTTAAGAAGCATGTGGTGGAGGAGGTTCTTCACTTCAGGATGGACAGGAAGAAGAGAAAGGATGCAGGAAGAGGCAAGATACGGCTTTTAAGAACAGTGACCTACTTTTCCTCCTGCTAGGCCCCACCTCCTAAAGTTTCCACAACATCCCAAAATAATGCCACCAGCTAGGGATCAAGTGTTCAGCACATGATACTGTCAAAAACATTTCATATTCCAACCTTGACATTCTGTCCATATCAAAAGTCTCATAATGCAAAGTGAATTCACCCCATCTCCAAGACCCCCCAAATTCTTAACAGTTCCAACATTATTCAAAAGTTCAAACTCAATATCTCTTCTGAGACTCAGGTTAAACTCTTACCTATGGTCCCATGAAAAATCAAAAGTAAAGTTACATACCTTAAGATACAATGGCTTCATATCTGGGTCCTCTATTCTGTTCTATTGGACTTCATGTCTACTTTTGTGCCAGTACCATGTTGTTTTTATTGCTACTGCTTTGCAATATAGTTTGAAGTCAGGTATCGTGATACCTCCAGCATTGTTCTTTTGACTGAGTATTGCCTTGGCTATTCATGGCCTCTTGTGTTTCCATATAAATTTAATGGTAGATTTTTCAATCTCTTTAATGAATGCCATTGGAATTTTGATGGGAATTGCATTAAACATGTAGATTACTTTGGGGAGTATCGACATTTTTACTATGTTGATTCTACCAATCCATGAGCATGGGAGATCTCTCCACTTTCTATAGTCTTCCTCAATCTCTTTCTTCAGAAGTGTATATAGTTTTCCTTGTAGAGGTCTTTCATATCTTTTGTTAGTTTTACACCTAGGTATTTGATATTTTTTGAGGCTATTGTAAATGGAATTGTTTTCATACATTCTTTTTCAGTTTGCTCATTGTTAGTGTATAGAAATGATAATGATTTTTCTATGTTGATTTTATATCCTGCTACCTTGCTATAGTTGTTGATGATGTCTAGAAGCTTCTGAGGAGAGTGTTTTGGGTCTTTAAGGTATAGGATCATGTCACCTGCAAATAGGGATATTTTGACAGTTTCTTTACTTATTTGTATTCCTTTTATTCCTTCTTCTTGCCTAATTGCTCTGGCTAGGAATTCCAGTACTATGTTGAATAGGAGTGGAGATAGTGGGCATCCTTGTCTAGTTCCTGATTTTAGAGGGAATGGTTTCAGTTTTTCTCCATTAAGTATAATGCTGGCTGTAGGTTTGTCATATGTAGCTTTTATAATGTTGAGGTACTTTCCTTCTATTCCTAGTTTTCTTAGAGCTTTTATCATGAAATGGTGTTGGATCTTCTCAAAGGCTTTTTCTGAATCTATTGAGATGATCAAGTGGTTTTTGTCTTTTCTTCTGTTAATGTGGTTTATTACATTTATTGATTTTCATATGTTGAACCACCCCTTCATCCCTGGGATGAAGCCTACTTGGTCGTGGTGAATGATCTTTTTGATGTGTTGCTGAATTCGGTTTGCCATTATTTTGTTAAGGATTTTTGCATCACTGTTCATTAAGGAGATTGGCCTATAGTTCTCCTTTTTGGAGGTGTCTTTGCCTGGTTTTGGAATAAGTGTAGTACTGGCTTCATAAAAATGTGTTAGGCAGTTTTCCTTCCCTTTCTATTTCATGGAACAGTTTAAGGAGGGTTGGTGTCAGTTCTTCTTTAAAGGTCTGATAGAATTCAGCAGAGAATCCATCAGGTCCTGGACTTTTCTTTTTTGGGAGACTCTTTATTGCTGCTTCAATTTCATTTTGTGTTATAGATCTATTCAGGTGATTAATTTCATCTTGGTTCAGTTTTGGATGATCATATGTATCTAGAAATCTGTCCATTTCTTTAGATTTTCAAATTTATTTGAATATAAGTTCCGATAGCCTCTGATGATTTCTTGGACTTCCATGGTGTTTGTTGTTATCTCCCCTTTTGCATTCCTGATTCTACTAATTTGGGTTTTTTCTCTCCTCTTTTTAGTCAGGTTTGCCAGGTTTCTGTCAATCTTGTTTATTTTTTCAAAGAACCAACTTTTTGTTCCACTAATTCTTTGTATGGTTTTTTGTTTTCTATTTCATTGATTTCCGCTCTTACTTTTATTATTTCTCTCCTTCTATTTGTTTTGGGATTTGCTTGTTCTTGTTTTTCTAGGAGTTTGAGATGTATCATTAGGTCTTTGATTTGGGATCTTTCAGTCTTTTTAATATATGCACTCATGGCTATAAACTTTCCTCTCAGGAATGCCTTTGCTGTGTCCCATAGGTTCCAGTAGGTTGTGTTTTCATTTTCATTGACTTCCAGGAACTTTTTAATTTCCTCTTTTATTTCATCAATAACCTATTGTTCATTAAGCAATGAGTTACTCAGTTTCTAGCTGTTTGAATGTTTTTTGTGTTTACTTTTGTTGTTGTGTTCTAGTTTTATTGCATTATGATCAGGTAGTATCCACAGTATAATTTCTATTTTCTTACATTTGCTGAGGCTTGCTTTGTGCCCTAGGATATGATCTATTTTGGAGAAGGTTCCATGGGCTGCTGAGAAGAATGTATATTGTGTAGAAATGTTCTGTAGACATCAACTAGGTCCATTTAATCTATGGTATATTTTAGATCTAGGATTTCTTTATTGATTTTTTGTTTGGATGACCTATCTATTGATGATAGTGGGGTGTTAAAGTCTCCCACAACCACTGTGTTGGCGTTTATATATGCTTTTAGGTCTTTCAGGGTATGTTTGATTAAATTGGGTGCATTGACATTGGGTGCATATAGGTTGACCATTATTATTTCCTTTTGGTCTATTTCCCCTTTTATTAGTATGGAATGTCCTTCTTTATGTCATTTGATCAATGTAGGTTTGAAGTCTACTTTGTCAGAGATAAGTATTGCTACTTCTGCCTGTTTTCGGGGTCCACTGGCTTGGTAAATCTTCCAGCCATTCATCCTAAGCCTATGCTTATTTCTGTCAGTGAGATGGGTCTCCTGTAAGCAACACATTGTTGGATCTTCCTTTTTAATCCATTTCATCAAACAGTGCCTTTGGATGGGGGAATTAAGTCCATTAACATTAAGCATTAGTACTGATAGGTATGTGGTGATTCCTGTCATTTAGTTGTCTTAGTTGTTTGAAGGTTTGATTGTGTGTACCTAAGTTGAGGTTACTCTCTACTTTCTTGCTTTTTCTTTTCCTGTGGTTTGGTGCTGCCTGTCTTTTCATGATTATATTGGGTTTCACTTTCTGTGTGCAGAATCCCTTGAAGAATCTTTTGTAGTGGTGGCTTTGTGGTCACATATTGTTTTAGTTTCTGCTTATCATGGAAGACTTTTATTGCTTCATCTATTTTGAATGATAGTTTTGCTGGGCAGAGTATCCTGGGGTTGAAGTTATTTTCATTCAGTGCCCAGAAGATCTCACCCCACACTCTTCTTGCTTTTAATGTTTCTATTGAAAAGTCTGCTGTGATTTTGATGGCTTTACCTTGGTATGTTATTTGTTTATTCTCTCTTACAGCCCTCAATATTCTTTTCCTAGTTTCTGAACTTGTTGTTTTAATGATGATATGTCATGGGGTAGTTCTATTTTGATCTGGTCTGTTTGGTGTTCTGGAGGCCTCTTTAATCTGTATGGGAATATCTTTCTCTAGATTTGGGAAATTTTCTGTTATTATTTTGTTGAACATATTACACATTCCCATTGCTTGCACCTCTTCTCTTTCTTCCATGCCATGATTCTCAAGTTTGGTCTTTTGATGGAGTCGGTGAGTTCTTGCATTTTCTTTTCACAGGTCTTGAGTTGTTTAATTAATAGTTCTTCAGTTTTTCCTTTAGTTACCATTTCATCTTCGAGTTCTGATATTCTGTCTTCTGTTTGTTCTGTTCTGCTGGATTGGCCTTCCGTTTTGTTTTGCAATTTTATTTCATTCTTTTTTCTGAGCTCTTCCATATCCTGGGTCGTTTCCTCTTTAATATTTTCTATTTTTGTCCTGAGTTCATTTATCTCGTTATTAATCGTGTTCTCTGTTTCACTTTGGTGTTTATACAGTGCTTCTATGGTTTCCTTTATTTCTTCTTTTGCTTTTTCAAATTCTCTATTTTTGTTGTCTTGGAATTTCTTCAGTGTCTCCTGTACATTTTTGTTGACCATATCCAGTATCATGTCTATAAAATTCTCATTGAGTACCTGTAGTATGTCTTCTTTTAAATTATTTTTGTGGGCTTCATTGGGTTCTTTGGCATAGTTTAATCTTCATTTTGTTGGAGTCTGGATCTGAGTATCTGTTTTCTTCATTTCCCTCTCATTCCTGTACTAATTTTTTGCTGTGGGGAAACTGTTGTCTCTGTTTTTCTGTCTTCCTGTAATTGCCCTTGGTGTTGTTATTGCCCCTGTACTGTGTGCAATTAAGTATTTTCTGGCTGTAATAATAGCACTAGTGATATTTAGAATGGAAGGGTGATGGGCTGGAAAGCAAAGATGTTAAAGGAAATGGGAAAAACAAATAATCAAGTAGAAAAAAAAACAAAACAAAGAAACAAACAAAAAAAAGTTTCAAAGATATAAACAGGGAGAGACAGTGCATTAATCAACCATAAGCTGAAAAGGCATTAGAGAGACAGAGAGAGGATTGAAAATAAAAAATGAAAAGAATAAAGATAAGAATAAAAATAAAAAATAAGTAAATGAAAGGAAAAATGTATAAATAAAAATAATATAAAATTAAAAATTAAAAATAAATAAAATTTTTTTAAAAACCTCCAAGTTCAAATGCAATGAAGTTTCAGTCTTAATAATTTTGGTGTTCCTCCCTCAGCCTCCAATCCTCGCGATGGTGCCTCAGATGTTGTTCTGTAGTTGTCTTATCAAATAGGTAACATAAAATAGAACAAAACTGCACAAAACAAGAAAAAAAACCCACAAAGTGTCCCAAGTTCAAATGCAATACAGTTTCAGTAAGTTTTTCAGCACGTAGATGTAGTTTGGTTGTTTTCTCATCAAAGATAGGGAGAGAGAAAAAAAAGAGTATGGAGACACATCTGTGAATGGCTATCTGCAGCTGTGGCTTGCCTGCCTGCTGCTGTCAGCCTGCTGTTGCTGGAGGCTTTATTTATGCAGATCTCAGGAGTGAGCTTAGCACTCACCTGGCCCTGCAGGCTTTGTTTACTCAGAGTTGTGTGCACAATGCCACTGCTACAAGCTTTCCCCTTTCCAAGTACACTGGGGGAGGTGACACTGCACCCGCTTTCTCAAGCCTGCATGTTTATTTACAGTTCATGTGGGAAGTGGGTCTTCCCCCTTCTCCTGTGGAGTTTTCCTCCCTCAACCACTCTCACAAACTTTCCCGCTCCTGGTTGCTGGGCACACGCCTCCGCTCCAGCCTTCTCCGGCCAGGCCGGGCTTGTTTATTTACAGTTCCAGGAGGGATTCCCCTCCCTCCCCTTCAGTGCTCAGGGAGCCCCACCCTCTTTGCTACATGTCTTTATTGTTCTTATTGCTTGTTACTCAGTTTCTCTTTTTTCCCCAGGAGGGGGTCAGTCTGTCCAGGTGGCTATGCTGATCTGGCCCAGGGTTGTCTGTGGGAGTACTGCGTACCACTTAGCTCACCTTTTTCACATCTTCTCAAGCCATCTGGGAGCCGGTGACTGGCAGCGGCCTGGGAGCCCTCTTGGTTTCTCCATTCAACTAGAAGTGGAGATGCTCTGCGCAGGCTGGAGGTTGTGGAGGGGTCAATGTTTTGCCTCTTCTTGGTGGCCTTGCCTGCAAGGTGTGTCTCCAGCATCTCTCCAAGATTTCACTTTAGGAGACACACTTTCTGCTTCCTCCCTCTAGCCGCCATCTTGGAAAATCCTAATTTTTAAATCTTGTATTATGTATCCAAGTGCTTACTGCATTGTTGAAAATTAACACACAATAATGAGCAGTAGATAACGTAACAAGTAAGATCATTTATAAATCAGTTATAAGAGTACTTCATGACTATTATTAATTTAATTCTGCACTCCTGAGTTTAAACCAAAGTAAAAGCTGGTTTTATAACCTTAACTTAGGCAGTTCTATAGTTTATCTAAAGCCCTAATAATAATTTGTGATCTAGTATATTATTTATGTGTTTTTTCAAATTTTTGGTGTATTAACATGTCTCAGCATGTTAAAAAATTTTTCTGGAGGAGGAAAAAATGACCCCTCTGGGGCTAGCCAATTCTTAAAGATAGCAAAGGGTTCTAGGGGTGTGGATGAAGATGCAGAGTGCTGCCTAGCAACTATAAGGTCCTAAATTCAAACCTCAGTAAAGCCAAAAAAAAAAAGATATCATTAGGGGGAGATAATCAAGATAATCTGATTAAAGCATGCTACATACATGTCTGAAATGACAAGGCAAAACTCCCTTGGACTATCAAATTACATTTTGAAAAAAATAAAGGACAAGAAAGTAAAACAGGTCCTTTCCTGGTGTAGATAACAGTGGGAGGGAACAGGGAATAAGGAAAATGTGAATGAGAGTGAATATGGTGGATGTATTTTGTACTCATGTATGAAAGTAGAATAATGAAACCTGCTGAAATTGTTCTGTGAAGGGAAGGGAAGGGCAATGAGGGAGAACAAAGGAAGAAGGAATCTAATTAAGATATACCGTAAGCACATACATAAGTACCACAACGCTTCTTCCTGTAAAACAATTATATGCTAATTTTAAAGGGATAGTAAAGAGTTCAGCTGGAAGAATACCTTTAATATTCAAACTAATCCAGAGTCATATCTCCCATACACCCAGTGGACATTTTTCCTCAGCCTTCATCATCCCACAGTCAGGAAGCAGGCAACCACTAAAAATATTCAGGATAACCAATCCTAAATTTTTCACCCTGCTCTAACTTGCCTTGCCTTGCTTACAAAAGTTCCATTAAAAGACATGGCCCTGGCTCATCACTCCTTCCCTCTGCCTCCTTACTGGCATTGGTCTTTCCCATGTGGCATGCCAGCACTGCTGTTTTCCCTGTCTTATCCATACCCAACATGTAGCCACTACACATCCATAATTCACACAACACAACAGACTCAGAAAGGCAAAGTTAATGGCTAAACACCAAGTATCTAATAAAAATTAAATACCAGATTTAGAACTTTAATATAATTTGATTAAGCTAGACTATAGTAACAGCCACCAAACATTTTGTGGCTTGTACAACCACTCTGGAAAAAAATTTGGAGGCTACTTAAAAAGCTGGACATCGATCTACCATTTGATCCAGCAATACCACTCTTGGGGATATACCCAAAAGACTGTGACACAGGTTACTCCAGAGGCACCTGCACACCCATGTTTATTGTGGCACTATTCACAATAGCCAAGTTATGGAAACAGCCAAGATGCCCCAGCACTGATGAATGGATTAAGAAAATGTGGTATCTATACACAATGGAATTTTATGCAGCCATGAAGCAGAACGAAATGTTATCATTCGCTGGTAAATGGATGGAATTGGAGAACATCATTCTGAGTGAGGTTAGCCTGGCCCAAAAGACCAAAAATCGTATATTCTCCCTCATATGTGGACATTAGATCAAGGGCAAACACAACAATGGGATTGGACTATGAGCACATGATAAAAGCAAGAGCACACAAGGAAGGGGTGAGGATAGGTAAGACACCTAAAAAACTAGCTAGCATTTGTTGCCCTTAATGCAGAGAAACTAAAGCAGATACCTTAAAGCAACTGAGGCCAATAGGAAAAGGGGAACAGGTACTAGAGAAAAGGTTAGATCAAAAAGAATTAACCTAGAAGGTAACACCCACGCACAGGAAATCAATGTGAGTCAATGCCCTGTATAGCTATCCTTATCTCAACCAGCAAAAACCCTTGTTCCTTCCTATTATTGCTTATACTCTCTCTACAACAAAATTAGAAATAAGGGCAAATAGTTTCTGCTGGGTATTGAGGGGTAGGGGGAGAGGGAGGGGGCGGAGTGGGTGGTAAGGGAGGGGGTGGGGGCAGGGGGGAGAAATGAAGCAAGCCTTGTATGCACATATGAATAATAAAAGAAAAATGAAAAAAAAAAGTCAATGATACTTTTTCATGGACTTCTCAGTTTTGACAATGTGAACACAGAACCATAAGCCTTGCTATATTCTGTTGGAGACCAGGCATGATCCTGGACTGGGAATAATGGAGTTTGCACAACCTCTTCATGTAGGAGTTTGCACAGCCTCTTCTACCATAATATCCCCAGTACCTGGTGTCTTGACCTTTGTTCTCACATCTCCTTGAAGAATACAACCTGCTGTGTCCACATTCCAGCCCCCTGATGCAAAACTAGATAAAGTACCAGAACTGTTAGGAAACTCCCTGATGCCACATTAATCAATATCTTATCTAAGGTGTCCTGTGTGCCTTGATGATTCCAGAATTGATGTGTCTTAATTAAGCTTCATTAGCCTTAAGAAAATTAGCCCACCAAACCTCATTCCTTTTACCTTGCAACAAGAATTGTTAAAGCTTGATTTTTACCTGAATCTTTTCCTTGTATTGACCTAATAAAATAAACACTGGCTTAGGTAGGCACTCACGTTTCCTACCAGGAATGTGCAGCCTCCCGATACCAGCGTTCTGTTTTAAGTTAAAAAAAAAAAAAAGAAGTTGTGGCAAAAATGCAAAGATCATTGCCTGAATTAGCAGGGTGGCTCTCCTCCATGTGGCCATACAAGGACCTAGACTCCTACCCTGAGGCTCCATCACCCTCTAATCATCACTGTGTGCAGTAAAGAGCATGGAAAAGCACACTAGAGAAAGTTGTATAAGCCAGGTTTGGAATGATTCCCATTATTCTAATTCACATTTCATTTGAGAAAGTTTTGTCACACACATTCATACACTTAATTTTCAGAGATTCACAGAAATGTTGAAACAGTGAATTTCAGTGGACAGCTGTTGACTTCTATCACGGGGTTCAAATATGTTCTTTTCATTTTAACACAGTGCTTCCTATAAAGACAAACGCCAAAGGTCAAAAATGACTTTGTAATATTACATCACAGCACACCATATACGTCAAGGTCTGTGATGCCAGGATATGTATATTCCTAGGACTTTTCTGGAATATAAAAACATATCCCAAGCAAAATTATGTGAAATTCTTCCTGATTATGCTGGAATCCATGGATGCATACTAAACAACTGCAATACACAAAGAGCTGACAATCCTTCAGTTGGTGAACATGGAGAGAGAGAAAGGGGTGGTTTGGTGTAGTGTGTGTTTCCATTTGAATGAGTGCAAGGAAATCATGAAATATGGAAACAATCATAACTTTAAAAATCAGTGTATTTTGGACACTGTCCAAGATCACCTCTCCTGGGCCTTATTTCACAAAAGAGAGCATTTTATCTTTTACTTTCTTTTTATTTTGGTCAGATAGTCATTGAAATCCAAAACACTGAAGAATAATCAATGTGATTATCAGTTTTATTCTAAAAATAAAAGGTTATTCAAACAAAAGCATTCTTCGTAGAGTATGACCAAATTATTATGGGACTATAACAAGTATTCCCTAGCCAAGAACATCTATGTATAATAAAAAGCATTTATTAGGTTCTTACTGTGTGCTATTGGTTTTAAATAAAACATACCATTTACATAAATGAAAAATACTGAATTTAGAGAATGTAAATTGCCCACAGTCATACAGATAGGAAGTGGCAGAATCAGGATCTCAGGACCCAGATCTCTCTGCTTTCAAGACTCTTATTCTTCTTCATTATGACAAACAGCCGGAAGTCTAGCTCAGAGTCAATAATGCTATTCACAATGTGTCAAAAAGAATGATTTCCTCTTTTTGGTTCAAGCATTTTTACTAGGATGGCTACATTTGGTACAGCCTGGCATCTCAAGATGGTTCCAATTAGTCACCCAAGTTTGGTCTATCAGGCACAAAGTGCCAGACAGCTAAACTGATAATAGATTAAGATTTTTCTCTTACTTTAGCCCCTGTAGAAATAATGCTTATCCCTAGGTTCTCATCTGTTTTAAACTTTTAGAAGTGTCCATTTTTAATCAGAAAATGGTCTCTGCATCCTTCAGGCATAAAAATTTTCTTCATAGCATGACTGTTCTTGACTACAAACTACAGTTTTCTATACACTAAGCAATATGGAACTGAATTGAAAAGTTTCCTATTTTCTGCTGAATATTCTACATTAAAAAAAAAAGCAGAAAACAAAACTAGGCCAGAGTCTGTCTGAGGCTTATTTAGAAGTGGAATTGGCTCTTCTACCTCTGTGTCTCAGGTACTTGAATCATCTTTCTCTTCCCCTTCACAACCCCTAGCTTAAAGAGAAAGTTGTAGAGCCATAAGGATGCAAAAGGATGTGTGAGTGAGGCTTTATTGGCCTAAGGGGAGTCCTGTACCTCACCCTTAAACACTGTTCCTGTGGATTGGACAAAGATACCCCAAGTCTATCCCAACCCCAGCGAGAGAAGCTATCAGATAACGTCTTGAAGAGCAGGGGATGCCTGCATTAGTGTGGCAGGCATCTTATTCCCCAGTTGGATCTGTGTTTAGGGAGCACACGTGCTAACAATATCCCTTCAATGACTATTTAAGGAAGGGAGTTTGAAGGGAGACTGAGCAGAGGTGTGTGAAATTTTCTAGGTTAAGTGGAAATACAATATGTAGTTAAGCATGAAATATCCTGATAGAAACACACCCAAGAGGACTGGGTACCTGTGAGATATCAAGCAACAAGAGAACATGGGGTAGATTTTCAGGAGCCCAATCTGAAAGGATTCAAGAACACTAAGCTAGGAAGAATCTCATGTTAGGAAACTAGAACATAAGTAAAGCTCAAAGACTTCTTGTACCCCACAATACAGCCAGCTTCCACATGTTTGCCATACAGAGGCATCAGCAAGCAATCTTAGCCATCCATTCAGAGACAGATAAGAAACACATGAAGAATTTCTTTGACCTGCTAAGTCACAGAAAGACCAAGGAAAGAAAGAGAACAGATGTTGTAGCCCTGAGTCAACATCCACTTGGACCCAGAAGAATGGAACATGAGCAGTAAATTGAATACATAACTTCAAAGCTTTAAATCCAGCTAGACTGAATTGGACTTCATTGTACCTGAATGTATTGATAACCTATGGAATTTGTCTACAATATCTTAGTTTATTAGATGTTTCTAGCTAGATATCATTAGATTACTAAAAATAGTCACTTCTTGCCCCTTAAGGAGAATATACCTCCTGCCCTTTCATGTTGGGCTTATCTATACAACTCACTTGGACCTACAGGATATTTGTAGACCTTATGAAAACAAGGACATTAAAAAGCATTTGTGTAGATTGGATGACCTGTCTTTTACCATGAGGAAAATAAGCCTTGGGTGGTCACTGGTCCAAGGAGGATAGAAATACATGCAGCAAACATAAATCCAACTCAAAATCTTCATCCAGCCCAATCTAGAAAAGCTAGATTCCAACATACTGGTATACATGTGATAAATATGTAGGTGAATATTAATTTAGGCATTCCACCATATTGCTAAACATTAGATTATTATCTTTTTAATTTTTAATTCAAATAGTGATACAATGAACATCTTTTTGCATATATCATGCATATGAGAAATTATTTCTATAAGCTAAGAAACAGAAAAATTTCTGGGCCAAAGGCATTATGTGCTAAAACTTTGTTATATATTGTCTGTGCTGGTTAATTTTATATGTCAGCTTGACTGGCTCAGGGATTTTCAGACAGGTGATAAAACATTTTGCATTGCATCTGTGAGGATGTTCCTGAAAGAGATTAGCATTTGAACCAGTAGATTGAGTAAAGACCTACCCTCACCAATGTGGGCAGGCATCATATAATCTTTTAAAAGCTCAATAGAAGAAAAAGTTGGAAAAAGAGTGGATTCTCTTTCTCTTCTTTAGTTGAGCCATCCACTTTCTCCTGCACTCAGACATCCAAGTTTCGGGTTCTTGGATTCAGATTCTGATCTTCCACCAGTCACTCCACCCCTCAATCCCCCCCAGCATCCCAGTTCTGTAATCTTTAACTTTGGACCAGATAGCACCACAGGCTTTCCTGGCTCTTCAGTTGCAGACTGTATGTCATAGAATATCCCAGCCTTCAATATTATGTGAGCCAATTGCCATGGTAAATCTTTTACATATTCTCTGTATGTCCTATTGGCTCTGTTGGAATACCCTGACTAACGTGCTACCTAAATTCACTGGAAAGATATTGTAGCTGTTTGTGTCATCACTAGTTACATCACCACCTGCTGAATATAAAAGAGCCTGTTTCTCCTTGCCTTCCTAAAGTTAAGTGTAGCAATCTTTTAAAATTTTACCAAACTAATGGGTAAAAAAGTTAGAATCATATTCCTTTAATACCACAAGTTAAAATTAGTAAAGTATTAAAATGCAGTTAGGTAGGAGGAATAAGTTCTAATATTCTACACCAAAGTAAGGGGATTACAGTTTATAACAACTTACATATTTTATAAAGAGATGAGTTTGCAGGCTCCCAACACAAAGAAATAAAATCAAAGTTTAAGGAAATTGAAGTGCTACATCTATTAAATTATCACATTATATCCCATAAATATGTACAATCATTAATTACCAATTTAAAAATTTAAAAATAGTAAAGTATGCCCATATGGAAGAGTTTCTACAATACAAGTGGATAGTAAGTGTAGAACTGTATGTAATGATCTCAGTTTATATTTGAATACCCATATTCAAACTTAAACATGCTTCATGTGTGTGTGCCTGTGTGTATGTGTACGTGTGTGTGTATGTTTACATCGGCATATATTTATGTAACCCTATATAAACATTAAAACTCTGGAAGAATATCTCTCAAACTGTAGCCATGATTCTCTCTGACAATTTAGTTGACAGACAGTAGTAAGAGGAAACCTTTGCGCACTTTGCATACTTCTAAATTGTTTAAAATTTTTATCATGTAATAAAAGCACATGATAAAGATAAAAATGTTTCTTTCAATATTAAATAATGATCTTCCTTATCTGGAATTATGCAGCCATATTACTCATTTAATTTTGTTTATTTCCAATCTCACTGCTAAAAAAATTAACTACTATATTCATATGATGTGTCATAATTCTTGTGTGTCTACCATTTATCATTGATATTATTTAACTTAGCACTATCAAATATGGCAAGTTACAAATCAAAAAAATTTTCAGCATCATTTTTAATAAAGCAGATAATAGTAATAATTCTATTACTAATTAGAGAGAGAAGAAATAAAGGGAAACTTCCTGTAACATAAGACTGACTTCATAAAAGTAACCAAGTAGTACAAATATATTATAAAACAAATGAGTTCCAGATTTCCATTTGTTATTCAGGAGGCTTTCAGTTTCAGAATTCTGTGTTTATCAACTTTTGAAAATCATTAGTGGCCAGCCTAAATACTTTTAAGTAATTTATAAACTATCTCTAGTTTATCCATGTCAAAAGTCACTCCTACATTTATAAATCAAGTGCACATGTCTGAACTAAGCATCTTTTGGTGGCTTTTGATACAAAAGATGACATAATTTCTTAAAGTAGGAGAAAATAAAATAAAGAGTATTTTGAGGAACTGAAATTTGGCTTGACAAACAATGAGCCCACAAATCTCATTTCTCAAATTATTTATACCAAGTTTTCCAATCTCTTCTACCACTGTTCACATCATGCAATGAGTAAGGAATTACCTCTTTATACCAACAGGGCAATCAAGTTCAGGATGTAATTGGGAAAATGATCATGTGAGAAAAACATAGAATGTTAGAAAATCCTTTAAAGCTAAGAAGGAATTAAAAAGTATTGTGAATATATCTGAAGAAGGAAAAATATGAGATTTAGAATCTAGTTTCAAGTGAACAAAAAACATTAATATACTTTCCCAAATATAAGTTGACCCACAAAACTGCATGCACTGAGCTATGTTCTTGAGGAGCTCTCATTGTAGAATTATATTTTCTGGCAGTCATATTCTAAATTCATCTTCTACAGCATATTAGCAAATTCTAAATCCAGGCATCTGTTTAAGTCATTTGTTGTGGTATTCAAAAATACCTCCCAAAATACCACCTAGAAACACTTGTTAAACAACAAATTATCTGTTACTTTGTTTTGACTCACTGACACTGGCTTGCAGAAAAGGTTTATATGTTATGATATAAGAACTCAGTAAGAAAAGTCTCCTTGGATCCTACCATCGCTCCTAGAATTTCCCCCTAAAAATAAGAAACACATTCCACCTTCTGAATCACTTAAATCTTTGCCTTGAGACCCAGAAATCAATTCATTTCGAGGTCAAAATTAGGATTTGGCCAATGTTTCAGTGTTGATTTGGAAACGATTTGATAAATCATAGGGTACATCAAGTAATGTCCTGAGGTTCCCAGATAACATTTGTTCTGCCCCCACTGTACAGCATTTTGAGTTAGCCTCAGTCATTTACTACATGTCTTTGTAACTGTAGACATTCTATACACTAACTTCAGGAGAGGATGGAACTGGCTAAGGTCCAGCTGTATGTGATAATGCGTACTTGACATACCTGCAGAAAGTGCTATAGCAAATCTCTGCCTTCTGGTCAACAGGTGCTTTAAGGTATGCAATGGTTTACATACCTAAAATCAAATCTGTGGCCATCAATTACAGACCACACCCATAATCTCGGCACTCACCAAGCCAGTTTGAGCTACATAGCAACTTCCAGGTCAGCTGTCCACAAATAAGTAAATAAATAAATAAATCTGTATGTCACCAGGTCTTGAGTAAAAGTTAAGAGTAACTTGGAGCAAGGGTAGTTCTTAGAAAGAGGAACGAAGTGAAGAGTTTCTATCTTCCAACACTCTTCAACCTTCCCCTCTTCACCTTTAACTCAAATACATGAATAGAAAAACTGGTCTCCTCTTTTCATGCTCTACTAAGAGTTGGATTGATTCCTGCCTATCTGTTTAACTTCACCCCCTCCAATTTCTCCCTTTATCACCATGTACATTCCTCAAGTACATCAAGCTGACCCTGTTCCCAAACTTTTTTGCATTGTTCTTTGCCCTACCTGGCGTGTTTTGATCTTCTCCCTAGCCCTGCTGTTCTCTCTGCCTGGAATGTTTTTCTCTTTCTCCTGAAAAGGGACTCCTCTTCACTCAGCTGTTAGCTCAGCATTTTCTTCATTTAAATTTTAAAAAGCTTTCCCTGATTAACTGATATCCTTTTATCAAATTCCTCTTCATCCTATTACCCAGCATTCTACTAACTGAAATTGTATTATCAATGTATTTACTTATTTTTTCTCAGTGCTGATGACTAAACCTAGAGCCTTATTCATGCTAGGCAAGAGCTCTACCGCTCTTCTAAATGCACAGCCCCTACCAATTTATTTATTTATTACTTGTGCTTCGCAATGGAATAGAAGCATCTTGAGGAACATCTGGAACAGTTTATAATTTTGGATACAATACATATATGCATGGAAATGTCATAAAGAAAAAAATGTCTTTTTTTCAAAAACAGAGGACAGGAATATAAATCAGATCCTATCTGGGGGTTGGTACCAGTGGGAGGATAGACGATATGAGGAAAAGGTGTAGAAGGATGAATATGGTAGAAATATTATGTACTCATGTATTAAAATGGACAAATGAAACCTGTTGAAGCTATTCTAAGAATGGGGAGAGGGGTTATAAAGGAGAATTATGGAGGAACGAATTTAATTAAGACAAATGCTCAGTAGTCATTTATCTTGTCATTTATCTAGTGAATATTTAGTGATTGTCTGGAAGGAATTTTGCATTTGAAAAGATCTCAAGAGACTAAATCTTAACCTGGACATGCTGTATCTTATTAGCCATTCGGCAGCTACCACCAGTAAACTTTCTCTGGCAGTTGAAATCACTTTATGAAGGGAACTTAACAAACATTTTTCATATTGTATAGTGCAGATAACCTTACACATAGAAAGAAGAAAAGTGAGAACTATCTTTTATGGGGTGAGAGATGGTGAGAGAAATCAGGTTTTGCAGGAGAAAGTCACCTGTCTGGGAAGTAGAAGGCCTTACCATCAGCATTTTCTGGGTGAATTTAACATAATCACATACTAGCCATGCAGGTCTTTAAAATGTCAGTGTCCTAGAGTAGACAACATTTACAGAAACTGCCTTATCACATCTAAATTCAAGCATGTAACCAAGAAGCCAACTTATAGAATTGTGATAAGAACTCTAACTTACAAGTGTCAAATGTTCATACCAGCAGTGAATTCATTCTATTTGTAGTTCTCAAATGTCACTGGATATGTGCTATAAAGACTAAAACTTCCATCTGTGTTGCCAGAGCATTAAGCGAGGGCACGAGGGATGACATCCTTATCCATTTTCCTCCTCTCACTTCTGTTGTCAATACTTCTTCACATTCCAGCTAGTCCTTTCCATAGATATTTTAAGGTCATTTGTCCTGTAACAGCTTGGATCTTACTTCAGCCAATGACAGCATGGTCTCTAGGATGGGAGAAATTTTTCAGTCACTCGGTGACATGATAATTTCCTAGAATGTATTTTCTATAGTTGAATTACCAAAACAAATTTTCTAAGGTCTGAGTATACATTATGTATTCCATGTTTACTCGTGGTATCTATGAATTAACACATGTCAGTGAGTATATGAGTAAATTGTTTGCTCTTCAAGAAACATAGACAGATTTCAGTGCTACCGCCTTGAAGGCACGTACGACCACTGACAACGTTTGACTAATGAGTGGAACAGTTATGTGCCCATTCTCAGGTAGAAGTCTAAATTCCAGGCATGATTAGCCATTCATGCTTTCTCTTTGTCACAGCATTTGGTGATATTCCCAGTAGTAGAAGGCTTATCAACCTTAATCCTCAAGCTTGTGGCACAAATCCTCCTGCCCACCCCTGATGGGTATGTGATGTATGTGGGAAATACCCACCACCTCACTGTTGTCTTCAGCCACTGAGCTTTTGCACTTATATGTTTATGTACCATACTGTAACCCATTCTTACTAATATTAAAGATGAATGCTGGGTGCCAGTGGCTCATCCCCATAATCCCAGCTCTCTCAGGAGGCAGAGATCAGGAGGATCGTAGTTTGAAACCAGCCCCAGGCAAACGGTTCTCAAGACCCTATCTCAAAAAAACTATCACATAAAAGCAAGCTTGAGACCCTGAGTTCAAACACCAGTCCCATAAAAAAAAAAAAAAAGATGAAAAGATGTCCCCAGTGATATCTGGTTTTACTTTAGCTTAGAAGTATCTCATGTTCTCATCTGTAAAATAAAATCATTGGACCAGAAGTTGTCTATTGCTCTTCCAGTTCACAAATTATACTTCTAAATTTACTGATGAATTTCCTGAGCTGTCTTTAAATTGACATTCATATTGACAAGTCTGTGTTTTCATTCAGCAGCCTGTCCAGATGAGTTTTTAATACTTTATGTTCTAGTCACAGAATTCTCATTTTTTGAGATCTTTGGAAGAAAGGACTGCTTTTTGATAGTATACAGGAAAATTGGCAGACAAAATCTTTGCTAGGTTTGGAGGAGATTCTTTTCTTAGGCATCTGAGTTTGTAGAATCAGAGCTCATCCAGAGCAACTTTTCTTAGGAAATGGTAGGTAAAACAAAACATGGAGAAGCTATTTGTGGCACAATGAAGAAAAAACAAACAAGCAAACAAAAAATCAACTGCTGAGAAAATACTGAGGAGGGAAAAATGGCTCATTTTGGCATAGTACCAATATTGAAGTACATACTTTAAGAGGGAAAAATCCTCATGAGAATTAAAATATCTGGTATTATAAGCTATTGAGAAAAGAATAATGGATATACGAGGTGTATAAATTATCAACCAATGTAATATGTTTATGACATAGAACAATTACACATAGAAATTACCACTCACCATTCAGCTTTATTGAATTAGTCAAACAAGAAAGAGAGAGAATGCTGCTGTTGAATCTTTTACACTTCCTTATTTCTTACATGTTCATCTTGAAAACTAAAAACATTCCTCACTGAAGACAGCATATGGAATAACTAAATCTCAAGTATTAATTCAAAATCATTTTTCTCTGCACTATCCCATGATACAGAATACAGCTGAGAACAAACAGCATAAAACACAGACTTCCCTCCCCTAGGCTCAGATAACAATTATGCAGCCAAATGGAATCCTACCAAACATTCTAAAATGAGTAACATAGTATGAGAACTGTTCCTTTGGGACTAAATTTAAACTTAGCCATCAGGTTATCACAAACATCCAAGAGTTGTTTACATTAAAAACTTGAATTTTCCCCAAATAAGATAATGAAAATAAATTAAAACTTATTGAACGTCTATATTCATTCTTTCAGCAACATTTATTGGTTGTACACAAAGTGCCAAGAACTGTGTTCAACAGTTTCACATGAACTGTCTCATTTAGTCAAGAACCATGTGAAGTGCAGACTAATTTATAGATGAATGGCTTGATTAGAGTCATGCAACTAATAAGACCTTTTATGTGGGAGGTATTTATTAAAAGTCTGCTACATGGTGGCACTTTTCAATGCCTATCACAATTATTGGGGTGCTCAGGATGAGAGCAAAAACTTAGTTCTTCATACTATACATCTAAAAACTTAAAACTATAAAAAGTCAAATGCTGGAGCCAGCTCTTAATAGGTTTGAAAGAGCTCATTCTATGCATCTCTTTCTAAATTCATGTTCAGTGCTGTTGCACTGGTGGACTAAAATAAGCCATAGTGGAAGCATTTTGACCATGGTGAATGCCACTGGAGTTGAGTGGGTGTTTGCTTGTACATTTGTTTTCCAAGAGCCTCTTATTAAGCATTTACGAGAATAAATTCTATCCTGCAAACTTGGACAATATGCCATCATAATAACCTGATGTCTAAGTTTAAATTTAGTCCCAGATTGTTTATTGTTCCATATTAGAATTTGGCAGGGAAGGGAAGGAATCCTAGACTCAGCCCCTAAACTAAAGCCCGAAGCCCTCACTCTTTTCTACTTCTCGTTCCATCCCAGCTTTTATCAGGCACTATGAAACAGTTCATGTGTACACATGTAGATATTCCACCATACACATCTAAATTTCATCCACCTATACACTACACAGACATACAGAGGCTCCCTAGCCCCTCCCGTAGACCTAGGAGCATATGTAGGACAACCTCAGCAGACAGGAGGAAGGGAAGAGATCAATCACAAACTTTAGAACACACACAGGTCTTAAGAGGTCTGAATTGTCAAGGTAAGGGACACTAGAATATTACCTAAAATAAAAGAATGCTGTAGGCTCTAGACGTGTCTCTTGGTCTTATAGATAAACCACTCTTTGGTGAGTTGTCTGATGTAAAAGGGCCAGAATACTCTTAGCACACTATAGGGCCCAGGGGATATAGTGTCAATGCCATCTCTTACATGTTTGGTACCTTCTGTAACTCATCAACCACTGTCATCTCATTTCCTCCTTCTGAAATCCACAATATTAATATTGTTTGCTAGTTCCATGATAGAACAGGGAAAGGCATACACAAAAGCAAGATGAAGATTACAAAGGGCTAGTCAGAAAGGACAAAGCCCTCAGGGAAATGCTTACATTGATGTTTTTCAATCTTAAGGAAACTTTTTAACTGACTTATTTATTTTAATTAATGTATAATTTAAAAATAAATATTATTTAGGTAAAGCATACAGTGTGTTGTTTTGATATTATGTATACATTGTAAAATAGTTAAATCATGTCATTTAAAATATCCATTACTTTATATACTTATCACTGTTTTGTTGTGAACATTTATAACCTATCTTTGAGCAATTTTCAAGTACATAAATTTCATTATTAACTATAATCACCTATAGACTAGCTTTTCTGAACTTATTCATCCTATCTAAATGAAAGTTTATAGATTTGGTCAACAATTCTCAGCCTCTGACCTCAGCCTCTAGCCCCTGGCAATCACTATTCTATTCTGTGATTCTAAAAGTTTGAATTTTTAGAGCCCACAAATAAATGAGAACATTCAGTATTTACCTTTCTGTGTCCAGCCTATTTCATTTAGCAAAATGTTCTTTGGGCTCATGCTTGTTGTTGCAAGTGACAAGATTTCCTCCTTTTAAGGCTGAGTAGTATTCCATTGATTGCATGTGTGTCACATTTTCTTTATTCATCCATCTGTTGATGGTTGTTTAGGTTGATTCTCTATCTTAGAAATTGTGAACAATGCTTCAATTACATTGGTCTGGACTACAGTTTTTTGGATATGTCTCCTAAAACAGACAACAAAGGCAAGAATGACAAATGGAATTACATCAAACTAAAAAATTTCTGCATAGCCAAGGAAGCAATCTATCAACAACAAATGGAATGAGATTAAAAACAATTTTTCAAACCATACATTGAATAAAGGGTTAATATCCAAAATATATAAGGAACTCAACTCAATAGCAAGAAAACCAAATAGCCTGATTAAAAAATGGAAAAAGACTTGAATAGGCATTTCTCAAAAGAATACATACAAATGTCCAATAGGTATAAGAAAAATGCTCAAAAATCAGTAATCACCAGAAAAATAAAAATTAAATCCATAATGAGTTGTCACTTTACACAATAAGAATGACTTATAAAGAAGACAAAAGATAAGTATTGGAAGGAATGTGGAGAAAAGGGGTTCTTGCAAACTATTGTTGGGAAGGTAGATTAGTACAGCCATTATGGAATACGGTACGGAGATTTCTCAAAAAAAATAAAAATAAAACTACCATAAGATCCAGCAATCCTACTATGAGTTATTTATTAAAATAATATTAAATCAGTATGTTGAAAAGACACATGTGTTTCTATGTTCATTTAAGAGGCTTCTTCCAATGAACAGGAGGGTTTTATTTGCTTATTTGCGTTATTTGCCTGTTTGTAGGAAATAATTCTTTATTTGCATTTTTTTAAATTGTGAACTATTGACCAGTTTATTTTTTTTATTTCTTTTATTCATATGTGCATACAATGTTTGGGTCATTTCCCCCCCCTTCCCCCTGCCTCCTCTCTTAAACCCCCTCTCCCCCACCCCCTCGCTTCCAGGCAGAAACTGTTTTGCCCTTATCTCTAATTTTGTTGAAGAGTGAGTATAAGCAATAATAGGAAGGAACAAGGGTTATCTTGTTGAGATAAGGATAGCTATACAAGGAGATTCCTCACATTGCTTTCCTATACATATTTGTTACATTCTAAATTGATTCTTCTCAAACTAACCTTTTCTCTACTTCCTGGTCCCCTTCTCCTATTCATCTCTGTCACTTTAAAGTTTCTGCATTAGTTCCTCTGCATTGAGGACATCAAATGCTATCTTGTTTTTTGGGGTTTCTTACTAACTCCATTAGAAACCAGGTACATGAAACATATTTTTTCAACAATTTTCTCAACAAAATTTATCTAATTTATTCCAGAAATTGTTAGTAAATCACAAAATGTGATGGTAAAATTTAGCTGTATTTCTTCTATGTCATGAATTATTAAAGTGTAATTGACTGAGTACTTCTGACATACCTGGTACTTTGATTGCTGTGGGCTTAAAATGCTGGCAACATTTATGATGGCTCCCCGGGTACACACCCTTCACTCAAACATGGGAAACAAAACCTGCTCTCATTTTCCCTGGACACTGGATGTCAGTAATTTTACCTGGAGACTTGGAGAGGGAAGGGAAGTAGAAGAGTGACCACAGATGCAAGGACACAGTTTAAATTTTACTGTACAATGAACTGACAGAGCATCATTAAAGGAGGGGACATTACAGTTCTGGACAAGGGATTGTTCTGTGCAAGAAATCATGGAAGAGTTCACTGGGGAGCTGGACTGCATTTTCTCTCTCTACAGTTAGCTCTTGTTTCTCTTTGAGATTCACAGCCATTTGAGTCCTTCGGGCAAGAAACAACAAGTTGCAGGCTGAAGTTGCCTCTGTCTTCCTGGGAAGGGTGATGTCAAGGAGAGGAGGGCAGAGGGCTCCTAATCACTTTTCCTGAACTTTAGTTGTCACCTGAAGATTCTCTTTCAGCATGAGGGTGACCCTGTTAGGAACTGGGTTGCCAACAAGCATTCCCGTCACAGTTGGTACTTCTCAAGTAACTGTGGCAGGCAAGCTCTGGATCCCTGGCACTTTGCCCAACCTGGCGTTTCCCTTTTGTTGCCCTAAGAGTTGTGTGTTGTGAATCAAATCACTGGGCAACCAAGAGCCCCAGGCTCTCTAGCAACTACTGTTTATTCCAGCCAAAAGTATAGAGAAAGGAGTATACCTGGCAAAGGGGGACCAATCCTAGCCTTCTTACTATTCCCTTACAACTAATCAAATTATCTCGAAAAAAGCTCATGTTGTAATAGTCTGCGGGCAAGTAGATACCACTTCCCCTATGCTCAGGTGAGTGCTGGTAGCTCCTCTGTATTAAATGCACATCTCAGTGCTTCTTTTCCATATGTTTTGCAGTGAAAGACCTGTCACTGTGAACAGCTGGGAAAGAAGGGAAAGCATATTCATTTGCTCCTGTCAATAGCTGGCCCAGGGCAGGAGACAAGACAGGTGAGAAATGTTTTTCCTTCTACAAGGAAAGATTCTAAACTGAGCAAATGCATTACTTTGAACAGTGGAGTTTGTTGTTTTGGGAACCTGTCATAGTTAAAGTACTTTCTCTTGCTAACTGCTTCCCCTCCAGGCCATAAAAGCTCTTTACTTTTCTTTTTTTCTTTTTTTTTTTTTAATTATTCATTTTTTCACATGTGCATATATTGTTTGGGTCATTTCTACCCCCTGCCCCCTCCCCCACCCTCTCCCCTCTTTCCCCCCCATCAGGTCCTGTTCTGCCTTTATCACTAATTTTGTTGAAGAAAAGACACAAGCATAATAAGGAAGACAAAGCATTTTTGCTAGTTGAGTTAAAGATAGCTATACAGAAATATTCCTAGCATTGCTTTCGTGTACACGTGTCACGACCCATGTTGATTCAACTTCCAAGCTCCTTTCAGAAATTGCTGCACCTTCAGATTGAGACATCCTTCCTCCTTTGCAAACTTCAGCTGTGTCTGGGGGCAGGGCCACTGCAGAGCTGCCAGGAGCACAAAGGCTTCCAAAGATAAGTCCCTCAGTAGGCTGGAAACCAGAGGCAGATCAGTCCTGGGATGCGAGGGCACCAGAATTCTCCCTCTCCAAAAGAAATCTAGGACCAAAGCAGACATTTTCTTGGTAAGTTTTGTGGGATTTGATGACTACAACATATCTGAGAATAGGTAAGATTGAGTTCAACTTTCTCTTATTTGAAGGGCTTATGGATTCCGGTCTGTGGATTGGGGTGAGGGGAGTGGAGAGAGCATCTAATTGGAACTCCAGTCACGTGGAGCTTACAGCCTGGGACAGTAGTGGGGATAGTCCATCAGGCATCTGGAACAGGCTTGATTTCGGAATGCAGTGGATCCGATTGCTTCTTGGCAGCTGCCCTTTTCCAATTATGTTTGGCTTAGCCTGGTTGTCAAATTACTTTGCAACCCCTAAAGTGATCCAGAAAGTATGCAGAGGAGACAGAGAGAACACTGTCTAAAAACCAGACTGGGTATGAGGGAAAGAGGGTTCTGGCTAGGTTTTTTAAAATGTTCCCTGAATAATGCATGGCTCTGCCCAAAGAAAGGTGATTGTATATTATTCCTTGGACCATTGTTAAGCCCCAAATGCTGCATATAAGATGTATCCTTAAAAGGCAGAACAGTTGAAGCCATGGCACACGCTTTGATTTTGCTCCTTTAATGAAGTTCAAGAAGAGATAAAAATAGGTGTTGATTGAAAACACAAGATTTCTTGTAGTGAATATAGTGTCTGATTCAAAAAATTTATAAATCTTTGAGTTGTCTTCATTTTATCAGTAAACAAGTGTCTTAATACTTTGAGTTCCTATCACAATGTGGTAATTCCATTAAGCTAAGTTAACAATTTCCCTTTCATAATTTTTGAAGAATGTTTTTTCATAATATTTGATATTTCAGACAAGATACTTTAGACAAGACAAGATAGCAGGAAGGATGGTGAACCTCCTCAAAAGAATGAAGCATTTTTTCTTATGGCTCTGTGGAATTCATTATTTACATGATAACATAGTCACAAATTATTATTAAATAAAATTAAAGGTAAAAATAAGTTTAAAAGTTTTAGAGCTGTCAAGCTAATACACCGTAGGTAGCAGGTGTCATGAGTTAGAGTATGTACACATTCCGGTGATATTAGCATTCAGGCATCATAAATGTATCTGGTCCAGATCTACCTTTCCAAATGGAAACCAATTGAGTTTTTTTATTTAGAGATTGAATATTAATGAATAGTAATATCTTAAAGCCTCTATGGTATAATGTCTGAAAAACTATTTTTCCTGCCCTCTCCCTCCAATGCTGAAATTTTATTGGTTGAAATTAACTAATAACAAAAGATCTTGAGATTCAGCTACTCTTTTAATTCAGCTATTTTGATAAATTGAAATAATTATCAGGAAAATTATTGAAGCATAACTTTTCCACGATGTATAAGTATGGCAAAATTTCTATTTCCCCTGTTTTCACATCAACCTCAAGTTTCTCTCCAAATTTAAGATCACCTATGAGACAAAGGTGGTAGTACCAGTCTCAGAGAGTTTCTAAGGTATTAATTAAGGTTCGTACATAGAAAACATCAGCTGAGTGCTAAGAACATAATAATTGCTGAATAATTATGCATGCACTCCACACACACAGGTAATTTGCATATTTCTTTCATTTTGGTCATTTTCCAATCCTACTATTTAGAGATGGGAGGCCACACACATTTACTGGATCCTACAGCATGCTAGAAGGTCTAACAACTTACTCTATGGAAGAAAAGATGGAAATCAACAGATACTAACATTTGGTGGGCTTGTGATAGTCTTGTCTTCTGTTATTAAAAACACTCAAGAAACAACAGCCCTTTATTTTGGGGGGTTAGAATTTAATTTTACTTAAGTAACCATGAAGTTTCTGCATCAACTTCTTGTGAATACCCTCCAAAGTTTGATTCAAATTAGTTGTAATTAACATTTGAGGAATTTCTGCATACTCTTTTATTAGAAGTAGAAAATTTCCACTTTATGTGGAAACCTAAGTTTGGGGAAAAATTCTGCCACTAACCAGCAGAGTGACCTGGACAATTGCCCAATGTCTCTGAGCTTCCATTCTCCCTACCCATCCAGTAAAGGCACTGGAAGCAATAATACCACAGGTTCTTTCTTTCTGGCTGTAAGAATTCTATTTTAAGCTATATTTATTTCCAAGGTCAATGCATAGCATACCTTTCAGAGCTACTTTTGTGATTTTCCAAACAGAGCTAGAGAAATTGGGTGATAAATTTGATTTGACAAAATTAATACGAAGAACAAAAAGACAAAACTCACATCTATCCCCAAAGTAGGATAATCTCTAAAACAATTTAGTTGTGCCAAACATAAGTCCCAGCTAAAACCCATAATTCTAAAGAGGAAAACCTATAGTGAGTAATTAGGAAAGAAACACACACAACACACACACAAAGTGATGGCATGAAATTTTTCGAAAAGACAGTAACTATCTCATCAGATAAGAAGCTGCCAAAATCTAAGGGCTGTTTTACAGAAAAGGCAAAACTACTCTTCCTGGGTGAATCCATGAATGATAGATTTGACATATTGTAAGAACCTTCGTAAATGCTACAATATACCCCCATCCAGCACAACAATTGAAAAAAATTACCCCTTCCCACCAAACCCAATCTAATGTTTCATAAACTAAATTATAATTGTAAGAATTGTATAATTGTAAGAAGAAGCCAAATAATGAAGCTTACAATAAATATTTTCACTTTATAGGTATTCTTTAATTTGCCAATTAAATCTCACTGATGAAAAGTATATTGCATATCTAGGGGTACCTACTTTTTTTCTTTGCTTGAGAAAAACACAATAACTTATCAACTAACTAAATTGCCATGATGCTCCTACTAGGCTCAATTCGAAGTCAGGAGGGAAAGTTAAAAACAGATTTCAAGAAATTGTACTCATATACAAACTTCAGAGTTTTCAAAAATAATTTGCTTTTAAATAACTGATGATCATTGATGTTTTTTCTTTTTAAATTTCATCACATTTTCCGCCTAGTAAAGCTTAAATAAGCCGTGACAAGTTAGAGTAGGAAATGATCCCATTTCACCATGTTTTGGTTTGGATTACCATGGACATTTGTCATAAAACCAAGAAGACATTGTGAAGAGTAGGAACAATTCCACCAGTTCCTGCATAGATGCACAAATACTTTAACTTCAGCAACACCCGAGTTTATCCAGTTCTTCCAGACACAGCCCCACATGCCTGAGACAGCCTCCTGTCAATAGGGATCCTGACTCCTCCAGCTCTGCGGGTGTACTTCCTCTGCTTATCTGTTTGACCACAGTCCCAGGTTCCCCTAGTGATTAGAAATGTGCTTCTCCCTCTCTAGTGCAATGTCCTAGGTAGAAGAAGAAAAAGGAAAAGAATTCTAAAAAGAGAAATTGGAAAAAAAATCTCCAAATGGTATGGAATGTGATTAGCGTTTGTTGGTGGGGATAGCTATAGGTCTGATCACTTCAATAGTAAGTGGATATCAGCAGTGTCATATTTACAGTAACCATGTTCATCATGGTAGAAAATACAACCTTTAAATGGTGTATACACTCAGGATCAATGTTTCAAATTTCAAGCTGTATAAAAGTCCTATGGCTTCTCAACTGCCCCCATCTGTAATTATTGATCCAAAATGTGGGTACCTCTGACTATAATGAAAGCCAAAAGCCATCTGTAGATTTATGAGTCACTAAAGGATACCCACAAAATACTGATGAATTTTAACTTACTTTTGAATCTTAAAATTTAAATTTAGTCACCATCTGTGAAATTACACATTTTTAAAGGTACAAATGTGTGGTAGCTGGCTATTAACGTTGTTGCTCTCCAGTCAAGAACACTGGACAATGTATGTTGATTGTGTTCCTCACACTAAGCCGACAGCCTCTTGCTGATGCTGCTTTGCTCTGTGTAAATACAGAGATCTCAGTCTTTGATTGGGATGTGCCGAACGTCGATCATCTCAGTCCATGAGCACTAAGTCTAGTGAAGATGTTGTCACTGTGTACAATAGAGAACTAGATGAATTAACTATGTGATGTTCACTATTATTAATAAATTGTAACTTTTTCAAATATTCAGTGTGCAATCTGAGCGAAATATTAAATGTGCATTTAGGAGCACGGAAGTCTTTGGGGCATGTTAATACTTCCTGGTCAGTCCGATGAATTAACTATGGGTGTCTTGAAAATAAACAAATAAATAAAAGTTCTTTCAACCAAAAAAGTCAAACCCATTAATGAACACATAATTGAGAATGACTTGAGTTTAGACTATTATGCCAGTGTGCAGGAAAATTTGATGATAAAATTTTAATTGTCATTTTTTTTTTTGCAGTACTGGAGTTTGAACTCAGGACCTTCACCTTGAGCCACTCCACCAGCCCTATTTTTGTGAAAGGTTTTTTTGAGATAGGGTCTCGCAAACTATTTGCCTCAGCTGCCTTCGAATCGTGATCCTCCTGATCTCTGCCTCCTGAGTAGCTAGGATTACAGGTGTGAGCCACTGGTGCCTGGTTTAATTGTCTTATTCTTTTTTTTTTTTTTTTTCCGCTTGGGGAAGTAAGTCCTTATTCATCTTATTCTTAAGATGAATTCTGCTATGACCTGTAGGAGGATATTTCCTTATCTATTTCAACTGCTTATTTGAGTAATTGTAGTAAATTTCTATTTGTCCTAATATGAGCATTCAATGAGATATTGTATCAGAACTTAGAACAGTGACTGACATAAAAAAGCATTTAATCAATACGAACTATTCATTCTACTAGTGCTTCTACTATTATTATAACATTGCTGTCCATGTAATTAAAACTGATATTCTTTGACTTTTTATTTTCTTTAAGTTTTGTTGAAGTATAATGAACAAAAAATTTTAGATTTGTAGTACCCAATGTGCTGTTTTTATATATGTGTATATTATGAAATAGCTGCCACAATCAAGCTAATTAATATGCTGTCACTTCACATGTATGTGTATGTGTATGTGTAGTGAGAACATTTGAGATCTGTTTTCTAATGAAATTTCCAGCATCCAATACAGTAATAACCATAGCCACTATGCTGTATTAGATCTCCAGAATTTATTCATCCTGCATAACTGAAACTTTGCACCCTTCAATCAACAGCTCCATTCTGCTGTTTCAATAAGCTCAAATTCTTAGATTCCACACATAAGTGAACTCAGATAGTACATTTCCCTTTGTGCCTATAGTCCTTCAGGTTGATCATGTTGTCACAAATCACAGAAATTCTGTCTTTCGTATGACTGAATATTATTCCACTGTGTGTGTTTGAATGTGTGCATCTCACATTTTCTTTATCCATTCATCCATCTGTGAACATTAAGGCTCATTCCATATCTTGGCTATTATGAATGATGCAGTGCACATGGAATTGCAGATACTTCTTCAACACACTGATTTCACCTTCTTTGGATATATACTCAGTAGTGAAATAGCTGAATCATATGGTAGCTCTATGCTTAATTTTTTGAGGAGTCACCATACTACCACTTAATATTTTCCCCTAAAAGTGTGCCAGAGTTTCCTATTTTCCATCTCCTCAATAACACTTAAAGTCTTTCAATAATAGCCATTCTAACAAGTGTGAGATGATGTCTCATGGTGGTTTTGATCTGTTTCCCTGATAATCGGTTGATCCTTTTTCACAGACTTCCTGGCAATCTGTATGCCTTCTTTTGAGAAATGTCTATTCAGGTTCTTCACCCATTTGTTAATAGCATTATTTGTTTTCTTCCTATTTGATTGTTTGCATTGCTTACATATTTCGGATATTAACCCTTTATTAGGGGTATGGTTTGCAAATATTTTCTCGTAGTCTAGAGATTATCACTTCACTCTGAAGATTGTTGCTTGTTTCTTCAGCTGTGAAGCATTTAAATTTAATTTAATCCCATTCTATTCTTACCTTTGTTGCCTGTGCTTTTCAGTTCATATCAAAATATCATTGTCCACACCAACATCATGGAGCTCTTCTATGTTTTATTCTAGTAGTTTTATACTTTCAGGACTTAGATGTAAGTCTTTAACCCATTTTGAGATAATTTTTGCTTCTGTTATGAGAGAAAGCTCTAGTTTCATACTTCTGAACATGGATATCCAATTTTCTGAACACCATTTATTAAAGAAACTATCCTTCCTCCATTGAATGTTCTTGGAAACATTGTCAAAGACCAACTGAAAATAAATTCATAGATTTACTTCTGGTCTCACTATTCTGTTGCATTGTTTTATGCCAGTACTGTGTTATTTTATCTCTATGCCTTCGTAATAAATTTTAGGATCAGGTAATGTGGTGCCTCCTCCATTATTTTCCTTTCTCATGGTTGCTTTGGCTATTTGGGATTATTGTGGTTCTATAAAAAATTTAGTGGTGATTTTTCTACTTTCTCTGTATCACGTCATTGAAATTTTATATGAATTTGTCATATAAAATCACTATGGTCATTTTAACAACACTAATTCTTCCAATTAATCAGATATGTCTTCTTCAATTTATTTCATCATTTTCTTACAGTTTTCAGTGTAAAGATCTTTCATCTCCTTAAGTTTAATCTTAAATTTAAAGTTCATTGATGGTGTTTAAATGGGATTGTGTTCTTTTTTTGACTTTTATTTTTTTCCTTTATTGTTGTGCTGGGTGGGCATACACTGTGGTATTTACAAAGGTTCTTACAATGTATCAACCATATCATATTTAAATTCACCCCCTCCACCTCTCCCCTTTAACCCCCCTCCATCAGTTCATGGTACAGTTTCAACAGGTATCATTATCGAAACTACATGCATGTGTACACATTTTTTCACTGTATTTACCCTACTACCCCCTCCTTCTGCCCTCTCCCCACTCCCAGTGCTACCAACCCTCCCCCCTGGGCAGGACCTGTTCTGCTCTCTTGTTCTCTGATTTTGCAGAAAAAGAGAAAAAAACAAAAAGAAAAATATGACATTTTGTTTGAGATAAAGGTAGCTATACAGGAATTGTGTTCTTAGACATAAGATGGATATTTATATGTTGCTTTTGTATCTTATAAACTTAATAATTCTTTTAGTTTTAAGTTTTTTCAGTCTTTAGGGTTTCCAGAATATATTTTCATGCCATAAAAAGCAGCAACAATTTTATTTCTTCCTTTCAGACTTGGATGCCTAATTTTATTTCTTATTCTTGCTTAATTGCTCTGACTAGGATTATCAGTACTATTTAGAACAAAAGTAATCAGAATTGGCATTCTTGTATTGTTCCTAACTTTAGAGGAAAAACTTTCTACTTTTCATCATTGTATATGATGTTAGGTGTAGGCTTGTCATATACAGCATTTATTGCACTGAGACACATTCCTTCTATACCCATCTTCCAAGTGTTGTCACCATGAAAGGATATTAAATTTTGTCAATCAATGCTTTTATGCATCTGTTGGGGGGGCTATTACTGTATCCTTCATTCTCTTAATGCAGTTTATCACATTTATTAATTTCCTTTTGTTGAATAATCCTTACATCCCAGGGATAATCTCATTTTATCTGTCATAGGAGCCTTTTAATGTGTTATTAAACTCATTTTTCTAGCATTTCATTAAGGATCTTCACATCTCTGGGCACCAGGGATGTTAGCATCAATAGGCTATTATGGCTAATAATAATAATAGATTATTATAATATTTTATTATATTATGCCTAATAATAGATAGTAATAATAGTATTATTATTATTATCTATTTCTGTTCTTTTAGTTTCCTGGTCTTGCTTTGATCTGAGGATAATGGTGGCCTCATAAAATAAGTTTGGAAGTATTCTGTGCTCTCCAATTTATTGGAAGAATTTATATTAATTCTTTTTAAATGTTCACCACTGAACCACCAAATTCTGGGCTTCTCATGATTTGGCGGATTTTAATTATGAACTCAATCTCTATAGTATTATTATGTTCATATTTTCTATTCTTCATGGTTCAGTCACATATATGTGTTATATAGACTATATAAATACTTAATTGTTATTTCTCTTGATGAATTGACTGCTTCATCTTGTCTCCACTGACAATTTAGACTTCTAATCTATTTTGTTGATATAAATGTAGCTACCCTCTTTCTTTTGATATTCCTTTGCTTGGAATATGCTTTTCTATTCCTTTACTTTTAGCCACTGTTGTGTTCTTTAATGCTAAAGTGACTCTCTTCTAGGCTAAATATAGTTAGCACTTGTCTTTTACCCACTCAGGCAACTTACATCTTTTCATTGGAGAATTTAATTGATTTATATTTAAAGTAATCATTGGTGGGTAAAGAATTTACTATTGGCTGTCATCTTTTCTGGTCTGATCATCTTTTGCAATGGTGTTCTTTAGTTTCCCTTTATCTTTGGTGAATCTTCTATGGCTTTTATAGGCCATAGAATATTGTTGTTATCAATGATGCTTAGATACAGCATCTTAAAGTTATAATACTCTATTTTATGTGGATAGCATGCTAACTTTGACTAAAACCTCTACAGTTTTTATGTATTTGATCTCACAAATCCTCATACCTATGCCTATCATGTAAATTACAGGCAAGTGCTACTACACCCACTTGTTTGCTGAGATAGATACTTGCTAACTCCTTTTTGCCTATCTGGCGTTTAACTACAATTCTACCATCTCCTTATCTTGCATAGCTGTGATTATGTACATCCAATACCAGACACAGCATATTTGTTGAAATGGGCTCTTGCTAACTTTTTGCCTGGGCTTACCTTAAACCATGATCCTCTGGGTCTCCACCTCCTGAGTGCATGAGCCACTGCACCAGACCATCAGCATGATTTCTGAAAGGTGAAATAAATAGTCATTAATGGACTCAGGATTGGCACTGTGGCCCTCGGCCCATAATACATGGCACCTCTCACTAGATTTCCTTTCCCATAAATATTGCATATCCACAATCTTGTGAAATTTCTTTTTTAAAAAAGTCACATGTTCCTAGTTGAAATCAAGGTACATAAAGTACATTATAAACCCTCAGGATAAACTAATCAAAATATCAAAGCCCAGAAAATTGATATGCACAAGGTAGAAAGTCTCAGAGAATAAATCAATGAAATTCTTTGCAGAATCTAGGGGTTTTTATATTTCATTTTTAAAATGTACCATATAAGTAAAAAAAAAAAAAGCAGAACAGAAGTAGCACCATATTTTGAGTTATAGTTCTCCAAAAAAGTGAGTTGATTTAACATTTCTTCATTAGAATAAGCTTATTAACTTAGTATCATAGAAGCATTTTTGTCTCAAAAGCCATGTACAATTGGCATCAGAAAAGTATCACATACTCATGTATGTAAATGGAAAAACAAGACTTGCTGAAACTAATCCAGGAATTGGGGAAGGAGGAATAAAGGAGAATGATGGAGGGGTGAATTAAACTATGATATACTGTAAGAATTTTTGAAATGCTACAATGTACTCCCAGTACAATAACATGTGATAATAAAAAACAATTTTTTAAAAAACCTACAGAAACAGAAGCCTTACATTTCTGAATTGTGGTGTGTTTTTTCTTCCTTAAACTTTCCACAGTTTTTATAAAAAACATACTTATAAAAGTGCATATGTCATTGGCTCTGACCTTATCTAAAGTTTCTGTGAGAAAACAAGGGATTCTTTTTATCTGGATTCTGACGCATATTTTTATCTTAATTACAGAAACTGTGTTTCTGTTTACAGCATGTGAAACACTGTCCCCAGAACAAAGGTCCACCATTGATAAGTCCAACCACAGATGGAGGCAGCTAAGTGCATAGCAGAGGCCAGAGTCCACTTGAACTGTTCACACTCTGAGAGGTCAAGTTCAGAAACAAGCTGCCTATCCATTGCTGTTAACACTGATTTGTTCTAGCAGGGAGCTGACAAGATTTAATCCCAAAGACCGGAAACATGCACTGTGCCATCCAAAAGGCAGAAGCACTGGATGGGTCCCATCTGATGCAGGTCCTCTGGCATGATGGGGCAGAGTCCCTCTACCCTTCCGTGTGGCTAAGAGACAACTGCCAGTGCTCTGAGTGCTACCTGGGTTCTGCAAAGGCACGGAAACTTCTTCTGGAAGCTCTTGATGTGAACATTAGTATTAAAGATTTGACATTTGACAGAAAAAAGGTAATCATCTCTAAATGATCTCTTCCTTCTCTTCTAAGTTAAATAAAAGGACTAGTCTATTAACTATAATTTAATTAACTATTTTTTCATTTGGACATCATGTATTTGATCATGTTAATATAGTTTGTGCAAATGAAGTATACTCTGTAAGTGAAAGCATCTGCTATTATTATTATTACTACTACTTCTACCATTTTTAATAAAATTGGCAAAGTTGTTCATTACTCTTTCAGTGAGCCTTGAAGACATAATCAAACAATTGTTGCTTCTATAAAATAGGGATAATAACAGAATTTTCTCGTAGAGGTTATACCAGGATTCAATGAGATAATCTAGGTTAAAAATCTTTATCATGGTTCCTGAAGCAGTGAACACTCAAAAATAGTGCTGGTTAATATTTATAATCAAATTAATTAGCAAGTAGAGGTATTAAGCTTGTTCTGAAAGCATTGCTTTTATAGTCTGACCACACATAGTCATCATCCCATGTTTTTCTCTTCCAGATTTACTAGAATTCTTATCAGAAGAGCAACTATAACCAGAAAAACCAGGCTTTTCCCATGCTTTTGTTCTCATCTCAACTTAAGAACTTTATTCCCAGTTTTTACACTGTTAATAGTAGCAACTTGTCATAGGAAGTTTGGGGACCACAGATTCAGAGGTTATCTAATAAGAACTTCAAGTATGGCCAAATTCTATTTCTTGCATGCTATTTGATTGACCTCAGACCTCAGATGTAGCCCCTTGGCTTTCAGGGGGTTAAAAAAGCAAGGTTAATTCAAGTCCCTGATTATTTTAAATAATATCCACAAACAGAGAAATAGTAGAGAATGGAAGGATATGGCAGCATAATAGATAAATAGGTGATGGCTTGCTTTCTGTGTTATAAGGTTTATATCATATGGCCCAATGAGCATCGCAGTGAATTTGAAGCTGATTGGTTGAAGAAAAGATGCTTTTCCCGGCAGGCCAGAGAAAAACTCCAAGAAGAATTGTTTTTGCCAGGTAACCTTTCCATGGTCTTCAATGTCTTTTAAAATCTCTGTAGTAAGGATTATTTTTATAATTACTATTATTTTAATTGTACATATTTATGGGGTACAATGTGATATTTTGATATGTAAAGGAGCAGGATGAACCAGAGGCAGACTTGTTCTTCCTAATAATTTTGTCTAAAGCCAAAACAGCACAAGTCAACAAAGTATCAGTTCCTAACCTGGTATCTATACGTGGAATTGCGTGATCAATGAACCCATGAAATGATAAGCACAGCATTGAGTAGCAAGTGAGTGTGAGTGCGAATGTGCTCACTCAGACGCACAAGCGCATTTTTCTAGAGAGAGTTTACATGGGTCTTAAGGGGATCTGTGATCAGAGCAATGTTCAGAAAAGCTTCAAGAGAGGATTCAGGGGGAAAAGTGAGCTTTATTTTTGAGCTGTGGCTCATTTTGTTTTGTAAGACAAAATAAATACTTAAATAGATAAAATACTTGCAGGAGATACAATAATAGAGTCCAAGCCATAGCACTGGTGAAGGTAGGAGTTTATGATTTACTTTTGGTCTATCTGGCAGATTGGTACATGAGACTCTGGGTTAAAGGCAAACTTTCAACAAACATGATGATTTTTATGTATTTGTTAGAACCTTGACTTCTACTAGCACACTCGCAAGGCAAGTTATCCTGAACTTTCTTTTCCACTGTTAGCCAGACAACACTGGACTATTTCAGCAACTGACTACCCTGGTGAGTTCTGTAACACCTCTGACTGGGAATTCGGAGTCATACACTGAACAGAGATTTCACCATATTCCCTTCATCTAACATTCTCAGACATGAATGGCAGCTCTGGTTTTAAGTGCTGCACTTACAACAGATTACTGGGCATTACAACAGATTATAAATCAACTTGAACCAAATAGTATGATCTTTTCCTGTGGTTATCAATGATAGAGTATGGTAGTGTCCACCTCCTCTTTAAACATAGACCAATCTTATCAAAACTTAAGTTCCTCTATTTGTTTATGTCACTATTCTGACAGCTGACAAAGTTTTGTTTTAGAGCTTTGTGTCTGAACTACCAGGAACTCATTTGCCCTTTAACTCTAACTGCTAGCTGATTGAACATGGATGAGTATCCAGAAAACTGTTTTTCCTGCATTTCCCCAAAGAATGCATTGCTAGATTCTTCAAGTAGTTTCCAATTACATAACTTCATACCAATTGTCTGGGTTAAATAGCAGTATCTCATATATATTGTTTTTTATTTGTTTTAGATTTCTTCTGGTACTCAAAATATTTTTTTCCTCAACTCTGCCCTAATTTTGTAATCCTGTTGGATTTTACTTTCATTTCCTGCAGTTTCTTCCTTAGATTATTTCAGAAAGTAAAAGCCAAGATTTTATTACTACAGCTTAAGCTTTTAAGCACTGTAAAAAGATATGACTATCCCCCCACACCGCCATTAATATTTCTTAACGAGTGAAGTTTTATAGCTTACATTTCTCAGTACTATCAGGAAGTAGCAAAATGGAAATGATAGTAGCTCAGTTAAGTAGTGGAAAAAACTGGTCACAATGACAGTTTGTCATCATGAATAATATAAGAATTGGCTGCTATGTAGACATTGGAAAATATTTCAGTGGTTTAAAACAAGATCAGGTTTTTAAAATACATTTTCAAGCTGTGCAGTTGATGGATAAAAGAAGGAATTAATGGGCAGTTTTTGAATATTGGTTTTATGGCTTTCTACCAGTAAAACTTGATACCTTCTATCACTGCCATTGCATATTTTCAAACATTAATATTCCGGAGCATGTAAACAAAGTGAGTCACATTTGTGAAAGGATTTTGTTTTTTAGACCCAGTAGCAATGATCCTCTTTTGTTTTTCCCTTAGAGTGAGGACTGTAGGATTTTAAAATCCAGAGTCAAGAGACAGATCACTTTCTTTGATCTCCTGGCATGAGGTGTTGAATGCAAACATGAAAAGACAAATGATAATCTGTCATGGGCTGATTATGAGACAGTCATGGGGCAGATTGTCCCCCACAGCTGAAACGAAGATGTGGAGAACAATCACTCAATTACAAATATCTATCCCGCTGCACATACAATGGACACCTGTTTTGTGCTGGGGAAACTATGAGGAAATACCAAAGTGAAAAAAGGCACAGACTCTGACTTGAGGATTTATTAACTCTAGTAAAGAACAATAGTCATGAAAACAAGTGTAACACATTATGTACCTGGAGATGATATACTGAATGCTAATTATGCCATAGAGGAAGGAATTGGAAGAAATGAGAGAATGATGTTTGAGCTAGGTTTCGATGACTCTCTTATTATATATCAGAGAAATGAGTTCAAGCTTTTTACAACTTTAAGACAATTAATGCCTAATTTTTACTCTGCATTTTACATTTTTGGAGTTGTGTCTGTCTGATTTTGACCAAGTGAATATAATTTCTCAAATACTTACAAGTCTACAAACATCTTCTACACATTTCCCTTTTATTATAGTCTCCCCTCCTCCAAGGTTCCCCCTTTGGCCTTTGGCTTGCATTTATTTTACAAAGAGAATGAAGGGATCAGATTTGTGCTATAGAAAGGCCTCGGTCATTGCTGTTAATTATTGGATGGGCCATATAGGCAGAATGTGGGCAAAAGTGACCATAGTATAGCTTGAGACAATAAGCTTAGGAGGCAGAGAAGATGGGGTAGAATTTGTATTCAAAAGAAACTTACTGGCTCTATTCCTTAATCTCTACCAATTTAAAACTTGACTGCTGAAGCCTGGCATAGAAACATCTCCAAACATACAGATAAAAATTGAGGATTTTAGTGGAATATTTTAGAAACATGAAGTTTTTTATGTAATTATATTTTAGCTTCCATACAAATTTGTGAAATAATTATATACATTTTTGTGACTGTGAGATGCAAAACTCCCAATATTTAGTTGATAATTCCAGGAATGGGGACAAAGGAGATGAAGGAGAATGGTAGAGAGGGTGAATTCAAATATGATATATTTCATATATTGTAAGAACATTTGAAAATGCCACAATATACCCCCACCCAGCAAAACAATAAAAAAAAATTTAGTTGACAAAACTAAAATGGAAAAAAATCACTGCATATTATGGTCACATATATATGAACCTAAATATTTTCTTTTTATCAATACTCAGTGTCAAAGTGAATGCTTTTTATACCTCTTTAAACTGTACTGAAATATTTTCTATCCATTCTGGTTTAATAGTATTTGTTAATTAAAATTGAGATTTATAAAGTTATAATTTGAAGTAAATCTTTTTTTTTTCCCACTGAGGCCGTCTGCTCAGTTTTCTCAGCAAGCCAGAAGTGATTACATGACACAGTCAGAAAAGAACATTTTCTTTCAATTCACATGCCCCTCTACAGGGCCAGTCTTTACCATCTACTTAATTAGATTACAACCCTTCAGTCCCTAGCTATAATCCCCTTCTTTGTTTCAAAAGCACAAGCCAGAAGAAGTGAAAAGCCTTGAATTACTGCCAGGGCTCTCTAAAATCTATTTGCCTTGCACATAGGAGAGAAAAAATACAGAGTGCCCTTTCTTGCCTAGAGCTGTGTGTTGACTTGAAGATTTTCTTATGTGCAAAGAACATAATTAGCTTGGTTCAGACACCATTTTTACAGAACCTTGTCAAAAAGCAAAAATCACATGTGGATTTTTCTTTTTCATTAGCATGTACACAATAAATATACCTAACTCCAAGTGATATTTTACCCCATTTCTAAGCCCCATCCCTGAATCCCCTGCAGGTAGGAGTCTGCAATGGAATGAGGGTATTCATGTCACCCATCACTGTACTTTATAATTCTATGAAGTGCTGGAAGGTTTTGTTGTTGGTTTTTTTCATGCTGCTTTAGAATTTCTCAACTGTTTCAGGCTGCCTGTCAGAAATGATTTCTGAGCACATCTGTCAAACAGCTGCCTCAGAGAAATCAAGGCACCAGACCACCTCCCAAATATATTTTCTTCCCATGAGAAAACTAAGAAACTTTCCTGCCCTGATGTCACCCTGACTTATATGCCGATATCCAGACGGAAGAGTATGTACCCCAAGGGCTTCATGTTTTTAATAAGCAAGTCTCAATTCCATTTTGCCTGCCTATGTGAAATGGACCTGTTGACTTTTTGAGAAATGTCTTTGGGGTTGGTCGAACTTATACACGTATCTCCAATATATGAGTAGAGGGCATACTTTGCTTCATTTTTTTCTCTGTGCCATATTGGTATTTTTAATGTGTCCTTTTCTAAGTTACATATTATTTACTACTCGTACTTAAATTACACATTGTACTTGGTAAACTCAGGAACAATATCTAGAGTACCTAATGCCCTTCCACAGGATGGGATTTCCCTGTTCTGTCAGTTCAAGATGAGAGACAGAGCCTGGAAAGCCCCCAGTAGTGCTTGGTACTATTAGCAGATGTCAGTAAACTGGAGGTAATTCTCTCAATCCTTTTATTAATTTTTATATCAATCTTTCTTAACCTAATAAAGGTAAGTAATTTCTTTCTTACCAAGCTAGACTTACTTTTTCTAGTAATCCTGTAGTGAGTTTTATAACATTAACAGTTGAACTGAATATTTAGAATTTAAAAATTTAGGAAATTCCAGTGTGTGACAATTTCAAAAAGTAAAATTGAATGCTGATTTCACGTTTACCAAACCTATATATAAGGCTAAACTTGGCCTACCATTTTTGTTAGTGCCAATATATCAGTAAATTCACTAGTCAAAACAACAACAAAAAGGACAATGAATTCAAAAGCTACTACCTCATGCTGCTTTGCTTCTTCAAGATAATAGAGCATAGAACTACAAACCTTAATTTAGAAGTAGCAGGTATAATGTAAGGCTACTGGGAATTGGCAAAATGAATCCCCTCCCCCATATAATGAATATGTGCTAATAAAAATGAAAGAAAGAAAAGTAGCAGGTGTTTTCATAATGCTCCTTTCTTCCTTTAAACCCATGCCCAAACTTCAAATGTGCCCATGGGATAGCTGTGGGCTATCTCTTTTGTTTGTTTTTTTGTTTTTGAAAGTAGATTTAAACATTGTTTGATATTATTATTTATACATTCTATTGACTTGCTTAATTTGTAGCTGAACAAATTTTAAAAACAATGTTTGAGCTCTACTCTATGCAGTGAATTCTCTAGCTTTGCTATTTTCTTCTTCTTAAAATTCTCTCAACCCATAACTGCACTTAATCAGTCTAGCTACCACTGAAATTAAGAATATACTTGACCCTTTCCTTGGTCTGTGTCCCTGAGCAGGTCATTTAACCTTTCTATGCTTCACAATCTTTACCTGCATAATAATATCAGTCCACCTTAAGTGATGCGATATTAGATGAATGGCGAGGTTGCTCTGCATACAACAACTCCCCTGAAAGTTGTTGTAAATGACTATAGCAACCCTGAGAGGTTCCTTGACCCACTTGACTATTGAACCAGTTTAAGTGCAGAGTCTTGCTGAAATTCTTTTCTCCTTTGCTTCCACTGGCTTTCAGATTTCCATGCACATTGTCCATTGGCACAGAGAAAACAGATATTCAACAGGCATGGGGAAAGACTGATCGGTTGTTCCTCTCAACAACAACTTAGCTGGAGCATTTTATTATCTCGTACATGGATTACTGAGACAACATGTCCTCTCTGTCCACTCCCATGCTCTGCTAGTTATCTACCTAATAACTAAGACCATCTTACCTCCTCCTCCAGTTCCTGCTTATTCCTGGTGTCTATTGCTTGCAGTATAAAAACCTAAAGTCTTCACTGGGACTTTCTAATCATCTCACAATCTGGTATCACTAACAAGCGTGTGAATGTTTGCCCAAGCTCTGCCTGCTTCTCAGATTTCTTATTTCCTTTCTTTCTCTCTGGACAAACATTACCTATCCATCCCACAAGTTCCACTCACATCCCAATGAAGCCCTTCAGCAATGATTCTAACCTATGTTTAGCCCTAAGCCAAACCACAAGCTAAAAATAAGAAGGAAAGTAAGAACAGAAAAGAGATGTCATTTCACTAAAATGTAAGGCTGCAATATATCAATGGAAACACTTCTTTTTCAAAAGGAATTTCATTAGAATATGTTACAAAAGTAAGGGGAAAAGTGTAAGATATGACAAAAGCTCTTTACCCACAAAACAATGTGACCTTATGAAAGGAGCACAGGCTTTAGAGTCAGTAGAGCTTTGACTCTGTGCTATGAACTTGGTTTCATAAGTGATCTATCTGAACCTCTCTTTTTCTATATATAAAAGAAGCAATGTCATCTCTCAGCTTTGGAGTGTGAAGAATAAGTGATAAACTGTAATTACTGTGCTTAGCACAGCACCTATTACACTGTGGGCCCTCAAAACCCATAAAATCCTTTTCGTTTCCTCCCTTTTCCTCTTATTTAGAGAACTAAGAACAGAAAAGCAGAGGGCCAGTAAGTAATATTTGGGTAAGGATAGAAGGAGAGGACAACAGCAGTGGTATTATAATGTCTTACGTTTGAGATCCTCTGACATGAATAATAATCAATCATGTTATATTTCTAATTAAAATTATGAGAGTCTGAAAAGTGAATTATTGCTATGAAAGGAAGTTGGTCATCCAGACATTGTTTTTATTCCTAGTCAAAATTTATCTACTTGCAAATAGTTTCATTTAGATTGAATTTTAAAAGCAGTGATAAGAGTGGTCATTCCTGAACCTAATTACAATCAAGGATATAGAAATATTTGATGACGTTGGAATGACCAACAGACTTGGGAAAAAGCAGCTATGTCATCTTGTAGTTCAGGATAGTTATAAATGAAAATATCAAACACATCAGATATATTATGTCACATACATGCTAGAATTTAGGAGAGAAAAATTCCAGAGCCAAACTAGGTATAATGCCCTTGTGAAAGCAGATAATCTCAGTAACTAAGATAAAGGACAAGTACCTAAGAAAACACTATATCTATACATCCAGGAAGCATAAAGTCTGTAGAATTTTACTCTAATAAGGTTTAATGGCAGTTTTAGCTCAAAATAAATCACTCAACAAAACTATGTGATGAATAACCAAAATTGAAGTTAATATATTAACAGACAGGCTGGTGGTATCCTCCTATAATCCCAGCACTCAGGAGGCTAAGGCCAACCTGGGCTACATAGGGAGACCCTGTCTCAAAAAACCAAAAGAAAACATCCAAGCACTGGTGGCTCATGCCTATAATCACAGCTATTCAGGAGGCAGAGATCAGAAGGATTACAGTGTCAGCCCAGCCTAGGCAAAAAAAAAAAGACCTTTTCTCAAAAATACCCAATACAAAAAGAGGGGCTTGGTGGAGTTACTCAAGTGGTAAGAGCCCCTGAGTTCAAACCCCAGTGCCACAAATTAAAAAAATAAAAACAAGAGGAAAACTGGGCATGGTGGCAGAGATTGGGAGAATCATGGTTCTAGGCCAGCCCAAGGAAAAAGTTAGTGAGGAGCCAATAACAAGTCAGGTGTGGTATAACACCCCATCTGAAAAATAACTGAAGTAAAAACAGCTGGAAATGTGACTCAAATAATAGACTGTCTGCCTAGCAAGCAAGAGGCCCTGAGTTTAAACCTGAGCGCTACCCAAAAAGTGGGGGAGGGGAGGATTTACTTCAAGAAATAAGAAAAAAAACTAAGGAAAACCAGAGGAGAGATGAGCCCTCTAATGGGAGCAGATGGTCTAAAATAATCCTTCTTCACACACAGCCTTTTCCATCTCAGCAGATGGCACCTCTCACTCTATAGTATGCAGGTGCATTCTACCCATCCAACTTACAAAACACTGTATTAGCCCTGTCATCAAAATGATACACAACCCAACCATATCTCACCACCTCCTTTGTCGCTGCTCTGTCGAAACTACATCATAGGCCTTTCTTCCCACACCTCTTCCACCACTCCCACCCCACTGTTTGTCTTAACATGTTGAAGCATTTGCTGTATGCCAGTCACTGCAATCCATGTTTAATTATGTATCACCCCATTTAATCCTGATGATAACTCCACAATGGTGGTATTGTTATTATGGCCATTTTACATGGTAGGAAATGAGGCTGATAGAAACTAAAACTAGTCCAAAGAGAAAGAAGTAACAGAGCCAAGTTTGACTAAAAGCATTTGCAGTATTGAATGTCTCCCCCCTCTCTTTTCAGTGGTCATAGCTGTGTGTGTGGGTTTCTCTCTCAGTTATTGCTCTGAATGGTCATTGTCTGTGTACTCCACTCTCTACCCCAACAGACAGTTGAAATCTAGGGAATAACAAGTATTAGTGGTAGACTCCATTCATCGAGCATCTATCACACACTGTGAATTTATTCATTCATTATCTTAATTAGTGACTACTGTGTACCAGGCACTGGGGCTGGGGGCTCATTGGGGAGCAAAACATGAAAAGGACTCTGGCCCTTAGGAGTTTACATATTAGTAGAGAAAGTGATTAATAATGTACATTTATATCTCCAGAGCATCAAGTGCTGAAAAGGATATAGACATAGACACATTGATGTTGTGGTGGAAGCAGATGGAAGTTCTTATCTGAGTGCTTCTATTTTTTCACTGAAATAAGAAAGAAAGTCATTAGCTGGTTCTAAGGCAAAAGAGGAACTATGGGGAGTTTGAGATAGACAACATGAGGAACAGTGAGTGGGGGAGTTTAAGATTAGTTAACTACAGAAGAGCTGTCATGCAGTAAGTCTCGTGTTTTTTCCAAAATCAGCTGCTCTGGTTCAAAAGTGAATGTTAAGTTCTTTACATACACAATCTCATTTAAATTTCACATAAACAGTGTAGGTTATTTTCAACCTGTGTTTTCCAGATGAAGACGCTGAACTTAGAGTTTCTCGCTTTCTAAAGGACATGGAAATAAGAAGTATTGGAATTCATATTTGAGCTTAGATTTGTCCCCTTCAGACTTTAAGTCATTAACTTTGACACAAAATTCCTATTAGAAGGACCCACATACTCATCTTCACATGTGCTTAGGAATTTTCCAATGAACCTGGTTCAGAAATGAAGTGTTTGAACACAGGAGGAGAAGATATGACGAACATGCAATTCTTATCTTTCTGGTTGGCTGTAAAGTTCATATGAGTCAACAGAGTTGAGGCTGCCAAAAAGACCAATTAGAAATGCACTGCATTAATAAAAACACAGTAGTGAGTCCACCATGCAGGCATAAGCCAGACCACAGTTACAATATTGTGTCCAATTCAAGACATAAATGTTGTCATAAGGCATCAACCCATTTGAAGCCATCATCTAAAGGAGAGCAGAAAAGACTATGGAGGATGGGGTTCCCATACAGCATGAAGCAGCAACATGGGAGAGGAAATAAACTACTCAGCCTTGGAGAAATTTATAATAGTAGCTGTGAATGTGAACGTCTCCAGTTCGTTCACATTCTGCGTAATTCTGGAAAACAGAATTGGGGTTTAAAAGAAGGAGACAAAGGTAGATTGTGCTTCACTGTAAGGAAGAAGCTTATGGTAAGTGGAGCTTGTCTGAAGTGCTCCATTCATAGATGTGAGTTCATCCATGTAATCGAATGGGATCAAAATGGTGTTCTGTAACCTTTTTGTGGTATCATAGTGGATAGCCACAGCAAGGACAGATGGTAGCACCCATACCTACTCTAGGGAAGTCTGGAATGATAAGCTCTTTTTATTGTATTCTTTGGTGCTTATTTTTCTTCACTATAAAGCTCCTTCATTCAATGTCATATTGTGTGGGTACTCCAGTTTTGATACATGTTAGTTGTGTGATCTTGGGCCATTTAAGCCCTTGTGCCTGCTTCCTTATCTGTGCAATTGAAACAGTAATAGAGTTTATCTTATGGAATTGTTGTAAGGGTTACATGAATTAATCCATATCAAGTGCTTAGAAGAGTGCCTGAAATCTAGTGTTCAATAAACATTAGCTCCCATTATTTGTAATTATTCATCATGCACTGTGTCACTTCATTGTTTTATGTGTTCTTGTTTTCTCCAGCTAGATAGTCATTCCTGTCACAGGGCTGAGCAGCATATAGAAATTCCAACCACCTAAAAGTTCAAAATGAAAATATGTTTCTCTTCTTCTGACTAGCTTAAACTTGTTTAAAAACCTCATTTATACATTCTCAAAGATACTTTTAAAGCTCAGTAAGTTTGTCATCTAGAGAAAGGATTTTATGGATTTCTTCATCTTTTAAAATACTAAGTAAGATGTGCTCAAACACTGTCCCAATTTGAAGACATCTAGTCCCTAGTGATTATTACAAGGTAAGCAAAGATTTATTTAGGCCTTAGAACATATTTATGTTCTAAGAACCTAGTAGGTAGCAGCCCTAGACTAAATATCGGGGGGAAGGAGGAAAAGGAGTAATATTGGTGAGGAAATAAATATAAGTGGCAGTGGCATGATCCCCAGTTCCTGAGAATTTAAAGCCTAGTGGAAGATGCAAAAACAAAGTTCTGCCACATCAAAATAGTTCCCAGAGGTTGTTGACCATTGTTATAGGCCAATCCTGTACCCCCATAAGCACTTAACACAATTATTTTGGAGGTACTGAGATTTTAACTAAGGGCTTCATGCTTGCTAGGCAGGCACTGCACCATTTGAGCCACTCTGCCAATCATTTTTTGTGTTGGTTATTTTCAAGATAGGGTTTTTCCCTTCCTTCCTTCCTTCTTTCTCTCCTTCCCTCTCATTCTCCTTTTTCCTTTTCTTTCCCTTCCTTCCTTCCTTCCATCCCTCTTTCCTTTTTTCCCACTCTTCATCCTCTCTCCCTCCTTCCTTCCTTCTTTCTCTGCCTCCCTCTCATCCTCCTATTTCCCTTCCTTCCTTCCTCCCTTCACTCCCTGCCTCCCTACTTCCTTCCTTCCTTCCTTTGTCTCTCTGTCTTTTTTCTTTCCTTTTCTTTTTGGTGTCCTGGGATTGAACCCAGGGCTTTCTGCTTGCTAGGCAAGTGCTCTACCACTTGAGCCCTTTTTTGTTTGTATTTGTTTTTTAGATAGGGTCTTGCTAACTTTTCCTGGTAGCTCCCAACTTGAAATCCTCCTGCCTTTACCTCCCAAATAGCTGGGATTACAAGCATGCACCACCACACCAACACCCTAACAAGTCTTTCAATAAGTACCTGTTGAATCAGACTTCAACATAAAGACATAAGCACTGTGACTGAGGTGTGCACCAGTCCTGGGGAGTGGGGAGAGCAAAGATGATAGACACCTAACCCACCCTTAGCAGACCCAAGAGGTTTCTAGAAGCAAGACATTGCACAGGCTATCAGTTCACCTCATCCCCTATGTGCCATCAGCTTTCTACCACAGACCTGCCCCTCTCTTTCTGTATGAGAGAGCACCACTGGCCAGAAAGACCTAAGACGGAATGTCCAGAGGAGTAGTGCTTCACCAGGAGGTGTGGGTGTGGCTGGCCTATGTCCCTCAGTGTCCTTGCCCCATGGCTGGGACACCTCTTCTGCATATTCTTCAGTGTCTCCATGAGGTCCAGCAGTGATCAGCCTCTATTGCCAAAAGCAGCAACCCATCCACTAAAATTCCTCTAAAGGCCTTCTTCCATGTTCTACTCCCCTACCTCCTGTTTGTGCTTCCAGGGACACTGCCATTTAATTTCTCATCTCAGGAACGTCTCAGTAAGAGAGGACGAGTGACCAGAATCTTGAAAGACATGCAAAGTTCACTAGATAAGAAGTAAAGAGCAACTGGGTGCAGTGACACACAGCTGTAATCCCAGCTATTCAGGAGGCAGAGACTGGGAGGATTGTGGTTTAAGGTCAGCAGAGGCAAAAATTAGTGAGACCCAATCTCAACCAATAAGCTGAGCATGGTGGCTGGTGATTATGATCACAGCTACACGGGAATCATAGGTAGGAGGATCATAATCTAAGGCCCTGGCAAAAACAGGAGACCTTACCTGAAAAAATAACTAAAGCAAAACAGGATTAGAGGCTTAGCTCAAATGATAGAGCACTTGCCTAGCAAGCATACGGCCTTGAGTTCAAACTCCAGTACTATCCCCAAAAAGTAAAAAAGCATTGAAAAAGGCAAAATCCCTGAAGGGAGGAAAAGAAAGTCAAAACTCCATTTCCATCTTCTCAGCTATCTTTCCTCTATTCAGCATCAGATTTTGTTTTCAGCAGGGCCCTTAGAATGTGTTTCTAGGAAAGGCAGTAAGATTGGCTGATGTCCTGCACTTAAGATAAGGCAGTTCAGAGCCAAAAGTTCATTTTGGTGCAGGGGCACAGAAGATCCTAAACTCTAAAAATAACACCTTGAAAACCAGCATGCTCCCCTCACGAATCTTTAACTAAAGAACTTCTTTGTGTCTTTTCCTTTCTGAAATATAACTCAGGACAAGGGAATGTGGTGCTTAACCCTCAGAAGGAAACCTTGTACAAATGGTTCCTTGAAAGCCAGCATGTAGCCTGTTCATGAATTTTATGATGTGTGAAGCACATGTTAGAGGAAATATTTATTAGCAAGACCATAAATTAAATTAGTGAGGGTGGTTCATACCTTAGATATTCCATCATTTTCCATTCTGTTTATGTATACAGACACAAGTGAGAATTTTAAGTTGGTTTTTAATGTGTTCTCCCCACAAATGATTTATACTAGTCAATGTATTTTCTTTTGGTTCCCCAACAGTTGTGTTTTGCAATTGAGGGAAAATGCTTTAAATTACTCTCTTGATGTAAATGTTTAATATTCTGTGCAGATACCACAGAGTGATTTTCCAGATGGGTTTAATGAAATACAGTATGACTTCTCCCTAAAAATTAGATTATTTGACATTCAAGACAATGTGATGAATTTAGAAACTGGCTCTGAACGTCACAATCAATAATAATGGGGTGTGTGTGTGGCTTACGTTCAAGCATAGGTTCTTTGATGGGCTGTGACCCTTAGTCCCTGATTTCAGAAAACCTTCGACAGAGCACTCCAAAGTAAGAGCTACTGTTTAAAAAAATTGTGAACTCTGCAGAACTTAAAAACCATTGTAACCAGGCTGGGGTATAGAGCACTTTCCTAGCATGCAAAGGGTCTTGGATTCAACCACCAGCACTGCAAAAATAAATGAATAAATAAACAAACATATTGTAACCACACTCTGATAATAAAATCCCGAAAATTAAATAATATTTATAATTTGGACTGTGCTAGACATTGTTTTCTACTGGAGTCTGTGAATATGCTTAATTTTACATGTATCAAGAGGAACATTTATTACAAGAATCTACAGCTTTCTGTCTTGTGAAAAGAAACAGTGTATGTATATGTATGTACATTGTTTCATAATGGAGAAAAGAAGTCAAAAACAAAAGTTCATTAAAACATGATATAAATGTACATACTATGATTCCTAAATAGATTCTTCTTGAATGCATGAGTCATAATAAAAACTCTTAATTCCATCATATGAAAATACTTTTGATGTCTATTAATTTTATTTCCTTGCTATATACTCACTGAAACTGGAAGGTGACATTGGCCTCCAGTAAAACCAAAAAGCCTATCACCACATACATTGGCCTGAGTTAGGGAAAGGAAGCTAGTTGATTTTTAAAAATGCAAAACCTTGGTTCATTTCGCCAAGGTGAATAGCAATGTTGTTGCAGTGTCGAGCAGTAAGCCCTACTCCTGATATTTTCTCTGCATTGAAAATCCTGACTAGGAGCCAAGATTTATCTTTAAGCACACATGCTTGAGCAAGTTCAGACAAAGCATTCCTCATTGTAACTCACTCTGCTTTCTTTAGAATCTAAATTTCCTTTCCAGAACAAGCTCTGGACATTTAGACACAGGATATAAAAATACCTGTGGTGACAGTATTTCAAGGCATCAAATGTTTATGTATACTTGTTCAAGTTACAGACTTGGGGATCAGTCCCCTGGATTTAACTAATTAGCTTGGCAAATCATTAGCTCCCTGCCCTGGATCTCTGTTCCTTTCTCTATAACATGGCAATACTGAAAACACCTAACCCATGTATTTGTCATGAAGATTAAAAGAAGCATCAAGACCTGGGCCTGACTCCTAGAAAACATTCAGCAAATATTAACTATTATTATTAGTCTTCCATGTACCAGGCACTGTTCAAGGCATCCTGTATGATCTCATTGCATGATCATAAAAGAGCTACAGGGTAAATATAACTGCCCTGGTTTTGTTTTTATTTTTTCTTTTTTTATTATATTATTTTCGTGCTGGGCATGCATTGTCCTGATTTTATAAATTAAGAGACTGAAACTCAGAGTAGTAGCCAAGAAACTAGCTGATAAGAGGCAGGACAATAAGTCAAACCCAGGCTTCTCTGCAAACATGTTCAACCTGTGTGCATTCTGTCTAATACAGTACCAGTTACTACAATGATTCAAATTTTAGTTTAAGTTAATTAAAATTAAAGAAAGTAAAAAAGTTTAGTTTCTGAGTTCAAGCAGCCACTTATCAAGTCTCAATGGCCATATGTTGCTAATAGCTATAGCCCTGGACTGTGCAGATACAGACTATTCCCACCTTTGCAGAATATACTACTCTGCCTCTTCAGGCTGGTTGTAATAGATGTTCATTAATAAATTACTAAACCTTTGTGATAAAGAAAACACATTTGCAATAAATAGCCATATAGAGAACAGCTTTTTTCTTTCTCTTTTTATGGTACTGGAATTGAACTTTCTGGGCAAGTATATAACCACGAGAGCTACATGCCTCCTCCCTTTCGCTTTGACTTTGTTTTTCATGTAGTGCCTCATGCTTTTGCCCAGGCTGGCCTCAAACCATGGTCCTCCTAGCTCTTCTTCTCAAGTAGCTAGAATTACAGGCATGTACCACCATGTCTGGTTGACAATAGCTAATTCTATCCAACGAGCTTCATGGGATGGAAAATATGTCCTTACACAGATATCACAGTACCCAGAATCTAGCAGAATCTTCAGTGTAGTTTAGACAACCCTTCTTGTTCAATAATAAGAACTGAGAATGAAAAATTCTGAAGTAAATATAAAAACATCAATCAATTATCTAACATCTCATCTACTTCTACTATTCCATGGGCCCCTGTTTTTCACTTGAAGCACAATAAGCTTCACACTGTTTTCAGTGTTTCTTTAGGTTTGGGGATATAGTCCACTTAGGAGTCAGTTTTTTTAAAAAGGAGATAGTGATTCTTTTTGTTTTGTTTCATTTTGTTTGTTTTATTATTTATATGTGCATACAAGGCTTGGGTCATTTCTCCCCCCTGCCCCCGAGATAGTGATTCTTTGTAACACTGATTATTTTACCCAGGACATTTTCCTCTTAACTGGAAACCAAATGACCTTTCTAATTAGGCAGTCGATATGCAATATTTGTGACATTTTATCACCCTCTTTTTGCAGGCCATTGTGATTGGTGTCAGCTGGGAATTTAAAATATAATGAGAAAATGGGAGTATCAAAGTAAACAGCCACATATTCAATATTCAAAATAAAGCCAAGTAGATTGCATCTTTGAAAAGACTTTCTTTCATATAAAGCCAACTCTGCTTGATTTTAGAAGAAATACTTGAGGTACTGGAAACAGACCTGGGAACACCATGCATGTAAAGGAGTAGCTGGGGACCATAGAAAGAACATTTGGTAGAGATCAGAATATCAATACCTCCATAGTATTTTGAACATACTTCAACAATATCTTTTACCATATTGTGTCTGATTCTACCATAGACTGTGAGCTCCTTAAACTCACTGCCTATCAATAGTGACATGGTAAAATGTTGGGTTTATTGAACAGAGAAGCCAACAAATAATTCCTAGGTGGATAATACACTCAAGAAATACCAAGAACCTGTATGTAAAACCATCCTCCTTTCCCCAAAAAACAATTATAATTGCTATCCTGAAACCTTCATACCTCATTGTCTTATGGCCTCACATAACTTTCTCTGAGCTAATACAACATGGTCTGTGTGCTTACCAACTTCTCTTTGCCAAGGTGACTTGGTTACTAGTCTATTAGTTCCACAGAAATTAAAGAATTAAAATGAGAAATTAGGAACCAGTAGCTAGATATCAGTTTGACTTCCTGAGATGAAACATCAACTCAGTCAAGCCTATAGAATGTGTTTAATACTAAAGGATATTAATTGAATTAATGCAGCTGCTAGGGAAACCTAATTTATAGTCTGTAATTTACTCCTTAAAAATTCTGGCTGTTTTGCAAGCTGTTGTGCTCAATAACTTAGAAATTTTGGCAATATATGTGCATTAATAGCCTAATTAGATATTCCTAATACACACACACCCCTCCTCACTACTGAAAATGTCCTCATGCAGCTAGCTGGTAGAAGCACAAAAAGTACTTCTCTGTATATGTATATATCTTTTCATTACTAAAGTTACTATCTCACTCCTAAAAAAATGTTCCTACTTCATGCTGACATCAGAGGAAATGAGTTCTGGTCCACTTAGTGCAAGAGGCACTGATTCATTCTTCCTTCTTAATTTGGGAGCTATGGGGTTGGTTTCCGAAACATGACATATTCCCCAGTTAGAAAAGTAAGCAGTGTTCAGGATGATACTGAGATTATGAGTTCTCATTCTGTCACTTGGTAGGAAGGTTCGCTATCCTCATGCAATTTCACTCTCAAGAAAGAAAAAACAAATGGATTAGCTAGCGTTAAGTCCCTCTTGAATGCTGTTGTTAGTATCCCAATTGTTTCCCTTGGCAAAATTATATTTCTTCTGTGTTCCACTTCCTTTGGGAGAGCCTGTTTTACAAGCCAATTATTTTGATATTTGTTTTCTTTTATATTTTCTCAAGTAAACATGTTTATGAGCATTTAATCATCAGGAATGAAAGAGCTAAGGAAAGGCATTTGACCCTATTCCCTGCCACACTCTCACCAAAGGGTCTATGCATTCCAAGAATCCACCTTTACTCTTCCTTCCCCATGGCCAGCTCTTGCTGACCCCAAAGAACAACTTAATCCCAGAGATAGTTTCTAATCAGGCACAATAAAAGGAAGAACGAGCTGTACCTACCCTCCCTCCAAAATAAGCATATGCTGTTCTAGTCCTGCATTCCGGTTTTATCATTTATTTGGAGTTGAGCAATATAACTTGACTGCTAACACACCCAAGATCTCAGGGTTACTTCTAAGCAGTTTCTGGGTAGAAGAAGTTCCAGGGACATACAGACCAAGAACTATTCATCATCTAAGCAATGATGAGAAAATGAGGCATATTGAAAACAAGCTTTGGCCACACAGTGGACAGGAGGCATATAATACACTGGCATGATTCCAAGGGAGGAAGGCCTGATGACAGGCATTCCTGGTATGACTAGTATTTGGTTAACTCCATGATATCTCAAAGAGCAACTCCAATGAACTAGTCCTATTGCTAAGATTATTGTTTTATATAAAAGCAACATAACTCCACCTGGTTTCTTTTTTATTAATTCACAGAATATCAATATTGGGGCTCAGAGCTACAGCTACCTACCCTAAATTTTGAAGATGTCTTAAAAAATGATGAACAAGCATACGAGTGGCTCTCCAGCCTCAAAAAAGTAGGCATTGTGAGGCTCACTGGAGCCTCTGACAAACAAGGAGAAGTTACAAAACTTGGGAAAAGGATCGGTTTCCTATATCTCACATTTTATGGGTAAGTCACCAGATGTTTTGTATTTTGCCATCACAAATACTGTTAGTATTTCTTTCCCAGAGGGGGGTACTCTTTTGATTAAAGATACAGAAATGTCCATAATGTCTTACGTAGAAAGCCACATGGAAAGAGGAGGCTAAAACACTATTTTTCTGAGAATGATTATAATTTTTAAGAAACCTAAAAGGTCAAAGACATAAGGCTGGTTACAGCCTGGCATGTTAGACTTCTCAAGCTGTCATAGCAAAATGCCGTATTCGGTGTAACTTAAACAACAGAAATTTGTTTTCGCAAAGATCTGCAAGATGAAAGTCCAAGATCAAGGTGCTGACAGGATTAGTTTCTGGTGAAGCCTGTTTTTCTAGCATGTAGATCCACCTGGTCTTTCCTCTGTGAATAGCACACTCACTCTTTCTTCCTCTTCTTCCCTAGTCTTACTGAATTAAGACCTTACCCTTACTTTATTTAACCTTAACTACCTCCATAAAGGACATATCTCCATATACATTAGGGTTTCAACACATGGATTTGGGGATATGCAATGCAGCCTACAACACAGGATGGAAGATTCTGTTTCTCTCAAGAGTTTTGTAAAGTACTCAATTTTATAAATGTTAAAAGGGTGTTTTTTTTTTTTTTTTTTAAGTTTTACCTCTCAAGAGTTGTCACAAAGTAATGGATCCTGGGGAATTGAAACCAGCCACCAGATGTAGTAAAGGATAAAACTAACATCCAGAAAATTGAGCCTGTGTGCTTTAGTAAGTAACAGGAAATATAAATTAATTTTAACTTTGGAACAAGAAGCTATTTTCATCAAGAATTTTCTAGAAAGTAACATTAGTTATAGAAAGTTAAATAGTAACAACAGGAAACACTTATCTGGAAGTGAGGGGTATTATTGAATTTCAAATCACCTTGTGCAAGACGGATACAATTATTCTTGGACTCATATAGTTGAGAGCACCAGAACTGAAAGGGACCTTCAAAATCCACAGATTGCAAACTGGTAGCACACAGGCTATATTTAGATGTATTTGATTTGGCCTACATGATGTTGAAAGAAAATGGAATTAGTTGTCAACACTTAAAAACTGGGAGACTTTAAATTTATGTGGATCTATCTTTTTCTGAAAAATCAAGTCTAGCAACAATTGAGCTGAAACTCAACATGACAAAAATCTGTTTGACATAAGCAGAAGCTCTACCTTGACGAGTTTGCCCAAGTCCTCTTCTCATCCCAAACCTGCAAGAGTCCCTCTAGGAGTTTGCCACCCCTAATCTAGAGTAAGCCCTAGACAAAAGCTCAAGAACGTGCAATCACTTGGCTTCAATAATTTGAGCAAGTTTATTCATGGCAAAAGATACTACCATATTTAGATTTGGAAAAACCTAGACCCCTCCCCAGACTAAGAACTTACTTATACCATTAGCATATTGCCTTATATAAAATTTGTATGTCCCCATCATTTGCAAGGATTTGTGATGCCTTAGAGATTAAAATGATAGCAGAAAAGGAAATTATTATAATACTCAAGTATATTATTTGTTCTTTAGTTATTCTAAGATCTCTGAAATAGATACTATCCTTCAGTTCACTGTTAAGGAATCTGAAACCCATAGAATTTATTTGCAATCCAAGTTCTCATGAGTAGTAATAAAAGAATCAGACAGTATAAATCTGGGTTTACTTCTCCATATTTCTGTTAAATTATTACTAATAAAAGAAAAAAGAACATGGAAAAGTTGCTTTCAGATGCTGGAATTAAACAGAACACTTCAGAATAAATTTCTTCTACGTTATTTTACTCAGTTTTTATTTGCTAACAGAAAGCTTTTTGCATCTATTCCAATGCACTTCACAATTTCATAATAGTGATCAAATTTTGGGACTCTTTTTTGGAGTTCCCTAGATCTATCCACTCAGGGACAGAATCTTAGTACTGATTTATGATTTGTCTTTTGTTTGTTTTGTTTCTACAAGTCCCATAAAAGGGCTTAATAACTTGGCCAGTAACCTAATATTGTGAAATTTATTGGAATAAATATGAAAGGTCTGTTGTCAAAACAAATCAGAAACTCCTACTTTTCCATTTTCTTTATCCTCGACATTCCATCTAACTAGAGAGGCTGATCCTCTTCCATCTTGCCTTCTTTCTCTACATATGTCAGGAAATGCTTTCTGTTTGCCACCTTATCCCTGTATCCACAACTCATTACCAAAATCTCTCCTTTTTTTTTTTTTTTGGCAATTTTTAATTCTCTACCTCCAGAACTGTGACTGCAGTCATTGTTTTGTTTGCTTGTATTTTGTTGTTGTCGTTGTTGTTAAGATAATGAGATAACTAAATATTTTGTATGAAGTTATCCCTCTGTTCCTCTCCTCTTTACAGTAATATGAGAAAGTAATACTGAAGTTTGAGTAACATGAAATTTAAAAGAATACTCAGGAATGTCCCCTAGTATTCTAAGGGATACCTACAATGGTACATCTCAACTTGAACTACGTGTTGGAATAGGCAGTTTTTAAAATACAGACAAAAGGGTTCTGTCTCCAGAGGCTTTTCTTTAATTGGACTGTATCTTTTAAAAAAACTTGGCAGGTAATTCTCGCATGTAGCCAAAGTTGAGAGTATCTGGTTGAGATGAAGAGATACTTCAAGACAAACAGGTCTCAGCTGCAGTAGAACTTGGGTGCTTTACATCCTCTAAACTCTCACAACTAATGTGCACCTAACATGTTCTTCTTTCTATGTTGTTTTTGTCTGGACATGACTGATCCTCATGATGGAAACAGTAGCAGCCTTAAACAAAGTCCCTATTGTTCCGATCTCTGTTTCTCCATTGACAAAGTATCTTATTCTTGGTTTGAAAACTAAATGATTAGTGAGTACATGAGTAGACTATATAAATGAAGACAATAAAATGTAAAAGAGGGATTGTCAAAAATGGAAAGGGGGTAGGGAAAGGAAAGTTGGTGCAAGGTAAACTGCTTCTTAAGCAGATTTGTCAAAGAATCTTGTGATGGCTTTTGCTTAGATACCAAAACAAGAATAGCTGGTTGGTGGTGCCACTTTAAACATGCCTGCCTCAGAAAACAAATACTTACCTAACACTTCCATTCAAATAAGAGTTACATGGGCTGTCAGACTGGCTCAAATGGTAGAGAACCTGCTTAGCAAGAATAAGGCCCTAAGTTCAAGCCCCAGTACCACTAAAAAAAATAGTAATCTATCAAATAGAGCTATTATTTTGGAGAATTTTAAATGTAGGCATCTAAAATAAGAAACAAGAGTAACTCTTTTCAGTTCTTGGCTGTCATCTCAAAGGTTAAGTGGTTGGTTGGAAGAATTAAAAATAATAGATTCCAGCATTGCATTCATTCTTCATATGTAGTTGGCAAAGAGTAAATGCTGAATGAATAAATGCTTTCCTAAGACCAGACGCAGTGGTTCATGCCTATAATCCTAGCTACTAAGGAAGCAGAGATTGGGAGAATGACAGTTGGAGGCCAGCCTGGGCAAAAAAGTCAGTGTGACTCCATCTTAACCAATAGCTAGGCATGTTAGAATACTCCTGTCTCCCAAATACATGGGAAGCATAAATAAAAGGATCACAGTCCAGACTTGTTGGCAGAAAACATGTGATATCTATTCCAAAATAACTAAAAACAAAAAAGAAGTGGGTAGGGTCTAGGGTCATGATTCAAGTGCCACTAACAATCTTGGGGCTCTGAGTCAACCTCCAGTACCATCCCCACCAAGTCAATTACATGAATGCCTAGATTTTTTTCAGGACCATAGAACATCAGATGAATGTAATAATTATTGCAGCATTTCATAATTACAAACATGTTTAACTAAATCAGAATGGTAATCAATCAAGTTACAAAAGTGTACATCATTTCCACATCTGCATTTTCTCAGATGCTTGCCATTATTTTGTCAGCACATCTTCTAGAAAGTTTTTTTCTTTCATGCAAGTATATGAAATGCTCAGTAACCCTAATGCCCCAGTGATGAAAGCTAAAGTCTGGGAAAGAACTCCCACTGTCAATTTTGTGAAAAGACAAGATGTGGAGAGAATATAAAAATGTAAACTGTGTATGAAGATTTAAACCTTTGATTTGGAGCTATGCAGTTTTTATAAGGTTATACCATAAAAGTCCATACCACCCTACCAGAAAATTAATAAATTAACAATAATAACTTTCCAAAGTCCCTTCAAAAAGTTTTAAAGAGATTTATCTGAATCTCATGACATAATTTAACCCAATGGAAAGTAGTCATTGTAAACTATACCTGCCTGTAAAGTTAGAATGTTAGGATACATCAAGCATGTATCCTACAGAGTAAATCCCCAAACAACTACAATTTCTGCCAATAAAAGAGAATATCTTTCTTGAATAACAAAATGTGCAAGGCAGTATTCTAGGCATTTAGTTCTAAACTGATTCAAGATTTTACTTTATAGAAAATTGTCTTTGGCGACTGCTATATATGGATGAATGTAAATACCTGAGTTAGCTTCTTCTAAGTAATCCAGACCAATAAAAATTCCATTAAGAGCAAGGAACAGACTGAGGAGAAACCAGACATTACAAATAAGGTAACATAGTGACAGAGTGCCTGCATAGCAAGTAGTAGGCCCTCAGTTCAAACAACAACTGAGGGAACAAAACAATCTATACATGCCAACAACAGTTCAAAGGAGATGAATGCTCTCCCAAAATGGTACAAATTATGGCCAAAAAGCAGCCATATTTATCTAACAATATGATCTTTAAAGAGAATAAAGTCCAACTCCCCAAACTTTATATAAGCTACCATTGTATAAGTAGGCATGGCAATAATAAATATATTTTTTAGTTAAGACTATGCCATGTAAGGCATCCCCACTTCCCCATCCTCAAGCTAATCCAACTCAGATGGAAGCTGTTTTTACCACATCCCATTCTTCCCCATTGCTGGCATAAGCCAGTGAAACTAAGACATATGTATCTCATTGTCATTGTCATATTGAACTCCTTGCTGTCAGAAATGGTGGCCTAAGCAGAATTATGTTTTTTGTAGTAGCTCAATGACTATTTCCTCAAAGAAAAGCAGCAAGAAACAACTGCAGCCACAGTTCCTTTCAAAATTGTTCACTCAGGACTACTTCCTTCCCTTCCTACCTAACCCTTTCTTTCTGCATGCATCTTCTTTGTTTTCCATTGCCTGACTTTTTGTTCTGTTGACAGTCAGCCTAGGCCAAATCGCTTCTGTTTTGGACTGCCATTTTTGTATTTCTTACCGTTCTCACTGGATCTACTAACTTGTTCCTCCTTCCTTACAGCCACCACTCCTACTATAATCCCTTCTCCCCCTTGATCTGACAACCTCTCTGCAGTTTTAGGGAGAAGTCCCCTCTCCTAAGCTCTCTGCTCTCACTGCCAGTACCTCATCAGTTCTCAATCCCAGGACTTAAAATAAAACAAAATAATTACTTTACTTCACACACAAATGAGCCAGTTTTGCATTTTGAATGGCCCATTTGTAAAGCAGAGTGGAAATACTCCTCTCATAAACAAATTCTCTCTCTTAAAAAAATTGTGTTACTTTATAACACACAGTAAGGGAATTTCTACTTTTTTGTTGAAGATTCTAACACTAATGGTAACACTTGCAGTTTTAAAGACACTATTGTTTGTTTACTGGGTTGTACAGCCGTTAAAGACTATAATTTTATTTTTTTTATTATTTTATTATTCATATGTGCATACAAGGCTTGGGTCATTTCTCCCCCCTGCCCCCACCCCCTCCCTTACCACTCACTCCACCCCCTCCCTCTCCCCCCACCCCCTCCCTTACCACCCACTCTGCCCCCTCCCTCTCCCCCCCTCAATACCCAACAGAAACTATTTTGGCCTTATCTCTAATTTTGTTGAAGAGAGAGTATAAGCAATAATAGGGAGGAACAAGGGTTTTTGCTGGTTGAGATAAGGATAGCTATACAGGGAGTTGACTCACATTGATTTCCTGTGCAAGTGTGTTACCTTCTAGATTAATTCTTTTTGATCTAACCTTTTCTCTTGTTCCTGGTCCCCTTTTCCTATTGTCTTTTGTTGCTTTTAAGGTATCTGTTTTAGTTTCTCTGCGTTAAGGGCAACAAATGCTAGCTAATTTATTAGGTGAAAGACTATAATTTTAATAAGACTATATAGAGCTCTCCTTGCAAAAGGCAAAAATATTCTTGTAAAAGGCAAGAATAAGCCCTGAAAATTCCATTTCTTATTAGTTGGGCAACTAAGGCTAGATCCAAATACTATTATTTACACAAACTCATTTGGCAGAGAAACAGAAGAAAAGAGTTAGGAGAAGAGGGGCTGAAAATTCCTTTTCTTATTAGTTAGGCAACTAATGCTAGATACAAATATTATTTACATAGACTCCTTTGACAGATAAAGAGAAGGAAAAAGAAAGGTTTAGTTGTATCATTTCAAAAAAAAGAGTGTTTAGCACTTTATACTGATAATGTATGCCTAAACAGGGAATTTACAACTCATAATTTTTTTTTTATTCATATGTGCATACAAGGCTTGGGTCATTTCTCCCCCCTGCCCCCACCCCCTCCCTTACCACCCACTCCGCCCCCTCCCTCTCCCCCCTACCCCCTCTATACCCAGCAGAAACTATTTTTCCCTTATACAACTCATAATTTACATGTTTACTCTACTTATAACGACTAGTCAGGTTATCTTTTGAAGTTTGTGCATTTCATTATTATACTGAGTTCCTTGCTGACAGAAATGGTATACTAATCCAAGTGATACCTTTAGCACTAACTCAATGTTTGACACACAATTAACTGTAAGGAAACTTTACTGAAATGAAATGTGTGCTAAGGTATTAAAGACTTTCATCAGACCAAGGCATCAAAAATTGTTTCTTAGTATTGTTGGCATTTGTCAGTTCTTAGTTCAAAAATTAAACTTACGAGCAATGCAAAGTGACTTTTCATCAGAAAGTCAAGCACAAGAAGATAAAACTTTCAACCTTAGCTAGTATAACTACTTTCTTTCCAAATTTGATTCCAGAAGGTCAAAGTTGGTTTTTTTTGTCTAAAGTTACATTAATACATACAGCAAGGGTTAGACTGGTAAGAATGATGGAGTGAAAATGCGAGCAATCTTTCCTGAAATATTAACTTCAGGAATAAAATTAAGACAAGAGACAGTGAGGACAAGGGGTAAAAGAAAATAAACTCAGATCTTAACAGTTGTCAAATTTCATCTTGTGGGGTACTGTGTAGAAGCTGAATAATACTTAGAAGGGCATAAATTACAGTAGAAAATAAAATACAAACAAATACTTTGGAATACTTCTTTCCAAAAAGTTTAAGAAAAAATAGAGGTCTGAACACCATAGAGCATCTGTATTACATTATTGCCCAGAGGGCTCTCCAATGAAAAGACAGAGAAACACAATTTAATCATGGCTTCACTGTAGGCTATTTGGAGGTGAGAAGTTGATCTAAGTTTTCATGTAAATTCCCAATCTCTCTGATTCTCCTCTGCTGAGGACTTGCCTCACTCTTTCTTCAGGAGTATTTTAATAACAGCCATGTCCTTTGAGGTAACTGGAGGAAAATTTGCTTGAAAAATATAAAACAGTGCTACTACTGCCCACTGTTGCATCTGCATGACTGTCTTGCATGCAGGTTTCATTAGATAAATAAAATAAAGACAAACAAAAAATGTTTCTAGTCGGGTGTTTCTCAAGTACACCAGCCAGACCAGTTAAGAATTAACAATATTGAAATGGTCTCTGGGGAGTATAACCATATAGCCCTTCTAGCATCCATTGGATTTCTGTTAGCATTCTAAAAGATGTCTGTAAACCAACCCAGTAGCATTTCACACTTTCAGCTCTACTAGAGATTGAGAGTGTATGAGTGAAAAATATTCTTAGTCCTTGGCATCTTGCCCCTTAGAAAATACTCCTACCGTTAGCACTTCCTCCAAATCTGACTGAAACAGCTACTTGTTTGATGTACATGTTACCAGAAAACATTTCTGAAATGTGGGGATGGAACAGGGAAAGAAAAAAACAAGTTTATTCATTTTGTTGAAATTTCTAGCCAAGAAACTGCTTAAGAAAACCACATGGGCCTTCTTGAGTAAAAAATGGCTTGTGGGTTATGAAAAACAACTTAGAAGCAATTCAGACTTGGGAAGGAAACAAAGAAAACTTGTCTGAGTTCTGAATTTAGTTGTAAATTCTATCCTACTTTGTAACAAGCCCCCAATGGGACTTCTTAATGAGTTGTTTTAAATATAGTACTGACTAGAGTATGTGAATAAGGGAGAAAAGCCTTTAAGATGTCTATGCTAGTAAGCATTAGGTTTTTTTAAGCAGAGTAACAAGCTAAGTTCTTGCCACCATTGTGAACCCCAGTTTATATAATCCGCCAAGAACCAGTCTCTGGGGTTGCCTTTGTGGTATTCAGTTTCACAGTAATTAATGCTGTTGCCAACAAAACCACTTGTGTATGAGGTCATCTCATGAATGGAAGGAAAAGTAATTTCTGTGTCTCGTGCTTCTCTACAAATCTCTTGAGGGAATTTGTGAGATAACCTATTCAAGCAATTGCTTCTACACAAGTCCTCTAACACTCTTGGTTACGCTCTGCAGCCAGGACAAGCCACTGTCATTGGTGTAGGAGAATTACTTTTCTATAGCACATTTTATGCACTAACTCTTGAGCTCAGTTCTTTACAGTCATTATCTTAAATCTTCACTATTCTGATAGGAATTATTACCCCACTTTACATGTCAGAAACTGAGGCAGAAGATGAGACTGCAAACCCAGGGTTAATTGATCACAAGCCTGCAATCTTTCCTTTACACCACACTACCATGACAGTTTGCTATCTAACATTTCTTGCATAGTTTCCATTGTCATAATAATTTTTGGCTGTCAAATGTGTCTTGTATTTATACTGATAGTTCAGATGCAAAGAAATAGTTAGAAAGGAGTATATGGAAATTTCTCAGCCAAAGCACAAGGACAGCACCAGAATAATCATCCCCTTCACCTTTTCTAAGTTTGAATCACAGCCAAGTGTTCATTCACAAAGAAAATGACAATGGACACAGATGTCATGAAAAAAAGAAAAAAAATACATTTAACCTTCCACATTAAAAGTCTAAATGAGCTTCTAATAAATAAATTAAGCATAATTTGAGCCCTAATATACATACACACACACTAAATATGGTTACTGTGGAGTTCCCATAAATTACTCATTTTTTTGCAATACATTTCGTTCTTGGTTTTTCTGAATGAATGCTTTTAGGAGTTCATTTGGAACAAATTTTTGTAACCCATATCTGCATGCTTTTAGAAATAGTTGTCATTTGTCTTATCCTACTTGTCTTCATTAAACAAACTGTTGAAAAACATTTTTATGCAAGTTTATTTTTTCCAGGTCTACTGAGGTATTATTGACAAAAAAATTTATATATAGAGAGAGTATACAATGTGATGTCTTGGTTATGTATTAATGATTAATACAAAAATATAATTAACATATTCCTCACCTCACAGTTACCTTTTGTATGTGTGTGTGCTAAGAACCCTTGACACCTACTCTCTTAGCAAATTTAAGTATACAATACATTGCTATTAACTACTGTCACCTTGCTATACATAAGATCTTCAGTATTCAGAAGTTTTATACCTTTTAACAAAAATCTTCCCTTTTCTTCAACCACTATCTCACTCATGGTAATCACAATTCTATTCCCCATTACTGTTAGTTCTCATGGTAAATATAATATAGATACAGAAAAATAACATAAAACAAATGTATAGCTTTGTAAATTTTTACAAGGCAGGTACTCTGAAACATCACCCAGGTCAGGAAGTGGAATATTGTCAGCCACCCCAAATTCCATTTGTCTTTCCCACCCAAAACCAACCACTCATTAAATGAGCCCAAATGAAATGACTCTCCTCAAATTCATGGTACGTGCTTCCTTGGTGTTCTGGTTTACAGTATTATCAACCATATATACATCCCTTGGCTTTACTCACTTTGCCTATTTTCTTGTTTTTCTGTATCATTTTCCCCTCTCTGCTATAATTACTTCATGAAAATATATATTCACTATTTAGCAGAAATCGCACCTCAGTGGCTCTCTGTTTATTTTGGTTGTCTGAAGCCTATTAGCTCATAAATTTCTCAGGAAGGACTTACGGCAGCACTATTCTCTGCACTCTTACATGTTGACAGCCACTTTAAACCTCTCTTCATGCTTGAAAATCAGTTTGGCTAAATAGAGAATTCTTAGCAACAGATTCTTTAATATCTCAGTTTGGTTCTACTGATAATCTAATTTCATTTTTCTTATAAGTTATTCAATACTTTTACCTGGGTGCTGAGGGTTTGTTTTGTTTTTTTTTCCTTTGAATCTGGTAATGTCACTGGCTATCTGTTTGTGTTCACTGTTCTGGACCAACTTCAACACAGAGGATATGCTTTGGTCTTTTCATGTGCTGTTTCATTTTTTTTTTTTTAATTTCAAGACATTTTTCTTAAATTGTAGTCTTTTTGTTCTATTCTTTGATCTGAGTTTCTTCTTTTAAGACTCCATTTATACATACATTAAATCTTCTTTGCCTGGTATCTTGTTACTTGCCCTTAAATCTTTTTCTTCTCTTTCTTTTTATATATATTTAATTTTTTCTCCTTTTTATCTCCTAGTCACCTAAAGGCATTATCTATGATGCTTCTTTGATACTGTATTCCTTTTAGTTCACTCTTCATTTATTTAATAATTTTTATTTTTTTTCTGATTTGTTAGACTCGATTACAAGTAGAAAATAGAACTTTAAAATAGAGAAATACAATATTTTCATCTTTTGGGGGACATATCATTCTGGCTTTGTTTATAAAAATGTTATTTTGCTACTTATGCTATTTTCTTCTTAAAATATATTTGAATTTAAACATTAATTATGTTTTGTTGCTTATATTATGTGAAACTAGTTTTTTAACTATTAATAGGAGACAGGATCTAGAAATCTTTTTAAATTTATGACCTTAAACTCTATTTCAAAACTATAGCTGAGAACTTTATAACACTTTCAGGGTCTTCTCCCTGATTTTTGCCTGGCCCTTCCTTTTACTTTATCTTTATTGACAATATATTGCTCCTGTGGAGTTTTTTTTTTTTTTTCTCAGAAGGAAGACTTGTCATGGAAGGGAGATTTGTCCAGTTACTTTCTAGAATTCATGAGGCCCAGCGTATTCAGGTTCCTTACCATGGACCTCAGATACTCAGCTATGTAGAAATACGGACTTCCTCACCCAAGTTTCACTGCCATTCGAATTGTCTTAGTGTACTTGCTGGTGAATATGTTAGTGGTCTGGGAATTTTCAGACATGTCATGAACCCCATTGCTCCCCTAGACTTCCTTCTGCACAGATTTTGATGTCACATAAGTCTTGTTGCTTTGGAGGGTTTTTTTCTATCATTCATATTTTAGGATTCATGGAAATATCTTTGGTTTAGATGCTCCCCATGTGTTGGGGGGTTATTCTGAAGGTTCTGTATGGGGGAGTCAAAAAGATGTTAAAAATTAAGTCACTTTCACCATCCCAGAATCTTCATTCTTTATTTTATATTTCTATATCTCAGAGATTTTTACATTCATTTAATGGATTAAGAGTAATACTAGATATAAGAAAAGTTATTTTTATGTTTCTATTTTGCATTTGAAGAATATCAACTCTCACTTAAAAATGGTAAGAAGCCTTCCATTTATCAGAAATGAAATGTAAATGATTGTCTATAAGTAGAACTGAAATAGATAAATGGGACCTCATAAAACTAAAAAGCTTCTGTTCATCAAAAGAAATGGTCTCTAAACTGAAGAGAACACCCACAGAGTGGGAGAAAATATTTGCCAATTATACATCAGACAAAGGACTGATAACCAGAATATACAGGGAACTTAAAAAACTAAATTCTCCCAAAACTAATGAACCAATAAAGAAATGGGCATGTGAACTAAACAGAACTTTCTCAAAAGAAGAAATTCAAATGGCCAGAAAACACATGAAAAAATGCTCACCATCTCTAGCAATAAAGGAAATGCAAATTAAAACCACACTAAGATTCCACCTCACCCCTGTTAGAATAGCCATCATCAGCAACACCACCAACAACAGGTGTTGGTGAGGATGCGGGGAAAAAGGAACCCTCTTACACTGTTGGTGGGAATGTAGACTAGTACAACCACTCTGGAAAAAAATTTGGAGGCTACTTAAAAAGCTGGACATCGATCTACCATTTGATCCAGCAATACCACTCTTGGGGATATACCCAAAAGACTGTTACTCCAGAGGCACCTGCACATCCATGTTTATTGCGGCACTATTCACAATAGCCAAGTTATGGAAACAGCCAAGATGCCCCAGCACTGACGAATGGATTAAGAAAATGTGGTATCTATACACAATGGAATTTTATGCAGCCATGAAGAAGAACGAAATGTTATCATTCGCTGGTAAATGGATGGAATTGGAGAACATCATTCTGAGTGAGGTTAGCCTGGCTCAAAAGACCAAAAATCGTATGTTCTCCCTCATATGTGGACATTAGATCAAGGGCAAACACAACAAGGGGATTGGACTATGAGCACATGATAAAAGCTTTAGCACACAAGGGAGGGGTGAGGATAGGTAAGACACCTAAAAAACTAGCTAGCATTTGTTGCCCTTAATGCAGAGAAACTAAAGCAGATACCTGAAAGCAACTGAGGCCAATAGGAAAAGGGGACCAGGAACTAGAGAAAAGGTTAGATCAAAAAGAATTAACCTAGAAGGTAACACCCATGCACAGGAAATCAATGTGAGTCAATGCCCTGTATAGCTATCCTTATCTCAACCAGCAAAACCCCTTGTTCCTTCCTATTATTGCTTATACTCTCTCTACAACAAAATTAGAGATAAGGGCAAAATAGTTTCTGCGGGGTATTGAGGGAGGGAGCGGGAGGGGGTGGAGTGGGTGGTAAGGGAGGGGGTGGGGGCAAGGGGGAGAAATGAACCAAGCCTTGTATGCACATATGAATAATAAAAGAAAAATGAAAAAAAAAAAAAAAAGAACTGAAAAAGATGATGACTTTTTAAATCAGAACTCTAGAAATTTTGCCAAGAACTGACTACAAAAAAAGCTGTAAAAACCTCCCCTAGAATTGGGTACAGCATTGCATACCTGTAATTGCAGCTACCAGGGAGGCAGACAGAGGAAGATCACTGGCTATTCAAAGGCAGTATCCTTGAACAAAAGCTAGCAAGACCCTACTTGGAAAACTAACTTAAAAAAATCAAAAAGACTGTGGGCATAGCTAAAATGGTAGACAGCTTGAATAGCAAGCACAAGGCTTTGAGTTCAATCCCTAGTACTACACACACACACACACACACACACCCTAGAAATAACACAATAACAATAATTGATCACAGTATTATTCATGATTTAAATATACTTAACATAAGTATATTAAGATTATAGTTAATAAAATAATCTCTTTTGTGAAAGCAGAAAGATATGTAGGATTGCAATTTCCTGCATTGTGACAATAGCAAGCAAGTCTAGACCATTAGATGAAGATGTTATATTGAGTTTAGTGTTTTAGTTTTAGAAGAATCTGTCCCACACTCCTACTTCAGTCATGGAAAATCTCAGTAATCTTGGATTGCTGCTCTACTTTGAACATTAGAATCTGACTCTAATGTAAACACATTCTCATTTCACTAAGACCCCACAGCAGTGCTTTAAAAAATAGTTTCTACACAGGCCAACAGATTATGTTTACATTTATTTCTGTTATGGTTTTTTTTTTTGAAGATTTTTATTTGGGATGGATAAATAAAGACTTGAGTCACAGACAATCAGCAGCAGCCTTCTTGGCTTGATTAATTTCTATAGGAGGTAGAAAGGAAGGCAAGATGACATTTTTAGGATTTTTTCGGACTTGTGCTATAACTATTAGAAAATGTTTTATGAATGGAATTGGTGAGTTCCTTTCTGGGAATGTATCATATTATGAGAGCAAAGACTTTAGGGTGCACATACCATAACATGCTTAAGACATTCTAACGCTAGAAAGTATTTATCATCCCCTTCTAGTTAATGCTGGAGCCAGAGAGCTTCTAGTGAAGCCAAATCATAGCCCTTATCCCTATTGAAGCTACTTAATGTCAAACAAAGAAAGTATCTGTTCTCTGGCTAAAGTGTGCTCGTGAATCTCTGCCAGCAAAATTCTGTTAATTCACCCTCATCACATGAGAAATCAGGAAAAAGAATGTAGGTGGATTGATGTAAAGCCATTATTATTCATGAAAAGGAAATCTAGTCATTTCCTAGTGACAGTGTCAACAGCATTATCTTCTTAGTTGGAAGATATATTTTTACTCTCTCTAAATATTTTTACTCTCTCTAAATCCTTTCTGACATGTTGATTATTCTTAAAATGCCAATATTGACCGTAATCTGAATCTGTATTTTATAAGGGCTATGAACTTCATAGAGAACACGCACTTCTTGGCTACAACCACTGCAGTGGTTTATTTAAAATGGGTTTCAGCAGGCTATATATACTTCTTTTTCCTTTTCACTCATTCTCTTTCCAGTTAATGGCCACTTATGGATGACTATTTGACTCATAGTGAAAAACATGCCAAGTATTCCATTCTAACTTTAAATGTGAAAAGCAGAACAAAATAGCTGGTTTCATTCTCTGTCCCAGATAACAAGTAAGACAATCTACTCATGCTCATTGGGAAAAGTATTCTCAGATGTGGGGAGAGGTTTTAGGTTGTATTAGTAGAGGAAAGAATTACCTTAAGTATTTAGCCTCTTCCCACCTTCCTGAGACCATAATCATTCTACCTTACCCAACACTATATGAAAATGGAGACTTAGAAAAGTCATCTCTGCCCCTTCTTATGATCAATCATTGGTTTCCTGCTTTAGGTTTAGCACTGCATTAGATAATATGGGGAGAGCAAAACTGTCTGCTCTGCACTCAAAGAGGTTTACAATCTAAAATAGGAAATAGAATAATGTATTCATATATCTAAGTGAGATCAGACTGATGAGAGCTCTTTAAAAATATAATTCTCATCACAAAGAAAGCAACAATTTCAGTCCCAATCAATGAGACAAACAAGACATGTTTAGGCAGTTCCAAGTAGAGGAGTAAATGTTAGGTAATGAGGAGATTACAAAGGAGGAAAACTCCTAAAGAGCAGCTTCTATTGATTTTGCTGATTTACTACAGAAAGTCTTTATTATTCCATTTTACAAACATATAAATTAATGCTTAAAAATAATAAGTTGCCCAAAATTATGCAATTAGTGATTTTCAAATCCAGAAATTGAAGTCAGTCCAATTTAAACCTAAAAACTGAAATGCTGGAATTCACTGTCTGAATTCCAGAATTGAGCTGGGCTTTAACAAGTGGGTATAGCAGATGAGGAAAAGACAGGGGAAAAAACAAGGAACAAGACAAAAGACAGGAAAGCACAAGTCAAACAATGTATTAAGGTCAACATAATTAGAATCAGTAACTCCAGTATGGCAATAGTTGGCAAAGTTAGAAAATAGCATTGGGTCCTTGAAATCTAAATCAGTGGCTCTAAATTTTATCTTTTATGTACTGGATAAAAGTGAACATGAAGCATTAGGAAGGTTTGTCAGGTGGTAGTATGCAATGTATGGTAGAATACTGGGGCACTGACATTCAGCGGAAAGCTGAAATACCCAGACATGAGCTCACTGGCTATCTGTAAATGATGGAGTGGTGGGAAACATTCAAGGCATTGTGAATTGTAAATAAGGGAATGGATTATTTCATCATCCCTACTGAAGCACTTATACTAGATTACCAAGTAGTTGATGAGGATAAATGTACCTTTTTAAAAGTAACCCAACTGATGAATTTAAACATATATAAATTTAAATTTACATATATATATATACATATATAAATTTACATATATATTTACATATATATATATATATATTAGTTTGGTGTTTCACTGTTTGAAACCACCGATAAATTAATGGATCTAGCCATTAGCATGAACATATGCAAACATCTAAAAAGATATCCAGATATTATGTGTATTCAATTTGAAAACACAATGACAATGCCATGTATGATTTTGCAAAAGAAAAAAAATAGTCTATCCAACCAGGTACATTTAGCTCACAATTTCCCAAAAACACAGAAGACAGAGCAACATATCTGTCAGAACAAATATGAGTATGTAGTCAACCAAGTCTAAACTGGTTAAATTTCCTTAGTTAGTCAAACAATAAATTGGAATGAAATGAACAGTTTGGAGTGAAAACTTATCAATTAAAAGACATAACAAAGGCCAGTCAAAGTCGCTCATGTATGTAATCCCAGCTATGTGGGAGGCAGAGATCAGGAAGATCATGATTTGAGGCCAGCCTAGACAAAAACAGAGACCCCATCTCAACTAATAAGCCAGGCATGGTAGCATTCATCCAGCTACACAGGGGCAAAAAATGCAAGACCCTTTCTGAAAAATAACTAAAACAAAAAGGACTGGGAAGCATGGCTCAAGTGGTAGAGCACCTGCCTAGCAAGTATGAGGCCCTGAGGTCAAACACTGATACCACACAGACAAAAAAAACATAACAAATATTTTTCTGAGCAAGACTGAACATAGTGTTAAGGGATACACATTTGGTTGATAAAACTATGATAATGATAAGCATAGAAGTTATCAATATATCATACTTATAGTTACTTTGGAGAAGAGAAAAGTGAATGTGTCTTGAATGGGACATAGGTAAGAGTTAAAAGTTTTATTTCTTAACCTGAGTCCAAGGGTGAAATCAAAAATTCAAAATCTTCCCCTTAAAAGCAGGAATAAGATGAAGAGGTTAGCTTTTGTCACCAATATTCAACCTTGTTCTGAAAGTTTCAGCCAAAGCAATTAAGCAAGAAATAAAAAATAAAAGTATCCAAATGAGAAAGGAAAAAGTAAATCTATCTCTACTGCCAGATAACATGAACTTATATATATATATAATATATATTTCATAGAATCCACAAGAAACATCTACAAGAATCCACAAGAAAAAAATCTACTAAATGAATTTAGCCACATTGCAGTTTAAAGATAACAAGCAAAAAATCAGTTGTGTTTACATTAAAAATATCATATGCCATTATCAAGTTCATTCCAGGGGTGCCAAGATGGTTCAACATACACAAATCAATAGAAGTAATACAGCAGACAAACAGAATTAAGGTCAAAAAAATCACATGATCAAATTGATAGATGCAGAAAAAGTCCTTGAAAAAATCTAACACCCTTCTTTCATGATAAAAGCCCTGAAGAAACTAGAAATAGGAGGAACATACCTTAATATAATAAAGGCTACATGTAGCCTATATTTTCCACATTTAGCACAATGCCAACATTGTGCTAAATGTGGAAAAACTGAAACCATTTCCTCTAAAATCAGGAATTAAACAAGAGTGCCCACTCTCTCCACTCATATTCACTATAATGCTAGAATTCCTAGCCAGAATAATAAGCTAAGAGAAAGAAATAAAAAGGATAAAAACAGGAAAGGAAAAAATCAAACGTATCCCTACTTGTAGATAATATGATCCTATACTTAAAAGACTATAAATAGTCACACATACATACTTAGATCTGATAAACACTTTTGGCAAAGTATCAAGATACAAAATCAGCATACAAAAATCAGTAGCTTTTCTATATACCCACATAAACAGGTTGAGAAAGAAATCAGTAAAGTTATCCCATTCACAAAAGCCTCAAAAAGAAAAAAACTACAAGTAAATTTAAGTATGCAAAAGACTTCTACAATGAAAATTATATCACATTGAAGAAGAAAATTGAAGAAGACATTAGAAGATGGAAGGCCCTTACACACTCATGGGTTGGCAAAATTTAGTATTGTAAAAATGGTTATGCTACTGAAAGTCATTTACAAATTCAGCACATTTCCTATCAAAATATCTTATCATTCTTCACAGAAATAGAAAAATCAATCCAAAAATTCTTATGAAAGCACAACAGACTCCGAATAGCCAAAGCAATCCTAATTAAAAACAGCAATGCTGGAGGTATCACAATACCTGACTTCTAATTATTTCAGAGCCATACTAACCAAAAACATATGATACTGACACAAAAACAGACCTACAGAATACAATAGAATTGAAGATCCAGAAATAAACACATAGCTACAGCCATTTGATTTTTGACAAAGAGTTAAAAACATATGTTGGAGAAAATATAGTCTCTTCAACAAATGGTGTTGGGAAAACTGGATATCCACATATAGAAGACAGAAACTAGATCCCTAGCACTCACTTGTACAAAAATCAATTCAAAATCAATCAAAAAACTTAAATGAAAGTTTGAAACTACTACGGGACAACACTTTTTTTAATAATTAAAGTCTATTTATTGCAAATATTTAAATAACTTAGTGAAGATTGTTTAGTTAATACATTAAAAATCACTTGTATGTGATTTCAAGATATTGATGAACATCTTTCTAGACATCTTTCAAAGATATCCATTCGTAAACTTAACACAAGTCATCTAACACAGATAGTCTTACTTATATGAACATTTTGCACCTATGTCTTGGCGAACAAAAGCAGACTCCTGTTGCATGTTTATGTGATTCCAGAATCACTGGGTAAACAGGTATTGTTACATTCAGCATTAACAAATGCTGTCTAAAAGGTTTTCAACATGGCTGCAAAAAGCAGGTGCTTGAGTCATTTGTATTCTATACATCTTTAACATAAATTCTCATTAGACATACATTGTATCACTTATATTTAATTTACTGACACTGAGTTTGTATCATTTTATTAGGAAAATACATTCTAAATAGGACTCCAGCTGCTAAGGATATAAAAGCAAGAATTGATGCATGAGATTGCATGAAATTAAAAGGCTTCTGCACATCAAAGAAAACAGTTTTCAGAATCAAGGGCCAACCCACAGAATGGGAGAAAATCTGCAAGCTATTCATTGGACAATGTCCAGAATATATAAAAAACTCAAAAAATTAATCACCAAAAGGGCAAATAATCAAATTAATAAATGGACAAGCTAATTTGACAGTTCTCAAAAGAGGAAGTACAGATTACTAATAAATACATAAACAAATGTTCAACATCTTTAGCCATAAAAGAAATGCAAACTAAAATGACACTGAAATTCCTTCTTACCACAGTCAGAAAGGCTACCATCAAGAAAACAAATGGCAACAAATGCTGGTGAGGATGTAGGGGGAAAAGAATCCTTATACATTGTTGGTATGAATCTAAATTAGTGCAGCCACCATGGAAATCAGGACGGAGGTTCCTCAAGAAACTAAAATTAGAACTGCCATATCATCTCACTACACTACTCTTGGGCATATACCCAAAGCAACGAAAACCAACATGCAAGAGAGCTACTGGCACTCCCATTGACAAGCAATGGAACCAACCTAGGAGTCCAACAACTGATGATTGGATAAAGAAAATGCGGTACATACATACAATGGAGTATTATTATTCAGCCATAAAAAATAATGAAATTATGTTATCTACAGGAAAATAGATGGAACTGGAGAGCATTATGTTAGGCAAGGTAAACCAAACCCAGAAAGATAAATACTGCATGTTTTCACTTATATGTAGAATCTAGACTTAAAAAGTGAAAATCTGACATGATTGCAAAAGGCCGATGGTTTGGAGGGCACAGTGGATAGGGGAGGAGCAGGTGACAGGGTGATAAATATTACAGAAATGCATCATACATGTGTATAAAAATAGCATGATGAACCCCACCAAAAACTGTTAAAAATGGGGAGGAGGACAGAGAAGGATTAAGAAAAAGTAATATAGATGGGGTGAATTTGATCAAAATACATTATATACATGTTGCAAATATCACAGTGAAATCCCTTTGTATAATTAATTTATGCTAATAAAAAACTAAGTGAAGTTATACCCTCTATCTTATAACATATAAAAATTAATTCACAATGGGTCAGTGGTCTAAAAATAAGATGTAAAGCCATAAAACTCTTTGAAGGAATCACTGGGAGAAATGTCTTGAACTTGGACTGGGCAATAGATTTAGAGGTATAACACCAAAAGCAAATGCAATGAAACAATAAATCGATAAACTGAACATCATCAAAATTCAATACTTTGGAGCATCCCAGAAAGCTAGCAAAAAAAAAAGAAAAAATCACCAACGGAATAGGTGAAAACATTAATAAATCATACGTCCAATATCCAGGACATACTAAAAAATTCTGACAATTCAACAAGAGGACAACTCAATTTACAAATGGGCAAAGAACTTGAGTAGAAAATTCTCCAAAGAAGATCTACAATTGGCCAAACAAGATCATAAAAAGATACTCAATGTGATTAGACTTTAGGAAAATATAAATCAAAACCACAGTAACATTTTAAACCCATTAGATAGGCTCTAATAGCAATATTTTTAAACAGAAAATAACAAGCATAGGTAATGATGTGGAGGAATTAGAGCCCTTACACATTTTTGTGGGGATGTAAAATGGAATAGCTGCTGTGGAAAATAGTCTGGCATTTCCTCAGTTAAACACAGAATAATGATAAGGCCTAGCAATTTTACTCCTCTGAATATATTAAAAATTGAAAAGCAGGTACTCAAATAAGTACATGTACACATGTTAAAACCAGCACCGTTCATAATAAGCAAAAAGTAGAAACAGCCCAAATCTCCAATAGTGAATGAATAAACAAATTGTGATATATCCATACAATAGAATACAATACAATGTCATTTAGCCATAAACAGAAATACTATGTAACCAGCCATGATGGTGCTCACATGCAATTCCAGCATTGGGTAATGGAGGCAGGAGGATTGTGAGTCCATGGTCAACCTGGATTACATAGCAAAACCCTGTCTCAAAAGGGCAAAAAAAAAAAAAAAAGAAAGAAATGATGTGCTGATGTTTGCTACAACAGAGTGATTGAATCTTAAAAATATTATGCTAAGTGAAAGTAGACACAAAATGTCACATACTACTTAATTCCATACATATTAAATATTCAAAATAGATAAAATGATAGAGGCAGAAAGTAGATAACCTGGGGAAGAGCAGAATGGGAAGAAATTGCTGTAGTGGTTACAACCACTGTGAATGTAATAAGTACCACTGAAATATTCACTTTAAAAATGGTTCATTTGTTGATAGAATGGCTTACATGGTAGAGTGTTTGCCCAGCAAGAGTGAAGCTCTGAGTTCAAATCCCAGTATCAGAAAAAGAAATTAAAATGGTTCATTTTACGTTATATGAATTTGGCCTCAATACATCATTTTTTAAGATGCATTAAGATTTTTAAAAGGATGACCTACTATCCCACGTACTATTTTATAAACTCTGTGAAATGCACTGTTATAAATGGACTTTTTGTGGGGGTTGGTATTGGAGTTTGAACTCAAGGCTTCACACTTGCTAAGCAGGTACTCTATCACTTGAGCTACTTTGTCAGCCCATAAATGTACTTTTTTTTTTAAGTTGAGAGGAAAAATGAAGAGTCACTAATTCTGAAACAGTCACTTTGGACAACAAAAAGTCAGACTCCCTTTCTGGCACAAAGTTATTATGTTAATTATTTCATAAGATGAAAAGTTTCCATTTCCCCTACATAATAAATTTATTCTAACACATTTCCTCTGGCTTAGTGGCAACCTTTTTAAGCATGTGTTTCTTATATTTTACAGACATACTTGGCAAGTGCAAGACAAAATCGATGCAAACAATGTGGCCTACACAACTGGAAAGCTCAGCTTTCACACAGATTACCCAGCCCTCCGTCATCCACCTGGGGTAAGCTGAGCTCCAGCACACTTTCCACAGGGCAGGCCACAACCAACATCCTCTTACACTAGATGATCACATGTTTTGCCAACTGATTTAGTCTTAATATAAATCTTTCTCTAAACATGATCTAAACACAAAATCTCTGTTCTTAATTTCAGAATATCCTCACATTCCTATGGAATAGGACATTTGCATACATCTTTTTAAAAACATTTCTTTGGTTCTTATTAGCACTTTTTACTCTGCCAAAAGAGATTGGAAGACAGCAAGGCATCTTGAGGTCTCTCTGCACATGTATCACTCCTAAGACAATTCAAAGAAAAAATGAAATCTGAGAGCACTATGTGGGGTTTACCCCCAGAGTCACATGGCCACCACTGGTATCAGGTACTGTAGCATAAAAATCAATTCCTTAACATAATAGCTTGAAAAAACAGCCAGGTTCTTAGCCCATGCTTTCGGTATTTGAGCTATGTGCAGCTGAGCAGTCTTGTTTGCAGTCACATGACCTCAGTTAGTCACTAGTTGGTTAGGAACTGGTTGACTGGGATAGCTTGCCCTGCTCCCCTTGGTCTACTATCTTCCAGCTTCTTATGCATATAGCAACTGGCAGAATTTTCAGAGAACAACCCAAAGCACGCAAAGCATCTTGGGTCCCATACTAATAATAAACACAATACCTCTTCTGCAGTGTTTATTGCTCTAAGCTAGCCATGACTATAGTGCAGATTCAGGGGATGTAGTGGTAAATACCTCACAGGAAAAGATGCAAAAATGCATTACACAAGGATGGGAATATAAGGAGCAGAACAATGATGCTGTATTTAGGAACCATCTCTCATCACATGTATCAGATTCTTTCTTAGAGATGTTCCATCTTCTTTGAGAAAAAACAGATTTTTAGGAAGAAAAACAAAGGAAAATTTCTTACTGGACAGTCTTCTTCTCCATCTTTACAAACTTCTCATTTTCTAGACCAAATACATTTTTACAAAAATCATCACTTTACTAAACCAAAAAAAAAAAAGTGGTCAGGAGACCATCTTTTAAAAGATATTTTGCACCTATTTTCAGAGCTAAATTGAACTAAATGAACTAAATACACAGAAATCTGTATCTTCAAAGGTAAAGAAAATTTGGGAAATTCTCAGGTTAATGGAGGAGAAATGGGCCAAAATAAATTAATCCAGTTTTTCATCATCTTGACTGAACATGTTTTCATGGTTACCCACTGTTTCTCGCCAGTATTATCTAAGCTAGTCTAGTATTTGACTTCACATGTTTTAAATTATTTTGTTGATTGTAAAATACCACATAATTTCTTTGATCCAAATGGCAGAAAAATGACCCCCATAAGTCACCTTTTTTGGGTGGGAGTTGAAGAAAGATACACTCACTGTAATATTCTAAATGTGGGTCAGAGATTTTTCTAAAATCTTATCATTAAAAACCAAACTAGTTTTAGTTTTTAACAAGGGCAAACACAAGGGGATTGGACTTTGATCACATGATGAGGCAAAAGCACACAAGGGAGGTTTAAGGATAGGCAAGAACTACCCCTCCCCAAAAAAAAGATAACATTTGATGTCCTCAATGCAAAGGAACTAATGCAGAAACTTTAAAGTGACAGGGGCCAATAGGAGAAGGGGACCAGGAACTAGAGAAAAAATTAGTTCAAGAAGAATTAATTTAGAATGCAACACCTATGTACAGGAAAGCAATGAGAGTAAACTCCCTGTATAGCTATCCTTATCTCAACTAGCAAAAACCCTTGGTCTTTCCTATTATTGCTTATACTCTCTCTACAACAAAATTAGAGATAAGGGCAAAATAGTTTCTGCCTGGAAGTGAGGGGTAGGGAGGGAGAGGGAGCGGGTTGGGGGGGGAAGGGAGGGGGCAGGGGAAAAGGCAGAGAAATGACCCAAACATTGTATGCACATAAATAAAAGAAATAAAAAAAAATTTTTTTAAAGCCAAACTAATGAACTCAGCTTATGTGCCAAAGATTGGCTAGAGAGGTGGGTGGAGTAAAACTTGAAGAATGAGACCAGGAAACTAAAGATCCTATATGAATTTTTAAAGCATCTTCTGCCTTTGATAACTTCAATTGTTGTTTCTAGGTTAAAATTGAAAGTCTAAGAAAAAGTGATTAAATTACTTCATAAATATTGCCAATGTGTACTATAATGCTCAACATTTTCATAGCATTTTATGCTTTTTCTAAAGCATTTTTATTTTAATTACTTTAGATGATCTCTCTTAACATTCCTTTAAGGTAAACATGATTAATCCATGTTTTTTTTGTTAAATGAGGAAATGAAGCATCAAGCTAAAAACTTTTATTGGATAACATCTGATTAATGGGAAACTTGGACTTGAGTCCAGGCCTCCATCTAGTTTTTCATGACATCATAATGGTCCTGAATTGGCATTGCTAATTTCATTATTTATTAAATAATAATAGATAGATTATAATAACTTAATAATATTAAATAATAATAGATAGATTATTTATAGACATTATCACCCTTTACAAACTTGTCAAAGATGGGAACTGAATCTTGTGCTCCTCTATAGCCCAAAATTAAATTCAGCACCTAGTAAATAATAGACTCATAACCAGTATATTTTAAAGAAGTGAAGTACAACATCATTGCACCTGTATCCATCAGTAAATGAAATTTTCACAGCTAAATGACTTGATAGATTTTTAAATAAAAGATTTCCAAAATGTTTTGATTCTAATAAAAGAATAAGTACAAGTACCAGGTCTTCCCTTTTGAATTATTCAGGGGTTTTTGTACCAAAGTTTGAGCTTGCTATAACAAACATGAACAGTCAATGTAATTTTCAGTCTATATGGAATGATATAGATAATGAGTCACCTACCTACTGAGAGCCCAGTTTCATCAATTTGGATCATAGAGGGCAGAGGTAAGGAGTCACAGATGTAGCTTTGCTCACCAACTTTCTCTAGGCCAAAAGTCACACACTACCATAAGAAATATTTTAAAAGAAATTTTTCTTTATTCTAAATAACTTACATGAAAGAAAATTGAGTTTTATATGTTACAGGCAAATATTTACCTTCTAAATAGTGGTGAAAGGGTTGTCAGACTCCATCATCATTTTGCTTTTATAACATTGTATTAAGAGTATAGGTACATGAAGGAAAATATTACTTGACCTTGCCTTATGTAAAAGACATCAAGCTGACCTTTTTGAAAGCTATCATTTGAAATATTCTGTGAATCTAAAGAACCCTCTGATTCTCCTAAAGACAAAGTTATGCTGTTGTTCTGCCTTCTGGAGGCTAGTAGGCTTAAGGTGTCTATTTTATTTTCCCTTCTTTGTCATCTTGTTGCTTTATCTCTTGTTGGCCCTCTAAGATGATTTTCTAAAGTGATTTGATCAACTTTTGCACATACATTTCAAGCTTTAAAGTGGTTTCAGTTTAAGTAAGGATTGAACCATTGTTAGTTTAGACCAGTTATTTCCAACATGTGAAATTAAGGTCAGACATTCTCTCAAAATTCACAAAACACATTTGTACATGCCACACAAAACTGAATTACTACAAGTGCTAGAAAGGAACTTCTCCCTATCTAGGAAAAAGACTTGGGGCATGTAGATTTTGGGGCAAATGCACCAAAGTTTAAATATCGCATTATCATATATTATCTAATTAGGGAGTTCTCACACCTCTATATCTCCTTCTATCCATCTGCAAACTGCATGACACAATTATAATTTGAGAATAAGTTATGTAATAAATTATAAAATTGGGAAACATCATTTGCAAGTAAATAGATGGAACTGGAGAAAATCATCTTAACCAAAGTTAGCGAGGCTCAGAAGACCAAAAATTGTGTGTTCTCCCTCATTGGGAAGGGCAGATTTATTGATACTATCCAATAGGACAGCCATTTATCACAAGTGACTATTTAAATTTTAATTTAAAAATGGAACTACATGAAATTAAGGAGCTTCTGCACAACAAAAGAAATGGTCTCTAAACTGAAGAGACCACCCACACAGTGGGAGAAAATATTTGCTAGCTATACATCAGACAAAAGATTGATAACCAGAATATACAGGGAGCTCAAACAACTAAACCCCCCCAAAATCAATGAACCAATTAAGAAATGGGCAACTGAACTAAACAGAACTTTCTCAAAAGAAGAAATCCAAATGGCCAAAAAATATATGAAAAAATGCTCACCATCTCTGGCCATAAAGGAAATGCAAATCAAAACCACACTAAGATTCCACCTCACCTCTGTTAGAATAGCTATCATCAAATACACCACCAACAACAAATGTTGGTAAAGATGTGGGGAAAAAGGATCCCTCATACACTGCTGATGGGAATGCAAGCTAGTGCAACCACTCTGGAAAACAATATGAAGCTTCTTAAAAAATTAAACGTAGATCTGCCATATGATCCAGCAATCCCACTCCTAGGAATATACCCAAAGGAATGCAACTGAGGTTACTCCATAGGCACCTGCACACTCATGTTTATTGCAGTGCTATTCACAATAATCAAGTTATGGAAACAGCCAAGATGCCCCACTACTGACGAATGGATTAAGAAAATGTGGTATTTATACACAATGGAGTTTTACTCAACCATGAAGAAGAATGAAATCTTGTCATTTGCAAGTAAATAGAGGGAACTGGAGAACATCATCTTAACCAAAGTTAGCCAGGCTCAGAAGACCAAAAATTGTGTGTTCTCCCTCATATGCGGACTTTAGACCTAAAATAAGTGCAGTAATATTATTGGACATGGGTCTCATGCTAAGGGTGAACACATACATGAGGAATAGGGAAATGTAGGAAACCCCCCCAAAATAAATAAATTTTAATTTAAATCAAAATTAAATACAATTTAAAATTCAATTTCTTAGTCCCACTAGCTATATTTCAAGTGCACAAACTACATTTCAAGTGTACAGCAGCCATGTACAGTTAGTGATTTCTGCACTAGACAAAGAAGACCATTTCCATTACTGCAGAAAGTTCTGATGGTCAGCACTCTTCTAGACCATCTATGGAGCAAATCAAGCTAAATGGATATTTCTCCCACTAATATTGATAGAACTGAAGTTAGGGCATTTGATCATGTCTGCCATTTTCATTCTACAAGAACTCAGTCAGGAAATGGGTTTTTTTTAATTTATTTCATTCAATAAAAATGAAGATTCCACACCTGAATGCTATTAGTTTCTTCCAACAGAAACTCATAATCTAAAGTTAGATACTCAGAATCACTCACCCATACTGACTTACCAAAAGGAGTCACAAAACCAGTGAAACACTCCCATCAAAAGGATTTTCATTCATACTATGTTTTTCTTTTCAAAACAAAATCACATTTTCCAAAAAATTTGGCAAATGCCTCATAGTCCCACCCAACCTCATTCCCTTCTTACCCTTATATCTGGACTATCTTCTTAGACTTTCACATAACTGCTGTCTGACTTGTTCCCCCTAGTTCATCTTATGTCATATCACCAGACTAACACTTTCCAACTCAGCCTGACTATGTTACTTCACATTCAGTGATTCCCCTCTATTCACAACAGAAACCACAAAAATCCAACAACTTAAGACTCCATGATGAAGCCCCAATGACACTTCCAAGTTAATCTACTCCTCACATTTATGACCCTCTGTTGCAGCCAATCTTTTTGTTACTCATTGAATTATGCATTTTGCTGACCTATCAGCACTATCACCTATTGGTGCTCTCATTCTATTCTATTTTTTCTAAATCTTCACCCAGCTTAAACCCCACCTCCTCTGTTGGCTTCCCTGAACACTGTCCCATGAATTGCTCATTCTCTATAGCTCTTCTGATTTGTGCTTTTTCTTTACTAGTGAACATTATAGTGCTATATCCATGCCTTCAGTAGTAAGAGGTTTGGATTGAATAAATGGAAAAATGAACTGAAAAGACAATTCTCAAAGAAGAAATACAAGTGGCCAATAAATACATGAAAAAATGTTCTTGGGCTGGTGGGTGCCTCATGTGGTAAAGCACCTGCCTAGCAAGTGTGAGGCCCTGAGTTCAAATACCAGTACTACCAAAAAAAAAAAAAAAAAAAAACCAAAAGTCCAAAAAATGTTCTACATCCCTGGCCATAAAGGAAATGCAAATCAAAACAATATTAAGAGTTTACCTCATTCTAGTCAGAATGTCAATCATCAATAACACAAACAACAAATGTTGACAAGGATGTAGAGGAAAAAGGAACACTTCTACACTGTTGTTGAGAATGTAAATTAGTGCACCCACTGTGGACAGCACTATGGAGACTTCTCAAAAAACTTAGAAGGTAACACACATGCACAGGAAATCAACGTGAGTCAACTCCCTGTATAGCTATCCTTATCTCAACCAGCAAAAACCCTTGTTCCTTCCTATTATTGCTTATACTCTCTCTTCAACAAAATTAGAGATAAAGGCAAAATAGCTTCTGTCGGGTAGAAAGGCGTAAGGGGGATAAGGGAGGGGGTGGGGGAAAGGGGGAAGAAATGACCCAAACATTGTATGCACATATGAATAAAATAAAAATTTTAAAAAAAACTAAAAGTAGACCTAACATATGATCTAGCAATACTACTACTCCCGGGCACATATCTGAAGGAATGTAAGCCAAGATAGGATAGAACTACTTTCCCACCCATATTGATTGATTGCAGCACTATTCACAATAGTGCACTGAAGCCCAGCCCAGATGTCTGACAACTAATGAATTAAGAAAATGTGGTACATGTACACAATGGAGTATTATTCTACCATAAAGAAGAATAACATTATGTTGTTTGCAGGCATATTAATGAAACTGGAGAACATCATGTTAAGCAAAGTAAGTCAAGCTCAGAAGGACAGAGGTCTCATGTTTTCCCTCACATGGAAGCTAGACCTATAAGATAAATGTATACATAAATGCATATATGATCCTACATGCTTACACATATATATACAGAACAAGAATATGATTGTAACAGTGGGTCTGTCTGAAGGAACTATAAGGAGGCAGGAGAGAAAAGGAGAATGATAGAGAGTGAGAAACACAGAAATACATTTCATCTAAGTAGGAAGATAGTATAATGGAATATGCTGAGAGCTATTAAATAATAGGGGAACAGGGCAATGAGAAAAAGTAATGGGGAGTTAATTCTATTAAAGTATGATATATACATGTGTCAAATACCATGATAAACCCCTCCTTGAATTATTAATATATACTTTAAAAAATTCGAGGACATTAAGATAATCCTGTCTAAGGATGAGTACCAGTGAGAGGGAGGAGGGTAAATGGAAAGGGTGAAATAGAGTGGATATAGCATTATTTTGTATTCATATATGAAAATAGAACAATTAAACCTGTTGAAATTGATCTAAGAAGGGGAGTGGGAAGATGAGGGAGAACAATTGAGAGGGCCAACCTAATTAAGATATACTGTAAACATGTAAGTAAATGTCACAATGAATTCCACTGTGCAACTAACAAATGCTAATAAACAAAAAAATTTAAAAAAAAACAGTAAGAGGTTTGACTCTTACAGTATTAATGAGAAAGCATCTTTATAATCTTCAGTCCTTTCTCTGCTGATGCAAGGAACAGATTATTTTTAAAAGGGGTTTGTTAATTTGGACTCATTTTTTTTTAAGCTTTAACACAGTACTAAAAAGTGATATTATTTTCAAATCAGTTTTTCCATTTGTTCTTACAGGTTCAGCTTCTGCACTGCATAAAGCAAACAGTCACAGGAGGTGACTCAGAAATTGTAGACGGGTTTAATGTGTGTCGAAAACTCAAGGAAATAAATCCTCGGGCATTCCAGATTTTGTCTTCCACCTTTGTGGACTTCACAGACATTGGAGTGGATTACTGTGATTTCTCTGTACAGTCTAAACACAAAATTATAGAGTGAGTACTCTATAAATTTCTCATAGCAATAAAATAAAAGACAGGAAAAGCTCCATTATCCTAAAGTTTAAACAGAAGAAACTTTTGATGAACTCCAGAGCTTTGTTTTTAATAATTTAATCTACCTTTAGAGAAAACTATTTTCACCATTAAAAAATTATTTATCAAAATACATGAAATCTGCTCTTAATTTTAAAGGAAAAGTAAAATAACACTTTATTTTTAAAATTTTAAGTTCTTTGTCATCATAATAATGTGTTGTCCTACTCATATCCCTTTTGGTCAGAAGTGAAAGACTATATATAATTCAAAACAAATAGATCCAAGAATTAAACGCTGTCATCTGGAAGTGGTCTCTTTTTTTCTTCTTAGCTTTGCCAACTTCTGTGTTGGCCTCATTTTCTAAGATGATTCTCAAGAATTCTAAATTTTCATTATTCTTAAATCTAGTAAGCACAGCACAAGGGGAACATTTATCTCTCAATAGCTATAATAAAGCTGGCTGACTCCCTGTCCAGTTTGTGTCTAAGTCTATCCTCGAAGCAATCACCATGGCCAGGGGGTTGGAGAAATCTCATTGGCCAGGCCTGAACCACAGGTTCATCCAAGGAGCAGGAGCAGCCTTGGCAAAGTCAGCAAATACCATATATTCCTTATGTAGAATATTTTATTTTTTTAATTATTTTTACATTTACTTACATCTATGTACATTATTTGGGCCACCTCCCCACCCTGCTTCTGGGCAGAACCTGTTCTAGCCTCTTGTTCTCCAACTTTGTTGAAGAGAAAGCATAAGAGATTAAAAAAAAAAAAGCATAGTGTTTTTGCTAGTTTGAGATAAAGATAGCTATACAGAGAGATTACAAGTGCTGTTTCCATGCATATGTGTATTACAACCCACATTGGTTTGTCTCTACCAGACCTCTTCACTACTTCCTAATCCCTTAACCATAGTGGCCTCTGCCAGTTTAAGATTACTATATTCACGTCTATAGTGAGCACATCAACCAAATTCAAGTTTTTGGTTTTCTTCCCTTTCCCTATTCCTCCTGTGTGCAGTCTCCCTTTAAGGTGAGACCCATGTCCAATAATATTACTACATTTGCTTTAGGTCCCTCCACATATGAGGGAGAACATGCAATTTTTGGCTTTCTGAGCCTGACTAACTTTGCTTAAGATGATGTTCTCCAGTTCCATCCATTTACTTGCAAATGACAAAATTCATTCTTCTTTGTGGCTGAGTGAAATTCCATTGTGTATAAATACCACATTTTCTTAATCCATTCATTGGTAGTGGGGCATCTTGACTGTTTCCATAGCTTGGCTGTTATGAATAATGTTGCAGTAAACATGGGTGTGCAGGTGTCTTTTTAATAGCCTGAGTCACATTCCTTTAGGTATATCCCTAGGAGTGGTATTGCTGGATCATATGGCAGACCTATGTTTAGTTTTTTAAGAAGCCTACATATTGTTTTCCATAGTGATTGTACTAGCTTACATTCCCAACAGCAATGTATGAGGGTGCCTTTTTCCCTGCAGCCTCACCAACATTTGTTGTTTTTGTTCTTGATAGTAGCAATTCTAACAGGGGTGAGGTGGAATCCTAGTGTGTTTTTGATTTGCATTTCCTTTATGGCCATGGATGGTGAACATTTTTCTTGTGTTTTTTGGCCATTTGGACTTCTTCTTTTGAAAAAGTTCTGTTTAGTTCAGTTGACCACTTCTTTATTGGTTCATTGATTTGGGGGGAATTTAGTTTTTTGAGCTCCCTGTATATTCTGGTAATCAGTCCCTTGTCTGATGGATAGCTAGCAAAGATTTTTCTCCTATTCTGTGGGTGGTCTCTTCAATTTAGAGACCATTTCTTTTTAATTTCATGTATTCCCATTTGTCATTCTTTTCTCTTACTTGTTGGGCCACTTATGTTCTACTGAGGAAGTCCTTGCCTATACCGATTGTTTCCAGGATATACCCTGTTCTTTCCTGCACTATCCTCAAGATTTCAGGTCTGATATTAAGGTCCTTAATCCACTTTGAGTTGATACTAGTACAGGATCACAGGCATGGATCTAGTTTCACTTTTCTGCAGGCAGATAACCACTATTCCCAGCAACATTTGTTGAAGAAGCTGTATTTTCTCCATTGTATGTTTTTGCAACTTTGTCAAAAATAAGATGAGTATAGCAGCATGGATTCACATCTGGGTCCTCTATTCTGTTCCACTGGTCTTCATCTCCATTTTTGTGCCAGTACCATTCTGTTTTTATTGCTATTTAGTATATAGTATATAGTTTTATTGCTATATAGTATAGTATATATTGCTCTATAGTATAGTTTGAAGTTGGGTTTTGTGTAGTATAGTTTGAAGTTACTTTTTTTTGCTCAGTATTGCCTTTGCTATTCGCAGTGTTTTGTGTTTCCAAATGAACTTTAAGGTAGATTTTTCTTTTTTTTTTAATTTTTTTTTTATTCATATGTGCATACAATGTTTGGGTCATTTCTCCCCCCTCCCCCACTCCCCCTTACCACCCACCCCACCCTCTCCCTCTCACCCCCACCCCTTCAATACCTGGCAGAAACTATTTTGCCCTTATCTCTAATTTTGTTGAAGAGAGAGTATAAGCAATAATAGGAAGGAACAAGGGTTTTTGCTAGTTGAGATAAGGATAGCTATACAGGGAGTTGACTCATATTAATTTCCTGTGCATGTGTGTTATAGGGTAGATTTTTCAATCTCTGTGATGAATGTCATTGAGATTTTGATGGGAATTGCATTGAACATATAGACTGCCTTTGGTAGTATAGTCATTTTGTTATGCTAATTCTGCCAATCCATAAGCACAGGAGATCTTTCCACTTTCTGTAGTCTTCTTCAATCTCTTTCTTCAGTGGTTTGAAGTTCTCCTTGTAGAGGTCATTTACATCCTTTGTTAAGTTTACTTCTAGTTTTGAGGCTGTTGTAAATGGAATTGTTTTCCTATATTCTTTCTCAATCTGCTCATTGTTAGTGTATAGAAATGTTACCAATTTTCGTAAGTTGATTTTGTATCCTGCTACATTGCTGAAGCTGTTTATCATGTCTGGGAGTTTTGGGGGTGGAATTTTTTGGGACTTTAAGGTATAAGATCATGTCATCTGTGAACAGGGATAGTTTGACTATTTCTTTATCTATTTGTATTCCTTTTATTTCTTCTTCTTGTCTAACTGCTCTGGCTAGGAATTCCAGGACTGTGTTGAATAGGAGTGGGGATAGTGGGCACCTTTGTCTCATTCTTGACTCTGGGGAAAATGTTTTCAATTTGTCCCATTACACATGATGTTGGCTGTAGGTTTGTCATATATAGCCTTTACAGTGTTGAGGTACATTCCTTTTATTTCTAGTTTTCTTAGAGCTTTTATCATGAAATGGTGTTGAATCTTATCAAAAGCTTTTCTGCATCTATTGAGATGATCAAGTGGTTTTGTCTTTGCTTCTCTTACTGTGCTGTATTACATTTATTAATTTGCATATGTTGAACAATCCCTGCATCCTTGGGATGAAGCTGACTTGGTCATGGTGAATGATCTTTCTGATGTGTTGTTGGATTTGGTTTGCCATTATCATATTGAGTATTTTTGCATCAACGTTCATTAAGGAGATTAGCCTGTAACTCTCCTTTTTGGATGTGTCCTTTAAATTAGGCATTGTTCCTTCCCTTTCTATTTCATGGAAAAGTTTAAGGAGTGTTGGTATTAGTTCTTTTTAAAGGTCTTGCAGAATTCAACAGAAAATCCATCAGGTCCTAGATTTTTCTTTTTTGGGAGACTCTATATTGCTGCTTCAATTTAATTTCATGTTATAGATCAATTTAGGTGGTTAATACCCTCTTGGTTCAGTTTTGGATGGTCATAAATATCTAGAAATTTGTCCATTTTTGTCAAGATTTTCCAATTGATTGAAATGTAGGTTCTCAAATAGTCTCTGATGATTCCCTGGGTTTCCTTGGTATTTGCTGTTATCTCCCCTTTTTCATTTCTGATTTTACTTAATTTGGGTCTTTTCCCTCCTTATTTTAGTTAGAATTGCCAGGGGCTTGTCAATCATATTTACTTTTTCAAAGAAGCAGCTTTTTCTTGTCTTGATTCTTTGTATGGATGTTTTGGTCTCTATTTCACTAATTTCAGCCCTTTTTATTATTTCTCTCCTTCTGCTTGTTTTGAGTTCTGCTTGTTCTTGTTTTCTTGGAGTTTAAGACATAACATTAGGTCATTTATTTGAGATCTTTCTGTCCTTTTAATACATGCACTCATGGTTATAAACTTTCCTCTTAGGATTGATTTTTTTGTGTCCCATAGGTTTTGTTTTCATTTTCATTAAATTCCAGGAAACTTTGGATTTCCTCTCTTATTTCTTCTATGACCCATTAATCAACACTAGGCAATTTGTTATTCAGGATCCAGTTGTTTGCATATTTTCTGCTGTTGCTTTTGTTGTTGTGTTCTAGTTTTATTACATTATGATCAGAAAATGCAGGGGGTTATTTCTATTTTCTTATATTTGTTGAGGCTTTCTTTCTGACCACAAAAATGATCTATTTTGGAGAAAGTTCCATGAGCTGCTAAGAATGTTTATTGTGCTGTTGTTGGATGAAATATCCTGTAGACATCAGTTAAGTCCATTTGATCTATGGCGTCATTTAGGTCTAGGATTTCTTTATTGATTTTTTTTTGACTGGGTGGCCTACATATTGGTGATAGAGGGATATTAAAGCCTCCCACCACCACTGTATTGGAGTCTATATTTGCTTTTCAGTCTTTTAGTGCATGTTAAATGAAATTGAGTGAATTGATATTGGGTGCATATAGGTTGATAATTGTTATTTCCCTTTGATGTATTGCCCCTTTTATTAGTATGGAGTGTCCTTCTTTGTCTCATTTGACCAATGTAAATTTGAAGTCGACTTTGTCTGATGTAAGTATTGTTACTTCTGTTTTGGGGGGCAATTAGCTTGGTAAATCTTCTTCCAGATTTTCACCCTAAGCCAGTGTTTATTTCCATCAATGCAGTGGGTCTCATGTAAGCAACATTACTGGAGCTCCCTTCATAATCCAGTTTGCCAGAGATATGTCTTGATGGAGGAGTTGAGACCATTGACATTCAGTGTTAATATTGATAGGTATGTGGTGATTCCTGCCGTTTAGTTGTTTTTGTTGTTTAAGGATATGAGTGTATGCTGCTGAATCAGTGCTTCTCTCTGATTCCTTGTCTTTCTTCTACTACAGTTTAATACTTCCTGTCTTCTCATAGTTTTGTTTGTTTTCATCTTCTGTGTGCAGAATTCCTTGTAGAATCTTCTGTAGTGGTGATTTAGTAGTCATATATTGATTTCCTGTTTATCATGAAAGACTTTTATTCCTTTGTCAATTTTGAATGATAATTTTGCTGAGTAGACTATTCTAGGGCTGAAATCATTTTCATTCAGTACCCAATATACCTCATTCCATGCCCTTCTTGCTTTTAAGGTTTCTGTTGAGAAATCTGCTGTTATTTTGATGGGCTTACCTTTATATGTTATTTGTTTTCTCTCTTACAGTCTTCAATATTTTCTCTGTTCTGTGTGCTTGTTGTTTTAATGATAATATGCTGTGGAGAGGTTCTATTTTGGTTGAGTCTGGTGTCCTTGAGGCTTCCTGTACATAAATGGGCAAAGCTTTCTCAGATGTGGGAAATTTTCTGTTATTATTTTGTTGAATATGTTACATATCTCTTTGGCTTGCACCCCCTTCTCCTGCTTCAATGCCCATGACACTTAGGTTTTGTCTTTTGATAGTGTCACTGAGTTCTTGCATATTCCTTTTATACCTCTTGAGCTGTTTAACTAAGAGTTTTTCTGGTTTTTCTTTAATTTCTATTTTATCTTCAAGCTCTGAGATTGTGTCTTCTCCTTGTTCTAGTCTGCTGGAGTGGCCTTCCACTGTTCTTTGTTTTTCTAAAGGGACTTTTTATTTCCAGGATTTCTGTCTGATTCTTTTTTCATCTTTGTTCAATTCCTCTTTTATATTTTGTGTTGTCTTCTTTAACTCATATATCTCTTTTTTTATAGTGTCCTTTGTTTCACTTTGGTGTTTGTTGATGTCCTCGCTGAGTTCATTTATCTGTTTCTGTGTTTTTTCATGTTCTTTATTTTTGGTGTCTTGAAATTTCTTGAGTGCATCTTGCACTTTCTGGTTAACCATGTCTGGTATCTTCTCCATGAGATTCTCAGTGATTTCTTACATGATTTTCTCTTTGAGGGATTTTTTGTGGGCATCACTGGACTCAATAGTGAATTTATCATTGTTTTGTTGGGGTTAGGAACTGGGTATCCATTTTCTTCCCTCAAATCTTCTATTGAATTATATTTTTGCAGAGTGTGGTTTCCAACCATTCTTATTTTCCCCATCGCTTCACTTGGTGCTGTGCAACTATGTATTTGATAGGTTAGTTGGTGGTTTTAATTGCCTGTTTTCTTTCCCTTTATTTAATTTTTGTGTTATGACTGACTTGGTTGTTAGCTAGGTTGATGTACTGGCCTGGAAATGTAAATTAGCAATGACCAGTTCACAGGTTCAATGCCAAACCAGTTGTTTACATATTATATAGACAATCCCTTGGTGATAATATCAACAAACATTGAGAATTGGGGCGGGGGGGTCAATGATTATTATGCTAGAGATGGAAACCTGGGTAATTGGTAAAGGTGGCACTAAAAGGGGGGATGAAAAGGGGGGATTGGGGAAGAGGTATGGGGGCTGCTGAGTTTTGTGGCCCTTATATGTGTCAGGGTGTATTTCTGCTGTTGAGGGTGCTTGTGTCAGGGATTATAAGGGTCTGGGGGGGTTGTACAGTTGGTACAGTAAGCTAGTTTGTGTGTGGTGTGTAGGAGGGAGGGGTAGTGTGGTGATAGGTTGGGGAAGGATATGAGGGGGAGGCAAAGATGGGGAGAGAGTGGATGAGAAGGGGCAGAAAGAGTAGTCAGGAGGGAGAACAATGTATTTTAGCACAAGAAAAGGGGTGAAGTGAAGGGCATAAGAATTAGGATAAGAAAATAGTTATGGTAAAGTTAATAATACAAAAAGAAGAAACACCAGATAAAGCAACAACAAAAAGTTCAGTCTGCTTGGTAAAATTTCCGGAGTTATTACTTCAGCATCCAATCCTAGTATTGTCAGTTGGTATTCTGGGGTTTTTAGGGAAGGGTGCTGCTGCTCTTGTCAGATACCTTGGTGTGGAGACAGCTGAAGGGTTTTCTTTTTTCCCACTTTCCTTGGTCTTATGGGCCATCTGTTAAAAGTGGGAGCTCTGATGTGGTCTCATAACATGACTGGCTTATGAATAGTATTTGGTTCCTTCTGTACACAAGCAGGTTGCAGTTGAGGCCTGAAGTAACTCACTGCTAGTTCATGCAAGGTGTTCAGAGCTGTTATTGTTTTCACCAGGTGGCAACTACATTGCCCTGCACCTGCAACTCTGGTCAGCTCCTCCCCCAGCAAGGTGGGGCAATTCAGTTTTGAGTACTGCCCTGTCTTCAGAGACCAACTCAGGGATCCACCACCAGTCCCACTTTGGGAGGTTGGCTTGTTGCCTCACCCCTACTCCCAGCCTTTGTTACTTTTCCTCTGTTCGTTTACTGAGAGTTCAGCTCTTGCCCCATCCCCATTCATTGAGGCAGATGCAGTATTCCACACCAACCCTGCTGGTGGTGTTAGATTGCATTTTGCTGTTTATGCTTTTCAGTTTTGTTGGGAAGGGGATGTTCAATCTGCCCAGGGGCTACACTAGATTATGTTCCTGGGGGGTCAGCAGAGGAGTCACACATAGTATGTGTTGCTCACCTGTTTCGTTCTACAGATTTATGCAAGCAGCATTGGAACCAACTGGTGGGTGAAATGGCATGCTGCTTTTTCCAGGGTGGCAAGGCATAGGGAGTGGTTGATTCCGATTAATGCTCTGTCTTCTGCTTGTTGAGAGAAGAAAAAAGAAGAAAAAAAAAAGAGAGCAAAAGAAACAAACGGCCAGGGGGCTTTTTTTCCCAGGGCAGATATGCCCTGCTGTCTATGCTGCACCAGGATTTTCTAGGTTGTTAGGTGCAATTAAAAGCTGTTTTAATGGTCAGTACTTGAATTTTATGTGCACCTAATGTGATGGTGGTTATTATTTTTGCTAGAAGTAGTCAGAATTACCCAACGCTAGCTTTCAGCTCTCAAGGTGGTTCCTCTAGTCATGGAACTCAGAAATTCTGTTTTCCTACCCTAACCACCATCTTGGATCCTCCTCTTTTTTTTTTTTCTTTTAACATGATTTTATCATAATTCTTCCAAGTACCTTACAAATTTGTCCTTTAATTTGAGAATTATCTTACATTGCATTTCTAGAACATCACATGTTAAATTAGACCTTAGTTAATATTGTGGGTGCTGGTGGCTCACACCTGTCTCCTAGTTACTCAGGAGGCAGAGATCAGTAGGATCACAGTTCAAAGCCAGCCTGGGCAAATAGTTTGAGACAATCCATCTTGAAAACACCCAACACACAAAAAAAGGCTGGAAGCATGACACAAGTGGTGGAGCGTCTGCCTAGAAAGCATGAAGCCCTAAGTTCAAATCCAGGTACCACCAAATACACACACACACACACACACACACACACACACACACACACACACACATATATATTATACCTATATGAGGTTTTTTTCCAATTTCAGGGGAAGTAACTACATACTATGAAAACAAATCCATTTAGTAGATAATCAAATCCCCAGTACACTAATTAACTGTCATATATATATATATACAGCTTTCATTTATTTGCTCAACAAGTATTTTTTGAGGCCATCACTCTTCTCAGGACTTGGGATATATCAATGGACAAAACAAAGGTCCTTGACCTCACACAGTTTACTTTATAATGGAAGAGGGAAGACCGAAATTTTAAAACAAGTAAGCAAATTATATTGAATGTTAAAAAAAAAAAGCACTCCTTAAGAAAAAAGTGGAAAAGAGGACAAGATAGAGATAACCTGCAAGACAGAATGTTTAGAAAGAATGAAATTTGCATTATTAAATAGTGTGGTGAGGAAAAACTTTGCAGTATAAATGAGACTCAGCAAAGACCTAAATTAAGAGTGAGGGAGTTCACCCTGAAGAGAAACAGTTTGCAGAAACTGCTATAGCAATGGTCCTAAGAAGTCCCCAAGAACATGTCTGAGGTGTTCAAGGAGCAAAGAGGCCAGTATTGCTGGACCAGCATGACAGGGATCTGTATTAAGAGAGGAGGCCAGATGGCCAGCCAGTTCACTGAAACTATCATTCGCAACTACACATACAATGGCTATCATTCTGAGTAAAACAGGGAGCCTCAGCAAGGTTGTCAATAAATGAAAGACATTTATATTTATACAAATTTGGTTATATTTTCAATGGATCATCCTGGATGCTGTGTTGAATGTTGCTTAAAAGAGCAGGGGCAAGGGAAGAAAGAAAAACTAGGTAGGAAGCTACAGCAGGACTTCAGGCTACAGGTGATGGCACCAACATGAATGGTGAAAGTGACATTAGCAGCAGTGTGGAGAAGCACCACGTTTATAGATGAATGGACAGGCGGATGGATGGATAGATAGATAGTACGGATAGATGATATAGATATATAGATATCAGGTAGAAACATTTTCATGATTTTATTAACATATAATAGTTGTACAGAAGATACATTGTGATATTTACATATGTGCTTACAATGTATCTCAATGAGATTTACCCCCTCCATCATTCTCTCTCTTCCTCTCTTCCCTCCTTTTGGGAAATTTTCAACAAGTTTCATTCTTCTATAACAGATTATTTTCCCAAAAGTTTGGATGAGAAGTGTAAGAAAAAGATAAACATCAGAAGCAAATTGTAGGGCAAAACAAATCTGAGGGATTCTCTGAGAACTCAATCATTGAGGTGAGAAAGAGAAGAAATAAACCAAGATTTTGTTTTTTTAGATACAGTCTCACTATGTTGCCCAGGCTAGCCTAGAACTCAAAATCACCTGCCTCAGTCTTAGGAGTTCTGGGATTACAGATGATCCACACCATGCCCAGCCGCTCAAGATTCTTAGTCATAACATGACAGTTTTAACTATAAATAATAAATGATAAATGTTTAAGGAGTAATTTTACTTTAATTTAAACATTGCACAATGAATGCAATATATACCTATATCTAAACATCACATTAGCCCACTAAAATGTATAATTTTTATGTCCTTATGTATCAGCTAAAATAAATTTAAATTTTTAAAATGCATGACAAATTGTTATTTTGTTGAGACATGGTATGGTTATAAATTCTGCAAGACTAGTGGATGGAGGAAAGAGACAGCTGTCAAGTAAGACTAAATATCCATATGAATCATGTCTTGGCTTTGATTTTTTTTTGTAGTAAAATTCCAAAATTTGGCCATTACTAAGTTTTCAGGAATTTCCCTAGAGGATATCAAGTGTTTAATTCACTTAAAAATATATTTTTAACAAGAGATGAAACAAAGAGGGTTTTCAGTTAGCTGATGGCCTTTGTCTTGTGAGTGTTTGGATTATTTCATTTTTATTTTGGTTAAATTCTTAAATTCTTTTGAAATTTTTATGTTCTGCCTAGAACAAAAACATCTTTATGCTGCTAGCAGAATCAATTACAATGAAATACAATAAAAAATAAATCAATCAAGTAACTAGGGCAAAAGTAATCATAGTGAGATTAAGCAGTCCTATTGGTTGCAAGTTCCATCACATGAATTCAAATCTCTGCCTGCCAGCTATGTGATCTTTCATTCAATGACTTGCCCTTTGCTGGTCCATGGTTTGTTTTTCAGGGGAAAATAACACTTACAATTGAAGTCAAAATTATAAAGTTAATATATGGAAGCCCTTACCACAGTGTCTAGCTTAGAAAAAGATTTCCTATAATTTCCATTAACTCCAGCAATTTACTGGTGATAGATTTCTATTTCAGCTCCAAGTTTCTAGAAACCAAAATAAGGTGAGAACATAATCAGTTCCAAGATTTAAGATGATTCTGAAGTCTGAAACAACTTTTTCCTTTGGAACATCATAAAACATGATACAATAGATAATACCAGAGTGGCATTCCCACAGTAAATGAAATTCCCATAAAACATCACATCTCTCAGTGAGAAATAATATTGCAACTATTGAGAAATATTCATAGCAGCAACTCAGATTGTTGAAAAATGATTCTATTTTATAGTCTTCTCATTTCTTTTGGTACATCACTGATGTTTTGGTTTTGCTGATTCACTGTCGTGTTTTAAATATTTAAACATTTAAATATTTTTTAATATTTTTAAATATTTTCCCTTTATGTACAGCTACATGTACAGCCAATTATTCACATCTTTTGTAGCTTTTTACTCTTCCTCAGCATGAAAGCTTGCATTAGTCCCTTACTTTCATTCTGTTGTTATAGATATGAATTTTCTGCTTCCTAAGATTTAATTTGGGAGCTGGGGATATAGCTCAGTGGTAGAGTGCTTGCCTAGCTTGTGGAAGGTCCTAAGTTCAATCTCTAGCACCATAAAATGGAAGGAAGGAAGGAAGGAAGAAAGGGAGGGAGACAGGGGGAGGGGCAGAGAGGGAGAGAGGGGAGGAAAGGGAGGGAGGGAAGAAGCAAGGAAGGAAAAAGAAGGAAGGGAGGGTGGGAGGGAATGAAAGATCCATGGTCTCTAGAATGGATAGCTCACAACTGGCATAACTATTCAAATCAAGGAGTTATGGTTTGGTGAAAGAATAAAAAGGGGACGTAGGGTAGCTGGAATGGAAGAGCCTTTCTTCCAAAGCCATGATAACCTTGTCAGTAACATAGCAAATGACAGAGACTAATGTTATATGTATGGAAAATATAACAGAGAGACAAGAGAGAATGTCAATCAGAAGCAGTAGGGCTAGAATGCTGAAGATAAGATTGACTTGGATGGAGAGTTCTAAACTAGCAGTGTGAAGTCTAAAGGGCAATTGGAAGATCATCTAGGAAGTCAATAGTCTTTTCTCCTCACTTACATCATTCTTGATTCTTTATTCCTAAAGCCACATCCTACATGCTCAGAGTACACTTTATTTATGTGGTATTGGGTTGGGAAGTAAGGGAGTACTTCATTACTTGAGTTAGGTTTGTATTTTATCAATGCAAATACATGGTTTAAGAATCTCAGAATCCAGCAATACCACTCTTAGGGATATACTCAAAAGACTGTGACACAGGTTACTCCAGAGGCACCTGCACACCCATGTTTATTGCAGCACTATTCATAATAGCCAAGTTATGGAAACAGCCAAGATGCCCCAGCACTGATGAATGGATAAGAAAATGTGGTATCTATACACAATGGAATTCTATGCAGCCATGAAGAAGAACGAAATGTTATCATTCGCTGGTAAATGGATGGAATTGGAGAACATCATTCTGAGTGAGGTTAGCCTGGCCCAAAAGACCAAAAATCGTATGTTCTCCCTCATATTCGGACATTAGATCAAGGGCAAACACAACAAGGGGATTGGACTTTGATCACAAGATAAAAGCAAGAGCACACAAGGGAGATAGGAAGATAGGTAAGACACCTAAAAAACTAGATAGCATTTGTTGCCCTCAACGCAGAGAAACTAAAGCAAATACCTTAAAAGCAACTGAGACCAATAGGAGAAGGGGACCAGGAACTAGAGAAAAGGTTAGATCAAGAATTAATCTAGAAGGTAACACATATGCACAGGAAAGTAATGTGAGTCAGCTCCCTGTGTAGCTATCCTTATCTCAACTAGCAAAAGCCCTTGTTCCTTCCTATCATTGCTTATACTCTCTCTTCAACAAAATTAGAGATAAGGGCAAAATAGTTTCTGCCGGGTATCGAGAGGGTGGGGGTGAGAGGGAGGGGGTGGGGTGGCTAGTAAGGAGGGGGTGAGGAGGGGGGAGAAATGACCCAAACACTGTATGCACATATGAATTAAAAAAAAAACACTAAAATTAAAAGATTCAAAGACAAAGACAGCAAAAACAAAAAAAAGGAATCTCAGAACCTTTTTGAAAAACATTCCTCCTTTTTGCTTTTCTTGCCAGTATGGATTCCACAGGTATATTTTGTTCACTATCTGAAGAGTTTGGTGCTAACCAACAACTTTTAGAGTTTACCATTATAACTGCCACAGTACAGGAGCTCACTGTATATATGACCCAAACTAAGGTCCCCAAGCCCTGCCTGACACATATGACAGTCTGTTTAGTCTAACCTTCCAGGTCTGGTCCCTTATCAGCAGTTGTCTCTCTTTACCACCTCTTGGCCTTGTTTCCAGGGTTATTGCTCCTGGGAGTAATCCTAGGCTCTTTGCCATCATCCTTGACCTCTTCCTCTCTATTTTCACTCATTCCTCCAGCTTCAACTTAAAGAAAAGGTAAAGTTGGTAGGTACTGTGGGACTGCCTGCAAGTTTACCTTTCTAATAAGTTTTTTTAAAAATCTTCTTCTGCCTCTGTAACTTGGTGATTTCCAAGTCTTACTAATTATAACCAGCATAGTTCAAATCCAAGAAAAGATGCTATCTTTTTTTACATTGAAAGCTATAGTACCATAAATTATTTGATCATAATCCATATTCTAAGAAAGAGTATAGAAATAAGATGAGGATTTCTCAAGATACTAAAAGACCTTGGTCTTCTCCAAGGTACTGAGAAATATACAGAATTGCATATACAATAAATTGTTAACTGCCTGATGTGTCTATACTCTATGTTGAGTGCTGGGAATACAACACTGAATGAGAAGTAGTAACCAATCTTTGGGAAGCCTATAGACTCAAAAGGATAATATAGGTAGACAGATATCACAGCTATCTCAGACAAGATAGCTTCAGTTTTCCCATCTGTATACTAAGCACTTAATTAGATCTATATATTTCAAACATTCTTCCCATAAAACAATTCTGAGGACCAATAGATTAAGCACCTATAAATTGACCTATAAACTTATAACATAAAAAGAATTTTAATAGATAAAAACCTATTTAAAAAACAAAGAATGAATTTGCTAAGCATAATTTTTTTAACTTGAACCTCTCAGTAATATTTATTTCGATTTAAGTTGAATGCTTCTGGCACTAAGTTAAAAAAAACACCTAATTGATTAATGAAAAACTGAAGGACTACATTGTACTCTAAGATAACTCTAAGATCTTCTGTACATGTGTTTACTGGATTCTTTAATACTGTGTGTTAGATACATCTTTCAAGAGGAATTCACCCTTACAAATATAAATAGGAATTTCATGAATTATATATTCTTTTTTTTTATTTTTATTTTTTATTACTCATATGTGCATACAATGCTTGGGCCATTTCTCCCCCCTGCCCCCACCCCCTCCCTTACCCCCACCCCCTCACTACCCGGCAGAAACTATTTTGCCCTTATCTCTAATTTTGTTGAAGAGAGAGTATAAGCAATAATAGGAAGGAACAGGGTTTTTGCTGGGTTGAGATAAGATAACTCTACAGGGAGTTGACTCACATTGATTTCCTGTGCATGTGTGTTACCTTCTAGGTTAATTCTTTTTGATCTAACCTTTTCTCTAGTTCCTGGTCCCCTTCTCCTATTGGTCTCAGTTGCTTTTAAGGTATCTGCTTTAGTTTCTCTGAGTTAAGAGCAACAAATGCTAGCTAACTTTTTAGGTGTCTTACCTATCCTCACATCTCCCTTGTGTGCTCTCGCTTTTATCATGTGATCAAAGTTAATCCCCTTGTTGTGTTTGCCCTTGATCTAATGTTCACATATGAGGGAGAATATACGATTTTTGGTCTTTTGGGCCAGGCTAACCTCACTCAGAATGATGTTCTCCAATTCCATCCATTTACCAGCGAATGATAACATTTCGTTCTTCTTCATGGCTGCATAAAATCATGAATTATATATTCATGTTCTCTCTTAAATAAAACAGGTTAGATGATAAAGGCCAAGTGGTTCGCATCAACTTCAATAATGCAACTAGAGACACAGTGTTTGATGTGCCTGTTGAACGAGTTCAGCCTTTTTATGCTGCCCTAAAGGAATTTGTTGACCTCATGAACAGCAAAGAATACAAGTTCACCTTCAAGATGAACCCAGGTCAGTGAAGCCATTTTCTCAAACAAGTGAAAGGATTGACTTGCTCTAATTTTAACCATCTGGAATGATAACCAGAGCAGTTTTACTACAGAATCTTGATGAGCAGTTGACTTACTTATATAGGAGGTTCCTGATCCCCATCTCCGCTTTGTTGACTCCTCAGACCTAAACATATTCTTTTTTGCAAGATTCCAGGAAAATCCTTAAGCACTCCAAAACTTAAGAGCCTAAAACCGAAAGAAAAAATATTTGAAATGCAAGCTATAAACCAAATGAAATCTCATGTCTGATATTAAAACATGTTTTATATTTTCTATCCCGAAAACCTATTGATACAAGCTGAGACTTGTACTTAATTCTTCCAGCCTGCCAAACAAAATTATCTGTGTGATTTTCACTCCAAAACATATGAGTAATGTTTATTCATAAAACTATGGACAGGAGACATGGCTCAAGTGGTAGAGCACCTGCTTTGCAAGTGTGAAGCCCTGAGTTTAAACCTCAGTCCCACCAAAAAAAAAAAAAAAAAACTCACTGGCAAAGATAGTAGTAATCTGAAATAAAGTAGAACTTGTAATATTCCAACTCTTTGAAGTACAGGTGTAGAAAGCATTGATTTTTTTTGGACTATATCTACTAACTGAAGTGCCACTAAACTTAGGCCTTTTTTAATTTGCTTTTTAAATTGACAAATGAAATTATATAAATTTATCATGTTGTTTTGAAATATGTATATCTTATGAAATGACTAATGAGCTAATATGTGTATTACTTCACAAATTTTCCAGTTTTCTTAGTAGGAATGCATAAAACCTGCTTTCTTAGCAACTTTCAAGAATAAAGTACATTGTTATTAACTGTAGTCACCATGTTATACAATTAGGCTCTTGAACTTGAAGATTTTGTTACCTGTTGTAAACTGCATAATTTCAGACTGCAGGTATGGCTCAAGTAGTAGAGTTCCTGCTTTGAAAAAGGGAAGCTCTGAGTTCAAACTCAAGTTCCCCCCTCAAAAAAAGAAAGCAATTTCTCCTGCGATTGAGATGGCTAAATGGAAGACTCTTTTTCCTTTTAATTGCTTTTATTTCTTTAGGGTTTTTTCTCATTCTTTCTCTTTCTTCCTTGTTTTTTTTTTTAAAGAGACAGGGTCTTGCTGTGTTGCACAAGCTGGTCTTGAACTCTGGGGCTTGAACAATTCTCCCACCATAACCTACAGAGTAGCTGGGATTACAGGAACACACACTTCACCCACCTGAAATTGTTTTTAGAGCTGGTTTTGTCATGATAAAATAATACTGTAACTCTCCATAAATCTATTGGCAAGCCTGCAGTCACAGCAGGTCAATTTTAAGAGTGACAACATACAAAATGGAAACACTATAGGAAAAAAATGAAAAAGAAGAGGAGCAGGAATCCAAATTGCACCATGTAGTGGCCATGTAGCTTTGAGCTACGTGGGCAGAGAAGCCTCGGTTTCTCATAGGCAAATAGATGAAATAATGCTGTCTTTTCAGTATTTCTTAAAAATAATTACATTAAAATGCTAGGAATGAACAAGACCATCTGGGAATATCACTATCCTTATAATTATTTGAAGCTGTTAAACCTTAAATAAACATTTCTAAGTAACAATCAGTAAGAACAATACAAAAGTTTTTACATTTCTTTTATGTAACAGTTATTAAAATGTCCACAGGAATCTACCAATCTATGAAGTTTTAAATAGCATAATGTCTAAAGCAGTTTACATCCAGAGACTGATTTGTTTAATAAAGGAAATGTGGAGTTTTATGTAAAGAATGATGAATCCCCTTGACACAATCAATATATGCTAATAAAAATGTATCTATATACGAGGAAACAAACATACTGTTCCTTGATATGAACAAAGTAGCAGAGGTATTTTGCATGCTGCATGTTCAAGCTTTGTAAATCATTTAAACATAAATTATTCATATTGAAAAAAATCTTTCACTTAGGTGATGTGATTACTTTTGACAACTGGCGCTTACTTCATGGTCGACGTGGCTATGAAGCAGGAACTGAGATATCACGCCATCTAGAAGGAGCATATGCTGATTGGGATGTGGTCATGTCCAGGCTTCGTATCCTAAGGCAGAATGTCAAGAATGGGAACTGAATATCATGTCTAATAAGAGTCCAATGACTACTTTGTAAGCTATGGCATGGTTATTAACAGATCATGATCTATACCATTTAAATATTAATTTCTTTAACACTGAACGTGTAACTTCTGTTACAGAATACTCTTTTTCTTGTAATTGTAGTCAATATCAACTTGTTAGGTGTTGTGGCAATATGCCCCTTTCTCTAAATAAAGTGTCCCTTCTGTTCTGGTGCATGTATTCTCTAATTTGCTTTGCCCAGACATGAGTGTCTCCAAACTCTCTTCAAGTAGTTTTGTATCAAATCATACTTTTCCTCAAATAAAGCATTTTTATAAATGAAGCTTTTGATTTGAGTAAAGTTTGCTTTTCAAATAAAACTTGTTTCAAAACATGTTTCTGTTCTGTTGCCTATAGAGTCTCATTCTTCATGACTCCATATGACTGCCTTTAGCATGCTTGGGAAAAGCCTTCATATTTTCAAAGATCTGTTTTATTTACTCTGATTTATAGAATTCTATTACCCAAATTTCCAGGCCTCACAGACAACCCAAATAAGCCAAATTAAAAAAAATTAGAGTTGCCCTACATTTCTCTTGTCCCAAATAAATACTCCTATAGACGGCCAGCTTACACCTGTCTGTGGATCACTTCTCCTCTTCTTCCCATCAACTAACCATGGGAAGGAATAAAAAACAAGATGACATTCATGAATGGACAGAAAGTTTGCCAACCTCTGGACAGCCTTGCCTGCTCATCTCAGCTTCCCTCATAGCTGCTTCCTCACCCTGGTGATTGAAATTCAGCTATGTATTTTCCACTCCTTCCCTACTGACAAAAGAGGAGTGTTAGCATTACCGTTTGCTAAAAACCTGGTAACACATAGATATTTTAGAACATTAAAATTTTGGACCTAACCAAGCCTTCTGTTTTAAAAAATCTTAATCATTGCAAGCACTGCAGAGCTTTATCGTTTATGTTAAGACCACATTTAAACATTACTTCCAGTACATTTTAACTTGTGCTTTACATTTCAGTTTCCACAAAATGTGACTACATAGTACTGAGAGTCTGGATCAAGAGTAACTTTATGCCATGTCAAGATGCCTCTATGACAACTCTGACCTCTCATATTAAGCCCACTTTTCTTTTTCCCTTGTAACATGGTCACTTCTAGGGCCATCATTGTCCTTTCCTATCATGTGGTCTTGATTAGGGCTACTGTAGTGTATCATACACATTTGATTCCATTGAACTTGAAAAGGAATGCTCCTGGAATGAAAACAGGTGAGTTTGATGTGGAAATAGCCTAGTTTTAAACAGCAACATTCAATACCTCAAAAAAAATTGTTGTATGACATACACTGAAAACTGTTGAACAACACGGGAAAAGGGTAGGGAAGGCTAATGGAGATTAGACTGATTAAAGTACAATGGATTTAGAGGTAAAAATACCAAGGCAAAAACTCATTGAACAGTAAACAGACACTTAAACAATGAAGTACAGGAATGTAAAACAGGTCAAATTAAGGGGAGGGTACTAGTAAGGTGGAAAGGGTAAATTAAGAGGGTAAAGGAGGATAAATATGGTTGATGTATTTTCTACACATGCATGAATATGGAACATTGAAACCTGTAGAAGCCATTTTAAGAAGCAGGGGAAGAGAAAGAAAAATGGAGGAAATGAACCAAACCATGGTACATTGTTTACACATATGGCACTATCACATTGAACCCCCTGAACAACTATTATGCTCTAATAAAAAATTTTTTAAAAAAGAAATATTATGCCAGGCCCTAGTGGCTCACGCCTGTAATCCTAGCTACTCAATAGGAGGATCACAGCTTGAAGCCAACCCCAAGCAAATAGTTCATGAGACCCAATCTCAAAAAAAAAAAAAAAAAACTATCACAAAAAAAAAAGGACTGATGGAGTAGCTCAAGCGGTAGAGCACCTGCCTAGCACGCATGAGTCCCTGAGTTCAAACCTCAGTGCTGAAAAAAGAAAGAAAGAAAGAAAGAAATATTATGATGAAATCCCATTGTATAATTAATATATACTAATAAAAAATGGAGAAACAGGGACAATTTTTTTGTTGGAGTGATACCAGATTCATTCATCCACAGCATCTAAATTCCAGGTAATTTCTAAGCCAAAGTGACACTATAATTTTATTTATTTGACAGATATTTATTATACATCTGGTGTATGTCAGGCACTCTACTAGACTAAGGATAAAGAAGGACTTGAAAAAAATAGTATGCCTCCTTACAGCCTATTAGGGGAACAGATAAGGATGAAGATAATGTACCTTTCAACAGAATGGCTCATAGGAAGACAACCAAACCAGACTGAGGAGTTGAAGAAAAGTCTCAGTCTGAATTGTGTTATGAAAGCTAATAATATTTTCCAGTTAAGATGGGAAAATAACTTTCTAAGTTAAAGAAGAGGCACAGATAATACAGTAAACACAGCATGAGTTGAGTGACAAGGGAGAAAAGTAGACCATGTGGTTGGATGCTTAGGCTCAAATCATTATACTGACAGTTGACCATGTATCTTTGGACAAATAACATTTCCCCTTAAGCCTTCTATCTATAAGTGAGATTAATAACTGCTTTTATTTCATTAAATTTTATGAGGCTTAAATGGAAGTTTAAGTGAAGTAGTATTTTCTCAAATATCTCAAATGATGAATCACACCAATGGTACTTTAAAAAAAAAATACAGTTTCCCAGACCATTCCCTGAAGATCATGATTCAATAGGTCTGGGATGAGGACCAGCAACTGTATTTTTAGCAAGAATTCCAGGTGATATGAATAATTAGTAAAGTTCAGAAAAATACTGATATACAATATTAGCATAGTTCCAGGCTCAGGGTAAGTACTGTAGTTGTTAACTATTATTATTTATAATAACAAAGATAATGGAGGAAAAGGGTGGTTTAGAGAGAGCAGAGATATATGAAACTAGAGACAAAGACAGGACCAAGACATGAAATGTCTAAATGCATGCTGTTATTATAAAGCTGGTGTTTTATCTTAAAAGCAAGTGCTGAAGCCATTTAAAGGGTTTTAAGCAGTAAATTGCCTTCAACAGATATTTATTTTTCAAAGACCTATCTGGCTTCATTGAAGAGGGAATTGCAAATGAGCAAGACTAAAAACAATAAATCTACTTACAAGTTTACTGCAGGAAGCCAGATGAAAATTTTAGAAGAGTTGAATTAGAACACGGGGAGAGATAGCAAGAAGGCTAATCTGGAGTACTTAACCTATTTTAGATAAAGAATGAGGGACATACATAGGTTTTCTCTCAGGTCTGTTTAGGAGAAATGGGTTATGCCAAGGGAAAGAATCCACAAAAGCGGAATTACAGCAGTTCAGCGAGGAATCAAATTGGTTTTGAACAAACTGAGCTTGAGTCATCCTACACAAGACCATTTGATTGTCAGATATATGTGCACAGAGAGCTCAACACAGAGAACTGGGTTAGAGATGTACATTTGAAAAGCATATAGATGGCAGTTGAAATCATTGTTTGTTTTCCTTGTGACATTTAGTGATGTATCCAAAGTCACAACCCTAATGGTTTGATGATAAACTAATGATATCGGCTTAGCTTATGGAATCAGTTAACTGCAGAACATAGGGAATCAGTGTAGGCTTGTATTCAAAAATCAGATAAACCTCTTACATATTGTTTTGTATCTCCAGGAGACAATGTTCCCAGCCACCAGTCAATTGCCTTGCCATTTCCTTCACTGCTGCAAATATTTCTGCCCTGGAAAGGAGAAAAAGAATTGGATGCAGTTGTTACAATTTCTGAAGTGTTATATATGACATGACATATTATGGGCTATAGCATCTGGTGCTGACTAAAGATGATCAGGTTTCCTGGATATAATCATCTAAAGAATTCATTTCTCCCCACCCCAAAACTCACAATGGACCTGATGTAACTTGGATTAGAATTTACCCCTATTGGCAATATAGTTGCTTACTGCCTTCCATTTCTCTGATTTGGAGAATGTCAGCTGCTTGGCTAGTTAATTGGAATAATTCCACAGATCACCAGAATGACATGTCATGTGGTATCCTCATTAATCTCTATTTCTTCTTCTAGCCATCCACTAAAATGTACATAAGTGAATATTGCTATATGGAATTTGTAGAAAAACTAAGTGACCCTGAGGGCAATTTCTCTTTGGGACTTTAAACTTTGAAACAGGAGATACTTTATAAATACAAATATTCTTGTGTTAAACATCATTTGGAAGATATAGTTGAACCAAAAGTTCCTGCGATAAAAATGTGATGTGGTTGGACTTTACAGCTTAGTAAGTACCTCTGAGACTCTGCACATTTTTTCCAACTGTCTGAAATAAACTTCTCTTCTATCTTTTATGCCTAAAAACTTCTTTTCCCTTTTCAAGATTGTCCGATAAGATAGTGGACTAGGAGGCCCTCCATTCCTTTCCTCCAACATTAACAATGATTTGGCAGCCATCCATGGACTAAAGCTTTTGCAGGGTCTCTGGGAACCAAACAGGCAGTCACAAAGCCCCATTGGAGCCCAAGACCAAGAAAGGCTGTTTAAGGAGACAAATTTACAATCAGGCAGCAGTCTAACCAACTATGGCTCCAGCCATAGACCCAGAAATGACTCTATCACCCTGCGGTCTTACAGATAGCCCTCTTTGGCCTTGGTCTTGCCACAAGTACCATCTGGCTTGGGACCTAGGATGAGTCATTCCCCTCGATCCAATGGCTTATGTAACAGGTCTGAAAAACTTGGTCCCACATGAGGACTCTGAAATGACTGGTGATCAAATGTTTCTGCTTTCATAGTGCCCAGCAGCAGACACATTTGTCCATGCCATATGGAGGCATACTTCCTCACCTCAGTCCCACGATAGATCCTGAAATAGCAATAGAACTCTGCTCCATTCCCTCTCAACTAGGAGCAATCCTTTCTTCCCAGGGATCTACGAAGAGATATTCCCATTCATGCCCCTTGAAGTAGACCTGCCAACCAAAGTCAGATTGCAATATCCTGAAGCATCCTAGGAGTCCAGCAGGAGACACATCCATGTATGCACCACAGTCTCAGATCTAGATCCTGAAATATCCTTGTAGTGCTCTCCCAAAAACCCACCCAATTACTTGGTAAAAGTCCTCCCAGGTACCTGGTGAGAGCCACAAGTATCTGTTAACCCAGTAGCAAACCTGCTATGTGTGAACCTAATTAAACACCCTGCAAGACCCTTACACCAGATCAAACCTTACTGACACAGGTCCTAGAGGCAGTCTAGCTCACCTGGATATAGACAAGATCTACACCTGCCTCAAATAACATACTTGGCAACTATAAAACCCACTATGGATTCCCCACCATCTGCCAGCCAAAGCCTAACTATAGTTAGGCTAGGCTAGGATTGCCTAGAGGCAATCTTATTAAGGCAAAGACTCAAAATTTAAAAAATAAACAGTTTGTAAAGACTGGAAAAGATTTTTGTTCCTTCAAATGCCCACACACCAACACAAATGAGCCAAACACAACACTACCAAAGAAAATAAATAAAAGTTCCTACAACTACCTCCAAAGAAATGGAGATCTGTGAGCTACCTAACAAATAATTTAGAATAATCATTTAAAGAAGCTCAATGAGGGGCTGGGGATATGGCTCAAGTAGTAGAGCACTTAGATAGCAAACACAAGGCCCTGAGTTCAAACCCTGGTACCTCAAAAAAAAGGTCAATGAGATGCAAGAAAACAAAATAACTAAACAAAATCAGAAAGCATATGTGAACAAAGTGAGAAGTTTAATAAATAAAAAGAAATCAGAAACCAGAGTGAGAAAATTCTGGAGCAGAGGAACAGAATGATAGACTGAAAAATCAATAGAGGGCTACAAGAGTAGATTCAATTATGCAAAAAGAAAGAGTGAGCAAACTTGATGGCAAACCATTTGCAATTAGACAATTAGAGGAATGAAAAGAAAAAAGAAAAAAATATAGCATTATGGGATACCTTCAAGGAAGTGAGCAGATATATTATGGGAAGTCCATAAAAAGAAAACTTTCTGAAAGGAATGATGTCTAAAAATATTACAAATCTTAAAAGAGTTGTAGACATCCAGTTTCACAAAGCTCAAAGGAAGGTGAGCAATGTCAGCCCAAAGAATGCTATGTTCTTCTGAGATATATTATAATCAAATTGCCAAAAATGAATGACAAAAAGAAAATGCAAGAGAATGACTTAAGACACACAAGGGAAATTTAATGAGGCTATCAGTGAAGTTCTAGCAGATATCTTACAGGCCAAGAGAGACTGGGAGGATATATTCAAAGTGCAGGACAAAAAAAAAACAAGAATACCCCTGCATGCCAATTCTGTCCTTCAGAAATTGAGAAAAGTCAAAGACTTTTCCAGGAAAACAAAAGCTGAAGATGTTTGTCACTGATAGACCTAGAAGAAATGCAAAAGGGATTTCAAGTTGAAATGAAAGAATGTATAGTAACTAGAAAATATAAGGTAGTATGAAGTGTTAAATGTAAATATGTGGTCAAATTCAGAATATTCTACTATTGCAATAGTAGTGCATAAATTATTTTTAAACCTATTTTTAACTAAAAGTTAAAACACAAAAGTACTAAAAATAACTATAGTTACATTAATTTGTCAATGGACACATGATATAAAATATGTGGAGTATGACATAAGTAACATAAAATATATAGTGAAGGAAGTGAAAATACAGAATTTTTCATGCAATTGAGGTCACTAGTTTAAAATTAGACTGTTACACCAGGTAACAATAAAAACATCTGCACACTCATGCTTACTGCAGCATTATTCATAATAACCAAGCTGTGGAAACAGTGAAGATGCCCCACAACTGATGATGAGTTAAGAAAATGAGGCATTTTTATACAATGGAATTTTATTCAGCCATAAAGAAGAACTTAATTTTGTCATTTGAAGGTAAATGGATGGAACTGGAGAACATCTTAAGAGAAGTTAACCAGGTTCAGAAAGCCAAAGGCTACATGTTTTCTCTCATATGTAGCATATAGGCCCAATACAAATACAAGCAATATTACAGAGAGAGAGAAATAAATACAGAGCATGAATCCAAAAGTAACATACATGGGAGAAGGAAAAAAAGAAAGAAAGACAGTGAATAATAATGAAGTACATTACATCTTGTAGGAACAAGACACAAAAGAAACACACTGAAAACTGTTAAACAACACAGGATAGGGGAAAAATGGTGAGGAAGCCCAGTGAAGGTGGGTTACATTGACTTAAGCACAATGCAAGCCAAAAATCTCACTGAACAATGAACAGACACCTAAATAATGAAGGACAAGAATGAGAAACAGGACACACTAAGAGGAGGGTACTAATGAGAAAGGGTGGGTCAAAGAAGGAAGTAAAGAAGGTGAATATGGTTGATGTACTTTCTATATAAGAATGAATATAGAATTTTTAAACCTGTTGAAATCACCATAAGAAGAGGACTAAGAGGACTTGATGAACCAATTTGGGTTATTTTATATATATGTATATAATGAAATGTCTGTCCAAGGAGTTGGTACCAGTGAGAGGAGAAAGGATATAAGGAAAGAGTGTAGGAGGGTGAATTGGTTGAAATACTATGTATTCATGTATGAAAATGGAAAAATTAGACTTGTTGAAACTATTCTAAGAATGAGAGGAGAGGGGATAAAGGAAAATGAATTCAATGATATGTTGAAAGCATTTTTGTAAGTGTTGCAATAATACAATAATATGATAATAAAAAAGAAAGAAAGAAATATAAAATAAATAAATTAGACTATCATACCTACAAGATGCTTTATGCAGGCTTCATAATAATTGCAAAGAAAAAAACTATACAAATAAAGTATATTCCTACACATAATTATCAAATCACAAAGTAAGATAGCAAGAGAAAAAAAAGAAACAGAAACTATAAGACACAGTCTGAAAATAACTAGCAATATAGTCATAGTGTCTGAAAAGATTAATATAACAGGTTCAACAATGTTGTTACTTATAAGAGAATTACTTTAAGTCTTTTGGGGTCCTGTTGATGATATTATATAATATTCTCCATACAGGTCATCAACTTCTTAGTACCTGATGAGAATTGACATGGAATTCCTTGAAGATTACATTTCTCCTTGGTCATTGCTGATAGTTAGGGACACAATCAATTGCATATATTGACACTTAAATATTGGCCTTGTATCTATAAAATTTTCCTAATTCCTAGAAATTTTCTGTCAAAAATTATCCTGTCTATAATTATGGAATTTCTTATTTAAATAAGTTTACCTCATATTTCTTTTTTTATTTTTTGTATATTGCACAGCTGCAGATACCATTCTCAGAAAAGTCTCCAGACTCTTTTTTTTTCTTTTTCTCCCTGCATTTGATGAGAAAACAACTGAATTACACCTGCAAGCGGAAAAACTTACTGAAACTGTATTGCATTAGAACTTGGGACACTTGGTGGGGTTTTTGTGTGTGTGTGTGTGTGTGTGTGTGTGTGTGTGTGTGTGTGTGTGTGTGTGTTGTGTAGTTTTGTTCTACTTTATGCATCCCCTTTGATGAAACAACTACAGAACAACATCTGAGGCACCATCTCAAGGATTGGAGACTGAGATGGACACTCAAATTATTAAGTAGGAAACTTCATTGCATTTGAACTTGGAGGGTTTTTTAGTTTTTTGTTTTTTTGGGTTTTTTTTGATTTTCTATTTTCCATTTTATTTTAATTCATTTTTATATATAGATATTTCTTTCATTTACTTATTTTTTATTTTTATTCTTATCTTAATTTTTTTTTATTTTTCATTTTCAATCCTCTCTCTGTCCCTCTAAAGTCTGTTCACCTTACTGTCAATTAGTACACTAACACTCCCTGTTTATACCTTTGAAACTTTCTTGTCTGAAACCTTGTTCTGCTTTCTCCCTCTTGTCTGTGTATTTGTTTTCCCCTTTTCTTTAACTTCTTGCTTTCCATCTCAGCTCACCCTTCCATTCTAAATATTACCATTGTTATTATTACAAGCTAGAAAATACTTAATTGCACACAGTACAGGGACAGTAACAACACCAAAGACAATGACAGGAAGACAGAAAAAACAGGGAAAACAGTTTCCCCACAGCAAAAAATTAGTACAGGAACCAGAGGGGAATGAAGAGAACAGAAACTCATATCCAGACTCCAACAAAATGAAGATAAACTATGCCAAAGGACCCAATGAAGCCCACAAGAATAATTTAAAAGAAGACATACTACAAGTACTCAATGAGAATTTTATAGAGATGATACTAGATAGGGTCAACCAAAATGTACAGGAGACACTCAAGAAATTCCAAGACAACAAAAATAGAAAATTTGAAAAAGCAAATTTGAAGAAGAAATAAAGGAAACCATAGAAGCACTGTATAAACACCAAAGTGAAAGAGAGAACACAATGAATAAACGGATAAATGAACTCAGGACAAAAATAGACAACATTAAAGAGGAAAACTGCCAGGATATGGAAAACCTCAGAAAAAAGAATGAAACAGAATTGCAAAACAAAACGGAAGGCCAATCCAGCAGAATAGAACAAACAGAAGACAGAATCTCAGAACTTGAAGATGAAATGGTAATTAAAGGAAAAACCGAAGAACTATTAATTAAACAACTCAAGACCTGTGAAAAGAAAATACAAGAACTCACTGACTCCATCAAAAGACCAAACTTGAGAATCATGGGCATCGAAGAAGGAGAAGAGGTGCAAGCGAAGGGAATGCATAATATATTCAACAAAATAATAACAAAAAAATTTCCCAAATCTAGAGAAAGATATTCCCATACAGATGCAAGAGGCCTCCAGGACACCAAACAGACCAGATCAAAATAGAACTACTCCACGACATATCATCATTAAAACAACAAGTTCAGAAACTAAGGAAAGAATATTGAAGGCTGCAAGAGAGAAAAAACAAGTAACATACAAAGGTAAACCCATCAAAATCACAGCAGACTTCTCAACAGAAACATTCAAAGCAAGAAGAGCGTGGGGTGAGATCTTCCGGGCACTGAATGAAAATAACTTCAACCCCAGGATACTCTACCCAGCAAAGCTATCATTCAAAATAGATGGAGCAATAAAAGTCTTCCATGATAAGCAGAAACTAAAACAATATGTGACCACAAAGCCACCACTACAAAAGATTCTGCAAGGGATTCTGCACTCAGAAAGTGACACCCAACTTAACCATGAAAAGACAGGCAGCACCAAACCACAGGAAAAGAAAAAGCAAGACAGTAGAGAGTAACCTCAACTTAGGTACACAAAATCAACCCTTCAAACAACTGAGACAACTAAATGACAGGAATCACCACATACCTATCAGTACTAACGCTTAATGTTAATGGACTTAATTCACCCATCAAAAAGCACTGCTTGATGAAACGGATTAAAAAGGAAGATCCAACAATTTGTTGCTTACAGGAGACCCATCTCACCGACAGAAATAAGCATAGGCTTAGGATGAAAGGCTGGAAGAAGATTTACCAAGCCAGTGGACCCCGAAAACAGGCAGAAGTAGCAATACTTATCTCTGACAAAGTAGACTTCAAACCTACATTGATCAAACGAGATAAAGAAAGACATTTCATATTAATAAAAGGGGAAATAGACCAAAAGGAAATAATAATCATCAATCGGTATGCAGCCAATGTGAACACACCCAATTTCATCAAACATACCCTGAAAGACCTAAACACACATATAAACGCCAACACAGTGGTTGTGGGAGACTTTAACACCCCCTTATCAGCAATACATAGGTCATCCAAACAAAAAAATCAATAAAGAAATCCAAGATCTAAAATACGCAATAGATCAAATGGACCTACTAGATGTCTACAGAACATTTCATCCAACCTCTACACAATATACTTTCTTCTCAGCAGCACATGGAACCTTCGCCAAAATAGATCATATCCTAGGGCACAAAGCAAGTCTCAGCAAATATAAGAAAATAGAAATTATACTGTGCATACTATCTGATCACAATGCAGTAAAAGTAGAACTCAACAACAAAAGTAAAGACAAAAAACATGCAAACAGCTGGAAACTAAATAACTCATTACTTAGTGAACAATGGATCATCGATGAAATAAAAGAGGAAATTAAAAAGTTCCTGGAAGTCAATGAAAATGAAAACACAACCTACTGGAACCTATGGGACACAGCAAAGCCAGTCCTGAGAGGAAAGTTTATAGCCATGACTGCGTATATTAAAAAGACTGAAAGACCCCAAATCAATGACCTAATGATACATCTCAAACTCCTAGGAAAATGGGAACAAGCAAATCCCAAAACAAATAGAAGGAGAGAAATAATAAAAATATGAGCTGAAATCAAGGAAATAGAAACCAAAAAAACCATACAAAGAATTAATGAAACAAAAAGTTGGTTCTTTGAAAAAATAAATAAGATAGATAGACCCCTGGCAAACCTGACTAAAATGAGGAGAGAAAAAACCCAAATTAGTAGAATCAGGAATGTAAAAGGGGAGATAACAAAAAACACCAAGAGAAACAACAAACACCATGGAAGTCCAGGAAATCATCAGAGACTACTCTGAGAACCTACATTCAAATAAAATTGAAAATCTTAAAGTAATGGACAGATTTCTAGATACATATGATCATCCAAAACTGAACCAAGAGGAAATTAATCACCTGAATAGACCTATAACACAAAATGAAATTGAAGCAGCAATCAAGAGTCTCCCCAAAAAGAAAAGTCCAGGACCTGATGGATTCTCTGCTGAATTCTATCAGACCTTTAAAGAAGACTGATACCAACCCTCCTTAAACTGTTCCATGAAATAGAAAGGGAAGGAAAACTTCCAAACACATTTTATGAAGCCAATATTACACTTATCCCAAAACCAGGCAAAGACACCTCCAAAAAGGAGAACTATAGGCCAATCTCCTTAATGAACATTGACGCAAAAATCCTCAACAAAACAATGGAAAACTGAATTCAACAACACATCAAAAAGATTATTCACCACGACCAAGTAGGCTTCATCCCAGGGATGCAGGGGTGGTTCAAAATATGAAAATCAATAAACGTAATAAACCACATTAACAGAAGCAAAGACAAAAAACACTTGATCATCTCAATAGATGCAGAAAAAGCCTTTGATAAGATCCAACATCATTTCATGGTAAAGCTCTAAGAACACTAGGAATAGACGGAAAGTACCTCAACATTATAAAAGCTATATATGACAAACCTACAGCCAGCATTATACTTAATGGAGAAAAACTGAAACCATTCCCTTTAAAATCAGGAACCAGACAAGGATGCCCACTATCTCCACTCCTATTCAACATAGTACTGGAATTCCTAGCCAGAGCAATTAGGCAAGAAGAAGAAATAAAAGGAATACAAATAAGTAAAGAAACTGTCAAAATATCGCTATTTGCAGATAACATGATCCTATACTTTAAAGACCCAAAAAACTCTACTCAGAAGCTTCTAGACATCATCAACAGCTATAGCAAAGTAGCAGGATATAAAATCAACATAGAAAAATCATTAGCATTTCTATACACTAACAATGAGCAAACTGAAAAAGAATGTATGAAAACAATTCCATTTACAATAGCCTCAAAAAAATCAAATACTAGGTGTAAACCTAACACAAGATGTGAAAGACCTCTACAAGGAAAACTATACATTTCTGAAGAAAGAGATTGAGGAAGACTATAGAAAGTGGAGAGATCTCCCATGCTCATGGATTGGTAGAATCAACGTAGTAAAAATGTCTATACTCCCAAAAGTAATCTACATGTTTAATGCAATTCCCATCAAAATTCCAATGACATTCATTAAAGAGATTGAAAACTCTACCATTAAATTTATATGGAAACACAAGAGGCCATGAATAGCCACGGCAATACTCAGTGAAAAGAACAATGCAGGAGGTATCATGATACCTGACTTCAAACTATATTACAAAGCAATAACAATAAAAACAGCATGGTTCTGGCACAAAAACAGACATGAAGACAAGTGGAACAGAATAGAGGACCCAGTTATGAAGCCACACAACTATAACCAACTGGTCTTTGACAAAAGAACTAAAAATATACGGTGGAGAAATAGCAGCTTCTTCAACAAAAACTGCTGGGAAAACTGGTTAGCAGTCTGCAAAAAACTGAAACTAGATCCATGTATATCACCCTATACCAATATTAACTCAAAGTGGATCAAGGATCTTAATATCAAACCACAAACTCTAAAGTTGATGCAGGAAAGAGTAGGAAATACTCTGGAGTTAGTAGGTATAGGTAAGAACTTTCTCAATGAAACCCCAACAGCACAGCAACTAAGAGATAGCATAGATAAATGGGACCTCATAAAGCTAAAAAGCTTCTGTTCATCAAAAGAAATGGTCTCTAAACTGAAGAGAACACCCACAGAGTGGGAGAAAATATTTGCCAACTATTCATCAGACAAAGGACTGATAACCAGAATATATAGGGAACTTAAAAAACTAAATTCTCCCAAAACTAATGAACCAATAAAGAAATGGGCAAGTGAACTAAACAGAACTTTCTCAAAAGAAGAAATTCAAATGGCCAAAAAACACATGAAAAAATGCTCACCATCTCTAGCAATAAAGGAAAGGCAAATTAAAACCATGCTAAGATTCCACCTCACCCCTGTTAGAATAGCCATTATCAGCAACACCAACAACAGGTGTTGGCAAGGATGTGGGGAAAAAGGAACCCTCTTGCACTGTTGGTGGGAATGTAAACTAGTACAACCACTCTGGAAAAAAATTTGGAGGCTACTTAAAAAGCTAAACATTGATCTACCATTTGATCCAGCAATACCACTCTTAGGGATATACCCAAAAGACTGTGACACAGGTTACTCCAGAGGCACCTGCACACCCATGTTTATTGCGGCACTATTCACAATAGCCAAGTTATGGAAACAGCCAAGATGCCCCACTCTTGACGAATGGATTAAGAAAATGTGGTATCTATACACAATGGAATTTTATGCAGCCATGAAGAAGAACGAAATGTTATCATTCGCTGGTAAATGGATGGAATTGGAGAACATCATTCTGAGTGAGGGTAGCCTGGCCCAAAAGTCCAAAAATCATATGTTCTCCCGCATATGTGGACGTTAGATCAAGGGCAAACACAACAATGGGATTGGACTTTGAGCACATGATAAAAGCGAGAGCACACAAGGGAGGGGTGAGGATAGGTAAGACACCTAAAAAATTAGCTAGCATTTGTTGCCCTTAATGCAGAGAAACTAAAGCAGATACCTTAAAAGCAACTGAGGCCAATAGGAAAAGGGAACCAGGAACTAGAGAAAAAGTTAGATCAAAAAGAATTAACCTAGAAGGTAACACCCGCACACAGGAAATCAATATGAGTCAATACCCTGTATAGCTATCCTTATCTCAACCAGCAAAAACCCTTGTTCCTGCCTATAATTGCTTATACTCTCTCTACACAAAATTAGAAATAAGGGCAAAATAGTTTCTGCTGGGTACTGAGAGGGTTTGGGGGAGAGGGAGGGGGGTCAAGTAGGTGGTAAGGAAAGGGGTGGGGGCAGGGGGGAGAAATGACCCAAGCCTTGTATGCACATATGAATAATGAAAGAAAAATAAATAAATAAAAATGTTATATAGGAACTTCCTTACAAAAAAAAAAAAAGAAATATTTTAAGGTGTTAGAGAAAAAGACAACCAACCTAGAATTCTGTACGCTGAGAAATAATTTTTCAAAAGTGGAAAGCTTTTTAGAAAACTGTGAATTATGTGTAGAAGTACTATGTATTTGTACATGTGGTCTGTACTACACACATTTTTATGAGTCATAGGATCAAAATTTCATCAGATTTTCATAGTCAGCTTAGAGCTCTTACTTAAAAAACAACTAAGGAACCATTCTTTCAAAGCCCTGGAGGGAAAAATATAGCTTTAAAAAAAATTATGATTATCTTACTTATCCTGAAATTGGTGTCTGAAAGAGGAATAGTTTGTTCTACCATTTTCCCAGTGGTAGAGACAATCTTTTCATCTTGTTTGTTGAATACTACATCCAGATGACATGAGTTTGTATTCATCTTCAATACTGTAAGTAAACAAGGAGATAAGCAATTCTCAAGGGCAGTTGTTATTCTTTAATATAGCCAATTTTGATTATCCTTTCTTTCCCTACTGAATGAGTAAACTGTTTTACTATTATGCACACAGAATCACAATAAAAGGCTATGGTGATAACCAACTGTGGCAGGTCTTAATGGAAGCTGTCCCTCTGTTACCTGAAATATAAGAAATGTGAATAGGGCAGACCTTGAACCATAGTCTGAAATTATTAGAAAGTATCCTTCTAGAAGGTACTACCCTCAAATTCATCACCACAAACACCTCCCAAGTTTTTCCCAATCCCATCACCCAGTAACCTAAAGAATCAGTGTGTGTGCTGTGAATTGACATTGAATTTCATTTTTGCTAAAACTGTAAATGTTTTTCTAATTCCAATTTACTTTTAAAGATTTGAACACAGAACAGATGGAATTAGCAGATATTAATAAGTAAAATATTTTCTACTTCAGACTTTATAGTTAATGGAATTATTTAATTAAATGTTTGAGTAGCATTAAAGGTTATTTGTTTTTCATAAATTTCATTATGGAATTTTTGCTAATCACCCCAGTTTGATCTTTCAGAAACTGCTTTGTAAGTTTGGACTTCCCCCTTTCCAGAAATAAAAAATAACTTTTTGCATAGCCTGCCAATAAATACTTAGATTTATGAATTAAAAAGTCTGAAATTTCATTTAATTCACTATTTCCCTAAGTATAGTAACAATATCATTAGTAGTAGACAAGATTATTTTAGTGCTTCAGGAATAAACTTTTTAAATTTTTTAATTGTTATATATTTTATAGCTGTTACTTGCTATGATAAGCAGTATTGATTTCCCACTTAAAAAAATCATATAAGATTACTTTTTCAAAGTTAACATAAGTAACCATTAGAAGTATTACTAATAATACAGGTGGCACTATTTTGTTTATTATTTGCATAAATTAGTTATGCAAAGAAGTTTCATTGTGATATTTCCTTACATGCACATAATATACTTTGATCAAATTCATCCTCTCTACTCCTCTTTCTTTACTGCCCTCTCCAAGTGGTACTGTTTTGAAGGAAGTATTCTATTGTCTGAATTTCAGAAAATACTAATTGTTTTATGAACAAGCACACATACTCATAGAAGAGAAATTACTTTCCTTAGCCATATGTAAGGAGTAACACAGCTAGAATTCAAATGCAAGCTTTGATTACCAGTCATTCCACTCCTCTACTCTGTGAGGATTTCAATTTCATATGGAATTAGTTTGGTTCCTTGTTGCTTCCAGATGTCTCACCAACGGCTTTGCTTTACCTGTGAAGCAATCCCAGAGTTGAGTCAGAAATAAATGTGAAAGGACAAAAAGGCTATTGCTAATCTAATAATCATGAGACTCTAAGTAAAGGCAAAAGTTCTCAAATTAGACAGTGCATTAGAACCATGGTTGGAACCTTATTTAAAATGCTGAACCCCAACCTCAGATTCAGATGGCTTAGGTCTAGAAATATGCATATTTACCTAGCATCCTAGGGATTTGGCTCTAGGTGGCCCATGAATGACACTTTAAGAAACAGTGCTCTGCAAGGCAATGCTCACCAAAAAGAGCAATGCTGGTGGTATCACAATACCTGACTTCAAACTATATTGCAAAGCAATAGCAATAAAAATGCACAGTAGTGGCACAAAAACAGACATGAAGACCAGTGAATAGAATAGAGGGCCCAGATATGAATCCAAAAGCATATGATGGAGAAAAAACAGTCTCTTCAACAAATGTTCCTGGGAAGAGTTATCTGCCTGCAAAAAAACTGAAACTAGATCCATGTTAATCACCCTACACTAGTATCAACTCAAAATGGATCAAGGACCTTATATCAGACCCGAAACTCTGAAGTTAGTACAGGAAAGAGCAGGGAATACTCTGGAAGCAATAGGTATAGACAAGGACTTCCTCAATAGAACCCCAGCAGCCCAGCAACTAAGAGAAAGGATGGACAAGTGGGACAACATAAAATTAAAAAGCTCTGCACAACAAAAGAAATGGTCTGTAAACTGAAGAGACCACCCACAGAGTGGGAGAAGATATTTGCCAGCTATACATCAGACAAAGGACTGATAACCAGAATATACAGGGAACTCAAAAAACTAAACTATCCCCAAATCAATGAACCAACAAAGAAATGGGCAACTGAACTAAACAAAACTTTTTCAAAAGAAGAAATTCAAATGGCCAAAAAAACACATGAAAAAACGCTCATCATCTCTCGCCATAAAGGAAATGCAAATCAAAACCACACTAAGATTCCACCTCACCCCTGTTAGAATAGCCATAATCAAAAACACCACCAACAACAGGTGTTGGCAAGGATGTGGGGAAAAACGAATCCTCTTACACTGCTGGTGGGAATGCAAGCTAGTGCAACCACTCTGGAAAATATGGGGGCTTCTTAAAAATCTAAACATAGATCTGCTATATGATCCAGCAATCCCACTCCTAGGGATATACCCAAAGAATTGCAACTCAGGTTACTCCATAGGCACCTGCACACCCATGTTTATTGCAGTGCTATTCACAATAGCCAAGTTATGGAAACAGCCAAGATGCCCCACTACTGATGAATGGATTAAGAAAATGTGGTATTTACACACAATGGAATTTTACTCAGCCATGAAGAATAATGAAATCTTATCACTTCCAAGTAAATGGATGGAAGTGGAGAACATCAGCCTGAGCAAGATTAGCCAGGCTCAGAAGACCAAAAATTGTATGTTGTCCCTCATATGCGGACTTTAGATCAAGGGCAAATACAGCAATGTTGTTGGACTTGGGTCACACACTAAGGGGAGAACACATACGGGAGGTATGGGGATAGGTAGGAAACTCAAAACTTGAAAGTGTTTGATGTCCCCACTGCAGAAGAGCTAATACAGAAACCTTAAAATGACAGAGGTCAATATGGAAAGGTGACCAAGAAGTAGTGAAGAGGTCAGGTAAAGATGAATCAATTCAGGTTATAATACACTTGTGCATGGAAGCAATGCTGGGAATCTCTCTGTATAGCTATCCTTATCTCAACTAGCAAAAACACTATGTCTTTCTTATTATTGCTTATGTCTTCTCTTCAACAAAATTAGAGAAAAGGGCAGAACAGCTTCTGCCTGGAAGCAAGGGAATGGGGAGAAGAAGGAAGGGGTGGTGGGGGGGCAGGGGGGAGAAATGATCCAAACAATGTATGCACATATGACTAAATGAATAAAGAAAAAAAAAGAAACAGTGCTCTGTTCACTTGACATTTTCATGATTCCCTCATGAAAGTTAGCACTTAATGATCTCTGGAAAGGCCTGTACTGTTCTTGGATACAACACAAAGATTTAATGGTGATGAATAATGTACCTGCTTTCCCAGGAAGGTACATCTCAAACTCAAAGAAGCCCCACCTGAAGTAATCATAAAGTAGCATGTGTCTGTTTATGTCTCTCTCCCTCTGCTTATAGACAACATTGGGGGTTCTACCCTAATGACCTTATTTAATCCTATTATTTCCCAAAGGCCCCATCCCTAAACACCATAGTCAGATAAAAGTTTCCATCATCTTCATACTTTATTATATGACTTTGAGGACTAAACTCCTCCATGAGTTTTGGGAGGCAAACATATTAGAACCATAGCATTCCACCCTAGTCCCCTAAAACTGATGTCCTTCTCATATACACCATACAATCATGCCATCCAAGTAGTCCCAAAGGCTGAAATTTTTCAAGAGTCCAAAGTTTCACCTGGCAAACTCCATCATGGTGAGCCCCTAAAATCAAAAACGAATTACATTTTTCCAAGATACCATGCTGGAACAGTTACAGAACAAAAATTCCTATTTCAGAAGAGAAGGTAGATAAGTTAAAAGGAATAATAAGTTCAAAGCAAGGACAAACCCCAGCAGGGTACTTATTAAGTACTACAGTAACAAACTCAGTATCCTAGGCACAGTGCTATACAGGGCTGGCCCCCAAGGCCTTTGGCAGCCCTGCCCCTACAAATTTGCTGGTCTCTACATGCGTGGCTGCTCTCTGAGACTATATGATGCTGGCAGCTTTTCCAGGTAAGCAGCACACATTGCCATTACCCTTACTTTTCGGAGGTCTAGATTTCAGATCTGCTCCCTCAGTGCCACTAACAATATCCAAACTGATCTGGGTGCTGGAGGCTCACACCTATAATTCTAGATACTCAGGAGGCAGCTATCTCTGACTCAATTCTGGGATTGCTTCACAGTTAATTTAAAGCAAAGCCATTGGTCAGACATTTGGAAGCAGCTAGGAGCCAAGTGAATTCCAAATGAAATTGAAATCCTCACAAAGTGGAACAGAATGAACTGGAAATCAAAACTTGTGTTTGAATTCTGGCTATGTCATGCAGTACATTTGGCCATGGAAAGTAATTTCTCTTCTGAGTTTGTGTGCTTGTTCATAAAATGATCACAATTCAAGACCAGCCCCCAGGCAAATACTTTGTGAGCCTTTATCTTGAAAATATTTGTCACAAAAAAAGGCCTGGCAGAGTGACTCAAATAGTAAAGCACCTGCCTAGCAGGTGTGAAGCCTTGAGTTCAAACCCCAGTATGGCCAAAACAAAGACAAAAACAAAAAAATAGCCATTATTCAAACTATGGCCAGCAGGGGCAGGAGCTCTCATCCAGCATGAATTTCCTGGCCTCCATGATCTTTCATTAGAATCTCAGTGGCCACGATGACCCCATATCTTTTGCATGCTGCACAACTGCAAAGCTGGTATCACATAGACATCTCAAAGACCTACCACTAGTGTGACTTGCACCTGGACCTGCATGAATTATGGCTGCAGTGGTCTGGGAGCACTTCACCAGTGAGCCAGACTCCCAAGGCAGCCCTGAGGTATGCAGGGCACTCGAGGGTCTTTCCTGAAACAATTCTGCCCTAAAACGTCTCTGAAACAAAATTGCACTTTTAGTCCTCTGGACCTATGATGGGAGGGTGGCCCCAAAGAGTTTTGAGGTGCCTATAAGGTACCTTCCTGTTGTCCTGATACAGTCAATACAGTAACACCTATGCTATAGCCTGAATGCTTGGTTGTTTTGAAATTTCCTCTTCCAGATAAATTAATCCATCACCCATAAGTTTGACCTTCCAAGAAATCTTAGGGCATGGGCACAAGGCAGCCAAGTCTGTTTTAATGGTGTGCAATAAGGATAGTCATTAGTTCAGTTTCCCATAGAATCCACATTTCAACCTGAGATTTGTTCTCTAGCTTCTTCATCTCCTTAGCCATCGACTAGAAGAAATCAAAGCCTTTACCAGAAAGAGACAATACAGATGGGTACAGCATCCCAGCTTTGACCTTTCTTTATTTTATTTTATTTTATTAGCATATAATTGTTATGCAGGAGAATACATTGTGACATTTACATTTGTACTTACAACATATCTTAATTAGATTCCCTCCACCATTCTCCCTCATCCCCACCTTACAACAATTTCAACAGACCTCATTATTCTATTTTCATACATGAATACACAATACATCCACCATATTCACCCTTCTTCACCATTCCCTTATGCTTTTGCCTCTCCCACTGAACAGGACAGGACATGTTTTACCTTCTTTTCCTTCATTTTTTAAAAGTGAGTTTTACCTTGGTGTTTCACACATGTATGTGTCATGTTTAATCAGATTAATCCTCTCATAACTTACTCTTTCTCTATCACCCTGCTCCCCTATTATTCAATCCAGTACCTTTCTACTTCCAAAGCTCCAACAGATGGAATATTACAACCTAAAGTGATCATATCCTCATCAGGCTATTTTTTCCTAAGAGTTAAAGAAGTAATCTGGTGGCATGTCAGTGTCTAGGCTTTAGCCATTCATTAATATTCATTTCCAGAGTAATGGTCACCCCAGGGACAATGTGACCTCACAAACCAAAATGGGAAGTCACCTGAGAGTTCGAGCTCATAGAAGAAAGCAGCCACTGAACAGCACATTCCAGCTAGAACAGATGGGCAAATGATGCCAAATAAGCATGAAAATATATACTTAAGGAAATCAGCAAGTAATGTGAAAAACAACAATAAAAAGTCATTAAAATAAATTAGTTAAAAATACATAGGAAAAATAATAAATAGTTGAAAAATAGCATAGTATGTGAGACAAACAGCAGACAAATTTAGCTATGAATGAATTATGAAATGGGAAGTCAGATTGAAAAGATACAGAAACCTACATTGTCAACTGGAAAAAAATTAAACAACTTCCCATAAAACTGCAATTATAATAAAAATCTTAAGTCACAAATTAAAAGAGATTGTCAAGTGGGAATTTTTAAATATTTCTTTAAATCCAATAATATGTTATTTATCAGACACATTTAAAAGGAAAAGATGCAGAAAAGATGAAAACATATGTGAAGAAGCTATGAAACCAAAAGGAAAGTGAGAAGAGCCTTGAGTATCACAGTTCATGTCAAAAGAACAAAGGCATCAGCTCCAATAGGATTCCACTGACCAACTATGTGTGGGATAATGTGAGCAGCGAATAATGACTATGGCAACAGATTGCTTGGTTAACAATTCCCGAGCCCATGCTCATATAAATAAATGGATGAACTTCACGTTGAATGAAGAAACCAGGAGGGCCCCCAGGCCACCGCCAGACGCCCACGCCCAGACAGCTTGGGAAGACACAGACCACAAGGTTAGCAAAATGGTACGTGGTACTTCCACATACACCCTGGGCCAGATCAGCATAGCCCCCTGGACAGACAGACCCCCACCCAGGGAAAAAAAGAGAAACTGAGTAATAAGCAATAAGAACAATAAAGACACGTAGCAAAGAGGATGGGGTGCCCTGAGCACAGAAGAGCGGGGGGATGAGAATCCCTCACAGAACTGTAAATAGACAAGCTAGGCCTGGCCGGAGAGGGCAGGAATGGTGGCATGTGCCCAGCAACCAGGAGCGGGAAAACTTGTAAAAGCAGCAGTGGGAGGAAAACGCCACAGGAGAGGGGTGAAGCCCCACTTCCCACGCAAACTGTAAATAAACATGCAGGCCTGAGAAAGTGGGTGCAGTGTCACCACCCCCAGTGTGCTTGGAAAGGGGAAAGCTTGTACCAGCGGCTCATGCACAGGAGAACTCTGAGTAAACAAAGCCTGTGAGGCCAGGTGAGTGCTAAGCTCACCCCAGAGATCTGCATAAATAAAGCCTCCAGCAACAGCAGGCTGACAGCAGTGGGCAGGCAAGCCACAGCTGCAGATAGCCATTCACAGACCTGTCTCCAGACTTTTTTTCTCTCTCTCCCTACCTTTGATGAGAAAACAACTGAACTACACCTGCATGCTGAAAAACTTACTGAAACTGTATTGCATTAAACTTGGAACACTTTGTGGGGTTTTTTTGGTTTATTGTTTTGTGCAGTTTTGTTCTATTTTATTTTTCCCCTTTGATGAGACAACTACAGAACAACATCTGAGGCACCACCTCCAGGATTAGAGGCTGAGGGACGAACACTAAAATTATAAAGACTGAAACTTCATTGCATTTGAACTTGAAGATTTATTTTTATTTTTTTTCTTTCATTTACTTAATTTTTATATTTATTTTTATCTTTATTCTTTTTATTTTTTATTTTCAATCCTCTCTCTGTCTCTCTAATGCCTTTTCAGCTTACAGTTGATTAGTACACTGTCTCTCCTGGTTTATATCTTTGAAACTTTTTTGTTTATTTCTTTGGTTTTATTCTACTTGTTTGTTTGTTTTCCCCTTTTCCTTTAACTTCTTTGCTTTCCATCCCCTCTCACCTTTCAATTCTAAATATCATTAGTGCTATTACTACAAGCCAGAATATACTTAATTTCACACAGTACAGGGACAATAACAACACCAAGGACAATGACAGGAAGACAGAAAAACCAGGGAAAACAATTTCTCCACAGCAAAAAATCAGTACAGGAACCAGAGGGAAATGAAGAAAACAGATACTCAGATCCAGACTCCAATAAAATGAAGATAAAATATGCCAAAGAATCCAATGAAGCCAACAAAAATAATCTAAAAGAAGAAATACTACAAGTACTCAATGAGAATTTTATAGAGATGATACCAGATATGGTCAACCAAAATGTACAGGAAACACTCAAGAAATTCCAAGACAACAAAAATAGAGAATTTGAAAAAGGAAAAGAAGAAATAAAGGAAACTATAGAAGCACTGTATAAACACCAAAGTGAAACAGAACACAATTAATAAAAGATAAATGAACTCAGAATAAAAATAGACAACATTAAAGAGGAAACGACCCAGGATATGGAAAACCTCAGAAAAAAGAATGAAAAAGAATTGCAAAACAAAACGGAAGGCCAATCCACCAGAATAGAACAAACAGAAGACAGAATCTCAGAACTCAAAGATGAAATGATAATTAAAGGAAAAACCAAAGAACTATAAATTAAACAACTCAAGACCTGTGAAAAGAAAATGCAAGAACAAACCAACTCCATCAAAAGACCAAACTTGAGAATCATGGGCATCAAAGAAGGAGTAGAGGTGCAAGCGAAGGGAATAGGTAATATATTCAACAAAATAATAAGAAAAAATTTCACAAATCTAGAGAAAGATATTCCCATACAGATGCAAGAGGCCTCCAGAACACCAAACAGACCAGATCAAAATAGAACTAAACCACGACATAGCATCATTAAAACAACAAGTTCAGAAACTAGGGAAAGAATATTGAAGGCTGTAAGAGAGAAAAAACAAGTAACATACAAAGGTAAACCCATCAAAATCACAGCAGACTTCTCAACAGAAACATTAAAAACAAGAAGAGCGTGGGGTGAGATCTTCCGGGCACTGAATGAAAATAACTTCAACCCCAGGATACTCTACCCAGCAAAACTATCATTCAAAATACATGGAGCAATAAAAGTCTTCCATGATAAGCAGAAACTAAAACAATATGTGACCAAGAAGCCACCACTACAAAAGATTCTTCAAGGGATTCTGCACTCAGAAAGTGAAACCCAACATAACCATGAAAGGACAGGCAGCACTAAACTACAGGAAAAGAAAAAGCAAGACAGTAGAGAGTAACCTCAACTTAGGTACACACAATCAAACCATCAAACAACTAAGACAACTAAATGACAGGAATCACCACATACCTATCGGTACTAACACTTAATGTTAACGGACTTAATTCACCCATCAAAAGGCACCACTTGACGAAATAGATTAAAAGGGAAGATCCGACAATTTGTTGCTTACAGGAGACCCATCTCACTGACAGAAATAAGCATAGGCTTAGGATGAAAGGCTGGAAGAAGATTTACCAAGCCAATGGCCCCCCAAAACAGGCAGGAGTAGCAATACTTACCTCTGACAAAGTAGACTTCAAACATACACTGATCAAACAAGATAAAGAAGAACATTCCATACTACTAAAAGGGGAAATAGACCAAAAAGAAATAATAATTAACAACCTATATGCACCCAATGTCAACGCACCCAATTTCATCAAACATACCCTGAAAGACCTAAAAGCATATATTAACTCCAACACAGTGGTTGTGGGAGACTTTAACACCCCCTTATCAGCAATAGATAGGTCATCCAAATAAAAAATCAATAAAGAAATCCAAGATCTAAAATATATAATAGATCAAATGGACCTACTGGATGTCTACAGATCATTTCATCCAACTTCTACACAATATACATTCCTCTCAGCAGCCCTTGGAACGTTCTCCAAAATGGATCATATCCTAGGGCACAAAGCAAGTCTCAGCAAATATAAGAAAACAGAAATTATACCATGCATACTATCTGATCACAATACAATAAAACTAGAATGCAACAACAAAAGTAAAGACAAAAAACATGCAAACAGCAGGAAACTGAATAACTCATTACTTAATGAACAGTGAGTCATTGATGAAATAAAAGAGGAAATTAAAAAGTTCCTGGAAGTCAATGAAAATGAAAATTCAACCTACCGAACCAATTGGACACAGCAAAGGCAGTCCTGAGAGGAAAGTTTATAGCCATGAGTGCATATATTAAAAAGACTGAAAGATCCCAAATCAATGACCTAATGATACATCTCAATCTCCTAAAAAAACAAGAACAAGCAAATCCCAAAACAAATACAAAGAGAGAAATAATAAAAATAAGAGCTGAAATCAAGGAAATAGAAACCAAAAAAACCATACAAAGAATTAATGAAACAAAAAGTTGGTTCTTTGAAAAAATAAACAAGATCAATAGACCCCTGGCAAACCTGACTAAAATGAGGAGAGAAAAAAATCCAAATTAGTAGAATCAGGAATGCAAAAGCAGAGATAACAACAAACACCATGGAAGTCCAGGAAATCATCAGAGACTACTTTGAGTACCTATATTCAAATAAATTTGAAAATCTTAAAGAAATGGACAGATTTCTAGATACATATGATCATCCAAAACTGAACCAAGAGGAAATTAATCACCTGAATAGATATATAACACAAAATGAAATTGAAGCAGCAATCAAGAGTCTCCCCAAAAAGAAAAGTCCAGGACCTGATGGATTCTCTGCTGAATTCTATCAGACCTTTAAAGAAGAACTGATACCAACCCTCCTTAAACTGTTCCACAAAATAGAAAGGGAATGAAAACTTCCAAACACATTTCATGAAGCCAGTATTACACTTGTCCCAAAACCAGGCAAAGACACCTCCAAAAAGGAGAACTATAGGCCAATCTCCTTAATGAACATTGACACAAAAATCCTCAACAAAACAAAGGCAAACTGAATTCAACAACACATCAAAAAGATTATTCACCACAACCAAGTTTGCTTCATCTTAAGAATGCAGGGTGGTTCAAAATACAAAAATCAATAAACGTAATAAACCACATTAACAGAAGCAAAGACAAAAACCACTTGATTATCTCAATAGATGCAGAAAAAGCCTTTGATAAGATTCAACACCATTTCATGATAAAAGCTCTACGAAAAAGAGGAATAGAAGGAAAGTACCTCAACATTATAAAAGCTATATATGACAAACCTATACTTAACAGAGAAAAACTGAAACCATTCCCTCTAAAATCAGGAACTAGACAAGGATGCCCACTATCTCCACTCCTATTCAACATAGTACTGGAATTCCTAGCCAGAGCAATTAGGCAAGAAGAAGGAATAAAAGGAATACAAATAAGTAAAGAAACTGTCAAAATATCCCTATTTGCAGATGACATGATCCTATACCTTAAAGACCCAAAAATCTCTACTCAGAAGCTTCTAGACATCATCAATAGCTACAGCAAGGTAGCAGGATATAAAATCAACATAGAAAAATCATTAGCATTTCTATACACTAATAATGAACAAACTGAAAAAGAATATATGAAAACAATTCCATTTACAATAGCCTCAAAAAAATCAAATACTAGGTGTAAACCTAACAAAAGATGTGAAAGACCTCTACAAGGAAAACTATACACTTCCGAAGAAAGAGATTGAGGAAGACTATAGAAAGTGGAGAGATCTCCCATGCTCATGGATTGGTAGAATCAACATAGTAAAAATGTCGATACTCCCCAAAGTAATCTACATGTTTAATGCAATTCCCATCAAAATTCCAATGATATTCACTAAAGAGATTGAAAACTCTACCATTAAATTTATATGGAAACACAAGAGGCCATGAATAGCCAAGGCAATACTCAGTCAAAAAAACAATGCTGGAGGTATCACGATACCTGACTTCAAACTATATTACAAAGCAATAACAATAAAAACAGCACGGTTGTGGCACAAAAACAGACATGAAGACCAGTGGAACAGAATAGAGGACCCAGTTATGAAGCCACACAACTATAACCAACTTGTCTTTGACAAAAGAGCTAAAAATATACGGTGAAGAAATAGCAGCCTCTTCAACAAAAACTGCTGGGAAAACTGGTTAGCAGTCTGCAAAAACAGAAACTAGATCCATGTACATCTCCTTATACCAATATTTACTCAAAATGGATCAAGGATCTTAATATCAGACCACAAGCTCTAAAGATGATACAGGAAAGAGTAGGGAATACTCTAGAGTTAGTAGGTATAGGTAAGAGTTTCTCAATGGAACCCCAGCAGCCCAGCAACTAAGAGATAGCATAGATAAATGGGACTTCATAAAACTAAAAAGCTTCTGCTCATCAAAAGAAATGGTCTCTAAACTGAAAAGAACACCCACAGAGTGGGAGAAATTATTTGCCAGCTACACATCAGACAACTGATAACCAGAATATACAGGAAACCTAAAAAACTAAATTCTCCAAAAACTAATGAACCAATTAAGAAATGGGAAAGTATTTTTGCCCTCAATGCAGAGAAACTAAAGCAGATATCTTAAAAGCAACTGAGGCCAATAGGAGAAGGGGACCAGGAAATAGAGAAAAATTTAGATCAAAAAGAATTAACTTATAAGGTAATACACATGTGCAGGAAATCAATGTGAGTCAACTCCCTGTATAGCTATCCTTATCTCAACTAGCTAAAACCCTTGTTCCTTCCTATTATTGCTTACAATCTCTCTTAAATAAAATTAGAGATAAGGGCAAAATAGTTTCTGCCAAGTATGTAGGGGGTGGGGGAGAGAGGGAGGGGGTGGGGTGGGTGGTAAGAGAGGGGGTGTGGTCAGGGGGGAGAAATGACTCAAGCATTGTATGCACATATGAATAATAAAAAAATTAAAATTAAAAAATAAATTAAATAAAAATAGGCAAAGGACTTTAAAAAAAATGATATGGGTGATGGCACAGCTAAATTCTGGCAAGTTCTCTCTTCCTGGCTTCAACAGTCAGCTTTTTGCTGTGTTTTCATATGCCGGAAAGAGAGAGAATGGGAATGAGAAGGTATGTGCAATAAAAAATTCTTAAAACCCAAAAAAAAAGAAATAAAAGAAATGGGCAAGGGAACTAAATAGAACTTTCTCAAAAGAAGAAATTCAAATGGCCAGAAAACACATGAAAAAATGCTCACCATCTCTAGCAATAAAGGAAATGCAAATTAAAACCACACTAAGATTCCACCACCCCTGTTAGAATAGCTATCATCAGCAACACCAACAACAGGTGTTGGCGAGGATGTGGGGAAAAAGGAACCCTGTTGCACTGTTGGTGGGAATGTAAACTAGTACAACCGCTCTGGAAAAAAATTTGGAGGCTACTTAAAAAGCTAGACATTGATCTACCATTTGATCCAGCAATACCATTCTTAGGGATATACCCAAAAGACTGTGACACAGGTTACTCCAGAGGCACCTGCACACCCATGTTTATTGCGGCACTATTCACAATAGCCAAGTTATGGAAACAGCCAAGATGCCCCACCACTGACGAATGGATCAAGAAAATGTGGTATTTATACACAATGGAATTTTATGCAGCCATGAAGCAGAACGAAATGTTATCATTCACTGGTAAATGGATGGAATTGGAGAACATCATTCTGAGTGAGGTTAGCCTGGCCCAAAAGACCAAAAATCGTATGTTCTCCCTCATATGCAGACATTAGATCAAGGGCAAACACAACAAGGGGATTGAACTTTGATCACAAGATAAAAGCGAGAGCACACAAGGGAGATATGAGGATAGGTAAGACACCTAAAAAGTTAGCTAGCATTTTTTGCCCTCAAGGCAGAGAAACTAAAGCAGATACCTTAAAAGCAACTGAGGCCAATAGGAAAAGGGGACCAGGAACCAGAGAAAAGGTTAGATCAAAAAGAATTAACCTAGAAGGTAACACACACGCACAGGAAATTAATGTGAGTCAATGCCCTGTATAGCTATCCATATCTCAACCAGCAAAAACCTTTGTTCCTTCCTATTATTGCGTATACTCTCTTCAACAAAATTAGAGATAAGGGCAAAATAGTTTCTGCCAGGTATCGAGGGGGTTGAGAGGAGAGGGAGGGGGTGGAGTGGGTGGTAAGGGAAGGGGTGTGGGCAGGGGGGGAGAAATGACCCAAGCATTGTATGCACATATGAATAGTAAAAAAATAAATTAAAAAAAAAAGAAATACTGGGCAATAAAAAAAATAAATAAATGGATGAGGTCAATGGAAAGTTCTACCTTTCACTTAGAATGCTAATTAAGAATGTAGGAGGAAGCCTATAGATGATGGCCCACACCTGTAATCCTAGCTACTCAGGAGGCAGAGATCAGGAAGATCGTGGTTCAAAGCCAGCCCCAGGAAAATAACAAACCCATCACACAAAAGGGCTGATGGTGGCTCAAGTGGTAAGAGTGCCTGCGTAGCAAGTGTGAGATCCTGAGCTCAAATCCCAGAGCCACCAAAAATAATTATAATAGGAAGAAGAAGGAGAAGCAGAAGAATAATGTAGGAGGGAAAATGGAATTAGAAAATGACAACAATAGCAGTAACTGATTCCAATAAAAATCAGCAAGTACTAATGGGTGAAAATTTGTTGATGAATGGGGTTATTACATAATTTCTCCATACAATACTTATTAACTCCCCATGCAAATATTTATTAACTTGCTTTTTCAATAGGTTTCTAGCATACAGATATGCCAGAAAATGCTCAGTAAGTGACAGCTATTACACAGCCTAAAGTTCTCATTACAGACCTATGCATTGGTTCCAATGGGATTTTGAAAATGTTTTCTGACAAGTTTTGACTTCTCTTTAGCTTGTAAGGGTATTGTAACATGCAGGAATATTTTATTTACAAGATTCAGATTCCTGTAAGTCTATAAAATGTATACTTGCTCAACATTTTTTCAGGTGTTTTGATGAAAAGTAAGAATTTCACTGAGCTTTTTCTGCACTCACATAGGGGATTTTTTCCAAATACTATCTCATAACAATTCTGTATGTAGTTAAAATTAGTACTCCTGTTTTGTACTTGAGAAATCAAGAACAAAAAAATGTTAAATGATTTACAGCTAACAACTGTTGGGACATAATCTCATGTTTTATGCTTCTAAATCTAGTACTTTTACTGCTAGTTAGAATTAATGCTACCATATTGATCTGCATAGACAGAATCTTACATAATTCAAAGGAGATGGCAGTAAAATCTTGCCAAAACATGAAATGCCATTATGTGTGTACATAACTAAATCTAGCTACAAATGTGACAGATTTAGACAAAAAGTTAACTTTTCTAAAACACTTTAAAAGACCTTAAAAATACAGTGACAAAGAAAATAGACCATGGTCCTGGATGGAAAACCTTGAAGTTATAAAAGTGTTATTTCTCTTCCAATTCATTCATAATAAAATGAAACTAGAACCATAATTGCAATTGGAAATTTAAAAAATGATTCCAGTCATGGCAAGCTGATTCTAAAATTCACATAAAAGATAAAATGCACAAGAATAGCCAAGAATATTAATAATAAAGAAACAGAAGAACAAGGGGTGTCCACCCTACCAGATGTTGAAGCAAACCATCCCATAACAATGAAAACTATAGAATTGGCACAGGAATAGATGACTCTTTCATGATCTAGGATAGAGTCCAGAAACATGTCTATAATTGTATTTATGATAAAAGTGAAATATCATATCAATGGGGAAAGATGTTCTTTCCAATAAATGGCATTGAGTAATTGGCCATCTATTTAGAAAACACTAAATTTAGATCCCTATGTCAAGTTAAATATAAAAATAAGCTTCAATAGGATTATGGACTTAGGATAAAAACACAAAATATGAATATATAATAAAAATACCTTATAGTCATAGGATAGGGAAGACCTTCTTAGACTAGAAACAAAATGTAAATGGTAAATAAAGATTGAATCTCACAAAAATGTAAAACTTCTATTGAATAAAGACAGAAGACTGAAGGAAAATATTTAACAAATGACTTACTATAGAGAAAATATAAAGAATGTGAAATTAATTTTTAAATTATAAGTAATAAATGTTTAAAAGTCATGAATAGTCAACAAGAGAAGTCAGTCAATAAATATCTGAGGAGATGCTCAATGTCACTGTTCATTGGGAAATTATAAGCTCAAATAACAATGAGATATATTTATCATACTGGCAGAAATTTATTTAAAGCCACTATCAAATGATGAGACTGGGGTGGGGGAAGAGTCAGAAAGGCAAGGCTGGTGAACAAAGGGGGAATCACAGAAACTGTAAGTGAGGAGAAAGAGATAAAACTAGTCATTCCCCTTCTCCTAAAGGAAAACATTATGTATGCCATTAGGTATGTTTACATATGTGTATGTATGCATACACACACACACACACAAAGTAAGTCCTCCATATTTGAGGGCTGTACATACATAGATTCAACCAACCACAAATCAAAAATATTTAGTAGAACTGGATATGGTAGTTCAGATCTTTAATCCCAGCTACAAGGGAGGTATTGGTAGGAAGTTTACAGTCCAAGGCAAAAACACTGGACCCTATCTGAAGTACTAACTATGGCAGAAAGGTCTGGAAGTGTGGCTCAAGTAGTAGAGTGACTGCTCAGCAAATACAAGGTCCTGAGTTCAAACCCCAGTTCTGCCAAAAGAAAAAAAAGTATCTGCACTGAAGACTTTATTTCTAGGCATCATTTCCTAAATAACACAATATAGCAACTTTTTGTATCACATTTACATTGTACTAGATATTATAAGTAAGGTAACAATGATTTAAAGTATGGTTTTGTGTAGGATATATGCAAATACTATAATTTTCCATATAAAGAACTTGAGTATCCTGGACCCAACCACCATAGACACTGAGAGATAACAGATAGACATAGATATAGATATATTACTATTTATCTACATAAAGATATATATAATACATATTATTATATATAGGTATAGATTACTAAATGTCTATATGTATGTCTATACATTCTAGACATATATGTCTACAATGGTGCAACTGAATTGTTGCCATAAAGCTCCTCTAGAAAAGAAGGTAGGCAGGTGAGAATTGCCATATTTGGGACATCTCTACCAACACCAGTTCTTAAGTAATTGTTTCTAAATAGCACGCCTAGGAATTGATGTCTGCCTGAAGGTAAAAATAATTCTAAGACTACCAAAGCCAGATCTAATGCAAAAATCAAAAAAGAAAGATTCCTTTCTGCTTCTGTCCTAATTTATGCTTTCATTAGGTCTCACCTGAACTGCAAAGGTCAGGGAGAACTCATTTCAGTCTTACACTCTTTTTTCACTGGCTGTGAGATCTTGGGCAAATCACTTAGCTTCTCTGAGCCTATACATCATTTATAAGATGAGGGTAAGCTGGTCATAATTATTTATAGATAGTATTATAAAGAATAAATTTTATACAAGAACAAGTGACAGTATTGGAACACTATTACAGTGTTATAATAATCATGATTAATACATGTCTAACACTTACTACTTACACTTAGCATAAAGTTTAAAGATGTTATGCTGCTGCTAGCCTTGAAGATGAACAGATGAACTGTTGTACGCATATATGGAAATGTCACAAGGAAACCCCCTATATGACTATTATATACTAATAAAAAACATTTAAAAAATAAAGTCAAGGAATGTAGGCCATTCCTAGAAGCCAAAAAATGCAAGGAATTTATTCTCCCCTAACAACCTAAAGAAAGAACTTGTATCTTGCTGCCTGATTTTAGCCCTGTGGGCTTCACTTCAGACTTTTGACCTCCAGATCTATCAGCTAATAAATTCATGTTGGTTAAAACTCTTAAATTTATAATTTGTCATAAGAGCAGTAAGAAGTTAATATAGTTCCTCAGTCCAGAAATGGCACAACAGAAGAGGCCTGCGGGAACTTGACGAGCACCACAAGGTGTGTGCTCGCAGCCCCTTCCCAGAGATAGCCATGCAGACATCCCCAGATACCACCTGTGTGGCTGTGGGAAGATGGGGCCAGCCTTCCAGTGGTGAACTTTCTCCAGCTGCTCCATCAAACTTAGCCAGGATTCTGCAGGACAACTCTCCCCCTAACTTCTCACTTCTGTGTCCACCGTGATTCAGTCCAGACCAGCAAGCTTTCCCAGCTGTGCTGTTGATGAGAATCCACTGTTCTTGAATAGTCTCAGTTGTGCAGCTCGAAATACCCAAACAGCCTAGGGAATGGATTCTGAGGGAGATAACTGGCCATTTGAAGCAGATCAAATATACCTGTATCAAATCCAACACTTCAGGTACAAGGAAAAGGATTAATTAAGAAAGTGGTGATGGTGAGATAGTTCCTTACTTGCACAGGCCTCCTAATCAGAATGTGTTACCAAGAAAAGGTCCCCAAGGCTCCGCCTCCCTCTACCCCTTACTTTAATTACACTTTTTTCTTCAATGTGAGCCTTCCTTCTCATATCTATAGAAAGCAGATTGCACTAGATGATTTTTCTAAGGAGCCATCTACAGCACCATGATCTATGACAAAGGGAGAGCCTTAAGAAAAATGGATTTAACTTTATTTCTACCATTCACCTCACAGCACGGAGACCTTCTGTCCTGGAGTCCTGTTCAGAGAATCCTGTGAGTTGACAAGTCTGGCTTAGCCAGGAAGGCCAAGAGTGTTTTCACTTCAGAGGGTTAGACATAGAACTCCTACTACTCCCAAGTTCAAGTTCTCTTTAGTTGGCTCGGATTTTATGAACTAAGCCTGAGCTACTTTTGCAGCAATCATTTTAGCTGGATATATCTTTTGAAACTCTTATTTCTTTTATGTTAACTCTTTTGCTGTATTTTCATTGTCCTTAGTTTATTTCATCTCTCATTATTAGTTATACTGCTTTTCAATTCCATTCTTCCTAGGGCCTTATCAAGATTCAATTTTACTTGTTTTATACTGTTTTTACATTTTAACTTTAATTAATTTAGCATTTTTTCTAGCCAATTTCTTCTTTGTTTTGTCTTTTCTCGTTGTCTAAGTTACATAACTAGAAAGCATAAAGAGATCATTTGTAGAAATACTCCAGAGTCCAAGCAATAAAAATAGAATCTTTCTCCAGGAGGGAACTACCAAATTGCTCTCTGAGTAATTTTTATATGTTAATAAAAATTATTAGAAATATGGCTGGGGATGTAGTGCAGTAGTAGAGTGTATGCTTAGAGGTAGTTTCAACCTTCAACATCTCCAAAAATATATAATATATATATAAGATGTAATTATAATATCTACATATATATGTAGATAGATATTAGTAGTCTGCTATGGGTCCTGGAACTCTACATACAATAGAGTCTTTCTGAGCACTAGGTGTTTACCTATTGGGGAGAGAGAAGTCTATTTGTGGTTGGGTTAAAAGGGAATTCAGATGAGGGCTCTGTACACTTCCACATGACTGTTCTTGGGCAGTGCAAAGTCAGCAAAAAAATACTCCTGATCCTAACGGTCATTGAAGCTTTCTTGGGAGGCTATTACTTTTCTTAAACTTACTTATTGACCAACACACTGTGTTTTTCTTATAATATAATTTTATTACATTGACTTATAAAACAGATCAATTCTTAAAGTTTTTAAATCCATTTTTAAACTTGCAGCGTCTGTGTACATTAAATAATTTTTAAAGATTATTTAAACTAGTAATGTGAACATTTAAAAATAACTGAGCAGGATATTCTTAGAAAATACATCTGGGTCTACTACTGATGTGTTTCTGAACATTTTCTTTATATAATCTTATTTTTAATTTTTATACAGTTGTCTACAATTTCAAAGTTGTATTTTATAGTAAACAAATATGAGAGAATCAAAATTAAGTGATTTTTTTTCAGTATGCCATTATACTTTACCAGAAAATACTTTCCCTGAAGGTACTGCACTTACTAGAATACTCAGGACAATGTCTGCTAAATGGACAGCATTCACATTTTTATATTTTTATAAAACACATAAAAAATTGACCCAGACATGCCCAAGGGCATTCGATATTTGCCTCTTTTCAAAAATGTCATTACTTGATAAATATGTATAACATAGCTATATGTATATTTCAAGCAAGCTATTAAAATAGTTGCCTCAATAATTCTTTTGAATGTGTCACACACTTAGATATGACAAAATTGTAGACATGTTTTATTTCATTCCATTCTGAAACAGAATACAAGTACATCTAATTAAAATTAGGAGCTCCATCAAAAGAATTTTCCCTAAATCAAGATATTGTATATTCTCAGTTGGAATATCAATAAAGAAATCCAAGATCTAAAATATACAATAGATCAAATGGACCTAGTTGATGTCTACAGAACATTTCATCCAACTTGTACACAATATACATTCTTCTCAGCAGCCCATGGAACCTTCTCCAAAATAGATCATATCCTAGGGCACAAAGCAAGTCTCAGCAAATATAAGAAAATAGAAATTATACCGTGCATACTATCTGATCACAATGCAGTAAAAGTAGAACTCAACAACAAAAGTAAACACAAAAAACATGCAAATAGCTGGAAACGAAATAACCCATTACTTAGTGAACAATGGATCATCGATGAAATAAAAGAGGAAATTAAAAAGTTCCTGGAAGTCAATGAAAATGAAAACACAACCTACCGGAACCTATGGTACACAGCTAAGGCAGTCCTGAGAGGAAAGTTTATAGCCATGAGTGAATATATTAAAAAGACTGAAAGATCCCAAATCAATGACCTCATGATACATCTCATACTCCTAGAAAAACAAGAACAAGCAAATCCCAAAACAAATACAAAGAGAGAAATAATAAAAATAAGAGCTGAAATCAAGGAAATAGAAACCAAAAAAACCATACAAAGAATTAATGAAACAAAAAGTTGGTTCTTTGAAAAAATAAACAAGATCAATAGACCCCTGGCAAACCTGACTAAAATGAGGAGAGAAAAAACCCAAATTAGTAGAATCAGGAATGTAAAAGCAGAGATAACAACAAACACCATGGAAGTCCAGGAAATCATCAGAGACTACTTCGAGAACCTACATTCAAATAAAATTGAAAATCTTAAAGAAATGGACAGATTTCTAGATACATATGATCATCCAAAACTGAACCAAGAGGAAATTAATCACCTGAATAGATCTATAACACAAAATGAAATTGAAGCAGCAATCAAGAGTCTCCCCAAAAAGAAAAGTCCAGGACCTGATGGATTCTCTGCTGAATTCTATCAGACCCTTAAAGAAGAACTGATACCAACCCTCCTTAAACTGTTCCACAAAATAGAAAGGGAACGAAAACTGCCAAACACATTTCATGAAGCCAGTATTACACTTGTCCCAAAACCAGGCAAAGACACCTCCAAAACGGAGAACTATAGGCCAATCTCCTTAATGAACATTGACACAAAAATCCTCAACAAAATAATGGCAAACTGAATTCAACAACACATCAAAAAGATTATTCACCACAACCAAGTAGGCTTCATCCCAGGAATGCAGGGGTGGTTCAACATACAAAAATCAATAAACGTAATAAACCACATTAACAGAAGCAAAGACAAAAACCACTTGATAGATGCAGAAAAAGCCTTTGATAAGATCCAACACCATTTCATGATAAAAGCTCTAAGAAAATGAGGATAGAAGGAAAGTACCTCAACATTATAAAAGCTATATATGACAAACCTATACTTAACAGAGAAAAACTGAAACCATTCCCTCTAAAATCAGGAACTAGACAAGGATGCCCACTATCTCCACTCCTATTCAACATAGTACTGGAATTCCTAGCCAGAGCAATTAGGCAAGAAGAAGGAATAAAAGGAATACAAATAAGTAAAGAAACTGTCAAAATATCCCTATTTGCAGATGACATGATCCTATACCTTAAAGACCCAAAAATCTCTACTCAGAAGCTTCTAGACATCATCAATAGCTACAGCAAGGTAGCAGGATATAAAATCAACATAGAAAAATCATTAGCATTTCTATACACTAATAATGAACAAACTGAAAAAGAATATATGAAAACAATTCCATTTACAATAGCCTCAAAAAAAATCAAATACCTAGGTGTAAACCTAACAAAAGATGTGAAAGACCTCTACAAGGAAAACTATACACTTCTGAAGAAAGAGATTGAGGAAGACTATAGAAAGTGGAGAGATCGCCCATGCTCATGGATTGGTAGAATCAACATAGTAAAAATGTCTATACTCCCAAAAGTAATCTACATGTTTAATGCAATTCCCATCAAAATTCCAATGATATTCACTAAAGAGATTGAAAACTCTACCATTAAATTTATATGGAAACACAAGAGGCCATGAATAGCCAAGGCAATACTCAGTCAAAAAAACAATGCTGGAGGTATCACGATACCTTACTTCAAACTATATTACAAAGCAATAACAATAAAAACAGCATGGTTGTGGCACAAAAACAGACATGAAGACCAGTGGAACAGAATAGAGGACACAGATAGCAACACCACCAACAACAGGTGTTGGTGAGGATGCAGGGAAAAAGGAACCCTCTTACACTGTTGGTGGGAATGTAAACTAGTACAACCACTCTGGAAAAAAATTTGGAGGCTACTCAAAAAGCTAAACATTGATCTATCATTTGATCCAGCAATACCACTCTTAGGGATATACCCAAAAGACTGTGACACAGGTTACTCCAGAGGCACCTGCACACCCATGTTTATTGCAGCACTATTCATAATAGCCAAGTTATGGAAACAGCCAAGATGCCCCACCACTGATGAATGGATAAGAAAATGTGGTATCTATACACAATGGAATTTTTTTTTTCATTTTTCTTTTATTATTCATATGTGCATACAAGGCTTGGTTCATTTCTCCCCCCTGCCCCACCCCCTCCCTTACCACCCACTCCACCCCCTCCCGCTCCCCCCCTCAATACCCAGCAGAAACTATTTTGCCCTTATCTCTAATTTTGTTGTAGAGAGAGTATAAGCAATAATAGGAAGGAACAAGGGGTTTTGCTGGTTGAGATAAGGATAGCTATACAGGGCATTGACTCACATTGATTTCCTGTGCGTGGGTGTTACCTTCTAGGTTAATTCTTTTTGATCTAACCTTTTCTCTAGTTCCTGTTCCCCTTTTCCTATTGGCCTCAGTTGCTTTAAGGTATCTGCTTTAGTTTCTCTGCATTAAGGGCAACAAATGCTAGCTAATTTTTTAGGTGTCTTACCTATCCTCACCCCTCCCTTGTGTGCTCTCGCTTTTATCATGTGCTCATAGTCCAATCCCCTTGTTGTGTTTGCCCTTGATCTAATGTCCACATATGAGGGAGAACATACGATTTTTGGTCTTTTGAGCCAGGCTAACCTCACTCAGAATGATGTTCTCCAATTCCATCCATTTACCAGCGAATGATAACATTTCGTTCTTCTTCATGGCTGCATAAAATTCCATTGTGTATAGATACCACATTTTCTTAATCCATTCGTCAGTGCTGGGGCATCTTGGCTGTTTCCATAACTTGGCTATTGTGAATAGTGCCGCAATAAACATGGATGTGCAGGTGCCTCTGGAGTAACAGTCTTTTGGGTATATCCCCAAGAGTGGTATTGCTGGATCAAATGGTAGATCGATGTCCAGCTTTTTAAGTAGCCTCCAAATTTTTTTCAGAGTGGTTGTACTAGTCTACATTCCCACCAACAGTGTAAGAGGGTTCCTTTTTCCCCACATCCTCGCCAACACCTGTTGTTGGTGGTGTTGCTGGTGATGGCTATTCTAACAGGGGTGAGGTGGAATCTTAGTGTGGTTTTAATTTGCATTTCCTTTATTGCTAGAGATGGTGAGCATTTTTTCATGTGTTTTCTGGCCATTTGAATTTCTTCTTTTGAGAAAGTTCTGTTTAGTTCACATGCCCATTTCTTTATTGGTTCATTAGTTTTGGGAGAATTTAGTTTTTTAAGTTCCCTGTATATTCTGGTTATCAGTCCTTTGTCTGATGTATAATTGGCAAATATTTTCTCCCACTCTGTGGGTGTTCTCTTCAGTTTAGAGACCATTTCTTTTGATGAACAGAAGCTTTTTAGTTTTATGAGGTCCCATTTATCTATGCTATCTCTTAGTTGCTGTGCTGCTGGGGTTTCATTGAGAAAGTTCTTACCTATACCTACTAACTCCAGAGTATTTCCTACTCTTTCTTGTATCAACTTAAGAGTTTACACAATGGAATTTTATGCAGCCATGAAGAAGAACGAAATGTTATCATTCGCTGGTAAATGGATGGAATTGGAGAACATCATTCTGAGTGAGGTTAGCCTGGCCCAAAAGACCAAAAATCGTATGTTCTCCCTCATATGTGGACATTAGATCAAAGGCAAACACAACAATGGGATTGGACTTTGAGCACATGATAAAAGCGAGAGCACACAAGGGAGATATGAGGATAGGTAAGACACCTAAAAAACTAGCTAGCATTTGTTGTCCTTAACGCAGAGAAACTAAAGCAGATACCTTAAAAGCAACTGAGGCCAATAGGAGAAGGGGACCAGGAACTAGAGAAAAAGTTAGATCAAAAAGAATTAACCTAGAAGGTAACACACACGCACAGGAAATTAATGTGAGTCAACTCCCTGTATAGCGATCCTTATCTCAATCAGCAAAAACCCTTGTTCCTTCCTATTATTGCTTATACTCTCTCTACAACAAAATTAGAAATAAGGGCAAAATAGTTTCTGCTGGGTATTGAGGGGGTAGGGGGGAGAGGGAGGGGGCAAGTGGGTGGTAAGGGAGGGGGTGGGGGCAGGGGGGAGAAATGACCCAAGCCTTGTATGCACATATGAATAATAAAATAATTAAAAAAAAGAGAAGGGATTCAGAGGCTACTCAATGTCAAACTTTTCCAAAGCTAACATAAGTTATACCAGTTTTTTACCTGACTGAGCTAGAAAACATGTCATTCTTTGGCAAATGCAAAGCTGTTGCATTTTTATATACAAACAGCAAATCAAGCAAAGCCTGTTAATTGTCAGATGACCTATACATCAAAAATGTGAGACTTTGTTTGATGGAAATGTTAAATATTTGTGAGTACATAGCTCTATACTATATTTCAATGAATGATGTTTCATTTGTGGAGCAAATGCACACTTGTTTCTAGTAATTCTCACCAAAAAAAACAGGACCTAACCCAAGTGCCTCAACTATGGAACAAGCAGTGTTATTCAGAAAAACTCAATTTCACCTCCAGAAAGAAAGGCTAGCTACCTTCAGATGTGTCTGAGTTTCTATACTACCTGTCTATTTTCAAAATCCTGGGAAGATTACCTGCATTTGCAAGGTTTTATCTTAAGGAACAACAAACTCTTTAAAGAACAGGCAGTACTTAAGTTTCAAGAAATGGAAAATAATTATGAAGTTGCCCATTCTTATGTTTAGAAGAAAAATACATTGAAAACATTTAAAACATTCCTGCAGTTTTCTAAGTGTAATGAACCAAGTGACCCATTTTGAGGGCAATTGTTGAGTGATAAAATGGAAAATTTATTGGAGCAGTTAGAGGGAGTGTGTTCCACAAGACACAAAGCAATGTTAGGAATATTTCTGGATAGCTATCCTTAACTCAAAAACACTTTGTCTTCCTTATTATGCTTCTCTCTTTTCTTTTACAAGACTAGTGATAAAGACAGAACAGGACCTGCCTGGAGCTGTGGGGGGAAGGAGGGAAAAGGTGGGAAAGAGGCAGGGGGGAGAAATGACCCAAACAATGTATGCACATGTGAATAAATAAATAAATAATAACAAAATAAAGACTGTTGGTTTAAGTTAAAAAAAAAAAAAAAGATTACAGAACTTTTTGCTTGAATTAGGGTTTCCCCTGATGCCCCGATTCACATTTGCATCTGGAAAAGGACACTCACTCACAGATTGGAGTGCCTGAACTTCTCAGTTCATTCTTTAGGCAGGGCCTCCATCTAGTGGTTTGCCCTGGAAATTAACTGAGAGCCTTTATTAAACACACACACAATTTCTTTCCACAGACTTTGTGAATTTAGAAAAATGGAACTCCCTTGTGCCTCCTGGCAGGGAGGAAATCTCATTCCTGAAAAAAACTGAATCTAGCATCTCCATCTCCAGGAACAGTGGAAGTCTTAATATCTAGGTTTTGCTATACATTCTCCATTCATGGGAGATGTCTTGTCCAGTGTATCTCTTTGCACATAAAAGAAAAGTGATTTTCCAAAGAAGCAAAGCTGTGTGTGTGTGTGTGTGTGTGTGTGTGTGTGTGTGTGTGTGTGTGTGGTGTTGGATTGGGTCAGGATATGCTAAGAAAGCGCTTAACTGTGGAATAGGGAGAACAACAGAAATTACTAAAGGTAAGGGCATATGATACATATCAATAAGAACAACAGAAGAATGAATGAGTGTTAATTGGACAGTATTACAAGGGAGGAACAGTATGGTGCCTCATGAGTCCTGGAAGTGCATGACCAAAATAAAACAAATATCAGGTGGGATGTACATAATTTATAGTCCCAAACTAGTGCTATCAGGTTTCCAGAGGTCTCTTGCTCCTACCAGCATGTAACTTAGAACAAGTCCTTCTTCATTTGAAGATTCTTTATCATTGCACATTAAAGTTTTTTGATCATATTCCCCTCTGCAATTCTAATAAGTGCCATGGACCCTCTTCTGCCATTGATATGCAATGTCTTGAACAATTCTGATGACTTAAGAACATCCCCAAATTCATCCCTAATTTCTAGATTCACTATTTTGTAGAAAACAGACTTGTGACAATTCTTAGCACTGGTGCCATTTTTCCCATTTTTTAATATTCCCTTGCTTCCACTCTTGAATGTTTTCCAGTCTCTTCCCCTTGTGCTCTCACACATCGTTCAATGTCACTGACTTTTTTTTCCCCATCATCAATGTTTATTTCCTTATACTTTCCATTATTCATTTGTGTCTTTTCTCTCCATTCACATGCTTTCTTTATTTAATGTTTCCTTTCAGCCACACCTAGAGAAAATAACATTTTTAATAGAAATCTTTATGCCTATCAAGAGAAAATCAAAAAACATGACATGAGAAAGCCGAAGAGTGATAGTGGATAGTAAATTGATTGCAAGAAGCCCTGGCAGTATGAAAATAGAGAGAGGCACAGGAAGACCACATAAAAAATTTTTGATTTTAGGACAGCAACTTTTAACTTTTGTTGAATTTATCACATATTTTCAAATGCTTGAAATTTTGGCTGTGTAGGTGAATTTGTGGCAGAACTTTTTCCCCAAAGATGACCAAAACACTATCTTTCATTCCACAAACTCTTATTTAAATGTGGCTTGGCATTCCACCCTCTAAGAGGTGAGTCTCTGTCCCCTCCCCTTGAATTTGAGTGGTCTGTGACTCATTTATAACCCATAGATTATAGCTGATATAAATTTCAAAGCTAGGTCAGAAAGGATGAGAGTCCCTTTGCCTTTGCAAAATGGAAGACCTGCAATGGGGCCTTCCTGTAAGTAGTCCAACTGTTCTGAGGCTGCCATGTTGTGAGGAAGCCAAACTAGTTCATGTGGCTATACTACATAAAGAAGCCCTGAGATTATAGGAAGCAGATATATGAGGGAGAACTATCTTGCTTATCTCCAGCTACTCTAGCTCTGTAATGTTCTAGCAGCAGCCATCAATGTCTGAAACTCTATGAAAGACTCTAGAACCATCCAGCAAAGCCTTTCCCCATCTCATTAGCCCACAGAAAATGAGAGAGAATAAAAACAATAATTGTTGTTTTAAATTCCTAAAATTTGAAATCATTCATTATACTGCTAGAATAAAATGAAAGACTTAAAACAATTCAAAATAAGTCAGGAATCATTAGAATGTAATCACTACTATAGAATCATTGTTTCTCACATTTTCTATAAAAATATCCTCAATTTCTTCCTTCAGTGCTCCTTTTGGATATATTCAAGCTTCAGTAAACACTTTCTTCTTTTGGCTTTGCCCGAAGTCATTATTATACCTTGCCCAGTAGTGCCTTTTTGTCCAACTCAACTCAGTAATTCATTTAATAGACACTCAATTGTGAGCAGAAGTGTCTGAATCAAAATCTTGTGGCTCACCAAAATCCATATCATGGTTTCTAATGTTCTCCAGCAAAAGGAACCAAGTCTTCTTGGAAAAATGGTTGCTTTCAGAGCTGGTCCAGGGAAAATGCAAGGTGACCCTGGAGGTTTTCTCAATATCTAAAAGCAAAGAAGTGCTCAAAAAAAAGGATGTCAGAAGTATGCAGCAGTCAACCTGAAAGAGCTCCCAATGGTCAAAGCTGAGACAACTTGAAAAACAGGACAACAAAGTATTGGATTGTGACCTAAAGTAAAAATGTTCATGAATATCCTTTTAATTGGTAATGGTTACATAATTATAGTTAATAACAATTGCTTACATATATTACTATGTGGCAGATTCTGTTCTAAACACTTTGTAAATGTTTGTTCTATAACAAGCTATTGCTTAAATAATTCTCTCAATGTTCCACAGGCTAGGACTTAAATATAAGTTTATCTGACACAAAAGTTTGACTTCTTCAGCTCTCTGCCCTAAACACATCCCTATGACAATAATTATATAAGATTATACAATGATATTAAGATACAATGTAGAGTCTTAGAAGTAGCACAAAGTCTGTTAGTATCCTGAGGAAAATGTAGTTGTTAACCAATAAAGTAAACAGTAAGTAAAGTATCCCCCCAAGCAAGATACCCAATGTAGAGCTACAGCAAAACTTCTCAAGCAGAACCCAGCAACCCAGACTCTCTGTACCAAGAATTTTAGCTGAGCTCTGCTTCTAGGAAAAGAAACGCACGAGGGAACAAGGTGACCAAATCAGAAAAACATCCAGGAGTTTTCTGGGGTCAGAACAAACTCAAAGTCCAGCCTCTACCCTCTCCTTCCACACATGATATTAAAACAGATCATGGCACTGTGGGAAAGAGCAGAAAGCAGACAGTGGAGAGTGGGCGGAATATTCATCAAGAAGCACGTGCTATGGCTAAGAAAACCCCCAGAATCACTTGTTTTCATGCCATTTGAGAGAAGTATTAGTAACTCCTTTTCACATGTGAACCCAAGGCTCAGAGAGGTAGAATAATTTCCCTAAGGTCACATTGAATAAATAATGAAGACAGTACTTGAGTCCAACTGCGACTGGCTCCAAATCCCAAGTCTCTTTGTAAAGCCATGACCAAGAAAAAGTAATTAAGGATATCGATATACTCCTAAGCTCCAGTGAAGGCTAGTTCCTAAAGAAAGTGATTAGAAAGGACCTCATGTTCTATCAGATCCCAAATTCCATGTTTGGAAGTAGGAATCCATCCAAACTTAGTAACCGGTAACACAACATTCTAAGAAGTGATAGGTAAAACAGCAGAAAACAGTGAATGGGCATATATCAGGAAATTGGTAGTAGAAGGCTAGGTTACAGAGGCAAAACATTCTGTGAAGCAGAGAAGCCTTCTTGGGGCTTCCTTGGGAACAGAGAATGAGTTTCACAGATATCTATTACTTCTCTACTTCTCCAACTATCAATGAATTGAGTATTGCTTTGGCTTGAATATGTCCCCCAAAATGTATGTGTTGGGAACTTAATTCTCAATAGAACAATGCTAGGAGGTAGGGCCTTTTGGGAGATGATGAGGTAAGGGATTGATAAATGGATTAATGTCACTATATGAAAAGGTGGGGGGAGGATTGGGCTCTCTCCTACTCTTTTACCATATGATGACACAATGTTTCTTCTCTCTGAAAGACACAGCGACAAGGCACCATCTTGGCACTAGAGACCAAACCTGCCAGTGCATTGATATTAAACTTTTCAAGGTCCAGAATGGTGAGAAACACCATTTATTTATTTATTCTTAATAAATTATCCAGTATTCTGGATATCAGGTATTCTGTAAAAGCAGCACATAATGGACTAGAACAAACAATGTACGATACACCTTCCTGCATTTTCTCATTTAAGTCTCACAAGGGCCCTATGAAGTAGACAACACCATTATCTCCAACTTGCAATGAGAAACTAAGAACTATGTTTCTGAACTAATTTAGTATCACTTAGAAAAGTCAGACACTCTTAGAAAGCTCAGAGCCCAAGTTCCTAACCATAATAATCTCAAATAGTGAGATTTATATCATATTATTTAGGTCTAATTATAGTATTAAGTTTTATTGGCATTTAATACTGAATTTTATTTTACTCCTACAATGAATTTTATTTGATTTTTATTAGCATAGTCTTGAATTTTAGCATACAATATTTGTCCTATTAATAACATATTGGCTGTAGTATTTTACTACTAGATTTTATGGTAATGGTTATTAATATTACAGTTCTAGGTTTTTTTATGACTCTCATTTTCAGTGTCTTAGTAATTATTTTTAAGACTTGGGCAAAAAATAGGAAAAAATGATCATTTTATGAAGTTAGTCTTTTCATTTTATTTAACTTTAGTTTATTGTTGTGCTGGATATGGGTACATTGTAGCATTTACAAAGGTTCTTACAATGTATCAAATATATCACACTTGAATTCCTCCCTCCAGTTCTTTCCCCCATTCCCCTTTCCCTGATTCCTGGAAGAGTTTCATCAAGTATCATTTTTCCATTTACATACATGTCTATACATTGCTTGCACCATATTCATTCTCCTACCCCTTAACCTGCCACCACCCTCCTCCCCCCTGCCACCAGTGCCAACCACCTCCACACACACTTTCTGCCCTCCTGTTCTCAGATTTTGTAGAAAAAAAAACAGATACAGATAGCTGCACGGGGAGTTTCCTTGTGTTGTCCCCATGCATATGTGTACTACTACTCCAATGGATTCTCCTCTTCCAGTCCTCTTCACTCCTCCCTAGTCCACTTCCCATGGTGGCCCTGGCCATTTTAAATTTCCGTATTCATTCCTGTACAGTGAGCACATCAACCTCATTCAAGTTTTTGGTTTCCTTCCCTTACCCTATCCCTCCTATGTGCAGTCTCTCCCTAGTGTGACCTGTGTCCCATAATATCACTGCATTTGTTTTAGGTCTACATTCTATATATGAGGGCGAACATGCGGCTTTTTGGCCTTCTGAGCCTGGCTAATTTAAGATGATAGTCTCTAATTTCACCCATTTACCTATAAATGACAAAATTTCATTCTTCTCTGTGGCTAAGTAAAATTGCATTGTGTATAAATACCACATTTTCTTAATCCATCCATCAGTAGTAGGGTATCTTGGCTGTTTCCATAGCCTAGCTATTATGAATAGTGCTCCAATAAACATGGGCGGGCAGGTGACGTTGTTGTAACCTGACTCACATTCCTTAGTTTATGTCCCTAGGAGTGGTATTGCTGGATCATATGGCAGATCTATTTCTAGTTTTTGAAGGAGACTCCAGACTGCTTTCCATAGTGGTTGTACTAGTTTTCTTTCCCACCAGCAGTGTATGGAGGTTCCTTTTTCCCCACATCCTCACCAACATTTGTTGGTGGTGTTCTTGATGGTAGCAATTCTAACAGAAGTGAGGTAGAATCTTAGTGTGGTTTTGATTTGCATTTCATTTTTGGCCAAGGATGGTGAACATTTTTTCATGTGTTTTTTAGCTCTTTGGATTTCTTTCTTTGAAAAAGTTCTGTTTAGTTCAGTTGCCCATTTCTTTATTGGGTCATTGATTTCGGGGGAACTTAGTTTTTAGAGCTCCTTGTATATTCTGGTTATCAGTCCCTTGTCTGATGTATAGCTAGCAAAGATTCTCTCCCATTCTGTGGGTGTCCCCTTCAATTTAGAGACTATTTACTTTGTTGTGCAGAAGCTTTTTAATTTTACATAGTCCCACTTGTTGATCATTTCTCTTAGTTGCTGGGCCACTTGTGTTCTACTGAGGAAGTCCTTGCCTATGTCTATTGCTTCCAGCATATTCCCTGCTTTTTCCTGTACTCGCTTCAAGGTTTTAAGTCTGATATTAAGGTCCTTAATCCACTTTGAGATGAAGTTAGTCTTATGTTTACATATGTCAAATGAAGGATGGGTAAATGTAGTGCCCAATGCTGCGAATTAGTTTACCCAACACCTGTTTGAAAACTCTTCTGTGGACTGGATATATAGTGGCCGAGTACTTACCTACAATTTATGAGGCCCTGGGTTTGGGCCCCATTACTGAGGTGGCAGTGGGGGCTTCTAATGTGCTTTTAACTGCTGGAAAAGAGGGGAAACTACATTTCCCAGATTACTTTGTGGCTACTCTATTCATATGACTTACATTCTGTGAAAGGACACAGTCACTCAAACCTGGTTAAATGGAAGGGACACAAAGTGGAATCATACCATGAAGTAACCATAATTCTGGGAGACCAGATCTGGGGTACTTGCTTCTCCTGGGTAAAGTTATGATTATGATTCTCACATCACAGGTGGTATGAAGTATGCACCCTTGGCAGTGGGATTTCTTGTAACTGACACTTATTATACTTGAGGGCTCTCCTTGATATATTGTTCTAGCATCATAGTATCGAAACAAGTTCCTTGGCTGCTTTCTGAAAGTGAATAGAGGAAGGTTCCTGTCTCTTAAATGTTGATATTCTCTAAAAAAAATGAAATCACTTTCCCAGAGGGGATTCTTGCTTTTTATAACTGAGAATCTGAATTAATACACATGTATTCATTGACTGACAGAATTTTTAAGTGGGAAAGGATATATGGAGGTTATTGAGTTTAACTATCTCCTAATATGGGAGATCATTTTAGACTAATCCTGGCATTTGGCCTCCTTTTTGTCCCTTCTAGAGAAAGTGGATTCACTTTTGTTACTTGAAATCACCTGCAGTTCATGATGCTCTCCTCATATTCTCTAAAATATTTTCTGTGAGAAAACTTTTGCATACACATACAAAGGATCCTAAGGTAATAGATTTGGGTAGTAAACTCCAAGTGAAATAGACTTTTTTTTTTGGCCACAGGATTTCACAGAGTCTTTTGTGTGCTAATACTTATAGATAATTTTCAAGAAGTATATTAACTATGATTATTTCCCAGCATTTAACCAAAGACTTCTTTTGTGATGGATCTCCCAGAATTATTGTTATTAGAAATACTTTCTTTGGTTCTTTGGTGCTACCTTAAATTAATGAATTACCTGAAGGATGAGAATTTCAGGCTTGAGATAAACCAGTAAAGAGGTTATTTGAAAACCAAAGGTTGTTTGGCCCCCTTTAATAATGCCACAGAAAAAGCCACCAGCTTCCCAGTCTTGAGATTAGTCCTGTTTTTTAATAACTCCAATTCATGGGTGACTCTGTGAGATTATCTGAGCTGTTACTTCTTTTCTACTAATGCTTTGCATCACAAAGCACCCGAAATTTAGCATGTCAGACAATCATGACTTGCAATTCCTTATGATTCTGTGGGTCAGGAATTTAGGAGAAACTCCGCTAAGAGGTCCTTCTGCTCCACGTGGTATAGCCTGTGGTCATTCATTGACTGTATCCACTGACAGCCAACTTGGGCTAGATAACCCAAAAATGCTTCATTCACATGTGTGGCAACTCAATGCTCCTCCATGTGGCTTCTCTCTCTCTAAGGCTCTCTTTCTTTTAAGGCTAATTTAAGCTTACTTTCAGCACAGTGGTATCAGTATGGACAGAGCCACTTTTTTAAAACTTTTTGTTTTGAACTAATTTTAGACTTGCATAAAAGTTACAAGAATAGTACATAGAGTTTCTATATACCCATCATTCAGATTCCCTTAATGGTAACATATTGAAACATTAATACATGGTCACAGCTGAGAAATTAGAATGGTACAATATTACTAACTACATTACAAATCCTTTTGAATTTCACCGGTTGATCTACTAATGATTATTTTCCATCCCAAGGTACCATTCAGGATCCTAAATTATACTTAATAGTTGTTTCTTCTTAGTTTTCTCCAATCTACAGCAGTTCATCAAATTGTCTTTTCTGTTCTTACCCTTTGGCAAGTACTAATCAGTCATTTTTTTTAGAACATCTCTCTATTTGGTTCTGTCTGATATTTTCTCATTATTGGGGGTGAGGGTGATAGTCAGACTATACATGACAGCTACCTTCTGATAGGGAAGAAAGAAAGCTGCCTGACCCTTAAAACTATAAGGGGACACTGCAGCTACAGTCTATTGGTCAAGCCAAGGCAAAGGGTCCGCTCAGATTCAAGAAGAAAGGCAATAGATTCCGTTTCTGGATGTGAGGATCAGATTAACCTACAGGATGGAAGCAATAGATAGTGTCCACCTTTGAAGGCTTTCTATCACCACGGGTTCTCAAACATATTTTAAAACCCTCTTAAGACAACTCAGAAACCTGGGAATTTTCCAGTATCAGGCTGATCATTTTTATTTATCTGAAACTTCTTTTAAATAGAGCTAATACTTCCTGTTCTGCCTACATTCTCATAGTGTGGTGGGCATGGAGAATTGCTGCTAAGATCTCCTTTTAAAAAGAAATTGCCAGGAGCAGTACATTTAGCCAACAGCTTCCAGCTGCCACAGTTTGAAGATCTGCCATAGTATTCATGCCAAGTCCACACCCTCACCTAGTTGCTTCTACTTAGAAACTGATCACAGCAGTGGTACTGGAACCAAAGCATTTCTGCTGTTGCAGGACTTCTCTAATGAGCACTCTTTGCTTAGGATCTCCCCACCAGCTTTACCAGGACTTATTCAGGGTACACTGTAGTCTGAGGCTGTTTATACCAAATGCTCCTTCCTCATCTTGTCCTTTCATGAGTATAGGACCTGCATTGGACTTGAAGTCTCTTTCTGCTTACTCCTTCTTGTTTTCCCCTTATATTTATTTATTTAGGCAGTATTGAGGTTTGAACTCAGGGCCTTGCCCTTGCAGAGCAAGCACACTACCAATTGAGCCACACCCCTGACACACTTCCTTTTATTTTTATTCATTTTATTTTTTATGTTTTATTTTAAATGAACAAATAATAATTGCACATATTTATGGGACACAATATGATGTTTTGGTCCATGTAAGCATTGTGGAATGATCAGACTGGGCTGATTAGCACATCTATCACTGCAAATATTTATCATAGTTTTGTGGTAAGATATTTAAAATCCTCTGAGCTATTTTGAAATATATAGTATACTATTAGTAACTATAATCATCATGCTATAATACTATACCAGAAATAATTCCTTCTGTCTAACCCTAAATAGTACTCATCAATAACCTGTTCCCATTCTTCCCTCCCCACGAATCTCCCAGCCTCTGATGACTATCTTCTACTTTCTACTTCTGTAAATTTGATGTTTTTTAGGTTTCCCATATAAGTATGATTATGCAGTACTTATCTTTCTGTACCTGCTTATTTCACTTAACATAATGTCTTCTAGGTTTATCCATGTTGTCAAAAATGACATAATTTCCTGCTTTTTTAGATTGAATAGAATTCCATTTTGTATATATACTACATTTTTAATCAATTCATCTGTTGATGGATGCTAAAGTTATTTCAAAATCTTGGCTATTGTGAATAATGCTGCAATTTACATGGGAGTACAGGTATCCCTTCAACTTACTGATTTCAGTTCCTTTGGATATATAACCAAATGAGACTACAGGATCATATGGTAGTTCTATTCTCAGTGTTTTGAAGAACCTCATACTGTTTGCCAAATGAGTGTACCAATTTACGATTCCACAATCTACACAAGGGTTCCCTTTTCTCCACACCCTCAACACACTGGTTATCTTTCATCATTTGATAATAGCCAATCTAACAGGTGTGGGGCAAGATACCTCATTATGGTTTTAATTTGCATTTCTCTGATGAGTAGAGATGTTGAACATTTTTTCATGTATCTCTCATTTAATCTTTCTTGGGCATTTCCCTCAATCTCCTGCATTTTTAATTTCATCTTGGCATTTGTTTTCAGAAGGACCTGACATGACCCATAGGGATGCTGTGAAAATCAAATGCAATCATAGATTTAAATATCCTTTGAAAACCATAGGATGAAAACAAGTATTAACTATTATCATTTAAAAATACAAGGGCAAATTGTTTAAAACAACTTAATAATAGCCTGTGAAACTCACTGCATTTCTATTCAGTTCTTTAATTAATACTGATATTCTTAACTATAAGCCCTCAGTTTCAAAAAAGTTACACTTTATAGACTTCAAGGTAAGAAGGCATACAAATTTGTGTTGAATTAAAAGAGTTTTCATTAGAATGAGAATTTAGTTCTTCCAGTGATGAGTATCAGTTATCTGGTATATCTATTCAAGGAGAAAAGCTAGGAGTAACTTTGTGTTTAATCCTCTGCCCGAGACATCAAGTTTTCCTGGGAATTGAGGGAGAGCAGACTTTCCTGGATTGGCAATATTTATGGATGAAGCCCCCTAAGACATCCTGAGATGATGAGAATTGTCCTTCCTTTTTGATTACAATTCACAAAGCAGGAATCTTCTACAATGTGCCTCTTCCCTGGATCCACTAAATTTCATCTAGCTACCATTCAATCTATTCTATACTTAGTATACACAAGTTAGCCCTAGCAACAAGGGTTAGCCTTGCTCTAGTTAACATCCTTATTAACTTAACTAACACTTAGGATAAAGCCAAAATATCTTAAGATGTTTGATATGATGATAGGCAACCACTTTCCCACCCAACTCTGGCTTCTGCAAAACACACACAAGCGCCCACACACACACACTCACTCACACATACACACACACACTGCTTCAGCTGTATTTTACCATGCTTCAAGATACATATTTTGCTTTTAGTTTTTCTGATACAGGGCTTCACTATACAGCCCAGGTTGGTCTCAAATTCAAAATCCTCCTGCCTCCGCCTTCTGAGTGCTAGGATTATAAGCATGAGCCACTACACCTGGCTGGGATGCACATTGTTTTTTAACATTATCACACTTCTGACATTTAAACTCATCTGAAATTGTTACAGAACAAGCAACAGTTACACCCAATTGTTTTGGCTCTGCAGGCACAAACACGACAAGGACCAGCTATGAAACTGCCAGAACGGGTGTTAGCTGAGAAGAAAATGCCAGCAACAACATTAAATACCCTTTAACCCCTAATAACCAAAGAGTTGTGGGGAGGTTGCAGGGAGACTGGGAATCAAAAGTAGGCTAATTCCACATGCTCACAAACACTGCTTATGAACCTAGTTCCAACAGTTGTCCATTTTTCCATGAATCCTTTAGGAACTGCTGGTGCTCCAATGAACTTGACCATGTTGTATGAAAATGCATGATGCCTCTGAATCAAAAAACCTTTCAGAAGAATTTGACTCTAAAGGAGAAGTTTTGGTAATATCAAGAGAAAATTATTTCACACTTATGTTTATTTTGCTTATATTTGATAAAGTAATATATGGTTAAATGTTTGTCCACTTTGGTATAAAAATGTTCTTTCAGAAAATATTAAAACTCTAAGTGATTAAAAAAATCTTGTGCTACAGTTTAACTGGCAATAACATTTTCCCTTTCTTAGATAGAAATGAAATAAGACAAATCTTAAAATCAATGGTGTCTCACGGTAAATAAATACAGGAGAAACACTTGATTCTTTCTCTTGTTCTCTCTGACATCTGAACTTTCATGTGTTCTGTTCTCCCTCCATTGAGCATTTTTTTCTCTCCTCCTGCCTGGTTAACTTCTACCCATCCCCTGAGTTTTGGCTCAGTTATCATTGCTAAGTAGTGTTCCTTAACCTCCCCCTCCCCAACCCTAAAACCATGTGAGTAACCCCTGCTTTATACTTACATAGCAATCCATATTCAATGGCCATAAAAATTACTCTATTGTAACTGCTTGCCTAATTTTCTGTCTCCCCCACAGGCTGTAAACTCTTTGAAAACAAGGAACTTGTCTGTCTTGCTCACATCATGTCTGGCACAGTCAACACTGTGTAAATATTCCTCATCTATGAATAAGTTAAATGAATGTGTCTCCATTGCACAGCACACAAATAAGTTCATACAATTTTGAATGGCAAAGCAGCAAGAACTGTTTCTCACAGATGAGTAAATTGAGGCACAGATGGTAAGAGGCTAGATAGAGGCAAAGCCAAAATTCCTCAAGGTCCCATGTAATAGTGGCGATACATGACATTTATGCATCATTTACTAGGTTTCTTCACTGTTCTAATCTTGGTGAATGGACAATCTCAATTAGCACAACTCTTCTAAGGTGAGCAATATAAGTATCCCAATTTTATGAAGAGAAAAACTGAGGTGCAAAGGCATTAAAATGTTTCTAAGAGAACAGTTTGTAAGTGGCACAGCTGAGATGCAAACCCAGGCAAATTCCAGAATTTGTACTCTCAAACACATCATGACAGATGCTGGTAAATTAAGTCCAAATATTTAGCAATAGCAAATACGATTAATTTCTAGAGTATTTCTTTAAAATATGTTTTCAAAATGATCCAAGACAAATAACTTTATTTGTTAAATATTGATACAAACAAAACCAGAATTAAGGCCGTTATACTTGCAACAGTACTATAATAGGAGTTAGAAGCCCTGGGTGCTAACAGCCCACTCTAAGTATCTATGTAATCGCACGTGAATCATTTTACTTCTCTAAGCCTCAGTTTTTTTACTAGTTAAAAAGGAGGTGAGGTAATGCAAACAAACTTGAAATCTTTTGATAGTGTCTGTCACTTTATCTCAAAGCAATTAACAGGTACACCAAGTGGGAGAAATTACCTATGCCAAATATTGAATTTGAGGATGTAACTTAAACTCCAATGTTTGTTTTACAAAATTCAAATAATGTTTGGCAAGGTGAAGGGCTCTTGATCCTCTACCTAAAAGCATAGGTTGTTAAATCCCAGCAATCAACTTTTTTCCTTTCCTTCTACTGACAGTATTTGTCTTAGTAGGGAGAGGGAAGCCCAGACTTGTGTTGACAGAGTTGACTGTTGGGGAAAAGTACATACCTTGAGGGGAAATGGTGTTTAACAAGAAACAGGGCAGCAGTCTGTGCCTGACTCATTCCAAACCGGGCCTCTCTCCACCATTGCTTTGTTCCAACACTAGATCAGACGCTCATGTGGAAACTTGCTGAAGTCAAATACTATCAAGAAAGAAACAAAGAGAAAGAAAGGAAGGAAGGAAGGAAGGAATCAACTCCTGAGTATTTTTTAGTACCTTGTTCATGGAGGTTTGTCCAACTCTTCACTGACTGCTGCATACAGAGAGGAGGGAGAGCTTCTACCCACTACCCAGGCCATCCAAACCTCTGCCACCTCTTCCTAGCTCCCCCCTTCATCTTTCAAGAGATAGTAATGTGATTGATGACAATTCTAGATCATTTTTGATGACATTTTCTTTGTGGCCAGATCACTGAGTGTTAAATGTACAAATCCATCTATCCCTTTATCGTCTCCATTTGACTAGGAGTGTTAAACCAAGCAAACCAATCATATCAAATTACCATATGCCTGAACAAGCTGATCATTGCCTCACTGTATAATTGAGCTGATCAGAAAGATTCAGATTCAAATTTATCATACAATTTAAAAACCACCTAACTTAATCTTTAATCTTGTTGGTACTTTCTATAGAACTCTGTATTGAAGGTTATTAAGTACTCAGATCTAATTTAGCATCTTATCCTTGATTCTATTTTCATCAAGAAATCAATAAGATTAGATCTAAGTCTTTCCAGATCCCTGTATGTAAAAGCATGGAAAAATGCCACCTCAATTACATCTCCCTGACCTTTGTTCTTTATGCTTGGTCCCCTATCTCTGCTCCAGCTGGTCACAGGACACTCACCATATAGTCATCCTCTGATCTAACTAGAATAAAAAAAGTCGGCTTATGATCCTCTGGGCCCCAAGTCCAAAAGTCTTCCTTTGCTTTCTTCTTTCTAAATTCTACTCTCCTCCAAGGCCTGCCATAAATCTTTTCCACCTGAAGTCTTCCGTCATCCCTGTTGGAGAGAATTCTCTTGCCGCTGGCTCACACAGCACTTTATTTTTCATGCAGTTATAGCACTTACTTCATTCTGCCTCATGTTCCAAGAAGTTGTTTACAACAGGTCAGTCTCTCCCATAAGACTGGAAGCAATTCAAAAACAGGGAGTCTCACTCATTCATTTCTGATTCCCTACGTCCCCCTTCAACAAGTCAGCTTCTACCATGGTGTGCAAAGCACAATGTATGTATTGGTCAGGTTGAATTGTTCAATGAACCCAGTATTAGAGTTTCAGACACTTTGTGGGCCTTCTGAAGCATGAATGGAAAACAATTTGCCAGAAGCAGGAAGGAACTCATCAAAACACCATCATCTTTGTCCTGCCTACGAATCCACTTGTTTTCCTGCTTTCTTCTCATTTTTAATTATAATTGAGCTGCCTCATGTGTTTCCTTTCCCTGCTACCAGAACTAGCTGTCAGTGAGCTTTGAGTGTGGATCCAAATATTGATGGTGGAACACACTAGTCAGGAAGTCTTGGCCTTGGATTGAGGCATGCTGAAGGATTCCAGCACCAGGGACCAACACTCAGACTTAGGTATAAATTCCTGCTTCTCTCAAAAGGCCTGGTAGAGAATAGTGGAAAAAGCAGAGTATAGAGACTGAAGATTCCACTCGTGACTTAGCCTTGCCATTTGTATCTTATTTGACTTTGTGCAAGTTGCTTATCCTCTCTGAATCTCATCTGTAAGCTGAGATGGATGAAGCTTAAGTGAGTTCATCTGAAAGGTAAACATAAAATATTCTTGTAGACTCTGGATCTCTGGAAAGTAAGGTGCTTTCTCATTTATCAAACAAGTTTGTCTGCTAAAGGGATGAATGTGTCTCTCCCAGGAAGAAAACTGGCATGGCCCAGTTTGGGGTAGAGGATAAGTAAATATTAAAAAGACATCTAGGAAGAAATGGTCAGCTATTATCCCCTCTAGGAGCTCACCACGGGCCTAATCACTCAGTGACTGGTAGTTATGTCCTCTTGAAAACAGGCTGCTGTTTTCTTCCTACTCTTCTCCAAGACACTCATCATCAGGTTGGCTTTAAGGACAGAAACTCCAAACAAAAAGTAGTCTAACTTCTGGGTACATCTAGAGAGACTGCCAACGCAGCTATTGGCTCCACTACCTAGGATACTCTGTTGAGTTCAGTTAAGGAAGCCCCAGACAATGAGCCTGTGTTACCACCCAGCATCTCTTCACTTGCCATACACAGGCAGGCCATCAGAGCCAGCAGCTAGCAGCTGTGTTTACAATTTCCCATAATCCTCATTAATTAATGAGTTCATCTGGGCCTGCCGCTCGCCTGAGTTGGTTTCTAAGGCATCGGATGGCTATGGGTTATGCCTACAGGAAAGCCACACAGGATTTGGTCAGTGTTCTTGATTAGGGAAGTGCAGGCCATGTACTGGGGATGTGGGAAAAGGTGGTAAAGGGAACATAAAGCAAGCATTATGCACAAGAGTCAGCCATTGCCTTCACCCACTCTGCAGGCGCTAATCAAGTTCAAAGGGGCCCTCAGTTTCAGTGTCCATAACTTTGAAGATATTGGGTCCTAAATTTCAGATCAAATGCCATATAAAGTGTGCTTGAGAATGCGAACTAAAATATAACCACTTTCACTGAAATATTACTCATTCCCTGAGCTGAAAAGTGTCCCAATAAACCTGATCAGAAATGTGTGAAGAAGCAAACTATCAGATCCTATGGCAAATCCAAGGGAGAAAAGAAGGCTGACTTATTTTCTAATAAATCCTACTTTGTAATAGGATTCCATCCTTGGAAAGCTCTAAAATGGGAGGCAGGGAAATCAAAAAGAAAACAGTTTCAGTCTCTACACTTTTACTGTCTGCAAACAAGTGTTCATGTATGTAATAATGAATGAATTGCATCCTCAAACCAGGCTGCTCTGTGTGACTGGAGTCCAACTAAAATAATACAAAGGAAGAGAAATATTATCAAAATATTCATGAAGTTTTTAAAAAATTATCCTCAGGGAGAATGATGGAGGGGGTGAGTCTAATTCAGACACATTGTAAGCACATAGGTAAATGTCTCCATGAAACCCTTCTGTACAATTAATATATGCTAATAAAAATGTATAAAAAAATTACTCTGATTTTAAAAGTCTTTTTTCCATAAGAGACTATTCCTGACTTTTGAAATGCAGTAGATCTAACAAAGTCTTTGTGGTTATGAAAGAAAAAAAATTCTGCAATACAGGATGCTTACAGACCATAATAGAACCCTAATTTTACATTCTAATTTGACTGCATCACCAAGCAGCTCACCTGACTCCTCACCCCCTGCACACATACCCCTGCTAGTCTTCCCTTTACTCATTTACAAGATGATAACAAAGATGAGTGGTCTAGCTCTCTAGTGGATTTCAAATAAGGATGGATGGGACATTCATTTACTAGTGTGAAGGTGAAATATAATAATGAAGACTATATTCTAGGGTTGTTGTTTTCTCTCTTATAATAAGATATCCTTCTGTGTTCTTTGTTTTTAAAAACATATTTTTAAAAATATTTAATTTTGTCCTATGTGTGTTTGGAGGACTAGAGCAGGTGGTTAAAAGTTCCTCTCAAAACATGGTTTACAAAGACAATTAAAGAATGCTATCCTATAAAAACAGAATTATATCATTTGCAGGAAAATGGATGGAACTGGGGAATATCATGCTGAACTAGATAAGCCAAACTCAAAAAGCCAAATATTGCATCTTCATGTTCATTTGTGGAACAAAGACCTTAAATGACAATGATGACAATAATAACAATGGGACATAAATGCATATGGGGACTCTTTGTGGGAGACTGACAGCAGGAGAGAGGAGGAAAGGAAAGGATACTGAGGGGTGAAGAGGATGGACGTACGTTACATTTATACATTTGAAGACAGCATATGAAACCCACCAAACACTGTTTAAAAAATGGAAGGAGGCAGGAGAGGGTCAACTTTTTAAGGTTAATAAGGTTTAAGGTTAATTTCACACATGTTTGAAATTATCACAATGAAATCACCTCATTTTATTAATGTATGCTAATTCAAAAATAAACTAAAATAAATTTTTTAAGTAGAAAAAGACCATCCTTTAAAAATGTTTTAAAATAAGAAAAGTGAAGGAAATATTAGTCTCATAAAGTGAATCTAAATGAATATTTTATGAAGTAGAGCAAGTACCAAACAACAACTTAATTAGATACCAGTTTGAGTGTCTGGAAAATAAACTTGATACCCAGAGTTCACTCCTAAAGAGCTCAGACACCCTGGAGGGAATACACTGACATATTCCAATATCTCAGGACATTTATGTGAGTAAAATCACCATCTTCCTATGAAGTCATGGCATTTTACCATGTGGTATTTTCTTTATAGCTGAGAAACAAAGAATAACATACACTATTAAAACCCAGTTATGAAAGGCAATTGTACTGAATGAAAGAAGCCAGACCTGAAAGGTTGCCCACTACATGTGTGGTGGTTCCATTTGTACAGCATTCTAAAAAAGATAAAACTATAGTGACAGAGAATAGATCAGTAGTTCACAGAGGTTAAGAATGGGGCCAGGTGTGTCTAAAGAGGGATAACAGGAGAGAGGTTTTTTTTTTTGAAAGGGGCAGTTATTAAGCTGTTTTGCATCCTGATTTTGATAGTGGCTACATAAACCTATACTTACATTAAAATTCTTAGAACTGCACATCCAAAAAAAGCCAATTTTACTGTATGATCAATTTTAAATAAAATTAACAAAAGGGGAAAAAAGAAAAAAATCACACCATTCAATCATATGCAGCAGAAGTCAAGGCTTGTCCTCTGAAGTGTCACACTGTTTTTGTATAAGAAGGAAAAAAGAAAAAATCTTTACAGTTGCACTTTTCTAGCTTTAATGGGTACACGATCACTTGAAGGTTTTGTTGTGATGAAGATTGTCATTGAGTATGTTTGAGATAGGACCCGAGTGTCTGCATTTCTATAAACTTCCCAAGCAATGGCTTTGCTTCTCTACCTAAAGAAAACACTGTAGAATTCGTAGGCTTCACAGAATTTCATTCATTTATAGCAATTAAGGTAAATATGTGACATCACACCACCTTCCCCCTATCCTCAACCAAAGCAGAGAACACTGATGGTTCACATGATCTCTTCCTGAGTCCAGGTATGACTCTTGTGATGGAATATGTCACTGAGCCAGTGCTGCTTGGTAAAGATGCTCATGTGAGATGAGACCAAAAGTACTGGTGCTATTCTCCTTATCAGCATTACAAAGAAATGCACTTAGAAAGGCAGGCCTTGGTGCCCCATCTCAATAATTACCCACAATTAATAACAGATATATCTTACCTTTCAGCAAAGATAAGCAATCTTTTCTCTGTGACTTCAGGGCAAGGTCAAATGCCACTTTGTTTGGTAACTCTTCTTGCCACACTTTGAGCCTCAGTTTCTGCATCTCTAAGATAAAGATAATACTATCTTATAAAGTTATTCTGAGAATTAATAAGATAATAAATGTGAAACATTTAGAATAATGCCTTATGTACAATAAGAGTCAGTAATTGATAACTGTTATCATTCCTCCAACAGTGACCCACACAGTGTGGCCCTAGAAGATATTCAAGCATACTGCTATTGAGAAGACAAGATACAGAATTGAACAAGCACCAAATTGAGAACCAAAAGGTATAAATCTAAATCATAGTATCAGCCTCTCTGTCCCTCTACCTCTCTGAATTTTCATTCTTAAGTACAATTTTTTAAATTGGATAAATTATTTCTATGTTTAATTTCAGCTTGGACATTCTTATGTACTGATAACATTACATAGATAACATGCACATTGTGTGCAAAATCCTAGCATTTAAAAATATGTATAGAATCATGAATACCCAATTGGGAGCAAAAGAAAAAAAACTGTATTTCCAAGATCTACTTTAGGTGACATAGATTATTCCAGGAACCTCCTGAGTTACTAATTTTCTGCCACTGGAGGGCGTACAGTGCTTGGTTGTGAAATATCCTTCTAGATCTTAGCTCTGACTCACAACCTCAGTTTCTGTCAATTGATTTGTAATCAAGAATGGAAGGCACCATCTCCTTCTTTGTTGGAGTTAGTCGAGGATCTGCAGCCATGAGAAAGAGACCATGTTGACAGAGTCAACAAAGAGAAAACTCTGCTTAGTCTACCTAATACTATTTCTATCTTTATTTCCCACTAATGTTAGCCCCATCAGAACTTCGTGCCATATTCTTTCATAACTTGATTTTCTTTTCTTTCTTTCTTTTTTTTTTTTTTTTTTTGGTGATGGTGGTACTGGAGTTTGAACTCAGGGTCTTGTGCTTGCTCAGCAAATGCTCTACCACTGGAGCCACATTCTCAGCCCTCAGAATTTGATTTTGAACCCTCTCTCCTCTTCACTCCTCCACAAGACTTGTCCAAGTTACCTTGTCTTTTTCAAAAACCTCTAGCAGAAAGAAGTGATCTTTTTAAATACGTCCTAGCATGCTGAATGGGCTTATTACCAACAAGCCAGCATGTGGGTTCTAGAAGATCTGTTTCATTCTATATCTGGGATATGATGGCGCAAGATTTGAAGAAATGGTTTCTTGTAACCAGACAGTTTTTACTGAAACTCTAATGTTCATTGGTCTTGAGAAATGAGTGATCAACGGAAATAAGACAAAGTCCCTTCTTTTAAAAAGCTCCCAAACTAATTAGAGTAACTTTTTAAGTATAAAATGGACAGGAGAGGCTATAGGTAATGAAAAACTTCAAAAGAACTGTAAAGATCAAGCCTTGAGAATATAGACTTATTCTCTCTTGCTCTGTGTGGTCAATTGCCTGATGTTCTGCGCTGAAAACATTTAAAGGCCTCTTCCCAATTTAAAGAGAATGATTTGTGACCAGTTACTTATGTCTACCATGAGCACAGAATGGAGGCGGATACATATATCTTTACCAACCTTAACTACTAATGATATTGAGCATATGACTATCAACTTGTATGTTTCCTCTTCTGTGACTTGCTCATTTCTCTTTTAACTGCTTGCATTTTTAATTCTGTTGTTTTGTTTGCATTAATTCATGTAGACTTTTAGGGGTCATTTTTATACTTTGTATATTAATCATAGTTAATTATGTCACAAATATCTTCTGTCAATTTGAAGCTTATCTTTTAAATGGTATATTTTGAAGAAGTTAATTTTAATGTAGTTGAATTTATCTCTTTTATTTTAAGTACTTTGTGAATCTAATTTAATAAATCCCTTCCCACTTCTAGGTCATATATATATTCTTCTCAATTGTTTTCTAAACATTTTAAGGTTTTGTTTTTCACATTTAATACTATCTGGGGCTGACTTATACTATGGTCTGAGTGGCATGGAAGCTTTCAGTGCTGTCCTGGAGACCCCTTTCTCTAGACCAATTGAAGGTTCTTTCCCTAAAACAAAAGAACCTGTTAACCATGGTCTTTACCGAAGCACTTCAGGGTAAGAAGGGTCTAAGTAACTTCCTTTCCTATGCTGTTGGAGGCACCACTAAATCAGCAGATTGTAAAGAATGAGACTGCTGGCTCCCAGTCATCTCTACAGCCTTCCAGAGACATTGTTAGTGCCTTAGCTCCTGTCTGGACCCTTCTAGCTCTTGGTAGCTCTTTTCCATTCTGGGAAATAGGTCCATAGGAAAGTGTTAGGAACTTACCACTCCCAACCATGAGCTACTTTCTTAGAGAAGAGTGTGAAAGTTCAACCTGTTTCCATTACTCTGTCCCCAGTGGCTCCAGCAGCTGAGTTCTTAGTGGTTAGTAGAGTAACCAGAGCCAGGAGTTGACATAAGTTGGGTGATATGCAGGAGCTGATAGCACAGCCCCAAAGGAGCCAATTGTGTGGTCCTACCTTAACACCTTGAAATCAGCTAGTGTGTGATTATTTGCAGCACAGAATTGGCAAACACTACAAATCCAGCCTTCTCCCATTCCCCCAGAACCTACTGTTAAACATTTACCAACACTAAAACCATCAAAATCCTACCTAATGGTGGCTTCTAATTGACAGGTCCACTTGTGATTATCTCTGTTCCTGAGGCAATCCCAAGTCCTAATCACTGTGTGGCTCCTTATTTAGCCTTTGACCCCTCAATGCAAAAGTGGAGTTATTTTACACACACACATTAACAGAGGTAGAACCTAACTCTCAAAGAGGGGTTTTGTTATTGAACACTGTCCTGGATCTTGCCTTCTTTAGCTCTGAAATACCATGAATAGCCATACCTTAGAGTTGGGATAATTACCTTAGAAGAGGAAGTAGGTACCTGAGGGGTTCTTATCCTTGAGGGATTCTTATCTCAATAAACTTGGACTGTATTCCAATAGGGTATATGATTTTTTGCTAGATTGTTTTCAAAAGAGCTTGTTCAAATATCTGTATGTTGAAGGACATCTGAAACAGAGGTGATTCTTTTCTTAGCCACTTACTTACTCTGCAACCTTGAAATCAATCCCTTTCTGTCTTGTGCCTCCGTTTCTGTAATTATCAAGAGAGAGCTTACTTTAAATAAATGGTTTCACATATATTTGGGGCAGTAAACCCCTTTTACAGAACACTAACTTGTGCCCACTTCTAAAATATGAAACAGATTAATGAGTAATGACATGTCTGAAGCTAAAGCTGAGTTAAGGGACTGGAAAGGAAACCAAAAAGGTGAAAACCCCAGGCACTAGTGACTCACACTTGAAATCCTAGCTACTTGGGAGGCTGATATCAGGAGGATGGTAGATCAAAACCAGCATGGGCAAAAAGTTAACGAGACCCAATCTTAACCAATAGCTAGGTGCAGTGGAGCATGCCTATTATCCCAAGCATACAGGAAGCTGAAATGGAGGGGGAATCTTGTGAAACTCCATCTTAATAGAAAAAGCTTGGCATGGTGATGTGCACCAATCCTTGCAATGACAGTGGGAAGCCTAAAATAGGAAGATGGGGACCAGGCTGGCCTGGGCAAAAAGTGAGACCCTATCTCCAAATTACCAGAACAAAAAGGGACAGCGGTATGACTCCAGTGGTAGAGCACCTGCCTACGAAGGGTAAAGACCTGGGTTTAGACCCCAGTTCTGCCAAAAAAAAAAGAATTGTGTTTTCCATAATTCTTCCTGGCAACACACCAGGTTATTGGAAGGAACACTACCAGTAATTACACAGGATAGAGGTGAGATCTCTCTCACACATCATGACATATGCTCCAGTGTACATTAATTGCCGACAACTGCTACACTACTTTCTAAGTTATAGGGGGGTGGGACCTAAGACATAGAGTTTTCTTTGGCTAACCAATTTGAACATTTAAGGCCAGAGCTGAATTGCTTATGATAATAGAGGACAGGATAAGTATTGTGTCCAGTGCTCTCTATAAAGTCAGGGCTCTCTTTCCTCTCTGAATGGTGAACAAAAGTTAAAGGCATTTTCTTGGAAGAAATGTAACATCAGAAGCCTTTCCAGGATGCTCCAAACCTTTTTCCAGCCCTCGTCGAAGGGAGGGTCAGAGAGGTATGGCTCCTTATCTGATCGGTCTTCTGCTGCCAAGACCAGCCCTGACATGATTCCTCTGAACCCAAGGGCTTCGCACCCATACTGAGTTTTCCTCCAGCCCACATTCTCTATTGTGACTGCTTACTAACCTGAGCTACCATAGCTTCTTTCTTTCTTGGACCACAGTTGTAGTAACATCCTAACACATCTCCATGCCCATTTTTTTGGGCCCTTCAATCCATTCTCTTCAATTGCTTCAGTGTGTTCTTTTAATCTAAATCCTCCAAGGGCTTCCTACTGCACTTAGAACAAAGTCCAAGACTCCTTATTTTTTGGCTCTCAAGCACCTAAATGATCTGCACTCTACCTACTTCTTGAAACCCATTATCTATCATTCTCCTCCCCTTCTCTAAAATCCAACTACATGAACTTTCTTTTCCTTTCTCAAACTTTCTGCTGGTCTTTGCAGTTACAACTCTGTAAGTCAGATACATACCCTCCCCAGATCTGTAAATGGCTGGCTCCTTCTTATCTTGGTACAAAGGTCATCTTCCCAGAAAGGCTTCCTTGATTACCAGTAAAATTCCACCAATCCCCACACTCCCACAAGGCATTCTCTTTTCTTCTTTTATTTTCTTCCCATTCGTTATTAGTAACTGAAATTATGTTATTATAATTAAATGAACAAATTTTGCTCATTTGTTTATTGTCTGTTTTCCTCTAAGATCTAAATGCTATGAGGTCAGGACCCTGTCTGCTTTGTTCTAATCTGTGTCTCCAGCATCTAGTACAATGCTTGGCACATGGCAGATATTTAGCAAGTATTTGTTGAACAAATGAATGTATTTGATGTTGTTAATTCAGTATATTGATTCTAATGGAAGAACCAGTACCAAACAGGGCCAGCTGGGATGCTCATAAAATGTGCATTTTCTTACTATTCTTTTCTTCCTCTGAGAAGGTTCTCCTTGGTATTTATTCTTCCAGGTCCTAAAAGAGGTGTTAGCTTCACCCTCAGCTGACTTCAGAAATTCAAAGAAACTCAATTACCCTACACTGCAAATAAAACCATCCATGTCCTTAACTCTTTTCTTCTCATATGCCTTATGGTTCAATTTGAAGGATACCAGGAAGGGTCTGAGACTAAATCAGGGAAACTCTTTAGTTCTTCATAAATAAATCTACTCTCTCAGGAGAGTTCCAACATGTGATCTCTTCCACAAGATATTCTTCTACTTCAGTGTTGAGAGTTTCTCTCCATGTGACCTGTACCATGTGCTATCTCTGCCTCTAATAGGAGATATGTGTGCCCTTTGGTTCTCCACAGAAATTGCCAGAAATTTCTTAATTTCCATAGGATGTCAACTCCCATTCTATTTTAGTCCTTGGTTTTGGGGGTTTTCTTTCCCTCTAATCTGAGAATAAGCATAAACTGGCAAAATAGATTTGGTCCATTTATTTTCAAGTCCATCTAAAGGGAAATCATGGAATCAACTGGATTAGAAGACACCCCTCTGTCCTCACTGTGAAAGAGAACCCCAGTCCCTTGTCTGAACCCCCAAAGCAATATTTGTCCTTTGAATTCTAATTACAAACTTTGGTGCCTTTAGGAGCTCTTTGTTGGGTCTGTTCTTAAACAATACTGTTTCAAAAAGATGAAAAAAGATGTCTGAAGGGCTGGTAGAGTGGTTCAAATGCTAGAGCACCTGCTTAGCAAGTGTAGGGCCCTGAATTCAAACCCCAGTAATGCCAAAAAGAAAAGTATCTGAAAGTCTCTGTTGTGACCACAAATACACTCTGCCCTATCCATACTGATCTTGATTTTGCACAGAATGTTCTCTGATTCGCTCCTTTCCTTAATTATGAATCTTTGATAAGAATGTTGTGTTCTGTGTGAATGATCCATTAGGGGACTTTGGCCAGATGAGAAGCTCTAACTTTGCCCCAAGTCTGCCCCCAATACATTAATTATATAGCTAGGTTGAAAAATGCTTTAAAACATCTTTATACTTTATAAATTAACATTAAACCCTTAATATTTGTCCAAAATATGCCCTGAAACCTTTGCAAATCCTTAATTTTGTAACTACCAATGACAAGTAACTTTTCTTAGTAACTGTACATGGATGGTTAGCCTTGCATTGTAAACCTCATCTTTCTTGATCCCAACTGATATAATGAGCCATTCCATCCTTTTTGAAGCATTCTTCCTTTGGTGTCCATATTGGTAGCTCCCTCTCAGCTTTCTTTGTTGGCTCCAACTCCTCCCCCTAGATTGCTAATTATTGTGATCATCATAGCATGGTACCGAGCTCTTTTTTTCTTCTCATTTGACATTTAATCTCAAAGATTCTTCCTAATTCCAAAAGTTTCAAAGACATCTCATATGTCAATGGCTTCCTTATTTACATTCCATTCTAGTAGTTTGTTTGATCTCCTAATCAATACCTCCAACTGTTTATTGCAGTTGGATATGCTTGGATATCTTAACATGTCCACAGTTGGACTCTTGATTATCTCCTTTAAGCCTTCTCCTGTGGCCAATTTCTCCATCCCAACAAATGTCACCATTAGCTATTCAGTTGCTCAAGCCAAGAATGTTGAGTTATCCTTGACTTCTCCTTCACTCTCCCTTTCCCACATTCAATCCACCATCAAATCCTGTAATTCTTGCTTCCAAAATGTGTCTAAAATCCATCCAATTTTCTCTAACACTATTGCCACTGTTAATGGCACCAGTGAAGTCTGTGATCAGAAGACTTCCAAGTTCTTTGTGTCCTACAGGGAAGAATCCATCATAGAACACATGGGTGTAAATAGAGTTTATTAAAAGTTAGGAAAGAGAAACACAAAGGGGAACGTGGTGGAGGCCAGGTGGAATCTGGAGGCCAAAAGAGCATGTTTCTCTTCCCAGGTACTTTTAAAACTTACACTAATCTATGGGAAGGGAGGAACCAGGTGAAACCATCCAATAATCAATGAGTGGGGCAGGGCATGGATGTTTCCTAGCCAGGTGAGGGCGGTCCCTGAGACACAGCATTGTCAATTTGGAATGTAATATTTTTCTATGAGTTCTGAACTTCCCCTAATTTTAGCCTACCTCACCACCATTCAAGTCCAAGTTGTCCTGGCCTCATTTGTTCTCTTCTAATGCATTAACTACACATGGCAACCAGGATGATCTTTTAAAATTGCACATCAGATTATGTCACTTGCTGGCTCCAAATTCTTTAATGCTTCCCTTTGCAATGTAATAAATTCACAAATCCGCCACAGGGCACACAAAACACACTGTTAGTTGGTCCTGCAACTTCTCTGCCACTTTTCTAGCTTTCACTCTGCTCCAGGCACACTGTCCTTTCCATTCCTTGAAATGTACTAAATCAATGCAGGGAAAACTTAGTGAAATGCAATGCTCTAGTTAACTGAAGAATAAAAAATGTTTCCACTATTTTTTGGTTGAAACTCTCTTCAGAGTTTTCAGTATGATTCCACTATTCTGCTCCAGAAGTCAAAGTCAACAAACATGTTAGTAATGTTGTTTATAAACTGAAAACCTGACCTGGGGAAAAAATGACTTTGGAACCACTTTTTACTAGAAACAACATAATCAGTTGTTGCTTTTCAGGAAAATGAAAAAAAAAAAACCGTAGAATTCAATCTTTCTCATTTTCCCAAAAATTCAAAGATCAACTTCATTGCAATTATTGTCATTGCATTTGTTTGAGGAAAACTGCACAATCTATTTATCTGTCCACTAATTGGCCTGTTGCTCCTAAGAGTGGAGTAGGATTTGTGCACAGTTCATCAATTCCACTTAAGGTAATCTCTACCTGCATATTATGTGTATTTGTATAGGCAGTTCCATATCATGACAAGTTATTTAAATTATTTCACCCTCAGTTTTCTCACCTATAAAAGTATTTGTGAGACATTTAGAACAGTAGGCCCTTAAATTGATAGTTGTTATAAGAAAATGAGAAGATTCATAAATAGATCTCCCTCTTTGTATCTTATTTAATTTCTTTACATCAAAGATGATCACACTTTGCTATTACCAACTTTTAAGATATTAAGTTCACTGTTTAAATTTCCTTTTCCCAACCATATCTTTGTCCTCTCAAAAACAGACATCCAGGGTTGGGAAGTGGTTAGGAAGACTCTATTCATGTCATACTTTGGTGCCTCGCTCAATTCCTCTTTCTGGACATAAGCTTTTTAAAACACCATATTGTTATCTCAAGGTCTGACCTTTTAGTTTTAGATAAGCAGGGATTTTCCATCAGTCTCTATTCTGCTCATGGTAAACATCAACTCTTCAGAGCATGCCCTGTCTCTCTTGTAAGGCTCCACACAAGTCATATATTCAAACAGAAGACCCCTGACACTGCCATGAAGAAGAATGACTCTGGGAGGGGTTTTCCATGTTACACCAGATTTGAAAGTCAAAGGGTCAACTTGGGCAATTTAGGTCCTCCATCAATAATTTCATCTGGGACAGGATCATCAAATCCCTTCATATCAAGCAAGACCTAAGACCACTGTATCAGAGACTAAGCCAATGGCCCTGCATAATCTGAAATCCTTTTTTTTTAAACTAGGTTAGCCTCTAATAAGATATCATAAGCCTATCAAAAGTCAGTGGGATTAAAGGAAAATTGAGGGATTTCCAGCGACTATTTCATAGTGTGAGGGAAAAAATGAGGGGGAGAAGTAGGTCTCCTTGGGAAAATTTATTAACATTTTTAAGGAGTCATGGTTGAAATGGTCAAATGTCACCTGGATATTCCTTTATGTTCCATAATTAACTTATAACAAAGAAATGTTTAAATGAATCAGTCATAAAACAACAGAAGGTAGAGAATGACCCTTCTATTTTTAACAGAATGAGAAATTTATGCCACCAAATTATAGTCCGTTGACAGACTACAATGTTTTCCTATCAGAGACTGTTGAGTGTAATGATTAAATAACTCCTGTTTTATTATTATTTGTTTTTAAGCAACTGGTTTGATTTTAAAAAATTCCTGGTCAATGTGTAAAACAGTGCAAGACTAATCCATAAAAATTATCAATACCAAAAAATCATGGGTAAACCTGGTTCCAGTTACTAGGGACAGAGGATGTCCACATGTGAAATAAAGCAAGTATATTCTGTAACTCCAAAATAATTGAAAACAGAGGTTTAAGGAAAACCTGTTGTCATCTGTATAGAGAGATTGGTGCAACATACGCAACTTGGTATTCATTCTGAGTTGGTAACAATATGAGAGAGATGAAATTTGTTACTAAGAGATTTTGTCCTAACAACAGATGCACTGAGACGTGTGTGTGTGTGTGTGTGTGTGTGTGTGTGTGTGTGTGTGTGTAGTCAAACTGATCTAAAGAAAGGAATAATAATTTTTACAGTCTTAAATTTTTAAGCAATTTCTTTTTACTTTCATGTTGGTTATATTTTGTGATTTCCTCTCCAGGACCCAGAAGTAGATCAGCTTCTGATCTAGATATTTCTGAACTAAAAGATCAGAATTGAGTAAGGTGCCTGCTTTTGGATGGGCCTACATGTCACATGTCATGGCCAGTTTTATGGCCACTGAATTGTCTCCTACATGATTCCAAAGAAAGGAAGACGAAGCTAGAGACACCAGAATCTATTGTGACAATGAGATTGCTATAAATTTCATTTTGTTTCTAACAGCTTATACAGAGAAATAGAAAAATATTCTCAAAATCTTAAAATATTTTTGAATACTCAATAAATATTCTCAAATATTCTAAAGCAAGGAGCCTTTGGTTCATAAAAGGACTTGGAGGATCATGCTTAAACTTTCAATTTCCCTAATTTCTTCTCTCAACCTCCTTCCTTTCTTCCTTTCTTCTTTTGATGCGATCTCTTGTATTTAATATCCAAATCACTAGCTCGTTAGATTTTCAAATATAACATGTTTTGCAGAAGTGTAGTGTTGAAGGCAATGCATATTTAATTTCTTAAAAGATAAATACACTATTATTCGCTAATAATTTTAAAAGATTTTTTGATGTATAAAAAGAAAAAATGTCTTTTAAGAGCTATATTATTCATTTTTCAAAAGTCAAACTCCAATTTTTAGTTCCAGAACAAAATATGAAATATGTTATGAATTTGGCCTTATGAAATGATCAGTATTACTAGCTAGCACTGTTTTATTCTTGAGCAACACTAGGTTTCCACTTGAATACCCACACAATAAAAAAATCTTCTCTACCTTAAACTTTTAATTTTCAGAACCAAATAACTCATGCAGGCACAAGTAACCATTGTTACATTCTCTCAATCTTCTCTTCCTTCTTCCCAAAGGAATCAAGAAGACAGATAATGAACAGGAGAGGGACCAAGAGGAGAAGAAACTAGGATTTTCAAAAAACTCAAATCTTCTTACAACATTCCCTTTTACAAAGCTCTCATGTCTACCCACAGACAACCCCTTAGAGGAGAACTCAAGGACTAAACTTACCTCCCTTTTTCCCCATCCCACTACCCATCCCAGGGTTTGCTCCAATCACACTGGGCTGCCAGTGTTTATCCAGTCACACTGTTCTTCCATCTCCACTTCCTCCACAATGCAATGAGCTTCTTTCAGACAATTGTTGCTCTTGCTAGTATAGTTAGCCTTCCATATTTGCAGGTATATGAATTCAAACAACCTCAGATTAAATATATTTGAAAAAATTCGCATTTATACTTAACATATATAGACTTTTTCTTGTCACTACTCTCGAAATATGAAGTGTAACAACTATTTATATAGCATTTACATTGTATCAGGCATTATAAGTAACCCAGAGATTATTTAAGGTATACAGGAGAATGTTCAGAGACTATGTGAATACTACACCATTTTATACAAGAGACTTGAGCATCCACAGCTTTTAGTATCCAAGAAGGGTTCTGGAATCAATCTTGCATGTACACCAAGAAATGACAGCATTTGTATTCTCACCAGCGTACAGAACAACTTGCTCAAACTCATCGTCTATGAAAGTTTGTAAACTTGAAATTCTTAAAAAGGAAAGTTTTCGAACTTGCCAGTGGGACTGGAGGTTGAACTCAGGGCTTCACATTTGCAAAAGCAGGCACTCTACTGCTGAGCCACCTTTACCCAGCATCAGTTTTCTTAACATACTATGTATTTGTAAGCTAAGAAGACTCTACATTCAGGCTGATGTGTAGGGAAATGCACACTGATGGATCAAATATAAATTAGTATAACTTTTCTAAAGAGGAATTTAAGCATTCATTTTCAGAAGTAGAGTAGCCACTTTTTTTTTTTTTCAGTGTTGGGGATTAAACCCAGGGCCTTAGGCATGCTAGGTAAACACTCTATCATTTTTCTATACACCTAACTTTTTAGAAAAATTTTAAGTACTTATTTATTTAGATTTTTAAATTTTAATTATGTTGTTAAACATTTTTATTAGCATATATTAGCAGTAAGGAGGAGTCCTTCAGTCTTACAATATATCTAGATTAGATTCACTCCCGGCATCACTCTCTCTCACTCCCCTCCTGCCTACTTAAAACAATTTCAACAGGTTGCATTATTTAACTTTCATACAAGTATATAAAGTACACATTCGCCATCCTTTACCCTTTCCATTCACCCTCCTACCTCCCGTTACTATCCACCCTGGAACAGAACAGGACCTATTTTACATTCCTGTCCTTTTTCCTTTTTTTCAGTACTGGGGCTTGAACTCAGGGCTTACACCTTGTACCACTCCACCAGTCCTTTTTTGTGATGAGCTTTTCTGAGATAAAGTTTTGCAAACTATTTGCCCAGGCTGGCTTCTAACCACGATCCTCCTGATCGATTGCTGCCTCCTGAGTAACTAGGATTACAGGCAGAGTCACTGGCCCCCGGCTTGACCTTCATTGTATTAAGTGTAGATTTATTGCTTAAAGAGGTTCCACTAAGGTATTTCACCCATAAATATAAAATACTTTAATCAGATTAACTCTTTCTATTACTTTCTTACTCTTTCTCTCCTACCCAGTATTATTCAACATTGTTCAGTGTGTTTTGTCATGTCATCTTCATACACATATGCAATTTATTTCATATTATTCACTACATTTTTCTTCTCCTTTCCCTCCTCCTTTTGGAGTTTTGACACCCTACTTTAGGATCTCACTGTGTAGCTCAGACTGGCCTGAACTCACATTCTTCCTGCTTCCATCTCCCAAGTGGTGAGATTATAGGCCTATGCCACCAGCCTCCACAGAAAGTTGCCACTCTTGGCCTGGAGATTCTAATTCTGAAAATGTATCCTGAGGAAATAATCCTGTGTACATATAAGCAAGTTTGCCCAGACAATGTTTACAATATCCAATTATGATAAACAAACAAGAATTCATTAACAAAATAATGGCATATTCATCCAATGGAATGAGAGTGTGCACTCAATAAATACGGGGCCATAAAAAGACAATGAAATAGTATTTTCAGCTTTGAAAAGATGATAGTGTTATATTAAAAAGTTAAAAATGTGGTTTGCATATTATAATCTAAGTTTTGAAACAAAAGAAATGTGTTTTATTCATAGAAAATGTCCAAAAGAACATGGGATTATTTTCTTAGTTACTTGAGTAACTATAAAAGATTTTTAAAAAATAGTACTGTGAAGTGAAGTAAACACTGTATCTTAATAGGAACATATCAAAGTGCCTACACACACCTCCCTTCTAGGAGCAAAGCAAGGAGGGAGAGGAATACCAGTGGCTTAATGTCTCATAATTTGTTGCAAGCCACTGAAAAGTCTCAGCCATGTCAGTGGGACAACTCAGACACTTGGTAGGAGACTTCCCACCATGGAAAGCTGAGATTTCCCATTACATAAGCAATAATTGTCCTTACATCATCTAATACACTTTTAAAAGAGCTGAAATTTTTTATTGCTTTTTTTTTTTCAGAACTCCTCCTCTTACTGTGGCCATCTCACCCACACACATGCTCAGCTCAGTCATTTCATCAAAGGGAGAACGACTGTTTTCCTACATCCTATCCCCTACTCTCATCTGAACAGTTTGCTTGAAACTCATTCATCAATCAGAAAAACACAAAGAGAAAGATAAACAGAAAACTGAATCACATTTTCTTAAACATTTCAACCACCAGTGGGCTTTCAAATTCCATTTTAGGTCATTATTGAGTAGCTTCATTGATTCACTACTAACTCCCCCTCCCCCCAAACCATGGTTTAAAACAGAGCTTTCAGGTTTGTGAGAATGAAGATGTTATCACGGAGAAGGTAAAGGGCCTGAGAGACAGCTGGTTGCTTTTACAGGGACTGATGTATCTGGAAGGAAAATCAGCCTGGCTTCTGAATATAAACAGGAATTAGTAAAGTAGAACAAATAAGCACAGTGATTGAGAGACCTTTCCCATACAGCCGGCCCCTGTGATGGAAGAGAAAAACACCAGACCCCTGGGCCCTCCCTGGGCTTTCTACCAGACTCAGTGGAGAGGAGGACAGGCTTTAGAGCTGACAAACCTGATTTAGAATACCAGTTTGGCCACTTCATAATGCTATGTACTAGGCGTATTACAAAATTCTCCAAGGCTCAGTCTTCCCGCTAAGAAAATGGATGCAATAAAACTTACCTCACAAGGTTGTTAGAAGTAATTAAAGTCAATACAGGACTTCCCAGCACCTAGCCCATGTGAGTACTAAATAAATTTGAGGAAAGGAAGAGAAGTCAAATGGGATATAGGGAAAAATCTTTTTTGTTTTCTTTTGTTTTTGTGCTTGTGTGGTTTTGTTTGTTCGGTTTGGTTTGGGGTTTTGATTTTTTTTTGCAGTGTTAGGGGCCCAATCCAGGGCCTTGTGCATGCTAGACGAGCACTCTATTACTGAAATATATCCCCAGCCCTAGGGAATGTTTTTAACGAAAAGATTTCCAAATATTATCTTTTATTTCCAGAAGATCAGCCAGCATCCAACATCAAAAATAGAAAGCACCAGTTGAACTCACACTACCTCCATCCAGTTGGAGATCGGGGTTACCTCAGCCTTTCTGAGGAAGAAAGCAGGATCCTATTTTTAGAGACTCTGACTCTTTAGCCTTGTGCTCTTTGGTATGTTTTCCTGCAGTTTTCAGGATCAGTTCACCATCATGGGTGTCTCCCTGTCATCAGAAAATGTAATTAAACCTCCACTCACAGCTGTGGTTTGAGGAATTTTGAGGCATAGATTTTAAAATAAAAGAGGGAAGAGATTAAAGAGAACAAGAGTTACCAATTGAAAATGGCATTCTTCATGGATGGTGTGTTTGAGTTATTGAAGTTTAATCATAAACCTATTATTTGGAAATGCAAATGTCATTGATTTTCAGGGGCTTCACATTTTTCACCTGACTCCCTCCCTGCCAAATGAAATCTCACTTGCTTGAATGAGGCAAGGTCTTTCCAGGACCCTTCCTAGGTCATTTCCCATCAGCTTGTTTACCAGTGCTCTCCCTTGCATTCTCTCTCTCTCTCTCTCTCTCTCTCTCTCTCTCTCTCTCTCTCTTTCTCTCTCTCTCTCTTTTCTCTCTCTCTCTCACACACACACACATACTGCCTTAGTTCCCCATGAGAATGATAAAAGCAATGGCTGAAGCAAAGTGACATACAGCCTTCAACAAATCAAAAGGCTCATTGGCCTGGAAGGAATCACAGACATCATGTCCCCTATCTGTCTGATAAAATTTCATCTAAAACTCTTCTCGGCTGAGTAGAGATCAGGTCAGTCCAAAAGATCACTAGCAAGTCAATCCCCACACACTCATTCATTCCCTGACCCCAACAACAGATATGTACTAAGTGTTAATGATAACAATAATAAAAGCCTACATTTATTAGGACCCTACTAATGTACACAAAACTAAAGGCATTTCATAAAAGAAAGATACTAAATAACGACAAATAAAAATATGTAATTACAAAATTGTGTCCTCTAGCAAGTGCTGTGAAGAAGTTCAGAGAACTCCATGAATATCCAAAAATGGAGATCTGACTACATTTAAAGAAGACCTGATATGTTCAAAGAACTAAATGAAGCCAGTGTTCTCAGAGCAGGTAGAGCAAGAGGTGAACAGGACTGGATCAGATGTGTCTCACTGAGCATAGAAAGAATACTCATCTTTACCCTAAGAGCAATGTGAAGGATATCCATGGGATTCGATCTTAAAGTAGGGCAGATAGCACAGGGCTTGTGTACATTCACTTCACCAAAGCATAAGACTGGAGTTCAGGGCTGAAATTCAGACTCTCTTAAAGCTGAACAGTGTCAAAAAAAAAAAAAAAGCTAAACAGTGTCACAGAAAGATGACTTTCTATGCATCCCCACACCAGCCAGCCAGCCTTTTCTCAGAATCTGCTGAAGTCTACAGTCATTTGAATCTGGCACATTTATTGATTTTCCCCTACCTCCACTCCATGCCTGACTCTGCTGACAGCTGGGGAGAGGTAAGTAGTCGAATAAGACACAGATAAAAACAAATCCAAAGCAGTACTGAAAACGCAGCTGTGAAGACCAGCAGGGTTTGACTGAAAAAGATAGGAACTAGATCCTGGGTTACTGTGCCACTTATTTCCTGTGTGATCTTGGGAGAATACCTCTGTGAATCCAATTTGGTGCCTGGGAGTAAGTTTTATACAGTGAAAGGACTATTGAGAAATTTTTCTTGGATTTTTAAACTTAAAAACCAACTTATTAAAGTTACAAATTTAAAGATACACTTTTCCTTGGATTTTACATTTACCTTACAAATCTTATTTTTCTATTTCTAAGCAGTTTTTATTTATCCCTTTTTTCTCACTTTTAATGGGCCTATTATCAATGGTTGGTTACATTAAAAACTGAGGGAATTAAACTCTCTCAAATAGTTTAAACTGCATGCATAGGTTATATTTCATTTAAAGGGCATTAATTGTCTGACCAACAAATATTCCTGAACATTTAATCTAATAAATTATGCTTACAAATATGATTAATAGGAATTGCCACTTAAAGTTGTACATCAGTACTTTGTCAATTATACATTTTAAGTCAGAATAGCCTGAATATCATTTTAATGAATTAGGTTCTCTTAAATATCACAAGTATATAGAAACACTAAATATGTCCTGCCTTATAATACAAAAATTACAGTTCTGATCATTTTAAACATTTCTGTGTATAATCTAAGATTTCCAGGAAACTAAATGCTTACCCAGTAAAAAAAAGACAATCATCATCTAAGCTAACTGAAATTACCTTACAAAGAATTATGGGTTAAGCATAAGTTTTGAAGATTCAAGTTTCCTGGGTGATGTTTTTTGCAAAAACCAAGAAAACTATTCAGTCTTTCAAAGCAGTGTGGGGAGTTGTGTCCTCAGCATTCCTGGTGTTGCTAATTTTCAGAGACTTTGGTAGCCTTGATTGACACAGTGAGCACTGTTTTTTAATGGTCATGTCAATTATTCTGGATCTTAAGCATTTTCTTTGGCCCTAAGAATTCTGCATGTCTCTTTCATTTACTATTTCAGACTTTTGGAGGTGGGGGGATACTGAGGTTTGAACTCAGGTTATTATGCTTATTGCTAGGTAGGCACTCTTACCTCTTCAGCCACTCCACCAGCCCATTTTTATGATGAGTTTTTTCAGGATAGGAACTGTTTGCCTGGGCCTGACTTCAAATAGAAATCCTCCTGATCTTTGCCTCCTGAGTAGCTAGGATTACAGGTATGAGCCACCAGCATCCAGCTACTATAACAGACTTTTAAATGTAATAGAATCCAAAGATAAGTGAGGTGGATGTCTTTTCATTCTAACTCTAAGTAGCATTGGGCTTAATGGAATCTCACCTTCTTTGTGGCCTACTGAATTTTGGATATCTCACATGACCTTGATCTGTAGTCACAATTTATTAAATCAATGTATACACAAACTCCTGTCTCTCTGTGTCCTTATCTCTAGTGCCTTAGAATTAATGCTAATTAAGTAAGAGAATGTACATGAAAGTCACTTGTGAACCATAAAGCACTATACAAATATTAGTGCCTAACAAGGAGCGAAGCACACAGCAGACATTTAGATAGACAGACAGACATATAGATAGATAGACAGTATGTGAGAGAGACAGAGAGAGACAGACAGAGAGAGACTGTGACTTGAGTACACCATGAGAACATGTGGAAATGATTACTTCCAGCTGGGTATTCAGAGAACGCATCACTGAAAGTAGGGCATGCAGATGGACCTTGATGAATAAATAGGGTTTTAACCGACTGGCAATCATGGTGGGGAAGACTATGAAAGTCCATGGACTTTCTGACATAAAGTTTTAAGAAAGAAGGTTTCTCAGAAGCATGCAATAATTCTTCCATCCACCACCTGTCTGACCTCCTACACTTCTCATTTCCTACATTTTAATCGCCTTATTGCCATGTCATTTTTTGTCTCGGACCTCTTACCATGTATTTCTAAGAGAAACACCATGTATCCACTAAGAGAATGCTAAGGGAGGCCTGGGGCTCTCCTCTGGGTTAGCTGACAACATTCTCCAAGCTGTTATCTCTGTCCAGGATGGGGGAGTGCATCTCATGACCTCAAAAACGAAGACTTCTTTTGAATGCTAAACTAGTAAAACTTCACATGCAAGTGGCACTAGCCACTGGAAAGACCAAATAATCTGAGAACCTGCTGCAAATATACAATGACACTCTGGGGTACACATGAACTCCAGTTCAGATGACTCAGGTATCCAGGCTCTTTTCATTTCTTGAATATTACATTATGTAAATATGCCAACACAGTTTTTTAAATTAAGGTACACATTACATGTTTATAGTTATATACTTTGAATGTTCAACAATATACGGCGGTGTGGCTATGTTATTCAAAGGTTAACTGCCTTACTCGTGTAATATTCATAGTATACTTTAGGCACAATGGCACATTTGTCAAAGATGCTTAGTGGACGCTTCCTCTTTCAATCCTACCTTTGAATTTCAAATGAAGCATAACTTTGAAAGTTTTGGGTTATGTGAGGCTACAGACTAAATGTCCTTCCTAGCTACCAAGGTCCCCCTAACTCTGGTAGGCTCTAAGTAAAACTGTCACAAGTCAGTAATTTACTAAGTGGAAATATTTTACATTCATTTATGTTGCAAGTATAGATCTAGTGAAGTTCAATTGTCCACATTTATGAAGAAAGCAATAAATGGCTGGTTGGGAGCTCTATGTACCCTGGTGAGTTTGGAAGTGACTTCAGGCTCCCTTTAGAGTGATCAGGCAAGGAGACACCATCACACTGGGGCATCCCCAAAATTCCTCAACAGAGAAGTTATTTGTCTAGGGCTATCCAATTTCCTTTGAGGATAACCTTTTGATTTACTTGCCTTGGGGACAGACACCTAGCTGCCAGGAGTTTCATTGCAAGGCAGAGGCCACCAGTTCTGTGCAGGCGTTTTATTAAACCCATTCCATCTCTTACTTCTACTCCATACACATACATACATGTGTATATGTGTGTATGTGTGTGTGTGTGTATGTATATAATGTACATGTCCTTATCTTTGCACAGACACAGATTCTGGAAGAAAGATGAGCTCCTTCCTCAGCTGAAGCACCTAGACTATGGTTTCCTCCCTTTTATATCTTCATTATGGCTTACACTTTCCAGAAATGTGTTCTCACCCTGCTAAGAGATTTCATGACTGGTGCTTTCTCTTCCCTCAAGTCTTAGCTCAAATATCACCTCTTCAGGAAAGCTCTCCCTGTCTAAGTGGCTGTCCATCCCCAACCTCCTACCCTGCCCCTCATCCTCTACTCTTCATATGGCATTTACTACTGTCAGTTATATCGCTCTTATTCATTTGTTTATTGTTTTTATCCCCCTAGTGGAATTCAAGTTCCAGGAGAGCACAAATCTTGTCTATCAAGTTGTACATTGTATCATTAGATTTTAGGCACCTGGCAAAATGGAATTTGATAAATACTTATTAAGTTGATAAAATCATTCATTTGTTCATTCAACAGCTATTCATCAAAATTATTGCAGGTGCCAGGAATTATGCCTATGAGGAAGAACTTTAACCGCTTGTGACAAGTGTCTTCCTGTGCTGGGAGTGTATCTCAGTAATAGAGGACTTGCTTAGCATGTGCAAGGCTCTGGGTTCAACCCCCAGCACTGCAAAAAGAAAAGAAAGAGCTGGGTGTGGTGGTCCATGCCTATAATTGCAACTCAGGAGGCAGAAGTAGGAGGATCTCCATTGAAAGCCAGCTTGGTTAAACTCAAGAGGCCCTATCTAAAAAAACAAACTAAAAGGGAAGAAAAACCGAGAGAAGTAACTAATATCTTCCTGTTTCTCTACCACTTCCTACTTCCACTGTCCCATCTCACACACACACACACACACACACACACACACACACACACACACAGAGAGAGAGAGAGAGAGAGAGAGAGAGAGAGAGAGAGAGAGAGTAAACTAAAAGACATTTTTTCCACGTGACTATAAAGCATTCTGAGTAATTTTAGACCCCAACAAACTCAATAATAAACCAGTTGTACATTCAGAGAGCCTGTGTGTATAAGCTAGCTCTGTCTTTGCTGCCTTTTGGCCAGCCCCAAGAAAAGAAATCCAAAGACAGAGTGAACCTGTGCCCATGGCCAACTGCAATCCAAAGGAGACCCTGACTTCTGGCCATTCAGTGGATCCTGAATGTTTCCTGGGCCCAGCCTAGCAAATATTCAGCTTTAATAAAAGCCATGGTTCAGTGAGCAATTAGGGAAAGAGATCCAGGTGTCACTGGAAAGGGTGTTTTTCATTACAAGAACACATGGGGCTTGGCCAGGATGCAGCCTTCCTCAGCCTTGACTGTATCATAGCAAACAAGCCGGACCAAGAGCTTTCCTCTAGACACTTGCAGCTGGCTGGAAAATGAGCGTGATAATAAACACATGTTGCTTCACTGTGACTTGACAAATCAGATTACCTGCCTCAGACACACACAGGGGCTTTATGGAGAGGCAACTTGAAATTAAGCTTTCTAAATGTACAATGGGTTTATTGTTGTTGTTTCTTGGGGTCAAAAATTATTCAGAATGCCTTGTAGTCACAGTCACATAGAACAGATATTCCTATTTTATTGTCTCCTGTTCCAAAGGAGCTAACACCAGCCTTGTTCTTGTCAAGGAGCCCAAACATTATCATTCAAAAGCTGTATTTACAAACGGAGTGGGATGGCCATAAAATTGATGACCTTGCTGCTTCTGGAATCTCATAAAAAGTTTCCAAGCTGCTCCTCCCCAGAGCAAATAAGGGTGTTGCAGTTGCTAGTCCCCTGGCAGCCATCCAGCTGGGGTTATTACATTCCTCCCTCATAAACTTTCCTCTGGGCTCCAAATACAGACTCATGTGCTTAACCCTGGAGGTGGTGTTGTGTTTGGAGCATTTAAACTCAGAAGTAGAGGCAACATTGAGACACTGTTATGGGCCAGGTACCATGCAAAAGATTTTCTCATTCAAGCTTTATAAATTATTCATAGATGCTTCCAGTGGAAGCTTCAACCCAGAAAAGCAAGGAGACACATGCCAGCTCAGTGATATTTTTGCTGGGGTCACAGTGGGCCTTGTTTCTTTAATGTGTGCGTTTCCCAATGGCTTTCACAGAAATGATCAGGTGATACAGATGCGGCAGATGAGAGGCAATAGGGCATGAGTATGGGAAGGGTTTTTGGGAATCTGTTCTTTAGTTGATAAAAGAGGATCAGGCTTAGCTGACAGGTGTCTTTTGTCCTTTGTCCTTCTTCCCTCTGTGAATAAAGAACTTAAGGGATAGTACTCACCTTATGGTCAAAAAGGTGAAAGGTGGTAAAACAGGAAGAAGTGAAGAGCCCTGCCACATGGAAAGTCTCATGGAGATGCTCCCTCACACCCAAACTGCCTAGCTCAGGCTCCTTGTTACCATGAAAAATGAACCTCTTCCTTGTTGTGGTGAACAGAGCCTAAGGGAGCCTCCAATAGGGAGCCTACCTATTGGTGATCATGTCTTTTGTGTATCCTACTCTCCTTGATTACCATGGGACCCATAACTTGCTTCTCACAATAGGAACAAAGGTGATAGAATCTCTCTGCTAGACTATGGCATGTTATATAAGGCTTCACCTGAGAGCAGATTCTCCTTGCTGCCTTAAAAGAGTGAGCAATCTTGTGGGTCAGATACCTTTCCCTTGTGGGGAAAGCTCACATGACAAGGAACTGTGATTGGCTTCCAGAAACTGATAGCAAGCAGCCTCTAGAAACAGAGGCTGGCCTCCAATCAGTAAGAAGCTGGAACCCTCAGTCCCACAGGTACAAGGAAATACATTCTGCCAACAACCTAAATAAGTCTGAAATGGACTCTTCCCCAGTAAAGCCTCCAGATAAGAATGCAGCCCAGTTGACACATTCATTGCAGACCCTGAGCAAAGGACCTAATTAAACCACAGAAATTTTGAGATAATCAGTACATGTTATTTTCAGCCACAAAGTCTGTACAATTTGTTATGCAGCAGTAAGTCATTAGTACATTTCTTTACACTACTCTGGTTGTCTTTCCATTATGTACAACCAAAATGATATATATCTGGTGAATGCACAGATGATCATCTAGGGAGACTCCAAAAAATGTTAAGGGATAGGGGTTGATGCTCAGAGAGGGTAGATGAGCAGGGATTATTAGTAGTTGAAGAGAAAGTTGAAGTTTAAAATTTGTCTCCAAATACAACAGGCTTTGAGGTGCTTCCCAAAATATTGTAGGTTATTAAGAAATAGAAAAGAGAAAAATTGTTGAATGACTCTTTGGGTTAAGTATTTGATTGACCTAAGTCAGGAGAGCAGACTACATATTCCTGTTTTTAAAGATTTTGGTTTGATCAGAAATCCTTTTGTAATCAGTAAATAATACCTCTTCAGCACTCTGCGAAAAAACTGTACCAAGTTCTTCTCTTGGATTATCTTTTTAAATTTGCAACCATTAAAGTCCCCCACATGACAGATGAGAAAGCTGAGAGTCAGAAAAGTTAAGTGGCAAGCCAGTAGGGGTCATGGTCCAAATGCAGACAGTCTGGCTCCAAACCCAAGATACTTAAACACTATCCTTATTTACTCTGTTGTAAAAGATATAAAACAGAGGAAAAAAAGTCATAAGAAGAGGAAGGAAACCTTTTCTTATACCCCAGCCACCTGGGAAAAACCACAACTCTTTGATATAGTTCCTACCAGCATAGAAATTAGACTAAATATACAAGTGTTTGTCCTGTGTCTGTTTTTTCAGTTAACATGCTACAAGCAATTTTCTTGTATTATTCAAAGTTCCTGCAAGCCTTGACGGCAATATATTCCATTATATGAATGTACCATAATTTACGAAGTTCTTCCCTAATATCAGACAATTTGGAAGCTTTCTATTTAAGATTGTTATGAATAAAGCCGTAACCAGCATTTTTGTGCATAAAGTTTTTTCCACATTTTGAATTTCTGTGTTAGCATAGAATCCCACAAAGGATGTGACTGACTCAGAAATGATGCTTACACTTAAGGGTACTAACACACCATGCTATGCTTGGCTTTAGCTGAACAATAGCACCAAAAGAAGGAAGACCTTTATTTTCTGAACAGGAATGGTCCCTCCCAAGAGCATTCCTGTGGATTAGTTTCTCCAGAACTGACACGACTGGCTTTTTTTACCTTTAGAAGGCTGGATTTTTATTACCGTCTGGAATATAGTCTTTTTTTTTTTCAGAAGCTATAAAATTCAAGCCTAATATTTGGTAAACTTCCTGAGTGTTTATTTCATAAACTCACAACTGTAGCCTCAGTCCTTTTTATGTGTTTCTTAATAAGCACCAGGGGCTGAACACTGCTTTCCCGTGTGAGCAGACTACTGCTACCACCTAGTCTCTTGGTTTTCATTGGTACCCACCATAGTTCCCATTTTTTCCAGATGCTTGAAAGAACAAAAAGAAAGTCTTTAATCCTGTAAATAAAAAAAATATTCTTCAGTTTTTAGGTAACATAATTGAAACTGAAAAAAAAAATCATGATGCTGAAAGACCCAGGAAAACTACTTTCTCATTCCATTTTCTGCTGATCTGTTTTAAATTAGGATGACACAGCCAGATATTAGAATGGAAAGGAATCTTAGGGTACCCAATAGTGAAAATAACTGTCATTCATTGAACATTTAACTATGTGCACTAGATTCAGTAGTTCACATAGATCGTTTCCTATAATCTCAGCATAACTCTACTGGGTAAATAGACTTATTAGTCCCATTTTACAAGTGAGAAAATGGAAGGATGGAAAGATAACTTTTCAAGGTCATATAGTTATTTGGTGTTTTCATTAAACCAAAGAGATCTGAAAGACCTGGGGTCTTAAACTCTGCTCCAGAGCTCTAGGGATCATTGTGGGGATAAAGGCTACCCAGGAAGGAAAAGCAAGAGAGGAAGATTGTTATACACATGTATCTTTCCCTGCCCTGTGGTAGACAGAAGAATGGTGCCCCAAAGATATCCACATTCATCAGGGCACCAGTGGCCCACACCTCTAATCCTAGTTACTTGGGAAGCTGAGATCAGGAGGATCATAGTTCGAGGCCAACATGAGCAAATAGATCACAAGACCCCCCATCTCCAAAAGAAACAGAGCAAAATGGACTGGTGATGTGGCTCAAGCAGTAGAGCACATGCTTTGCAAGCATAAGCATGAAGCCCTGAGTTCAAATCCCAGTCACACATACATACACACACACACACACACACACACACACACACTCAAAGATATCCACATTTTTATCCCTAGGTAGAATATATTACTTTACATAGCAAAGGTATTTAGCAAATATAATTAAATTAGAGGCCTTGAGATGAGGAGATTAACCAGGATTATCCAAGTCAGACCAGTCTAATCACACAGATCCTTAAAAGTGAAGAACACTGGGCACAGTGTTGTGCTCCGTCCCAGCTACTTTGGAGGCTGAGGTAGGAGGGTCACTTAAGCCAAGGAGTTCAGGGCCAGTTTGGGCAACAAATGCAAGACCATGTTTTAAGAAGAACAAAGAGGAGCCCTTCCCAGCTATGGCCTGAGGCAGGTGTGATTTCAGAAGAATGATTAGAGAGATGCAATGTCACTAGCCTTAAAAATGGAGGAAGGGCTCTAAGTCCAAATGTAGGCTCTAGAAGGTAGAAACAGCAAGGGATGCCACCATAGATCTCTGGAAAGAAATGCAGCCTTGCCAACATTTTGATTTACGCGCAGTGAGACCCATTTTACTTGTAACCTCCGGAACTATAATGTAATAAATTTGTGGTGTTTTTAAGACACTAAAATTGTGGTGATTTGTTAAGACAGCAATAGCATCTACTATTCCCCTGCTTCCTCTAAAGGAACACATTGTTTTTATGATTGACCTTCAGTGTGATATTTCATTTGAAAAAGAAAGCAAACGGGACTTTCCCTAGGAAAAAATGGTTGAAAACTATTCTTTGTATCACTTTTCTTCTTTCCAGAAGAAAAATGCACATGCCTAGAGTGAAGATGTGCTTTTCCTACGGTCATACAGTGACAGGGAAACCTGCCCAGTGTTTATTCCACCGTAGTCCTACTGAGTGCTAAGAAATCTCCTTCTTTGAACCAGCACCACAATTTGGGCTCTTCCACTGACCCTGAAATAAGTATTTGATGGAAAACTTTGTCACTAATCCATTCAACCAGGAAGGATCAGACACTGCACCCATGGGCAAAGAAGGAATTAATGAATCCTGGTCCCACTTCTAAGAAACTCAGGTAGATACCTCAGAGTGACTAGAACTATGATATGCGGGATAAGAAAGATCCCAAAGAAAGGCTGCACAGCCCAGTTCTGGGGCTAGAAAATGCTTTTCAGGGGAAATGAAATCTAAGCTGAAGTCTGAGGGTAAGTAAAACTTGGCCAGTCACAAGAGGGAAAGAAGAGCATTATATGCAGGTGGAATAGCAATACAAAGGTGTAGAGAAAAGAAACAAATGACTTCCTTGATTTGAGAATGGATGGAAGATAAGGTTCAAAGGAAGGTGTTGGGAAGAGGTAAAACTGGACAAGTTACCCAGGGTGAACACGAGGGGCTTAGTGAGTCAAATTTAAAATTCACCCAAGTTTACAGTTCATCAAAGTCCATTACCTGATGACAATGAGAAGTCATAGAAGTTATCCCCTGAAATGACACGGAAAGACACCAAGCACAAGGCCAAGACAGTGTACAGATAATAATAATACCTGTTGATTCTGATTCCAAGGTGGTAATTCACATAATAAAAGGATGTGCTAACTGCAATTGGAGCGAGATAGGGAAACCAGCCATGTATACCTGAAAGGGTTGGAAAGTTTCTCAAAGCAAGAAAAGTGGACATGGACCTCAAAGGATGTGTGCAGCAAAGCACATGTTAGTGACATATTTTTCTTCATAATGTTCAATTAGCATACACTGAGAGTCTTTGGAATCCATCACATTCCTGAGGACCTCTCCACCTTGAAATTTCCACACATTCACAGCTCTCCTTAGTTTTTTAATATTGTATTGGTGGTGTGTTTCCATAGTGTACTATTGGACTAGCTTTCTAAGAAGCCAAACCCCCACCCTCAATAGAGGGTGTCCTTGTCAATAGAAGACCAGTCTATTCAAGACTGAAAGGTGCTTAGCCTTGGGGAAGCTGACTCATGATTGATTTGCCTAGGTCAGTCATGGATATTCCATTAACATTTGTCAGACACTCACTTTTCCAAGTTCCCTTGCAACAAAGGACAGACACATGATGCAGTTATGATCGATAATATTCTGATCAAATACATACACAAGGAAATCAGCTGAGAATGTTGCGAAGACACTTTTATTCTTTCAAGGATATAATGATACAGTCACTCTAAGAAAAGGATCCTTTGCTATGTCCCTACCCCCTGCCGCCTTTCCACCTTGAACACTGTTATGATATCTGAAGATGTTAAGCAACTTGTGGCCATGGGAAAACAGCAGAAAAATCAAAAACCTATATAAGTATGGAGGATACTAAAGTGTATGGCAACTCAATGATACTACTGAGTAGTTTTTCTCACTTTAGACTATTTGCCTCTAGACTTCCTGTTATGTGTCATAGCATCTTGATGGCTCACGCCACTATTAGTCAGGTCTTTTCTACTAGTTGCTAAATAAACCCTAAATTGTATAGCTGTTTATAAAAAAGGATAATTGTCCTTGTCATCAGAATTATGAAGCTCTAAGACTATTAGCAAAGATCCAAGATAATGTTCCCCAATCCTGGAAACATTAAACTTCCTTCAGTCCTTTCTTCTCAACAATGACTTTTCCTTGGCCAACAGGAAAGACTTGCTTCTCTGATTTCCTGCCCCCAAATATCATTCATCGTTTTGTTACCCTTTGCATTTGGTCAGATCTTCACTCATGGTGGTCCTGCTAGAGGGCCAGGTTGGTTAGGAAAGTTGAACTTGTCACAAATCAGATTCTCCTTGGCAACTGCAAAGGTAAGCTGTCGTCAGTTCTGTCAACAGTCACGGCAGAAAGAGAGCTATTTATTCATCTAAGATGTTCATGAGTCACAGTCTAAACATTCTGTGAACCCTCCTGTGGCAAGTCATGCCCTGTCCCAGTCTCTGGGGAGAGTGCTTCCCACCCAAGGCCACTTCAACACAACAGACTCTTGGCTTGTAGCTGTCTAATCTTTGGGCTGCACAAGTGGTTGTTATTGATGACTGTGAGTCACCAGTTAGGGCATTCCATCTAGAGTATGTGTGTGAAGGGGAGGATGGAGGCCTGCAGAGTACCAGACAAGACATGAGGCTTCCCTGGCTGTATCTCTGCCCTACTGTACACCTTTCAAAATAGAACCCATGCTTTACACGACAAGGGCTCATGTCTCTTCACCTCTTGGTGACCCATTCTTTTAATATCCTCTTGTTTGTCAGTGTCAATCAGGGCTCAAAGGACTAAACCATACTCAGCTGGGTGAACCAAGTGATAAGATGAAGAATATGGAAAGGAAGAGCTCTGATTTGTTTTAATTTTTGAATGTGAGTTTTTAATAACTATTCATCTGGTTCAAAATCTCTACTCAGCCCCAACATATATGGTAAATATAACTATCTGCCTTGGAGTAAGGAAATCCCAACTCTTGATGGCACAAATCATGAACGTTTCACTCCTTAGTAAGTTCTTACAAGTATGGACATAGTTTATTTGTTACTTCTTTCAGCAAGCTTTCCCTGATTTTGTTAGACAGTACTTTGCTTGTACCACCTACTACTTCCTTGATAGCGTGCCTATCATACTAGTAGTTCTAACACCCCTAAAAGATCAGGGTCTGTCACATGTTACTAGTGTCAGCAACAATCTCTGGCATGCAGTAGGTATCTCAAGTAATATATTGAGTGAATGAGCTAGAGGGAAAGGATCACCTCTACAACCTTTACAACTGGACAGATCCCAAAACAGCTTTCAGGCCCCTAGACAAGGTAAGGACAGAACTGATCAGAAGGACATTTCTCATATTCTATCAGTCTGTAGCCAATATCAATAACTTGAGAACACAAAACAAGTCTTATACTTGTCTATCCAATCAAAGGGAAACTAACCTTCTTACCTACCTTGAAGTGGCCTTAAGTGACAACCTATAAGGCCTTAAGTAAAGTATTGAAGAAAACACAGGACAGAGAACCTTCCTCCAGAACACTGGGATAGACTTTGTAGGACTTGGTATAGGTGAGCATCCCAGTAGAAGTATTAAGAACCTCCAAGTAGAAAAATAGGCAATAATTGACAAAACTTTCTGGTTACTAGTTAGATCACAAGAAAGTTCCAGGACCCACGAGAGGAGAAGAGAAAGGATATGCATGTAGGAAGCTTAGAAGCCCAGCAAAAAATGCCAAGAGGAAGGCAAAGAGTCAAATATAACTAATCTAGCCCTTTTGCTTTCTGGCTACTTCAATAATAGTCATTCCATTTTCCCTGAACCCAGTTTCTTCTTCAATAAGATGGGAAAAATAAGCCCCAATCTTATAGGCTTGCTATAGAGTAAGGGAGATTGCATGCTTAACTTCTGGCCTGTAGTAAGTGTCCAAAACATGCACCTATTGTTTCATCAAAAATTAAGTAGGAGCTAAGAACCAGTCAGTTTTCCTTCCTGTGCAGTGTAACCATCTCTCCTTGAATGTTTGCCACCAATCTGGTGTGGCCAGGAAATTCCACATTTTATCTGATTGTCTTCCAATGCCTAAAATACCACCTGACTTTAAACCATTGGACATTCTCACACACCATGTGCCCTCTTCTTAAAAATTCAGGTACTATATACTTACCTGGAGTATCCAGAACTTGGATCTTGCCTGTTTTGAAAACCAATTGAGTTTTTAATATTTTATGCATAATCCCAAACTCTCCTGACTTTACTGGACTTTGCATCTGAACTATTTGATACCTCACTCTAAGCAGCCCTCAGACACCCCTCCTGGGTTTGTCTTCTGACTCCCCAGAATTTCTCCTTCCTTCACAGAAGCTCTTGTTAGGTTCTCAGATTCCCAGCTGAAACCTCTTAGGTTCAAACACCTAGCACAAAAATGGTTCCCAGAGAAATTGTGTGGTATTCAGTGGCCCTGTGTTTCATGAACAGTTCAGCTCATTGCTGGAAGGTGACTGGGACCCTAACCCCAACATAGGAAATGGTCATCTGCCTCAAACCAAAAGGCAGGGAAATTTACTGACACACATAATAGACAAATGTGAGTATGAAAGCGCATCTGGAAAGCTATCAATTACCCTGACCTGAAAAAAACACAAAATGCAGCCCATCTGAAGAATCCAAAGAATAAACATATCCCAAAACAGTTTCCTAATGTGATTAATAACAAACAAATTTGTTTTCTTAGGTACATGATAAAAAAGGGAATGGAAGAAATTTGTTAAGCACCATATGTTTCACATGTTCTCACGCAATCCACACATACCATGTAACACTGACAGTTGCATATTTCAGGTGCATTGTGAAACACTGATCAGATTAGTAATTTGTCCTAACAGTTACATATTAAGTGGTCAAGCTTGGATTCAAACCCACACCATTTCTAAGCTCAGTGTCTCGGCACCTTCATTTTCCAATACACATCATAAAAATGTAAATTTCACCTTCTGGGGGGAGCGGTTACCATACAGACATAATGTCTCCCTTGATAGCTACTCTACCCTTCTCTTTCTAACTGAAGATTGCCCGCTGAAATCCTGGCCAGCCACTAAGCAACTGACTTTCTTCTTCTAAAAGCCCTCCCCCCACATACACATGCACCCTCTAGCTACAAGGCAGTAGAGAACAGCACATTCATTAAATCTGGTTTCAAATCCTGGCTCCACCATTTACCAGATGTATGGCAAGGTGTTCAGCTTTTCTGTGCCTCAGTTTCCTCATTGATAAATAGTAGTAACCTATCTCATGGGTGGTTGTAAAGATTGATAGAGTTTATACAAGGGCTAACACATAGCAAGGGCTCTGTAAATTTTAGCTACCAGTGTCACAAGTGAATTTTATAACAACTTGGCAAGATTTTTTTCTCAATCTCTCTGAGCAAATGAGGGAACACAGACAAAGAATGGTTAATATCTTGCCCATGGTCACACTGCTCCTCAGATGCCAGGCCAGAATTAGAAGAAAAGGTCTCCCAAGTTCTCATCTAAGGCTCTCTCCCCTCTTGCTCACTGATCCAAGAGGCAGAAGAAGTAATTAAGCTGTTGATGCTAGTCACAATCTCCTCTCCCTGAAGTCTGCCCTGTCACATGAACCACAGAGAAGTCACCACAAACATCCATTTATTTATAAACCTACAACATTAACCTCTTCACTTAAAAGCCACTTGGAAACTTGCTAGTTAAAAGCATTTGAGATTCTGACAGAGAAACAAGTTCACACTGACATCTTGCCTCCATATGCCTTTGAAACACTGTTCAGAGTGCCCTAATCCCTCCTGGAGGAGCGGACCCCTGCACTCCATTCTTCTAAGGTTTCCACCATTGGGTGTGGGTATTCTCTGAAAGCTCCCTCTTTTGAAAAATTCTCATGCTTTGAGTCATGCCAAAATCAGAGGGAAAGGAATGCTGCCAAAGTTTCAACATTTACATAAGCTCTTAATCAGCCCTGTGGTTCATTACAGTGGGACATATCAGTTACACTGCTGTCCAGGCAAAGGACTGGGATCTCAGAGTCGGCTGCTTTGCTGGGAGAATGCAGAGGGGCCTTGGAAAATCACACTCTCTGTCTGCTATTTGAGCTGTAGGAACAGGTTCCAGCTCATCCCATCCTAAGAGTTCAGTCTTGAACATTTGTGTTTATTCCTTCTGTTAGTGAATATTTACTGGCTTGTTATAATGGGGACTGTGACAATTGTTGGAGATACAATTATAAATAAAAGAGTTATGGCCCCTGATTTCATGGAAGTTTTAACCTAGATGATGGACATAGCAATCAAAATAAAGGATGCTCTGACAGTATGTTATGGAGGACATAAACTTGGCCTTGTCTGGGGTCAGGGAAGGCTTCCCCTAGTAAATAATGATTCATCCATGATCTGTAGATTTGCTTCTTGTACAAAGCAGGGTAGAGGAAGTAGCAAGAGAATAAGGAAAAGAGAAGAAGCCAGTAAGCTAAGGATAGTTTCATTCTAGAGCAATGAGAAACTTCTGATGGCTTGGAGCCACCATGTCTAGGGAAATCCTCATCCTGGCTATTATAAAATATTCCCCTTTGTATTATATTTATTTCTTTCTAATCTCTTACTATCATAATAGCTGCCATTTTTCTAGCATTATCTTTTATGCCACTTAAGTATATTATCTCAGTAAATCCTTACCTCAACCCTATAAGAAACGAGCTATCATTATGCCCATTTTACAGATGAGAAGAGTGAGGCTCAAAGATGGCAAATAATTTGCCCAAGACCACACAGATGAGATGAGATTAGAAGCCAGGTGTCTCTGATTCAAAGATCTAAGTTTTGGCAACAATTCAATATTGCAAGTTCCCTGCAGGCAGAGCTGGCCTTTCTGATACTGCCTGATTCGCTAGTGTCTGGCCCCTGATCATCAGAGGTATACAGAATTAATTGCTCACATCTCCAAGCCTCTCATCCCCTACTCTCCACCTAATGATTGCTGGCACTTCTGTATCTTTTACTTGTGTCAGGTATGGTGCCAGAACTTCATAGAGCTTAGTTTGTTTTAATCATTACCACAATGCATGTGCTAACTACTACTATTTTCATCCTCTTCATTTTACTAGAAAAGTGAGTTATAAAAAAGTTGATAGCTTGGCCAAGGATACACAATACTAACACCAAGCAAGGCCTAGGCAAGTCAAACTCTAGAGACTACTATTCCTCTTGTGATACAGTTACATGGTCTTGTTTTATACTTCTTGGACTATGCATTCCTTTTCATCTCCAGGCTTCACAAATGTTAATTCCTCTTTCTACACATTCTCCTACTCCACCACCTAACAGGGCTCTTGGTCTTATTCCAGAATTATTTTTTCTTGTGGCCTTTTTTCCTCCCTTTTTGCTTTCAAGTCACAAAGAGAGCTAGACGTATTGGTGCATACCTGTAATCCCAGCTACTCAGGAGGCAGACACAGGAGGACTGCAGTTTGAGAACAGTTCCAGCAAGCTAGCAGGAAACCCTTTCTGAAAAGGCAAGCTAAAAGCTAAAGGACTGAGGGTGTGGCTAACAAGAGTAAGGCCCTGAGTTCAAGTTCCAGTACTACAAAAAACAAAACAAAACCACCAAAAGATGACAGAAAAACAAAGATAAAAGATGAGGCAGGAAACATAAGGAAAAAAATGAGTATTCAGATTTTTCTTCCAACTTCAATTTGATTAAAAAAATGTTCTAGAACCTGTAGTTCTTTGAGCAGCCTGAGCCTTGGTCTCCTGCATTTATCATCTGTCTGTCCCTCCTGGAGCAAGAAGTCTACTACAGCAGGCCCAGAGGCTCTGCTGGGAGTGCAAGAGGCTCTGAAGTGAGCACAAGGAAGCTGGCATGAGCTGTGATTGTTCCTGAGCTGTGCGGACAGTGGCTGCTCTGGGCACTTCAGGAAGTACTTGCTCCAAGAGGCCCTTCCAGTAATTGTTGTTAGGGCCAAACATGCTGGGCTGGCACCAGGATGGCCTGCCCTCTCCAGGCCAAGGGTCTGTCCAGGGCAGTGGGTGCAGGAAGGTGAAGAGGCCGGGAGGTGGAGGAAGGGGGAACAGAGGGATCAAACCAGGAAGAAATCTTGGACTAGGGCTTCTTTTTCCTTTAGCTAGTAATGCCAGGAGCTGCCTGCCTCTGGGTTTATTTCTCTCTTCCAGCCATGATTGCACTGATTAATGATAAGCCAGATTGTTGCTGTTGATAGCTGGCTGGCCAGCAAGAAGTATCCAGTGCCACGAAAGAAGCAGAGGCTTTGGCGTTTAAGACCTTGGGCTTGAATGCTGGCTTTGCCTCCATGTGTGCCTTAGGTCCTTCTGAATCTCCTCTTCCTCTTCCTCTTCCATAAGAAAGGAATGATAACCAGCTTGAGAGGTTATAAGGATGAGATAAGCTAAGATTGATGAGCCTGTCATCTATACAATGGCAGTGGGAAAACGTTAGCTTCCTCCCTTCTCCTGAACAGCAAGACAATGGAGGAGCTGGTGTGGGGAGGTGCTTAGGCGGCAGATGTCCCATTTCCCTGTGTTTCTCTCTATCACAGTTTGCATGGACTGGGAACTGAGCCTGCTCCAGCCAGAATTTTCCAGACAGCTGCCTTGGCTTCTCTGCATAGCCTTGCCCATGACTCCTGGTTAAACCTGCAAACCAGTCCCCTCCTGTCCCACTAAACCTGGCAACTTCAGTGCCACCTCTCCATCTGACTGCAGCTCTGTCACTCCCTTGTCATGTGACTAAGGCCACCAGTCCTGCCTCTGAGGTACAAAATGAGCTAGAGGCAGGGGAAGAGTAACTGAGTAATGGATCTCTCAAACTGATCTTTAGTTATAATAATAAGCATTTGTTGAGCACAATGTGCAGGCTCCATTCTAAGCCTCTCATGTGAACTCAATTAATCTTCATGAGTACATTTTGTGGAAAGTACTACTCATATCCCCATTTTATAAAGGAAGAACTGAGTCTCAGAGAGTTTAGTCACTGGACTAAGGCCACAGGATTGGTATGTGCAGGTAAAACATGAAACTATTTCTAACATAGTATTTCTTTGTTTTCCCATCATACAAGTGGATCTTAAACCAGAAAAAACAAAAACTGGTAGCCTCTCTTTTAGGCAGATACTGCAAAATAGAATTTCCCATAGGAAACCCACCTTTGAAAACCCCACACTAAGTTGGAAGGGCAAAGTATGAGTCAGGGTGTTCTCCAAAGGGAGAAAAAGCAAAAAGCATGATGTACCCAACCTGTCTTCTGAGTAATATGAGTGTGATCCTAGACTGGTTTGTGCTCCTCTCTGGTCCTCAGGATCCTCGTCTGTAAAAAGAGAATATAAAATTAATTCACAAGACCCCTTTTAATTCTCCCATTCCAGGATGCTAAAGAAAAACCACCATTCATGGAGCGTTTCCTCAGTGCCAAATACTGTGCTATGCATTTTACGAATCATAGCCAACCTTAATAGAGCACTGGCTATTCACCAGGCTCTGCTGTAAGTACTTCTCACCTATATTATCTCATTTACACTCGGACAGCATTAAGAGGAAGGTACCATTGTCCCTTCTCTCTCCCAGGAATCTAAGGTTCAGAATAGCAGTACAAATTCACCAAAAGCTACCTCACAGTAAGTGATGTTGCTGGGGCTTGAATCCAGATTTGTCTGACTCCAGAAGGCATGCTTTTAATCACTGTACCACTTAAGAACCTCCTCAATGTCAGGCAAGGACATACACCAGGAGCAGGCAGTGTTGGTTTTTGCTTGCCCACTGGCTGTCCATCTGCAGTTGCTTTTTTTCCCATTCCAATCATCAATCACAGGTGACTTAACTGGGTCAGGGAGGAGGAGTCCCCCCAGCTGCCAGGTATGTCTACAGCAGCCCACTTCCCACAGTCCTTCCTGTTGACTTCATGACAACGTCAGGAAAAGTCCTGTCTTTGAAAATAAATGATATAGTTGGGGGTGGGTCCTCTTATTTATTTAGTTGTACCCTTCCTCCTCTGCCTCAAGACTAAACTAGATGCCTGGCAGCTCTGAGTATTTTCTCTGAGCTGGAAAACCAAGTCCAAGTGCTCAGAATGAACAGGTTGGGAAACCTGAGATGCACACAGACATCAGGGAAAATTCCATGAGTGGTTGCCTGTGGTGAAAGGACAATATGGCTCTGCATTTGCTCTCCCCAGGATAACTTGGAAGCTGCTCCCTTTCCCCCTTCTCGCACTCCAAGTTAAGGGAACTGAAACTTTTGAAGGCATCACAGCCTGAAGGAACTGGCTCCTCTAGAACAGGGGATGGGAGAGCAAGCAGGTCCCAGGATTATTTGTCCCAGAAGGGTCACAGCAGTCCCTGACCAGCAGGCCAGGACAGGTCTTCCTGACTCAAGTATAAATCCCATTAATCCTGTAGGCTGCCTGCAGATGGGCCAGAGATGCAGATCATCCCAAGCAGAGGAAAGATCCAGTAAGACTATCAAGGCATGCTGCTGCTGAAGGTAAGGTCTCAGAGAAGCTGTCCAGAAGCAGGCAGCTTGAATTGAAAGAAACTTCCATTAAAAATGGAAGGTTCTGCCACGAATAGCCAAGACAATACTCAGTCAAAAGAACAATGCTGGAGGTATCACAATACCTGACTTCGAACTATATTACAAAGCAATAACAATAAAAACAGCATGGTACTGGCACAAAAACAGACATGAAGAGCAGTGGAACAGAATAGAAGACCCAGATATGAAGCCACACAACTATAACCAACTTGTCTTTGACGAAGGTGCAAAAAATATACGATGGAGAAAAAGCAGCCTCTTCAACAAAAACTGCTGGGAAAACTGGTTAGCAGTCTGCAAAAAACTGAAACTAGATCCATGTATATCACCCTATATCAAGATTAACTCAAAATGGATCAAGGATCTTAATATCAGACCACAAACTCTAAGGTTGATACAGGAAAGAGTAGGAAATACTCTGGAGTTAGTAAGTATAGGTAAGAACTTTCTCAATGGAACCCCAGCAGCACAGCAACTAAGAGGTAGCATAGATAAATGGGACCTCATAAAACTAAAAAGCTTCTGCTCAACAAAAGAAATGGTCTCTAAACTGAAGAGAACACCCACAGAGTGGGAGAAAATATTTGCCAGCTGCACATCAGACAAAGGACTGATAACCAGAATATATAGGGAACTTAAAAAACTAAATTCTCCCAAACTAATGAACCAATAAAGAAATGGGCAAGTGAATTAAACAGAACTTTCTCAAAAGAAGAAATTCAAATGGCCAAAAAACACATGAAAAAATTCTCACCATCTCTAGCAATAAAGGAAATGCAAATTAAAACCACACTAAGATTCCACTCACCCCTGTTAGAATAACCATCATTAGCAACACCACCAACAACAGGTGTTGGCAAGGAGGCACAGAAAAAGGAACCATCTTACACTGTTGGTGGGAATGTAAACTAGTACAACCACTCTGGAAGAAAATTTGGAGGCTACTTAAAAAGCCTCCAAAGACATTATCTACCATTGGATCCAGCAATACCACTCTTGGGGATATACCCCAAAGACTGTGACACAGGTTACTCCAAAGGCACCTGCACACCCATGTTTATTGCAGCACTATTCACAATAGCCAAGTTATGGAAACAGCCAAGATGCCCCATTACTGACGAATGGATCAAGAAAATGTGGTATCTATACACAGTGGAATTTTATGCAGCCATGAAGAAGAACAAAATGTTATCATTCACTGGTAAATGGATGGAATTGGAGAACATCATTCTGAGTGAAGTTAGCCTGGCCCAAAAGACCAAAAATCGTATGTTCTCCCTCATATTCGGACATTAGATCAAGGGCAAACACAACAAGGGGATTGGACTTTGAGCACATGATAAAAGCGAGAGCACACAAGGGAGGTGTGAGGATAGGTAAGACACCTAAAAAATTAGCTAGCATTTGTTGTCCTTAATGCAGAAAAACTAAAGCAGATACCTTAAAAGCAACTGAGGCCAATAGGAGAAGGGGACCAGGAACTAGAGAAAAGGTTAGATCAAAAAAGAATTAACCTAGAAGGTAACACACATGCACAGGAAATTAATGTGAGTCAATGCCCTGTATAGCTATCCTTATCTCAACTAGCAAAAACACTTGTTCCTTCCTATTATTGCTTATACTCACTCTTCAACAAAATTAGAGATAAGGGCAAAATAGTTTCTGCTGGGTATCAAGGGGGTAGGGGGGAGAGGGAGGGGGTGGAGTGGGTGGTAAGGGAGGGGGTAGGGGCAGGCGGGAGAAATGACCCAAGCATTGTATGCACGTATGAATAATAAAACAATAAAAAAAATGGAAGGTTCTGTGAGGTCACTCACTACTAGTTCACTACATTGCACGTTCACTCCCTGTAAACAATTTCAACCCACTCATTCAGAGTCTCTTTACTCTATTGAAATTAAAAAACAAAAAAACAGTAATTTCTACAACAAAAGCAGAAGTATCCTCATTTTAGAGAACAGTGTGGGTATGTCAAGAATTCCATTTGTTGAAAAAAGAGAATTCCATTTGCTACCAGCAGGAGGACTAGTCTTGACTCCTCACTGTGTGTTTTGGGCATTGGTCATTAAGATTTTGATCAACTGTACCCAACATTTTCAAACATCACTTGGTACATGTTTCTTGACCTTCGGTAATACTGGTGTAGTTTTATTTCTGGACCCAGTGGAAATACAGAACCACAGGTCTGATTTCAAACCCCAGCTTAGCCATTTTATTTTTGAAGATCCTAAATGAATCCCCAATGCTTCCTGGGTCCCGGTGTTCCCATCTATGAAATGGAGCTGGTACTAATACTACCTTCCTCAAAACATTGTTATGAAGCTCCAAAAGGATAACGTCTATAGAAGCTTCTGGAACATAGTAGAGACTCTACAAAGTTGATTCTTTCTCTTTACTTCTCACGTAAAGCAAAGAAAATACTTTAAAAAACGAAATTATGAAACAAAACAACAAACAAATACACCAACTTGTCCATACCTCGCTCCTCTCAAGATACTTGCACCTTTGTTTCCTAATCCCACCACCTATACCTCAAATCCACACACCCTGGTCCCCTATGCTAAGAAAATGTCTGATATCCTCCTCCTCCCGAGGCCTAGCAGAGTATCTCCCTTAGTGGGCCCACAGACAAGGTTGTAGAAGTCACTTTGTCAAGTCTCCATAGGTCAAATTCAGGTGACACACTGATGATTTGATCCATAGGATGTCTTGAGTAACTCTGGGACCCACAGTGGTGCCCTCAGCCCTGGATGAGACAGTAAATTTTATTTGTGTCCTCTCTGAATGACTCATTATCTCACAAAGAATAACCACCCAACCCAGGAAAGGTATTTACACCATGAGCAACACCATCTTTTAGCAAAAATGAATAAGAATTCAGGCTCTGAAGTGAAACGACCTCAGTTTGAATTGTGATTTCATGAGAGTTCATTAAAATCACTGATGTAAAATATTTAGCATAAGTATTTTATGGTAGCCTGTGATTCTAGCTGCTCAGGAGGCAGAGTGGGAGAATCACAGTTCAAGGCCCGCCCAAGCAAAAAAGTACACAAGATCCCATTTCAACCAATGGCTGGGCATGGAGGAACACACTTGTCATCCCAGCTGCGCAGGGAAACACAAATAGGGAGTTCATAGCCCAGGCCAGCCTGGGAATAAAGCAAGACCCTATCTCAAAAATAACCAACACACAAAAGGGTGGTAGAGTGTTCAAGTGGTAGAGTACCTGCCTAGCAAGTGTGAGGCTCTAAGTTCAAACCCAAGTACCACCAAATAAATAAATATTTATCATAATACTGGGACATGATAAATATATAAAATACAATTGTGTACTAAAAAATTTATAGTCCGCTTGCATTCCTAAAAGGAAACTTTTTTTTTCCTTTGCAAATTTGGAGCTTTAAGCTCCAACCAAAAAGGGTAATATAATTTAGAAAAGAAAAATTTCTAACATTTTTTTAAAGAAAAGTAAAGCAGACACAAGGGAGGGGTGAGGATAGGTAAGACACCTAAAAAACTAGCTAGCATTTGTTGCCCTTAACGCAGAGAAACTAAAGCAGATACCTTAAAGCAACTGAGGCCAATAGGAAAAGGGGACCAGAAACTAGAGAAAAGGTTAGATCAAAAAGAATTAACCTAGAAGGTAACACCCACACACAGGAAATCAATGTGAGTCAATGCCCTGTATAGCTATCCTTATCTCAACCAGCAAAACCCCTTGTTCCTTCCTATTATTGCTTATACTCTCTCTACAACAAAATTAGAGATAAGGGCAAAATAGTTTCTGCTGGGTATTGAGGGGGGGAGCGGGAGTGGGTGGAGTGGGTGGTAAGGGAGGGGGTGGGGGCAGGGGGGAGAAATGAACCAAGCCTTGTATGCACATATGAATAATAAAAGAAAAATGAAAAAAAATAAAAATAAAAATAAAAAAATAAAAAAATAAATAGTCCTAGTGTAACCTGAAAAAAAAAAAAAAAGAAAAGTAAAGCAGATAAATTGGTTAGATTCTGCTCTAGGTACCATGTACACATAAGTTCTCATTCCACTCCCTTCATACCTTTGGAGTAAATCCTTCCCTCACTAGAGAGGCAAGTAGAGGAATAATCAGGAGCAGACTACCAGAATCTGAACCCTGACTTGACCACTGAGCTATACGACCTGGGCAAAGTAGTTTAACCTTTCTGGGTACATTTCCTTGTCCAATGAAATGAGAATAATGGTACCAATAAGGTAATCAAGAAGATTAAATAAGTTAATCTATACAACACAGTGTGGAGAGCGTAACACAAGTAGTAGTCACTGAACACATAATGGCTATTGTTTATTACTTTACAGAAATTAAGTGGAACCTCAAAGAAGTTAATTCTTCCAAGTTCACAGGGTGACTGACAGTGGCAGGAGCAGAATTTAAATCCAAGTCCTTCTGACTTCAACACCAATGAAATGTTTATTACATTACTTATAACATCCAGTAAGAAAATATACAGGCCTTTTTTTTCTTTCTACACAGAAAAGATGAGTAAAAGAAAGTGTAACCTGGGCATTAGGGAAGTGGTGGTATTTCTGGCAGAACTAAGAAAGACAGAGAAAGGGAACTGGTTTGGGAAGGAAGGTGATCAATTACATTAATGGCATGAGAAGCTAACTTTGCAAATAAAACAACAGTATTTTAGGTCATATTGCTGCCTGCAAGTACAGCTGGCATTCACACTTAGCTTGAAAACCCCCTTTTGGGAGAATGCCAGACACACTGTTTAAATTCTGACTTGCTGGGAGGAGGAGGCCTGGTGGCTGTGTTTTTGTGGAGCTGGTTTTCCTGTGCACAGACTCTCCCTGGGGTCCAGCCCTGAGGAAGGCATAGTTCCAAAGCACTAAAGCAAATATGCATGTGCCTCTCTGCCAGGCTGAGAGCCTTCAGTACACAGAACATGAAATCCTGGAGCCTGAGAACAATGCAAACGTGAGACAGGCAACAAGCTGGGCAGCCAGGGTGGGTGAGGTATTTACTCAAAGACTTCACATGACCATCATCAGCTGTGGGATTAGCTGTGCTTAAATTTTCCCTTTAGTGTTTGCTTGAGCATTGAGCATATATTGCTTTGGTGATTAGAAAGGAAGTTGTTGAAACAAAACAGTTAAAAACCTGCATGTGGTCATCTCTGGGTTGTGGGATTAAGCTTAAGCGTGGTTTATGTTGCTGCCTTTTTCTTTTGTGGGTTTTTGGTTTTACCACATTTTCTTCTTTGAACACGTATGCATTAGAGTTTAAAGAAAAAAAAAAAAAGATAAACATAAAGATCCAAACAAGAACGACTTCACGTGAGTGTGAGCTCTAAGTCCCTTGCCCTTCCTGGCTCCTGTCACAACATGTTGAAGGTGGAATTAGGTAATGTTCCTCCCTCAGCAAAGAGAACGACCTGCCAGGAGGGGGTGGCTGCTCTCCCAGGGGTGTCAGACACCCACAATTCATTCCACCAGCACCACGAAATTGAGAGACCAAAGCATTTTTTTTAAAGCATTGTGGCTGTTCAACAGACTACCCTGATTATTTTTTACCAAATGTGGGGGAGGGGATGTGTTTCCACCTGATCCAAATTCATGTTGTGTCAATTAGCTCCATTCTTCAAACCAGGAAGGAAATGTTCTGTTCCCTAGAGAAAGCTTTGAGGGCTGTTGATTCAAATGTGAACATATATGAGCTCCTCGGGGGTATAATTTCTGCCAGGAAAGAATAGATTGGGCCAAAGTCAATGCTTTCATTTTTGTGGGTTTTCCCCCTATCTGGACATAAAGGCAGAGAGAAAGATGGAATAAAAAGAAGGGGGAGGTGGTGTGAGGAGGAGAGTGGGTTGTGAAAATCAAGTAGTGTTGACAACTAGAATGTTCTGTAACATCTAGCACAAAGGAAGCCTAAAAATGGCTCTTTCCACCTCTCTCATTTTCCAGATGAGAGAGAATGGCCCATTTCAAACAGTTATATGATGACAGAAGCAAGATTAGAAATCACATTTTTGCTCTACCCATGCTGCCTTCAGGTGCAAGGAGGTAGGTGTACCCAGCCCAGTTCATTACAAAGACCTTAGCATTTAAAGAATTAAACTATTGGATGATGCTTGGGAATATTTCTTCAAAGATAGTCCTATCAAAAGAGGTGGATCAAAGAAGGCTGGTGGTCAGAGAGTTCTATATCCATTACAGTCTTCCAACTGCCAGCAACATAGAAGCTGACTCAAACTGGCTTCACTAATAAAGGAAATTTTGTTGAAAGTGCAGTGCATGACCAGCTTCTGGAAACACTTGTTCTCGGCAGCTAAATTAAATTACCAGTGATCACATTTTTCCCCATCTCCTTGCTCTGTCTCAGGCAATGTCATCTTTCCCCCCACAGCTAGCTCCTCTTGAAAACCCCATCTCAGAAACTCTCAGGACACTTCATTTCTCTTCCATGGACTTCAATTCCTTGACCTATAAAATGAAAGGTCTGATCATTAAATGAAGTCTTAAAGCCCTTCCACTTTTAACAGTGTTCTCAAAAGGTGGAACACATCTGTTTGCATCATAATGGTCATGTAAAATGTTTGTTAAATAAAAAGCCTTCCTACACTGTAGGGTGGGAGCAAATTCACCCTATAGCTCCTTGTGCTTATTGAAGTTTCATAGACATTTGTTCCCAAGTCAAGAGAGCCTATAACCAGAGGTACATTGGCACTGGGACTGGTGAGATAATTCCTGCCCGAGAGTTAAGAACTGTTTTTACACTTTTAAAGAATTTTCTAAGAAACTAAAACCAAAAAGAGAAAGAAACCCACAAAAATAAAAATCTCACACAAAGAATATGAAACAGAGAACTTACACAGCCCACGAGGCCTAAAATATTTACTATCTGGCTCTTTACAAAAAAAGTTTGCCAATCTCTTGCCTAGAATAATAAGGTCATTGAATGATGGAAAAAAAAAAAGCAAGGGATGGATTTGAACAATTTATAGGGCTGATGAGGCCAAGAATTCCTGGGAGCAAGAGTTTTCAATGTTCCATCAGCTCCATGGAGGATCAAACAAATAAAAAAGTAAAATGTGCTCAAAGCCCTGGAATTTAGTTTAAAGCCCATGTTTTCCAAGGACCTCTTGGAGTCTCTGGCTCTTCCACCCCATTCCTAACATTAGCACAAAGGCCAGCAGAAGCACTGTAAAGGCACAAGAAGGACAGGGTCAGTACACAAGCTCTTTGCCTGAAAGCCACCACCAGTCAGCTTTCATGTATACCATAGGGAACATTTTATTACCAGTCTCTTGTGGCTCCTTTCTAAGCCTCCCTTCCAATCACACTAATCAACTAAGAATCGGTGCTCAGAAAGCCATTTTGGGTCTGAGGGGTCATTTCCCACGGATGTGACCAAGAAGATTCCTTCTCAGACAGTGGGCAAGAAAAGCTGTACAGTAGGAGCAAGAGTGAACAAAACCATAGCCTTGGGAGTCAGATAGACATAGGTCAAGTCCAGCCTCCAAACTTCTTACTCTATGACATTAGACATACACAATAAAACAGGGTATGTGGCTACTCATATTTAAATTTATTAAAATTAAATACAGTCTAAAAATCAAGTGCAGGAGGTGAACTTGTTTGAAGTATGCTATATGCATGTATGAAATTATTATAATGCAACTCCCTTGTACTGTTAAATATTTTTAAAATTTAATTCAATTCCTCCATCACACAACACACTCATTATCACTAGTCAACTCACCAACTATATATAGTTGATAGTCATCATAGGAGGTCTATCATGCAGATATAGAACATTTCCAACAGCATAGAAAACCCTCCTGGACAACACTAATGCAGACAATCTTCTGACAATCCGTTCGAACCCATTCTCTGTCTTTTTTCTACCACTCAATGCCCCCATTATTCTAGGCTCCAAAGCCTTGGGAGCAAATGGTTATTAAGCTTCAACCTAAGTCTCAAATTTCTCCTTTGTAAAATGGACATAGAAACATATCTGTCATGGTTTTTAAAAAGGATGACTGGAGCTAGTAGAGGTACAATGATTAGCAACAAAAACCCTGGCACATAGCAATTGCTCAGTAAGTGACTCTTGTTGATATTGTGCACAAAATTTCATGCTCAGTTGTCACTAACACACTCCCATCTTCCTCTAGGCTGGTGGTTCTCAAACTCTAACATGCCTAAGAATCACCTGGAAGGTTTGTTAAACCCCAGAGTGCTGGCAAGGGCCTACCTCTAGTAGAGCAGGCTGTGGGGGTGGAACCTGGTACTTTGCATTTCTACCCTTTCTCAGACAGTGCCAGGAACCCACACTTTGAGAACTGTTTCTCTAGACAGTTTCTTCACAATACATAGCTGTCTCTTTTGGGGAGGAGTTATTTTTTTGTTCATGCTGTCTTTTCCTGAATATATTGTGTTAACTTATCCCCCCCTACCTACAAAAAAACTATTCCCTCTACCCTTGAGAGCATCCCCTTTGCCAGCTTTCCAGCCCTAACTCTGACTGATTGGACTGGCCAACAGTCTTCTTCCAGCTCAGGTAGAGAGCTGGAAACTTTTTTTGACATTTTGCTTGCTGTTGGTTTGCTGTAACATAACAGTTATTTATTTCTCAGTCTATTGGTGTTTCCCAAACCATAGGAGGTATTCCAATGGTGGTGCCTGAGGCAGATTTTTATGGTACATTAATAAATTTTGATGGTACACAGAGAGACAAGCAACATTAAGACACATTGTAAGGAAGTTATTATTTTCATTTTTCTTTGAACTCTACTGATTACATCAGGGTAAAAAGCTTCAGTCGGGTGCTGATGTATCTCTACCTCCCTTAGCTCAGAGTGTGAGTTAGATAATTCCATTATCATCAAAATAATGGCAACTTGACTCTTTAGGGCTTTCTGTGTGCCTGGCAGTGTTTAAATGCTTTACATATATTTGTATACATTAATTCAACTAATCCTCACAACCCTAGAAGTGAATGAGTCATTATTCACAGTTTACAGATGAAGAAACTGAGGCACAGAACAGGGATGGAAAGTGGGAGAACAGAATTCCAACCTAAGCAGAGTAGCAGAGAATGTGTTCTTAACCACATGATACTGAGCTAGAGTTTAACAATTCTACTTTGTATTCATTTGATTTGATTTTACCCTTGTTTTATACTTTTTGTGTCTGAGTTTGTTTGGGTTGCTATTTTTAAAAGGCCATGAATTAAGTAGCTATAGACAACAGAACTGCATTTCTCTTAGCTCTGGAGGCTCAGAAGTCCACATTCAAGGCACTGGCAGCTGTGGTGTGTGGCAAGAGCCCATCTCCTGACTCACAAACGATCCCTTCTCACTGTATCTTCACATGGCAGAAAAGACAAGGTTAAAAACTCTCTGGGGACCCTTTTACAAGGGCACTAATCCCAATCATGAGGACACCACCCTCATGACCTAACTACCTCTCAAAGACCCTTTCTCCTAATAGCATCACCTTGAGGGGTGGGACTTCAACATGTGACTACAGGGAACATTCAGACTATAGCTGGAAGTATTCTTATTTTCTGACTATGTAGTAATAAAATATTTCTTTTTCTTTTCTTTTTTTACTTGAATTAAGGTATGGTAAGTTTAAAAAGTGAGGCAAGTCAAACAGAAATTAAGTACATAATGATAGTAGAGGTGGTTCTTGGATTTAATTGCCATGAGGATGATCTGCACCTGGCTTAAAATAACTAGTCTAGAAGTCTTAACTACCATTTCCTGCACTGGGACTAGGAAATGTTCCTCCCTTTTCCCCCATTTCTCCCTATTTTATTCCATGATATTAAATTCCTTTTCTAATAAACTTTACTATTACTAAAAACAAAAAAAAAAGTGGAAGGAAGCTTCTTGTGTCAATCAGGATCCAGACACAGATCAAATGCCACTCTCAAAGTCTTAATCAGGAAAGAGAGTAAGAAGGTGATATTTATAGGGATGTAGGCAGACAGGATAGGAAAGGGTTGGGGGTAGCAACTTGCCAAGGACTAACCACAGAGGGAGGCTGTTCCCATCCAAAAGGCCAAAGGTAGACAATGGTATTACCAGATTATGATGAGAACTATGCCAGCTGTAACAGTGGAAGAGTTTTTGTTGTCCAACAAAAACTGAGACAGAGCTGAACAGCTATGAAAGGGGAGAGCCAGCCTGTTTCTACTCTAGCCTTTTGATCCCCTTCCTGTCAGGACCTGCCATAGATGGAATCCAATTGGAGGCCAGTAGACATAAGTGCCTAGGAAGCCATCCATACAGATCTATCTCAAAGCAGCCCCAAGGAGAACAGCAATGGGGCTCGAGCAGTCAGCAAAGCATAACCAGCATTATAGCTGATGCAGTGTAGTACACAGAGTAGTGCTTCTAGCAGACCTCAAAGCACAGTTGTTGCTTTGAGTTGCACTGACTTATTGGAGATATTAGTTGTGAGTACATGGTACTGCGTTGTAAAGACAACTGGACCCTGGACCTCTAGGATTTCACTTCTAGCTTATCTGGGCAAGTGAATCATCAGATTTCACTGCTCTCTTGGGGCTTGAGTCACAGATGTGCAGATGGAGCTGCTGGTGTCTGCAAAATGTTTCAAGCTGTAATTATATCCTCCACCTCCTCAGAGTGTCTAGACTAGATTTGCCAGAGCTGGAAAAAAAAAAAATAACTGCAGCTTTTGGCGGACCTCAAACCAGTGGGAATTCCTTAGTGGAGACCTTTTCCCAGAGCACACAGGAGCAAATCCTCAGAAGCGGTGGCAGCTTCCGCTCGAGGGATAAAGATGAAAAGGGTACTGAGGGATTTCCTGTAAAAGTCTCAGTGGGAAAGTCCTGTCAGGCACCGTAAGTAGAAACATGAAAGAATCTTTTAGGGATATCTGGGAAAAGTTTTTGAATGACTTACTTTTAGTAATACTAATAATCATACTTCATCTTTATAGCACAGTTACTGTGTGCCCAACACTGGGATAAGCATTTTGCATTTAATCTGTACAACTGCCTTGTGAGGTAACAATAATTTTTTTGAGATAAATTCTTGCTATATAGCCCTGACTGGACTCAAACTTGCAATTTTCCTGTCTCTGCCTCCCAAGTGCTAGGATTACAGGTGTGTGCCATCATACCCAGATAATAATCCTGATTTTACTTTTGTTTATTTTTTGGTGGTACTGAACTCAGGGCCTTGCTCTTGCTAGGCAGGCACTCTGCCACTTGAGCTATGCCCTCAGCCCTATTTTTCAGATAAGGTTTCACATATATATCTGGGCCATCCTGGATCACAAACCTCCTATACATGCTTTCCATATAGGTGTGATGATAGGCGAATACAACCAAGCCCAGTTGTAAATTTCCCTCACAGGCTGGCTTCTAACCATAATCCTCTTGATCTCAGCCTCCCGAATAGCTAGGATGACATGAGAGGTGTGAGCCACCAGGCCTGGCTAATAATTCTATTTTTAGAAAAAGGAAAGTGATGTCTAGAAAAAAAGATGCTTTTAGCTCATATCAGAATAGGGATCACAGAGGTCCTCAAAGTGCAGTACCTGGATCCCTCTGGGTCCCCAAGACCCTTAGAGGGAATACATAAGGTCAAAAGAATGTGCATAATAACACTAACACATTTTTTCCTTTCCACTGTGTTTAGATTTGCTCTGATGGTACAAAAAAAAGATGGGGAAAGCTGCCGGCACCATAGCACAAATCAAAGCAGCACAACAAACTACCCAGTGGCAAGTGAATTCTTCAAGACCACCCACTTGCAGTAGAAAAAAAAGGACAGCTCACTTAAGCATGCCTTTGATGAAGGAGAATAATTATTAATTTTATTACATTTCAACCCTTGAGCACACAGCTTTTTAGGATTCTGCATGCAGAGATAGGGAGCTTAGAATGCACTTCTATACATGTGCAAAGATCACTATGTCCCAAGGAAAGGTACCTCTATGTCTATGGGAGCTGCGATCCAAATTGAACTCTTTCTTCATGGATCACCATTTGTTTTTGATAGAACAAATGAGGAAATATGGGATTTATACCTGTTTACTTGGTAGACATGACCTCAAGAAATAACTAAATGACCTGTTACTTAAAGGAAAATAACTGATGGTGTTTGTTGCCAATCCTAACAGTTGAGCTTTCAAGTGAAAATTCAAATTTTGGAAAACATATACACTGCTGTTAACTTGTAAGCTTTCCAATACTTTTTAAGACTTTTCTGAGCTGGGGATGTAGCTCAGTGGCAGAGTGTTTGCCTAGCATGGGCAAAGTCCTGGGTTTGATCCCCAGCATGTAGGAAGAAAAAAAAAAAAACTCTACCAGATCTCTGAAGTCATTAATATGATCTGTTGATATTTTATAAAGAAATGTGTAAAAGCTTGGAAAGGCTGCAAAATTCAGTGAAGCAGTATTTTCCAAATGTTCAATGCATCCTGTTACTAAATCATGCACAGGTAAAATATGGATTCAACATGCAAAATAGCTCATGGACTTTAAGATAACAGTATGAATACTTCACTATACCAGTTTCCGAATCCACATTGCAAATAATTTTTAAGAAACTTGCATTCTTTTTTTGGTACTGGCGATGGAACTCAGGGCCTCAAGTTTGCTAAGCAAGCACTGTCAAATTTAAGCCATGCCCCAGTCCTTTTGGTTTTAGTTGTTTTTCAGATAAGAGCTAGTTGGGATTATAAGGGTGCACCATCACACTCAGCCTCAAGTCAATTAAAAGCCTATTAAAATGCACATATTTTTCAACTACATGTCTACATGAAGCCAAATATTTTTCTTAACCATAACCAAAACAATATATAGCAACACATAAAAATTCCAAAGAAATTATGAGAATGTCTTCTATTAAGTTACATATTAAGATTTGCCACTTTTCTCACTACTTGATCATAAAAATTTATCATAAGAATGTTAATTATGTAAAATGTAATTAGTTCATTAATATTTAAATAAGTTTAAAAATAAATTATTTTAAAATTTCTCAGTTGTAACTTCTAGTACAATAAATATCAATGGATATAAACCATATTTTAAAATAAAAATAAAAACAAAACTCTTTGGAGTTTTCAATAATTTTTTAAGAATGCAAGAGGAGCTTGAAGTCAAAATCTTTGAGAAGCACCAATGCATCAGAACCTCAATAGTATAGTGAAACTCCAGAGCTAAGAGCATTTCAGGTACAAAGTATATTAGACTCAGGTAAGAAAACCATGCTGGCTCCAAAACTACAAAAGAAAGCAATAAAAATAAAAATTAATAAATATTTAATTAACTGTCTACAAAAAGGCACCAAAAGCCAACTACATTATCTGGCCAAGTTAGTATTCATAAAGATTTCACTACATTTAATGCAATTTACATGTTCAATTTTCTGACTTCACAAATTCCCCTAAATATACCCAGTGATTGTAAGGAACTCAGAGCCAGTCATAAATTAAATGAAAGTTACATAGAGTCAAGTAATTTCTAAAACACAAATATAAAAATCTTTACAAAATATATTTTAAGTGAAAAAGTATAATTAATGTGGGATGTGGGTATAGTTTAGTATGCTTGATATATAGTGGGAGCTCCAAAAGTCAGGAATATGTAAGATTTATGAAGGCCTGACTTTTAAACATGGCATCTCATTTCCTTTAAGTTAGACTCCTCCTGAGAAACATTTTGATGAAAGGAGGTATCTTCCCCAGGCTAAGAGATGTCTCCACCAGGCGGGACACTCAGCCCTGACCTTTGGCAGGACTGGGGAAGAGAAGCTCATAAGGAAAAACTGGTCAGAAGAGCAAGAAAATCACAAGAGAGAGAGAAACCCAATGCTATTTAGATTACTAAATAGTAATCTCTATTATTTAGCAAACAATCACACAGTGCTCAAACTCTTCCTGTGTTGAAATAAGATCTTCCCTGTCAAGAGAGGACAGATTCACTCCCATTTTATAAAGCTGCCTAGTTTACCAATAAATAAAAAATGGAAAAACAGGACAATAAAATATGCAATGTATTTGAAACATTTTATTTATTTAACAAATCAGTGCCTTAAGTGCAAATACACATGCAGTATAATAGTCACAGTGCAATATAACTGCAATTAATGATATAACTTCAAGATTTATGCAAAACAAATAATGCATTATGAGCACATTGTGTAGGCAATGTGGCCTGGTAAAGTGACCCAAATGTAAAGCTTTATAATGTGTAGAAGTATTCTTTCAATCATGTCTGTGATGCTCTGAGACTCAATGGTATTATGTAGAGATAAACAAAAAGTCTAAAATTAGGTTTTGAGGACAAATTGCCTTCTTTAGATACCTCTGCTTTTGTCACCCACCATTCACCTTATTCTTTTTATTAATGCCAGTATTTTCTTCATGCAAATGTCTGAGCTTCCCAACCAAAGTAAAAGGGCTTATACTCTGCTATGGCTTTTTTATTTTTATAACAAGCATGCAATACACTAATTGAAGTACTGATACTTGTTGAATATCAAGTTGTTGCTTTAATATAATATGACCTAATGAAAAATGCAATTCTCTTCACTACAAATGCATGCTTTTTCTTTACCCTCCAGAGATTTGCCCTCCTCCCCAAACTCATACTATCACACTAAAGGAAGGACACTCACATCAATCTATTTTCTTTGCTTTCTGTCCAAATCCTTTTGAGTAAGAATACTCTCCTCCTACACCCTCCCCAGAAGGCAAACATGAATCTCCTGGCAGCTGCTTCTTTCACCCTCCTGCACAGACACCTCCTTGCATTGTTATTTCACTTGATCCAGTTGTGACTGAGGCATCAGATGCACTTTCTCTGAACATTTAACCTCTGATCACTGAAAAGCAAGAGGTTTGGGTAGTGTCTTTGGCAAGACTCTTCTTCCATCTGCTTCTAGTTCCGCGCTGGCCTTTGACAGCCTTGCGAGTCACACCATGACTCAAAGTGGGTGTGGAAACTGCTTGGGTCTCTAGCAAGTTGAGTAGGTCCAAGGAGAGCTATTTATTTTTTCTAGCATGAAGGAGAAGCAATTTTCTTTCTCAGCATCATGTAGACTTAAGCTTATCACCAATTTCTCTAGAACAAGTGTGTCTCATTTGACATAAGGTAAGCTCTGTTATCAAACACAAAGGCCTTTTAAATTATGATTTCACTCCAAGGGAACAGTAGTTTTAAAATTAGAAGCAGCTGGTGTCCCCAGCTCTCCTTTGAGGATATCACAAAAAAAAAAAAACTAACACAACCTTACCATTTCTTCATCTCACTCCCTTCCATTGAAGCCATCATTTCTTGTCTAGAAAACTATATCTTTTGAAATTGTCTCCCTTCCTTTTTTGGTTTCCCTTACTGTCATATGTCTGCTTGCTTCTGGACTGATCTTTTTGAAACACAAACCTGAACACAACCACTGACTTTGCTCAAATACCTACAATAGCTCCTCGTTGCTTATAATGTCCTGCTTCCAAGATTCTATTTTTAAGGGTTTTATACTTGCAAGCTTTTCCTGTATAATGAATAATTACAAAACTTAGTATCATAAAATAATATCTACTCATTTATCTCAAAGTTATGAATGTCAGCAATTTGAATATGTTAAGTTGAACATTTCTCCTGGTCTTAAGAGACTTGCACAGGCATCTACAGTTGGTGGCTGGCATCAGGTGTCCTCAGCTGGGATTTGCTGCTCTTTGTGGTGTCTCATCTTCCAGCATTCTAGCCTGAGCTTATTCACATGCAGCTGGGCAAAGTTTCAAGAGAAGGAACAGAAGCATGCAAGAAGGCCAAGGCACAGACTTGCCACTCATCACAGCCTCTGCAAGCCATTGGGCAAAGCAGGTCACAAGATCAGCCCAGATTCAAGGTGGCAGGAACTAGGCTTTCCTCCTTGATGGAAAGTCTTGCAAAGTTATATTGCAAAGGACGTAGATACACAGCTTTGTTTCTCAGCTCCCTCTTAATTTCCCCATGCATCCCTTAATTAAAGTTAATCAAAGTCAGCTTTGGTTGTGTGCAATGTAAAAACTTACATCTGGTTGGGAACAATTGAATACATGAACAAATGGATAGATAAAGAGAATACGATCCAATCAAACTTCATCCAAGCGAGAGTGTCGAAGTGTGTAGGGTAGGTGAAAGAGATTCAGAGTGTGCCATATTCTAACTGCTTGTGAGCATCACAGAAGTTAGCAAACCTCTGTCCCCTCCTACTTGCATACTCACCCTATAGTCACAGCCTCTAATAGCTTGAAATTGCTTTAAGAGCCAGGCATGGAACAATAAGCCATTCACTTTGAACTGCTCTCTTGTCACTACTGAAATTGAATTTGAGAAGCTGACTGGGTGTTTACATTAGGTGGCTATCCTCAGATGTGTATTAATGTACCCATATATAATACTCCAGAATGGCTTAAATGCAGAATATAAAATTTTAAGAAAAGAATATTTTGAGCAAGGAAAAAGACTTGAGGCTGAGAGAATTGTAAGGTATGGTCCCGTTATTCCAATTTAAGCTTTTTCCACCCCTACTCATTTTTAATAGATGTCTCCATTCCTTTAGGAGTCAATTCCCAAAAAGATGTTAGGAAAGAAGACATATGATCAAGCAGTACTTAAGTATGAATAACTGATGTTTAACATCTTCAGTTTGGGAGATCATCTACAATTTTATTTTTTAATTTTTTTTGTTCATATGTGCTTACAATGTTTGAGTCATTCCTCCCCCCCTTCCCCCACACCTCCTTCCCCACCCCCTCCCTCCCCCCCACACCCCCTCAATACCTGGCAGAAACTATTTTGCCTTTATCTATAATTTTGTTGAAGAGAGAGTATAGGCAATAATAGGAAGGAACAAGGGTTTTTGCTAGTTGAGATAAGGATAGCTATACAGGGAGTTGACTCACATTGATTTCCTGTGCATGTGTGTTACCTTCTAGGTTAATTCTTCTTGATCTAACCTTTTCTCTAGTTCCTGGTCCCCTTCTCCTATTGGCCTCAGTTGCTTTTAAAGTATCTGCTTTAGTTTCTCTGCATTGAGGACAACAAATGCTAGCTAATTTTTCAGGTGTCTTACCTATCCTCACACCTCCCTTGTGTGCTCTCACTTTTATCATGTGCTCAAAGTCCAATCCCATTGTTGTGTTTGCCCTTTATCTAATGTCCACATATGAGGGAGAACATACGATTTTTGGTCTTTTGGGCCAGGCTGACCTCACTCAGAATGATGTTCTCCAATTCCATCCATTTACCAGCAAATGATAACATTTCGTTCTTCTTCATGGCTGCATAAAATTCCATTGTGTATAGATACCATATTTTCTTGATCCATTCATCAGTAGTGGGGCATCTTGGCTGTTTCCATAACTTGGCTATTGTGAATAGTGCTGCAATAAACATGGGTGTGCAGGTGTCTCTGGAGTAACCTGTGTCACATCTACAATCTTAGAGGGTTTTTTTATAAATCTGTAATTTTATGAAGACAAAGCCTAACAGTATGATATGAAGTTTACACACAAGCAAAATTTTCACAGACGTTCTAACATATGCCCCAAAAGATTTTACAATGTAGATCCAGATGCATCTCTAAACCATGTCAAAAATTGACAGATTTCAACACAGAGCATTTGAAAGGCTGGGTGTGTTATATGTGCCTGTAACCCCAGTTACTTGGGAGGTGAATATCAGGAGGATCATGGTTCAAGGTCAGCTCTAGGTAAAAATATAAAATCCTGTTAAAAAAATAAAAAAGCAAAAATGGTGCAGGCATGGCTTAAGTGGTGGAGTGTTTGCCTGGCAAATGCAAGCCCTGAATTCAAACCCCAGTATGGCCAAAAATAAGTAAATAAATAAACAAACAAATAAATAAATAAAGGAACATTTCAGCCAGATATGGTGGCACAAGCCTCCAATTCCAGCACTCTGGAGGCTAAGACAAGAGGATAGTGAGTTCAAGGCTAGCCTGGACTAGATAGAAAGACCCTGTCCAGATCATTTGGGGCATCAGTAAATTCTTAAGATTTGGTTTGTTTTGTGTTAAGAGAACCACTTTCCCCAATATGAAAGTTAATTTTCTCCTGAGTCCTGAACTTTTGAAATCATTCAACCCTTGAGTTGATTCAATGAAGCTTGTTCTGACTGAACCCTGTCATTAATGGTCTCAGTTCAAAGTTAAAAAAAAAAAAAACAGAGGCACCAAGAGTTTCCACCCTATGGGCATGAGTTCTCTTCCCTATCGCCTATACACCCTCAGCCCCTCCTAAAATACTTCAGGCTAGTGGCTTGGATAAACAAATTGATATCTATAACCTCATAATTGGAAAAACGGGGGTCTTTTGTCTATATTCAAGTATTAGACAAGTGTGTCTGTATATATTCTCCAGTTAAAGACTTTCCTCCTCAGTCAGCTACCATCGCCAAAATGGCAGCTTTGGTAACTAAGAAACTGGTCTTGTCCTTTGTGGGCAACAACATTAAACTCAGGCAGAGATCACCTTGACTTTTAGTTTTCAGGCATGCACAGCTTTTAAGGAGTTTCTCACAGTACTCACTTATGGTGCCATAAAGGTAAAATACTCTGGACAAAGAATTAAATCATTAGTTCTTTGTTCTTTCCATCATTTCACCATTTTCCCAACCAGGCCCCAAATTTTAAATAAAGTGATCCTTCCTATCTTCCTTCCTCCCTGTTCCATCTCTCCCATTCCCCAAATAATACACCAGTAATTTCCAAAAACCACACACACTACATTATAAAAGTGCAAAGTTAACACTATTGTGAAAAAGGGTATGGTTTGTAGAGATGTTCTTTGAAGATCAACAGTATCTTTTTGCTCTCCCACACTCAGTTCTGCAAATTTTGTCCTTCATAGAAGGCTCTTTATCTTTCTCAGTACAGGCAGAATGGGTTACCTTGAAACACTTAACCCTTTCCCCTCCTCTGGGATGAGTATACAACTATATAGGCTTTAAAACACTGGGGCTGCTGCAGGGCAGAAACTATACTGGATCTTCAAAAGATATCTTCTCAAGCCACTCTTCAGTGTCAAGAAAAGCAGAATTCCTTCCTCCCCACTGAAGCCCACAGCCTGAGGTGATGAACTGATACTCAAGAGAGTTCATTCTTGTTGTCGTTTCTTATCATCATCCTCTAAGGGGTAGAAATGCCACATCCACCTTTCCTCATAGAAGGAAATGTGCATTCACAATGCACTTGGCGTTGGCTTTCTTAGCAGGGACCAAGTCAGCCCACCAAATTTTTCTCTTTCATCAGGAACATGAGCTCTCCTCTGTAGCTCCAATAATTGCTCTGGCTCTAAACCCCAGGGAAAGCCTCTTGTTTTTCTGACTCCTTTTTTTTTCTCCTTCTTTGGTTTGCTGTGTTCTCCCTTATCTTCAGATTCAGAGTCAGCTTTGAGCTTGCATCCCTCTGACTTATCTGTCCATGTGCTGTTATCTGTGACTGTAGAAACTCAGCAATGAGGTTGGGACAATCCAGTTTCTCTTCTGGTTCCCATGTACTGGCTCATCTGAGAAACCCTTCCACTTGAGCAGATACTCTACTCTGCAATTTACAGCTACACAGCCCAGAGCTTTTTCCACCACATGTTCTTCTTCCTCTTCTCCTAGCACTTCTTCCACTTTCTTCTGGTTTTCTTTTTTCTCCATAGTGCCTGCCAACCTTCTTGTGTAAAGAGTGATGCTGCTTAGCTGCTTAGAGCAGCATCCAAGAGTCTGAGAAGAACCTTGCCTGGCAACTGGTGTGTGTGGTATACCGCCCAGGAAAGCAAAAAGTTGGTGGCCACAACCAAGGTATGTACCTCAGGCCTAGACAAGGGCTCTCCTGAAAATTTCTTTCCTTTTCTTTTTTTTTGGTGGTACTGGGGTTTAAACTCAGGGCTTTATGCTTGCTAGGCAGGCACTCTACCTGTTGAGCCACTCCACCAGTCCTGTTTTGTGCTGGATATTTTCTAGATAAGGTCTTGTGAACTATTTGCCTGGGCTGGCTTTGAATCACAATCTTCCTGAACTCTGCCTCCTGAGTAGCTAGATTACAGGTGTGAGCCACCAGTGCCCAGCTTTCCTGAAAATTTCCTAACTCAGAAAAGTCTTTTGTAAGTAGAATCCCAGGAAATATGAAGGAGACATGGTCGGGCACTATACGCAGTTTTGTTTTGCTTTGTTGTAATGGTGGTGGCATATATAATGAAAAATAGTATCAGATCATAGGTATGGCATTGCATTTTTGTGATATTGCATTTTTGTGACATTTAGAAAAAAAATTTTGCTGTGCTGAGAATCAAACCCATTACCTTGCACATGCTAGGCAAGTGCTCTACCACTGAGCTACATCCCACATATACTTAGAAACTTTATGCCTTTGAAAGGCATATTTACCTTGGTGTCCAGAAAGTTCCAGATGCTAATCATTATGGTAATTGATAATAAAGGAATATTGATAAAAATAGAAAATTCCTCAATGTTTTGCAGCCTTAAACCCAACATTTGGGTTTCATGTAGCAGTGCTCCTTCAGTTTGTGAGCACATTTCACCATCTATAAACCACAAAACTATCTTTCAAAGTGCTGAGATTCACATCTTTGTGGGTGAGACAAGAAGGAGCCATATCTGCTCTCACCATGTCTCAGGCTCGGGACATGTGCCAGGGCAGCCAGATAGGATCTCCAGAGCTGAGCAAGACGGTGTGATGTTCTCTCTGTGGGAGGCCTCACAGGGAGGCAGAGTGGTGACCTCACTGGAAAAATGAAAATGGTTCTCTAGAGAGTACTTATCTTGGCAATGATCTGCCTGAATTTGAGACCCGTGCATTTCATTTCCAAAACCCTTTCAAAGAGAAAAGTGATTTTCTGTTAATCCTGTGTGGAAGAGAAATCTTACCATGCTGCATCTTGACTAAGAAATCATGATTCAAGCAACAATGACCTCAATTCTAGCTCTGCATAAAGACCCAGTAAAGGAATCACTCATTAAAAGAACCAGTTCTAAAGCTTTCTCTTTGTTGTTGTTGATGATGTTATTTTTTCTAAAATCAGAGTATATAGTGTTCTCCTGGGAAGTACAGCTCTGGGGAGGATCAAGCCACACAACTGACCTCAATTTCTGGTTCTGAAATTTAACTCCTGTATTAGTTCATTTGTGCTGCTATAACAGAATACCCAAAACAGGTAAATAATAATGAACAAATTTATTTCTCAGGTTGCCAGTGAAGTCCAAGATCGAGGGGTTGGCATCTGGAAATGGTCTTCTTACTGCATTATCTCATAACAGAAGGCAAAGGGCAAGAGAGTATTCATACAAGATAGAAATAATAGGAGTCAGGCATAGTGGCCAATACCTGTAATTCCATCTCTTGGGAGGTTGAAGCAGGAGGATCATGAGTTTAAGGCCAGCCTAGGCTACTGATACCCTGTCTGAGAAAAAATATATATGTATTGTAAGAACTTTTGTAAATATCAAAATGTGCCCCCAGCACAATAAAAAATAGAAAAAAGTGAAGAAGAAAAAGAAGAGAAAGCATAAATAGGCAATGCTATATATTTGTCAAGAATTTCTAAAACATTGAAGCAAAGACAGAAAATCTTAATGTGTGCAAGTTGAAAGGAAATCATTTACTTACTTAACACCTATGTTTATTGCATTACTATTGACAATATCCAAACTACAGAAACAACCTAGATGCCCATCAACAGATGAATGGATAAAGAAAATTTGCTAAATATAATACTCCACACACTATGGAGTATTATTCTGGCATAAAAAAGAATGAAATTATGTCATTTGTAGGAAAATGAATGGAACTGAAGATCATCATGCTAAGCAAAATAAACCAGACTCAGAAAATCTATTTTCTCTCATACTCAGAGTCTAGAACTAAAAGCAGAATAACATGAACATAAAAGGGGGACTATTTGGCAGATGGCAGGTGGGCAGGGAAAAAGAAAGGTGTTGAGGGGGAGAATATGATAGAAGTATATTGTATGCACATAAGAAAAGGTTGTAATAAAACCCATTAAAAAATTTCAAGAAAGTTTAAAAAAGCAGAATAAGAAAAAGTAAAAGGGGGTAAATTTGATCAAAGTACATTATATGCATGTATGGAAATATTACAACAAAACCCCTCACTCTGTCTAATTAACATACACTAATAAAAATAATTTTTAAAAAAGTAGATCATTTAAAAGTCAGGAAGTCTCAGATGGAATGCAGAATGTGACAAAAGAATTAACTGTACTGTAAAAGCACAATACAAACTTCCCCAAAGAAGGGGCTGGGAGGTGTGGGAGGGGAGTTAACCAGGTAACTTTGAAAATGAATGGAGTCTGAAAAGCTAAGAAAAAGAAGAACTGCACATAGCACTATACTTTCACTGATAAAGTTGTTTCCCATGGGTGTTAACAAATCTAAAACCACTAGACAGGAATAACGGGACTTACAATGAAGTAAATGAATGGCAGATAGTAGGATCCAGGTTTCTCATTATTTTTGGAGCCAGAGTTTACAAATAAATAAAGAGAAGCCAGATTGGAATTGAGGATATTACTATGAATTCATGTCTGACTTAATATAGGTACTAATATAGAAATATTAGTAAACACATACATGTATTTTCTTCTTCACTCATCTGACAGAGCCTAAAAGTAACAGCAACATAGTGAAAACCTTAGTACCCAAATGTTGGTTCCTAACACAATCTCTAATAAAAAAAAAAAAAAAAGCCAAGACTTCTTAGAAAAGTGGCTGATTGCAGAATTGGAGTTTGAAGTTAGAATTACAAGATGAGTTTGAAGCATCTTGGACTTCCAGAAAAAATAAGTGAAATAAATACTACAAAATGATAGGCCTATCTCAAAGAGATTCCAGGTCCAAGTGACAGAGCTCCTGATGGCCAAAGTTGGAACAATTTGAGCAGCAAAATAAAGATGTATTACATTATAACTCAAAGTACAAAACAAATACCAATGAGTACACATACTCACAAAAAATAAACAAATAGACATGGGGCAAGAAGGCAGATTAGAAGTGTCTACCATTTTGACTTCATGAATGAAAAGAGATAACACAAGAGAGACTATATTCTTAAGTGAAAAACAGGAAGAGCATCTGGAATCATGAAAGAGGTGGCAGGACAGTTGAAAAGCATGCAGAAACTGAGGCAACAGAGAAAAGCAGCAAACAGTTCCAATCCCTACCTGGGAGGGAAATACATTTACAAAGTAAAGTAGATGGCCCTGGTGACAGACTGACAATTCTAACTGCAGAATAAACCTTCACTTCTCACAAGCCTTAAACCCAGTGCAGGAATTTTGGAGACAGTGACTGCTCAAGTGTGGAAGCCTAGTTTTAGTGAAGAAAGACATTTTGTCATTTCTGGTATTATGGAGATGTATAGCAAGACACCATCTTGAGAGAAAGCCTATTGTTTAAGACTAAGAATAATCTAGGAATTTGAAAACAAAGAGCAATCATGACATAGGTAGTTGTGGAGCATCCTAACATAGTGTCTGGGCAGGAAATGGCCATGAGAGGTGGTCAAGGAGAGAGAGAGCATCTGACATGGTCCCACAGAGAAGTTCAGACAGCAGGGAGCTCTGGTCTCCAGCTACTTTATCTCAATCTGAGCAATGTTAGGGATTAGGCCAGGTTCCCTGTGTGTGGGGGCAAATTCTGGGCTACTGACCCACACGACCAATCTAGTGATGAGAAACAGCACCTCAACTGGCCACTACAGTGTACTGCCTAAATTTTAAAAATATTTCAACTGAACAACTACAGGTGATCAAAACTTCTAAACAAGTATTTAGACTTAGATGTGCAAATCCCAGCTCAGAAACAGAAGTATGAATAAGGCATCAGAAAACCTCCAAAACTCAACAACTCTACGATGACAAACACTAATGACTGTGGATGAAATCTCAAAGAATGCAAAAAAAGATTATGAGAATGATCAATAGAATTGAAGAGCACGTGAACAAATGCCTTAATGAATTCTAAGAAAGCACAAAGACCTGAATGAAATACAGGAGACAATGCAGGTCATGAGAAAGGAATTCAATAAAGATACAGAAACTGAAAAGAATCAAATTGAAATTCTGGAAATGAAAAGCTCAATAAATTGAATTTTACAAATTCAGTTTCTCCAGTAGACTGTATCAAATGGAAGACAGAATTGAAGACAAGATAGATGTATTCAAACATGAAGATGAAGATAGAGGAAAAAACTAAAGAAGTGATGAAACATGCAAAACATGCAACACTAAAAGACCAAACATGTGAATCATGGGCATAGAAGAAGAGACTGATTGCAAGCTAAAGGCATAGAAATCATATTCAATAAATTAATAGCAGAAAACTTCCCAAATCTTAATAAAGTGATGGATCATCAAAGTGCAGGAGGCTTTTAGAACTCCAAACAGAGAAGACCAGAAAAAACCTCCCATATCACATTATAGTTAAAATGTTAGGTATACAGAATGAAGATAGAATATTGAAAGCTGAAAGAGAGAAGCACCAAGTCACCTGTAAAGACAAACATTGGCACAGAGTGAAAGGATGGAAAAAGATTTTCTAAGCAATTGGAGCATGAAAGCAAGCAGAAGTAGTTATGATCATATTTGACAGAGCAGACTTCAAATCAAAATTAGTCAAAAGAGACAAAGTAGGTCACTGCATATTGATAGACGGAATAATTTATCAAGAGGTTATAAAATTGTAAACATATATGCAACAAACATCAGCACACCCAATTTCCTAGAGCAAACACTCCAAGATATAAAAATGCAAATAGATCCCAGAATAATAATAGTGGGTGACTTTAACATCCCACTCACAGCAATAGAAACCAATTTCCCAAAGCAAACACTACAAGACATAAAAACACAGACAGACCCAACACAATAATAGTGAGTGACTTTAATACTCCACTTTCACCAATAGAAAAGTCATCTAGACATAAAACCAACAAGGAAACTTCTGAATTAAATTACACTATAGATCAAATGGACTTAACAAACACCTACAGAATATTCCACCCCAATAGCCAAAGAATACAAATTCTTCTCAGCAGCCACTGGAACTTTCTCTGAAATGGATCATATCTGAGAACATAAAAGTCTTAACAAATACAAGAAAGTTGAAATACTTTCCTATATTTTATCAGACTGCAATGGAATAAAGCTAGAAATTAATAACAAGGGAAACTACAGAAAATATTCTAATACATGGTGACTGAAAAATTCACTCTTGAATTATCAGTGGGTCATTGAAGAAATAAGGGAAGATTCAAAATATTCCTAGAATCAAATAAAGTGAAAGTACAACTTACAAAAATATGTGAGACACTGCAAAGACAGTGCCAAAAGAGAAGTTTATAGCCTGTGTGCCTTCATTGAAAAATCAGAGAGATCTGAAATAAATAACTTAGTGATGTGCTCAAGTTCTTAGAAAACCAAGAACAAGTCAAAACCAAATGCAGTAGACAGAAATAATAAAGATCAGGACAAATATTAACAAAATGAAAACTAAGAGAATAATACAAAGAATAAATGAAATAAAAATTTGATTCTCTGAAAAGATAAACAGATTAACAAACCCTTAGCTCAACTAACCAGAAAAATCAGGGAGAAGACCCAAATTAATACAATTAGAGATGAGAAAGGGGGTATCACACAAAAACATGAAACTCAAAGAATCATTAGAAAATATTTTACATTTTTATATTCTAATAAACTAAAAAATTTAGGGAAAAAAATGGATATATCTTACAAACTGTGTGAGCTTATCCTAGAAACCTAAATGGGAGTGTCAGGAGATGGAGAAAGGACAAAAGAGAGAAGACAAACATGCAGAAAGCTGGGATCAGATAGGATGGGTGCTCTAAGGGAGACACACAACAGTCCCATTTACTTCTTTCCTGTTCTTTTCTATTCCCTTACTTCTTTCTGAGTTTCTGTACAGAATCTAAAAACTGCATTAGCATAACTCTTAAAGTCTCAGTCCTTAGACTTGCACTGTCCCATGTTTTCTTTAGCATAGCTTTTTTGAAGCCTATATATAGAATTCTCACTTTCCTTTCATGTGTTCTTCAGCTGTGCACCCTCTGATACTTTAGGGCCTTCTTTGTCTGAGCCTTCTACCTCTCACTTTGTTAATTTTGCACCTCCAAACAATATCTGAATCCCCATGAATTTTCTTCATCACCATTCCTCTCCCACCATCTGTTTCCAGAGACTCCAGACACAGAAAGCCAGGGTGTTACATACAATGGCAGACAAGGAGGTAGAGCAACAGTTTGGAGGGGGGCGGAGCATGACATAATTATCAGGAATGGAAGGAACCTGAAAGTAAACATCTTAGGAAAAGCAGCCATGCTGCATTTTGCCCTTGCCCCCTTCTGCAGCTGGGGCTGTGCCAACTCAGCCTGCAGATTATTGGACCTAGCTGTGCTTATGTCAAGTTCTCACAAGATTCACATACTCAGCTCCCCACAGATATATTTCTAGAGGTATATGACCTAGCAAAATTGAACCAAAAGGAAACAAACCACCTAAATAGATGTGTAACAAGGCAGTGAAATTGAAGCAGTAATAAAAAATATCCCAACAAAAAAGATCCCAGGACCAGATAGATTCATTTCTGAAATCTATCCAACTTTTAAAGAAGTACAAAAACCAATGCTTCTCAAACTATTCCATAAAACAGGAAGGGAAGGAATGCTACCAAACTCTTTTTATGAAGTCAGTAATATCCTAATAGTAAAATTGGATAAGGACATAACCAAAATAACACTGCAAACAAATTTCCTTGATGAACATAGATGCAAAAGTTCTCAATGAAGTATTTGTAAATCAAATTCAACTACACCTTTAAAAGACCATACAAAACAATCAAGATAGTTTTATTCCAGGAATGCAAGGATGGTGAAACATGTGCAAATCTATAAATGTAATACTGCACATAAACAGAATAAAGGGCAAAAATCACATAATCATCTCAATAGATGCAGAAAAAGCCTTTGACAAAATTCAACATGTTCAAACAGTGAAAACTTGGAGTAGAAGAAATGTATCTCAACATAATAAAAGCTATGCATGACAAACTTCATAGTAAAAAAAATCATAATAAATGCAAAAAACTGAAATCATTTCTCCTAAAATATGGAACAAGAAATGGATGTCCACTCTCTCTTTAACTCCTTTTCTATATAGTGTTTGAATTCTTTGCCAGAGAAATGATCCAAGAGAAAGAATTAAAAGGAATACAAATAGAAAAAGGAGTCTAATTATAGATGATTTGATCCCATACTTAAAAGACCCTAAAGACCACCAAAAATCTCTTATCTGATGAACACTTTTGGCAAAGTAGGAGGATACAAAATCAATATACAAAAATCAGGAGTATGTCAGGTGCCAGGGGCTCACTCATAATTCTAGCTACTCAGGAGGCAGAGATTAGGAGGATCGAGGTTCCAAGCCAGTCCAGGAAAAGAGTTCGCAGACCTTCTCTCCAAAAACCCATCACAAAAAGGGCTGGTGGAATGACTCAAGGTGAAGGCCCTGAGTTCAAACCCCAGTATCAAAAAAAAAATCAGGAGCTTTTCTACATACTAATAATGAACAAATAGAACAATAATCAGGAAAACATTCCCATTCACACTGTCTTTAAAAAAATTAAATACCTAGGAATAAATCTAACAAAGGAGGTGGAATACTTTTACAATGAAAATGATAAAATCTTTAAGAAAGAAACTGAAGAAGACACCAGATGGAAAGAACCCCCATGTTGCTGGACTGTCAGGATTAATAGTATGTAAATGGCTATACTACTCAAAGTCATCTACAGATTCAATGCAATTCCCATAAAAATTCTGATGTTATTATTATTCACAGAAATAGAAAAATAAAACCTAAAATTAATTTGGAAGCATAAAAGGTCCCAAATATCCAAAGCACTCCTGAGTAAAAAAGGCAATGCTGGAGCTATCACAATACTGATCTCAAATTATACTACCTAGCCATAATAATAAAAACAGCATAGTACTGGCACAAAAACAGGTAGACCAAGGCAATAGAATAGAAGGTCCAGAAGTAAGCTCACACAACTATAGACTTTTTTTTTTTTTTGTAGTACCAGGGTTTAAACTCAGGGTCTAGCACTTGCTAGGCAAGTGCTCTACCACACGAGCCATGCTCCCAACCTTACAGCCATTTGGTTTTTGACAAAGGTCCAAAAACGTACATTGGATAAAAGAGAGCCTTTTCAATACACGGTGCTAGGAAACTTGATATCTGCATGTAAAAGACTGCAGCTAGACCTCTTTCACCCTGTACAAAAATGGGCCAAAAATCTAAATGTAAAGCCCGAAACTTTGAAACTACTACAGGAAAACTCTACTACTTCCTCTTCTAGAGGAGGATCCTTGAAGATACGGGCATAGGTAATGCTTTTCTGAATAGGATTCCAATTGCTCAGGAAATGAGAGCAAAAATTGGCAGAGTATTGTATCAAATTAAAAAATCTTCTGCACACGAAGGAAAAAAATTACCAGAATCAAGATAGAATGGAATAAATCTTTGACAGCTATTCATTGGAGACTATATATACATATATACATATATATGTATGTATATTCCAATTTTAAACAACGAAAGGACAAATAGACCAAATAAATGGGCAAATTAATTGAACAGACAGTTATAAAAAGAAAAAACACAAATGGCAAATAAATATATGAAGAAATGTCCAACATCCTTAACCATAAATGAAATGCAAATCAAAATTACACTGTGATTATATTTCAGGAAACTTTATAAAATGCAATTAATAAATGGACTAATGAATTGAACAGATTGTTCTCAAAAGAAATAAAAAATAGGAAATAAAGATGTGAAGAAATGTTCAACATCCTCGGCTATAAAGGAAATGTAAATCAAAATGACACTGAGTTTCCATCTCATCCTCAGAATGGCTATCGTCAAGGAAAACAAGCAACAACAAATGCTGGTGAGGATGTGGGGATAGAAAGGAACCCTTACACACACTTGATGGGAGTGTAAATTAGTGCAGTCACTATGGAAATCAGTATGAAAGTTCCTTAAAAAACTGAAAATAGAACTGTCATATGATTCTGCTATACTACTCCTGGGCATATATCTGAAGAAATGTAAGTCAGAACACATTTAAGATATATGCATCCATGTTTATAGCAGCTCTATTTGCCACAGCCAAACTATAGAATCAGCCTGTCAATTGATGAATGGATAAAGAAAATATGCTATGTATACACAATGGAATATAATTCAGCTGTAAAAAGAATGAAACTAGGTCATTTGTAGGAAAATGTGTGGAACTAAAGATCATCATGTTAAGTGAAACAACCCAGACTGAGAAAGAGAAGTATCACATGGAATCAAGACCTTAAAGATGAATGACAGGGAGTGTAAAATGGGAAATGATTGGAGGAGAGAATCAGCAGAGAGGATGAAAGGTGAAGGGGAGTGAATATGATTGAAGTACCTTATACCTATGTATGAAAATAGAATAATGAAACCTGTTAAAAAGGCTTTAAAAAGGGATGAGGGGATAAGAAAGAGTAATAGTGGTAGTGAATTTGATCAAAGTACATTATATGCATGTATATAAATATCACAATGAGCCCCATTTGTAGAACTAATATACACTAGAAAAAAGAGAGCAGACTTGTACTAGTGATTCATGTCCATAATCCTAGCTACGTGGGAGGCTGAGATCAGGAAGATTCAGTTTGAGACCAGCCCAGGCAATTACTCTGTCAGACCCCATCTCCAAAATAACCACAGCAAAATGGACTGGAGGGGTAACTAGAGCACCTATTTTGCAAGTATGAAGCCTTGAGTTCAAACCCTAGTCCCACCATAAAAATAAAAAAACGAAAAACAAATAGATGATCAGATAAATAAATGTGTGATAAAAGACAAATGTTACATGCAAATTAATTCCGAATAATCTCTGTAGACAGTGTATCTTCAAGGAGATGGAAAACAACTTCTCACTCTTTACATTATATACTTATAAAAATTACTGTACAGGCACAGTAGGAGAATGGGGAGTAATTTTACTGTGGAGAAACCTGACAAATACTACTTTGACCAGGGCATAGTCAGCATTAGCAGTCATAAATTATGTTCATAATATGTACCCTTTATATGACATATTAAAAAATTATACATATATCTTTATTCTTGCTACCAAAAGCCCATAACAACCCCATTCTAATCATAAAAAATTATATAAATCCCAACTGAGGAACATCCTAAAGGATACCTGATCAGTGCCCCTCAAAACTGTCCAAGTCATCAAAAACAAGGGACATCTGAGAAACTGTCACAGACCAGAGGAGCCAAAGGAAATATAACAAATGTAAAATACATTTGTTAGTATGTTTGGGATCCTGGAACAGAAAAAGGATATTACATAAAAACTAGGAAAACCTCTATAAAACATGAAATTTAGTGAATAAAAACAGCATGGTATTGGTACAAAAACAGACAGGAAGACAAATGCATCAGAATAGAAGATGCAGACATAAACCCATGCATCTATAGCCAACTGATCTTTGACAAAGGAGCCCAAAACACACAATGAAGAGAAGAAAGCCTCTTCAACAAATGCTGCTGGGAAAACTGGATATCCACATGTAGAAGACTGAAGCTAGATCCCTGTCTTTCACTCTGTACCAAAATCAACTCAAAGTGGATCAAAGACCTTAATATAAGGCCTGAAACCTTGAAAGAACTCCAGGAAGCAGTAGGAAATACATGGGAACAGATAGGTATAGGGAACGACTTCGTAAACAGAACTCAAAATGTTCAGCATCTAAGAGAAACAATGAGTAAATGGGACTACATCAAACTAAAGAGCTTCTGCACAGCAAAGGAAACAGTCACCAGACTCGAAAGACAGCCCACAGTATGGGAGAAAATCTTTGCCAACTACTCACCCAATAAGGAACTAATATCCAGAATCTACAGGAAACTTGAAGAACTTAGCCCCCAAAGAATCAACACCCCAATGAAGAAATGAGCACATGAATTAAACAGGAAATGCTCCAAGGAAGAGGTACAAATGGCCAGTAAATACATGAAGAAGCATTCAACATCCCTGGTTATAAAACATATGTAAATCAAAACAACACTTAGATTTCATCTCACCACAGTTAGAATCACCATAATCAAGGGTAAATAATGACAACAAATGCTGGCAAGGATGTGGTGAAACAGGAACTCTTAATACACTGCTGGTGGGATTGCAAACTAGTACAACCACTATGGAAATCAGAATGGAGATTCTTCTAAAAACTAAAGATAGAACTGCCATATGATCTAGTGATACTGCTCCTGGGCATCTACCCAAAGATTCTGTCTATGTAAGACAGAATATGGTAAAGACACCTGTACACTGATGTTCATTGCAGCACTATTCACAATAGCCAAGCTTTGGAAAAAACCCAGATGCCCTACATTTGATAAATGAATCAAGAAATTGTGGTATATACACAGTGTAATACCTTATGACTGAGTAAAATTACAAGATGTGGTCTGAAGGTAAATGGATGCAATTGGAGTACATCATGTTAACTGAAGTAAGCCAGGATAAGAAACACAGAAGCTGCATGTTTTCTCTCATACATGGAAGATAGATCCAAAGATAAACAGCTATACAAAAACAAGCATGATTATATACAAACTCAGATGTAGAACTTGTTTGTAACAGTGGAACTACTCTATGGAACTTGGGGAAAGAGGGAAAGAAAAAGAATGATAGAGTATCAGTAAGATCACATAACACAAAATGTGAAGGTAGAGGATATAAGGATGTGTATTGCAAGCTGTTGAAAAATAGGGAGGTGGGAGGTAAAGGGGTAAGGAAGAGTAAAGGAAGGGGTATACATTGAGACACCCCTTTGAACATCAACTTTAAATATTAGTAATGAAAACCAGGACTGCAAAATAGGTACAGTGTGTATACAGGTGGGATGGTACTAGTGGGAAGGAGGAGGAATGAAGGATATTAAGGTGACAGTATATGGTAGATGGACTTCATATACCTATATGAAACAGAACTAATAAACCTCTTGCAATTGTTTTAAGTGGAGTGGGGAAGGGGTTGAAGGGGAGAGATGATAAGGACAATGTAATAATGTATAAGTGTAATTAGAATTGACACAAGTTCCCCCCATATAATGAATATATCCTAATAAAAATTTTTAAAAATTAATCTTTAAGAGCTCTGTACATATTAAAACTAAGAACTTATATTTGGCCATAGTTATGTCAAATATTTTCCCAGATAATGAATTTCAACTTTATTTATGATATGTTTTCTGTTCAGAAAGAAAGAATTTTTATATCACTAAAAAAAAGAAATTCAGAAACTGTCATGGGTCAGAGAAAACAGGACAACTTAATACAATGTAATATTTTGGATTGAACCATGGAACCAAAAAAACACTAGTAGAAAACTGATAAAACACAAATAAAGTCTGTAGTTTAGTTGACAATACTATGCCAATCTCAGTTTCTTAGTTCTACAAATGTACTATGATTGTGTAAAATGTTAGAGAAAGCTGGGTGAAGGTATATGAGAACTTTCTGCATTGCCTTTCCAACTTGTCTCTAAATCTACAATTATTTGGAAGTTAAAAGTTTCAAATAATAATTTTAATTACATACCATATGATTCCAAATATACGACACTCTGAAAAAATGCAACATTAAGATAACAATAAAAGACCAGGGATAACTAGGTGGAGGACAGGGGATTTTTAGGGCAGTGAAAATACTTTGTATGATACTGTAGTGGTGGATATATGCCATCATACAGTTGTCCCAATCCATAGAATACACAAAACCAAGAGTGAACCCACAGATAAATTATGGACTTTGGGTAATTATGATGTGTCAATGTAGGTTCATTAATTATAACCATTGCACCACTCTGGTGGGGGCTCTTTATATAATAGAGTGGGTTGTGGATGTATAGGGTCAGAGGGTATATGGGAAATCTCTGTACTTCCCTCACAATTTTCCTATGAAAATTCTCTAAAAATAAAATCTAAAAAAATATTTTTAAAGTAGATGAACTACAAAGAATATCAGATATGTGTAGACTGGAAGAAAGATACACCATTGCCATTTGCCCAATCAAATATAAAGTTTTCATCACTGAAATTAATGTATTGTTTGAAAGAAATTACCACAAAAAGCTTAAGGAAGACTGCCCAAGTCAAGGTGATTTCCTGATGAGGTTGGAGAAGTATAAGAATTCAGATAATAAATCCTTTACTAGCATTTGTCCAAGTATACTTCCAACAAAAGCTCAGAAAACTCTGCATCTCTTTAAACTCTTGATGACAAAATACACTCTTTTAACATCTCAGCAAGAGTTATCTTTTCCAGGTATCTGGTGTTAAAGGCAGGGACATGACGATTAATGGGATCGCCAATCATCTGTTCTGTCTATAGGCAGGAAGTCTAAGAAGTATTCCCTCATGAACATGAGAACAGGACCTTAAGAAGGCCAACCTCTCCAGGATAGCCACAATTAACAGAGATTCTATAGGGGTTGAGAAGAACTGGTGCTTGCTTGGCCTGAGCTACTCCTCCAAGCTTTCCCCAAGGTAACCAGAAAAAGACTTCCTGGAATTATTTATGAGGATGCCAAAAGGTCAGCCAGAGTTCTCAGTCCTGACACTCTTTCGTTCACTCCTCCTTTACCTTATGCTGTTTCAAAAGGGCTATTCATACGAACTGAAAACCTGTGCCAACCACAATGATAGGTGATAGGGAATAGAGTGGATTCAGAAAAAAAACATTAATAACAATGATAATGATGATGGTGATTATGTAATAACATGTATTTTTAACAGGTCAACCACTATGCTATACACTGACTCATTTAATCCTTGGAATAACTCAGTGAGATTGATTTTATTTCTATTTTATAGGTAAGGAAACTACTTCACCCTCTAGGAAGCTGAAAATCATAATAGCTTATTTAAGGTCCAGTAGGTGGCAACAACAAAGTAACCAAGAACATAATCTTTGAAACCCAGCAGACCTAGAATCAAACCCTATTTCTGTCTCATATTACCTATGTGACTTTGGACAACTAATTTCAACTCTTTGTCAAGTGGCCAATAAGTAGATGATAAAATCAATATGACTTTATTGAGTGTTGTGCTCCATTACAAATATCTGACACCACATTGGGAATGAGAGAGGCTTACATGTGCCCAGAACTTGCAAATATATGCTCATTATGTTAATCAGACTTTCCCACACTGTGACAAAACACCTGACATGAGTAACTTAGGGGACAAAAGATCTATTTTGGCTAAAGCTTTCAGAGATATCAGTCTATCGTATCAAGGGGAACATGTTGTAGCAGAGCAGCTCGCATCATAGATGCTAGGAAGCAAAAACAGGTAATACAATCCAAAGGACACCCCCACCACATAACCTACGTCCTCCAACTAGGTCCCACATCCTATTTTTCACTACTTCCTAATAATGTCATATTACAAATCCATCAGGAATTTCCAACCATTAGGTTAGACCCTCAGGATCCAATCCCTTCCAAAAACCCATCAGCTAACAATTAAACCCCCAATGTAAGAGCCTGTGGGCACATTTCATATTCAATCTGTATCACTTAGTATTAACTAAGTATCTAATAGGTATGAACTCATTTCATCCTCACAGCACAACATGAATTAAGGACTTAATATTTTCTCCATTTTTCTGATGAGGAAACAGATGTTCAAACAAATTTAGCTAACTTCTTGAAGGCTACCCAATAAGTAAGTGGTTCAACCTCAATTTGAATCCCGTTCTATTTGTCCTACTCTGAGTCTTAACCTCTCTGCTGTACCCACTCAACATTATAGCAGTTGCAAAAAAACTCAATCCCTTCTAGGTAACTTTTTTTTTTTTTTTTCATTTTAACTGAGGCCTAACTCAAAAGATTCTCTGGAAGTAATATAAATTTCAGACTGAGGGAGTCTTAGTAGAATTAGATGAATCTTTTCATCATGGATACTGGGATTCTTGGTAGCAAGCACCTTGAGCCAAGAGCCTTCCTAGGAAGCTATAATGCATTTCAAAGAAAAGGAGGCAGATGAGAGAGAGGAAAAGGAGGCACAAGAAGCCTGAAGGCATAAGAAGGAAAAACTTTTTGAATTTGGAAACAAACCTACAATTTACCCAATTAACCTTGCTCTCCGCCCAGCCCCTACCAAGAAGGCAATACTTTGTGAGCTTCAGAGCAATTTAGGGCTAGGATAAGGACATTCAACAGATTCCTGAGCCAGCACTGGCTACTAGCAGTAGCTGCAGGAAGAGTTGTATGAAGAAGAATCATAAGTCTGCCCAAGCTCAGCTGGAACAAAACAAAATGCCTTGGTCCATTAGTAATGTTTGCTACAAGTTAGGAAATGGGAAGAGCTACACACATGTCCAGAATTTGCCATTCCTGCCCTGGGGCTATCCCAACCTTGACATATTGGGAAGGAAAGGAAGAAGGATGTTAACTGGGTTCAGGTCCAACTATTGGAGCCAAAATGTCCTAATGGCACCCTGCTTCCGCCACTTTGAAAACAAGAGCAAAACAGCATTGACAGCAATAAAAGACCTAATTTGAATTTCTTTGGTTTTAATTATTTTGAAAAGAGAGGCAGGCTGTCAATGCCAAGACCCTTTAAGAACTAAAAACCAAAGAGATTCAGGCCAGCTGAAAGGGGTGGAGGGGGGAGTTCCAGCCAATTAGCCTTCCTTTGTGACATGGCCACCCTTTGTCCCACCCTCCGGAAGCTTTAATAACACTCATGTGTCAACAGGACCTCAAGAAAGGGGAAAAAGAAGTGAGCCAAACTCAAGAGTAAGGAGGGAGGGACCAAAATCAGGGATTTCAGTTCCAAACTGGACCCTTGACTGCTTAACTGCTGTCATTATTTTTTTTTTTTTCCTAGAGCCCTCATTGGGCTTTCCTGACTGCAAGAAACTAGGCTTAAAGCTCCAGGGCTCTGGTCTTCCCTTTGTAGTCTTTCTTCCTCCTTGCCGAACAAGCTTGTCCCGCCATCTCAAATTCTACAGTCTTCCACCTCTGACCTCCCCAAGTAGGTCAAACTTTCCATGTCTGGACTATTATTAAAGGGAAAGCAATCCTATTGTTTCCTTTATTGAGTAGTTTTTATAGGGTGCCAAGTGCCCTTCCAGAAGCCTAGAATCCCAAAGAAGTCTCCTGGGTTCCAGAAACCTCAGTGTAACCCAGAAACAACAGGAGATACAGATGACCCAGGTCCAGTCATGTTAGTCTTCAGGGAATTAGCTTGATCTACATGGTCAGGAGAGGGTGGGATATGGAGTTAATCATTAATGCTGATCCCAGGTTTTTCCTGGCATAGACCAGTCTCTCCACGGCAGTGACTCTAGGGAAGATAGGATAGGAAATCTCTATCACCTATCTTCTAAGGAAGGTTGAATCTGTTAAATGGAAAGTCCTCTTGTTCTGTTAAGCACCCTGATGGATTTAAATGCACAATTAAATGCACAAAAATTGACTTGAAGCAGAGTTTGAAAGTGCATTAGACAGAATGGCACCACTATTCAGAATTAGAAAAATAGATTGAGAAGCTACCCAACACAGAAGATTAAAGTGACAAAGGAAGAAATGACCTGAGGCTTGGATGAAGTGCTCAATGCAAAGTCCTGGAATTGAAGGACCTAGAGCAGGAGTGCCTGATGCTCAAATTGAAGTTCTTTGTTTTTTGGCAATATGGCCTATTCTTCTATCTCCCAGTCATATCTCAAAATTTCAGTAAATTCTACTAAGTATACATATGACTTTATTTGGGAAGGACTATTGTGAAAACCCAGAAAAGACCTGAATTTACTTCTGGGTCAATTTAAAAAGAAGAAAGTTTTGTGTGTTGGCAAGCTCAGGCTACAGGGATTAGGAACCAGGATAACATTCAGTTCAACCCATAAGAACTAACTAAATCTTCCCATGTTTTGCCCACTTATCCTAAGTAGGATGTGATTTGAATTGGCAAGTGTTCTCTCTTTAATTTTTGTCTCTGTTTAAGACAGACTGAGACACCACTAAAAAGTGGTAAAGAATGCAAATTTAAGATTTAAACAAACATGACTCTGAATTACAAATCCACTTTACTGACAATATAACTCTAAGCCTCATTTTCCCAATCTGAGAAAAAAATAATGTATCTCTTTTAATGATCATTCCTTGTGAAGAATCAATTAGATAATCTATGTGAAATGCATGACATGACAATTACCACTGAGTGACTCTTACTGAATGGCGTCTGCTCTTATTCATCTGTTGGTGATGCTGATGCTGATGATGGTCACTCTGACAATGACAGTGCTTGATTGTAAAGCTCCTATAGTTAGGGAAAAGGACTAGTTAGATCAATTAAGACAGATGGAAACAAATTCTGAAAATCTCTACTGATCTTTCTTGGTCTGAAAAAGACCGACAGTGTAAATTGTTTCTACTCACAATTAGCCCGTGCATGCTAAAGCAGGCACCACTACATTGGTCTTATTAAAAGATAGAACTTTCTCAAAAGAAGAAATTCAAATGGCAAAAAACACATGAAAAAATGTTCACCATCTCTAGCCATAAAGGAAATGCAAACCAAAACCACACTAAGATTCCACCTCACCCCTGTTAAAATAGCCATCATCCAAAACACCACCAACAACGTGTTGGTGAGGATACAGGGGGAAAAGGAACACTAATCCACTGCTGGTGGGAATGCAAGCTGGTACAACCACTCTGGAAAAAAAATTTGGAGACTTCTTAAAAATCTAAACACAGACCTGCCATATGATCCAGCAATCCCACTCCTGGGGATATATCCAAAGTAATGCAACACAGGTTACTCCAGAGGCACCCGCACACCATGTTTATTGCAGCGCTATTCACAATAGCCAAGTTATGGAAACAACCAAGATGCCCCACTATTGATGAATGGATCAAGAAACTGTGGTACTTGTACACAATGGAATTTTACTCAGCCATGAAGAAGAATGAAATCTTATCATTTGCAGGTACTAGAGAACATCATTCTGAACGAAGTCAGCCAAGCTCAGAAGACCAAAAATCTTATGTTCTCCTTCATATGCAGACTTTAGATCTAGGGCAAATGCAGCAATGTGGTTGGACTGGGACCACATGACAGGGGGAGAGCACATATGGGTGATATAGAAATAGGTAGAAAACCCAAAACATGAAAGCATTTGATGTCCCCAATCCAGAGGAACTAATACAGAAACCTTAAAGCAACTTAAAGGGGATCAGTAACCAGGGTAAATGATCAATTACAGATGAATCAACATGGGTCATAACACGTGTACACGAAAGCAATGCTAGGAATCTTTCTGTATAGCTATCCTTAACTCAACTAGCAAAAACGCTTTGTCTTCCTTATTAGGCTTGTCTCTTTTCTTCAACAAAACTAGTGATAAAGGCAGAACAGGACCTGCCTGGAACTGAGGGGGTAAGGGAGGAGAGGGTGAGGGAGGGGGGCAGGGGGGAGAAATGACCCAAATAATGTATGCACATGTGAATAAATGAATAATAAAAAAAAAAGTTTGTTGAGTTAGATATTAATTTATATAGAGAGACAAGTGAATGATGAACTTTTCCAAAGCCTCATCAAATCAAATATGCTGAGCTTGTCTTTCCCCATGTCACCCAATTCACATTGGTTCTAAGTAAATTATTTTTCTTTCGGGAGATTCTTCTTAAGAGAACATATATTATTTTTCCCAACATTAATTTAATTAGTTTCTAATTTTCTACCCTCTCTGTGACTTTTTGAATAGAAATATCATTCCTGATACCTATGGCCAATCTCCTGATACAGGCACTTCCTCCTTCTGATCCAGCTGTCTTAACAGAGACTTGAATAGAAGTTAGCACAGACAGATTCCCAGGTTATCTTTGTCTGGGGTCCATCATTTTGTTTTTAGTCTGAAAAATAATCCCTCCCCCAAGGTATAGAAGCCAAAAAGGACATATTTCCTTCTAAAGAAGTTTCAGGAGATCCTGTCTCCCTGGCTTAGACAAATCCAGCTTGATTACATGCATTGTCTTCTTGTCTCCACCCACACCACAGCCAGATTTTTCAAAGGAGAGTTTAATGTGAAACTGAGACATTCCGGCTTCATTTTTTTCCATCTTACCTTCAGTATAAAAGCCCTATCTTGGAAAATTAGAGTGAGAATTGTTTAGTTAATCACAGGATTTCACATTTTTGTAGGGGACAATCAAGAAGATGAAAACAGTCCCTTTCGTAGAATCAAAGCTTGAAGACACTTTTGTATACTAAAACAGAAAGGTCCTGGAGGCCAAGGGAAAATCAATTGGCTTAAAAACATTTTAAAAATGAGTTACAAGCTCTCTTTGAAGGAAAAAAAAAGTACCATATTTCATGGCATGATTGGCATGACATTGATAAATGTTCATTTTACTGTCTAAAGTCACTTCTATGAGATTAGTTCCTTTAAAAACAAATCTGCTCAGTTCTCCATCACTGCTAGAGTATTTCAGCATGTTTTCGCTAGCTATTGATCGTACCTTTTATTCTCTCCCTTGTAGCTAGATGGGAAATCTCATTTAACACAATGATATGAAAACTAGCTTCCAAATCAGACCTGGTTTTTGAATCACAACTCTGTTATCTAAACTTCATTATGTATTAATTTCCCCAAATGTAAAATAAGAAAATGCTATATTACAAAATTGTTCTAAGGATTAAATGAGAAACTGTATTTAGAGAAGCTAGCACTTGTTATATGCAAAGTGCTTCAGATGTGCTAATTTACTTAATTCTCCAACAAGCAATCTCATGTGGTATATTCTATTATCAACTTCATTTTGCAGACAAGAAAATATAGTTACAAAACAGTTAAGTAACTTATTCAAGGCCAGGCACTGTAACCATCAGACTGTTTCTCCCAAAATTCATTTATCAAAACCCGAAACTCAAAGTGATATATTGGGAAGAGGAGGGCTTTAAGAAATGATGAAGTCATAAAGGTGTAGCCCTCATGAATAAAATTGGTGCCCTTATAAAAGAGATGGAAGAGAGATCCCTCCCCTCTTCCATCATGTGAGGACACAAGAAGGTGCTCTAGGAATAAGTGGACCATCACCTGTGAGAAATGAATTTCTGCTATTTATAGGCCACCCATTTTAGATTATATTTGTTGCAGCTACCCAAACAAACTGAGAGAGGGATGTAGGCGTGTTCAAAGAGGAAATTGAGAATGCTAGTAAATCTGTAGGCAGAATGAAGAACACAAAGATAGTAACAGATGCAGGGACTCCCCCAACAGAGTCTTTATTGCCTTTCAGCCTGCAGAGGCAAGGGAAAAGACTGGTATAGCTGAAACCAGATGAGAGCTGTACAAATAGGAGAGATGGACCTCTATAAAGAAACCTTGCCACTACCCAAACCACAGTTTGACAGAAAAGGAGAGAGAATAATATCCCAACTCTCTTCTCTCCCACTTAATCTTCTGCCAGTACTTTGCATTGATTAAACTCAACTGTAAATCAGAGGTTAGTGAGTCTGGGTGACATTACACACAAGTAGAAACCAACATCATAGGGCACAGAGTAAAGCTAAGAACAGAACTATAAGGGCTAATGAAAAAAAACTAAAAGATGGTAGAGATTAGATTCAAATCCTTACTCTTTGTTTTTTCTTTTGGCAGTACTGTGGTTTGAACTCAGGACTTTGCACTTGCTAGGCAGGTGCTCTACCACTTGAGCCACATCTCCAACCCTCAAGTCCCTCATCTTAATCACTAGCTCTATTGCCCTCTTTTGAGTGTAAACCGGATATTAATATTTCTCCTTCATATCTGCAAAGCTCAACATGCCTCATACAGTGTCCATCTGAAAGTCATGAGTTCACCATATAATCAGCATGAACAGTTCACCTAAAAGAGTTCCAATTATACAGGATTCATTTCCAACCAGCTTCTTCTGGTTCCAGGCATGGGTAACAGTTCTTCCTTCACCTTCCACACACAGCATCCCTGAGACCCTCTGTCATCTCCTTTTGCCCCGCTTTCTAATACAAAGAACCCTCCTTATTTCTAAGCCTCCCAGGCCCCAAAGATTTCCTTCCACACCTGAGTGGTAGAAGAAAGTAGCTTTTCAGCAAAAGATATCATTCTCTACAAACAACTCTCATTTCATCTATAAGAAAAGATTTGTTCTTTTTCAATCCGTATTTGTGTACAGGGCTTGACATGTTACTTACATGAAAGAAAACTCATTAACTAGATATTATTATTATTATTATTATTACTGTTATTAGAATTATTTTCACTTTGCCTAAGTGGAGGTAAACAGAAAGCTTCTGGTGACTGTAGAAAATGATGAAAATGCAAAGGCAAGAGAGACAATGCTTCTGTGAGAACATCCTGAAACACTTTGCAGAAGATGCACAGCCTCTTCATCATGGTGCTTGCCAACATTCTTTGGACATCTCTTTTTCACATTCACTCTCCTAGGCACCTTCCACCACAAGAAGATTTTTTTTGACAAGTTACAGATGTTCTTCTTTTCCTGAGAAACACCCCAATGCATATTAATTTTCGGAATGTTGAGTTTCATGCCATGAAAATTGTATTCCTGGCTTTGGATTAGCATGATATAAGAAACTTGAATAACCGTAACCAACGAAGAAATAATCTTTTGTTTTTTAACTTTTAAACAGACATTTCTGACATTGCCCATAAGTCACCTACTCTTTGAGACATTTGTCTAAACTAAAATGCATTTTCCTGTCCAAATATATAGCTAGTTCAAGCTTGTTTCCATTACTTCACTTTCATTTGCCTCTATAATTTATCAAATATATTACACACAGAAGACAACTAAGACTAAAGAGACTTGTTTGGAGGTTATTGAGTCCTTTTTTCATTAATTAACTTACTTTTATTGTATATATTTAAAATGTATGTGAAGTTTTGATATTTTTTCACTGTATGTATATAGTGAAATGATTACTAGAGTCAAGTAACATATCCATAACCTTCAATAGTTACCTTCCCTATGTTTATTAAAACATTCATCAATTTGCTCACTTTAACTGGTAAATCTTAATCCCTACAAAATGGATAATTATGTGAGTGGGAATGGCAATACAACCATGGAATGAAGATAACATCACAGAGACAAGGTGTCATAAAATTAGTGGTTTATCCTCACTGTGAAAATATAGTTATTTCTATCCTTGTGCATATTTTCACTGAGCAATTTTTGCAGTAACGCATGGGTCTGCCCACTCCTTGTTACCTCACCACCATTATCCCATTCTGAGCTCCCACCATGTCATACTGCACTATCTTCTGCACTGAGCCCATCTGGAGTATGACCTACCATCACCATGCCTCTTCTGCTCCACAGAACTCCAGCTTCAGTCTTTGTTGCTTGGGCAGTCATTCTGCCTCATGCACAGAACTGGCAGTTCAAGGAAGCTAATACTCCAGTGTGCGACCCTAGACCAATGGGGGACAGGAGCTAAACAATTCAGAATTGTATTTCCACCTGACATCTTAGAGGGTTTATAGCAGGATGGAGCCCCATTGTGCACAGAATTTATCAGTATCTTTCACATTACTAAATCGACTTTGCTCCTTTCTTTTCCAACACTTTTTAATTCCCCACTTCTGTTCCTTTGATCACTTCCAAAATGAACTGCCTGCACACAAGCCCTCCTCTCAAGCTTGGATTTGTAGAGGAACCAAGACCATGACAGTTTCCTAACTTCCCAAGCTATCCCTTATAATTACGTTCTACAGAACCCAAAGTAGATACTTTAAATCATCCTACATCATTTCCTGTTCAAAAACTTCTAATGGTTTCCATCACACTCAGAATAAAATCTAAGTTCCTTCAACAATTCACACGGCTCAGCATGATGAGGCCACAGGTCCTCTCTGACCCAATTTAGTTTTTTCTCCATATACTTACCCCTACCTACCATCATCCTGTGTATTTATTTATCTGTTTACGGACATCTCTTCTATTGGAATGCATGCAGAGATTTGTCTATCTCATATACCACTATATCTCCAGTGCCCAGCTCAGAACCTGACATTAAGTAGGCACCAAAAAATATTTGTTGAGGCTGGTAGAATTGCTCAAGTGGTAGAGCGCCAGTCTAGCAAGTGTGAGGCCCTGAGTTCAGACCCCAATGCCACCAAAAATAATAATAAATATATATGTAAATATATATGTATATATACATATTTGTTGAATAGATAATGGGACATATGATATCCATTAAGCACATGACTACAATGCCAGAACGAACACTATATCAGACAAGAAGGGAAAAAAGCCTTTCTGTCAGCTTCTTTGTTTGAGTGGCTTTTCTGATGTATTTATGCAACAGTGGGTGACAAATGTGACAAAAATGACTAAAAAGACTTGAGCCAATAATAGTCTTGGAGAAGACAGAAAAACAAAGGCCATTCCTCTTGATCAAAAGCTAGATGTAATCAAGGCTAGATTTGCCCAAGGATATTGAGCTTTATAACTATAGATTTACAGTTATTAAAAACACCAGTGTTATTGAAATGCCTGCAAGCAAAATTGTAAGTCTAAATGGTCCAGCCCCAAAACCCCTATTTTCTCTTTGAAATAATTATTTTTAAAGTTGTCTGTATAAAGAGGCTTCTCGGGAATACAACTATCACACCATAGCAAAGGTTACCCCTGACCAATGAAGGGGAGAGAGGGGAGCTTCATCTAGAAAAAGTTTTTCAATGACACATAAAGGAGAGTTTTAGAAAGAGTAAATGTGACAAAGCCCTTAGAAATCACAACTCTATTCTTAAAAGGAGATAAAGCATCTTAGATATATCTTCTGTTGAGGCCTTAATTACTAAAATTAAACATGGCCAACTACTCCAGAGGGCAATTAGGCACGTATTTGGCAAGAACCAGATGGACAGCCCTCATTTAGCACCCCAGATCTGTCACTGACTAGTTACAAGAGCCTAAATAAGTCACCTAACCTTTAGGCTAAAGTCATTTAAGGGAAAAGACTGTCTCTTTCATTGTATATTTTTAACATCTACCAGGGTGCCTGGCACAAAGGAAATGCCCAATCAGTAGTTGCCAGATGAGTAGGTTTACAGAATAGAAGAGATCTAATTTGTACTTTGTAAAGGCTAGTGCAAATTTAGCAAGAATCATTAAGAAATATTTCTTTATTCTTTTTGAGGTTGACAATTTATATTTTTGCCAGCATCTTGTTTGCATTTCCTGGCTGAATTAGCTTTTAGTTTCCGTGGTTGACATGACTGTCATAGGGTTATTCTGATTAATGTTCCAAATTAGAAATGGATCATGTCCAATCAACAGGAATTATATTAGCTAGTACTAGATAAAAAGTGTTATATATAAGTTGAACATTATGATTTTGGTTTGAAATTCTCTTTAAAACTAAGATATTTTGATTGTTTTTCATAGAAAATGCATTGGCTGCTGAATCAGGAAACCTAAACAAGAGACATTGGACAAGGTACTCTTTCTGAAAGTCAGTATTTACATTTGTGAAGTGGAGACATTTGAGGGGGTGAATGATCTCCTCCTAGGCCAAACAAGGGCTGTAACTATTGTAAACACCAAGACTTTTTTTATTATTAATTGTTTTGCTAGGTGGGGGTATATTGTGGCATTTTACAAAACACCAAGATGTTTTTGAAAACACATCAAAGGGTACTTCCATTTGGTCTTGTCACTGGGTTCTAGAGAAAGGGAGTAAAAAGGTTCTGTATCCATTACCTATTGCTAAATAAACAAACCACCTCAAAATTTAGTGTTTAAAGTAACAATGGGTTGACTGGGATCAGTTGAGTGGCTTACCTGCTCCATACAACTGAGATTACTCAAATGCTGCATTCAACTTTGAGTTCAGTTGAGGTAAGAATGTCCAAGTCAGCTACTGTCCTTTAAGTTAGCTCCACATGATTTCTCTTCATTCACTGGTCTAGCTTGAGCTCCTTTACAGCAAAAAGCCTGGATTCTAAGAGGAAGCTTTCGAAAAGAACATCCTCCCATAGGCAAATATGTATCAAAACCAACCTATTATCTCTGGACAAAAGAAGTCACTTGGCCAAACTCATAATCAAGATAAGAGAATGAGGACTATATAGGGCCATAAACACCGGGAAATATGGCTTATTGTAGGAGCAGGAAGTAAACAATGAAGACAGGATTTTGTAGAGTAAGATGTTTCTGCAGAGCTTGATTGTTTTCTCCAAGGAAACTGCTTCCATGTTCTCCAGATCCTGTCAGGCCCCTGGAGGTTCTTCCAACTGGGTGGCTCAATCTCTGGAGATCATTAAGTATTTCCTACCCAGACATCCATGACATAAGTGGCAATTTCAGCATTACAGGAATTATCTGGTATTTTCATACATGAAACATTTTTGCCAACATTAATAAAATTCCCTGTAATACTACTATTGTGGATAATGTGGAGAGCTATATGGTCTAAAGAGTTAAATGAAGAATCAAACAACTAGATTTTAATTCTGCCCTTGGAAAAGCATAGCAACAACAGTTTATGGAGGCTCTGAAGCATGTCAGACCTATACTGAGCCACTAGACTGTGGCAATATAAGAGAAGTATAGCAAACCGTTCAACACACCAAACTTTAAAAAGCACTCTTGACTTACTGACATTACACACTAATAACAATAACAACAGTTATTACGGGTTACTGCTACTTTGCAATTATTTCACTTTTTCTCCTTTTTTTTTTGTTGCACTAGAGTTTGAACTCAAAACCTCACACTTCTTAGATAGATGCTCTACCACTTGAGCCACTCTGCCAGCCCACTATTTCAATTAAAAAAAGAAAACACTGCATTGTATATTGTACATGTGTCATATCATTTACTCCTCATAGTATTCCTATACCAAAAGTACTAGCATCCTCTCTTTACAGATAAGAAAACTAGGGCTTAGAGTGACAAAACAACTCTGCATCCATTACATGTTCAATAGTAACTTCTGTATTTTCATCCATTACATGTTCAACAGTAACTTCTCAATTACACACATAGAGGAGTTCCAAAGAGAATGGAGGAAGAGATGCTGAGAGTTTAGGGGAGCCCATGATGTAATAATGAGTTGCTATACCCCTTCAAAAGGTGAGTCTCTGAGATCAGCATCACAAAGTATTGCTTTTTGCTATATGAAAGGATGCATCAGACTTATATGTCTTCATGACAGCTCAATTCATTGACACCTCTCATCGGGGGTCCTGCTACCCTGATATCACAGGCATAGACCCAGACATGACTTTGAATTTGTCTGAATTTACTGACATCACCTTTCACCATCACTTCCATTGACTTGAACACCACAAGTGTTGATGACTTGAATGTCAGGTCTCAGCGATAAAGACTGAAGAAAGACAATAAAACTTTGTATCCTATATTCAAATGTAAGAACATTTGTCCAGAATTCTGAGTCTGCAAGTACTTCAAAAATTACAGAAAATTTCGTTATATTCTCTTGATTTTATTATGGAGACATGAAAGAAGAATCAGTTATCTTGGATATAGTATAAAATTATCAGATTAGTTTTGAGCACACCTTTATAACAAAATGCAATATCCCTAAAGTCCTCAAGCTTTCCAACTAAACGAAATTTTCTTGAGATTGGCCCTTGGAGTCATGTCTGATGAAGAGTTGGCCACTTTTATAAGAAATAACTAAGGAAAAATACAAGGCTGGAAAGAGTCAAGTAGAAAAGACAATAAAGTATAATAGGAATTCAGAGGAGACATAGCCTAGCTGGGTGGCCTGTCCCTAATAAACAGCATTGGGAGTTGGAGAACTGCCTAGGAGTGGGAAGTGAGAACTGATGAATAATTGAATGAAGAAATGGCGGAAGAGTACTAAGTTCTCCACATGGGATCTTGGTGAGACTCCATTTCTAAGAAAATGCATTTGAAGAAGGTAGACAGCCCCTTCTCGCTAGTCTCCCTGAGAAAATGCTCCTAAAGACCTGTTACAGTGAATTAGATGTGCAGCAATATACGACTCCTTTCAGCTCAGGAGTTTAAAGACCACTGTGAGTTAGGAATTAAAAAGAAACTAACGCATTACCACCCAGAAACTCCTTAGACTGAACGGAATTCTGATGTATTCCTTTTTAAATAAAGAGCAGGGGACTTTCCTAGATGATTGAGCAAAGAGTTGTGTTTTCCTTCTTCTTTACATTTTTCTGAACTTTATAGGTTATTATGCTAATTAATATTACTTTTACAGTACAAGGAAATAAAAATCAAGATAAGTACTTTATGTAATTCAGGAATGTTAAAGAAGAGATAAGGTTAGAGGCTGTAGTGGGGACACCATGAAGCAGAGGTACTTGAGGACAGAGGAAAGGGAAAAGCAGAGGGAAATTTTTAAAAATAAATAAGTGTTATTAATTTTGCATTATTTCCTATGAACAAGCTCCAGAGAAAACCAGTACTATTTAAAAGAAGGGAACAATGAACTTAGAAAATAAGTTCTAATTGAATTTTAAGTATCTGAAGGTAATGTTAAGATATAAGGGGATTAGGGCTGGGGTGTAGCTCAATGGCAAAACATTTGGCTAGGACATGCAAAGCCCTGAGTTCAATATCCAGCATGGTAAAGAAAGTAAAAGAAAAAATAGAAAGGGTTTGATTTGATTCTCCTAATTGCAAAATGATTGTTTGCCTCTTACCTACAAAACACTTCTTGATCTCTATTTCTGTGAAAAAGCAAGGTTCCCTAATAGAAAGTACTGATTTTTACCAGAGGAATCTAAGTCTTCTTATAAACATGTGTTTTTCATTATAAATGTGAAAACAACATATTTCAAAATGGGGGAGAAAATTTGCTCATACTTTGGCATTGTAGTTTTTCCATTTACCATATATCATATAGCAGAATCGTGTTTCTATGTTGCTACACAGCCTAAATGACCACCATGTAAATGACATGTATATTATGTATCATAACTTGCAAGTTTCTTTTAGAAAATGTTCAGAACATGGAGCAGGTAAGACATGCAATTAAAAATGTCATCTAGATGATTCAAAAAATTCATTTTTCTGGTTCAAGCATTCAACTCTTTGTTCTATGTTCAATGTAAGAGTCCTTGCAATTTTTTCTATGGGTTCATTAAATTGTCAGTGTCTGTAGAAAGAACTTTCTCTGGGGGCATTCAACATATTTGCTTGTGAATTGAATGAGAGTTTAGCTTGCATATTTATCAAATTTGTAAATGGCCTGGAAGGTGGAATGCATAATCACTGTATTAGATGACATCTTATGAAAATAAAGACTTTGATAAGCTAAAAGAACAATGGGGCCAGGCTGAGATGGCTCACACCTGTAATCCTAGCTACTCAGGAGGCAGAGGATTAGGAGGATTGTGGTTCGAAGCCAGCCCAGGCAAATATTTTGGGAGACACTATCTCAAAAAACTCATCACAAAAAAGGGTTGGTGGAGTGGCTCAAGTTGTAGGCCCTGAGTTAAAGCCCTAGAAACACACACACACACACACACACACACACACACACACACACACCCAAAGAACAATGGAATGAATCAAACAAGATGACATTTCAGGTGGTAAGAGTTGAAAGAGCGAAGGACGTTTTGACTAGAGAAAAGAAGTTTTAGAATGGCAAAGACAATGGCCTTCAAATACCTGAGAGGTTTTCATTATAATAAGGGAATTCCCAAGAGAACTGTTATAAGAGGCAACTATGACTATAAGATTCAAATTAATGAACTGCCTCATAAAAATAGAACTGTTATATGTGGGAAGGAGAATTATGGGTTGGGGGATGATGTTTGCCAGACCCACTCTCAATAGAGAAAAGCTGGGTGGTGGGGTCTACCTTACTAGTGACTGCAGGGAAACTAAATAGGAGGATGGCAGTCTAGGCCAGCATGGGAAAAAAGCAAGAACCTATTTCAAAAATAACCAGAGGAAGAAAAGGCTGGAGGCATGCCTCAAGTACAGCACCTGACTAGCAAGCACAAAGACCTCAGTTCAAATCCCAGTATTGCCAAAAAAAAAAAAAAAGAAAGAAAGAAACAAAAAGCAATCCATTGTCATTTATTCATTTATTCTACAAACATTTATTAAGCACACCTACTATGTGCTGGCTGCTGACCACACAACAATAAATGAGGTAATTATGATCCCCATCCTCAGTGATCCACATTTTAGCCAGAGAGATAGGCTAAACAAAGCAATCAAATAAACCAATCTTTAAAAGCACAGATAGTGTGTTATAAAGCAAACCATACTGTACACAGTTGGTCAGGAAACTATTTCTGTGTAGGTGACACTTCAACAGAGACTTAAAGAATGAGAGGGAGCAGGCTATATAAATAGTAACATAGTAGTCCAAGTAGCAGCTCTGAGACATACACACAAAAATAAATAAATAAAAAGTTTGTGTGTCTAAAAAACTGAAAGAAGGCAAGTAATACCAGAGCACAGTATATAAGAAGGAGACTGGTGAGAGAGAAGGTTAGAAAAATAAGAAGAAAGTCAAGCCTTCTGGGCACAGTAAGGAGTGTGGATTTCAATCCAAAGGCAACAAAGAGAGGTGAAGAATCTTAGGCAGGTGACTAGCTTGACTGATTGCTGTTTTTAAAAGATCACTCCGGCTCCAGAGTAGAGAATGAATTAGAGAAAGGCTGACCCAAAAACAGGGAGATGGGTTAAGAAGCCATTGTAGTAGTTCAGGTGAAAGAAGATGGGCCAGGGAGACAAAGAGAAGACAGCAAGCACATCCAGGATCAAATCCTGGAAGTGGGTTCAAGTTCCTGGAAGGATTCAGTCAGAGCTGAGACCACACTTCTCAACAGGACACAAAGGGAATTCATATCTCTTTAAGTCCTTCCTGACTTCATAACTCTATGAAAGACAGGGAGAGATTCTAGAAAAGACATAGACATGTGAATAAAGTCCCTCATGATGTCATTATTCCCATTGGTTCTCACGCACAGGCCTTATTTTTCTAAAAATTTTAGCAATGAAAGACCCTAGGTTGGTCCAAATTTCTCCAAATAGTTAATTAGTGGTCTGGCCCCAGGAGGATTGGAATAAAACAGGAGCATGTGGAAGGCATCAAGCTTACAATGTGAACATGAGCAGTACTAATGGGAGTAGTCCACTGCCAGGCACTGTCCCCATAATGCTACAAATTAGCCCAAGCTTCAGGAATCCCAGTTCTGCAGCTGCAGCACAGATGTTTGCTCACCACTGAGAAGGGAACAGAAAAAGAAGGTTGGAGCATAAAGAAGGTCCCAGTCAAACCAAGCATCTTGGCGATTAAGGAAATGGCCACAATTCCTATCTCCACGGTATAACCAGAAAGATCTTTTCAAAATGCAAATGTGATCACATCCTTATTTGCATCCCCAACCTTGAACCTGGAAGTGACTTAACATTGCCTTTAGGAGGCAGACCAAAATCTCTGCGTGAGTGAGTCTACAAGTAAAGGTGAGCATATGTTCTGGCTTGCTCAGGAAAGTTGAAGTTCATGTCTATCTTGGTAGTTACTGATAGCCCCTCCTTGTACTCTCACAAGTATTCCAGCTTAGATGATAAATTATGTAGTTCCCCACCTACAAAGTCCAGCATGGTCTTTTATTGTTGATTGCTCCACCCTCATCTCCTACTGTGCTCTGAGCTGCAGCCCCACTGGGCTACTTTCTGTTCCTCCAAATCTCCATCTTGCTCCTTTCTCACCAAAAAAGCCTCTCACTCCCTCCTTTACACTCCTTCAGGTCCTCCCTTATACTGTCTAATAGCAGCAAGGATCCAAGGATACTCCTCTCTTTCACAGCACTTATCAGAGTGGCTTCTGCTTCTTGTTTTGTTTTTTTACATTTGTTTGGGCAATTCTTTGATTAATGTTGAACTATCTTTCACATTTGAATGAGGGCACAATCTCTTTTTTTGCCATAGAAAGTTGAGTTACCAAGCAGATTTTAACTGAATTAATAAATTAGTGAGTGAATAAACAACCATCTACTTGAAACCAAAGTTTTAGACCTCAGGCCCACACTCCTTAGGATTCCACTTGTCAGTTCCAGCCACTTGCCCCTGTATACCAAATAAGACACAGCAACTGTGCACTGATGGCTCAACCTGTAATCCTATTTATTTGGGAGGCTGAGATCAGGAAGATTGCAGTTTGATCAGCCCAGACAAAAAGTTCACAAGACCCCATTTTAACCAAAAGCTGCATGCAGTGCCAGGCACCTGTCACCCCAAGCTACACAGAGGCTGAGCTCAGGGGGATCATGGTTCCAGGCCAGCCTGAGCAAAAACAATTCAAAAGACCTTATCTCAATGGGAAAAAAGTAGAGCATGGTGATGTGTGCCTGTCATCCCAGCAACTTCAGGGAGTCTAAAATAGGAGAATCAAGATCAAGGTTGGCCTGGGCAAAAAGCAAGATTCTACCTCTAGTAACCAAAGCAAAATAACATAACTAAAATACATATGCATTTTTGAAGTAAGCATTGACTTTTGTGATGGTTACTTCTTAAATTGGACCCTTGTCCCAAAAACATAATAACAGCTCAGTGTATTTCTAAAATATCTCTTTGGAACTTGCCTGAAGAACTGTGCATATTCTGTTAGATCTCCTCAAAAATAGCAGGATTACAACCTTCAGATGGATATTTTGATTTCTGAAAAAGTCAGTTAACATTTGATGCCAAGTCTGGTGAACAAATCTGAATACCAAGCCAGAAATAAGTGTTCAGTTCAAAACGAGGTGAAATTTTATAGAGAACAAATCTTCCATGTGTCTCCTAAACTGGCTCCAAAGGCAAATCCAAACACCCTCTGAACCCTGGCAGGAAATAATACAAGGAGACAAGCTTGAAGGTGACCATTTTGAAAAATAAGCCTTGTTTGGTCATTTGAAAATATGTGTGGAAATCAACCTCCAGAAACAAATTCCTCAGAGTTGCAACCCAACCTCCCAGCTGAATGGCACTTTTGAACTTGTAAAGTGCTTTCCCAAAATTGACTGGAGATGTCTTTTCCAAAAAATGGAACATTCATTCTAAGAGACTTTGCTATTTTCACTTTGGAGAACAAGGCTAATGGGGTTGAGAAGGCAGAAAGTGGAATCTGAGCTCACGTAAGGTCATGAGTCATGAAGGCTTTGGAGAAATATAACACTTCCCAGGACTAAGCATGACTGAAAAAATAAATAGCAACTCTCCAGGACAGCATCACAATGGGTTTCATTCAAGCATATGCATCCCCCAGAGACCACCTGTTTGTATTCCCTCACCCCAAATATGCCAGGGCTTGCTCCAGGATTGACAAACACAACCTGGCTCTGAAAGTCCTCTTAGAACCACCATAATGTGCACCTTGTGGCTTCCAGATGGGACAGGAGAAAAATTCTTTTCAGAGCTCCACCTTAAGTATGCAAGAGCTAAGTACAGGGAGAAACTAAAGATCCTAGTGCTTTGGATCATGTGATCTGTTTCATGGCCCTTAGCACCAGGAAGGATAAATGAATATGCTAGGGGAATCTGGGAAGTTTGTGCCTTGAGGTCTCACTATTTTCCCATTTTTAACCATCTAGTGTCAAATTTAGTTTCAATTTCAGAACATTAGTGCAACAAATTTGTCTAAAAATGTTTTGCCTCTTTGCTAGTACTTTTAAATTAACTTTCCACTTCCAACCTAGAATGCAACACATTTCACCTATTTGGAGTATCATCTTCTCTGTCCTAAATTTGAATCAAGAAACACAACAATGACCAAAGAAGCCACGAAGATTCATAGAAATACATTCTTCATTTTGTCACAGTAGCAACAGAAATTCAAGGACATTGAAAATGCAGTCTGGCTGGAGGAGCATGACCAAAAAGACAACCAAGACTAGAAAAGTTGAAGATTAGATCAAGATGATGGGGCATGATTTTATAACAGGCACCAATTTTGAAATTGTTCAATACATGCCAGGTTTCTTATATAGTCTAGAAATTATTTGTTGTTGGATGAGTAGTCTACAAATATTTTTGGAGAAAAGGGAACACTTATACACTGTTGTGGGAATTCACAGCAATTCAACCATTATGTAAAACAGTACGGGAGTTCCTCAAAAAGCTAGAAATAGAGTTACATTATGATCCATCAATCCCACTACTGGCTAGCTATCCAGAGGAATTGACGTCAGTATGTTGAAGTGACATCTGCCCTTGTATATTTATTGTAGCACTATTCACAACAGCCAAGATGTGGAAACAACCTACATGTCCATCAACAGATGAATGGATAAAGGAAATGTATATAAATATACTCAATGGAATATTATTAACTCCAAAAAAATGAAATTCTGTCATTTGCAGCAACATGGGTGGAACTGGAGAACATTATGTTAAGTAAAATAAGTCAGGCACAGAAAAAATACCCCATATTCTTACTTACAGGCGAAAGCTAAAAAGTTGATCTCAAAGAAACAAAGAACAGAATAGTGGTTACCAGAGCCTGGGAAAGGTATAGTGAAGGTGGAAGTTAAGAGATGACGCGCTATGGGTACATGGGAACTGTTCAAAAGGAGGAATAATTTCTAATGTGCTATAGCACAGTAGGATAACTGTGTTCAACAACAATTAATTGAATGTTACAAAACAGGCAGAAGAGAGAATTTTTAATGTTTCCAACACAAATAAATGATAAATGTCTGAGGTGACAGATATGCCAATCACCATGTTTTGATAACACATTGTACACATGTATTGAAATGTCACATTTTATCCCATAAAATTATAATTACAATGTGTCAATTAAAAATAAAAATAACTTTGAAAACCCAGGAGACCAAAATGCTCCCACATATCTAGTATTAGGCCCACATTGAGCAAGAATCTTTTTTCCTGCCCCTGGGCATTGGTGACAAATAGAATTAGAGATATTTATTGCTCTAGCTTGTTAGAATAATTTTTACTCAGTCCCTAAGAGAGGCAATCTTTCCCCCTGGAATTTATCGTTCACAATGAGACAACAAGTTATTGTTCAAATTGAGACACTTTTGAAAGGGAAATTGGCACTATTAATAATTTTTCTAGTAAATGAATATTAACCTGGGATCATCCCAAGAAATCCAGAACCTGTTACACTTCTGTGCAACAGATTCATTCTAAGCTGATGACCTCCAAGTTATTCTGTGCTTCCCAGGGAAGAAAACAAGTAGAATAATCCTCTATTCTAAGCCAGCCGAAACCAACAAGTCCTCAGGCTGGCATCTGACAACATGCAACAGGTCCTCCTGACACCACAAACCACACCACCATCACTTGACAAACAAGAAGAGACCTGATATTTGTCACGACAGCCACACATTTGTATGCCTGACTGAACATCTTAGGAAAGGCCATCGCCCGCCCTTTTAGGCGTCCAAACCCCCCATCTCCCTGTCCCACCTCAAGCCCGTTTATCTCCCAAGAGAGTGGAGTACCTGCTGGAACCATGCTGATAGGAAGCCTGTGTGGAAAGCTGGGGTTAAGGATTTAATGACAGATTTTTCAAAGCACAGTGTGACTTAAGAAGATGCTCAATGCTGTGGCAGTGCTTCTTACTTTGAGTGTCCATAAGAACTGTAAGATCTTGTTAAACGTAGACTCTGTTTCAAGGAGGTCTGGAGCAGGGCATGAGCTTCCAGACTCTTAACAGACTTCCAGGTGATACTGACCTGCTGGCCAATGGGCTGTATAGGATCTCAAGAAGGCAACGAAAACCCAGATACAGCAGAGAAAAACAGGCATACCACAAAAGAGGATGGCAAATGGATACAAGATGTGTCCAAGCAGGTAGGCCCCTTCTAGCCTCGCACTGTGGCTCAGAGAAACAGACAGGGTGGCAAATAGCACTGACCCAAAGGGGCAAAAAGACAGGAAGAGAAGATGCGTCTGCAAGAGTCAAAGTACATGGAAGACTTGCTAAGGCCCAAATGGCCGGTGACAGTGCCTTGACATTCTGTAAGCTCACTCAGAATTTAAGTACAACATTGAGGAAAGTAGTGGACACCCACAACGGCTCAGATTTAGTTTGTACCTCATATGAGAATCAATGGCCCAGGAAAAATTGAATTAGTGAACAATTTCCCCTTTCTGGAGAACACAAACATTCAATCCACAACACTACTTAACAAATCATCCCAAAGTTTAGTGCCTCAGAACACTTATTACTAACTCTCTTGGTTCTGTGGGTTTGACTAAGAGTTGTTCAGTGGTTCTCATTTGGAGTCAGTCACTAGCACAGTTGGATGTCCAAATGGTTCCGTCATATCCTGACAGCTAACAGTAACTATCAACTGGAACCTCAGCTGGAGCTGTCAATTGAATTGTTTGCATGTAGCTTCTTTAGTGACCTCAGCTTCTCACCTCATGGCAGGTGAGGCAGTTGTATTTCAACAGAGAATAACCCAAGAGCAAGTAATCCAAAGGCACAAGTGGAAGTTAAATGATCTCTGTGTTTCCTGTACTAGAGGTAGAATTTTGAAGAGATTCAGATTCCATTTTTCGGTAATAGTTCCCAGGTGGTATTGTGTATTTCCATGAGGACACACAGTGCCTGGTTGGTTGTCTTATGAGTCTATCAGCCACTTATGAGCAAATGTCTAGAGAAAGTAATTCATTAAGAGTTCAAACTTACAGCTGAGTGTTAGTGGCTCACTCCTGTCATCCTAGCTACTTGCAAGGCTGAGATGGAGGGTGTGGGGAGTGGAATCATAGTTCCAGGCCAGCCTGCAAATGCTTGTGAGACCCCATCTTAATGGAAAAAAAAAGCTGGGAATGGTGTCATCTCAGCAATGGAAGGAAGCACAAAATAGGAGGATTGCATTCCAGACCAACCTGGGCCAAAAGTGAGACCCTATCTCCAAAATAACTAGCGCAAAAAGGGCAGAAGCCATGGTTCAAGAGGTAGAGTGCCTGCCTCACAAGCTTCAAATCCTGAGTTCAAACCACACTACCACTGAAAAAAAAAATTTTTAAGTTTAAATTTACATTCTTCAAAGAACACTCTGGCTTAAAGTGGAATAAGTGAAACAACTGATAGTTGTTCTCATGAGGTGAGAATGACAATCAAAACCAAGTTGTAAAGATATGGATGTTTATTCAGTAACTCATCTTGGTTCGGTAATTTTTTAAGTTTCTAAAAATAAGGGGAAGAAAAAAAGGAATAAATATATTGGCATCCTCTTTCACTGATAATGATTAATTATTTCAGAAAGATTTCCATAAAAATGATGGAAATAAAACATTAGCTCTTAAAAATTAACAAATTTACTCCAAAACCAGGCTAGCTAACTAGAGTACAAACATAAATGTTTGGTTTGCTCAAGTGATTGATTTTTTTTCCCATTCTCCTCTTTTCCTTTTCTCTTTTCTTTCTGTATTTCATTCTCTCTTTTTTCCTTGAATAAGAAAATATCTTGAGCTAAAAAAAAACAAAAACAGCAAATCAAAATGTAAAACAATTATAAGCACTATAATAAAAGTTGCTTTTATGCAGAAATTTCCTAAACTAAGGAGTATGTACCACATTGCAGTACCAATGATCAGACTTTTAAAGGGAGGTCAGCAAAAACTCAGACTCCTCCTGCAGTTAAGAGGATAAGACATAGGCTTTGGAGTCTGATACACCTCAACTAGATCAGCTCCATCACCCACCATTTCATCACTGTTACAGTTCTAAGCAGAGTGCTGCTTCTCAAGCTTTCATGAAAGCTTGAGATAATACCAAACACCTGTGGATTTTGTTAGCCTGCAGAGTATGTGGTTCTGAGTCAGTAGTTCCAGAGTGAGGCCTGAGATGCTCCCAGATGATAACCTATATTGCCAGGCTGTGGACCACGCCTGGTGAGGTGGGGCTAGAAACCCTGGAGCCATTATCTCTGCCCCCAAAATGGTCACACCTTTGTAAATTTTTCCTATATTTAACAGCAGCATTCTCCCTATTGGACCATGAGTATATCAAGTGACATTGTCACTGTCTTCATGATCCCTATAAGTTGAAAATGTTTCCCAGTAACTTTATAAGAAATGATATCACTTACTCCTTGATCATGGATTATTTATGGTAACTCACTCTAAATAGTGCTGCATGTGAAAAAAAAGAGACTCAGCACTGCCCTATGCAAAAAGTAGACAGCGAGAGGGTTTGGAAGCCCACCAAGAAGTAATACTCTTGTGTCTGTCCAAGAGAAGCCAAGCTTTTTACCACAGGGCTGAAGTCTGGGTGGCCTTTGGGTTTTTAGTCTGCACTGGAGAAAAAAACCAAAAATTAGTTTATGATAATTAGCCTCTACAACATGCTTTCAAGGGGGACATTATTAAAGCCATGTTATAGGTGGAGAAATTAGAGACATGGGGAAGTTATTTTTCTCATCGAAGGCCACCCAAAGTGCCAGGGATAAAAATGAGGTTAACAACTAAAAAAGAAAGAAAGAAACTGGGTGATCTGTCCTCACCATAAACAATGAGACATTTTCTATGAGGAATGTTTATGCATTAGTGAAAAGGTCTACACAAAAAGTGAGGGGTAGAAAAGCACAAAAGAGCTCTAGGTAAAATATTTTATTTGTTATAATTTGTTATCATTTTGAACATTCATTTAGCAAAAGCATTTTCACAATTATTATTTTTTAAGTGCCTTTTGTTACTTATGTCTGGACATATTAATAATGTATGATGCCTAATAATAATAGTAATCTGTGCCTGTGATTGTTAAACATAATTGTCAATTTGACTAGGGTGAAAAATGGCCAGGAGACTTGTAAAGCATACCTCTGGTGGGAGGGATGGAAGGGAGTTTCCAGACATGATCAGATCATGAGGGCTTTAGCCTAACAGATGGGTTCGTAGCATGATGGCATGATTGGGAGGTGGTGAACGGTAGGAGGTGGAGCCTAGTTAAAGGAAGTAAGTCACTGGGGGCATATCTCACCCTTATCCTCTTTCTGTATTACTGTCTCTGCTTCCTGGCTACCATGATGAACTGCTCTGCTCCACCATGATGGATGGATACTTCTAAAACTACGAGCTAAAAACAAATCCTTCCTCCCTTAAGGTGGTTTTTTTTTTTTGGAACTCAGGGCCTACACCTTGAGCCACTCACCAGAACTTTTTTGTGATGGGTTTTTTCATGAGATAGGGTCTCACAAACTATTTAACCAGTCTGGCTTCAAACTGCAATTCTCCAGATCTGTGCCTCCTGAGAAGCTAGGATACAGGTGTAAGCCACCAGCACCTGGCTCTTTAAGGCCTTTCTGATAGGCATTTTTGTCACAACAATGAAAAAAATAATAATATAGTGACTCAGTTTCCTCACCTGTGAAAAATTGGAATAATGCCAGGCCTTTTCCAGGATTAAATGAGGTAATATGTGTGGGAAACTTTAGCAGAGGTCAATATGTGATAAGCATTGTGTAAGTGCTGGTCATTAAGGAGCTCACTCTTCTGTTCTCCATAGTGCTGAGTGATATTGAACTCAAGAGCAGGCTTCAAGAATGATTTTCTGTCTGAAGCACAAAGGCCACTCTCAATCCCCTTCCCAACTTTCATAAGATGTAGGCTTACTCCTCTAACATTTCCAGAATAGCTATTTATCACTATGTACATGAGATGCCCAGTTTCTAAGAATATTTTCAATTCTGGTGATTTCTCCATATTTTGGGCACATCATTTCATTTAAACCTTAGAGCAATTTATGAAGAACTGAAGATCTTTTTTTTTTTTTTTCGAGATGAGCTCTCTCTATGTTGCTCAGGCTGGCCTTAAACTCCTGGGCTCAAGTGGTTCTCCCACTTCAGTCTCCTTAGTTGCCAGAATTACTAGGCATATACCACCACACCCAGCCAGGAAGCATACTCCTTCTGTGTCCATTTTATGGATGAAGAAACTGAGACCCTCTGAAGTAAAGCAATTTCCTCAAGATCATACTGATTAATAATAATAATAATAGTAGGTATTGCTATTAAAATGTCTGAAAACTTAATGTTAGGTCAAACACATGAAATTGCTAACATTCTGCCAAGTTTTAGCCTACCAAGAAAAAGCAATTTCATATTATTCAACCTCAGTGCTAAGCACATTGTATCACTCGATCCTCAAATCAACCCACTAGGGCAAAAATAAATATCCATTTTATCACCAAGGAAAATGAAAGCTCTGAAATAGACACTTGCCAAGATCAAACTAGGCAGCCAGGATTCAAACTCAGGCCCATGATTCCAAAACCCACATTAGTATCATCTCTACTGCATATGGTTCCACTGGCAAGTTTATGGGCAGGAAGAAGCAGAATTTACATTGATACCTCACTCTGTGACTTGATTAACCAAGTCCAGGGTGACTTGATTGAGCCACTCTGTGACTCTGTAACCTTATTAGTATTAAAGTTATGGCATTTTTATACTCACTGTCAATGGTAACCACATAAGGCAGAAAAGACCACTACCAAATTAATGCTGAGAAAGCTGAGGTCCAGAAAGGTTTAATGACTCAAAGTCACACAGCTATTAAGCATTGGATTTGATATTCAAACCAGAGCTGCACAACTTCAATTTGGGCTCTTGACCACTACAACAGTAGTGCCCAAATACCCTGGGAATCTCTTCAAACTTCCCAAGTCTTGATGACTCTCCAGACCAATTCAGTCACAACGTCTTGAGGAGAAACATGGCCACTGGGAGTTTCTGAAACTCTCCAGGGATCCCTTCTGCAGAGAAGCTTGGAGATCATGATATTTAACCACACCAACAGGCTTAAGACACCTGGGACAAGGTTTCTGCTGTCAGTTTAACCCCACAGTACTGATCTTAATCATGTTTTATACGAATAAAGACCTATTTCCCAGACACGTATTCTGCAGCGAGCTCACAGCAGCAACCAAAATAAGTCACAGCAACAGGACAATCAAGAGCCCTCCAAATGAAAACATTCAACTATAACTGAGACTGAAGTGGAAAACATTTCATCGGAGTAGGCCCTCAGCTTTCCTGAGTTGGGGCCTTACGAAGTACCCTGAACCATGACAGCTGAGCTACAGTGGAACCTGGCTGGGGAGCAAGGAGGAAGGCTCAGGCAAGTCTTGCTGAATGGGAGATCCCTGTGCCTCGAGCATTACTCAAATTCACCACCTCAGTCAGGGCCGTTACTCAATGCAACCTGGATGGTGCACAGTCCCTCCAACTGTGTCCAGCCACCACCAGTTCAGAATACTTCATTTTATGACCTTCACTTATTTTAAAAAATATGTTTCGCTGATTCCTGAAAGCCAAACCCATTGAAAAATAGTGGAAACCAAATGCCAGGAAAATGAAGCCAAGGCAAACACATGTGAGCCCTGAAGTAAGAGGAGTTACTGTGGTCACGTCTGACCTTCTGAACTGTGCTATGGGTTGGAGCAAAAACAGTTCTTGCTCCTGCTTCAAGGGTGTATGGTAATAGTTTCTTTGTAATGCAGAAGAGCTTGGGTTTAGAAAGATTGCCTTTTAAAACTGTAAGGACTCAGCCATGGAGCCAGAAATAATATTATTTTGAGGAATGATGTTTATAAAAAAAAAAAAAAAAAAAAACTGCCCTTTACCTCTGTAACCAACATAAACCCAGAATCATCTGATCTTTATCTGTGAAATGATGAATACCTAAGACCTCCAGAGTTTCTACAAATGTTTCTCTTCTGGGTTACACCATTATTTTGGTGCAGTCTAACACAGAAGTTAGTAGACTATGTGAAAGATATAAACATGGAGAGGTCTGGTTGAAAAAAAGTAAAATGATGATCCAGAGTCTAAAGGGAGTAACAAAGAAAGCTCTTGGTTTTCCCACTAACCAGATTGGTCCTAAGCAATATGGCAGAGAGGCTGCCAGCATTTACATTACTATGAGATACTGGTGGCTGCATTCTTGGACACACAAAAGAAGTCACTAGGAGGAATTTGCTCCATGTTCACATTACCAAGAAAAGACCACAAGCAACAAAGTTCATGCAAATGAAGACTGGTTCCCATGGAAGAGATGCTTGCATTAAAATAATTGACAAGTTAGCCTAAGCATGAAATACCAATTTTTGTACCATGGTTTTCAAATAATAATGTTCTTTTCCTTTAGTTATATTACTTGATTCATATCTAGAAGATACCCTTTTTCTCTCATGAAAGAGAAAACTACAGTGTAAAAATATTCGCAATTATTATGAGGAAAAGATCCTCCACATGAAATAATAATAACATGTTCCTGGTCGTCTTTACTAGGTATTTAACACAGTAATGCTTAACTGCTGCCATGTATTAGTATTCTTGATTCTCACAGACAGTGATTGCTGTTATTGCTCATAGGTTTTGTTTTTCTATGGAGTATATTTATCAATCTTTTCATTGTTCTTTCTCTTGTTTAAGAATTTTTTTTAAATCCTCCAAATAATAAAAATATCCTCCTGTATATTTTTCTACAAGGCTTACATATTCAATTTTATGTTAAGATTTGTAACTTATCTGGACCTTATTTTGGATTAAGATGCAAGGTAGTAACTCAATATATCTTTTCCCAAATGGATAACCAATTTTTCCAGTATGGCTTATTTTCTATACCACGATTTTTTCCACATAGGTAATATGCCACATTTGCACACATCACCTTTATGTATCTATGTGGGTTATCTTCTAGCCTCTATTCTGTCCATTCTGGTCACAAAACCCACAATCTTAATTACTATAGCTTTATAATAAGTTAGGTAAGATATGTTAAGATAATTCCAACACCCTCTCCCGCCCATCTTGTCTTTTCCCTATTGCATCAAGTTTAGTTTCACTTGTTAAGTTCCAGGAAAATCTCTATTGAGACTTTTTTTGTCATAATTGGAAGATAATTTGGGCAAAGGATTGATGTCTTCTTGATACCAAGTCATCACATCCATGAACATAGTACGTTCCTCCATTTCTTTAGCCTCTTTTTTGTATGTCAGTCATTTTAAAGATTTTATCATAAAGGTCTTATATATTACTTTATAAGTATTTCTAAATTCATTAATTTTATGCTAAAATGGTGATATGTTGTTAAATCTTATTTCTCTAATTGTTTAATAAAGTTCAAGCACACTTTCTTTTTTTAATATAAAAATTAATAATCCAAAGAAAAGGCAAAAACAATAAAAGGAAGATGAAATAACGAGGACAGTAGAAAACAAATGACACTTTGAAGCTCAAATTCATCATAATGAACTTTCTTTACTGATAATTAATCTTGCTGAACCTCATTTGGTTTTTGTTGGATTTTCTTTGGAGATAAACATACTGTCTATGAATAATGATAGGTTTTTCTTCTGACATTATTTTATATTTTCTCTTTCCCACAGACAAAAGGAATTTTTGCTTTGTTCCTAATTTTAAAAAAAGTCCCAACATTTCATCCTTTAAAATGTTTGTTGTCAGTTTTTAATAGGCTCCTTTCATTAAGAAAGAATCCTACTATTCCAATTTTACCCAGAGTACTCAGAAAGTTGTGATCATGAATGGGCACTGAATTTTGTCAGCTATGGTTCAGACAATCCCATGGCTTTTCTCTTTTAATTGTTTCAATGTACAACCATCCTTGCATTCCTATTACAAATCTAATTTTATCTTAATACATTTGTTAATCTTCTAATATTTTGCTTGTTTTTGCATATATATTTATTAGTAAGGCTGATTTGTGATCTCTCTTTCTGAGTTGAAGGTTATTGTTTCATTTATTATTCTTCAGTAAAATTGGCACCAGTGTGGCATTATCTCTTCCTTAAATATTCAGTCAAATCCATCTGACGCCTATGTGGGGGAGAGCGCAGACTTTTAAAGGATGTTTCTACTTCTTTGATGGTTGAAGTTGTACTCTTATTTCTTCTTAAGGTAGTTTTGATAAGTGACATTTCCTATGACATTGATCATTTCTATTTTCCTTAATTTATTCCTATAATACTATCTTTTTTTTTATTTGTTTGACTTCTATAGTTAGGACTTTGCACTTGCTACTACTGCTTAAGCCACACATCCAGCCCTTTTTAAAGTAATTTTTTTTTTTTTTTGGCAATACTGTGGTTTGAACTTAGGGCTTTGTGCTTGCTAGGCAGGTGTTCTATCACTTGTGTCACACCCCAATCCCCTTTTTTATTTCTAATATTGTTTGTGAATGCTGACTCTTTTTTGCAAAACATTTTACTACCCATTTGTCTATTTTATTAATGTTCTCCAAAGAATCAATTCTAGTGGACATAATGCTTCATCAAAATCCCCTAGTGTTCTTTTATTCCTCTTCCAGGTCCAAGGTAGTTTTGCGTCCAATGACCAGAACCTAAAACTCAATTTCAGAAGATAGTCCTCAGGCTACTGGAGCCACTTTGTCCATCTGAGCAAAGATTCAGAGGTATCTAGGAATTCACATCTACTCCAGTTAGTCCTTAGCCAATAACTGACAGCTGTGGGAATATAGAAGCCCCCAAGTGGAATATGTCTGAGGTGTATCTCTTATTTCAGGACCCCACTGTGGAATGAGACTGAAGCTGCTCTTTGTGGGACCTGACCTCAAATGTCCCCCTAGCTTTGTTTCTTTTTCCCTGATGTCCTTCCAAACTTCTACAGGGAGCATTTCCTTAAGAAACTGAGTACTCACTCATCTCTTCAAAATTTCATTCTGAAGAACCCAAGGTAGTAGATTTGGTTTTGATTTTTATTCTTTGTATTGTTTTTGTTTTCTATTAGTGTTTCAGGGCTGGCAGAGTGCCTGCCTAGCAAGTACAGTGTCCTGAGTTCAAACCCCAGTGCCACACACAGACACACACACACAAAGAAATATCTATGACTATTTCACTAATGCATCTCTTATTGGTATTTTCTTCTTTTTCCACTATTTTTGGAATAGTATGTCTTCTTAAATTAGATGGTAAGTTTCTTACTTTTCTTTTTCTTTTTTCTAATACATTGTTATTTCCATATAATATTTTACATTTTCATTTACATTTTTGAGTATAAATGTTTACCCATTTTCCTAATGATTTCCTTTTTTGTGTTACAGGGTTTTGTGTGTGGTACTGGGGTTTTGAATTCAGGGCCTTTGTGCTTGCTAGGCAAGCTCTCTACCACTTGAGCCACCACACCTCCAGCCCTATTTCCTCTTTATGATAGTCATTAGTGCTGGTTACTGACATATCCAGTTTTTTTCTAGTTATGTCCTCATCCTCTTGAAGTCAACTGTGGCAATGGATGAACTTTAGCCAACAGAATATAAGCAGAAGTGATCATTGGGGTGGAGAACTTTGTTTTATCTCCTCCCCTTCCCACTGCAACTTGTATCAGGCAAGAAGGTGGGATCACCTTCAATGTGGATCCCAGAAGGAGGAAAATGTGAGATAGAGCTCCAGCTGACCTGCATTAGAAATGTACCATGCATGGGAAATAAACCTTCCAATATTTTCTTTTAAGATATTGTAATAGTTTAGGTCTGTGTGTTATTGAAGCATAACTTTTCCTATACTGACTATTGGATTAACCAAATAATCTTCAGATGTATATTCCCTTCTCTATTTTTAATCTCCAAGTGTGTAGAGTAATTTCGAGTATTTCTTTTCCTGTTCATATCTTATTGGAGTATGGGCAGAGAATATACTGTATATATTGCTAAGTCTTTGGTATTTTATGAGACTTCCTTTGTTACTTCAATTGTTCTATATGTGTGGAATAAATCAAGTTAGTTAATTTAGTTATTCAAACTTTTGATACTCTCATTAATTTTTAGCCTTTAATCTATTATTTACTAAGAGAGTTGGTTCTTAAACCCCACTATGTGGAGATTTTTAAATTTCTCTTAATAGTTCGATTGAGTCCTACCTTAAATATATTTAAGGCCATATTATTAAGTACTAGAAAATTATGAATTTCTTATGTTAGCCTAATGAAATGGTCCTTCTTATCCCTAAAAATGAATTTTTGTCTTTAAATATATTGGTCAGAGTCATTGCTTTGGTAAGGTGTCCCAAAGTTATCACTGCTTGCGATTTCACTGGCGTGAGTCACCTTCTGTATGAATTTTCCAGCTGGGAGTGGCTCAGGTGGCTACAGAATCATGCAAAGGGTTTAAATTCAGGTTCCAAATCCATGTAAGGTGGCAGGCCTCTCTTTCTTGTCATCTTTCTCTACTATGTAGATCTTTCCAATCACCCTTTAGTGAAGGCACAACCTTTTGAAAGCTACAGTTTTATGAAGAGGTCTCAATTTCAACAGGACCCCAACCTCACCTCCCATTCCCACTTGTAGCTACAGCATCCACTCAGCTCACACTCTTTCTCTTTTGGTTTTCAGTGGCCCTCTTTTTATTTTTCCTTTGCCCCTGGGAATTATACTAGAATTTATAAAAGGAGTTTGACAGTAGGAGGGTTTTAGATTATCTGGTACTACTAGATCTTCATGTTATCTTAATCATATTTTATTACTACATATGACTAATATTTTTGCCTTAACAAGATTAGCGAGATGAAAGTAGAATTTGTGGTGAGAAGAATCTGAAAGAGCACTGTTTTTCTGTTCTTTGGAAGATAGCTCTATCTAGTCCACCAACTCTGACAGACAGCATGATGATCATCACCATAACCTACTTTACATGCATATGTGTATACATGTGCACATACATGTGTGTTCTCTTAGCTTTATTTTGTCCTTATTTCTCTATTTTTCTGTGGAGGCAAAAATCAGGGACAGAAGATTCAGGAAGTTTAGAAGGATAGTCATGAAAGAACACCTCTGATGATAACAGCATTATGATGACTTAGCATTTATTAACATTTAAGCCAGGCCTTGAGCAAAGTGCTTTGCACATCTTCTCCTGATGAAATCTAAAAACACTGAGGCAACTGGGTCTGGGAAATGTTAACATTTTACTCTGGTCCACATACATAGGAAATGACAGAGATTCCAACCTCAGTCATCTGAAGACAGAGTCCGCACTGGCCTACACTATCCCTTGAACAAAAATCCCATTCTTTATTTACCACCCCTGTCCTCCCACACTTAATATTTACTCAATCATTTTGTCTCTTTTCTTGTTACTTGGAAGGGGGATACTGTGTAAATATAGACTTCTGGACTATGCAGCAGGACCCAAGTCAGACAATACCTTCCCTATAAGACCTTCATGGACACCAGCAGACTGGTTACTGTCCCTTCTCAGGGTTCTTATAAGCATGATGAACCACAGTTATTTAACTCTGTGGGTCTTTCCTTCTTATCTCGGAGCTTCTCAAGGGTAAAGACAGACTCTGGGTCTCTCTATGTTTTAAGCACTTAACGCAGAGACTGAATCACAGGGGACACATGGTAAGCATATGATGGATAAATGAATGCATGAGTGAATTAATGAATAAAAATTATCTTTCATGGCTAACAAAGCTCAGTTAAATGTATTTCCAAGACTAGAGATGTTTCTTTACTGATCTTGAAAAATACTAATTGATCCTTCTTTTGAGCTGAAAACATACAACCATCTCTCTGGAGAGATTCATATTTTTCTGATTAATATGTAAGTCCGTTTCAAAATTACTAAGGTATCACAGAACAATTATGACTACACCTAGGGACCTACAACCTTAGTCAGCTCCACCTGTCCTGGCCTGAGGAGATCTCCTGCTTTGGGGGTCCAGCCACTACATGTCTTCCATCCAGTCACAAGGAGCATTCTGTTTTACCCTGTGCCCCAGCACTGCTCTCCTCTGTTGTGACAGCATGATGACCAGATGTTGCTTCCTCTGTGGGTGGCCACTCTGGGAAACCCTGTAAATTTTAGCAAGCATGCATTTATCTAGAATGCAGCATTTTGAGGGTTCTTATTGCCTTTGTTCCAAAAGGAGATTTACATTGGGATGTCTTTTAAAAAATGTGAAAAGGCTAGGCACAGGTACAAACCCACCTGTCTAGAGCTGATACTGTAGGGAAACTTCATTTCTCATGCATTAAAGGTGATGGACCAGCTTGCAGTCTCAGAAATAGCTCAGAGATGTCTCAGTCACCCAGCTCCTATTAAACCGTGCCATGCTTCATGTGCCAAAAACTTGCTGGAACTGAAAAAAAAAAAGAAAAGCCACACATACTCAGGAACACAGCTCTTTTCAATTAGCCCAGATGGGATTTGTTAGTATCCCTTCTCCTGTTCTATAATAAATTCTTATAATTAAATAACATATACTTGTTATTCTTGTGCATGCAGAAGCCAGCAAGGCTCTCTCAGTGCAAAAAAATTTTTTTTTAAAAATGGAAGAAGAGCTGAGAGCAAGGTGGTCAATTTTCATACTTAAAGTAGGAAGGTTGTGTTCTAGGTGACCACAGCAGGGCTTGTCTAGGGAGTCCCATTCATTTTGAACTCCTGATCTGTCAGATAGAGAAATGAAGGCTGCATAAGCTTCAGTCAATCGGACCTTAGTCTGAGTCTTGTCTCTGCAGTGTGGTAGCGATGTGATGATAAGCAAGTTATCTAATCTCTCTGAACTTCAGTGTGCTCATCTGTAAAATAAAAGTAATTTTTGCTACAGCACAGGATTGTTATGAACATTAAAACAAAAATCTGTTAAGCCCTAGGCACGGTACCTGGAACATAGAAAGGAGATGTGATAACTAATGAGATATAATAAGAGCTATTATTGTTGTTTATAGAGAATAGTGCTAGTATTATCTAATGAGGGAGATGTGAGATGTGAAGTTGTACAAAGGGACCCACAGACCAAAACAGTTTCTAATCCATGATCTCATCACAGTGCCCATCCCTTCCCACTGTAAAACCATCACCTCAGGGCTGTCTGGAAACACGTTTGACAGAATTAAAAAGCAATAATGCTGAGGCAGGCAGATAAAGCACCAGTTATCCCCTACATTATGAAGGATTCGTTAAGGAGACCAAAACCCATTAATAGCCAAGGTCACATTGGATAAAGCCAGCTTCTGAGAGAATCAGAAAGAAGAAACAGATAAGTTTTGAATGTGTGGTCCAAGGCAGACATGATACTGCAAGAGAAAAGCCGTGGAGAACAGATCACCCATGGAGTATAAAGTAGGAAGACTAGAAAGGTTCTGAAAAGAGGGATAGGAAAGGAAGGCTAAATTCTCATTTTGCCAGTTTTGAAATTTTGCGTTAGGTAAGAACTAAAGAAAAAATAAATATTTTAGGAATTAGAGTCTGTGCCTCACACCTGTAATCCTAATCCTAGTTATTTCGTAGGCTGAGATCAGGAAGATTGAGGTTTGAGGCCAGACAGGTCAAATAGTTCAAAGAGATCCCATCTCCAAAATAACCAGAGCAAAATCAACTAGAGACTTGCAAAGAGTGCCTACTTTGCAAGTGGAAAGTCCTGAGTTCAGACCGCAGTTCCACGAAAGAAAGAAAAAAGAAATTGGATCCATTGATTGGATTCCTATTGAATTGGATGTGTGAATCTTCATCCTGCATTTCATTTAAAGCTGGATGTAAGAAAGAAATGTAGAAAATCATAAGAAAGCAGGGTAAAGTCTTACAAGTACTGATTGTCCTATTTTACCTGACACAGGCACTTTCTGGCAATGTAGCTCTGGACCTGACCCTAGGTTTATTCCTGAAGATGGGAGTTGAAGCTGCTCTGCTCCATATGGAATAGCTAACAACAAAGAGAAGCCCAAGCCCTGGACCTGAGAAAATCATTTACCCAACCATGTGCATTAAGTGTCCGTAGTCTTTTCAAGACAAAAGAATTACCTCCCTGGAATAAAATTGGCCAAGTGGACAAAAACTCCAGACAGACAACTCGATTCAGTACTAAGAAAGGCTTTCTGACACTCAAAGCTGTTCAAAAAATAAAATGGAAAGCAGTAAAATTCCTGGTACCAAATGTATTTCAAGAAAAGGCAGCTTGTAGAAATGCAATTTTTTTTTTTAGTTTACCATAAATGGAAGACATTGGAAGTTTATTTTTTGAATAAAGGGGCATATTGTCAGAATAGCAAAAATAAGGGGGTGGGAAAAATGGATTTTTCTCTGTCTGTGCCACAGTGTCCCTTCATTCTTCCTCCATGACCACAACAGCAAAAGAAACTCTTCCCCAAGGTCACAGGTAGTTAGGCTGGCCTGCCTCATCAGCCATGTTAAGAATGTAGTTAGCCACATCTTCTTTAGTGGGTGCATCCCATACCACCCAAAGTTCATTTGCTCTGTAGGCGACAAGCGAAACAATTCCTGTGTTGATCGCTTCACTCATCAATACACTCTGACAAAAGCTGTGAGCACAAGGCAGGTTGAGGTCAACTCGCCCATCTGTCTAAGTACAACACTCCTCCTCATTAGTCAGCTGCTTCACCCTTCTCATTCAAAGGCTAGCCTGACAAGGTGATAAAGAGGATGAGTTTTCATCAGGTTCATCAGAGCTGGAGGTCTGAGCCAACACTCCTGCTGCTTGACTTGCGATGTCTTTATAAAGCTGAATAAACTGGTACAAATTCATGACCTGTGATGCTTCCATAATGTCACTGCTTTTATTAATCTTAGATAGACCACCAGTACCATCACTTTCCAAAAGGCAGAGGAATCAGACCCAGATTGTACCTTGTCAAAGAGAAGATGCTTTTCCTTGCCTGCAGCCACTTTAGCAGTTATATCATTAGTTTAGCTACTCTCCCAAGAAATTCTTCAAAGTTAAGAAGCCACTTTCTCAAACTAATGTGATATGTTCACTACTTTTTTCTGGTGACTTTTTGATAACAACTGTTTCTGATCCATGATGAAATCATGGCTTTTAGAATCCAGAAAGAGTCTTGCTTCACATAGTTTCCTAGGTTCAAGGAATCATGCTCCCATTGGCAGCAAGGACTCCTCTACCTGCTGCTTTGCTCTGTAGGCAGGTGAGTGACCCGGTTGCACCTAGAGATGCAAATATTAAAGAGAAAATGGGACTCGATGAGTTAAGTTTATTTTCAGTTTTCCAGCCTATAAAACAGAAGGCATGACCTCCATCTATAATGAACTTACAGTTTAACCAAATTGTGGAAATAAGAACAGATCTAAAGCAACATAAAATAAGCCAAATTAATGGTCTAAAACCATTATAGCAATTTCAAAATACAACTATCCTGAGAATATGCAAGAAAAACCTGAAGTATTTCCATACCTTCAAAGGATTCATCCTTTTCCATAAGCAGTTAACTGGACTAGGTCCCTAGTGGTGAGGGAAAAGAATAAACACATGGATGATTTAGAATCAAAAAGACAGGGACCTAGTAGGCAGAGTGGCCAAGTGGTAGAGCATCTGCCTAGCAAGTGTGAAGCCCTAATTTCAACCCTCAGTCCTGAAAAGAAAAAAAGTCTCAGGCCCTGGATTCAATTCCCAGCACAAAAACAGAAGAAAGGAAGAAAATTTCATGAGAAAAACTATATCTGCTTAATTCTGTTTTCTGTACGTAAGTGCTTTAAAGGTCTAGTCCCAACATTTTGATTTGCAATAAATTAGAATTCAAAGTCATGGCTTACCAATTATTTATTAATTCAAAAGATAGAATCTGTGACCTCATGACTTTCCATGGGCTTTGAATCATTATTTATTTATTCATTTCTGACAGTGTTGGAGGATCAGATTAGAAAATGTATTCCTCATTGAGTCTTTAAAAATGAACAACAAAAACATAAAACAGGTCCTATTCGAACATGGGTATCAACGGGTGGAGGGAGGTGAAAGAAGGTGAAAAGGATGAATATGTTTGAAGTACTTTATATCCACATTTCAACATAGAACAATGAAACCTGTTGAAATTGTTTTAGGAAGGGAAGAGAAGGATGATTGAGGCATATTGTATGCATATGTAGAAATATTAGTTTATACAACTAATATATGCCAATTAAAAAGAAAGAAAGAAAAGATATTCCTTATCCTGGCTAACATGAACCAGCTTGAAGCAGGAAATAGAGATTAAACTATGGAAGGCCTACAACTCAGTGTGATCCAAAGACCAGCCACAGTGGCCTCATTTGGGTGACTCTTATCAACACAGAGTCTCAACTCCTCCACCTCCAATCTCATTCCCAGACCTACTGAATCAGAATCTGCATTTTAAAAGACACCTAGTGATTCCTGTGTAGATCAAGATTTGAGAAGTCCTAACCTAGGGGACAATGACTCTGTTGCTCAACTTCTGACCTACACCACCTGAAAGCTTTAAGAAGAAATAGCAAAAACAAAAAGAGGAGAAAATCACTCAGACTGTAATCATTAATTGAATCATTGATCAAGCTATTTGCCTACGTCTAGGAAATTTCCTATTGCTAGCATGGGGCAGTCATTTTTCAAATGGGCTGCCAGAGCTTTGAGCTCTTTGTGACTGGAATCAACTGATTAATCTGTTAGTAACTAGATTTGCAGGATGGGGAATGGAGAGGAAAGCCTCAAACAAGTGCCTCAACAAGGAAAGCAGCTGTTTCTCATAAACTGCAGGGAGCACGCCTAGCCAGACTTCATCCTTGATAACCTGCAATCATCTGCCTCTCTGTCAACAGAGGGAAATCCCATCCTGCTGGGGCAACATTGGAGACACCAGAAATTGCAATACAAGCTCCAGTAGGAGTGTGGTCCGAGAGCAAAGATTTTGGAGTATCTGGATGTGAGAAATACACAAAAGAAAAATGACATATTTCCTAGAATATTTCCTCAATTCCAAAAGGCCATTGACTATAGGAAACACCATGGGTTTCATGACAGCTTCTCAAGAGGAGCGATGGCCAATACTTCTTTAAGTAAGATGCAGACATGTCCCTATTTTTAGAAAGTTAAATTGAGCAAGGGCGGAGGTGGGGGGTACGCATCTTAGAATCAAGGAAACTTGGCAGATCAATGCTTGACAATTTCATTGACCAGTTGGCCAATAGGTATTAGCAGTTAAGTCTATATGACTTCCTACAAATGTATATGAAAAAAATGTTCATTTCCTTCGGCAGGCATTTGCTTTGCTGCAGGACTAAAACACAATGCAAGGAGCAATCAGGAAGAGAAATATTAAGACTCCACCTTCTCCAAAATATGTGAGTCAAAAATCAGATAAATGTGCTGGACATAGTGGATCATTCTTATAATTCCAGCACTCAGAAGGAAAAGGCAAGAGGGTGGTGAGTTTCAACCAGCCTGTGCTACACAATGAGACCCTGTCATAAAATAAACTTGAAAAATTAGATAAATAAACCAGGTAAATGTAAGAGTTTTGTGCTCCTGCAAAACTTTGCCTTTCTTGATCTGGCGGATGGGGTCTGGTCACCTAATGTTCCACACTATGTGAAGAAAGCTCATCAGACCACGGGTGTAAATGTGAGCGGTGGGGGGAGATGGATAGGGTATTGATTAGAATCAGACAGAAACTGAAACCCCAAAAGGAGACAGATACTGTCCCTAAAATACACAATGGGTTTAGTGAAATTCTGATTGCCTGACATATAAGGCCAATGTCATTCACTCTACTTCCTCCTTCAGACCATCCTGGGATCCTCTACTATAATAGCCACACTTTTTGAAATGAATAAGGTCCCTCTCACTCTAGCCTTAGCATGAGAAAAGCACACTAATTAAGAACTTCAGAGAGAGAGCCATTAAGAAAACCAAAGCCAAAGTTAGACAATGTACTTCTTCATTCTGGCTGATTACAAAAATTCTCAACTAACCCTGCCATGTACTATAGAATTAACAAAGAATAGTTTTGCTAAGGGAAAAGTACTTTCTTTCAATGGCCTTCTAGAAGTTTTGTTTTCTACTTTTTTCCCCCTTGCTTTAAAATTGATTCTACATCAACACTATGATTTCCCACAAACTAAATTCACCACAGAGAAAGTTAGAAGGAAGAATCCTGTGGGTTAATGGGTGGAAAAATCTGTCACCGGAATTGAGTAACATTTGCTTTTATGGACCTTTATCTTAACTTGAAAATCTCTAAATGGATATTTATGAAATTCAAACACTTTTTAAAGGGTTCTTTATAGAGGCCTCAAGATTTCAAGAACAGACATCAATGGTTTTTTTTCCCCTGAATCCTGAAGCTCCCTCTAGTGACCAAGAACATACACCAACTATAGGTATGGACAGGAGACCTACTCTACAGGCTCTTGCTTTTCGGTAACACCTTGCTTCTGTAGCATTTCCACATACATTTGATCATCTAAAAAAACTTTATGGATGATGGTTTCCCCCTGCTCCAAAGATAAGTGAACTGGGGCTGAGACTGCCGAGGTCACAAAGCTGGTAACAAGGAAACTAGGGCTAGAGTCCAGGTCTTCTGACTCCTAGGCCTGTGTTGTTCTGTGACACTGCCTTGTATCCTACAAGTCTGTAAAGTCATCCATGGAGATACTCATAGATGGTACTATCTTTTTCATATTTTTTTCTTTACAAAGGTGCATATTAAGTTGAGCAAACAAAACAGATTTTATAATGCTTCATCAATTTTTGGACATCTAGAGGATGTTTCCAATTTTTCTCTAGAGTAAACATCACACATATTGCTTTGTCCTGGGTTCTTAATGGAATTACAAAATCAAGGTGCCTAAATATTTAAATCATTCTTTTTTATTAGTATATGTTAATTTCACAAAAGGGTTTCGTTGTGATGTTTCCATACTTGACTATAATATACTTTGATCAAATTCATCCCCCCTGTTACTCTTTCTTCTTATTCTTTTCATCTCAATGGAACACATTCAAAAGATTTATGTCATTCTTGACTTTCAAGATCAGAATTATGGATCCATGTTTACAAGTGCTTCCATACAATATCAGGAAAATCTTGGACCACACTGAAGGGTATCTATTGACCCCAAGTTAGGGAATCATTGACATCTATTTAATATAATCCTAAGACACTAAGAATTCAAGGAAGATGAACTTTGAAGTTCTTTACTTTCCCTTAATTGTGATGTTTTTCCATGCCTATTTAGTTGTTCCTTTAGTCCATTATTCACACTATTTAAAAGGATTAAGCAAATTAGTATGTATTTGCTAACATTTAAGGAAAAACTAGTTGAAATTCCCATCAAGGCATTCTAGCATTCCCACAGGCATGTCTAGGATTAGCAACAAACTGAGATGTTTCTAGGAAAGTAGCAATTTGGAAGCATTTTTTTAAATGTACAAGCATATCACAGTTTAACATGCTAGCTCAGTGCAAAGCCTAAAGAAGCAGCATTGTGAATACAAAAGGACTTTTCTCAGTAAACAAAAATCAGTACGACCTGGAAATTCTTAGCTCTTTTCATCTTTTCCAATGACTTTGGGAAGCCAGAATGTACTTATGCACCTAATACACCTAAGTCTCTCTTGCACTCCTGCTCCCTGTTCTCCCTCTGCCTGTAGGTTCTCATTATGTAATCCAGGCTGGCCTGGACCTCACAATCTTCCCACTTAGCCTCCAGACAGCTTCCAGAATGCTGGCATGCACCATCATGTCCAGCTATACCCAAGTATCTTTTGCATGAGTTTCATAAGAGAATGGACCATGTCTACATTTTTTCTCACATTCCTGACTCCCAAAATGGCCCTTGGCACTGGTGCACATTCAACACATGTTTAATGAGTGAATGTATGAATAGTCCTCATTTAGTCAGCTACTCTAGTGGCCTGCTTCCCCCTCCAATTAAGCACTGGTTTCTGATTACCTGAAACATTCCTCTAGAATCCTCCATACAGGGAACCTCAGGATCTGGATATTTGGCAGATGAAAAGTTCTGTTCTCTATTCTGGGACCCACTCCTACAGTCTAACTTGGGTAACAAACACACCTAAGCAATCATAATCATTCTTGCCTTAGTTCTTAGAAAGGATATCACAGGTCAAAAAAGATGTTTTGAAAAGTGTATAAAAATGCAAGACCCTCGTGACTAGAAGATTTTGGCATCAAGGCAGACTGCTGAGTCGGCAAAGCTATTGTGGCTCATCTGGCATACTGTCTACTCACCATGTCTTTTTGCATGTCACTGAGTTTTGATTGCATGACTTCCCTTGGATTGTGCACTTCTCAGAGACACTGCCCACTTAGAGAAATGTCACCTCCCAAGAGACCTAAGATGGCAGATTGCAGAAAACCACCACATTTCTGCATCTCCTTGAACCAGAAATGAAACTTCAGGTGTGTGGATATAAGGTAAGATGGGAAAGTTAGTAAAATCAGGAGAGGGCACCAGTAAAATGCTAGACAGAGAGTGGCTAGAGAAAATTTTAAAAATACTAAACTTTAGATCTATTAAATAAATAAATAAATAAATAAGTGAATGAATAAATAAATAAACAGAAAACTTAGCTTGGGCAGAGCCCAGGAAACTGATTTGCTCCATTCCTAGACCATTCTAACCCAGTGTACTAGGATCAAGAGCCACCCAACAAATGAAACAACTTCCCAAAGGGCAAATGGGAGGTTGACAAGCCTAACCCCAGCTAGACAGAAGCCAACCTGTGACTGTGTCCCCTGGCCCAAGGCAAAAAGCTGGTGTAGGAATGAGCAACACAGTACAGTCCCCTCTAATTGACTCTTACCTTAAACCCACCACCTTGCCAAGCATATATACATATATACAACTGCCCACAGGTTAGCCACTGTGGGGCTGATCAGAGTCTACCAAGCCTTGTTCCTTGGGCCCCCTTCTCAGGGCAAAAGTGGGCATGGGAATGAGCTAACCAGTTATAGTCCAAACCCCACTGCCCACCTTGCGTATATTGGCTGCTCACTCTGCAAAGAAAACTTCTAACCAGAGGCCTAAGTGTTGAAGGGGAAACCCTTGCTATGGACAAGCCAAAGCTGCCACTGGATCCCCTGTGCAGTGTAAGGCATGGGCTATGAGAGTGGGTGCACTTAGCTGAATGTTCTCTGACCTACTAACTACTCAAACACTCCTGTGCCCTAACCCCAACTGCTACTTTACATACCTGAATGTTCCCCACCTCCACCAGAACCCTGCAGTGGGGCATAGCTAACCCACTCCCAAGAAGCAAGTCCCTGGAAGTTGCTGCTACTCCACAGGATCTGCTTGCCTTACTCCAATCACTGTCCCTGGTCTCGATTCTTAACTGACCACAGAACAAGGAACACATGCTATAGCCAGAGAGGAATCCCAGGCAATACTGGGCCCAAATGGGGACACATGAGTAAATACAACAAAAGAATCACAGACAGAAAGTTGAGAGCCAGAGACAGGAGGAGAACACTTACTGCACTGATGGAGGCCAGCTGGCATACACTCTCTCAACAAGGAAAAAACACTTTTTTTTCTATTCCTCTTTTATAAACTTTTCTATTGGTAGTTATTCTTATTTTCTTTTTGATTATTATTAATTTTTTATCCTTTTGCAATTCCTGACTAGAGCAACTTTCTCTGCAATAATTAAACTATACTGCACACAATTATTTTATATATATCACCCCACACACTTCACCCCTCTGCTTTCTTCCTTTTTCTATCCCTATCCCTCTAATTTTTACTACTTAATTTTTAAATTATATGCTATATTTTTCTCAAACCCCCTAGTGTACCATGTAAGAAATTTAGTTCCTGTCATATACAATGTTAGCATAAGTGTAGATAATGCTATCAATTATGTAAATATCTGGTTTGGTTTTGAGTTGATAAGTTTGTTATCTCTGAGTTAGAACCCCAGGCCAGTGTTAAGAACCAGCACATCAACCCTGTCACTACCTTGTTTGGCCAGAACATAGAGAATAGTTTAACTAAAAGACATCAGGTGAATCAAACCTCTTAATAATGACTTCACTTCAGATGAGTAAATATCAACACAGAAACACAAGAATAATGGAAAAAACAACACAACACCTCAAAAGGTCAACAATCACACAGTAAAGGATTTATTTTTAATTTTTTTATTGTTTTATTATACATATGTGAATACAACACTTGGGTCATTTCTCCCCCCTGCCCCCACCCCCTCACTTACCACCCACTCTGGCCCTCCCTCTCACCCCAACCCCCTCAATACCCAGTAGAAACTATTTTGCCCTTATCTCTAATTTTGTTAAAGAGAGAGTATAAACAATAATAGGAAGGAACAAGGGTTTTTCCTAGTGGAGATAAGGATAGCTATACAGGGAGTTGACTCACATTGATTTCCTGTGCATGTGTGTTGCCTTCTAGGTTAATTCTTCTTGATCTAACCTTTTCTCTAGTTCCTGGTCCCCTTCTCCTATTGGCCTCAGTTGCTTTAAATTATCTGTTTTAGTTTCTCTGCACTGAGGACAACAAATGCAAGCTAATTTTTTAGGTGTCTTACCTATCCTCACACCTCCCTTGTGTGCTCTCGCTTTTATCATGTGCTCAAAGTCCAATCCCCTTGTTGTGTTTGCCCTTGATCTAATGTCCACATATGAGGGAGAACATATGATTTTTGGTCTTTTGGGCCAGGATAAACTCACTCAGAATGATGTTCTCCAATTCCATCCATTTACCAGCGAATGATAACATTTCATTCTTTTTCATGGCTGCACAAAATTCCACTGTGTATAGATATCACATTTTCATGATCCATTCGTCAGTAGTGGAGCATCTTGGCTGTTTCCATAACTTGGCTATTGTGAATAGTGCTGCAATAAACATGGGTGTGCAGGTACCTCTGGAATAACCTGTGTCACAGTATTTTGGGTATATCCCCAAGAGTGGTATTGCTGGATCAAATGGTAGATCAATGTTTAGCTTTTTAAGTAGCCTCCAAATTTTTTTCCAGAGTGGTTGTACTAGTTTACATTCCCACCAACAGTGTAAGAGGGTTCCTTTTTCCCCACATCCTCGCCAACACCTGTTGTTGGTGGTGTTGCTAATGATGGCTATTCTAACAGGGGTGAGGTGGAATCTTAGTGTGGTTTTAATTTGCATTTCCTTTATTGTAAGAGATGGTGAGCATTTTTTCATGTGTTTTTTGGCCATTTGAATTTCTTCTTTTGAGAAAGTTCTGTTTAGTTCACTTGCCCATTTCTTTATTGGTTCATTAGTATTGGGAGAATTTAGTTTTTTAAGTTCCCTATATATTCTGGTTATCAGTCCTTTGTCTGATGTGTAGCTGGCAAATATTTTCTCCCACTCTGTGAGTGTTCTCTTCAGTTTAGAGACCATTTCTTTTGATGAACAGAGCTTTTTAGTTTTATGAAGTCCCATTTATCTATGCTATCTCTTAGTTGCTGTGCTGCTGGAGTTCCATTGAGAAAGTTCTTAGCTATACCTACTAACTCCAGAGTATTTCCTACTCTTTCCTGTATCAACTTAAGAGTTTGTGGTCTGATATTAAGATCCTTGATCCATTGGTATAGGGTGATATACATGGATCTAGTTTCAGTTTTTTGCAGACTGCTAACCAGTTTTCCCAGCAGTTTTTATTGAAGAGAGCTATTTTTCCATTGTATATTTTTAGCGCTTTTGTCAAAGACAAGTTGGTTATACTTGTGTGGCTTCATATCTGGGTCCTCTATTCTGTTCCACTGGTCTTCATGTCTGTTTTTGTGCCAGTACCATACTATTTTTATTGTTATTGCTTTGTAATATAGTTTGAAGTCAGGTATCGTGATATATCCTGCATTGTTCTTTTGACTGAGTATTGCCTTGGCTATTCGTGGCCTCTTGTGCTTCTATATAAATTTAATGGTAGATTTTTCAATCTCTTTAATGAATGTCATTGGAATTTTGATGGGAATTGCATTAAACATGTAGATTACTTTTGGGAGTATAGACATTTTTACTATGTTGATTCTATCAATCCATGAGCATGGGAGATCTCTCCACTTTCTAATAGTCTTCCTCAATCTCTTTCTTCAGAAGTTTATAGTTTTCCTTGTAGAGGTCGTTCACATCTTTTCTTAGGTTTACACCTAGGTATTTGAATTTTTTTGAGGCTATTGTAAATGGAATTGTTTTCATACATTCTTTTTCAGTTTGCTCATTATTAGTGTATAGAAATGCTAAAGATTTTTCCATGTTGATTTTATATCCTGCTACCTTGCTACAGTTATTGATGATGTCTAGAAGCTTCTGAGGAGAGTTTTTTGGGTCTTTAAGGTATAGGATCATGTCATCTGCAAATAGGGATATTTTGACAGTTTCTTTACCTATTTGTATTCCTTTTATTACTTCTTCTTGCCTAATTGCTCTGGCTAGGAATTCCAGTACTATGTTGAATAGGAGTGGAGATAGTGGGCATCCTTGTCTGGTTCCTGATTTTAGACGGAATGGTTTCAGTTTTTCTCCGTTAAGTATAATGCTGGCTGTAGGTTTGTCATATATAGCTTTTAAAATGTTGAGGTATTTTCCTTCTATTCCTAGTTTTCTTAGAGCTTTTATCATGAAATGGTGTTGGTTGAATCTTATCAAAGGCTTTTTCTGCATCTATCGAGATGATCAAGTGGTTTTTGTCTTTGCTTCTGTTAATGTGGTTTATTACGTTTATTGATTTTCGTATGTTGAACCACCCCTGCATCTCTGGGATGAAGCCTACTTGGTCATGGTGAATAATCTTTCTGATGTGTTGTTGAACTTGGTATGCCATTATTTTGTTGAGGATTTTTGCATCATTGTTCATTAAGGAGATTGGCCTATAGTTCTCCTTTTTGGAGGTGTCTTTGCCTGGTTTTGGGATAAGTGTAATACTGGCTTCATAAAATGTGTTTGGCAGTTTTCCTTCCCTTTCTATTTCATGGAACAGTTTAAGGAGGGTTGGTATCAGGTCTTCTTTAAAGGTCTGATAGAATTCAGCAGAGAATCCATCAGTTCTTGAACTTTTCATTTTGGGGAGACTCTTGATTGCTGCTTCAATTTCATTTTGTGTTATAGATCTATTCAGGTGATTAATTTCCTCTTGGTTCAGTTTTGGATGATCATATGTATCTAGAAATCTGTCCATTTCTTTAAGATTTTCAAATTTATTTGAATATAGTTTCTTGAAATAGTCTCTGATGATTTCCTGGACTTCCGTGGTGTTTGTTGTTATCTCCCCTTTTGCATTCCTGATTCTACTAATTTAGGTTTTTTCTCTCCTCATTTTAGTCAGGTTTGCCAGGGGTCTATCGATCTTGTTTATTTTTTCAAAGAACCAACTTTTTGATTCATTAATTCTTTGTATGGTTTTTTTGGTTTCTATTTCATTGATTTCAGCTCTTATTTTTATTATTTCTCTCCTTCTATTTGTTTTGGGATTTGCTTGTTCTTGTTTTTCTAGGAATTTGAGATGTATCATTAGGTCATTGATTTGGGATCTTTCAGTCTTTTTAATATATGCACTCATGGGTATAAACTTTCCTCTCAGGACTGCCTTTGCTGTGTCCCATAGGTTCTGGCAGGTTGTGTTTTCATTTTCATTGACTTCCAGGAACTTTTTAATTTCCTCTTTTATTTCATCAATGATCCATTGTTCATTAAGTAATGAGTTATTTAGTTTCCAGCTGTTTGCATGTTTTTTGTCTTTACTTTTGTTGTTGAGTTCTACTTTTACTGCATTGTGATCAGATAGAGTGCATGGTATAATTTCTATTTTCTTATATTTGCTGAGACTTGCTTTGTGCTCTAGGATATGATCTATTTTGAAGAAGGTTCCATGGGCTGCTGAGAAGAATGTATATTGTGAAGAAGTTGGATGAAATGTTCTGTAGACATCAAGTAGGTCCATTTGATCTATTGTATATTTTAGATCTTGGATTTCTTTATTGATTTTTTGTTTGGATGACCTATCTATTTACGATAATGGGGTGTTAAAGTCTCCCATGACCACTGTGTTGGAGTTAATATATGCTTTTAGGTCCTTCAGACTATGTTTGTTGAAATTGGGTGCGTTGACATTGGGTGCATATAGGTTGATAATCGTTATTTCCTTTTGGTCTATTTCCCCTTTTATTAGTATAGAATGTCCTTCTTCTCGTTTGATCAATGTAGGTTTGAAGTCTACTTTGTCAGAGGTAAGTATTGCTACTCCTGCCTGGCCATTGGCTTGGTAAATCTTCTTCCAGCCTTTCATCCTAAGCCTATGCTTATTTCTGTCGGTGAGATGGATCTCCTGTAAGCAACAAATTGTTGGATCTTCCTTTTTAATCCAGTTCATAAAATGGTGCCTTTTGATGGGGGAATTAAGTCCATTAACATTAAATGTTAGTATTGATGGGTATGTGGTGATTCCTGTCATTTAGTTGTCTTAGTTGTTGGAAGGTTTGATTGTGTGTACCTAAGTTGAGATTACTCTCTACTTTCTTGCTTTTTCTTTTCCTGTGGTTTGGTGCTGCCTGTCTTTTCATGGTTAAGTTGGGTTTCACTTTCTGTGTGCAGAATCTCTTGCAGAATCTTTTGTAGTGGTGGCTTTGTGGTCACATATTGTTTTAGTTTCTGCTTATCATAGAAGACTTTTATTGCTCCATCTATTTTGAATGATAGTTTTGCTGGGTAGAGTATCCTGGGGTTGAAGTTATTTTCATTCAGTGCCCGGAAGATCTCACCCCACGCTCTTCTTGCTTTTAATGTTTCTGTTGAGAAGTCTGCTGTGATTTTGATGGGTTTACCTTTGTATGTTATTTGTTTTTTCTCTCTTACAGCCTTCAATATTCTTTCCTTAGTTTCTGAACTTGTTGTTTTAATGATGATATGTCGTGGAGTAGTTCTATTTTGATCTGGTCTGTTTGGTGTCCTGGAGGTCTCTTGCATCTGTATGGGAATATCTTTCTCTAGATTTGGGAAATTTTCTGTTTTTATTTTGTTGAAGATATTGTGCATTCCCTTTGCTTGCACCTCTTCTCCTTCTTCGATGCCCATGATTCTCAAGTTTGGTCTTTTGATGAAGTCAGTGAGTTCTTGCATTTTCTTTTCACAGGTCTTGAATTGTTTAATTAATAGTTCTTTGGTTTTTCCTTTAATTACCATTTCATCTTCAAGTTCTGAAATTCTGTCTTCTGTTTGTTCTATTCTGCTGGATTGGCCTTCTGTTTTGTTTTGCAGTTCTGTTTTGTTCTTTTTTCTGAGGTTTACCATATCCTGGGTGGTTTCCTCTTTAATGTTGTCTATTTTTGTCCTGAGTTCATTTATCTCTTTATTAATCATGTTCTCTGTTTCACTTTGGTGTTTATACAGTGCTTCTATGGTTTCCTTTATTTCTTCTTTTGCTTTTTCAATTCTTTATTTTTGTTGTCTTGGAATTTCTGGAGTGTCTCCTATACATTTTGGTTGACCCTATCCAGTATCATCTCTATAAAATTCTCATTGAGTACCTGTGGTATGTCTTCTTTTAAATTATTCTTGTGGGCTTCATTGGGTACTTTGGCATAGTTTATCTTCATTTTGTTGGAGTCTGGATCTGAGTATCTGTTTTCTTCATTTCCCTCTGGTTTCTGTACTAATTTTTTGCTGTGGAGAAACTGGCTTCCCTGTTTTTTCTGTCTTCCCATCATTGCCCTTGGTGTTGTTACTGTCCCTGTACTGTGTGCAATTAACTATTTTCTAGCTTGTAATAATAACAATGGTAATATTTAGAATGGAAGAGTGAGAGGAGATGGAAAGCAAAGAAGTTAAAGAAAAAGGGAAAAACAAACAAACAGACAAGAAGGAGAAAACAGAGCAAGGAATCAGACAAGAAAGTTTCAAAGGTATAAACAGGGAGTGTTAGTGTACTAATCGACAGTAAGCTGAACAGTCATTAGAGAGACAGAGAGGATTGAAAATAGAAAATAAAAAAGAATAAAGATAAGAATAAAAATAAAAAATAAGTAAAGAAAATATATATATATATAAATAAAATAAAATAAAACAAAATGAAAACTGGAAAATTTTTTTAAAAACCTCTAAGTTCAAATGCAATGAAGTTTCAGTCTTAATAATTTTGGTGTCCATCTCAGTCTCCAGTCCTGGAGATGGTGCCTCAGATGTTGTTCTGTAGTTGTCTCATCAAAGGGGATGCATAAAGTAGAACAAAACTGCACACATACAAAAAAAAACCCACAAAGTGTCCCAAGTTCAAATGCAATACAGTTTCAGTAAGTTTTTCAGCATGCAGATATAGTTTGGTTGTTTTCTCATCAAAGGTAGGGAGAGAGAAAAAAAAAGAGTCTGGAGACAGTTCTGTGAATGGTATCTGCGGCTGTGGCTTGCCTGCCTGCTGCTGTCAGCCTGCTGTTGCTGGTGGCATTATTTATGCAGATCTCTGGGGTGAGCTTAGCACTCACCTGGCCCCGCAGGCTTTGCTTACTCAGAGTTCTCCTGTGCGAGAACCACTGCTACAAGTTTTCCCCTTTCCAAGCACAGTGGGGGAGGTGACACTGCACCTGCTTTCTCTGGCCTGCGTATTTGTTTACGGTTCATGTGGGAAGTGGGTCTTCTCCCCTCTCCTGTGGAGTTTTCCTCCCACCGCTGCTTTTACAAGCTTTCCTGCTCCTGCTTGCTGGGCGTGTGCTGCTGCTCCTGCCAGCCAGCGTGTTTGTTTATAGCTCATGTGGGAGGTGGGTCTTCCCCCCTCTCCTGTGGGGTTTTCCTCCCTCCGCCACTCTCACAAGCTTTCCTGCTCCTGGTTGCTGGGCGCACGCCCCAACTCCCACCTGAGCCTCTCTGGCCAGGCCTGGCTTGTTTATTTACAGTTCTGGAAGAATTCCCCTCCCCCACTCTTTGGAGCTCAGGGCACCCCACCCTCTTTGCAACGTGTTTTTATTGTTCTTATTGCTTATTACTCAGTTTCTCTTTTTTCCCCGGGTGGGGGTCGGTCTGTCCAGGGGGCTATGCTGATCTCACCCAGGGTTATCTGTGGAAGTACCGCATACCTCTTAGCTCACCTTGTCCTCGTCTTCCCAAGCCGTCTGGGCATGGGCGACTGGCAGCCCGGGGGTCCTCCTGGTTTCTCCGTTTAACGTGAGGTGGAGATTCTCTGCACCAGCTGGAGGTGTGGAGGGGTCAAAGTTTTGCCTCTTCTTGGTGGTTTTGCCTGCAAGGTGTGTCTCCAGCATCTCTCCAAGATTTCACTGTAGGAGGCACACTTTCTGCTTCCTCCCTCTAGCCGCCATCTTGGAATTCCCAAGGATTTAAAATATAATAAAGAGGATGCAATCTCAATATTGAACTCAAAAGAATGGTGATAACAACAACTGATGAATCAGGCAAGGTGGGTCATGCTTGTAATCCCAGGTACTCAGGAAGTAGAGAATGAGAAGATCCCCACTTCAAGACCAGTCTGAGCAAAAAGTTAACAAGACCCTCATCACATCCAATAAAGCTGGGTGTGGTAGCACATGCATGTCATCCAAGCTATGTGGGAAGTGTAAATAGGAAGATTGTGGCTCTTGCCAATCTGGGCAAAAATGGAACACCCTATTTGAAAATAACTAAAACAAAAAGGGTTGAGGCATGCCTCAAGAGGTTAGTGCTTGCTTAACAAGTACAAGTTTAACCCCTAGTACCACTTAAAAAAGAAAGAAAGAAAGAAAGAATGATGAACAAAATTAAAGAGGAGTTTTTTTTTAACACCTCAATGAATTCAAAGAGAATACAAATAAGTAGCAGAATAAAATGATATGAATATGAAAGGAAATGCAAGATATGAAAGGAAATGCAATACATGAAAGGAAAATATGCAACTGGCAGAATGGGTCAAATGATAGAGCACCTGCCTAGTAGCCTCGGTTCAGACCCAGAACCACCAAAACAAAATAAAACCTTGAAAGGGAAATGTGTAGAAATCCTGAAAAAAAAATTGAAATTTTGTAAATGCACAACTCTATAAATCAAATAAAAAACTCAACTCGAAACCTCTCTTACTGAATGGATCAAATGGAAGACAGAATCTCAGGTCTACAGACAAGGTATATGTATTAGAAAAATGAAACAAGGATAAGGAAAAAATGAAACATGAGACACCATTAAAATATCAAATCTGTGAATCATGGGCCTGGAAGTATGAGAAGAGGTATAAGCTAAAGATGTAGGAAATACATTCAATAAAATAATAACAGAAAATTTTCCAAATCTTGAGAAAAAGATGGTCATCCTAAAAGGATACTTTCAGGACTCAAAACAAATAATTTCTAGAATAGAACCTCTCCACCTAATATTACAGTTAAAACATTAAGTATATAAAACAAAGAAAGAATACTGAAAGCTAAAAGAGAGAAGCAACAAGTCACATACAAAGACAAACCAATCAGAATAATAACAGATTTCTCAATAGAAACTATTGCAGAAGATACTTAAAGGAATTCTACACAGAGAGGAAGATAAACACAACTATGAGACTACAGGAAAAAAAAATCTCTCTAAACAAATGGTTAAGCAAATGAGGAGTAGGAAAGAATCAAGCAATGCAAAAACAAAATGACAGTAGTTACTACATATCTTTCAATAACTCTTAATTATCTTAATTCTCCAATCAAAATGCACACATTGGTGTACCGGATTAAAACAAGACCCATCCATTTGTTACCTACAAGAAACATACCTCACTGGCAAAGGCAAACATAAGCTTAGAGTGAAAGAACAGAAAAATATTTTCCAAACACATGGAGTCTGAAAGCAACCAGAAATAACTCCACTCATATTTGATAAAAATTTCAAATCAAAATTAGCCAAAAGAGCCAAAAATGTCACTTCGTATTGATAAGATGAACAATACATCAGGAAGCTTTAAATTTTTCAACAACACACCAAATGTTGGCACATCCAATTTCATAAAGGGAACACTACTAGATATAAAAGCTCAGATGGGCCCCAACATAATAATAGGGAGTGATCTTACTACCCCACTCTCACCAATAATAGATAGATAATTCATCAACAAGGAGACTTCAGAATTAGCAGACATAACAAACATCTATAGAATATTCATATTCCATTGAAGAGCTACAGAATATATATCCTTTCCACAGTCCATGGAACTTTCTCCAAGATAGATTATACTTTAGGACATAAAGCAAATATTAACAAATACAAGAAAACTGAAGCAACTTCCTGTATTTTATCAGACTACAATGGAATAAAACTAGAAATCAATAGCAAGACTAACTACAGAAAATATCCAAGCACATGAGGACTGAATAATTCATTTAGAATCACTGTGTTATCAAAGAAACAAAAGGAGGGAAGTAAAAAATTCCTAGAATCAAATGAAAATAAAAACACAGCTTAACAGAACTGCTAGAACACAGTAAAGAATATTCTATCCAAAAGGAAAGTTTGTAGCTATGAATGCTTACAATAAAAAAAAAATCAGAGAGATTTCAAATAAGTAACCTAACAATGAACTCAAGCTCTTAAGAAAATAAGAACACACCAAACCCCAAAGCAGTAGACGGAAAGAAATAACAAAGATCAGGGAAGAATTTAATGAAATGGAGACTAAAATAACAATACAAATATTCAATGAAACAAAAAGTTGATTTTTTTGGAAGATAAAAAAGATTGACAAATCCTCAGCCAAACAAGAAAAAGAAAGAGGGGAAAGACCCGAATTAATAGAAATATATAAGAAAGGGAATATCATAGAAAATTACCAATAAAATCCAGGAGATCATTAAGGAACACTTTGAAAACCTGTATTGTAATATACTGGAAAATCTTGAAGAAATGGATAAGTTCTAGATGCATATGACCTAACAAAATTGAACCAAAAGGATATAAACCACCTAAACATTGCTTGTCTATAATAAGCAATGATATTGAAGCAGTAATAAAATCTCTTAATAGACAAAAGCTTTGGACTGGATAGAGTCACTGTTGAAATTTATCTTACCTTTAACAAAGAACTTACATCTATGCTCTTCAAATGATTCCATAAAATAGAAAGGGAAAGAATGCTACTAAACTCATTCTATGAAGCCAGTATTACCCTGATAGCAAAACCAAATTAGGAGACAACAAAAAAAAAGAAAATTACCAACCAATTTCCTTGAAGAATTTAGATGCAAAAATTCTGAGTAAAACATTCACACACTGAATTCACAATAAATTTAAAAGATCATACACTATGGCCAAGTTGGCTTTATTCTAGGAATGCAATGACAGTTTACCATATGGAAATCAATAGGCATAACATAGCACATAAACAGGATAAAGGACAAAAATCATATGATCATCTCACTAGACACAGAAAAAGTCTTTGACAAAATTCAACATCCCTTCATGATATAAGTCCTGAAGAAACTAGGCATAGGAGGAACATACCTTAATATGATAAAAACTGAAACAATTTCCTCTAAAATCAGAAAAGAGATACCCTTGTTCACTCTCTCCACTCGTATTCAATATAGTGCTAAATTCCTAGCCAGAGCAATAAGGCAAGAGAAAAAATAAAAGAGATACAATTAGGAAGGAAAGAAATCAAATTGTCCCTGTTTGAGGATGATATAATCCCATACTTAAAAGTTCCTAAAGAATCCACCAAAAATCTCTTAGATCCAATGAACACTTTTAGCAAAGTAACACAATACAAAATCAACAAAAAAATCAGTAGCTTTTCAATGTACCAACAATGAACAGACTGAGAAAGAAATCAAGGAAACAATATCATTCACAATCGCCTCAAAACGTTAAATGCCATTTTTAACACTGGAATTGAAAGACCTGCACCATGAAAACTATAAAACCTTGAAGAAAGAAATTGAACAAGACACCAAAAGATAGGAAGATTTCCTATGTTCATTGTTTGGCAAAAGTAATATTGTGAAACTAACTATACTGCCAAAAGCAATCTACAAATTCAATGCAATTCCTACAAAAATTCCAATGTCATTTGCATAAAAGTAAAAATCTCAACCTTAAAATCCACTTGGAAGCAGAAAATATCTCAAATAGTCAAATGAACCCTGAGCAAAAAGAGCAGTGCAGGATGTATTACAATACCACTTCAAATTATACTACCTAGCCATAGTAACAAAAACAGCTTGGGTACTAACACAAAAACAGATACCCAGATCAATGGAAAAGAATAGGAGATCCCAAAATAAGCCCACATAGCTACTGTCATATGATTTTCAACAAAACCTTGGAGAATAAAGCCAGTCTCTTCAACCAGTGGTTTTGAGAAAATTTGATATCCATGTGTAGAAGACTGAAATTAGATCCCTATCTCTCAATCCTGTAAAAAGAAAATTAATTCAAGCCAGGTGACAGCGGCTCACTCTTAAAATTTTAGCTATCCAGGAGGCAGAGAGCTGAAGGATCACAGTTTGAAGCCAGCCAGAGCAAATAGTTCATGAAATTCTATCTCGAAGAAAAAACCCATCACAAAAAAGGGCAGGTGGAGTGGCTCAAGGTGAAGGCCCTGAGTTCAAACTCCAGACCACAAAAAACCATTCAAAATGGGTCAAAGATTTTAATATAAGATGTGAGCTACTAAAACTGGTAGGGGAAAACCTTTGAAGATACGGACGTAGGTTAGACTTTCTGAACAGGACCCCAATATCTCAGGAAATAAAAGCAAGAATTGACACATGGTATTGTATCAGATTAAAAAAAAAAAAAACAAAAACTTGTGCACAGCAAAAAAAAACAATTACCAGGATCAAGATTCAACCTACAAAATGGGAGATAATCTTTGCTGGCTATTCATCAGATAAAGAATATATAAAGAACTCCAAAAATTAAACACCAAAAGAACAATCCAATTAATAAATGAGCTAGTGAATTGAACAGATAGTTCTCAAAAGAAGTACAAATGGAAAATAAATACATGAAGAAATGTTCAATGTCCCTAGCCATAAAGGAAATGCAAATCAAAAACAACATTGAGATTCCATCTCCCCTCAGTCAGAATGACTATCATCAAGAACACAAACAACAACAAATGCTGGTGATGATGTGAGGATAAAAAGGAACCCTCACACACTGTTGGTGGGAATGTAAATTAATGCAGCCACTGTGGAAATCACTACAGAGGGTCCTCACAATATAGTAGGCAGACCTACCGTATGGTGTTGCTATGCCATTCCTGGGCGTATATCTGAAGAAATATAAGTCAGCATACAATCAAAATACCTGACACCATGTTTATAGCAGCACATTCACAGTAACCAAACTATGGGATCAGTCCAGGTGCCCAGCAACTGATGAATGGATAAGGAAAATGTGCTATATATACACAATGGAGTATTATTCAGCCATAAAGAAGTATGAAATTATATCATTTGCAAGAAAACAGATGAAACTAGAGATCATCATGTTAAATGAAATAAGCCAGACTGAGAAAGACAAATATTGCATGTTCTTTTTCATATGTGGAATCTACACCTTAAAAAAATGAAAGACAGGAGTATAAAATAGGGATTGTTTGGAGGCTAGAACCAGTGGGAAGATGAAGGACAAAAACAGAGAGGGTAGGGTGGGGGTGAATATGATCAAACTATATTATACATATGTACAAAAAGAAAATAATGAAACCTGCTAAAAATTGTCTTTAAAAAGGCCAGGAGTTGGGATGAGGAAGAGTAATAGAGGGGGTGAATTTGATCAAAGTATATTATAGGCATGTATGGAAATATCACAATGAAATCCATTTGTACAATTAATATGCACTAATGAAAGAAAAAGAAATGTCACCTAGCAGATGTGTTCTCCAGCTGCCCTGGTTGGTAGCTTCAACCTGATCCCATGAGCAGAGTTCCTAGCTTTATGACTGGACTATGATAGTATCATGATTATATATGTGTTTGTCCCCAGTTCACCACTATTACAGTAAATCCAGCAAGAGAAGCAGAAGATGCTGAATTAAAATGTGAACTCCAGTGGCAAACACCTGTAGACCCAGCTACTCAGGAGGCTAAGTTGGAGGATCACTTGAGATCCAGAATTTGAGATCATCCTGGGTGACATAGAGAGACACAATCTTAAAAGAGAAAGAAAGAACTACAAATTATAAATGCACCTACCATGGGGTAGGTGATAAATCCATCTTTTTTCTTTATAAAAAATATCAAATTTATTTTTGTAACTGGTTTCATTTTTAAATTAGAGCTGCTGGACAATTACTTGTAACTTAAAATTCATTATCTGAGGTGCAAAAGATATTAATAAACTATTAAAACACTGTGATAAATAAAACTATTGGACTACATATTAAGAAAAGTCATGTTTAATAGTCAAAAGTTCCAGTTTTACTACTTAACTGATTTTTTTTAATTTTTATTTTTTTTATTACTCATATGTGCATACAATGCTTGGGTCATTTCTCCCCCCTGCCCCTACCCCATCCCTTACCACCCACTCCACCCCTCCCTCTCCCCCCACCCCCTCAATACGCAGTAGAAACTATTTTGCCCTTATCTCTAATTTTGTTGAAGAGAGAGTATAAGCAATAATAGGAAGGAACAAGGGTTTTTGCTAGTTGAGATAAGGATAGCTTTACAGGGAGTTGACTCACATTAATTTCCTGTGCATGTGTGTTACCTTCTATGTTAATTCTTTTTGATCTAACCTTTTCTCTAGTTTCTGGTCCCCTTCTCCTATTGGCCTCAGTTGCTTTTAAGGTATCTGCTTTAGTTTCTCTGCATTGAGGACAACAAATGCTAGCTAATTTTTCGGGTGTCTTACCTATCCTCACCCCTCCCTTGTGTGCTCTTGCTTTTATCATGTGCTCAAAGTCCAATCCCCTTGTTGTGTTTGCCCTTGATCTAATGTCCGCATATGAGGGAGAACATACGATTTTTGGTCTTTTGGGCCAGGCTAACCTCACTCAGAATGATGTTCTCCAATTCCATCCATTTACTAGCAAATGATAACATTTCATTCTTCTTCATGGCTGCATAAAATTCCATTGTGTATAGATACCACATTTTCTTAATCCATTCGTCAGTAGTGGGGCATCTTGGCTGTTTCCATAACTTAGCTATTGTGAATAGTGCCGCAATAAACATGGGTGTGCAGGTGCCTCTGGAGTAACCTGTGTCACTATCTTTTGGGTATATCCCCAAGAATGGTATTGCTGGATCAAATGGTAGATCGATGTTTAGCTTTTTAAGTAGCCTCCAAATTTTTTTCCAGAGTGGTTGTACTAGTTTATATTCCCACCAACAGTGTAAGAGGGTTCCTTTTTCCCCACATCCTCGCCAACACCTGTTGTTCGTGGTGTTGCTAATGATGGCTATTCTAACAGGGGTGAGGTGGAATCTTAGCGTGGTTTTAATTTGCATTTCCTTTATTGTAAGAGATGGTGAGCATTTTTTCATGTGTTTTTGGCCATTTGAATTTCTTCTTTTGAGAAAGTTCTGTTTAGTTCACTTGCCCATTTCTTTATTGGTTCATTAGTTTTGGGAGAATTTAGTTTTTTAAGTTCCCTATATATTCTGGTTATCAGTCCTTTGTCTGATGTGTAGCTGGCAAATATTTTCTCCCACTCTGTGGGTGTTCTCTTCAGTTTAGAGACCATTTGTTTTGATGAACAGAAGCTTTTTAGTTTTATGAGGTCCCATTTATCTATGCTATCTCTTAGTTGCTGTGCTGTTGGGGTTTCATTGAGAAAGTTCTTACCTATACCTACTAACTCCAGAGTATTTCCTACTCTTTCCTGTATCAACTTTACAGTTTGTGGTCTGATATTAAGATCCTTGATCCATTTTGAGTTAATCTTGGTATAGGGTGATATACATGGATCTAGTATCAGTTTTTTTCAGACTGCTAACCAGTTTTCCCAGCACTTAATTGATTCTTTAGCTCTGTATTTCTAATTATAGCACACTGTCATTTCCTCTAGTTTGCGCAATCACTACTATACCCATCAATTTTTTTTTCAAATTTTAAGATTTTCTCTACCACTTATGAAGTATGACTTAACTCCTTAGGAATTCTTCAAAAGAAATCTGAATTTTTAATTTTCACCTCAAACCTGTTTCATCAAAAGTATACAATATCACTACCACAAAATAAAAACAAAGAACAGAATTAAAACAAAAGTAATATCTATGTAACTAATAATTTTTGATGACTATTTCAGTTACAGTTATTTCAAGAAAAAAATTGATTCCAGGGTGTTACAGCATTTTGCATTTTTGCTGCAAGCTTTAAGTCATAGTATTACTCTTCTCAACAACCCATCTGAAAAATGGCAGTGTTCAGAAGTACAAAAATAGTTATATCCAGTAAGTGGTATTTTACATATTCAAGGTAATAAGAGAAATCTTTATAAAAATTAAGTTAGAAAATATGGAGTATCTTCATAATTATCAATTTGTCTCAAAGGCTGATGAGAGAAAATAAATGTACTCATTGATTAATATCATTTTGCTTGGAGAATGACAGAAATGATTCCATTCCAATAAGCAGTAATGACAAAAGATGTGATTAATATACTGTATCCCTTTTAAGCAACAGCAAACTTTTCACCTCAGAGAGAGCAATTCTGACTTTGACATTCTTAACATCCTTTGTCCAGAAGAGGACAGAGGATTCTGTTCCTTTTTAAGCCACTATTTCAGTAAAGTTTATAATCAAAAGTTCTTTTTCTCCATAGGATGTTTTCATTTCAGTATACAAGCTGCAGTTATAAAGAATTTGGATTATAGGTTGAGTATTCCTTATCTGAAAGGCTTGGGACCAGAAGTGTTTTAGACTTTTTTCAGATTTTGGAATGTTTGCATATACATAGTGATATAGCTTGAGGATGGCAGCCACGTCTAAACACAAAATTCGTACAGTGTTGTCAGAGCACCTGTGTTATGATTACAACCCATCATGAGTTCAGGAGTGGAATTTTCCACTTGTAACATCAGGTCTGTGCACAACAATTTCTGATTTTGGAGCATTTGGGACTTTGAGTTTTCAAATTGGGGATGTTTCACCTGTACAATGCTAATTTAAAATAACTGCCAAACGATACCAACAAGCTTTTATACCCAAGCCTAAAAGTTACTACAGTATTGAAATCAGAATTCAAATGATTCTTCTATATTGTCAGATTTAATTTACTAAGCAATCCTATCATTAAATCCAAAGACCTTAGTGAGTTCTTCCAAACCTGCATAGTTTCCCAAATGATTCTTCTCTGGTTGCAGATCCTGATCATTCTTTTGGTTCATTTTCATTCATTTAGCTTTTGCAAATACTTTCTTTTTTTTTTTTCATTTTTCTTTTATTATTCATATGTGCATACAAGGATTGGTTCATTTCTCCCCACTGCCCCCACCCCCTCCCTTACCACCCACTCCGCCCCCTCCCTCCCCCCCCCCCAATACACAGCAGAAACTATTTTGCCCTTATTTCTAATTTTGTTGTAGAGAGAGTATAAGCAATAATAGGAAGGAACAAGAGTTTTTGCTGGTTGAGATAAGGATAGCTATACAGGGCATTGACTCACATTGATTTCCTGTGCGTGGGTGTTACCTTCTAGGTTAATTCTTTTTGATCTAACCTTTTCTCTAGTACCTGTTCCCCTTTTCCTATTGGCCTCAGTTGCTTTAAGGTATCTGCTTTAGTTTCTCTGCGTTAAGGGCAACAAATGCTAGCTAGTTTTTTAGGTGTCTTACCTATCCTCACACCTCCCTTGTGTGCTCTCGCTTTTATCATGTGCTCATAGTCCAATCCCCTTGTTGTGTTTGCCCTTGATCTAATGTCCACATATGAGGGAGAACATACGATTTTTGGTTTTTTGAGCCAGGCTAACCTCACTCAGAATGATGTTCTCCAATTCCATCCATTTACCAGTGAATGATAACATTTCGTTCTTCTTCATGGCTGCATAAAATTCCATTGTGTATAGATACCACATTTTCTTAATCCATTCGTCAGTGGTGGGACATCTTGGCTGTTTCCATAACTTGGCTATTGTGAATAGTGCCGCAATAAACATGGATGTGCAGGTGCCTCTGGAGTAACAGTCTTTTGGGTATATCCCCAAGAGTGGTATTGCTGGACCAAATGGTAGATCGATGTCCAGCTTTTTAAGTAGCCTCCAAATTTTTTTCCAGAGTGGTTGTACTAGTCTACATTCCCACCAACAGTGTAAGAGGGTTCCTTTTTCCCCCGCATCCTCACCAACACCTGTTGTTGGTGGTGTTGCTGATGATGGCTATTCTAACAGGGGTGAGGTGGAATCTTAGCGTGGTTTTAATTTGCATTTCCTTTATTGCTAGAGATGGTGAGCATTTTTTCATGTGTTTTCTGGCCATTTGAATTTCTTCTTTTGAGAAAGTTCTGTTTAGTTCACAAGCCCATTTCTTTATTGGTTCATTAGTTTTGGGAGAATTTAGTTTTTTAAGTTCCCTATATATTCTGGTTATCAGTCCTTTGTCTGATGTATAGTTGGCAAATATTTTCTCCCACTCTGTGGGTGTTCTCTTCAGTTTAGAGACCATTTCTTTTGATGAACAGAAGCTTTTTAGTTTTATGAGGTCCCATTTATCTATGCTATCTCTTAGTTGCTGTGCTGCTGGGGTTTCATTGAGAAAGTTCTTACCTATACCTACTAACTCCAGAGTATTTCCTACTCTTTCTTGTATCAACTTAAGAGTTTGGGGTCTGATATTAAGATCCTTGATCCATTTTGAGTTAATCTTGGTATAGGGTGATATACATGGATCTAGTTTCAGTTTTTTGCAGACTGCTAACCAGTTTTCCCAGCAGTTTTTGTTGAAGAGGCTGCTATTTCTCCATCGTATATTTTTAGCTCCTTTGTCAAAGATAAGTTGCTTATAGTTGTGTGGCTTCATATCTGGATCTTCTATTCTGTTCCACTGGTCTTCATGTCTGTTTTTGTGCCAGTACCATGCTGTTTTTATTGTTATTGCTTTGTAATATAGTTTGAAGTCAGGTATTGTGATACCTCCTGCATTGTTCTTTTGACTGAGTATTGCCTTGGCTATTCGTGGCCTCTTGTGTTTCCATATAAATTTAACAGTAGATTTTTCAATCTCTTTAATGAATGTCATTGGAATTTTGATAGGAATTGCAATAAACATGTAGATTACTTTTGGGAGTATCGACATTTTTACTATGTTGATTCTACCAATCCATGAGCATGGGAGATCTCTCCACTTTCTATAGTCTTCCTCAATCTCTTTCTTCAGAAGTTTATAGTTTTCCTTGTAGAGGTCTTTCACATCTTTTGTTAGGTTTACACCTAGGTATTTGATTTTTTTTGAGGCTATTGTAAATGGAATTGTTTTCATATACTCTTTTTCAGTTTGTTCATTATTAGTGTATAGAAATGCTAATGATTTTTCTATGTTGATTTTATATCCTGCTACCTTGCTATAGCTATTGATGATGTCTAGAAGCTTCTGAGGAGAGTTTTTTGGGTCTTTAAGGTATAGGATCATGTCATCTGCAAATAGGGATATTTTGACAGTTTCTTTACCTATTTGTATTCCTTTTATTACTTCTTCTTGCCTAATTGCTCTGGCTAGGAATTCCAGTACTATGTTGAATAGGAGTGGAGATAGTGGGCATCCTTGTCTGGTTCCTGATTTTAGAGGGAATAGTTTCAGTTTTTCTCCGTTAAGTATAATGCTGGCTGTAGGTTTGTCATATATAGCTTTTATAATGTTGAGGTACTTTCCTTCTATTCCTAGTTTTCTTAGAGCTTTTATCATGAAATGATGTTGGATCTTATCAAAGGCTTTTTCTGCATCTATTGAGATGATCAAGTGGTTTTTGTCTTTGCTTCTGTTAATGTGGTTTATTACATTTATTGAATTTCGTATGTTGAACAACCCCTGCATCCCTGGGATGAAGCCTACTTGGTCGTGGTGAATAATCTTTTTGATGTGTTGCTGAATTCGGTTTGCCATTATTTTGTTGAGGATTTTTGCATCAATGTTCATTAAGGAGATTGGCCTATAGTTCTCCTTTTTGGAGGTGTCTTTGCCTGGTTTTGGGATAAGTGTAATAGTGGCTTCATAAAATGTGTTTGGCAGTTTTCCTTCCCTTTCTATTTCATGGAACAGTTTAAGGAGGGTTGGTATCAGGTCTTCTTTAAAGGTCTGATAGAATTCAGCAGAGAATCCATCAGGTCCTGGACTTTTCATTTTGGGGAGACTCTTGATTGCTGCTTTAATTTCATTTTGTGTTATAGGTCTATTCAGGTGATTAATTTCCTCTTGGTTCAGTTTTGGATGATCATATGTATCTAGAAATCTGTCCATTTCTTTAAGATTTTCAAATTCATTTGAATATAGGTTCTCAAAGTAGTCTCTGATGATTTCCTGGACTTCCATGGTGTTTGTTGTTATCTCCCCTTTTGCATTCCTAATTCTACTAATTTGGGTTTTTTCTCTCCTCATTTTAGTCAGGTTTGCCAGGGGTGTATTGATCTTGTTTATTTTTTCAAAGAACCAACTTTTTGTTTCATTAATTCTTTGTATGGTTTTTTTGGTTTCTATTTCATTGATTTCAGCTCTTATTTTTATTATTTCTCTCCTTCTATTTGTTTTGGGATTTGCTTGTTCTTGTTTTTCTAGGAGTTTGAGTTGTATCATTAGGTCATTGATTTGGGATCTTTCAATCTTTTTAATATATGCACTCATGGCTATAAACTTTCCTCTCAAGACTTCCTTAGCTGTGTCCCATAGGTTCTGGTAGGTTGTGTTTTCATTTTCATTGACTTCCAGGAACTTTTTAATTTCCTCTTTTATTGCATCGATGATCCACTCTTCATTAAGTAATGAGTTATTTAGTTTCCAGCTGTTTGCATGTTTTTTGTCTTTATTTTTGTTGTTGAGTTCTACTTTTACTGCATTGTGGTCAGATAGCATGCACGGTATTATTTCTATTTTCTTATATTTGCTGAGGCTTGCTTTGTGCCCTAGGATATGATCTATTTTGGAGAAGGTTCCATGGGCTGCTGAGAAGAATGTATATTGTGTAGAGGTTGGATGAAATGTTCTGTAGACATCTACTAGGTCCACTTGATCTATTGCATATTTTAGATCTTGGATTTCTTTATTGAGTTTTTGTTTGGATGACCTATCTATTGATGATAATGGAGTGTTAAAGTCTCCCACAACCACTGTGTTGGCATTTATATATGCCTTTAGGTCTTTCAGGGTATGTTTGATGAAATTGGGTGCATTGACATTGGGTGCGTACAGATTGATGATTATTATTTCCTTTTGGTCTATTTCCCCTTTTATTAGTATGGAATGTCCTTCTTTATCTCGTTTGATCAATGTAGGTTTGAAGTCTACTTTGTCAGAGATAAGTATTGCTACTCCTGCTTGTTTTCGGGGGCCATTGGCTTGGTAAATCTTCTTCCAGCCTTTCATCCTAAGCATATGCTTATTTCTGTCGGTGAGATGAGTCTCCTGTAAGCAACAAATTGTTGGATCTTCTTTTTTAATCCATTTTGTCAAGCGGTGTCTTTTGATGGGTGAATTAAGTCCATTAACATTAAGTGTTAGTACTGATAGGTATGTGGTGATTCCTGCCATTTAGTTGTCTTAGTTATTTGAAGGTTTGATTGTGTGTACCTAACTTGATGTTACTCTCTACTGTCTTGCTTTTTCTTATCCTGTGGTTTGGTGCTGCCTGCCTTTTCATGGTTAAGTTGGGTGTCACTTTCTGTGTGCAGGATCCCTTGCAGAATCTTTTGTAATGGTGGCTTTGTGGTCACATATTGTTTTAGTTTTTGCTTATCATGGAAGACTTTTATTGCTCCATCTATTTTGAATGATAGCTTTGCTGGGTAGAGTATCCTGGGGTTGAAGTTATTTTCATTCAGTGCCCGGAAGATCTCACCCCACGCTCTTCTTGCTTTTAATGTTTCTGTTGAGAAGTCTGCTGTGATTTTGATGGGTTTACCTTTGTATGTTACTTGTTTTTTGTCTCTTACAGCCTTCAATATTCTTTCCTTAGTTTCTGAACTTGTTGTTTTAATGATGATATGTCGTGGAGTAGTTCTATTTTGATCTGGTCTGTTTGGTGTCCTGGAGGCCTCTTGCATTTGTATGGGAATATCTTTCTCTAGATTTGGGAAATTTTCTGTTATTATTTTGTTGAATATATTACGCATTCCCTTCACTTGCACCTCTTCTCCTTCTTCGATGCCCATGATTCTCAAGTTTGGTCTTTTGATGGAGTCAGTAAGTTCTGCATTTTCTTTTCACAGGTCTTGAGTTGTTTAATTAATAGTTCTTTGGTTTTTCCTTTAATTACCATTTCATCTTCAAGTTCTGAGATTCTGTCTTCTGTTTGTTCTATTCTGCTGGATTGGCCTTCCATTTTGTTTTGCAGTTCTGTTTCATTCTTTTTTCTAAGGTTTTCCATATCCTGGCAGTTTTCTTCTTTATTGTTGTCTATTTTTGTCCTGAGTTCATTTATCCATTTATTCATTGTGTTCTGTGTTTCACTTTGGTGTTTATACAGTGCTTCTATGGTTTCCTTTATTTCTTCTTTTGCTTTTTCAAATTCTCTATTTTTATTGTCTTGGAATTTCTTGAGTGTCTCCTGTACATTTTGGTTGACCCTATCCAGTATCATCTCTATAAAATTCTCATTGAGTACTTGTAGTATGTCTTCTTTTAAATTATTCTTGTGGGCTTCATTGGGTCCTTTGGCATAGTTTATCTTCATTTTGTTGGAGTCTGGATCTGAGTTTCTGTTCTCTTCATTCCCCTCTGGTTCCTGTACTAATTTTTTGCTGTGGGGAAACTGGTTTCCCTGTTTTTTCTGTCTTCCCGTCATTGTCCTTGGTGTTGTTACTGTCCCTGTACTGTGTGTAATTAAGTATTTTCTAGCTTGTAATAATAACAATGGTAATATTGAGAATGGAAGAGTGAGCTGAGATGGAAAGCAAGAAGTTAAAGAAAAGGGGAAAACAAATATACAGACAAGAGGGAGAAAGCAGAACAAGGTATCAGACAAGAGAGTTTCAAAGGTATAAACAGGGAGTGTTAGTGTACTAATCGACAGTAAGCTGAACAGACATTAGAGAGACAGAGAGAGGATTGAAAATCAAAGATAAAAAAAATAAGTAAATGAAAGTAATATCTATATATAAAAATGAATTAAAATAAAATGGAAAATAGAAAATTAAAAAAAAAAAAAAACCAAAAAACTTCCAAGATTATATCCAATGCAGTTTCAGTCTTAATAATTTGGGTGTCCATCTCAATCTCCAGTCCTGGAGTTGGTGCCTCAGATGTTGTTCTGTAGTTGTCTCATCAAAGGGGATGCATAAAGTAGAATAAAACTACACACTCACACACACACACGCACACACACAAAAAAGCCCCACCAAGTGTCCCCAGTTCAAATGCAATACAGTTTCAGTAAGTTTTTTGGCTTGCAGGTGTAATTCGGTTGTTCTCTCATCAAAGGTAGGGAGAAAAAGAAAAAAAAGCATCTGGAGACAGTTCTGAGAGTGGTATCTGCAACTGTGGCTTGCCTGCCTGCTGCTCTCAGCCTGTAGCTGGCGGCGTTATTTATGCAGATCTCTGGGGTGAGCTAGCACTCACCTGGTCCCACAGGCTTTGTTTGCTCAGAGTTCTCCTGTGCGGGAGCCTCTGCTACAGGCTTTCCCCTTTCCAAGCACTGGGAAAGGTGACACTGCCCCGCGTTGTCAGGCCTGCGTGTTTATTTACAGTTCATGTGGGAGCCCCTCTCCTCTGAAATTTTCCTCCCACTGCCACTTTCAGCAGCTTTCCTGCTCCTGCTTACTGGGCGGTGCTGCTGCTCCTGCCGGCCGCCATGTTTGTTTACAGTTCACGTGGGAAGTGGGTCTTCCCTCCTCTCACAAGCTTCCCTGCTCCTGTTTGCTGGGCGCGCACCCCGCTCCCGCCAGAGGCTCTCCAGCTGCCCGGCTTGTTTATTTACAGTCCCGGGAAGGATTCCCTTCCCCCAATCTTCAGTGCTCAGGGCGCCCCACCCTCTTTCCAGCGTGTCTTAACTGTTCTTATTGCTTATTACTCAGTTTCTCTTTTTTTCCCGGGTGGAGGTCAGTCTGTCCAGGGGGCTATGCTGCTCTGGCCCAGGCTTGTCTGTGGGGCTACCGCAGTACCGCGAAGCTCACCTGGTCCGCGTCTTCCCAAGCCGTATGGGCGCCGGCCACTGGCGGCCCCGGGGGCCCTCCTCGGTTCTCCGTTTAATGTGAAGTGGAGATTCTCTGCGCCGGCTGGAGATGTGGAGGGGTCAAAGTTATGCCTTTTCTTGGTGATTATGCCTGCAAAGTGTGTCTCCAGCGTCTCTCCAAGATTTCACTATAGGAGTCTCGCTTTCTGCTTCCTACCTCCAGCCGCCATCTTGGAATCCTGCAAATACTTTCTTAATGTTTTTATTTCTTCTTTTGCTCCTTCTCCTTGGCTTCAATCATCTTGGCCAATTTCCAGGACAGTACAGCACTTGCTAGGAACAGTGGAGGGAGGGCCAAAATAACTGTTGTAAGGAAGCCATATGGGTCATTTACAGCCCATTCCACAACATACTCAGCCCAAGCCCTATGCCAAACATCTTTTTTTAAGCAGTCTTAGGAAAAGCCGGACCAGAAGCAGGAAGACCAGTCAGAAGTATCTTCAGTTGAAAACACATTGATTCCAGCTACCAAACATGAGAGCTTAGCAACACAGTGCACTGTAGAGTGTAGATTTGTGGCAGAGGGGAAACCACACATCGCTGCTGCTAGAAAAAAATCAAAATTATATGGATTCTACCAAATATCTCTTACTTTCTCATCCCCTGAAGTCAAAAAATCTAAGCAAGCCCATAATAAGTTGTGAATGTCTGTATACCACCCACGCTACAGTTTATTTTTCCCATTTGAATTCTAGCAAAAAATGTATTTTATTTTGATTCTGGAAATCACTGGTCCAGCAGTTACTATGAACATCCCATGGATCATGGTTTCTCAGTAAAGAATGAAGTCTGAGCCACCACAGAGCTGTGAGTTCAGGTGTACTTGGGGTCTTTTCACCAACAGTGCTCCTCCTTCCCCAGTAGTCCTGTCCCATATCTTATTTAAGCCAAAGTGTTCCAGTTTTTAGGTGTTCGAGTACTATTTCTCAGAATTTTTTGCCATAGCAAAGTAGCACCTGGGCTAAAATTTACTGAAGAGCTTCTCCCTTCCTTCCTTCCTTCTTTCCTCCCTTCCTTCCTTCTTTCCTCCCTTTCCCCTTCCTCCCTTCCTCCCTCCCTCCCTTCCTTCCTCCCTTCCTTTCTTCCTTTTTTCCTTCCTCTTCTCTTTTTCTTTTTTTTTTATTTGTGAGACAGGGTCTTGCTATGTAGCCTAGACTAGTCTGGAACTCACAATCTCCTGCCTGCCTGGAGGGATGCTGGGATGATAGCATGTGCCACACCACACCTGAGAGGCTTTCTTTGACTCAATTTTTAAACATCACTTTTGCTGTGTAAGTAATGTCCAGGAACTGTAGATGTGATATGCCATCTTTCCCCAATATACATTAAATGCAAAACCATTAAAACGAAAAAAACTTTGGCCCTGAAATATTCCTAACTTTTAAAATACCTTTGCTTACACAGTCATGAAAATAACCTCCAAGATCATCAAATGGTATGCCATCTCCACTTTATGAAATACTCTTGTAAGCTTTCAATAAGCTCTTAGTGCCTCCTCCCCAAACCCACCTCTTCATTGTCAACAGACAGCCTCACTTCCTTGAAAAAGTCAGTCCATCAGACTTGAATCCCTCAATTTACTTCGTACTGTATCTTCCCACGCCATCCCCATGATGGAAAACTTACCTTCGTCTGTTCCTACTCTTGCATCTTCCTGCTGTGGTCTCAAGAGAGAAGGTGCCCTTCATTTTGTCTAAAAAATGCCCATTCACTTGTGTTCTGCAGCCTGTGCCAAAGCATTTCTTCAAAAATCCTGCTCCACCATTAATGTTCTTCTTGCTCGTATTTATCTTATTTTTAATAGTGAAATATATCATGCACGAGAAACATATACACATGTCTGCTTAAATATAAGCATATGCTTGCCCATCACCCAAATTAAGAAAGCACCTTTGGTACCACCAAGCATGCTTTGTGCATCTCACCAATGCCTCTCTCTCTTTCCCATCCTCCTTTGTTTAGTTTTTTTTGTTTAGTTTTAAATCATGCTGATTATATTTGGAGACTTGCTTCTTTGTCTCAGTCTTACACTTTGGAGGTTTATTCCATTTGTGTATGTATAAGCAGTAATTTGTTTTCACTTCTTTTTAGTATTTTGTGACTAATCTGCAATCCTCATTTTTATTTCTATAAAAGATTCTATTGCATAACTAATACATTATTTATCATGTTACCATTGTTGTATACTTGAACTGTTTTCAGCTTTTTGTTTTTAAAAGCAATACTACCATGGACATTTTGCAGTTGTGTCCTGATAGACATGAACATTTCTCTAGGGAGGTGGCTTTCAAAAAATTTTAAACATTACTAACAATAAGAAGTACATGTTGCAACATAACCCCAAAGGAATAGTAGAACAATGTGAAACTTTACTATTACTTACTTAAAAAATTAGCAAAATAATATGTGAACTTACTTTAATAATGCATTCTGATATTTTCTATTTCTATTCTGTTCTATTTCATTCTATCATATCCTGCTATAGTTTTGGAGTTTTTGTTTATTTATTTATTTTGCCATACCAGGATTTGAACTCAGGCCCTCTCATTTTCTAAGCAGGCTTTCTTCACTTAAGCCACATTCCCAGCCCTTTTTTACTTCAGTTATTTTTTAGGTAAAGTTTCTCATTTTTGCCAGGTGTCAACCTGGACTGTGATTCTTCTATCTAGCCCCCCTTGTAGCTGGAATTTCAGTTGTATACTTCCACACCTGGCTTATTTGTTGAGATGGAAGTCTTATTAACTTTTTGCCTGGGCTGGCCTTGAACCATAATCTTCCCAATCTCCTCCTTCTAAGGAGCTGGGATTATATTTGTGAGCCACTGCACTCATGCTACTTCATTTTTTTTTAAATGATGTTTCACCCATTTGTCTGACCTGATTCCAGTCAAGAAAAATCAAAAACTGCTTTGGGAATACACTTAGAAATGACATGGCTAGGTAGCAAAACATGTGCATGTTTTAACTTTACTAGGTAATGAAACTGTGTTCAAGGACACACTCTCAACTTACACACTACCAACAGGAAATATGTTACATTGTGCTTTGACTTGCTAACGTTGACAAATGAATTTTTTCTTTCCAATAAAATAGCATTATGATATTTCATTGTAGTTTTGTTTCTAATTTGCATTTCCTTGGTTAATAATGAGATGGAGCATTCCCTCTTGCATTATGGAATATTTGTGTTTCCTTCTCCATGAAATGCCTGCTTATATATTTTAACCATTTTTCTATTAGGGTGTCTACATCATAAAAGCTTTTATAAAAGCCCTTAATACTTTCTGTGTACAGATGCTTTGTTGGAAATGAGTTGTAAATATCATATCTCATTTCATGACTTGTCTTGACTTTATTGTATTTCTTATGAACTTCAGTTCATGTAATATATTTGAATTAGTGAATCTTTTCTATAATTTGTATTTTTGCTTGTTTAATGTCTTAAGAACTCCTTCTGCTTCAAGAGCTTATATTCTACTACATGGTTTTCTAAAGGCTTTATGCTCAAGTTTTCACATTTAAGACTTTCGTCCACCAAAACTGATTTTTAAATACAGTGCAAAGTTGTGATCCGATTTTATTTCATTAATATGCATGGATCATTCCAGCATTTTCCCACCAAATGGTTGATCTTTTCTTCAATTATCTGAAATGACTTTATCATGAATCAAGTTTACATGTCCAAGGTGCTTTGTTTCAGATCCTCTGTTTTGATCCATTGTCTATTTCTAAGTTAATACAAGTTTAAATCATTATAGCTTTATAATGAGTCTTGAATTTTGGCAAAGAAAGACCCTCCACACATTATTCATAAGTTTCTGGTCAATTTTTGAACTTACTGTCTTCTATATATCTTTTAGAATTACCATTTCAATTTTTTCACAAAACCCATTTGAATTTTGACTAGAATCACACTGAAACTATAGATAAATCAAATACTTGTTATTTTACAACACTAAATTATTCTATACTTCTTATACTATAATATATCTCTCCCTTCATTTAGGTTGTCTTTAATAATGTTTAATGCTACAAACCATTGAAGAAAAAAATCAAAGAAGACTACAGAAGATGGAAAGATCTCCCATGCTCATGGATTGGTAGAATCAACATAGTGAAAATGGCTATATCACCAAAAGCAATCTACATGTTCAATGCAGTTCCCATCAAAATTCTAATGACATTCATTACTGAGATTGAAAAATCAACCCTAAAGTTCTTCTGAAAGCACAAAAGATTGCAAATAGCCAAGGCAACACTGAGTGAAAAGAGCAACACTGTAGATGTCACAATACCCAACTTCAAACTATACTACAAAGCCATAGCAATAAAAGCAACATGGTACTGGCACAAAAACAGATATGAAGACCAGTGGAACAGAACAGAGGACCCAGATATAAATCCACATAGCTATGCCCACCTGATTTTTGACAAAGGCACCAAAAACATATGATGGAGAAAAGACAGCCTCTTCAACAAATGTTGCTGGAAAAACTGAATATTTGCCTGCAGAAAACTGAAACTTGATCCATGTCTTTCACCCTGTACTAGTATCAACTCAAAGTGGATTAAGGACCTTAATATATGACCTGAAACTTTAAAACTAGTGCAGGAAAGAGCAGGACACTGGAAGCAATAGAAAGTCTACTGACTTTCTCAGTAGAACTAAATAGCTAAGCAACTAAGAGAAAGGATGACGAATGGTACTACATGAAATTAAAAAGCTTCTGCACAACCAAATAAATGGTTTCTAAATTGAAGAGGCCACCCACAAAATGGAAGAAAATCTTTGCCAGCTATATATCAGACAGGGGACTGATAACCAGAATATACAGGGAGTTCAACTCCCTTAAAATCAATGACCCAATGAAGAAATGGGCAAATGAACTGAACAGAGCCTTTTCAAAAGGAGAAGTTCAAATGGCTAAAAAACACATGAAAAAAATGTTTACCATCCTTGGCCATAAAGGAAATGCAAATCAAAACCACATTAAGATTCTACCTCACTCCTGTTAGAATAGCTACCATGAAGAACACAAACAACAACAACAAATGTTAGTGGGGGGAAAAGGAACCCTCATACATTGCTGGGAATGCAAGATAATACAACTTCTATGGAAAACAATATGGAGGCTCCTTAAAAAACTAAAAATAGAAATTCCATATGATCCAGCAATACCACTCCTAGGGATATACCCAAGGAGTCAGGTTACAACAAAGGCACCTGAAACCCATGTTTATTGCAGCACTAGTCACAATAGCTAAGCTATGGAAATAGCCAAGATGCCCCATTACTAATGAGTGGATTAAGAAAATGTGATATTTATATACAATGGATTTTACTCAGCCACAAAGAAAAATGAAATTTTGTTGTTTGTGGGTAAATGGATGGAACTGGAGAGCATCAACTCAAGTGAAGTTAGCCAGGCTGAGAAGGCCTAAAATCCTCATGTTTTGTCTCATATGTGGAATATAGACCTAATGCAAATACAGCAATGTTATGAACAACAGGTCACACACTAAGGGGAGGTCACATATGAGAGGGGTAGGGTAAAACAAGGAAACTAAGAAGCTGAATATGGTTGATATATTCTCTATACAAGAATGAGTATAGAAATCTTAAACCAGCTGAAACCACCATAAGAAGAGACTATGGTAGAAAGAAGAAAAACAGAGGAGATGAACCAACTGGGGTTATAACACATATATAAATGGAAATATCACAAGGAAATTCCCTGTATAGATATCTTTATCTTAAACAAACAAAAATATCATTTTTTTTCTTTTTTCTTCTACAAAATGCAGAGGGAGTGTTGACACCAATAGGAGGGTGAATATGGTACAAATACTGTGTATACATGTATATAAATGCAAAAATGATACCTGTTGAAACTATTCTAGGATAAAGGAGAGCTGTGGAGGGGTGAATTCAAGTATGATATATTTGATACATTGTAAGAACTTTTATAAATGACACAAAATATCCCCACCCAATAAAAAAAGACTAGAAATAAAAGTAATGTTTAATGTTTTCCAGGAAGGGATTTATACTTTTTAAGTCTTTATTCTTTGTGTTGCCACAAGGGAGCTGGGGAAGAGAAATGCACTTTATATTGATATCACATCCAGCCACTTGGCCTAAATGATTTATCTATAGACTTGTTTAGAATTATTGGTATCAATAGTGATCTTTTGTTCTTATTTTCTAGTCCTTATTATTTATTTCTTTTTCTGGTCTTAGTGTACCAGCCTGGATATCAGTGCATTCAGGTGTTAGCTGATCTGTTTCCCTCTTGATCCTAAAGTGAATATTTTCAGTATTTCACCAAGAGACATTTACTGTAGATTTTTGTAGTTGTCCTTGAAAAATTAAGGAAGTTCTTTTCTATAGTAAAAGGTTTTCTTAAATTATTTTAGCTGTCGGTTTGATTATTTTTTTTTAGGGGAGCTGGTATTGGAGTTTGAACTCAGGGCTTCATGCTTTCTAGGCAAACATTCTACCACTTAAGGCACTCCACTACCCCTGATGATTTTTATTTGAAGCTCCTTCTTTACTTAGGAAATTTAAAATGTAATGACATTATAGTAATTGAATTGAATAAACTGTACATATTTAAGATGTATCTGATCAATGTTGACATATGTATACATCTGTGAGCCATCACCACAATCAAGGAAACGGACCTATCCATTGCACACACATACCCAAGTGGCCTTTGTGCCCTTTGTGAGTCTTCCCTTAAGAACTTCCATCCATTCCCACAGCTCTGTTCCCAAACCTGTCCTGCCCTCTTGTTCTCCTATTATGTAGAAGAAAAAAACATACAAAATAAAAAGAGAAATATGACATTTTTGCTAATTTGAAATAAAGATAATTTGAGATAAAGGAAACACAAGGTGCTTCCTTGTGTTGTTTCCATACATGTATGTATTACAGCCCCAATTGGTTCATCTCTTCCAGTTGTCTTCACTACTCCCTGGTCCCCTTCCCATGGTGGCCCCCACCATTTTAAGATTACTATGTTCACTCCTGTACTGTGAGCACATCAACCACATTCAAGTTTTTGGTTTCCTTCCCTTGCCCTATCCCTCCCGTGCGTGGCCTCCCCTTAATGTGACTGGTGTCCCATAATATTGCTTCATTTGTCTATAATCCACATTGGGGAGAACATGTGGCTTTTGTAAGCCTCATTTTTGAGAGAGAGAGAGAGAGAGAGAACAGAGAACAGAACATCAAGTCTAAGCCTAATATATCCCTAAATTCTAAAAGCTCAGTCATCCTAAATTCTGTGTGTGGGTGGGGGAGAGTACAGGGCTTGAACTCAGGCCCTACACCACCTTGAGCCACTCTACCAGCTCTTTTTTTGTGATGGGTTTTTTAAGATATTGTCTCTCAGACTATTTGCTTGGGCTAGCTTCGAACCACAATCCTCCTGATTTCTGCCTCCTGGGTAGCTAGGATTGTACCTGGCCATATATTCTTTACTCTTCTATGACCCCAGCATCAAAAACAAATCCTGCTTAATTTGACACCTAAATATTCCTAAAATCTTCCCATACCTCTCATTTCATGCTGTCTGAATCTAAGTTAAGAGGTTTCATGTTTTTTGCTTAGACTAATAAAGTAGCTATTGAACCTATCTTATCTTTTTAATACTCCAGACAATCTCATTACCTATGGAATAAAGTCTAAGACCATTAGCACTGCTTCCTGGGACCTTCACAGCTGGATACCTATCTTCTTCACTTTCCATTCCACTTGACTGTCAATAAATAATGTATATAAGGGGCATATATCTATCTACATGTATGAAGTGGTTTTGTGCCTCTGTGCCTTCACACAGATGGCTTACACTCTATGAGTTGCCTTTTTATTATTTATTTATTGCCATTCTGGGGATTGAATTCAGGGTCTCACATTTGCAAAGCAAGTGCTCTACCAGTTGAATTGAGTCCCCAGTCCTTTTGCTTTTTTCAGTTTGTTTTTCTGATAGAATTTCATGCTAGCTGTGCAAGGGCTGGCCTCTAATCATGATCTCCTACCTCCACCTCCTAAGTAGCTGGAATTACAGGTTGTACATCATGCCCAGATTCTTTGTGGCCTTTAAATTCCAACTCATATTTTAGCTCCTACAGCCATTTTTCCTCCATGTCTTCTATCCCTTCCCTACCTTTCCACCTAAAACCATTTATGTGAATAAATGAAAGTAGATTTTAAGGAAATTAATAAGTGAAGCAAAATAATTCAAATGACTCTCAAGAAAGAATATTTTCCTTAAAAACTGAGGAGTTGGGTAATAGTGTTAAAACCAATTTAACACACAAAAGAAATTGCAGTAAAATGAACACCATTTCCAACAGTGGTGAGGATGAGTGAATTATGGGATCCATGCAAGAAGGGTGTAGCAAGGTGCTTAGAGTACAGTAAACCTCCCACTAATTTTAGCTATCACAATAATAATTATTATTAATGTGGAATTGTCATGAAGCACCAAAAACTTTTATGAAGGTTACAGAACTCTTTGTGTAGTGGGAAGAAAGAAACCTGAAGAGAACTTTAAGACAAGACACTACTGGTAAATTCATTTCACAAATGTGAAAAATAAGGAATTTCCTTCCTAAAAAGTGAGCTCTGCACATACCTTCACTGAGAGAGGAAGAGAGCCCATCATTTCAGGAAACCATTTGACTATTGAAGCCAGAGCCACAAAGCTATGGGATCCTCCTCCATCATCTGGGTGAAGAGCCCAAACTCTAAATCTTCTTTAAGAACTCAAACCATACTTCCAGTAAGTGACACTTGGGTGTCTACATGCTCTTTTTTTCTCTCACTCTCTTTCTCTGTACTGGGAGTTGAACTCAGGACCTCATGCTTGCCGTGCAGGTGCTCTACCTCTGAGTTACGCATGTATTTTTATATGAATATGTTACAAGCAAGGCAAGGGCTTAGCAGGAGATAGGAGGAATGTGCATGGGAACGCAAACACTTTCCTTAGTATGAGAGATTAAAGGGATGATCATAACTCTCCACATACTTCGTGTTTGTGCAGTGATTGTACCTTACAACTGGTTCTTCATTAATGCCAAATATTCTGTTTTAGAATGTGATAAACCTTTTTGGCTCCAACATACCAGCTCCAAACATTCCTTGGCTTTTTGAGCTGAATCACAGAAGTTTAAAAGTTTTCTTTGTACAGCTCTGTGGATGTAGGTGTGTTGGAGCCATGGGTAAGGCTAGGATACAGAAGAGAAGAGAAAAATGGTTCTTGGAGCACTGGTTATATTTTAAAAGTAAACTTACATGGTGACCATTCATAGTTAAAAAAAACCCAGACCTTTCCAAAACCAAAATAAAACAAAAATAGTCCCAAAATATAGTTTTAGGATTCTAACAGACTAAATTAATTTAAGTGACAATAAAATCTGATTATACACAAAAATATGAATATATATCTAGATATGATTATCTATTATTCACCATACTTTGCTGGGTTACAACAATTTGACTTGACCCTTTGATAAAAAGTAACAGCAGGTTTTACTGTATCATTGCAACAGGGATGAAATAAAATATACTAAATATTAGTATATTCCTTTCTGAATTCACTCTGATGTGTTAAGTTTAGGTCACCCCAAATTGGTCCCACAAATCTGGAATTTTTTGTACGCTTATCCTTCTCCAATATTTATCAGAAAAGGTATCATGAGAAAAGGAAAGAACTGCTGTTATTCTCAAATACTACAACATTTCCCTTTTTTTTAACAACTGATAACATAGTTACTCTAATCAAATGCCTATTAAACATCAGGTGTTAGCTTAGGTAACTTGATACTAGTAAAACTAGAGATAGTAAAAATTCCTGGGTAATCAGGCATTTAAAATACTTAATTAAAAAGTTAAGTACTGAGAATAAGTCTGAGTACATAGTAAACTATAAATGTCCATTACTACTATTATTAACTGCTATTTAACTTACTCCTCAAAATCATCCTTTGACGGCTAATCAACATATGAAGAAGTTTCAGAATCCTTAGCCATAATGCAAATCGAAACACTGAGATTCCATCTCTTCCTGGTCAGAATGGCTATCATCAAGAAAATAAACGACAGCCCAAGGCCAATGGCTCACACTTGTAATCTTAGCTACTCCGGAGGCAGAGACCAGGGGTTCTTTATTTGAAGCCAGCCCAGGCAAATAGTTAAATAGTTCATGAGACCCTATCTCAAAAAAAAAAATAAAAAACACAAAAAAGACAAATGGTAGGGTGCCTGCCTAGCAAGTGTGAGGCCCTGAGTTCAAAACCCACTACAGCCAAGGAAGAAGAAGGAGAAAGAAGAGGAGGAGAAGGAGAAGAAAACAAACAACAAATGTTGATGAGGCTAGTGGTGGAGACTGTTATCCACTGTTGGTGGGAATATTAGCTAGTGTGGCTACTATGGAGATTTCTCAAAAAACTAAACATAGATCCACCATACATATAATCCTGCTATGCCATTCTTGGGCATACATCCAAGAAAAAGTAGGTCAGCATACAAAAGAGATTTCTTTACATCCATGTTTAATGCAGCACTATTCATGATAACCAAACTATGGAATCAGCCTACATGCCCATCAACACATGAGCAGATAAAGGAAATGTGGTATATATACACAATGAAGTATTATTCAACCACAAAGAATGAAATTATGCCATTTGCAGGAAAATAGATTAGAAGCCAACCTCAGGGAAACAAATATCATGTGTTTTTTTTCTTATATGCAAAATCTAGATCTAAAAAAGAAAAAGGACACAAATGTAAATCAGAGACTATTGGGAGAGGGGAATCAGTGGAAGGTAGGAAGGGGAAAAGAAACCATGACAGGAGGGGTGGAGAATATGATAGAATAAGATTGTATGTACATATGAAATGGTTGTAATGAAACCCACATAAAATGTGTAAGAAAGTTTTAAAAAGTGGGAGAACTTGGGGAAGGGGAGTAACAGAGTAATAGATGGAATGAATTTGATCAAAGCACATTACATGCATGTATGGAAATATCATAATGAAGCCCCCTCACTTTGTTCAGTTAAGATATATCAACTTTTTAAAAAAATCATAATAATCCCATTTTGCAGATGAGAACATTGAGGCTCAGAGGTTGAGAAAAGTGTCCCACAGCAAATAAGTGCCAGAGTTAAAATTTGAATCCATTTCTGCACGTTTTTGAAGCCTATGTTATTATTATATTGCCTCCTCAATCTGATAAATTTTCATTTCTACCTTGGACTTTTAAGTCCAAGGCACATAGTCCTCATCTCTGTGCCTCAGTTTCCTCATCTGCAAAATAGAGCCAATAACAGTTCCTAATTCTTAGGCCATTAAAGTCAGTACTCAATAAATATTATTCTGATACTTGTCATAATAACATTGCTTTCTAAAATTTAGGACTACCTTGGGACTTTCTATGCAAACTAAAAAAAAGATTAGCTACACAGTGAAGTGATGACCAATTTTAACCTCATCCTTCACCCAGTGACACAATCATTATATTAAATGTCCTTTTAGTCTGTTTAATATTTTATTTCTAAATTTCTCTTTGAACCTCTCTTGGAAGAACCTTAACATCTTTATGTAAGAATAACAGACTCAAGCCACCTGAAATAACAAAAGTGGGGATTTTTTTAAGGGGATCTGTTTGTTTGGGAAGATCATGAAAGAAGTCAGCTAATTCAGCAGATTACTAGTTTCAAAGCAGTTCAACTTGACCAACTTGGAAGCCAAAACAATCTTCATGGTCAGCACACAAATGTGAATTTAATGACTGGCCTGACAAGTGCATTATAAAGTTGCATGTAAAAGAGGGGCCTAAAAAAGAGGGACTGCTTCGTCTTTGCTGGGAGTCTACTCTAAGATTGCTAATTTGTTATTTCAGCAGTCACAGTTAATACTTTACAATATCCAGTCTAGTTTAAATTGCTATTCCCAGTGGGGCTCCTTTTCTTGACACATGACTTTGTCTTCCTCTTAAATAGTTAAGAATTTCAAATGACATTCTAAAATCCAGAGGAGTGAACAGGGCATTTTGTAAAAAGAGTCTTGTCAAAACAGGCAGAACTGTACACTCCTACAAGGAATTAAGCCTCCAGTCTTTCATCAAAGGATTGCTTACCACACATGGCCTCATCAGCTCTTGATTACACACCTTAGTGGAGGCGACCAGTGACCCAGATAATCCAAAAATCATTTATTCCATTTTGGAATGCGTTTTGGTGTTTATATTTGATCTTGGGTGCATCAGGAGTTCTTGGAATTGAAAATTGAAACAAAATAATGAAGTTACCCTATCTGACTCAAAGAACCAGGAAAAGTAGTGTCCAGGTTCACTTTCTACCTTGAACTTGTCCTCAGCCATGACCTGTTTTCAGTTCTATGAGGATTTGAGTTTTTATATGTCAAGACCACCAACCTAAGTAGATTTTTTTCTTTGTTTTTAACCTACAGTCTTTGTTGCTTATATTTCCCATTAAGTGAGGGAGAACATTGTAGTTGGGAGTAGAAAAGCCTTCTGTAATGTCTGCCAACAGGGCCATACAATGTATAAAATAAGAATAAAATAACCTTGACATGATTTTTAGTAGGCTACTGCTCTCAGAACCCTCAGTTTCCTTTTCTAACAACCTGGCTCTGGTGAGGGTTAAGTGAGATGGTGTAACAAAGCCCTCCACCTAAGGCCTGGCACATATTTAATGTTGTACAAAGGATTATTGCGTTGTCTTACCTTGAGGTTGAAAGAAGTTCTGCTTCTGTGAAGTCACATGATGATTTATCAATGTATGGATAAGAATTAAATATAATCCCATAAAAATATTTTTTAACATCCTCACAGAATAAAGAAAAAACACCAGTGCTCTCTGATGATGACCTATGTATAAAGTGTTATGTTTAAGAAGTACAAAATGTCAAAAGACTAAGGGGAAGAAAAATATTATGCATGTTTATGAAACACAAAGCCAGAAAACTCTGGATTTTTCTAGAACACCCTCATTCAATTGCAACTTATTCCTATTATCCAAAGTATAACAAACTTGTTTCATTCACTTATTTGCTACCAGCAAGCAATGTACTGTGGCACTATTGTTTGATGGTCACTTCATTACACTGCTAGATTTCTTATTGTCTGTTTAACTTCTAGACACAAAAGTTCACAATACCTGAATGCAAATGCCTTTGAAAAGCCTATTCAATCCAGGGAAGAACATATTTGTAGTAGCAATAAATGATATAGGGCATTTAAAAAATACTAGTAAACACTAATAATAACTTGGTGTTTTACAGTAATTGTTTTTCAACTATAGTTTCAAAGTAGGCTTTCATTATCTAATATCTATGTATGTTGTTAGGAGTAAATTATGTGTTAATCATATATATATGTATACATATATAAACTATGTATACATATATATAAATTATGTGTTAATCATTTATATATACACATACATACATATATAGAGAGACAAACAATGGTGGTTCAATGACTTTATTCTGCTTTATGCTGTAATTCTCAGGTTAGGTGGGATTTATTAAATTTCTAGGATTTTAATTCCATACCATTAAAACTATGCAACACCAGTAACATTTATTTGTAGAGTAATGACCAAAAAATTAACTTCTCAAACATCACATTGAAATTATTGTCCGGGCACAGTGGCTTATGTCCATAATCCCAGCTACTCCAGAGGCAGAGATGTGGAAGAACCCAGTCCAGGTCTGCGATGGCAAAAATGCAAGACTCTATTTGAAAAATAGAGCACCTGCCTAATAAGCACAATGCCTGAGTTCAAACCACCATACTGCCCACAAAAAAAAAGAAGAGAGAGAGAGAGAGAGAGAAACCATTTTTCATTAAATATGCAATTTCATTGTTTGTTTTCCCCTATACAACTTAAGTTGAAAATTGAATATGCCTGAATCATTCCATATTAAGGTAAAATTTCTTAAATAATTTCAAAAATGTATAGTTCATAAGATTCCAGGACCACTTTTTTAATGAAGATTCTTGAGTTCAACCAGTAACATAGATTCCTGTATTAAGAGTATAAATTCAGGATTAGAGAACAAGGATCTAAATTTTTTAACACCACCAGAGTCAGTTCAGATGTACATGGTTTGCAACAATGTATTTGTAGAACCACCAATTATACCAATACAATTATTAGAATTGAAAAGCAATTTAGTGCTATAATACAAAGCTTGTATTTCAACTTATTGTCTACCATTCCTAATTAGAAGCATTACACTAGAAAATAATTACATTTTTAAACTTGCTCAACTTTATAATGCTGAGAAGTTAGGTACACTCTAAAGGGGCATTTCCTGGTTTGGCAAGTCACTAATTCAAATATTTATTACACACCTATCACATTTGTCTGCACTGAAACATTTAAAAAATAAATACATACGAAGATTCTGTTCAGCAGAGCTTTATAATCTAAATAGGGAGGCCAGATATGATCATAAAGAAGTTAAGTAGTGTTGTTTAGAGTGAATGATTAAATGGTAAGGGAAATCAGAGGAGCACTAGTAGGGACTGAAATGAGAAGAGGGCCTTTTGCAGGACTACAGGGACAGGGAGACCTTGAGGCCAGGTTACAAAAAGCCAGCAGAATGATTATGCCTTTGAATGATTACATTCTTGAACTGTCAGGAACACGTGACATCTCAGCAGTGTGTATTTTGCCTCTGAGTTCAGAAATGCCAACTATAATTAAACCCACATGCATATATCAAGCCACCACTTAGGATATAAAAGCCAAAGTTCTATCCCCAGTTTCAGATCTCAAACTGTAAAATTTTTTAATGTTAAAAATAGAAGAAAATAAAAGCAGACCCCATGCATAGTCGATATTTATCAGAAAATATACCTGAAGGAAGAAAACACAAAGAAATCTAGTGTAGATTTTCTTAACAAAAATCAAGAACAGTTTCTCTTATTATTTAGTTCACTGAAAGTGCAGGAATTGAAGCTATGCCCACCCTATTATGTAGGCCAGAAAATGTAAGTACAACAGCTTTTGGAAATGTGATGATAAAGCCATTAAAGAGGCCAACCTGGGCTGCAACAAGCAGTATTAAGAACTGTAACTAAAACAGCCCTAAAACATAATCCTCAAAAAATATGGTGTTTGTTCAAACAAATATGTGGCAACATTCACCAAAGTCAAAAGGTGGAAACAATCAAATATCAATCTGTGAAGGATACACAAAATGTAGAACAGCATGCAATGGTTTATTTATTATTCAGGTATGAAAAAGACAATACTGATGCATGCTGATACAAGGTTCACATGGATGAACTTTGAAAACATTATGTTAAGTGAAAGAAACATATTGTCTGATTCCATTTATATGAAGCATCCAGAATCAATAATAGAAAGCAGACTGATGGTTGTCAGAGCTGAAGGGAGAGGGAGAATAGGGAGTAACTTCACTTGGTGTGGAGTTTTATTTTGGGGTGACAAAAAGTTGGGACCTGACAGAAGTGGTGTTGCACAGCTTTGTGAAAGTACTAAATGCCACTGAATTGTTTACTGTGAAATGGCTGCTTTTGTGTTTAATACATTTTACTTCAAAAAGAAACCCAGCCAGGCAAGTTGGTACATACCTATAATCCCAGTACCCGGAGACTGAAGCAAGAGGGTCATGAGTTCAAGGCCAAGCTTGGGCTATATAGTGAGATGCTGTTGAAATGGAGAGGAAAGAGAAAAGAAAAGAAGAGAAGAGGGAAGGGAAGGAAAAAGAGGGGAGGGGAGAGAAGAGGAGTAGAAAAGAGGAGAGGGAAGGGAAGGGAAGAGAAGAAGTAAGGAAGGGAGGGAAGGAAGGAGGAAGAGACAAAGGAAGGAAGGGAAGTAGGGATGGAAGGAGGGAGAGAAGAAGGGAGGAAGGAAGAAGGAAAGAGGGAAGGAGGGAGACAGGGAAGGAAGGGGGGAGGGAGGGAACGAAGGGAAGGAGGGAGGGAAGGAGGGAGGAATCTAGCCACAGCAACAATAAAGAACCCTGGAAAAGTAGAAAGGGCATACCTTGTAATACAGACATCCATTCTCCAGACCTTGCCAAGTGCTGCCATGTCAGAATTTAAGCTTGGTGCTGTCAGATCTTATTTCCATTCCAGAGAATGGATACTCACGTTTATATCTAAAAACTCACTACTTGAAATACTGCCAACTAATTCAAAAGATTTAAAATTTTGTCAGACAATAAAAACACTCCCTAGACCTAAATGTAGCCCATGGGCCATTCATATGAAAGCTCTGATACAGCAATCTCAAATTTAAATCAGAATATTTTTTTCTATAAACTGACTTACATTGTTTTATTATTTCAAAATTTTAGATATGGATTAATTAAAATAACAACTTGTTTTGCCTGAATACACACACAAACAAACACACACACACACACACACACACACACACACACACACACCTGTATATTGGAAGAGGGGCAGTACTAGGGATCAAACCACGGCCTTATGCATGCAAGGCAAGCTCTCTACCAATGAGTTATATACCAAGCCCTGTATTTTTAAAAATAGCACACACTATATGTAATAGACTATTTTTCTTCTAACAACACCAGAAATTATTATTCCTTCTCATGAATTTAATCTGAAATGACACATTTTTTCCTCTGTGGATAATATTCTGTTGGAAAATATTCCATACATTAGTTCTGCTCAGAAAAAGCATTATTTTGGATGCAATGTCAACATCAATGTATATCCAACCTAACTTACTTTAGCCTGATCAATCACTCACACTTTAGTTCTGTTTAAGATGTGTAAATAAAGCAGAATAAAAGTCTTAGGTATTTATTTCTATGTAAGTACTCTTACCAAATCACAAATTATCATGTTACAATAGAATAACAAAATCCAATATTTATAACAATAAAGAAAACATAACTTCTGAATTTGTATGAATTTTAGGCATTTTTAACTTTATAATATTAAAATAATTAAAATAATTTTAGATTTACAAAAGTTGAGAATATTTTAAAAGCTTTCATATGCCTTTCACCCATCTTCCCCTTAATTATAACCATGTTGCTTTAGTACACCATATATAAAAATTTACAAAGCCATGGCACATTTATCTCAACTAAGAAATTAACAGAGCAAAATATTATTAACTCAACTACAGACTTTACTTGGATTTCTCCAGTTTCTCCACTGATAACCTTCCATTCCTGGGTCCAGTCAGGGATAAGACATCACATTTCCATTTCGTTGCCTCTTTAGCCTCCTTCAATCTCTGATTGCTCCTTAGACTTTCCTTATGGAACCTTACATTATCTAGATAAATTTTGTTTTCCATACCTACTTAAGTCAGCTCCTTTCTTCCCCACCCCTATATTCACAATCAAGGTACATTTGCCACACCCGCTTTCCATCTTACATTCCCTTGACAAATTTAAATTTGCATACAGTAAAAATCACTTTTGTGGTGTACTATTCTATGGCTTTGAAAAATGCAGAGTTACATAACCCAACACAATGGTACCATACAGATCAGCTCTTTGCCCTCAAGCACCCCTTGTGCAGTGGGATGACATCTCTAACCACACCCATACGGTTTAAAAACAAATAAAAATTGACCACAATAATCATTGCTAGTCTAAAACTCTTTCATATTCACTACTTTTACTTTTTTCATTCAAAGTTCATATTCCTCTTTAAGAATTCTTCATTATTTATCACTTTCCATTCTCTTTTGAAGAGGTACCAACTTTCCTTGTTAATGACGTGTGGATCAACCAAACACACTTTGAATGCCAAGTCAATTTCCCAGAGTGTCTATTTCCACTCTCTAAAATCTTTACATAATCATTTTTATGCTAACCTATAAGAAAATAAAATCATGAAAATAGGTAAAATAACTTCATAATATAAATCACAGTCAAATATAATTCTTATTATTCAGTGCTTTGAATTTCTCAGTTCACTGGTCTTTTCTTGGGCTGAGTAACAGAAGTTAAAACTCTGCCCCTTTGTCCCATAAAATTTAAATGACCATATTTCTATTTCTGTAGGTCAGAATATTTCATTGCTTTCCTAAATTCTTTAATTTGAAGGTTACTGATTAAAAACAGTAGAAGTCGAAGATGGCGGCTAGAGGTAGGAAGCAGAAAGCGACCCTCCTATAGTGAAATCTTGGAGAGACGCTGGAGACACACTTTGCAGGCATAATCACCGAGAAAAGGCATAACTTCGACCCCTCCACATCTCCAGCTGGTGCAGAGAATCTCCACGTTAAACGGAGAAACGAGGACAGCCCCCGGAGCCGCCAGTGGCCGGCGCCCAGAAGGCTTGGGAAGACGCGGACCAGGTGAGCTTCGCGGTACTGCGGTAGCCCCACAGACAAGCCTGGGCCAGAGCAGCATAGCCCCCTGGACAGACTGACCTCCACCCGGAGAAAAAAGAGAAACTGAGTAATAAGCAATAAGAACAGTTAAGACATGCTGGAAAGAGGGTGGGGTGCCCTGGGCGCTGAAGATTGGGGGAAGGGAATCTTTCCCGGGACTGTAAATAAACAAGCCGGGTGGGCCGGAGAGCATCTGGTGGGAGCGGGGAGCCCACCCAGCAACCAGGAGCGGGGAAGCTTGTGAGAGGAGGGAAGACCCACTTCCCACGTGAACTGTAAACAAACATGGCGGCCGGCAGGAGCAGCAGCACCGCCCAGTAAGCAGGAGCAGGAAAGCTGCTGAAAGTGGCAGCGGGAGGAAAACTTCAGAGGAGAGGGGCTCCCACATGAACTGTAAATAAACACGCAGGCCTGACAACGCGGGGCAGTGTCACCTTTCCCAGTGCTTGGAAAGGGGAAAGCCTGTAGCAGAGGCTCCCGCACAGGAGAACTCTGAGCAAACAAAGCCTGTGGGACCAGGTGAGTGCTAGCTCACCCCAGAGATCTGCATAAATAATGCCGCCAGCTACAGGCTGAGAGCAGCAGGCAGGCAAGCCACAGTTGCAGATACCACTCTCAGAACTGTCTCCAGATGCTTTTTTTTCTTTTTCTCCCTACCTTTGATGAGAGAAAAACTGAATTACACCTGCAAGCCAAAAAACTTACTGAAACTGTATTGCATTTGAACTGGGGACACTTGGTGGGGCTTTTTTTTTTTTTTTTTGTGAGTGTGCGTGTGTGTGTGTGAGTGTGTAGTTTTGTTCTACTTTATGCATCCCCTTTGATGAGACAACTACAGAACAACATCTGAGGCACCAACTCCAGGACTGGAGATTGAGATGGACACCCAAATTATTAAGACTGAAACTGCATTGGATATATTCTTGGAAGTTTTTTGGTTTTTTTTTTTTTTAATTTTCTATTTTCCATTTTATTTTAATTCATTTTTATATATAGATATTACTTTCATTTACTTATTTTTTATTTTTTTTATCTTTGATTTTCAATCCTCTCTCTGTCTCTCTAATGTCTGTTCAGCTTACTGTCGATTAGTACACTAACACTCCCTGTTTATACCTTTGAAACTCTCTTGTCTGATACCTTGTTCTGCTTTCTCCCTCTTGTCTGTATATTTGTTTTCCCCTTTTCTTTAACTTCTTGCTTTCCATCTCAGCTCACTCTTCCATTCTCAATATTACCATTGTTATTATTACAAGCTAGAAAATACTTAATTACACACAGTACAGGGACAGTAACAACACCAAGGACAATGACGGGAAGACAGAAAAAACAGGGAAACCAGTTTCCCCACAGCAAAAAATTAGTACAGGAACCAGAGGGGAATGAAGAGAACAGAAACTCAGATCCAGACTCCAACAAAATGAAGATAAACTATGCCAAAGGACCCAATGAAGCCCACAAGAATAATTTAAAAGAAGACATACTACAAGTACTCAATGAGAATTTTATAGAGATGATACTGGATAGGGTCAATCAAAATGTACAGGAGACACTCAAGAAATTCCAAGACAATAAAAATAGAGAATATGAAAAAGCAAAAGAAGAAATAAAGGAAACCATAGAAGCACTGTATAAACACCAAAGTGAAACACAGAACACAATGAATAAATGGATAAATGAACTCAGGACAAAAATAGACAACAATAAAGAAGAAAACTGCCAGGATATGGAAAACCTTAGAAAAAAGAACGAAACAGAACTGCAAAACAAAATGGAAGGCCAATCCAGCAGAATAGAACAAACAGAAGACAGAATCTCAGAACTTGAAGATGAAATGGTAATTAAAGGAAAAACCAAAGAACTATTAATTAAACAACTCAAGACCTGTGAAAAGAAAATGCAAGAACTCACTGACTCCATCAAAAGACCAAACTTGAGAATCATGGGCATTGAAGAAGGAGAAGAGGTGCAAGTGAAGGGAATGCGTAATATATTCAACAAAATAATAACAAAAAAATTTCCCAAATCTAGAGAAAGATATTCCTATACAAATGCAAGAGGCCTCCAGGACACCAAACAGACCAGATCAAAATAGAACTACTCCACGACATATCATCATTAAAACAACAAGTTCAGAAACTAAGGAAAGAATATTGAAGGCTGTAAGAGAGAAAAAACAAGTAACATACGAAGGTAAACCCATCAAAATCACAGCAGACTTCTCAACAGAAACATTAAAAGCAAGAAGAGCGTGGGGTGAGATCTTCCGGGCACTGAATGAAAATAACTTCAACCCCAGGATACTCTACCCAGCAAAGCTATCATTCAAAATAGATGGAGCAATAAAAGTCTTCCATGATAAGCAAAAACTAAAACAATATGTGACCACAAAGCCACCACTACAAAAGATTCTGCAAGGGATCCTGCACACAGAAAGTGACACCCAACTTAACCATGAAAAGGCAGGCAGCACCAAACCACAGGATAAGAAAAAGCAAGACAGTAGAGAGTAACATCAAGTTAGGTACACACAATCAAACCTTTAAATAACTAAGACAACTAAATGGCAGGAATCACCACATACCTATCAGTACTAACACTTAATGTTAATGGACTTAATTTACCCATCAAAAGACACCGTTTGACAAAATGGATTAAAAAAGAAGATCCAACAATTTGTTGCTTACAGGAGACTCATCTCACCGACAGAAATAAGCATATGCTTAGGATGAAAGGCTGGAAGAAGATTTACCAAGCCAATGGCCCCCGAAAACAAGCAGGAGTAGCAATACTTATCTCTGACAAAGTAGACTTCAAACCTACATTGATCAAACGAGATAAAGAAGGACATTCCATACTAATAAAAGGGGAAATAGACCAAAAGGAAATAATAATCATCAATCTGTACGCACCCAATGTCAATGCACCCAATTTCATCAAACATACCCTGAAAGACCTAAAGGCATATATAAACGCCAACACAGTGGTTGTGGGAGACTTTAACACTCCATTATCATCAATAGATAGGTCATCCAAACAAAAACTCAATAAAGAAATCCAAGATCTAAAATATGCAATAGATCAAGTGGACCTAGTAGATGTCTACAGAACATTTCATCCAACCTCTACACAATATACATTCTTCTCAGCAGCCCATGGAACCTTCTCCAAAATAGATCATATCCTAGGGCACAAAGCAAGCCCCAGCAAATATAAGAAAATAGAAATAATACCGTGCATACTATCTGACCACAATGCAGTAAAAGTAGAACTCAACAACAAAAGTAAAGACAAAAAACATGCAAACAGCTGGAAACTAAATAACTCATTACTTAATGAAGAGTGGATCATCGATGCAATAAAAGAGGAAATTAAAAAGTTCCTGGAAGTCAATGAAAATGAAAACACAACCTACCAGAACCTATGGGACACAGCTAAGGCAGTCTTGAGAGGAAAGTTTATAGCCATGAGTGCATATATTAAAAAGATTGAAAGATCCCAAATAAATGACCTAATGATACATCTCAAACTCCTAGAAAAACAAGAACAAGCAAATCCCAAAACAAATAGAAGGAGAGAAATAATAAAAATAAGAGCTGAAATCAACGAAATAGAAACCAAAAAAACCATACAAAGAATTAATGAAACAAAAAGTTGGTTCTTTGAAAAAATAAACAAGATCGATAGACCCCTGGCAAACCTGACTAAAATGAGGAGAGAAAAAAACCCAAATTAGTAGAATTAGGAATGCAAAAGGGGAGATAACAACAAACACCATGGAAGTCCAGGAAATCATCAGAGACTACTTTGAGAACCTATATTCAAATGAATTTGAAAATCTTAAAGAAATGGACAGATTTCTAGATACATATGATCATCCAAAACTGAACCAAGAGGAAATTAATCACCTGAATAGACCTATAACACAAAATGAAATTGAAGCAGCAATCAAGAGTCTCCCCAAAAAGAAAAGTCCAGGACCTGATGGATTCTCTGCTGAATTCTATCAGACCTTTAAAGAAGACCTGATACCAACCCTCCTTAAACTGTTCCATGAAATAGAAAGGGAAGGAAAACTGCCAAACACATTTTATGAAGCCAGTATTACACTTATCCCAAAACCAGGCAAAGACACCTCCAAAAAGGAGAACTATAGGCCAATCTCCTTAATGAACATTGATGCAAAAATCCTCAACAAAATAATGGCAAACCAAATTCAACAACACATCAAAAAGATTATTCACCACGACCAAGTAGGCTTCATCCCAGGGATGCAGGGGTTGTTCAACATACGAAATTCAATAAACGTAATAAACCACATTAACAGAAGCAAAGACAAAAACCACTTGATCATCTCAATAGATGCAGAAAAAGCCTTTGATAAGATCCAACATCATTTCATGATAAAAGCTCTAAGAAAACTAGGAATAGAAGGAAAGTACCTCAACATTATAAAAGCTATATATGACAAACCTACAGCCAGCATTATACTTAACGGAGAAAAATTAAAACCATTCCCTCTAAAATCAGGAACCAGACAAGGATGCCCACTATCTCCACTCCTATTCAACATAGTACTGGAATTCCTAGGCAGAGCAATTAGGCAAGAAGAAGGAATAAAAGGAATACAAATAGGTAAAGAAACTGTCAAAATATCCCTAATTGCAGATGACATGATCCTATACCTTAAAGACCCAAAAAACTCTCCTCAGAAGCTTCTAGACATCATCAATAGCTATAGCAAGGTAGCAGGATATAAAATCAACATAGAAAAATCATTAGCATTTCTATACACTAATAATGAACAAACTGAAAAAGAATAAATGAAAACAATTCCATTTACAATAGCCTCAAAAAAAATCAAATACCTAGGTGTAAACCTAACAAAAGATGTGAAAGACCTCTACAAGGAAAACTATACACTTCTGAAGAAAGAGATTGAGGAAGACTATAGAAAGTGGAGAGATCTCCCATGCTCATGGATTGGTAGAATCAACATAGTAAAAATGTCGATACTCCCCAAAGTAATCTACATGTTCAATGCAATTCCCATCAAAATTCCAATGACATTCATTAAAGAGATTGAAAAATCTACTGTTAAATTTATATGGAAACACAAGAGGCCACGAATAGCCAAGGCAATACTCAGTCAAAAGAACTATGCAGGAGGTATCACAATACCTGACTTCAAACTATATTACAAAGCAATAACAATAAAAACAGCATGGTACTGGCACAAAAACAGACATGAAGACCAGTGGAACAGAATAGAAGATCCAGATATGAAGCCACACAACTATAAGCAATTTATCTTTGACAAAGGAGCTAAAAATATACGATGGAGAAATAGCAGCCTCTTCAACAAAAACTGCTGGGAAAACTGGTTAGCAGTCTGCAAAACACTGAAACTAGATCCATGTATATCACCCTATACCAAGAGTAACTCAAAATGGATCAAGGATCTTAATATCAGACCCCAAACTCTTAAGTTGATACAAGAAAGAGTAGGAAATACTCTGGAGTTAGTAGGTATAGGTAAGAACTTTCTCAATGAAACCCCAGCAGCACAGCAACTAAGAGATAGCATAGAAAAATGGGACCTCATAAAACTAAAAAGCTTCTGTTCATCAAAAGAAATGGTCTCTAAACTGAAGAGAACACCCACAGAGTGGGAGAAAATATTTGCCAACTATACATCAGACAAAGGACTGATAACCAGAATATATAGGGAACTTAAAAAACTAAATTCTCCCAAAACTAATGAACCAATAAAGAAATGGGCTTGTGAACTAAACAGAACTTTCTCAAAAGAAGAAATTCAAATGGCCAGAAAACACATGAAAAAATGCTCACCATCTCTAGCAATAAAGGAAATGCAAATTAAAACCACGCTAAGATTCCACCTCACCCCTGTTAGAATAGCCATCATCAGCAACACCACCAACAACAGGTGTTGGCGAGGATGCGGGGAAAAAGGAACCCTCTTACACTGTTGGTGGGAATATAGACTAGTACAACCACTCTGGAAAAAAATTTGGAGGCTACTTAAAAAGCTGGACATCGATCTACCATTTGATCCAGCAATACCACTCTTGGGGATATACCCAAAAGACTGTTACTCCAGAGGCACCTGCACATCCATGTTTATTGCGGCACTATTCACAATAGCCAAGTTATGGAAACAGCCAAGATGTCCCACCCCTGACGAATGGATTAAGAAAATGTGGTATCTATACACAATGGAATTTTATGCAGCCATGAAGAAGAACGAAATGTTATCATTCGCTGGTAAATGGATGGAATTGGAGAACATCATTCTGAGTGAGGTTAGCCTGGCTCAAAAAACCAAAAATCGTATGTTCTCCCTCGTATGTGGACATTAGATCAGGGGTTAGCACAACAAGGGGCTTGGACTATGAGCACATGATAAAAGCGAGAGCACACAAGGGAGGGGTGAGGATAGGTAAGACACCTAAAAAATTAGCTAGCATTTGTTGCCCTTAACGCAGAGAAACTAAAGCAGATACCTTAAAGCAACTGAGGCCAATAGGAAAAGGGGAACAGGTACTAGAGAAAAGGTTAGATCAAAAAGAATTAACCTAGAAGGTAACACCCACGCACAGGAAATCAATGTGAGTCAATGCCCTGTATAGCTATCCTTATCTCAACCAGGAAAAACTCTTGTTCCTTCCTATTATTGCTTATACTCTCTCTACAAGATTAGAAATAAGGGCAAAATAGTTTCTGCTGGGTATTGGGGGGGGAGAGGGAGGGGGCAGAGTGGGTGGTAAGGGAGGGGGTGGGGGCAGTGGGGAGAAATGAACCAATCCTTGTATGCACGTATGAATAATAAAAGAAAAATGAAAAAAAATAAAATAAAAAAATAAATCTCCCATTCTTACCTTAAAAATAAATAAATAAATAAATAAAAACAGTAGAAGTCCAATGCCAGACAGGTGGATAAGATAAGCGATGTTACTAGTTAAAATTCTGAAGTAGTCTTTATCAGAAGCCAGGCCTCAGAGAAGCACATTGGCTAGCAGGCCTAAGTTAGTGACTTGGTTAGTCTACACACAGGAATCCAGAAAATGTTCAACTGGCAGGCTATGAAGAATTGGAAGCACCAAGGAACACCTCTCTCCAGATTATTGCTCCTTAGAAGGATAGAGCAAAATAAGAGGATTTCTTCTAAGGCCTCCTGTGAAGAGTCAAGCAGGGGAAGTAGTTGTTAATTCTCAAATATATCACCTATCCTCACAAGCCAGGCAAGTGTCTGTATCTATATGTGCTAATGGGAGAGTCCAGGTAGAGACTTGAGCTGGAAAAGTTTTGGGAGTGGTAGTAAAGGAAACATGAGAAATTGTATATAAAATTATACATGTATGAGTACCTATGTGTATTTTTCTGAGAATAGAGTCATTAGATTTTATGGGATTTTTCAAAATGATCTGAGTCCCAAAAAAGGCCAAGAACTACTACTCAGGTTCAGGTTATTACTGAAGGGCTTGGGGGTCTCCATAAATATTCCAGTCTAATTCCTGGAGGTTTAGATTCCTCTTCAGTGGATATTGCTTCCCAGAGCAGGAGTCTTATCAGAGAAGAACTTCACAGAACCACTTGTTGCTTAAGCTGATCCTGGAGTACTACCCCCACCACTACCCCTGCCTCTGAAAACACTCCCTCTGGTTTTTATGATGCTGCTGGTTCTGTTTCTGCAAATCTGTCTTAACTGATTTTTCTAAATCTCTTCTTGTTTCTTGAAGGCAGGTGTTGTCTTCTGCCCTTTGTTCTTTTCTTCTTACACACTTTCCCTTAGAACTGCCACCTGCCTTTTCTATTAAGTTCTCCAGCATGTGCTACAACTTATAATTTTTGTGCATGTGCATATAATTTCAAAATTATAATTTAAAGCATGCTGTAATAGTTCTATTTGGAAAGACGACATCCTTCTCAAATTCAGCGTTTCAAAGAAAAACACTTTTGTGATTGAACAAAATTACTCTTAAAAGTCCCTTCCAACCTAAAAAAAAAAAGTTGATATAGAAGTGGAGAGAAGAAAGGTGGTTAGCAGAGGCAGGAAAGGAGAGGAAAGGGAAGGATTGGAGAAAGGTTGATAAGGTTGATTAAGAGTACTAAGTTAGAATTAGGAGAAGCAAGTTATGTGCTATAGACTGTCTCTATAGACACAGTAGGATGTCTATAGAGAGCAATAATGTATTTGTACATTTCAAAAAACTGAAAGAAAGGATTTTGAATTTTTCACCATAAATAAATGATAAGTGTTTATAGATATAGGTATGTTTACCCTGATTCAAATATAATACAAGGCTTATATCAAAACTTTACATGGTATCCCATAAATGTGAATGATTTTTATATATCAGCTAAAATTTTTTAAATTAATTTAAAGTCATTCCCAATATTGATTTGGTTTCAAAAGTTCAAAGTAAATAAAATCAAAGTATTATTTTTAAAAAAGCAACTTTGAATCTAAGAAACCAAGAGAATAGCTCATGTAGACCCATTAAAAGTGTGAATTGTAGTACAACGTAGCAAAATTAATGAGAAAAAATATATAGTAACCTTCAGAATGAAGGGTCTCAACCCAGCAGAACAAGAAGTCCAAAAAGGCTTCATACAGCTAAATACTGAGTTGAGACTTTAATAGTTTAGAAGACAGCATTGGCAGGAGAAGATAAAAGGCAAGGTACTCCAGAAAGAAGGGTGAGAACTAGGCAAAGGCATAAAATACAAAAACAATTTGTTTTATATGGGAAACCTGCAGATGTTAGGAGAAGATGGAGTAAAAAGAACAAGATAGAGACTGATGAAAGACAAGATTAAGGAAACAGATCATAACTGTATTGTGTTGCACATTGATGTTTGAACCCTTTGCAGAAGAGTATATACATATCAGAATGGGGGGAAAGGGGAAGGGGGAAGGAGTGGTGAAGGGAAAATATTTTCAAGTTTCAGGAGCTGAGTTTTTCTCCAATATTCTGACACTGTTCCCTTAGCGGGAACACTCACAAATAGGTTGAAAATCACCATGAGTATGAGTATTATACTCATCTCAGGACTTAACTACGCTAGTGAATGCTGTAAGAGAAAGAGGAAAAAAAAAAGCTTGAGAGTCTTGAAGAGTTGGAAGTAAAGCAGTGACATGGTTAGATTTGCATTTCTGGGAGGTCACCAGGTTGCTGTGGAGAGGATAAATATGAGGAGGATAAGATTAGAAGCACAGTGACCAAACAGGAAATGAGTGCAGTAATCCAAGTGAGAAATTACTAGTGTTGTAGTAGTAGAGATGGGGAGAGAAGTCAAATTTGAAAAATGCTTGACAGTGGCTTCCAAACTCAACTGCCAACTGGAATCACTTTTAGAAGCTCCCAAAAAGACTGTGATTTAATTGATCTGTATGTGGCCTGACTTTTGGAATTTTACCCACATAGTTTTAATGTACACATATGCAAGAGCAGTCACTGATTTAGGGTATAAAATTAGCAAGAATAAGTTACTAACTAGATGGAGATGAGAATGTGGGCCAAGGCAGAAAGAATGGATCAATCCTAGATTTCCAGTAAGGGACATTTGGCAGAATTAAACCACTGACTATATTATCAGGACCTCATACAGCCTTTGGCCCAGGGTGGATATTGAATACAAATCTCTTGAAAGAATGGTTCAATGAATGAGAAGACAAGATGAAGAGTAGATCTGGGGGGAGTGGCAATTATTTTAGACTCATACACATTGGACTTTAGATATGAGCTTCTTTCATAGCTCTTGCATTGATTTCTTTCCAAGCCAGCCTCCTTTACCCTGGTTCAGGTCCTTGTTTCCTAATATATAAGATGACTTGTCCTAGGTTCCTCTGAGTTCTGTGTTGTACACCAATGTCAGATTAACTTTTCTGAAGTACAGCATTCATTGGGTCACTTCCCTACTCAAAAATCTTTAGTCATATTTAATTACATACTGTTTAGACTGGTATTCAAAAATCTTAAAAATTCTGCTTCCAACTTATTTTTCTAGTCTTATTTTCTAATCATACTCCCTGTAAAGATAGTTACTTTTGTCTATTTATGGTTTCCCAAATTTCTTGTACTTCTCTGCCTTTTGAACCTTGAACACTCTAACTTGCAAGCCTACCATGTTCCTTTTTACCAAGCCAAAAAATCTACCATCTTTCAAAATATAGCATGGGGCCCTCAGAACTTCCCTGGCTACTCTTAAAGAAATTTCTTGGCTTTTTGAAACCACCTAGTATCATATACTTTAAGTTCCCCAACATCAAGCATCCCAAAGATGCTCTGAAGCGCAGTCACCTCAGGAATCTAGAAAGAAAAATGGTATGAATTTTTGGTTCACTTTTATGATGGAAAATATCAAAAAGGGAAAGGAAACCTAGCAGAAGCATGAAAGGTTGGAGGGATGGTGGCTGGCGAACTCTGGTCTGGTGCTACCACTCTGGTCTGGTAGCGTAACTGCCCAGTGGCCTCAGGTACTGTGCTCTGAATCTACCACTGTGTTATAGCTGAGGCCACCCTGCCTGTATGCTGCTTCAGCCAGGGACTGAGCACAGCAGGGATTCTAAGGCAGTTTCATAACTTCCAGTGTACTACTCTGCTGGGGAATTTTGGTTGGAGGACTCATCAGCCTAGTGGAGCTTTTCTTAGAACTGCATTGCCATCAATCTAATACTTTTCCAAACTTCCTTTCCCTTCCACAGGGGCCAGACTTACCTCACGGTCTGATGGCTCTCTTGCCCTCTTCTGGCTCTTTCCCCATTTTCCTCTCATCAACTGCTATCCAAGTGATCTTTTCATAACTACTGTTATGTTCATGTCTGTTTCCTCACAGGAGCTAATCTAACGTAAGATTTTTTATTTCTTAAAATTAATTTTTCTATTTCACCCTTAAGAAATAGGAGAAAAATTTCTCCATCATTTCTACCAAAGACAACTTAAATGAGTTTTCAAGAAATGTATTAACAAAGCAACAAATTTAATGAGGCAAAACAACCTAACAAGAAGAAAATAAAAATTTGCCTGAACTTTACTCATGGAATTCATATGGAAGATTTCTGTAAAATCATAGCAAAGAAACTGATTGTTAAATGCTCTGTCCACATCTTTAAAAGATAGACATCCCATATAGATCACCTATCTTTAAATAAGATGTAAATTCCAAAACTTTGTTTTAAAAAAAACAGCTGCAAAAATGGCACCACAGCTGGTAGAATGGCTCAAGTTGGAGAGCACTTCCTAGCAAGGATGAGGCCCTCAGTTTAAACTCCAGTACTACCAAAAAAATATAAATAAAAATGGCACCACAATCTAATGAAGAAAACTTAAGTGTCCTACATGAATTCCCCTTAATTGTACAACATATTGGTAAATTTGTATCCTCATATAATCTGCCAGGAGGCATACTGAACTGCCATTATTAATAAGCACAGTAAAGTGATACCTTACACATCTTCTATGTGTCAAACATTGTATTAGGTACATGTTAATCTTTGTACCCACATTATGGACTAAGCACTATTAAATCTATTGTTTAGAAAAGTAATCTGAGGCTTGGAGGTATTAAGAGGCTAGTCTAAGTTCCCACAAAACATGTTTTCAAATTCAGGTGACTCTGTACTGATTTCCTGAGCCCCCCTTCCAGCAGAAGTTGGACCAGGGCCAGAAGACTGAAGGCAGTTGTTTGTTCTTCACACCTACCCTAAGAGGGAAATGTTGCTGCCCTCACTGAAGACAAGTGGCTTTGTTTTTTGTTTTTTTCTCAAGGGTTTTCATAGTTCTTTATTATCTATTTATTTATTTATTTATTTATTTTACTTTAGGAAGATGAACTTTTTTTTCCTCCTTTTTAAAAATTATTGTGCTGAATGGAGGTACATTGTGGCATTTACAGAAGTTCTTACAATATATCAAATATATCATACTTGAATTCACCCCTTCCATCATTTTCCTTTACACCCCCCCCATTCCTGGAACAGTTTCAACAGGTATCATTTTTCTATTTACATACATGTATACACTGTATTTGCAATTTATTCACCCTCCCACACCCTTTCCCTACCTCCTCCCCACCTCCCACTGTTACCACCCCCTGAGGCAGGACCTGTTCCTTACTAGAGACAAGTAGTGACCAATATCTGTGTTCTAAACATACCAAAATGAACCACATAGAATAATCAATTCTTAAAATAGAAAGGAGCCTTTGAGGTCAGCCAGTATTGGGTCTCCAATGGACAGATAAATTGGTGAGCACTGTATCTATTTTACTGAGAGACACTAAGATTTACTTTTTAGATTCACCCACATGGGTACTTTGCATCTCAGCCTACACCAAGCGAGGAAAGCTCTTGGCTGAAGGTGTAGGAGTTGTAAACAGGAAGGTACTGGCTGGTTGTTTTGCTAAATTTATTCAAACTAAGAAAACATTCTGCTCCCATGCCACCCTGCACTACCACCAAAAAAGGAACAATGATGGGTTCTATTTCCCTCTGGCCCTCAGGTGCCTCTCAGAGTCATGAAGAAGGCAGGACAAAGCGGAGGGAACGTCTTTTTCCAAGTTCACATACTAGTTCTATCAGTAAGAGTGAATCAGAAAAGGGAAAGGAGGGGGCACTGTGGTTTGTAGGGAAGAAAAAAGTAGTGTTACTTGCTGACTTTTTTCTCTAACATATAAGGCATCACTTACTTCTGATTGACAGATAATTGGATATATTCTCATCTCAAAAATTCATGATACCACTGCCCATTCTGAAAATTTTTCTCAGGCAGACTGCCATTATCAACAGCAGTAGGTAAACATTCATGGTAAAGTAACTGTGTGAGGTGTTTTTTTCCCTCAAGCCAACATATGAATTTAACTTAGGATATTAATAGTCAAAGTAAGCACATGAGTAATATTTGTTACATTTTTTGTTTGGATAAAGAAAATTAGTTTTTAGTTATAAAGTATAATTTCTGAGTATAGGGTAGACTACTCTACACTTTGTTGTTCACTTGGGTCAGGGGCATCAAAATAAGCAAGACCATGAAAATGCAAGCTTTGAATTGCCAATTAGATCTCTATCAACTTATTTATTTTTTAAATAAATACCCCCATCTGTCATCTGTACTTCTTCAGACACTTGAGGCCACAGATGGTGTATTTTTGCCATCAAACCTCAAAGTATATTTTCCTGTGGAACTGTAAAGATTTTGTTTGCAAATGACTAAGAATTTAGAAATTTCCTTTGTAATTTTGTAGTACTATGTCAATGTATACAAGCTGTCTGAAAGTTCCTTTGATGTTCAAAAGTTAACATATCACCTACGGATGGTCTTTGAACAAAAGAAAAAGGTTATACTGGGGACCCACCAGTGTTCCAAACCCTTTCCTTATTCTCCAGCCTTCAAAATGATTAAATTCTAAGCTTTGTTTATTCGGGTGCGTGGCAAGCCTGTGTTTTAGCTTAATCACTTCTTCCTGGAAGCTTATCCTGACTCTCCACAGAAGCTAGCTACCTCCTCATAAGCTCTCATACTTGTGTTTTGTAAGTACTGGCTTAACTGTCATCGCTGCTGGCATGCAAGTCCAAATAGGTCTGGATTAGTTCAGTACTGTTCACCCAGAATCTAAAACAGTGCTAGGAATTCAGTAGCTCCTACAAGGTCTCACTCATTCCACCTTAACCCTCAGCAGCCCTTAAAGCCATAGAGAGCCTTCCTTCCCCCTACCCCACCTTCACTGTGGGAGCTTTCTCCTCCTGCCCTCTCCCCATGGTTTTCATTGTTCCTCCAGGGGCTTCTTTACTTCTGCCTTACCTTTATGCTTTCCCCCTACATTCCATCCTAGTCCATCTTCTTGCCAGTACACGGTAGGCAGTTGATAAATATGCATTGAATGAATAAATGAAAGAATATCACACTTTAGACCCTCCTTAGGATATGCCAACTATCTCCATAGCTTCAGTAATTACATTAGACTGAAAAGGTCTAAATGCCTACCAGTAAACTAAATTTCTCACCTGGGCAACAAACCTTATATTTAAACCTTATAAGCACCCTTATATTGATATGTTTAGAACTAAGTTTAGGATGTCCAATTAAACACAGCAGATTAATCACACAAATATTTTCTTTCCTTCTCTATTCTCTTCTAAGATGATAGCAAAGGAATTTCTTTAAGAAAAAAAGTGCGAACGCAAAAGGGCAAAGGGAACAGAAGACAATGCAATGGTTAACCAAAGATTCCAACAATTTTTCAGAAGGTGGAAAGTAGATTGAGGTGAAATAACTGACTTAGGAGATATTTTTTTCCTCATAGTTAAGAACATGATAGTTACAATTTTTTTTCTTTTTTAATTGACTCTGTCTGGGTACCTTTTTCCCTTCTTTTCTCATTAACCATCTAAAGGTTTCTAAACAATGAAACAGATACTTTGAAAAAAAATTCTGGTTGAGTCTGTGAATCCTAGAAAGGCTCAGCATATGGAAACCCCTCCCTCCAACACCCAGGTATCAAGGAGAGCAGAGCTTAGGCACTAGTGAGACTGCAACAAGTGAGTTTGTGTAAAGAACTATAGAACACAGAACTGCCCAGGCCTTACTCAGGAACACAGACAGTCATGCTTATATTTCCCCCCACCCCAAGATTAGATGCTCCTTCTCTGACAAACTGAACAGTCTCAAGGGGAAAGACTTCCAAAAATTTGAAGGTCCCCCATAGCAACAAAAAACCCCTATCAACAAGCCGTACCTATGCCCACATAACTTCTATTCAGCTTCTTTATACCCCATTCTTAAATATGAACAGACAGGGATTCCTACTGTAAATATAAAGTTAGACAGGGATTAACAAACATTTGAGAGAAACCTCTGAACACAAAGGAAAATGAAGGAGGAAAAAAAGGTCCCAGAAGAAAGAGAGCTAATTAAAAAATAAGAAAGAAATTGCAGATATGTCCTTAAAGACAAGAAGATATTAAACCATAAAATAAGTACAAGATGCTATAAAAAGAAGACTTTAAAGTAAGGTACCATATAATTGTTCAATAATTAGAACATCAAAGAAATCTCACAGAAAATAGAAAGGAATAAGACAGAAGGGGAAACAACACTTTTAAAAATAACAATTAGACAATTGATTCAGGAAAACTAATAATTTTCTAACAGGATTCTAGAAAAACAGAACAGAATATTCCCCTGGGAGCAGAACTGTGAGTGAGAAGTGAGACAAATGTTGCTTTCAAAAAACATTTACCACTATTTGACTTTTAAACTATGTGTATATGCTACTTTGATAAATGATTTTAAAGGAAATTAAAAACTAATCCTCAGTTTCTTATCCTCAAATCTTTCCTTCTTTTCTGTATTCCTTTTCTCTGTCAATATCATCACCACCAGTGGGCTTTAAAACAGCCCTGTAAGTTTTACTTCTGAAGGATCTTTCAGTTTCTCTCCTCTCCTGCTCTCCTCTGTTGTTGTCTGATCCTCAATCACCTCTCCCTGAAATGGTTCCACAGTCTAATTACTAGCTATGCTGTCTTTGGTTCTGCCCCTGGAAACTACCCTCCTCCCAGCATGTCTCTGAGTTTTCATACTTGACAATGGTGCATTTCCTTTGCAGTCTCCCACCTTAACACTTGGAGTTTACAGGTATCAGTTTTTCCCTACCCTGTTCATATTGCTACTCCCAAACAAGTTCATCTCCTTCTTCCTTCTAAACTTTTGAAGATATTTCATTTCACCATACTAACCAAACTGCCTCTCTTGATTGTTATCTGGTTAACTCATTACCCTGCTTCACTTAAATTATAGTACTAGACTCACAGTCTCCCTCCCTACCACAACTTCTATCATATTCTTGGCAATAACAGTATTCATATTAGAAACAAACAAACAAAAAAATGGGGCTGGTGGTGGGAGACTTCTTGTCTATCTGGCACAAGGCTGAGTTCAAACCTCAGAACTACCAAAAAACCAAACCAACTAAAACTCATGCTCTGAAACTAAAGCAGATACCTTAAAAGCAACTGAGGCCAATAGGAGAAGGGGACCAAGAGCTAGAGAAAAGGTTAGATCAAGAAGAATTAACCTAGAAGGTAACACACATGTACAGGAAATCAATGTGAGTCAACTCCCTGTTTAGCTATCCTTATCTCAACTAGCAAAAACCCTTGGTCCTTCCTATTATTGCTAATACCGTCTCTTCAACAAAATTAGAGATAAGGGCAAAATAGTTTCTGCCGGATATAGAGGGGGTGGGGGGTGAGGGAGGGGCCAGGGTGGGTGGTAAGGGAGGGGGTGGGGGGAGGGGGGAGAAATGACCCAAACATTGTATGTACATCTGAAAAAAAAAAAAAAAACTCATGCTCTGGCCTCTTGGATTCTTAATTTCCTGAACTCCATCAATATATTCTATTTGGGCCATCACTACCATGGTTACACTCGGGATCCCATCATCACCATCCTCTGACTACAATCTCCTAACTCTCCAGCCTTCTTCAAGTAACCTCAACCAATCTTTGTGACATCTCTGCAAACACTCTATTTAAGAGTAGACTTCCTCTTCACTGCTCACCACCTATCCTTTGTGAAATACCATGTTTCACTCCCTGAAAACTCTTTAACTGCTTTGTTCCTTTTTTCATCCATCCAAATTGCCTACTTGTCCAATCACAATTGAAACTAATTCTGGGTCTAAACTTTTCTCCAAAAATGAAGAAAAATACGACAAAAACTCCATTACTTTACTTTGGGTCTCACTAAAATACCAAATGGCAAGCAACATTGCCTATTGGTCTCACTGAGTTCTCTGGAAATTTTTTTTCTCTTCTCCAAAATGCTAATTACCTTTCCCTTCTTATCCAACTTATTTTATTTTCATGACCCTGGGGCTCAGACCCAAGGTCTTGCGCATACCAGGCTCTACCTCTGAGCTATATAAGTAGCCCAAAATTTGTATCTCCATAATTTTAATTCTTTAATAGTTATGATGCTTTATACCAAACACATAATTTCATTTTTTCAGTGCTAGTGGTAAGAGCCCATGGCCTTGTACATGCTAGACGAGTAAGTGCTTTGCCACTGAGCCATATCCCCAGCCCTCCTGCAACTTATAACAACCTATTCCATCCTTCTGCTGGTGACCTTACCTTCCTTCCATACCTTAGAAGAAGCTATTTGATAGGAGCTACCTACATAACTTTCTTCCCAAAATTGCTATCAATCCAGTTACATATGAATCTTATGTACAATGTGTTTTCACTGTTAAAATAAAAAAAATTCCTTGATTCTATATAAACTACCATTTTTGCTATTTAAAAGCTGCATTTCTAAAATCATCCTCAATCTCTTCTAGATCTTTAGGTCCTCTCTTTCAACTGCATCATTACCATGAGCAAAAAAATATATTTGGTGTTAACAATATTTAATGAAACAAATATGTCTTTGACCTTATGTTCTCTTCCAGCTCTTATCCCATTTAGCTTCTGTTCTTCACTATGAAACTTTTCCAAGAGCTGTCATTAGTTACGATGTCTGTTTTTTAAAATTTCCCATTCTCTCTTCAACCTATTTGACTGTAGTATATATAGGAGAGGAAACAGATGATGGTTGCTAAGCAACCATAATCAACTTCAATCTTGAGTTCTGATCCCTGTTCTGTGATTTGCTAGGTATAAATGTAACTTCTTTGTGTCTCAGTTTCCTCAACTATAAAATGGAAATAAAGGTAACCAGCTCATGATTGTTGTAAGGATTGAAATAGTTCATGCAAAAGCACAAGAATAATAGGCAGATAGAAATTATCAATACATGTTCACTATTGTGGTCAACAATGACCTGCCTTCATCTTCCCAAACCCAATACTGGAGGCTCTTTCTTTCCCTTCTCTCTCAAACAGCACCGCACAGAGTTTATAATTTGCTTCTGCTCATGGCTTCTGCGACACTGTACATTACTGGGTTTTCTTCTACTTCACTGAATGCTCATTTTCAGGATCTTAGCTGGATGCTTAATGTCTTAATATTAGAATACTCAACCCTCTGTTTTTACTATCTAAACTCTTCCTAGGTAACCTGATCAAGTTCCATGCTTTTTAACACCATATATGTGTTGATGTTGCTCAAATTTGTGTCTCCAATCCTGACTCAATCTCCTGAGCATCAGGTGCAAATATTTAACCACTATTTCCACAAGGTTCTTAAGCTGGTACCACAAATGCAATGAAATCTAGGAGAGAATTCCCAGACAGCTAAAACATTCCTTCTTTCCTCAACTCATATATCTGCTATTATCAATCTTACCATTTCTATCAGTTATTACCACTTACCTAGTTATTAGGCCAAAAAACTATAAGTCATATCCAATTTTTCTTTTTACTCTCAATCTAACATCCAAATATTAATTGTCCTGTTTCCTCCACCTCTGACATATATCTCAAACTCATTTCTGTATCTTACCATGTCACTGCTGTACAAACTATCATGACTTCTTTGCTGGATCCTGAAAAATCCTGTGTGTCTCCCTGCTTCCATTCCTTGCCTCCCAACAGGCTAACTTTCTCACATCAGCCAGAGTAAATTCCAAGTGTAAACTAGATCTTATCAATAACCTGCTAAAAATCTGCCAGAGGCTTTTCATCACCAATTAGAATAAAATTCAAACTACTGAATACAGGATACATATTAATGAGTAATGACTGAATAACTGACAACTCTTGTTCTGATTATAGCTAAAACAATCTATTCTGTGAATAGGTTTATTAGATATAACAACTATACCTAAAACTCCTAGGAGTTCAGGTATATGCATTATATATTTATATACAAGATTATTGTTACCCTGGAAAATTCTTCATTTCCTCTGCAAAGGTATTTGCTCAAGTAGAATGACCATCTGGAAGTCTGACATATGGTTAGGCCTCTAAACCTTTTGCCCCAACAAATCTTACTGATTCCTAACAAAGTGCTCTGTGTTTAGATGTGACTTTTCCTAAATATGTGATCACATGAATACCCTTCAAAGACTTTACTACTGTTTCCTTGGATTGACCAACACCACTACTGATCACTAGAACCTAGGCAGATGACTCATCTAGCAAAAGTATGGACTATATCCCAATAGATATCATTTTAAAATGAACAAATTTTCATTTGTTGATCATCCCCTAAAAATGAAAACAACTGAATTTCAGGGAGAGTCATGATAACAGGTTGCCAACAGGCACCACTTCCCCAAGTCTCCATGAATTTGAAAGAAAACCTCAGGTTCATGGCTGTAGGGTAGGTGGGCAAGTTAGTATGCTAAAAAAGAGAGGAGAGAGAGAGAGTGCTAGCATAAGGATAGGCCATAGCTAGTGTTACTGACTTCTAATTAAGCTCAAAAAGTGCAACTCCACCATGGGTGTATGGGTGCAAACCCAGACCTGCTCCATCCCATGGCTCTGCTTGAGTTTTGTTGGGTCTTTTTTTTTTTTCCTTCTGTCTGGACCTAAGTTTCTTTCTGCTCACAAGGGTACCCTTCGTGCAAAACAACACAGAGGGCTAAGTGCCTTGCTCAAGCCATGGGATATTAGCTGATTACCAACCTGCACCCCCTCCAATACCAGATAGACTAGCCTGCAAAACAAATCAGGTAAGCTAGCCACATTCAGTCCTGGGCAACCACAGGCCAGCTCAGCTTGCTGGAGCTAATCTGTCCATACCCCAAAATTCTTGCAGCTAAGCAGCTGACTCTGATCCCGAGGAAACCTTTAGCTAAGTGGACTGACAGCCCCCAGAACAAGCTGGTGGTGGTAAGTTTGGAGAGGGTCAGAGTATTGGGCAAAAGCCATTCAGCCTAGTGTCTCTACCCAAAGAAGGGGTGGAAAGCCAGTAGGTTACTGCACGGACCAGCTCAGTTTGTGGGAACTAATCCATCTGACCCCCAAGAAATCTGATGGCTAAGCAGGCTAAATCTGATCCCCTGAGAAAAATGTTTGGCTAAGTGGATTGATTGAAGGTTCCCAGACTGCCTGGCAGAGATAGGCTGAAGACACTCAGCATAGCATCTCTATCCAAAGGAGAGGTAGAGAGCCAGCAGGCTATTATTACACAGGCCAGCTCAGCTTGAGGAAGTTAATCCTTCTGACCCCTGAGAGATCTGGTGACTAAGCTGGTTGAATCTGACCCTCCTCCCTTAAGAAAACTTTGGCTAAGTGGACTGATTGAAGGCTCCCAGATTGGACTGATGGGAGTGGGCTAAAGCCACTCAGTTCAGTGTTCCTACCCAAAGGAGAGGCAGGAAGCCAGCAGGCTAGCTTGCTAGAGCTCAGTATCTGGGTCTTTATCCCAAAACAAGGAGCAAAAGACCTCTACAACAAAAACTATAAATCACTGAATAAAGAAACTGAAGACATCAGAAGACAGAAAGGTCTTCCATGCCAAAAGATTGGCAAAATCAATATTGTTAAAATGGCTGTACTACCAAAAGCAATCTATATGTTCAAATGCAATCCCCATTAAAATTCCAATGCCATTCTTCACAGATATAGATTTATGGAAGCACAAAAGACCATGAATAGCCAAAGCAATTCTGAGCAAAGGAATAGTGCTGGAGATATTACAATACCTGACTTCAAACTATACTATAGAACCATAGTAATGAAAACAGCATGGTACTGGCACAAAAACAGACAGAAAGACCAATGGAACAAAACTGAAGACCCAGACAGAAAATCCACAGTTACAGCCATCTGATTTTTGATAAAAGAGCTTAAAATATACCTTGGAGAAAAGACAGCCTCTTCAACAAAGGTGCTGAGAAAACTGGATATCTACATGTAGAAAAGATTGAAACCACATCCCTTTCACCCTGGACTAATACCAATTCAAAGTGGATCGAGGATCTTAATGTAAGGCCTGGAACTTTGAAATCATTGGAGGAAAGAGTAGAGAATACATTGGAACAGATAGGCATAGGCAATAATTTCCTGAATAGAATTCCAATAGCTCAGCAATTATGAGAAAGGACTGACAATTGGGACTACATCAAACTAAAAAGCTTCTCCACAGCAAAGGAAACAGTCACTAGACTAGAGACAGCCCAAAGAATGTGAGAAAATCTTTCCCACAAATACATCTGATAAGGGATTAATAATTAAAATTTACTGAGTGGGAGCTCAAAAACTAAATTCCCAAAGAATCAATAACCCAATGAAGAAATGGGCAAATGAGCTGAACAGACATTTTTCAAAGAAAGAAATATAAATGGCCAATAAATACATGATTAACATCCCTGGCCATAAAAGAAATGCAAATCAAAGTACAGTAAGATTTCACTTCACTTTAGTCAGAATGGCTATCATCAAGAATATAAGCAACAAATACTGGAGAAGATGTGGGAAAAAAGAACCCTCATACACTATTAGTGGGAATGTAAATCAGTACAACTACTATGGAAAGCAGAATGGAGGTTCCTCAAAAACTTAAAAAACAAATTAACATATCAACCAGTGATACCTCCAAAAGAATGTTAAGTCAGGATACAGTAAGTATACTTGCACACCCATGTTTACTGAAGCACTATTCACAACAGCCAAACCATGGAAACAGCCCAGATGCCCTATAACTGATGAATGGATAAAGAAAATGTGATATATATATATAAATGTGATATATATATCACATTGTTGTATCATTGAGCCATAAAGAGGAATGAAATTATGTTGTTTGCAGGTAAATGGATGGAAGTAGAGATCATTATGTTAAGTGAAGTAAGTCAGGTTCAGAAACACAAAAGTTGTATGTTTTCTTTCATATGTGGTTGATAGATCCAAAAGATAAATAAGTAGACAAATACAAACATGATCACATATACATACATATGTGTATATATACATTTGCCATATATGTATTTGCAATAGTGGGACTGCTTGAGGGGAAATGAGATAGAAAGTGAATAATATTTAAATACATTGCATCAGTTTAGGAAGAAGGCATAACTAAATGCACTGAAAGCTGTTGAGTAATGCGGGTGGGAGGAGGTAGGGAGAATAATAGAAGGGACTAGACTAATTAAAGTACAATATATTCATAGGTGAAATAAAATGGTAAAACCTCATTTGAACAATGAACAGACACTTAAAAATAAAGGACAGGAATGTAAAACAGGTTCTGTTAGGGAATGGATGCTAGTATGAGGGGGAGGGTGAATGGAGAAGTTAAAGGAGGGTGAATTTGGTCGATGTACTTTATATACTTATATGCAAATAGAACAATGAAACCTGTTGAAATCATTTTAAGTAGCAGGAAGGGGAATGAAAGAGAATGATGGTGTGGATGAACCTAACTAAGGCACATTGCAAGCATATATGGAAATGGCACAATGAAATACCCTGTGCAACTAATATATGCTAATAAAAATTTTTTAGTAGGGTGTATTTGTTGTACAGAGGGATTCATTGTGACAGTTCTAAGTACGCTTATATTATGTATTGGTTAGATCATCCCCACTGTCTCAACCCCTCAACCTACTTCCCATCCCACTTACAGCAATTGTAAGAGGTTTCTTTGTTCTATTCCATATAAGTATATAAAGTCTATCAATCATATACCCTCATCTTAATCTCCTTATTCACCCTCCTCCTCCCCCAAGTACCCCCCAACACACTGTACCTATTTAAGAATCCTTTCATTATTAATATTTAAGTCAATGTTCAAAGGGGTTTAAATATTAAATGCTTTTTTTAAAAAGACTTTCCCTTAAAAAGACATATTTAAAAAATTTTTAAAGTACTAAGTGCTAGTAGCTATTTTAGTAATCTTAAAATGTATTTATTAATAAGATCTGTGATTTCAACCTCAGTAAAATATAACTTAACATTTAATAGTTTCAATATGTAAAATAACATACTGATAATTTCAAGGCTAACAATCAAGTTATAATTACTGTATAATTTTTATAAAGCTTAGCAAAATGTTATTAGTGTGTCAAGATTACAACATGGCCAACCTAAGATCCAGAGCACAAAACAGTATTTTTATATTTCCCCATGAAAATTCCAACCCTTACTTCTGTGTTGTACAGTGGGCTTTCAGTGAGTTATTGTAAAAATATCTAGATAGAAAAATATACCAAAAGCCATCAACAAAGACTGTTTTTGATTACTCTTGGTTTCTGACTCATTTAGATAAGCATATAGTTTAGAAATGCTTATTTTGAACAAATTAATCTTAATCTTATTATGTTCACAGACATAAACAAACATAAGCAAATAACAGAGTATAAAAGAACACAAGAGAAACTTGATTTTATTGGTATTATAGTATAATTTTAATAAAAACTAAACACAAACACAATTATTAGATATCCAGTCACTTATTCTGCAAAACAAGATCAACTTAAGGAGGTTTATTAAAATCAAAATACAGAAAACATTTTCCTCATGAACTCTTAAGTATTCCACACACAAATGCAAAAACTGGTACTTATCATTAATCACAAGAAATGCTGACTTACTAATTGAGTAGTAAAAAAATTCTGATTTTAAAATTAAATAGCTAAAAAAATTAAAAGCATGCTATTTACCACATCTACTATCTTTGTATTCTGCACAGAGTTCCAAGGCAAAGGTTGCTTCTGGCTTTATGAATTACCAGAGATGGTGGCTTGTGTGGCTGACTTGTCACAGGCCTTTTATTCTTTGTTCCTGGTAGATCCTTAGCTTCTTTGGGAGGGGGCATATGAATTGGTTTCCATGGAATTGGATTATAAAAGGCTGGTTCTGGATAGGAATTTCCACTGTAAAAACCTAGAATCATTGAACGAAACAAGAAAATAAAACTTTTTGAGTTCAAAGAAATAGCTTATTTTAAAATTCCTAGAAAAATGTTAAAATGTCAAAAAGGCAAACTATCATTGGTAATCCAAACTGACTAATTTAAAACTTAAAATCTTGAATATTTTCGAAGCTTTAACACTTTTCAAATATAGTAAACATTGTTAACAAATATTAAAAGATAAACAATTTTGAGAATCAAAATGTTGAAATCAATATAAATAAAAATGCTTGCAAAAGTTTCACTAAGCAATAATTTTAGACCCCTTGAATTAAATAAAACCTTCATTTTCTTAGTTCAGTCTCGGAAATGGCTGATTTTGTACTAGTTTCTTCTTGTCACTTTACAGAATAATTTATCTTGCATATGGAACTAAAATGAATCAAGGTTCCTATTTAGAACCACTGAAATTTTGAATTATCTCACAACTTAGTAAGATTCTGTAATATCACTGTAATTTTGGTTACTGGTTATAGAGCATTCTTCTGATGCATGTGTTTAAAGATTTGTGATGCTCAACAACTAATAATGGTGTGAAGGAGAAACATGTAAATCATCTCCAAATTCTTCACTCATTATAGGCACATCAATTCCTTTATTTCATAATTTGTAAAAATCATATTAGCATAAAGAATAAAGATGGGAAATATAGTATTTGTATATAAATATTCTGCTGATAAGAAACATTAAAAATGTAGAAAAAATTAATAAACCATCCATTATTTTAGTAGTTAGCATCTAGTTAATATGCATATTCTCACCTGAAGTTTTAGTCTTACTACCTAATCATTAGGTTAAAACTACTGGTAATTACTAATATTAACCTTTTCCCAAATAAGAAATTAAAACGAAACAAAACACCACAGGAACATGCTATGCTCAGTAGCTGTGATGGATGACCTCTGTGACATACAAGAGAGGACTAATCCTGACAGCAGGAATGTGTCTTTCAGACACTGGCAGCCCACTTTGGCTGCATAGATGTGTCAACACACACTTCACCAAGCTGGTCAAAACAAAGTCTGGAATATGTTCTAGTGTGTGAACAAAACAGAATGGGAGCGTTTTTAATAATAAATCACTTAAACCAGTGAAGGCAGCTGTCAGCAAGGTATGAGCTTCCAACATGAAGCAAAAAGAAAAACATGCATTGCCATTTATAATCAGACCAAGCCTAAAGGTCAACTGGTTTTGTGTTTGGTCATGTGCTGTCTAGTATTCCACCCCGCAAAAGAATGTGTCAAAGACACTAGAAGGTCTGCCTTAGAGAAGGTTAGAAGGAAGGGAGGCAGTCTACGGCCATACCACCCTGAACATGTCGGTCTTGTTTGATCGCAGAAGCTAAGCATGGTTAGGCCTGGTTAGTACTTGGATGGGAGAAAGTGGGGAGGCAAAAATGACCCCTTAAGCATGTCCTAATTAAGGCAGTATCATCTAAGAAATGTAAGCACATTTGGCAGGGGGTGGGGAGAGAATCTGGATTAAGCCTAGGGCCTTGTACATGCTAAACCCATGCTCCTCCACTGAGCTACATTCCCAGCCCCTAGAATTCCATAATACCCTTGCCTTAAGTTTTTATGTTTTGTTTTCTGCAGTGGTGGGAATCAAATCCAGGGCTTGTGCATGCTAGGCAAGCACCCTACCATGGCACAAGATCCCCAGTCTTCAAGTCATTGCTTTAAAGTCTAAGTTTTTAGTTTTGCAGCTATTGCCTTTAAGAAATAAATAATTTATGGACAATGACAATGAATTTATAATATCTCCTTAGCAACACAGTATATCATAATATAATCCTCTGGAAAATAGTAATTTAAAAGAAAAATATTTTTTACACATTTCTATGTTTGGCAAAAAGAAACAAAATCTATGACATTTGCTTCTGCAAACCATACTTATGAAGCCACATAACATAAAAACCAACCTGTAAGTTTTCCATTGGCATAACCATAGCTCTTTGCAGCTGGACGAGGTTTATTTCTTGCATTTTCCAACCATTCCTTAAACTTTTTTTCTGCTATTTCCTTTTTCTCCTGTAATTCAGCTTGCCGTTGTTTTTCTTTTTCCTTAAAGTGGCAAGACCAAAAAAATTTCAGGGATTCTGTAACTAAACATCCTACTCAAATCCCACTGTCCCCCCACTCCCAGTTGCTTCCTACCCACAATGACTTTCTGGGGATAATACTAAATTTATTTCTATAATTTGACAGCAAAACTGAAAACAGCCAGGAATGTGATATTAAGGTGTCTACCACTTAATAACAATAGGCATCAAACTCAAGAAGGAAAAAGCAATATGCTGTATTATAATTTATAATACAATAATATAACCACATAAAAGAGCACTGAAAGTATTTAAAAGTAGTAACTGCAAACATCTGAATCTGACTAAAAAACATCAACAGGCTTATTAATATTTCTCAATCTAAGAAAACCAAAAATGCACATTCATTATGAATTTTAAACACAGGATAATAGAAATAAGGACAGCTTCATCTATTTGTTTTACGCTAAGATAGTGCTAATTTTCTAATTATATACTGTTTCACATACATTTGGCACATATAAACAGCAAAGTCATGCATTCTAACTGGTCATTTTAATAAAAATACCTTTTCTTTCTTCTTCTTCTCACATTCTTCAGCATTTTTTTTCTTTAACCACTCTTGATATTTTTCTTTTGCTTTTTCTTGCAGATATTCTTTCTCCTGTTCCTTTGCTGCTTTTTCCTCAATTTCTTTACTAATTTTTTGTTCTCTTTCTTTCCTTTGCTTAAATAAAAATAAAGGAATTTTTATCAAAATACCTGTAATTATCCTCAGACAAGGATTGCTATATACAGAATTCTCTGAACTTCAATTCTTTCTTTTTATTTTTTAAAGCCTACAGCACTCCATGTTCCCAGGGGGTCTCCCATCAAAATACTAACCAGGTCTCACCCTGCTGAGCTTCGACGATCAGATAAGATTAAACTTTAATTATTTCTTTTTCTTTTTTTTTTTTTTTTTTTGTGGTACTGGGATTTGAGCTCAGGGCTTGCGCTTGCCAGGCAGGCACTCTACCCCTGGAACCACATCTTCAACTTCAATTATTTCCTGATTTGGGTAGCAGCATAGTGATTGGCACAACATGCTTTATGAAAACATGTAGCATACCTGCAATTACCTCTTCAATGTCAGTACCTGCTGGGATGTGAGTTCCTAAAGGCAGCAATAGAGATCCTGGTCACCAAAGAATACTCAGTGTCTAGGCGAGTGCTAAGCAAGTAGTAGGTGCTCAATAGGGAACTGCTGGATAAAGTAATGAGCAAAAATTACAACCTCCTAGACTGTCCTAAATCTTACAACTTTTAATGAATTTACTCTTACTCTAAATCTGAACCACATACACACACTTCCCAGACTGTCAATAAATACACTTGATAAATGGTCACCAGCGGTGAATTCCAGAGGACAATGAATAATGCCTATTAAATACTGTATGTAAGGGCAAAACCAGGTGAATCTTTGACTATACAATTCTGACTAGATCAGAAGTTCACAAATAGAGACCTTAAGGTCAAATCTGGTCCACCAGCCACCACTATTTGCAAATAAAATTATGTAGCAATATGGCCACACTCATTTGTTTACATATTTATTGTTTGTGGCTGTTTTATGTCACAATAGCAAAGTTGAATAGTTGCCTTAGAGGCCGTACAGCCAGAAAAGCATAAAATATTTACTATCTGGAATTTTTTGTCTTTTTGTTTTTCTCAGAGACAGGGTCTTGCTATTGGCCAGGCTGATCTTGAACTTGATATGTAGCTCAGTCTGGCTTTGAACTTACAATCCTTTTACCTCAACCTCTTGGGTGCTGAGATTATAGACAGGCACTACCATGCCTGGCACCACCATGCCTGGCACCATTTGGACTTCTACAGAAAAAAAATTATTGATCCTTGACAAAAACTGTAACTCAGTTTTTTTCATCTTATTCAAATAATAACCTACTAACAGCAGCTAAATTCTAAGTAAATTATGACAGTTAATTCTCTTTAGAATTAAAGAACATCTAGAAATTAAAATTCAAGGTATAAAAGGAATATGCAAAACAAATGCCTTATGTATCACCCTTTATGAAGCAAAGAAATGAGCTAAATATGAAAGTATCTCACAACCATTTCACATAACTTACTACTGAACTAGCACATATCAGTTACATAAAATGTAAGTTCAATGCTGTGTAGGAAAAGCAGGTCTTAAAAGTCAAAGCCCAAGTCATTCCTAAAGCTGTTCTATTTCTTTCTTGCTGGGCGGCCAAGAGCTGTGAGATGGAACCTTTTCATGCTGACAACTCAATAGCCACTGAAACAATACTGGACTTTACTTACTTCACACTGACAGAAAATCCACAAATTGAAAAGGACCTTGGAGTGTCAGCCACACTACCCTGAACATGCCTGATCTAGTCTGAAAAGGATGTTGAAGCACGTCTTGCTCAATCTGTGTGACTCATGACTCCTTCTACAACCTCATCAACAATCACCCAGTCCCCACAATGTTTTCAATTGCAGTAGCTAACACCAGATGATAACTATGCCTGTATGTATGGACTGTGGACTAATTCTTATAACCACAATATTAGGTAGAAATTATTACCATCCTTTTTACAAAGGAAGCAAGGAAAGCACAACTAGAGTAAGTAATTTGCTTAAGGTCACACAGTGATATATGACCACAGAGCATACAGACATGAGGCCATATTAAACTCCTTAAAATATCCCAATTTCCAAAACGAATTCAAGTGAAATACTGTCTGAATTACCATCTACTATTTGCAAAAATGATTTAAAAATTTAAAAATTTCTCACAAAAAACTTCAGCTTCTGGTAGCTTCACTGATATACTCACATTTAAAGAGGAAACAATACCAAATAACTGCAGAAATTATTTTGGAAAACAGAGGGAAAAGGAACATACCAAGTTCATTTTAAGAACCAAGCATTATTCTAACACCAAAAACAGGCATGAAAACTACAGGGACAAGATAAGACAACCACTCTCATAATCAAAACCCTGATTACTTAAGAATACATTTAACAAAGATATATAATGCCTTAATACATTAAAAACTAAGCTGAGAGAAATGAAAAAGACAAATATAAATGGAGAGAAAAGCCCAAATGATATATGCATTTAATATAATCCCAACAGTGCCAGGCACTATTAGAAAGACATTAGTAGCAAAGTTGATAAGTGGATTCTAAATTTTATATGGAAAGAAGCAGAGTAACTAAGTTTGTAAAAGAAGAAAAACGTTGGCCAGCTGGTGGAGTGGCTCAAGTGGTAGGGCGCCTACCTAGCAAGCCTAAGGCTCCAAGTTCAGTACTGAAAAACAAAACAAAAGAAGTTGGTTGATTCACATCATCTAGGAACTATAAATTCAAGAATTATAAAGTTCTACTAACACACTTAGTACTAACTTAGTACTAACTTAGTACTGGCACAGGATATAAATCAATGGAAGAGAGTACAATCTGAACATACAGGGTTAATTGATTTTAAACAGTATGCCAAGGTAATTTAATAGCAAAAGGATTCTTTTTTCAATAGTGAGTGTGGAACAACTGGATATCCATACGCAAATAAATGAACCATAACCCCTAACTCATACCATAAATTAAAATTAACTCAAAATACACATATAGGTAAGGCTAAAGTTATTAAACTTCTAGAAAAAAACCACTGAGAATATTTAAACTCTAGGGATGGGCAAATGTTTCTTAAATAAAGATACAAAAACAGTAAACTAAGGCTGGGAACATGGCTCAAGTGGTAGAGAGCTTGCTTAGCAAACATGAGGACCTGAGTTCAATCCCTAGTACCACCAAAACAAACAAACAGAACTATAAAAGAAAAAAACTGAACTATGGAATGCCATCAAAATTTAAAACTTGTACCTTAAAAATCACCATTGAGAAAAATTAAACAGGAGGAAATGTTTGCAACAAATACATCTGACAAGGGACTTACGGTCAGAATGCATAAAGAATTTTAGGGGATGTGGAGAGCACTTGCCTAGCAGGTATGGGTTCAGTCCCCAGCACAGCCACAAATAATAATTTCAAAAATGTGAAAAGAAACACATGAATTAATTTAGAGCCAACCATGGTGGCACATGTACCCATAGTCCCAACTACTCAGGAGGTCAAGATAACAGGATCTCTTGAGCCCAGGAGTTCAAGGCCACCTTGGGCAATATATCCAGACTCTGTCTCAAAAAAATATAAGAATAATTCTTACACCTTTAGGGGAAGGAAGTAGGTGCTGGGGATTAAGCCCCAGGCCTCATGCATGCTAAGCATGTGCTCTGTCACTGAGCTATCCCCCTAGCCTGGGATCTTAATAAAAAGTCACATACTACTTTTGACATAAGACTTAAACTAACACAAAAGAAAACCAGAAAAGCTGACCAAAAAAAAAAAAAGAAGAGAGAGAGAAAGTGACAGAAACAGTCAGACTGAATTGTTAAGTTGTCCTGCCCCCATTCTTATGTTGAAGTGATAACCCAGTGTGACTATATTTGGAGACAGAACCTTACAAGAAGTAATTAAATTTAAATGAGGTGGAACCTTAATCCTCATAGAAAAAGACACCAGGCAGGTATGAGTACTGAGACAAAAACATGTGAGGAGACAGAAACAAAGTCATGTGCAAGCCACAGAGAGAGGAGTAAGGATAATCCAAACCTGCATACACTTTCGTCTTGATTTCCAGTTTCCAGATCTGTGAGTAAGTAAATTTCTATTGTTTAAACCACTCACTTTGTGGGCAGCCCTGAAGGACTAATACAGTTAGCTTAAGAAAAATTGCTAAACATCACTAGACCTGAGGGAAATGAAAAACAATGGCATCACACTACACACTCACTACAGGGAGAAGATCAACAATATCAAGTCTGGAAAAAATGTAGACCATTAGAACTTTCATACAATAATAGTTAGAATGTAAAACAGTACAAGCATTGTAAAAAACCGTTTGGTAATGTCTCATAAAGTTAAACATACACTTACCAGCAGTTCAGCTTCTAGGTATCTGCCCAAGATATATAAAAATAAATATCCACTTATATAGGAGTGGTCTTAGATTTTATTCATAATACCCCCAAAATGAGTTGTTTAACTCAACTGTCTACCAGCTAATGCATGAATAAACAATTTGTGCTTTTCTAAAGGATACCACTCACCAATAAAAAGGAATCAGTAACATGTGAAATATCATAAGTTTAAAACCAAAGACTAATAGTATACACTCAATCATTTCATTTGTATGAAATTCTAGAAAAAGCAAATCTAATCTACATAAGATTACTAGTTTCCTTGGAACTGGGGTTGGCTAGTGGCAGGGAGTTGGGTTGAAAGCAAAGTGGTACAAAGGGAACTTTCTGGGGTGATGAAAATGTTCTATATGTTGACTGTGATGTTGGTTAGTTACATAGGTACATAAAGTTTTTCAAAACTCATTAAGTTAAAATAGATATATATCAGACAGAATGCAGGGCAAGATAGGGTAACTGGCTAAATGTGATCAAAGTACATTATATGCATGTATGAAAATGTCACAATGAAACCTGGCATTTTGTACAATATGTGTTAATAAAAATGAGTTTAGAGCTAATAAATAAATTCATTAAAAGCATCAGACAGGCTTTCTATAGAATTGAAGGGAAAGGGAACAGAATGTCTTTAGTTAACAAAAGGAGAACAGGGTAGGCACTCATGTCACTGCTACCAAGAGAAAGTAATCAACCACTAAGTGGCTTCAAATTTCCTAGCATATTGGTTCTATACCACACAGAGCACAAGAATAAATCTTTTTTAAAGATGGTGCCTGGGAGAATCTTTGTCTTACAGCTAAAGAAAATGAACAACAATTAGGTACTTAGAAGTTTCTGACTTTCTATTTTAGTTCCTCTAATAGTGCCTGACTGATGCGTAGAAAAAGCTGAGTGAACATTTGTTGAAAGCTTGAATGATACACTGATAATAGTGTTACCAATCAGATACCTTGTTGATCTGCATTAGTATTTTATGTAAAAATATCAGTTGTTTTTTGAGATGTAAAACCAATTTTATTTTTAAATAACTTTAAAACACTGAGAATAAAAATCCTTTTTGCAAAATATATGTCAATGCTATAAAAAAATCTAGAAAGTAAGTTAGTATGGCAATGCAAATAAAAAAGTACCAGATTAGATAAGCCATTTATTTCAAAAGGATTTAACAATTTACAGTCATAAGAAACTAGCTTTGCTAATGGATACATAAATTCTTTTTGTCTGATTTTTTTGATAGAACACAGTGAAAATGACAGAGAAAATACCAGTCACCGATAATGCTAAAATGTGAATGAAGCTGGAGGCAGCACAGGACCACACACCATGAAATGTAAACAGAGGAGAAAAAAGCTAGAGGCCAGACAGGAAGAGAAGAACCAGGAGTGCAGTCTTTCCAAATAGAGGTAAATGTAAGGAAGTCTGAAATAAGAAATCTGATAGTTTTAAAGAAAAAAAAAAAAACAACAAAGGAAAACAGAGTCATTAATTATTCCTTAACAGGCACAGGAGTGCTTCAAAATAGGTAAATTGAATTTTTTAGGATTCATTTTTTTTAATCCATTCCCAACCTTCTAAAATCCTGACTTCAATAGTTAATGATTTATGTCGGGTAAGCCACTTAGCTCCAAAAGAAAGAATATTTTTCCTCTTGAATAATAGGATTAGATCTACTGCCATTAATTAAAACAGCAAATAGATCATCGATCTTTCAGCAGTATTTTACACTCTTAGGCAAACAACAACTATGTGTGATTGGCATGGCAAAATTAGCTTAATGGAGTTAGAAGATAAAAGAGGCTTTTAGAAGAGAGAGCATACTACTCTGCACATGTAGTGCTATTTTGATTTATGGTTATAAACTTCAAAAAGGTATAACCCAAAGTTTTGTAATGCTTACATAGATTTTGAGACTGGCATTTATTCACAAAGAACTCTTTCTTGTTATATTATGGGCTGAAGCAAACAAACAAAGAAAAGCAGAATAATTGACTTCTAAAGTAAGGAAGAAATACTTTAATAGTTATAACACAGAGCACACACACATGCTCACACACACACACCCCTAGCTTACTATCTTCTTATAATACCTGAATGAAGAAGGTCATGCTATCTTCATCTTACTGAAATTATTTACTTGGTATTCTTATTAATATAAATAGGTATTAGATTCAACAAAAGGTAAGGACAAAAATAATTACAATTAAAAATTTAAAACATTGTCCTACAATTTAACATTTGTTTAAATTCATAAAAGAAAATCAGATTCTAATGAAAAATTTTAAATAAATAAATTAAATAAATTAAAAAATTGAAAGGAGGGCTGGGGATATCACTCAGTGATAGAGCATTTGTCTAGCATGCATGATGCCCTGAGTACATTCCTCAACCCTGAAAAAAGGAAAGAAAGAAAAAAACCAGGAAAATCACTCATTCATTCAACAAATGCTTATTATATACAAAGTATTTTGCTAAATCTTGCAATAAATAATGTACAAAAATAATTTCTACTCTTAAGGATGTTAAAGTTACAAGGGAAGTGAAGGCATACACACAATACAAAGCAGCTGGATGTTTTTCAAAACATGCTCATGTATACAGCAGTATGTACAGTAAAGTGCGATCATAGCGATATACATGGAGTAAAGATTCACATTAAAGAGCCTCTAACAATTGAACAGGTAACACTTCATGCAGGAAGTAATTTGAGTTGCATGGTACAGGGAACATTACAGTAGAGGATACAAGGAGATTCCATCTTGATGAAATGCCGTATATAAAAACAAAGAAAATGAACTGGGTGCCAGTGGCTCACACCTTTAATCCTAGCTATTTAGGAGACTGAGATAGGGAGAACTGCGGCTCAAGGCCAGCCCAAGAAAAAAGCATGTGAGACTCCCATCTCCGAAATAATCAGGGCAAAATGGACTGGAGGTATAGTGCCTGCTTTGCAAACATGAAGCCCTAAGATCAAACCTTAGTCCCACTGAAAATAAAATAAGGAAATAAGCAGTATGAAGGTACACATTTTCAAAAGAGCTAGGAATACACATTCCTGTGGGCTGTGAAGCATAGCACGAAGCTCTAGATTTCTAGGAAATCTATTTGGGCTTTTTGAGAGGTGGTCAGTTTTTTGGGGGGGCATATTAAGTTTTGATCCTTTATTTTTGTATACATTTTAATGGGTTTCACCTTGACATTTTCATACATGTATATAACGTATTATGATCATATTGACACACACCATACCTGTTATCTTCTCCTGTTTCCCTCCTCCCACTGGCCCTCTTCTTCTTAGGAAATCTATTTGTATCTTTAAAATAGGATAAAATTTAGGGCTGAGGGAGTAGGTTGTGGAGTACTTGCCTAGCCCTAAGTTTGATCCTCCCAGCAACACAAAAAATAAAATAAAATTTATGTTTTATTCCATTACATATCTCTCTACTTGATTTAATATAAAAATATAACACTTTTTTTTCTGAAAAATTTCCAGTAAAACTAATACTCCATGAAGACAGGCAATTATTATCTTGTGTGTGCTCCCCAAAAAAGCCCAGTAAGAAGCAACAGCATAGAATTAAGGGCACCACAGGCGAGAGATATGTTGAAATGGTAGTCTGGCTCAGAGAATAGAGTAGAGGGTCTTTAGCCAACAAGGCTAGCATTGTGAAAATCTCATTCAGAAAACAATCAGGAGGGCTGGCGGAGTAGCTCAAGTAGTAGAGCACTTGTCTAGTAAGCATGAGGCCTAAGTTCAAGCCCCAGTACCTTCAAAAAATTAAAAAAGACAGCGGGGAGCCATGAGAAATATTTTTTTGAAAGAGGGAATGATAACTCAGACTACTTCAACAAGATTAATCTGGCAGAGACATGGAGGATGGACTTATTCAGTATTTCTGGGTAATCTCTCATGTGTGGTACTGATCAAATTGCTGAAGAACTGACAAAAAGAGGCAAAATTCCTGACCTTATAGAGTTTATATGCCAGTGTGGGGAAGGAAACTATTAATAAAGTTGAAAGATTAAATGAGACTATACAGAAGTGATCACAAACAGAGGGAATAGCAATTACAAAGAAAGGGAGGTGTTTGGTACTACATAAGAATTTGAATTATGCCTAGGGAACTGAGGAGACAGTAGAACTATTAAGCAAAAATAAAGGAGCTAGCAGAAAGTGTCCATGAAGGGAGAATGGGCAAAGTTAGTTTGTTTTAGATGTGCAAGTTTGGAGTCTTTAGATGGAAATTCAACACTTCAAAAGTTCAGGTCTAGAGATACAGACTTAGTGACTTCTGAAAGATAATTAGTAGAAACCACAGGAATAAAAAGAAAAAAAGTAGAGGGCACAGAGCAGAAGACAGAGACTTCATAAATATCCATGAGGGCAAGGGAGAAAAAAAAAGCCAGAGAAGAATCTAAGAGAAATGTAAGAAAAGTGTAGGTAATGAGGGATGGGAAAAAAGACTTTGCAAAAGAGATGTCAGTGTGGGCGTGCATTTTTCACTCTCTTTACCTGTTTATTCTTTTTCTGAACCCATTCCTTGTGTTTTTCCTCAGCAATTATCTTCCTTTTTTCACGTTCTTCCATTTCTTTTCTTTTTGCTAATTCTTGATTCAATTCCTATGGATTTTAAACAACAAGCAATATTTAATAGAAATACCTACATCACCTATTTTTTAAAAGGTTGAGGCTACACAAGTTTCTTTACAGGACATATACCTCTCGTGACAAAAACTTATTTAAGTAACTAGTCTATGGTGAAAGAAAGCATTGGTAAAAAGTGTAAGTCATTTTTTAGAAATGCAAATAATTGCTTGGCAGCAAAACACTAGTTTCTTAGACTAAACTTCAGCTAAACTGCCCTCACTGAAATCACCTTTCCCACACATAAAGTTTGGCATCATTGTAAGCTATTGGCAGTAGCTCAAGAGAAATGCAACCTTTTTTTTACAGTTATAAAAAGCTTCTAAATTCTTGATGAAGATAAAGGAAATTAAATAATCAATAAATTAAAATTTTTAATTAAGATTTATACTAAAGGAAAAAATATAAAGAAACTATTCCATTTTCCTTAGAGGGAAATAAAGAATCTGGAATTTTCTTCACTTATTTTATAGCTTCTGGGGTATAAAACAAAACCACATTCATATCCCAGATTATTTAACTGCCTTGCTGTCACTCGAATCTACACGTCTGGGCATTTCCTCAAGAGAAAGAATGTAGAAGGTATGGCCAAATAAAACTACAAGTTGAATGCCACCACTCTGTCACTCATCAGTTAAATTACGGCATTAGTTGAGAAAGCTGTTCAAACTAGACTTGTCTAGGACTCTACATTCATAATTACTGGTTATTTTTCTTCTCTCTCTTTAGATACTAATAATCAGATACCTTTTACATATATTCCATTGTCCCATCCCTTCCTCCCCATACTTCCTTTTCCCAAAAATATACTTATTTGGGCACTGGTGGAAATTAAAGGGATAATTTTCCAACTTTCAGACCAATTCCAGTGTCTTAAATGAAGATCAAACTTGATACCAAGAGCATATTCTTTTGTACTTTAGAACAAATGATCACAAGATATCTGTCTCTCATGACTTATCCTAAAATTCTACTGCATAGAAAATAAATGCCCTCACTCACTCAGAATGTTTTCCAGCTTTTAAAAACTATACCCACACAATCAAATATCCATCTTGGTTTCAAGGATTCTTCACAAACTCAGTAGCTGTTATTCCTTGATTACTCACTCAGTATACATTATTATAGAGTGTGCTATAGAGCTAGCAAGAACTGAGACAGATAAATAGATTAGTTAAGCAGACACATAGACAGAGATAAAAATATATAAAGACAAAATTATAGAAGTCTCAGATTAATCTCATCCTTTATGCACCAGAGAATTAAGTACTAGGTTTTCAGCTGTTCTGTTATAAAAATAGGTCAGAGAAAGGAAGGGAGAGGAAGACCAGGGCACTGTTTCTTATAATTGTGAGGAAACAGCTTTAAGAAGAGAGATGATCGTGGGGTGGGGAGTTAGAAAATTAGAGTGTGGTACTAATTTCCTTCCTCTTTAGACAGAAAGAGAGTTTTTTTTTTGAGAGAAGCAGAGTAAACTGAACATTATGAAGCAAGACTATATGGCAAAAGGGATGATTTAGTGCTCTTAATGACAAAGGCTAAAGATTGTGTTTGAAGGGATGAGAACTATTCTGAGAGTGACTGATCAAGAGGTTACTACAGTAAGTTATAAGTAGAAGACAGGTTGGATGTGTGTCAGAAAATAAGTAAAGGGAGAGAAAAATACATATATATAAGTATGTATGTGTTTATATATATATATATGTATAACAGGCTAGATGTAGATCTGGCAACTATATATTCTTAAATTTCCAAAACACTTCTAAATTTTATTTTTAAGAAAAATTTAAATGTACAACTAGACATGATTGACTGTATTTATGTGCCTTTAAAAGACTCTTCACATAACTCAACAAATCAAAAAAAATCAGATCTTGTACTCCTATTTTATAGCTGCCAAATGTTGGTTAACTTTAGTGTATGAGTTATAGAAGAAAAGGTCACAAGTATCTAGAGAATGCTATCACTGACCTAAATAATGCTCTGATTTTAGGATATCTGTCCAAATAATTTGCAGACGTAGAATATGCCTCACATTCTGAGACACACTGCCTCTTCCAAGGTTGGTGCTTCTTAGAATTTCCAGCCCTGTCCATCATCAACTGCAGACCTTTTCCGGTACAGAGCAGGAGTCCGCTGTCAAAATGCCCCTCCATGGCCTTCTGGTATACCACTGAATTTCAGCAGGATTATAGCTATTTTCCCATAGAGTAAACTGTTGACTAGGGAAAACCAAAATCTACCATGCATTTATATTTCAACATGTTGTGACTACTTTTAAAGAACTTTTTACCACTGAAGGTACTAAAAACAATGACAGCTTTGAGTTTTGCCAACGCTCTATATATCCTGATCTATTCCTTCATTAATGGCTAGTTATTTAAGAAGAAAAAAAGAAAAATTATCTGACTATTCACAAAATAGGCAATTTTTATAATTTTGAACAGATTTATGTTAAAATGTTAAAAATTAAAACTAGCCAAAAAACACAGAGAATTCAGGGAAGTTGGCTAAAGAATTACATAAAATTAATAAAAATGAAAAACAATTTTAAATAATCTATAAAACCAATATGCTAGCTTTTCATAACATTAATGTTCAATGTTTGCTATATTTATTATCTCAAAAATAGCTATAAATTTGTAAAATTTTACAAGTGGGTAAATTTAAACAGTTAAAATAATTTTTAAGTTCAGTCTCAGAGATTTCTGAAACAAATCTAAATGTCACTGAAATCAAAATAGTGAGGTGGGATGATCTCAACATAGCCTATAAATTTTATTTATTTATTTATTTATTTATTTTGGTGATACTGAGGCTTGAACTCAGGGCCTACACCTTGAGTCACTCCACCAGCCCTATCTTTGTGAAGGGTTTTTGCAGATAGGGTCTTGAGAAATATTTGCCCTGGCTGGCTTCGAACAATGATACTCCTGATCTCTGCGTCCTGAGTAACTAGGATTACAGGTTTGAACCACTGGTGCCCAGCTTCCTATAAATTTTAAAGACAGGAAATATGAATGTCTGAGTAAGTTCAAGAGTAAATACTAAGCCAGGTGTGGTGGTGTATGCCTATAATCCCAGCACTTGGGAGAATGAGGCAGGACGATCTCGAGTTTGAGGCAGCCTGGGCTATGGAGCAAATTCAAGGCTGTACTGGACTATATAATAAAACTCTGTCTCAAAAAAACAATAAATAAACAGGTAAATATTAAGCCCAATTCAGGGCAGGAGATATGGCTCAAGTGGTACAGTGCTGCCTAGTAAGCACAAGTCTCTGAGTTCAAAAGAGAAATCTGACCCATTTATTTCTAAGATACATCTTGACATTGTGGAAAAAGTGCTTATATTGCAAGTCAAAAACTGGATTCCAATATCAGCTCTGCTACTAACTGAAACCTTAGCAAAATTACTTCTCTGTCCTTTACTAAGGATCTGAGATAACTATTCTCTATGGTTGAAATTTTATTTAAAAAAATAGGGAATATAGTTAATGAGTACAAAAGTAAAGCATGACTTAGGAAATAAAACAAAGAAAAAGGCAATGAAAAGAAATAAAGATTACAGCAGCCCAAAATAAGCTTACAAAAACATTGAGTAGTCAGACTTCTGATACCCCTGGCATGACTGATTCACATGAAAATACCTTAGCCCATTCAGAATTACATAATAAAGTGGTCATAAGAAATGTCAAACTATTCAAAACAAGAAAAGGCAAAATCCTTACAAATAATTATACCTACTATATGTTTAATCACTGTGTAGGGACTTTGTGTTCATTATTTTAATCTGTTCTCAAAGCAACATAAGTATCATCATCTCTCATACATAGTAACAATGAATTCATATTCAGTGCTTCTTATGTATTAGGCTAATCCTGATACTCATTTGCTCATCATAACAAGACTATGAGGTAGCCTCCCCCTTTCACTGATAAAAAAAATTAAGGCACAGGGGTTAAGGACTTACTCAAAGTCTAAGTTGCCATATTTTTGCTCTGGTTATTCTATTTATTTTCTTGTTTTTTATAATTTTACTAGGACATATTATTTGTACACGGGGATGCATTGTGATCTTCCAAACAGTCTTACATTATACATTGGTAAAGTCACCCTCACAATCTCCCCCTCTGTTCTGGTTATTTGCAATATATGATCTCACTTTTTGCCCTGGCTGACCTAGACCACAATCGTCCTATTTATAGGCACATACCATCATGCCCAGTTTGTTTCCATTGTGATGGGGTCTTGCAAATTTTTTTGCCTGGGCTGGTCTGGAAAAGTCATACTCCTGTTCTCAGCCTCCCACCTAACTGGGATGACAGGCATGTACCACTGCACCCAACTAATGGTTGAGATGTGGTTTCCTGGATTATTTTCCCATACTGGCCTGGAACTAGGATCCTCCAGATCTCATTCTCCCAAGCAGCTAACACTGCTGTGAGCTATCAGTGCCTGACGAAAGTCTGAGTTTTGAATGCAGAAAATACAGCTCAAGAGTTTACATTTTTAATCACACCACTATTGCACCTCTAACAATGTAGCTTATAGAGGAAGAAACTGAGGCCAAGAGAAGTCAAATAACTTTCCCAAGGTCAAAGTTAAAACTTCAGCCTTATTCTGTTTGACTCCATAATCCAGACTCCTTTACTAATTCCTCTGTAATTTAAGTAACTTCTTTTTCTGAATATTGACTAAAAACAACTTAAAGTGACTTTCCTTTTCTTAATGAGGGATTTCTAAGAAAGTTACAGACAAGTAAATACCATGAACAGACTCTGCTTTATCACTTCCTTATTAGTTCAGAGTTTTCAAAACTGTGAGTCTAAAATCAATTTAATAGGTTGTAACCAGCTTTCAAAAAAAATACAATACCAGGTTTTGCACAAAATTAAGACATTATTTTAGATATACATATACACACCCATATATTATACATAACACTAGGGCCAGAGGTGTTAGCTCAGTGATAGAGCCCTTGCCTAACATGCCCAGGGCCCTGGATTTAATTCCCAGCATTAGGAAAAAAAAAAAAAAAGAGAGAGAGAGAAAGAAAAGAAAAAAGCTACTATACTAAATAATGGAATTGGTGATGTTAAAATCTGAGGTAAGAGGAGTCTGGGATCTCAGAACTACTTATTGATTCTTACTTATTGAAAATAAATGAAAATTTTCTAAGAAGGCTATGAATAGCAAAGATATAAGTAAAAAAATCAATCTTTTTACTTTGTTTCATTTAATCTTCACACAAATCCCTTGACAGGTATTATTTTATCCCTCTTATACAAAGGGGAAAACTAAAAGTATAAAACTTTAAACAACCTGGTCAAAACTGCCCAACAAGTAAAAACAAATGCTGGAACTAGGGTTTTTCTTAAGCTTTCCTAACACCAAACCACGTCTTTCTCAAGTCCTGTACCTTGCTAAGAGGAAGTAAATGCTACTCTCATGCTGCACTTTTCTAGGAATAAACTTGTGTTCTAGAATACAAAAGGGAAATAGCAGAATGTACTAGGGTTTACAATCAGTGAATCATGTCAAGTCTCCTGAACATGTGATTGCCTACCTGATTAGAAACCAACCACAGAAATAACTGACATGAAACACTTATTCCAAGGAAGATCATAAAGGCCAAGGCTTTGATTCTCACGATAATTATAACAAGCTTACAAACAGACTCAAATAAACTGAAATATCCAAACACAGTGAGCCAGTTAATTATATTTTAATATATATTTAACATTCTGAATATATTTTAATATTATCAGGCAGCCATTTTAAAATGACATTAAGTATCCTTTACCATTCAAATCTATGTCACTTCTGTGTAAGAATTAAGACAATTAGTCTGGACAGTGAGTTTAGGGGATGACAAATTATACACATCTATTTGGTTGTTAGGCTCTGAATAGCAAACAGAATTCAAAGAATAAGGGATTCTTGTGAATGTGAGTCAATGCCCTGTATAGCTATCCTTATCTCAACCAGCAAAAACCCTTGTTCCTTCCTATTATTGCTTATACTCTCTCTACAACAAAATTAGAAATAAGGGCAAAATAGTTTCTGCTGGGTATTGGGGGGGGGGAGAGGGAGGGGGCGGAGTGGGTGGTAAGGGAGGGGGTGGGGGCAGGGGGGGGAAATGAACCAAGCCTTGTATGCACATATGAATAATAAAAGAAAAATGAAAATAAATAAATAAATAAATAAAGGATGACTCCACCTATCCTCACCAAAAGACAATATCCCTTAAGACTTAAAACTACAAAGAGACATAAAGATATCATTAAATTCCTTAAGCAGCAGGGACTCCTTTTACCCCACCAAAAAAAAAAAGAAAATGTATCTAAAACTAATTTGTTTTGGGACAGTGAGAGTTCAAAAAGTGAATCACACACACAGAAATATCCTTAAGTAAGGTAGAGAGGAAGACAGAAACTGAAAAGCCTAGAAAGACCAGCAGATTCTCATCCCAGCAAATACTCACTCTATAGCATGTGCTCTTTGGGAGGCAAAGGGATAGATTCCTATCTCTGTATCAATTTTTCTCTTTTTAAAAAAATTTAAAAGCAACCAATTAAATTTAATTAGTTAAAGAAACATATCATAAAGTGCCATTGTGAATGTCTAAAAATATACATTTGCACATACAATTAGCCCTCTGTATTCATGGATTCCAAATCTGTGGATTCAATCAAGCGTAGATGGAAAATATTTTGGGGAAAAATGAGTAGTGAACATGTACACATTTTTTATTGCATTATTCCTTAAACAACACAGTATGACAACTATTTACATAGCATTTACATTGAATTAGGTAATATAAGCAATCTGGAGATGATTTAAAGTATGTGGTAAGATATGCATAGGTTATTTGCAAATATTATGTATTTAATACAAGGGACTTGAGCATCTGTGGATTTTGGTATCCAAGAAGATACTGAAACTAATCTCTTATGGATGCCAATGTTATTTATTTTTAAAACTTTACATAGAAGAAAATCTAGAAGGCTATTTGCCATCATATTAACGCAGGTGGTAAAATGAGAAGAGATTTTCATTTTCTTAATTACAATAAGCAGCATTTTTCAAATGCTCTTCTAATGAACATATATTTCCATAATAAGATTTATTAGAATTGATAAGTAAAATAACATAAACACATGCACAAACACTGCTTTCAGGAACAATATCACTCACATTTTAATTTATAGCAGCAGTTCAACTCTATGAGTTTAGGATTAAGTAAGAAGAACACTATCTAGCTTTACCTCTAGAGCTTTCTGTTGCAGCCGGTCACGCTCTTCTTTTTCTTTGCCAACAAACCACACCTCCCATGGTGTCAGCCTGCTTTCTGGTAAGCACATCTGTTTCCGTTCTTGGCTATCTTCTGATTCAGCTTCACTGCTACAAAAGAGAGAATACTGTAGCACTTATACATGAAATGCTTTTCTTACTAAGTCGAAATCATTTAGCTGTAAAATGAAAACAAAATTTCATAATGCATTTTCAAAATTGTAATTCTTACTAATATATATGCATTAATTATGCATAAGCATTCATATAAAATCATAAAAAGGAAGTCCAATATTTGAATCAGTTTATCCATCAAACTGCCTTCACCTTCTAAAACCGTATTATTTAAGAACTTTTATCTTGAGTTCTTCCTGCCTCAACCTCCGAGTACTAAGATGATAGCTGTGCCCCACCACGCCCACCTTCAATATTCAACTGTGACATCTTGGGGCTGGAGGAGTGGCTCAAGTGGTAAAGCACCTGCTTTGCAAGCATGTAAGCCCTGAGTTCAAACCCTAGTCCCACCCAAAAAAAAAAAAAAAAAAAAAAAAAAAAACCATGAATTCAACTGTGACATCTTTATTGGCTGTGAAACTCTGCCTGTTATTTTGGGCCTCTGTTGCAGACCATGGATTCCTTAAAGAAAGAAAATATGTCTTGACTAAGGGCCTAGAATCTGAAACATTTGCTAAAAGGAGAAATCAGTCAAATCAGTTTCTTTTTTAAGTAACACCTTAAGTTTCTTGCCTTAACATTTTAAACAAGGGTGTTAAAAATGGCTATATATTACAATTCTACCCATAATCAAGAGAAAGTCTTGATAAAGTAGCCATTTATGATCATGGTATCTAAGGCATGACTTCCCTAATAAGAATGATATAACAACCAGAAAATAGCTGAATAGATTAACAGTAGGTCCAAAGTATATTTCAAGACTCCAGGAAAATACTTCTCATTATCTTGTGTGAGGTCAACTTTGAAATTCATTTCAGTCCTGGCCAATCCATTTGAAAGTCAATGTAGTATCTAAGCATGGCCCTATGTACATTGAAAATATCCTGAGGTTTTATCTACCCATCATATGCATCCAACTCCTGTGTCTATCTCAAAAAAGCCTTACCGTCTTATTGGCCACAGTCACATCACTTTCACAGATGCAGGATAGGGAAAGTATATAAAATTCCCCACAGTTCTAGGTTTGCTCTCTTGCTTTACACAGAGGATGTTCGTATCCCCAAACAATGGCTGTACTATGACTCAGGCTGCCCACTCTCCCATCCCATCACCATCAAGCTAAAGGCAAAAGCAGGGAGGAGAAATTAGGACATTTTCTAAATTCTTAACTTTCTAAAAAGAAATGCTAGGTTTTCTGAAGTGATCGAAAATAATCACTGCATCTATCTGTTCTCTATTAGTACCTAACAACCATCTGATGCTACGCACAAGGCCTGACAAATTCTGCATTCTCTTTCCAGTCCCATATTCTTTGATTCATAAGGACTGAAATGTAGTAAGGCAGCCTTAGCATTGGGGTGCTCCTAGTTCATTCAAACTTTTGGGTAGAAAGGTCTAGGTCCTCTCTAACCCCCAACCCCCCACCCCGCAAAAAAAAGCTCCTTTGGTCAGCCTTTTGGCTCTTGGAAACGAATGGGTCTTAGCTGTGGTCTTTCTTTCTTCCTTCCTTTTCTTTCCTTTCTTTCTCTTTCTTTCCTTCCTGCCTTCCCTCCCCCCGTTTCTTCCTTTATTGGTGTGGTACTGGGGTTTGAACATAGGGCTTCTCACTTGCTAGGCAGGTGCTCCAGCCATGAGCCACTCTGCCAACTGAGCTATGGTTTTGATGGCCATTATTTCCTCAGGCTACTAAACTATGTCCACAATGCTTAGTCCTATTATGATCAGAAGGTATTTGCCAAAGCCTTAAAATTTATTTTAAAAATGAGACCCACTCAGCTCTGAAGAAACCCTGCAAAGACCCTAATGAAAAATGAACTCCCAAATCCTTAACACCAGGAGGCTAATCAGAGAATGCTGTTGCTACATGCAGCCTGGACAAGTGGCTTACTTGGTTACTCTTTCTAACCCCAATTCCCATCAATGTACTTACTTTCACTTTTTATCCTTAAAAGGCCATCTTGTAAGCATGTACATGGATCACTTTATATATTCCCATATTCCATTTGCCAATTCTCATTATGAATGCCTAATACTGAAGGAAGTTATCTTGCTACTTACACAAAAAGCATGGATGCTCTGGTCTCAATTTCTTAGATCTCCCGTACTGTCCCATACACAGCTCAACAACCAGAAACATGTAAATACTTCCTGAAGATGACATAAGGAATTTACCCCAGAATGGACCTATATTATTAGGACTATTTTAGAAATATTCCTGCAGGGATAGGCCCTTTGCTCCTTTTTCTATGCACTCAATTATAGGTAAGTGGTACTGGGAAAAAAGAACCTGATGGGTATACTGGAGCACTAGGTTCAGGTCTGCTGCTAATACACTAGGTGTATGCCTTGGGCTTGACTTTTATTTATATTGAGTTTTATCTGCAAAATGAATTGCCTGAGTTGGGCTTTAATTTCATTGCAGTAGAAACCGTGTTTATTGTGTGTATGGTCCCCAGTATCTAAACTAGTATGTGTCAAATAGTAAATGTTTGCTAAATGAATCACTGTAGAAATAAACATATTAAAATAGCTTTAATAATCCCTTCAGTTCTAACGTTATCTGATACAATGATAACTATCCCATTAAAAGTTCTTGCTCAGATCAGACACCTGTCTCTCCAAGCTGAGGTGGCCATTGGAAGCCTCTGTACTTCAACTCTTTATGGTATTAAAAGTGACCTGTTTACTAACACATTTTGGTTGCTAAGGTTATGAACAAGAGTTCTAGAGTCCACAATTTGGCTTTTGAATATTCATAAAACTCCAATAATTGCAGCAGTGTTCCGTGTGTTTTGAGACTATGTTCAATATGTTTTCCTGGATGGTGAGATTGCAGTAATCATCATAATCTCAGATAAAAGGGCCAAGACTCACAGGAAACCTGTGGGAGAATTTGCCCACGACTCGTTTGTGTAGAAGGGGCAGCACCTCGGGCTGCGGTACCTTCTTGGGTTGTTTGGCCAGCAGAAGCTTCTTAGAAAGGTCTAAGGAACCCTGAGAAGGCCCGCCTCGGCCGGGAGCCTCGGGTTTACCTGGTGCACCCCTGTAATCCCATGCCTGCAAGGCTCGCCACCTTGGCCGATGCGTCATGGGCATCGTCGTCCACCGCTTCCCTGTGCTCCCCGTCACCGTCGTCCTCATCGAACGTTAAGCTCTGGTGGCAGAGGGGGGACAACAGCGACAAGGTGGAGTTGCTGCAGCTCAAAGGCGGCGGCGACGAACCCTCAGACTTCGCCTCCACCTTCACGCCCCGCCCCTGGGCGCCCGTCATCAGGACGGAGGATTCTGAGGAGAACCGAGACTCAGGCTCACGGTCGAGGACGAGCCCGGTGCAGAAACCGGGAGAAGCGACCCGCCACCGCCCCACCGACCGCATCGGGCCCGCCAACTTCAAACCGGCCGAACTGCGGCAGTGACGTGCTCTCCCAGCAGGCCCTGCGCGCGCCGGGCCCGGCCAATCCGGGACGGCACAGGCCCCGCGTTGCCATGGCGACGCTTGGACACCGCGAGGTCTTTGTTCCGGCCTGCAGAGCCTGGCTTCCTTCTCCAAGCCCTTCCTCCTTGGCTAAAAGGTGCCTGCGGCGTGAGAGCTTGTTGAAGCCCGGCCTCCCTCCACCTCCGGCTCTCTTCTGACAACTGTGTGTGCTGTGCTGTTGCAGACCATTTGATCCATGAAATATGTTACTGTCACGGAAAAAGCCAAAGCCTTTTAAAGGAAGAGAGACAGAAGCCAAGTCTGCCCTCACCCATATGAATTCAGGATTATAAATTTATCAATAGTGATTTCTTTGAGCACAAGGCCATATTTTATGAGAACTTTATCTGAGTTTGCAAGTGTCTCCAAGAATGGTTTTGGGGGACAATGTTTTGGTATTTCGGTAGCCCCTCATTTGCCTGAGAACTAATTTGTCTACGCCTGTAGAATGTTCTCTTTCAAGCCTGTAGGATGTACTATCCCTCCAGCTTGTAGTATACGATGTGTTAATCTTAAATTCTTCTCTTGAGACGGGGTCTCTCTGTGTAGCCTAGGCTGGCCTGGAACTTGCGATCCTCCTGTCTCAGCCTTCTGAGCCCTGGGATTAGATATATGCCATCACACCTGGAAAATTCTTCATTCTTCTATGGTGAAAAAGAATCATGAAATTAAAATATGCAAATATGCATTTTATGAGGAAAGAAAAAATTGGAACTTCAGCGGCACTCTTTATTGGGGATGAAGGAAAATGTAGCAAGAGAGGTGACAGACCTGAAGCTGGATGTTTTGTTCCTACTGATAAAGCTGCATGCACTTGTAGATAAAAATAATGGTTTTGCCCAGTTCATAATGTATACTAATTGTAGAAATACCATGAAGTAAAAACTGACTGGCAAAAACAGCACATAAAACTTGTTACTGACCAACAAGTGATACAAAATCTTTGGTGAAATTTAGATCTGCAAAATTTGACACAGGACAATTAGATATGGCAGAAATAATAGCGACCAAAGACAATTCAGGAGGCTGGATATGTAGCTCAATGTAGCACTTGCTTACCATGTGAGAAACCCTAGGTTCAATCCCCAGCACTGAGAAATGAAAAAGATTCCCTGCCCCCAACTACTCAGAGTATTTTGTTAAATTTTTCAGTAAAAACACAATGGAAATGGAATTGGAGCACTATGACTGAGTAGTAAAAATTATCAGTAAGAAGTTCTTTCTTTAACTGAATTACTTAATACTGCCTTACCTTGTTAAAACCTTTCATCAGAACATCTCTAGGATCAGTAACATCAAAATCCTCAGTGCCGCTTTAGTGCTTTGCCATGAGGGAGGCTTGAAAAACAATTTCTGCATAGGCATAACCTAACTGTAGTGGGAAGAAACAGGTTTAGTAGACAAGGACCTGGATTTAAATCAGTGGTTTTCCTTTTAATATCCCTAAATAAGCTGTTTAGTCATGACAGTTCTAATTTATTCCTCTGTAAAATAGGGAAATAATCTACCTCACAGTCATATTATCTCATTAATCTTCAGAGCTTCTATTCTAGGACCGAAACGATACATTGTAAACTGCCACTTAACCTCTTAAACCTTTCAGTGTGGGAATCTAAAGTTTAACATGCTTCCCTTCCTCAAGATGTTTTACTAAACAAACTATGTCCTTTCCTTTACACATCAAGGTCATCATTATGACCAGCAATTACATTATGCCTTAGCAATACTAGAGCCCCCAAAACTACAAGGCAGTGATCTGGTGCTGATGTTTGAACATAATCAAATCTTGTGGTCTCTACTGCCTTTCTGTGCCTTTTCATTCCTGGGGCCGAGAAGCCATAATCAAGATGGGCAGAATGAATACAACTGTACAAATTAGCTCAAGAGAGGGTCTCTCCCCCTAACTTACAGGGTATTGACTTGGTAATGTCTTTTCTTACTACTCATTTATTTTCACTTTCATGTTATACTTGAAATAATTATTTTTGCTGTTTCTGAAATCTGTACGTGAAGAGTGATCTTGTTTAAAAGCTTGTGTTTTTCTGACTTTGTTACAAAAATGCCACTCCATTAGCCCTGTATGCAATACATTATACAGCTTTAAAAAACTTATCTGTGGGTATACTGAAATATTTACAGATGACATAAGTATATCTTAGCTTGCCTCAAAATAACCTAAGAGGTACAAGAGGTTAGTGAACAAGGTGAAGGTCGGCTAAGTGCTGTGGATAATTGCCAAATTGTGGATAAGAATGGGATGAGGAGCTGGGTACCAGTGGCTCATGCCCATAATCCTAGCTACTCGGGAGGCAGAGATCACAAGGATTGAGGTTTGAAGCCAGCTCCAGACAAACAGTTCTCAAAACCCTATCTCAAAAATACCTAACACAAAAAAGGGCTGGTGGAGTGGCTCAAGTGGTAGAGTGGCAAGAGTGAGGTCCTGAGTTCAAACCCCAGTACCTCCAAGAATGGTATGAAGGGTAGAGAGAAGAGGTAATAGAAATTTTAAACTTTTGAAGTTTAACACACACACATATACACACAACAAAAAAAAAACCTATGTACAGAACTAAGAGGAATTAGGTTCTGGTTGGAGTCTTAGGTGGTTCAAAGATTCTCATAAATTTGGTATGGTTCAGGGATTCACTTAAATTTCATTAAACCAATTGTTTTCTCACTTGTAAAATGAGGGTTTGAAGACTGTGAATCTAGGCAATTGATTACATTTAATATCTTGCAGGTTTTCAAATCATTTGCTTTTAAATAAAGATCTAGTTGATAGGATTCTCTTAATCTTCACAGTTTGTTTCCATGATATGGTTCAGATTTATATAGGCTAAAACTTCTAAGTTTCATCCAAGTGTTCTTAAACATTTAGAAATGATTATCAAAACAGTGTTTACTAATAGTTATTTCCAATATTTCTCCTAATACTCCATACTTAAAGTTTTTAACAAACCTACATAACACTGAGTAAATTTATTAAATGCTTAAATATAAATTAAGCCAAAATAGATTGCTTTCTAGAAACTTTAATATTGAAAACATTGAATACAATATTATAATTGTCACATATTTTTTATATCTGCTATTCTATTTTTTAAATGAAGTTCAATAGCTTGAATTTTAGGAAAAATATTTAATTAGGATTTTCTTACCAAGTTATGATTTAATATTTATCAGATGTGTAAATATACAAACATAGCATTTTTTTAAACTTGTAAATAGTTGACCTTAAAAAATTACACACTGTAAATAAATCCCTCCCGCATTTTATACAAACTACATGATTTTGATATACAAAGATTCTGTTTTTATTACACTGACAATGTACAACCAAGACTATTTACAATGCCAAAAAAAGTATATAAACCACAATTTAACATTCTGCTACTGGCAGCCACTATAGTTTAGGAGGTAGCTTTAATTAAACAAAATGAACAGAAGCCTTATTTCCCAACTTGTGTTCTAAAAATAATTTACATAAGATAAAAATTCATTATATGCACAGTATGTACAGTTTAATTGTTAAACTGCAATCTAGCTTAATTCTTTTGAATATCCAGAATAACTAAACATGGCAGTGGGTTTGCTATTGATTCAACATTATTCAAAATACATGTTGAGCACTTGTAACTTTAAGACTTCACATGTCAGAGGCCCAAAGATGAGAATCAAGTAAAATTTTTAATTTTTAAAGACATAGGACTAAGCTTCATTCCTTTTCTCCCCTCCCCTTAATGACATACTTGTCTTGTCTAACCAGGCTCAACATCTGAGCTATTGAACATGCAACCTTCTGATCTGGAGTCAGATGTGCTACCATTGCACCACGAGGCCTGCTCAACATCTGAGCTATTGAATAGCTTTTTATAACTCATAATTTGGGAAAATCGTATTGAAGCTTCCATGTAATAGCACAGGAGAATCCAGCTGACTAAGAAATAAATGTAAGTGCTTTGTGTCATAGCTACTACTCCTAGTTTCTTCTAATTACATAAGATTATTTATCCCAGTTTACTTTCTGTATAATCCAAACTATAAATGGATGACATACCAACAAAATTGGAAAATATCAGTACAGCCAATGATACTAGGAAGTGTTTATTAATGGAACATTAGGTGGAGCCATAAAATCCTTCAGGTACTATTAAAATCTCCAGATTAGTAGTTTAGCCAAATCTACTGAACACATACAGCAATTAGCTCTTTATTTTTTCCCAGTAGCATGACTGCAAAATACTAGAAAATAATTATGATGATCATACCAAAGCAATGTGTAAGGACCAAAAAGAAATTTACTATTTTTTTTTAAATCTAACAGCTGTTAATATTGTCTTTAAAACATCTTCAGGTTTTACATTTATAAATCAGGTGAACAAAATTTATGATTCTCTTACATCAAAGATAGAAATAGGAAACAAGAAAGTAATGCCTATGTGCACCCTCACTGTTCTAGCTGGAAGATAATCCCTTTTTTGGCCCTGTAGTAAGTTGTCCTGAGATTAATGATGAAACATTAGGTAAAATTAGCAAGACATTTCCATTTTATAAAATCACAGTTTATAATATACTTTAAAAAATATTAACAGCTGTTCTCTATCTTGTGCTTAATTCAGAAAGAGATGTAAATTTCCATCTTATGGATCACAAAAACTTAATTTTATATTGCTATCCTACACCCCAAATCCTGTTCAAGTTATATTTGCGTCAAATAGGCCACACATTGCTTGGACATTACATTTTTCACTAATTTATCATTTATGCACCTGTTCTTTGAAAACATCTGGTTTGAGAAATAAATTGCCACCTTCCTCTTCTAAGTGACACCAGGCAGTGATTTACAGAAGTGCCTCCCAGATAAAAAATCAGAATAGGGTCCACTCTATAAACACTGATTTTGGTTGATGGGGAAAACAGTTACAAACACAGTAGTAGTTCAGTCTTTAACTCTTGGTAGATTGTAAGCATAGCGCACCAAAGGAAATCCTCGGCTCTGATAGAAGCAGGCTCTTCCACAGGCCTGTACCTGGTCTGAACTGTCTGAGACAAAGGAATCTTCTTCATCTGCATAGTCCGAGTGGGCCGACTGTGTGCCACAATCAGACCAATAACCCTCTGGTCTTTGGCAAGAAGCCACTGCCAATGCAGGGCAGCTGTGTGATTTTATTAAGTGTTTGCATGATACTGGTTTTGTCAGAAGAAATGATTCACAACAGTCACACACAGTCAGGTTACCCTGCAAGTGAGAGTACATGCCACAGTCATAGTAGAAATCCTGTTCCACACAACCTCCTTGGCTACTGATGGAGACCGAAACCGATCCACTTTTCTTGGTAACACGTCGCTTCAGTAACTTCCAGTCTTCTTTAAACTTTGGATTGAAGAAAACATACAGGACCGGATTCAGGCAAGCAGGCAATGGGAAAAATATCAGAGTAACGGACTTCATTATTTCAGGGCTGATTGAGATTGCAGTGATCAATGGTGCAAATGAGAAAAACGCAACAGGGCAGAAAAAGATGCAATTGGTAAAGATTAGCCAAGCCACATGCTTAATCATGCTAGACTGTGAGTTTTCTGAGAGGTCCTCTTTTTCCAAGTTGCAGTAAAGTTTAGTGTAGATAATGGCCATTAATAAAAATGCTACTGAGTTTAACAGCACTAAGGTTACCGTATAGCCCAATGATGGCGTCTCTCCTGTTGGAAAGGGCAAGCACAAGGGTGATGCAGAATACTCCCCTCTGTGGAAAAGAGGGGAACAGCCTGCTACTGCAGCACCCAGGAAAGCAAACAGGGCAGCAGTCCGGAACCGCTTGAGATGACTGCTCTTCCCATTTTTCATTATATCTTTTGCAGATAAGTTTCTTTCAACAGCTGCTAATGTTAATAAAAATATGGCACTCTCTGAGGAGAAAACTGCAAGAAATCCAGCTACTTTGCAGCCACTGCCCGTCTCCCACCAAATGCCAAATTCAGCGAATCTGCCCCAAGACACAGCATCGAGAAAAGTTAGGATGCCCGTATAGATTCCCATGAATAAGTTAGACACAGAAATCAAGCCTATGAACAATTTGGAGGAAGGCAGTGATGTACAAGATGCAAATGTTGTTAAAATGACAAGTAGGTTGAAAAATAGTGCAACCAAGAAAATGAACCACACAGTAAGACGGATCATCCAGCTTCCCAGTAAATATTCACAGGGCTTAAAAGCACCTAAAATGAAAAAGAGGACAAATGAAAGTTTATGAGGACCATATTTCATATGATAAGGCATGATAAAGTAATGATAGTTAAATGTTCAATAAGTTTGCTACCTTTTGAAAAAATTAGTAGTTCTAAGATACTTCAGTCATGGACTAGGCTTTAATTTCTTTTATCAAATATCTGGCAAGGTCACACAGAGATATTCCAAAGGAAAAAAAATTTACTTCTTCTTATGCTGAATTAATACACATAATGCAGATGTCTAACGCATAAAAGGTACTTGATAATACTGAAGGTCTGGAATCAAATGGTCCATCACTTGCTAGTCTTACCTTTGGAGAGCAACTAAGACCTCCATCAATTTTACTATCTCAGCTATGGATAATAATGCTTGTTTCACAGATCTGTGCAACTTAAGTGAAATTACATAACAGAGTACTTAAGCAGGCTGCCCGGGACATAGTTGGTCTTCAGTAAATATTAGTTCCTCTTTCTTCTTTCTTTGTAGTCCCTATATACTTTATAACTGTACATGTATATAGACATACATATTTAAACATATTTCTACCCATTTCTTATGGTTTTCAAAGGCAACCTGATGATGAAAGTTACAATAGGCATAATCATCCCCATTTTTCATCCAGAGAAACTCACATTTCAAAGCCTCTGATTGACCTGACAAAGACAATCCAGTAAGATAGTATAGCTAGGGTTAAACCACACTGATAATAACTATACAATGCTTGGTACCAAAAAAATAGCCCCATATAACACAAGGATTGCCAGAATTGATTGAGTAACTGAATTGTTTGTTCTAGTAACTGATTTTCACATGCTAGTTATGTCATAAGTGACAACTGTCATATTTTAAAAATTAGGAATGAATAAAAAAATTGACAAGAAGCACAAGAAAACTATGTATTGCAATTATCTAAAAGACATGTTTCATCTTTCTGAACTGACATGACATTTGACATGTGCAATAAACCATTTCAGTTGTCAAGATATGCAAGACCTAAAAAGCTAATTCTGCACAATTTATCTGATTTCCAAGTAACACAAACATTTATAATTTAAATTTTATTTTCATTTCCCCCTCTGGAAGTGCTTTAACACCCTTATCTCTGTATAGGAATTCATCATTCTTTATGAGCGAGGAGCAGCTCATCTGACCTGGGAGAACAGGACATCTTTTGGGAAATGTTTCATAGGTCACTTTCCCCCAAAAAAAGCAGCCAATATCCAGGCTCTGTTTTTGAAGCCTGCTGCATTCTCTTGATCAAACAAAAGGGTCTGGTTTCTCCTCCACTACCTCCTTCTGCATAAGCATACCTATGTGTGTGTTATCATAACTGAGTTCAACCTCACTGCCATCTTAGGGAGGTGACCTCAAGCCAGCTTTCCTTCCAGCCAAACAGTGTGAAAGAAATGGAATTGTTGCATGTTTAAGTCCAGTCTCCCCTTTAAGAAAGATGTTCCCTGCTCACTGGAGTCCAGTTCTTTCTGTATATTCTCCAACACATGAACCCCAGTGGAGCAAATAAGTGAGTTGCATGCACCCCAATTTCCAAAAATCAAGATAGGGACTAACACACAGCAAAATAAACTAAAACAATTCTTGGCTGATCCCAGACATGCATCATAACTTTAAACTTATTCTCTACACAAGGCACTGTGTTAAGTATTCAAAGACTACAAATACAACACTACAAGAAGGTCACAATTCAGCAGTCATCATTAGTGAATTCATAATGCCCAGATAATCCTGTGGCATCATATTAACAAAGAATCTACTTTGTAGACATAATTTAAGCAAAATTAATGAATCCTTTCTTTAACAGTAACATTGTAAAACTATCTTCTCAGATAAATCAGGCAGAATATTACAATCACAACCAAATGTGTGGCATCAATTTAGCAACTTTCCCAAGACTCCTAAGTCCAATGAAGTAAATCAGAAAGAAAAGCCATGATTGCATTTCTAAAAATATTAATAACTCCCAAATTTAAAAATCCTTATAAATCAATGAGTTTGTTGAAATAGACGTAGAGTTAAAGGAGCAGTAAGAAACTGCCTCCCAGCTTGGCCCTCACTCAGGGAAGACTGTTAACATGCAGAGTGGGACTCAGTGGATCTGGCCCTGAAATCCTGCAAGGGATGCCTGAGCTGCTAGTATACAGACCACACTGAGTCAGAAGGTCTTACAGACAGGTTCATCTCATCCCACCATCACTATACAAGAAGTCACATGCCTCCCCCAAACTTTTAAATATATATGCCCCATGTTTACATAAAGTGAGAAATTATGACAAAACAGGCTGGGCGTTACCTGTTGAGGGGGTACAATGGATAATTATTTGACTATGTTCTTCATTTTCAGCATTGCCTGTGACATTTGCTGCATCACCAGTACCTGAATATGGAACATAAAGAATGTTCAATTGAAACTGTTTGTAAAAGTACAATATTTCCCTACCTTTTTTTCTCTTCAATGTGATGTACATTCAACTTATCTGAGCCTTGATAATGTTTAAGGTGGCAGTAACAAAGTCAATGCCATTTTCCTCACAGACTTCATATTGATCTTTCCCAAGCTGATTATAATACAGACACTTTGATTAATGCCTAAGGAGCATTCTAAAAGTTCATGAACTTGCCTTTGTCTTTTGTCACACTATGGTCTTGGAGGATGTTATCTTCTGTGTTTAAATTTGCATACGAGTCACAACCCCAAAATGCACAGCACTGATAAGCATATGGTACCGATAAAGACCTGGTTAAAAAAAATTGTAAAATACACTTTGAATAGCGGCTTCACAGATAGGGTTTTGTCTTGTAAAAACTATTCTCTGAAAACTGCAGTGAGAAGTCAGGAAGACCTGTCATATGTTTTAGGCTGGCCATTTATCCTCCCCAGGCCTCAGTGTTCAAATCTATGAAAAGAGCTCTGGTGGGCAGAAGAAGGACGGGGATGGTTAAGAAAGATATAAGATGTGGTGAATCTGATCAAAATACATTATATGCATGTATAATGAAATCCCTCTGTACAATTAATTTATGCTAATAATTTTTTTAGAAAAAGTTTTGGAAAGTTCATGAAGATCACAAAGATACACCATGAGGACGGGATGTGTGGCTCAAGTGGTAGAGCCCTGCCTCGTGAGAACAAAGCCCTGAGCTCAAACTCCAGTATCAACAAAAAGTAAAAAATAAATAAATGCCATGACCGTATCCTTTCCATAAGGAATTTTAAAAGTTTAATGCAAACTAAGTCATATTTAAAATATCATAACAATACTGTAATCTAAAGTAAAAATCTTATATATGGCTTAACCATCCTCAACGTAACATATGAAACTGGTAGTTTCATTTCTCCAGGTCATTTGTGACTTTGTATCATTAAATAAACTTATACTGTTCATATAAATGTAGTGAAAGTATTTATTCTCTTTTCCACAATAATATTCTCAAGCCCTTTCTCTGCCACTTATAAAGAGGTCTCCCTATAAATCTGAAGTCTCTATGTAGTATCACAGCATTATAATACTTTTATGTAAGCTCACACTAATATAGTAGGTGACATCTTATTGCGCATGACAAGTTCATTATCTTAAAAAAATTCTGAGCAGTTACACTATGTCTTTGAGAACGTCAAGCACTTCTTCAGTCCATGTTCTCAACAACTGTAATAACACTCATGCTGTCATTCACTAAATTTGCAAGGATAGAGTAGAAAATACCCATAAATTATATACTACCAAAAAATGTGGGAACCACAGCAAAAAAACAAAACCAAAAAAAAATACAACACTGTAATTTTGGAGCCTACCATAAACTCAATAAAAAAAGAGAAATAAGCAAAAACACACCTGAGATTACCAAAGTCTTTTGCTGCTAAGGCTTCTTTCAGCTTGAAGTTTCCTACAAGTTTCAGTTGATTTAGCCCATTCAGGCCTTCCGTAGGAAATGCAGTTAATTTGTTGAAACTTACATCTCTAAAATGTGAATGAGACTTCAAGTTAACTCCCTAAGATACAAATCACATTAAAAAAAAGTCTGTACATATTTTCACATAACAAAATTAAGCTCTGGTATGCTAAAATGATAGATATGTCTTGTCATGTAAGAAGCTGTCACTATATCAACATACTTTAGCATACATACTAGAAAACAACTAAATAGAAAAATATTTTCAAGCTGGGTTGGTGGCTCACACCTGTAATTCTAGCTACTTGGGAGGCAGAAATCAGGAGGACCAAGGTTCAAGACCAGCCCATCCAAATAGTTCATGACATACCCCACCTCTAAAATAACCAGAGTAAACTGGACTGGAGGTGTGGCTCAAGTGGGAGAGTGCTTACTTTGCAATTAAGAAGCCCTAAGTTCAAATCCCAGTCTCACCAAAAAAAAAAAAAAAAGTATTTGACCATGTTAAAACATATCCATAATCCTAGCACTCAGGAGACAGGAGAATTGAGAGTTTGAGGCTAACCTGGGCTATCTAGTGAGACCCTGTCTCAATAAATAAATAAATAAAAAAGAAAAGCACAAATTTCTTTAGCACTATCTACTAATTTTGTGATATTACTGTATACAATCATCTGTCTACTTACAGATTAGTAATTGGCCCAAGCTTTGCAAAAGCTCTGCTGTGAATTTCATGGATCAGATTTCTACTCAAATCTCTGAAATTATAAGAGTAACATGTTAATTTTTTTTTAAATAAACACTCAAAATACCAGTCAGTTAACTTAAATTGTACTTTAGAATCTGAGGTAGTAACATGATACCCCTGATGACAAAGATCTTCAACCTTCTCCAGCAACATTTTTCATGTTTATATTCATTGTCCCTCTTTTCTAAAAATCTATTTCTTAAAAATTTGCTCCCTGTAGCAGTAAGTTTAGCTGGCATCTGTTTCAAAACAGCTGTGAATATTCTTTATTTTATCATTCTGGTACCAGTTCAAAAATTGAAATGATGTAAACCTTTGGTACTATTAACTAGGGGAGGAAAAACCCAGCCCCCAACAAAGCTGAAAATAAAAACAGGCTGCACAGTTGTTTGCTTTCTCAAAGGTTAGTGATAAGACTCTGAAGGAAAACAAATAATCAATAAGCAAATAAGAGCATTCCAGGAGGGTTTCAGATAGCATTCTTTTCCAAAGCAGGAAACTAAAAAAACCCTATTAATAGTAGAGCTAGCTTTATGCTCACAAATACACCCCGAAAAATTCTGATATTACAGAATTAACAAACCAGAGAAAATTTATAACCACACTTATATTAAGCCTTAATGGAAATTTAAAGATTGGATAAATTGATTCCAGAGCAAATCTCCTGGATAACAGAAAACATGACAAAGTTGGTTACAAATCATGAGAAGACCTGTTTTTTACTGTTGTAGCCCATCGGTGCTCTAGAGATGATGGCCCTGTCCCCATGGGCTGCCCAGGCCCACAGAAATCCCGTCCACCACAAAGGAAGATGCACCAACCCAACTACCAGTTAAACAATTTTTAGTAGAATGAATGTTTTTGTTTGTTTGCTTTTTGTGGTGCTGGGAACCAAACCCAGGGCCTCGTGCATGCTAGAGAATTGAGCTACTACTGAGCTATATAACCAGCCTCTTTTATTCCTAAAAGGGAATCCACTAAAAAAAACAGATTCAATACATGTAGGTTCTCTTCACTGTCAAGCTTTCAAACTTTATATTTAAACTATATGCATTAATTTAGTGTATTACATTTTCTATACTAGAGTTCTATGAAGGTAGTGAGTGACATGGTTTATAACCTCTATACTCCCAGGCTTAGTAGACTGCCTGGCACAAATGTGTGTGTCTGTGTGTGTGTGTGTGCGTAAGCATGTGTGTGTGCATTTATTTATTTATGTGGTACTGAGGATCAAACTCAGGACACTGCACCTTAATGTCTACCCCTAGTCCTTTAGCTTTTTTGTTTGTTTTTCAGGTAGGCTCCCCTGCTTTTTGCTGGGCTGGCTTTAGACATAACCCTCCCAGCTCTGCCTCTCAAGTAGCTGGGATTGCAGGTTAAATTATACCACCACGCCTACCTTGTTTTTAACATAGGATCTTACTAACTTTTTTTGTCTGGGCTGGCCTCAAACCCAGATCTGCCTATGTCTGTCTCCAGAGTAGTTGGGATTATAAGTGTATTTCATCACATCTAGCCCTAGGTAAATTTTAAAATGAGTGCTTCTGCTATACATAAGCTGTATTTGTTACGACAGACACCTTAAAGCAGGGGCCAGCCAACTTTTCTCTGTAGAAGGCCAAATAGTAAATATTTTCACCTTTGTGGGTCAGCGGCCTCTGCTGTAACTGCTCAGTTGTGTTATACCAGGAGTAAAGCACCTTCAGCAAAAGGCCTGGCCATAATTCAACAAAATATACAAAAACCAGAGGTAGGCTGGAGTTAATGAGTTCAAAAACTTCACTATTGTGACGTAAAAACAAACCAGATACATCACTTAGGTTAAATACATTATACTTTTGTCACTCACTGAAGTACAATATCACTAATTAATTAAGATCAAACAGTACAAAAGAAGATTATTTATAAGTAATAAATAATCTTTATTATTTTGAACAGTATTTTATAACAGAAATATTTTTAAATATAGCTATTAACATGGAAATCATAATGATACATGAATTTATAGCTTGACAACAATTTTGTCTTTAAAAATCATAGACAAACTCACAGAATCCTTAGGGATGCCAGGCCTTGAAAAGTATTTTCCTTTATTTCATAGATTTGATTACGTTGCAATGAACTAAAAACGAAAGAGAAGACAGAAAAATTACTTTCTATCTGGAAAAATAACATTCTTAGTTAAACATTTCTAAGGTTAAATACCTATTCATTTGTATGTAGCATTAATGATCCTGTTGAATGCAAAGAAAATTATCATTTCCCCATCTGTGAAATGAGCAGACTAGACTAATTGGTATTCCATCCTAAATTATACTGGAAGTTAGCTGGTGCACAATCCAAATTCCTTATCAAGTCTACTCAAGTGTGAGAGAACAGAAATGACATAGTGAGAAAGAATTCAAGTAGCACAGGTTAGAGAGGGAGATAAAAAAATAGGAGAATTAGTTCCTCTCTCTTCCTAATGTCCTGACCAGCTCCCATCAGAGCTGTTCTACACAGGCACACAGCGGGTACCAATGTCCATGCCTTGTTTCTCTCAGTACCCAAGATACACTTGCCTGTGTTTTTAGATATAGCTACCCTCCCCTTCCAACATCTAATAGAATGCCTACTAAATGCCTGCTGCATGAAGAGATCTGGTACAATTTGGCACTTTCCTCACAGTAACAATTGATTATATGAATTTCTAATTTGTTAATATTAAAACAATTTACTTAACATAACCTGCTCAACAAACTAATAATATACCACAGCAAAAACAGTAAAAGACCAACTTACATTTCTTCTAGAGCATGGCAACCATTAAAACTCGGAAGGTCTCTTATATTGTTGTAAGATAAGTCCCTTAAAGCAAGAAAAATTAACAAATTAATGTCAATATTAGAATACTGTATCAAAAGCACTACACCCAGAAGCATCAAGAAAGCAGCTCCAAAATCTTCAAAAATAGACATGGCTGAACAAGAAAAGCAATTATTTTTTCCCTAAGACTTTTAAGCTTTGAGAGAACCTTAGTGATTTATAAAGTTTAAAAATATAATGTTGAGTATAGACAATATGAACAATGCTAAAGTATATTGAATTCTACAACAAATATATAAAATACAACATAGAAAATATATAAAGCTTCAGTTTTTTTAAAAAATAACATTCTTTCCAATATTTTTATGCCATAAATAAATTTCTATGCAGTAGAAATTTTAATTTATTTAAAAGCTGTAATGGCAGTAGTATGCTTACTCACGTCTTTTAAAATGTTTATACTTAATAGCAAAATAGTTAATATTTAATCCCAGTTTTCCCTCCTTGGTGATCATCACGTTTAAGTTTGATACCCCACTAAGCCATTGCATTACTTGTTCAGCCAATTCTCACTTGCTACCATCTCCTTCCGCTGAATACTTATTAACAACTTAGTAACTTATAGTTGTTTGTTCTGGTGACAATTTTATACATAATTACTATTCTGATTCAAGAAGGCTTCAGGCTCTACTAGGTTATAGGTGAAGCAGAAGAATATGGGGAGGTAATGCCCCTGGGGAAACTAGAATAAGGACAAGGAGTCAGAATAAGAAAAACAAAAAACAAAACAACAACAACAACAAAAAACAGGCTGAGGTTGCAGGGCTCTGGGTTCAATCTTGGGAGGGAGGAAGGAAGAAAAGAAAGGAAGGAGGAAGGAAGGAGAGAGGAAAGGAGGGAGGGAAAGTTAAGAAGGTAGTTTAAGGAAGGAAGGAAGATTAAGGAAGGAAGGAAAATGTAGGTCAAGGAAGAACCTAGCTTAGTTTTACTTCGCTCTAAGTTATAAGATGTATGACAGACCCTAAAACCATCTTCAGACACACATTATCACCTCTGTAGACTATTGAAACTCTGCCCACTTACACAATAGGAACAAGCAAGAAATAATTATACATTTAAACTCCAATATGAAGTATATTCACAGCTGGGATACATTGAGAAACTCCTTTGAACAGTGACATTGCAATGAAAAATGGAAAACAGGACTGTATAATAGGTACAGTGCAGGGGTTCTTGTGGGAGGGGGTGGTGAATGGAGGAGATGAAGGTGAGGGAATATGGTTGATGGGCTTCATACCTCTTGCAATTGCTTTAAGTGGGGTGGGGAGAGGGGTTGTTGTGGGGGAGATGGTGGGGACCATCTAACCTATGTAAGGCTGTTTGGAATTGGCACAATAAATTCCCTCACACAGTGAATATATACTAATAAAAATGTAGTTATGAACTGTATAGCTTAATATATTACATTGAATTTAAAATTTTAAATGTCTACCTAGATTTGCCATTTTTCACTTATGCCAGAAAAAAAAAAAAAGAATTTATTGAGTTTACTGTGTTAAATGCTAGCAACAGTATTGGAAGTGTAATATAAAAAAAATTTTTTAAAGGAAAAAAACCAAAACTACAATATGAAAATAGTTCATCAAAAATAAAAGTGAACATTTGTAAAGTACATAGCAGAAAGACATAAGAAGGGAAAAGAATCTAACTTACAGAGTCCTAAGCATCTTTTGTTCTCGGCACAAATTATCAGGTATGCTGCTTATCTTTGTACCTGTCAAGGTCCTGTGAAAACACATTGGTTTCATGTAAGAAATAATTCATGTCAGGATAGTAACAAAATGTTAGGCTCATACACAAAAATAAATCCTTACATATTTGCATATGAAAACAGTCTAAGCATCCAACTATCACCTAAAGTTAGGTATGTGGGAAGATGAATTAACCCTCAATACTGATGTCTTCTTCACAGAATGGAAAAAAAGTTGGGGGCACAGATGTTAATTTTGTTCAATGATGAGTTTGATTCCCACATGGACCAAGAGAAAAACAAAAATTCACAGGCATACTCTGGCCACAATTACCTGCAAGCTCTGTCACCTTCTTATGCCCAACACATTTGAAATCAACTTAGCATTCTACCCCAAATACTGTTTCTGTCTTTTCTGTCAGTTGACTTGGCTTAGCATTTTGAAATCATCTCTTATTTTGCTCCCTATCTATGCTCCCACCACTTGCAATCAATCACCAGTTCCTGCTATATCTTTTTCTGTGTTCTAGCATCCAATCCTTTCTCCCCATATTCACTGTTGTGATGCTGATCATGGATGAAATGTTGCAGAAAGCACTGTAGGAATCTGACAGATCATGCTATTTGTTCTGGGGCAAATCCAGTGATGGGCTGAAGCCTCTGCACTTTTCTTGCTCTCCTCACATCACCCACTCAAACATTCTCAACACCTTTGCATTAAAGGTCAAATTAAAACTCCTTTTGAACTTCTTTTTTGTACCTTGGCACATATGAAAATCATGACATTCATACAAAATACCATGCTAAAAATTCCAACAGCTAAAGATCCTGTAGCTAAAGACAGCCAGGTGGGGTGGCTTTAGGCCCTACCTGGCTGACTATCTGGAGGACTGACAGCAAGATCTTAGATGCACCTGTAATCCATTCACAGACCATTGACAAGGAAACTTTGCCGTAACCACATGTTCAGTGTTCAAGACTTGTTATTTTTAAAATCTGGTCCCAATTTTCTAAATTTCTCCATACCACAACCCCAACCCATTGAAAGCATACAATTCTTAGCTGTATTTGATCATCTGTATGCCATCCCTGAGCATATTTTTGGTATTTCCAGTATTAGTAAATCCAGCCATTCTAAATAAAAGACTCAGCTCTGGGTCTCCTTCATGAAGCCTTCTCTGATGATCTAAGTCAATCGGTCCCCCTTCTGAATTCCTAAAGCACTGCTTCCAATTTGGTACTTAGTTATTGCCTTATATTTTTAGTGACCTTTTCTGATCTTCTCTCCACATAGTAGGCAGAAACTCAATACCTCGTTCTCCATATGTAATATTCCCAAAGGGAAATGTTGAGCAATGACCACAGACCAATCATCATCACCAACAAGGACTGGCACCCTGCTAGCACTCAGCCACATTATCTTTACTTGACCCCTCTTCAAAATGCCACACTTACAGACTCTCTAGATGGACAGTTCCAGTCAGATTGGGGAACCACTGAACCATGCTTGCACCACGAATGACTCTTTAAGAAATTGGGGGAGAAAAAGTAATTTAAAATAAACTGTCTTTCATAGATATTTTCATTATACTTTTAAGCATTTTGAAATTACAGTATTACTATTAACTAAATATAACCTAGTTTCATATTGTGAAGGTACGTGAAAACATGATATAATTTGGTCAAGTGTTCACATAAATAAGAACCACTGTAAATTTTCAGAGTCATCTTTTTTACTTCAATCCAAGGGGAAAGAAATAAAAGATTGCTGTTTTCTGAAGCTACAATAATACATTCTTATTTTCCATTAAAAGGACTATATAAATATTCAGGGCTTTTGTTTTTTTGTTTTTGGCAGTACTGGAATTTGAACTCAAGGCCTTGCACTTGCTGAGCAGACACTCAACCACTTGAGCCACACTCCCAGTCTTTTTTTTTTTGCTTTAGGTATTTTTTGGAATAGGATCTCACATTTATACCTGGCTTGAACCTGATCATCCTATTTATGCTTTGCACCTGGCTGAGATGACAGGTGCACACCACCATGACCAGCTTTTATTGTTTAAGATGGGGTCTCACAAACTTTTTGCCTGGACTAGCCTTGAACCATGCCTCCCAAGTAGCTAGAATTCCAAGCGTGAGCCACCATGCCCGAGTTTGGGTGTGTTTTTAAACTTGCCTAATACTTACAAGGAATGCAGATCAGATAGATTGTGAAATGCTGAGTTTCCCACAAAAGATAGAGGATTATCATACAAATGTCTGTTTAAAAAAAAAAAGCAAAAGAAAACAATGTTTTCATATGTTTACCAGCACCCTAAGATTAAATCTATATTCACAATGTACATTTATCTAAAAGCCTGAATTTTCATTCTTTATCCACATGCTGGGCATTGTGCAGGGATATACTTACATGATTATATATTAAAAGAAACTTTTGAACATACTTACATGGTTCGTAAGAGTGGATTACCACTAAATGCTCCATCAGGGATAACAGAAATAGAATTACTATGAAATCCCCTAGAAAGACAGGAGAATAACATTTTGAAATGCATATCCCCTATGAAATAAGTTAAAACCTAAGCTTCTATTGATATTCAGCATTATAAAAAGCATAACTGATAACATCCACATATACATAAGCATTTAAAAAAATGTGGGGAACCTGAATTTTTATTTCTAGCCCATCTTTTTCAGGACTATACCTAAATCTTCTAAAACCCACTGCTTAGCCTAGTATCTAACAAGTTCCTCATATGCATTTATCTGTTGCTTCATCATCAAAGAACTTTATACCATGAAAATCTTGAGGTGTTTTAGTTCCCAAATCTCTCTCACTGTAGCCTGCATTTTGTCTTTAGGCAGTGCATGTTAGACTAGCAGCTGTCAACTCATGACACACAATCTTTGTTATACCATATACATTCCTATCTCTGCTTATGACAAACCCCAAATGCTCCCTCATTCCTTTCATTTATTTAAATTTTTACATTTGTTTCAAGTCTGGTCAAATCCATTCCCTTTAGTGATGCCTTTTCCAATGACCATAAGCCTCAGTGAGATCTTTTTCTGGAATGATTTATTGATCTTCATTCAACACCTATTTCTACTAGAAATCTGTCTATATTCATGGTCTGCCTTCCCAGTGAGACTCCCTATAGGCAAAGAGTGTACATCACATCTTTTTGTTTCAGCAGCATCTTACCCTATGTAGTAATCTATGTTCAAAACTATTTGTACTGGTTAATGCAATCCGATTTGTATGACTGAGTAAGTGTGTGTTTGTGTGTACTGTGGATCACTGTAATAGAATGAAGATGCTGTAAGGTCTCATTGGAACATAGAATGGTGAGTTCTATGGATATTAGGCATTAGATAACAAAGTAATACTCACAGCTCTTTTAGGCTAGGAAGGGCTTTAATAGCCTGAGGAAATTCCTCCAAGTTATTATAATTCAAATCCCTTGGGGGGAAAAGGGAGAAAATAAGTCAGAATATGAATAGTCATCACAATTCATAAGGCCTTTTAGTACAAATGAAAGCTAAAAGATCACATGCTCTAGTTAGTAATCTTTCTTAGCAACCATATTATCATTCAAAACCTTATATGAGTTTAATTGAATTTATAGTTTCTAATATTGCATAGGAAAAAATCAGGCATCTTCTATGATGTTTTTTAGGTCAATAAATCTACAAGTTTGAAGAATTCTCAGAATCACTTACCACTGAGGGATTAAAGAAACAAATTTTCTGAACGGTATTTCTCAGAAAATTCACCATGACATGAAACTGAGGCTTCCATTTGGAGTTTAGAGTGGCTTCTTGAAATTCTGGTATGAGGGTGGCTGACCTCAGCCCCACTATCAGCATGGAAACTTGAGATAAGAATAACCAGGAGAAGTACTAGGGTCGATTCACACAATGAGGTCCTCATATAGGTTATGAATTATTGAAAATGTTATGTCAGTTAGGAGAGGGATAAAGCCATGGTGGTCAGCAGTAAAAAGTCTAGTTCTGAGAATGTTTCAATGTTAATTTCTCTTAACATAAGGAGCATATTGGCATATGATTATAGCATAGTTAATTTCAGAATGAGAGTAAAATAAAAATTCCAGGTTCTTTGAGACTTGTTTTGTTTTCTACACAGAAGAAAAAAAATGGCAAAAAGAAATTAAACTGACTAGGAAAAAGAGATTTTTTTTTTTTTTTTTTAAGGGAGGGCAGTGCTGGGGGCCTCATGCTTGCTAGGCAGGCACTCTATCACTGGAGTCAGGCCTCCTGCCCAGACTTAATTTTAATATAATATGAATAGCATACATGACCTAGGGCCCATTCAAGCTTTTATCTGTCACAATAAAAATAACACACTTAGCAAAGGAGACCTGAGTTTGGAACGAGCTTCCTTAAGATCCTTAAGTGTCTAACGATGTCCTATTGTTTAATTGTTTAGACAGGAAAGTGGGTTAATAGAGTCCTATAAGATTTTTAGTCTTTTCAGAGGCTGACAGTTAAACAAAATATTATAAACCCTAAACATTCAAATAAGGCCTTACCCATGTGATATTCATTCTCTGAATCATTTTACTACATCACAATAGAAAATATCATGTATCATGCATGAAATGTCATAATAAAACCCATTAAAATGGTCCCAAAAAACCCCAGGCCTTAACAATATAATAACAAGGCCAGAATTCAGTGCCTTATGCCTGTAATCTGTAATCGTAGCTACTTGAGAGGCTGACATCAGGAAGATTAAGGTTCTAGGCCAGCCTGGGTTAAAAAATAAAAAAAGTTCAAGAGACCTCACCTCAACAGAAAAGGCTGGGCATGGTGGCACGTGCCTGTCTTCTCACCTACAGTAAAAAGCCTAGACTAAGAGGATCACGGTCCAGGTCATCCTGGGCAAAAAGTTAGACCCTATTTCAAAAATAACAAGAGCAAAAATAACCAGAGCAAAAGAGGTAGAGTGCCTGCCTAGCAAGCACAAAGTCCTCAGTCCAAACTCCAGGAATATAAACCTAAAAAAACATTTTTCCTCCTTAAAAAAATGTTATATATCTTTGAATAGAGGCAACAATGCAACTAATATAAAGTAAAACATCAACAATAAACATCCTGCTGTCAGGGCTGGCAGAGTGGCTCAAGTACCCCAGCACTGCAAAAAAGGAAGAAAAAGCAAGGGATAAAGAAACAGCCTCCTCTCAATTATACACAGCTGCCTGGGGTCTGTTACTGAAGTAGTGGTGCAATACACTGCTGAAACAGCCAGAAATCCCCAACATTTCAGCAAGTGGGAACAACAGAAGTATCATATATAAAATATAAACCTTAATTCGTCACGTTTTAGCATGCGGGGAAGCAGATGCAGAATTTTAAAAACTCAATACAAACAATTAGCAAGACAACTGAGATCATGGCGGAAAAAAAACCTATCCAGAACTAGTTTTAGAAGCTTTAAAGTTCCCAAACTGTCATATACTTAAATCTCTGCAGATTGAGCTGGTTTTAATATGCATTTGGGAAGAAGGGTCACGCAATTCACACTTAGGTGCCATTTTTAAACATAAACAGATTATTATTATTCACAACTGGCTTATTTGATGACAAAAATATAGTGTTATGTTAAAGCGGGCAAATTAACAATGACCTGAACTCAAGAACAATGTCTTTATTTTTTCTGCAGTGAAATATAAAATCCTATTATCAGTCTCACAATGTGATCATTCAAAATGTGAATATACTTACAAGGTCTCCAGGTTATCTAGTCCATCAAAACAGTGTTGACTTAGGCTTTTAATTTTATTGTTGTGAAGATGCCTATGAGAAAATAAGCATCAAAGTGACTTACATCTTCTAGTAGCAACTATTAATTGTTTAATATGCCTAAATTGGTGTGGCTTAAAGGAATGGTGTAGCTAAACACTTCAGTACTTGACTACGGAAAACAATTACCTTTTGCCTTGCACAATATAGACTCACTGAACATAGTATGCCAATAGAAAGGAGAAATCTCACTAATGAAAAAATGCTACACACAGCATTTACATATGTAAATGGCACAAAACTTTACATGGCACAAAACTTTAGTGAGCTCTCCTATGGTAGGAATGGTATGAGGTACATGAGTTTGTATCAACAAGATCGAAAACAGATTTTAAAAGAAATGCCACTTTATAATGTCTGAGTTTTGGAAGATTAAAAATACAGAGAATTTCCTACTCTTCAAACAGAAAAGTTGGAAAAGTATGAAAAATACTTGGAACTTATTTCTATGAGTATCTCAAAGTTGTTTTGCCTCTTTTAACACAGAATAAACAAATCCATTTCTGGGACACAAGAAAAAGCTGTATAAGTATTTGGTGAATGACCCAATTTTTCTCATGAATATAAGTGACCATTTGTTTTAGGGAGACTCAACAGCTATTACTTGATATCCATTTTTTAAATTCTCCTATTTTGTATTTCAAAAGTTAGCAAGTTTAATCTTGTACAAGGGCAACTCCCCTAAATATTAACTATTCAGAAGCAGGATTGGTGAGGTATTTCATAATAATTTGTCACAGGAAACCTGGTTTTGCCCCAAATTAACATAAGTATGTGGCACTACGAGGGATGGACACTTACAGAACCACCAGGCTTGAAAGGTTGGTAAATGCGAAGTCAGGAATGCTTGAGATTTTGTTGAGCGCCAAGGTCAGCGCCTGCAGAGTAGGCAAGTTGCTGAGGGGATGCACGGGCACCTCAGTCAAGCTGTTGTCGTCCAGCCACAGGTGCCGTAACTGAACAAGCCCTTCAAAACTGTCCTCTGGGACTGAGGTAATATGGTTGGCATCTAAACGCCTGACAAAAAACAGAAACAGTCACGTTCAGTAACAAATTCTGGTGGGAATGAGTAAATCTGAGTCATACAATTCTCAGAGATTTCAAAACAAAAAGGAATTATAAATGTGACAAGAGCCATGGTGAAATATATATACATATATATATATATATATATATATATATATATATGTATGTATTTTATTTAGTTGTTTATTTCTGCAGTACTGGGGTTTGAACTTGAGGCCAACCCTATCCCTTTTGTGTGATGGGTATTTTCTAGATAGGGTCTCACAAACTATTTGCCCAGGCTGGCTTTGCTGATCTCTGCCTCCTGAGTAGCTAGGATTACAGCATGAGCCACTGGTGCCTGGCTAACAATATATTTTTAAAGATATAGTTTGACAATTTTCTTACATTGTTTATTTATATACTATGGTGCTGGGCATTGAACTCCGGGCCTTCAGTATGCTAGGCAAGTGCTGCACCACTAAGCAGCTTCTCCAACCCTTAAGTTTGGCAACTTTTAAATTTAGGAAATCCCGAGTTTTAGTTTCTTTTCTTGTTTGTTTAAGGTACTGGGGACTGAACTCCAGGCCTGTTGCTTGCTAGGCCATGTGAGCCACACCCCTTGCCCCTCCTGCTTTCTAATCCTGCTCCAACTTCTGCTCCTGTCATAACTCTTGCCCCAAAGCAAGTTCTGGCCTTCTGTTCCCAACTAACAAGCCCTAGACTGAGGTGCATTCTCCTACCTAGAGGCAGATTTGCAGGGATGACTGAAAGGGGAGCACTCTAGGGAACTGAGTAGCTCCCTTAATAGTCCACCTACCGAAAATTTTTAGACTTCTATCCTCTTTGGGCTTTCTAAAACTTATCCCTGAAAAGAAACTGGCATCTTCTATGCATCAGACTGGCAATATAGTGGCAACAGGCCTGTTTAGGAGAATTCTTTTTTTTTTTGCAGTGCTAGAGTTTGAACTCAGAGCCTCCCACTTGCTAGGCAGGTGCTTTACCACTTGAGCCACATGTCCAGCCCTTTTTTGCTATAGTTATTTTTCAGGAAGGGTCTCCCATTTTTGCCCAAGGCCAACCTCAGACCATGATTCACCTACTTAAACTTCCCACATAGCTGGAATGACAGATGTACACTACCACGCCTGGCTTATTAGTTGAGATTAAAGGAAAGAACATGCAGCTTAAGCAGTAGAATGCCTGTTTGAAAGCTCAAAGCCCTAAGTTCAAACCCCAGTCCCATCAAAAAAAAAAAAAAAAAAAAAAAAAAAACCAAAAAGAGATTGAGATTATATTTTTTTTTGCCCAGGCTGACCTGGAACCATGATCCCATGATCCTCCCAATCTGTACTTTCAGAGAAGCTGGGATTATAGGCATGAGCCACTGAGCCTGGCTAGGAGATTTGTTTTAATAAATAGGAACATGTTCAAACACATAGACACAATTCACAACCTCCTGGAATTTCCATTTTCAGGAACAGACAAAAACAAGTAAAAGCAGAAACTGGGCAAGGGGTGTTTTAGACAAAGGTCAAGGCTGAGACCCGGCAGCAGAAACCAGCTTGGTGAGATCCAGCAACAACCAGAAGGTCAGAGTGACTAAAACAGAGGAGGAAAGCAGTGGAGGGTCCAAGGAGACAGGTGGGGTATGTAAGCAGAGTCCAGATTATGCAGGCCAGGTACAGGGTTTGGATTGAATATAATTACAAATTGAAAATCTTCCCCAGTTTCTCAATGTTATTGCAGCTAAAATGTTTAAATTGCTTATTCTATCATGATAATGTACATTCATATTTAATAAAATAATGAGTGATGGCCTACAAGTAAACACAATAGTCCACTGAAGTTAAGTTTTCTCTATAAAAGTGTTTCATTAAGATATGGCAAAATAGAGTAAGAAGGAAAATAATCCACACCTTTTTAACATAAACCTAATACTATAAATATTAATTAGCTATCTCCTGTTAAGTCTGTGCCATATACCAAAGAAAAGGGATAGCCTTAACTTTAAGTAAGATAACCAGGTGAGTTCTGAGCTGAGAAAGTAATGAGGATATCTTCCATACAAAACAGTGACATAACAATAAAAGCATAGATACAATTCTCACTGTACTAAAAATTCCCCAAAATTGGAACAGTACATATAAGTAAGAGATTATAAGGAAGAACTATGGAAAAATGGAAGAAATTACAAGAAAGAACTATAGAAAAATTGAACCTTAAATAAGAAGTTATATGAGAAAAAGGATTTATGGTAACTCAAAAGGTTAATCCTTATACCTCAATTCACATGTGGGTGTTGATCACATGCCCATCAATGTAGAGTCTGCATTTACACTGAATCAGTGCTTTAGGGAAAAAAATGTCATGATATGTGGCTTTGTATCAAGAACCTACACTGTTAACATTTACACCAAGAAAATGTTATAACTGATTATTTTATTAGATGTTAAATAGCAGCATATCTCATGAAGTAAAGCGATTTTGTGAGTCTCAAGATATTCTATTAAAACTCCGTATAACAAGATACAACTATTAAAGGCAATTTATTGTTAAAAGGCCGACAATATAGTAAGTGCATTCTCTTTTTTTGTCTTGAATAATATGCTTCTATTCTCAAGAGACTATTTTATATTTAAGACTCATATATTTTAATTTCTTGTCGTAAAATTATAGTAACAAAAAAATACTACATGAAGTTTTAGTGTTGATGTCTGTTATCAAAAAACATCTGATCTGTAAAATCAAGTTTTCTCTAACTTATCAATAATGTAAATATTATAGTTATAAACACTTTTAAAATATTAAGGAAAATCTAGGAAATGTAATCTTTGAGATCCTTTAATATGTGATCTAATGTAAAGAAAAAATTCTAGTGGAGCTCACTAGGACATATCATTTTCATAGCCTGCTCAGAAATACCTTTCATTTTCATGGCTTTGTGAGAGTCTGTTATGCTATTTTTTAAATTAATACTAACAATTCAGTATCAGATTTTAGAGTCATCATCAAAAACATACTTGCATCAAGCCACTTCTGGTCAATTCCACCCCCAATGAACTTTGATCCTTTTAAGCACTATTCAAAAACCACAAGGAAATCTTTCATGTAATTCGGGTCTGAAGATCAGATTTTCAAACTGACTCAAGTGCTGATAAGACTGTTTTACACCACGACAGAATTTCAATTATATCTAACTTCGACCACTACACCCACTATGCTAACAAACTCATGAACATTTCCTTCTTAAATAAAGCAGGCCTGATCCATAGCACCTCCTCGAGTTTCTGCTGCAGAGAAAAACAGACCATTGCTTTATAAAGAGGAAAAAAGAAAGAAAAAGTTTATTGAGTCCCCTCTCTATCTTTATCACAATTTTGTAGATAATTTAAACTAAGCAACTTAATGAATGATGAGCACAGTATGGTTTTTTAAAAAATATTGGTTGGGGGGGGGAACCTATTAATTTCTGTGGGAAAACATAACTTTAAATCATCTCCATTACTAATGAACACCACGTGTAGTTTCATGTACTTATTAACCACAAACAGAAAGATCTAGCTGTATGTTTTCTTGGTAATTTTTCTGCCCTAAAGTTGAAAATGAGATTTTAGTCTTCTCTTTTTGCCTTCAAACTAGAAAAAAGATTGAGTACTTTGCCCATTACATCTTGGGAAATAACGACTGAATGGGAAAGGCATAAAGTAAAATGAACTCTGAAGAAGCAAACAGAAAACAAGAACAAGAACTATTTAAAATGTTTAATGAATTTAGGTCTAAGGCAGGTCAGATCCCTCATTGCACGTACATTTGCCTGAGGTGAGCGAGCATGTTGGCTCAGCAAAATATTTCTGTAAAAAAACTCTTTCTAATCCATTTGTTTTATTTTATTTTATTTTTAACTTTATAATCCATTCATTTTAAGTGTCTACTCAGAATCTATCCAATTAGCTGTAAAGAATAACAACTCCTTATATTCTGTAACATAAACATTTTTGTAAAGTGAACTACTTAATATACTCTACCTAAAACTTCTACTTGAACTACAAATTAAATGGCCAACACCCTGGCAACTCCTTGTTAATGACAGATAGAATTTAAAGTTTAACTTTTACGGCTTATATTTTATTAGTACGTATTTTTATTCCCACATTCCCTTCCCATTTACTATTAGGATTTCTGCAAAGAAATTCAGATTAATTAATTCTAAAGCAGGTTTGTCTAGTTCTGAATCCCTAAATCTGCCCTTACGAGCTGTGTAGTGTTGGGCAAGTTACTTAAAATTCTCCCTTCAGCCAGTGTCCATCACCTCTCATGAACTTCAATGCAAAAAAAGCACTTAAGGTTTATATTTTAAACAACTTTTTTATAAAAGAAGGAAGTGTTAATTGAAACTTTTGAAATTAGTGACTGTACATGGTGAAAAATAAGAGCTGAAACCTTGAACATGCCACATTAAACCACACTCTTTTAAAAAAAAGTTCACGTAAATTAAGTTACCATCAAAGTGTGCTCTAAGTTCACAAGTAAGGAACTATTATCAATTTGTCCTGATTATTGATTGATACCACCTCAAACAGAAACTTCTTTATGGATGGCAGAGCACAAGACACTAATAGTTCTGTACAAACTTAACTCTGGCTCCAAAAAGGTATGATTACCAGCCATACACAAGTTCATGGAAGTACACCCCATGGATGTTTCTCCCAGCTTCTGAGATAAGAAAGAAAGCAAATCAAACCACCTCCTTTTCTCTCACCAAATGACATTTTGATAACAGCAACAGACCATCCCATTTTTATCACAGATAAGAGGACAAACCTCTCCTTTTCTTGGGACTCCAGTTCTTTACTCATTTAACTACCAGAGTGCCTCCCAATGATTCAAGAATGCAGAAGATCAAAAAGTTACTTACAAAGACTGCAGAGCACTCAGTCCACGAATGGCTTCACTGGGTACTGTTTTCAACTGATTATTCTGGAGAGTTCTGGAAGGAAATTTTTGGTTAGTGATCAATAAGCAATTTATTTTTTTCTTAGAAGTGTTTTGAGATAATTTTTCCACAAAATATTTATTTGCAAAGGCCAAAAAAAAAAAAAAAAAAAAAAAGGTGTGGAGGTTGGAAAGCACCCAAGACAATAAAATTGCAAAAAAGCAAGCATTCAATATAAAGAAGCATTTGCTACAAAGCCATGACTTACAAGTCATCTCCTAACACACACCTGATGGGTAACCCAAAAAAGGGCTGTTTCTTTCCTGGGAATTAAGGCACCCTACTTAATGTTCATCAGCCTGGATAGTGTTAATGTTAACTGAGAGGTATAACAAATTAATTGGGAGGTATGAAAAGCAAACCCATTAAAATTTCTAATGCCTTTTAAAATTAAAATAAAGCAGAGCCCAGAAACATGGACATTAGATAAAGCCAATTTTGCCAGGATTGTAGATTCTTTTGCTCTCAGGAAGTAGCAGCAATGACTTTAATGCATACAGAACAAGTGTAGAAAATGAGTATTAATCATCTAAGAGTTAGGGCCTGGAAAAGAGACATAGATCCCTACTGAAAATGAAATCCTTTTAACTTTTGCCTACAGCCACTCCTGTCACATTAACGAAATGACTGCCTGGCATAACCATAGAATGGAAGAGGTGAAGATCCACCTACCTCACTGAATTAGAGGCCCAGTGACCTTGCCCAGCTAGGTTGTGACAAAAGTGAAAGAAATGGCACAGTCAGTCCACCTGTTTCTCAATCTGCCACACTCCTAGCTCCTGGCCAATGCCAAGAATTTATTTCCTGGTCTCTCTCTGGCTATATAAATCATGGGCATCTCAATTCCTTCAGCTCTGAAACACTTTTAATATTTGAAACTCTTATAATTTCCTTTAGGGTCAGCTAAGTCAAAGTTCTAGTAGCTACTAAGTAGGTAGAAATGAAATCTTGCCAGTAAAGATTAAATATCATTTAGATTTAATGCATGTGCTTCATAAAAAGCCTAATATTTAACTGAAATATACTGGAGGTCAGAATACATATTATTTAGAGTTTTAACTTTTGTTATCTAGACCCAAGATTCCCTAAATCAACCTCTAGCCTCCCACACTGCCCATTGGCCACTTCTTAAGTCTTCTAATCCTGAACTAAAAGAAACTGTGCTTAACCTAGCTCCAAGCATGTTGACTATGCACAGAGAAAACAAACAGCCAGCTGTGAAACTCTAAAATTGCATTACTTACAGAAGTTTGAGTTCTTTCAACCCAGACAAGGCCTTTGGATGGATAAAAGAAAGGTCGTTGCCAGCCAATTGTCTAGGGAAAAAAAAGTTGCAAGAGAAAAAAATAGTAATTCAGACTTAAAATTCAGAACTCACAATAACCTAATCTGTGATGAAAGCTCCATGTGAAACATTTTGCAAGTCTATCTGACATTAAACATGGACTTAAACCTTTGCTAAAATGATCCCAAGATTCTTCCAATGAGATAAGTGTCTCCAGCAATTTTTTTTCAAACTTCCCATACAATAATTTAAACAGACACATTTTTATTCTGGTGAGGTCAAGCAAACTAAAACACATTAAGCCAAATTAAGTTTTCTATTCATGGTCACTGTGCAGCTTGCAGTGTTTTCCAAGGGCCCCATAAATGCAGACTACTAGTCAGCAGGCAGGAGTGTTTATACAGATCAGAGCAAACCAGTCTGTCAAGGAAGAATGCCTTCGGGTCAGCCTGTTATCTCGGCATAACCAAGGGTAGCATATTCTGGGTGAAAAGTTAAGTCACTGGAAGCCTAACTTCTCAAATAAAGGCCACATAAACATTTTTAAAGAAAGTGGTTTCCGAAAGAGAATTTGAAATGGCAAATTTAAATGGGGATAAGAAAGAAGTATGGAAAGGATATGAATTCTTTGGGTCCTTTTAAAAATATCTTAGCACACAATTCACTTTCCTTCCCATTTTCCCAGGCATACAGAAATGGTAAGAAGAGCAGAGCAGAAGATCTGAGGAAGGAAAAGCAGAAATGGGACAGAAACTCATATAAGTCCCTTGGAAACGGGTGAACTGCCAAACAGTTTTCAAGTCTTTACTTTAAAATGATAGCTGTGTGTCCTTCTGATCAAATACAGGACTCTCAGTCTTTTCATTCTGTCAAGACAGTCTCTCAGGCACCTGGATATTAAAACTTTTTTTGTTTGCTTCTTTGTTTGTTTTGGTAGTTCTGTGGGTTGAACTCAGAGCCTGGAGCTTGCTAGGTAGGTGCTCTACCACTTGTGCCATTCCCCCAGCTATTTATTTATTTATTTATTTATTTATTTAATGCTCTTGTGTTTCATGTCTTGGGACCACAAAGTTATGAAGTCTTCCTTTAAAATCTAAAACTTTAGGTGAGGTGTGGTAGGGCATGCCTGCAATCCCAGCTATGCAGGAGACAAAGACAGTCAGAGGCTTTCCTAACTTAGGAAAAAAGCATGAGACCCTCTCAAAACAAAAACTAAAAAAGCAAAAAAAGGGGCTGGATGCTTGGCTCAAGTGGTAGAATGCCTACCTAGCAAGAGCAAGGCCTTGAGTCCAAATAAATAAATAAATTGTATAATTTTAATTTACAAAACTAAAAATTTATAATGCCTCCTTCACAGGTCTATTTCCATGCTCCTTTCTACTCTGTCTGTAAGTAGCTTACACTCCTGAGCCTTATTCATCAGTTTATTCATTCACTAACAAATTATGTGCTTCAAATAAATTCCAACCACTTAACATCCTTTTCCCTCTCCTCCAGTCTGTTGTACTCACCACCCTGATTTTAGGGGACACAAGGAAAGTTCCTTTCCACCTGTAAAACTTGAAGTTACTGAGGTCTAAAACTCTATTTAATTTAGGCACATTATTTCCTTCTTAAGTTTTGTCCCAGCTAATATGCAAAATAAGCTCAGAAAGGATTAAAAATCCAGTCCTTATCCAGTATTAACATAATGGAGATGGAGTATTAACATATATACTGAAGACGAGTGAAATGACTAGAAAACCAAAAAGGTGAGTGAATGATTTCTTGACAGCAAGGGTACAACGCTGGATTCTTAGGCAACACCACAGGTTAATGCACCTCAGCTCCCCAGGCACTTTTTTCCTTACAAGCAACTTTAGCGCCTGTGCTCCGTATTGCCTGCCTTGGAAGGCTTTTCATATTTTAGATTTCACAACATGTAGCATCAGCCTTGTTAATGTCAATTAACATGGAGAGTAGCCTGAAGAATCTCTGAACAGACAAAGCCAGTTAAGCCTCACATGTAACCAAAACCTTGCTTGATTTTCAAACATTAACAAAACTTGAGTTATTTCTTGTAAATATTAAAGAAAACCAAAACTTAAGCTCAACCACTCAGAAGCAGCCAACAAACTTAGTAACTATCTACTTGTTACTGATCAAATATTTTCTTTGCTTCACTTTTTTGTTGGTACAATAAAAGTTTCTCCCTTGCCTTCTCTCCGTGGAGCTACCAAACCTCTTCTGGTTGGGAGCTACCCAACTCATGAATTGTTTTTTGCTCTAATATACCCTTAAAACTTTTACTGTTAAGCTTGATGTGGGGTACCCACCTGTAATCCCAGCACATTACAGGTGCTGAAGAGAGGCTGAAGCAGGAGATCATGAATTCAAGGCAAGCCTGGGCTACACAGCAAGACCCTGCCTCAAAAAAAAAAAAAAAACCCTAAACAAATAATAAATTAATTAATTGAAAAATAAATTTTCTGTGCCTCAGTTTACTTTTTTAAAAAGCTTCATAGCCTTTTACCTTCCAGAGTTCACCACACATAAAACAAAGGACTGAAGAAAACCATTAGGAAGCCTCTTCAGTGCTTCAATTTTAAAGCATTTCTCCTTGGCAAAATTTTTCTGCTTCTAAACTAGTCACCTTCTCCTCTACATCCCTTAAAAGCTTCATCTTGCAACCTCATTTTCACCACTTAAACACCCAACTCAGATGCTACTTTCATTGAAAACTTCACTTCTTAAAAACATGCCCTATGCATACATACTTGGAGCACAAAATGAAACCTGGTCACTAGTTGTTTCTGGCACTTCAATCCTACAGGTCAAGTACAAATGCTTCCAAAAACAGGGCATGCACCTCATACTTTTGTTACCACCCATCAATATTCCAAGTCATGAGCTAGAAATTGCCCTCTCCTTGAAAATGCTCCACCATGTCAGTATCACAGCATCCTGTGGTCTCTTAGTGCAAACTCAGAACAAATACTCTTCAAGGACTTCTACAGCCCAAGCTCACTCACTGACTTGAACTGATGGTGCTCACAAATGCAATGCAAGATGTTTAAAAGGTCACATTTGAAAAGATCAAATTGCTCCTTAAGGGCCTTAAGAGGCAGTAGCCATCTTTCCTCAAATAGCCTGTGACTGTTCTTCCTAGCTGTCTGAAAGACCAGTGTTAAAAAGCTAGGGTCTGCCAAAAAGAAATACTATAAACAGAGTAAGGCTTTCCAGGATTCTTATCTCTTTGTCTCTAATATTAGTTTTTAATATCCTTGTATCTATAGGCTTTCTTTGAGGAGTTCAGAGTATTGTGCTGAGCTCATGAAAAAAGAGTATTTTATAAAGTAACAAGTGAGGTGGCAAAACACAGAACACCTGATTATCTTAACTTGTCAACAAAAAAGAATGTTTAACCACATTAGCCAAAATATTTGCTTCCTCTTCCCAAATCTCTGGTCTTTTATAAATCATGAGAAAACTAAAGTAACCTGACTTCAAAAAGCATTCTCTTTCTTTTCTATTTATTGTTAATATAAATGACAAAATGAGCTCCCTGCATGAGGCTTATCCTGAAACACAAGCCAACTATCTTGAGAAATAAACACTCCCCAGTATGTGGTGGATGGTGATAATGCTGCCCAAGAGGACACATTGCTTTGATTACTTTGTTTCTTACTAGAGTCAACATATCATGTGGAACCTTCAGGAATGTATCCACCTCAGTTTATCAAACTGTTGTGTCCACCAACAGCAGCTTGAAGAAGGTGCTGCAAGCTTATAATTACATCCTCCAGAGCCTTTTCACAGTTGGCTTGTCTTATGGGGCCAGTTATTCTTATAGCAGATCCTGGGGATGCTTCATGTCTAAAAGCTTAGATCCACAAAAGAGCAAAGGAATAGTAGGCAAGGGAAAAAGTCCAAAAATCCTTGGAAGAAAAAAAAAACCTCTGAGCCCACAGTAGGTGCAGGTACTGTGATAGTAACAGATGGTATACATACATCTTTTCATTTTTAATCGTCTCATGGCAACAGCCCCACTTCTTGAGTACCTGAGAAGTCAGGTGACTTAGCATAAGTCACACAGCTGGAAAATGGAGCCAGCATGCCGGTTCTTGGTTCTTACCTGGCTGGCTGCAATATTTGTCAACTTCCTCCTGACCTGAGATGCCTCTGAGTTGTCACCAAAAGATTAGGAAATAATTCCCAGAGAGAAGAGGTGGAACACAGTAGACTTGGGCAAATTAATAGCCTTTTTTGAGCTCTCACCCAGCAGCCCAAAGCTAACAAAACCTGCCTATGCAGTAGGAACTGCAATTATGGGAAAATTTCTAACAGACCAATAATGCATCCTTTTCTCAGTCACATGACCAGGGAAGGGAGTGAGAAAGGGATTCAGCTGTGAGTACCCAAAAGTAGGGGCTTATACTGTTGCAGGTTTTGTTTTGTTTTCTATTTTTACTTTTTTTTAGCAACCCTTAAGAAAAAAAAGAGAAGGCTGATGCTGAGGAAGAATTATAACCAATGGCCCTTTTTTAGCAAAGATTAGCTATTTTCTATTCCATGCCTCAGTCTGTATTTCTGTGTCACAGCTGACAGCTATTTTAGTCTCTCACTACTTGAGGACCTACTGGCTACCTCAGTAATTAGTTAAATGATATTTATAATTTTTCTTTTGTCCTACTCTCTCTTTATATATGTATATAAAACTATTCTTCCGGTTGGAAGAGTAGCTCAAGTGGTAAAGCTCCTGCCTAGTGAGTGTGAGGCCCCGAGTTCAAAGCCTATACCACCTAAAACTATTCTTCCAATGGCTGTCAATTCCTAAAGAAAAAATAATCATTAAGGTGAGAATAGAAGGGTTAAACTGGTAAAATTTCTGCATGGTCAGGTAGATAGCCTCAGGCATCACTTCTTTTCCCCTTTGCCCTGATACTTCTGTCCCCAAAGACCACAGGGAGCATCACTCTGCAAGGTCTCAATCCATCCAACTCTTAATCTTTCTGCTGTTACCTGAGTTGAGGCCCTAATTTTTTCTCACCTGGATTGCTGCCATAAACGGCCACAAAACTCCTGCTTCAAACCACTTAATTATAATACTGCAAGATCTAAATCTTAAAAAGTACAACTCTGAGTGTTTTACCAAAGGCTCATTTTTCCACTGCTGAATTTGCGGGACCTTAAGTATGACCTTCTTCCTTTCTACCTTAACCCTGTGTTCCTTGTCTCCTACAATTTAGCACTGTTACACACCCAAACATACTAAACTTTCTCTACCTCTGACTCTTTGCTCAGACCTTTTTCTTTACCTGAAATACTCCCACTTCAGCTCCCACCAACTGAAACATTATTTAGACTATAAGAGTGGGTATGAAAACACTATCATATCAACTTCCATTGATTCCACAGGCACCCTGGATGAAGCTTTCTCACTGGGTACATCTTAGTTTGCCTCTAGTCTCCGTGTACTGCTCTCATCTGCTTCTATGACATAATACCCCTATGAGCAGAGACACTGTTGTATTTATTGTGTATTTTCTTTCATAGGATCTTGCACGCAGCAGGTGCTTCTATTTGCTATGACGCCTCAACTAAACCCCAGGATAAAACTCTGGATTTGAAAATGTAATACTGCAACTTATAAAGTGGGAAAGCTCTCTGGTTATCTTTCCTTTTCAGCATGTTTTCTTCTCTTTCATTTCTACCCCCTCACTCCTCTTTATTCCTGTAATAAGAAAGAACTACTAGGGTGGATTTTAAAGCATCAAGTGCCAGGAGAACAACTGCCTTTCTCAATATAGGCTGGAAGTATATTTTCTTTAGGAATGGTGAGGAGGGGCTTAAACACAGGAACACCAGTTCACTGGTCAACAGTAATATCTCAGTGCACTCTGTACTGTGAATTGAAGCAAGTCTAAGAGGACTTCAACTGGTGACAACATCTACCTCAAGGCAAATTCAGTTTATTCTGTTTGCTACCACAGTCCCAGAAGCAAAGAAAGCAAAGACAGAGAAAGAAGGGATAAAGCAAGAGTGAAAGAGAAAGAAACAACCCATTAGACCTCTGCTTGTCCAATGGATTTGGAATCATTTCAGGAAGCAGGGTATAAGAAGTTCAGGTGTGATGTTTTATGAATCTGTTTTAAGTGTATTTATTATTCATGAGGACCATGGATTCACATAGGGGCTCATTATAGGGGAATCTTTTTGGGACGCTAGAGTTTTCAATTATATCCTCTACTCTTAATGCATATACTACCTGGAATTTTCTATGTGCTGTCCTTCCAGCAGGGAGAAAACAGAAAGAGTGCTGGTTAAACACAGGGCACAGGTCAATGGCGAATATGAATAAGCAGCCATGTTTTAGAAGGTAGACTGAACTAGAAGGTTACTTCATAAAATGCACTGAACTATACTGGGATTTCTCCACTTAAGAAATGATTGAAAGAAATAAGAGAGACAAGTGTGAAATACAGAATAAACCAGTTGGTGTTGTTTCCTTCAGAAATGCCTAGATTTGGGTTTCTTGTGGTCTATGACATAAATTTCACAATAGCCATTTGGCTAGAATTTTAGCTAAGAATTAGTGGAGTAAGGGTTATAATATAACTACTGAGTAGACATGTACCGAGCTAGGGGAGGGCAGATGAGGGCTCAGTATCTTCCAGCAGCTGTTGTGAGGAGACATGGGGTGGAAGAGGCAAAGGAGGCCACAGCAACTGTGGAAAGAAGGCAGGAAACATGCTTTGCACACAAATAATAAAGAGCTTTACTAATGACAGCTTCTCACACATTATGGAGCAGTTGGCCGAAGGTTACACAGCTTCGCATCCACTCCCATCCTTACCTTCATTTTGCAGAGGTGATTATAAGACGTCCTGGTATTGTGCTATTGTCAAATCCTAACAGAAAAGTACTTGAAGAACCACCCTTCTCTCTAATTAAAATTTATCTGCCCCTCAGCAGTGTCTTTTCTCCTCCTTCACTATTTCTTTCTACACCTATCTTTGAAGCCACACATAGGGAAGTATCACAGATCATACCCAAACACATCCAAGCTGCCTATTCTATAATGCCATTAAATTCCCTCAAGTGGATGGACTTCCACAGTGTCATGCTACATGCAAATTACAATAGGCTCAACCACCAGCCCATGATGTAGCCTTCAAAGAAGACAGTTATACTTAGAAACTGACTGGGTGAGTATGGCCACAGGAAAGCATTTAACAGGAGGTAAGTGACACTCTTGTAACAAATATAATTTTAAATCAACATGATTCAAACTGTTGGTGGTGCTTTAAAGGAAAAAGACATAATACATACTTCTTTATATATCCTAATCCATGAATTAATTTATATGTGAAGTCCTAACTGTGAGCTCAGAACTCTGCTGGCTCCTGTGAAAAAATAAAATCCTCAAGAAGAGTACTGGTTCCCAATTTGGTATATTTGGTATCACTTTAGATAATAAAAAATATGAACATACATTCAGCCCTTTTCATTTTCATTATCCTACTACTGGCCCTTAAAACAGCCATGTGATATGGGCATTGGTAAGCTCACCATCATTCACTCTTTTTGTTTTTTTCCTTAACAGATGAGGCATGTGAACTTCTGTTTCTTACATGCCTTGTTGATGGTCCTATGGCACATTAAACAATAGAAAACCTACAAACACAACAATGCAAATAAAATAGTGTACATCAGTGAAGTAGAAGAATGTTGTTTTGTATTACTTTCTACCACTGACTTTAAGAAGACCAAAGAACATGGCTATTTTCTTTCTCTTTTTTTTTTTTTTTTGGTTGTTTTCTTAGTGAATAAATCAGGCCAAACAACTAAATAGCATCCTTTCTATTTCCCCTTGGACATTCTTCCTGCCAGAGTTAAACCTCTTTTCATACAGCAGGTCAGAGTCGTCCTAGGTCACCTAACAATGTCTTGTTTACTTGACTCTTTTCTTTCTTTTTTTTTTTTTTTTTTTTGCCAGTGCTAGGGATAAAACCCAGAGCCTTGTACATGCTAGACAAGGACTCTACCACTGAACTACACCCCATCTCCCTATTTCTTCATATGTCTTTGTTTCTGCATACAATCTTTATGAAAGTGTATGTAAAAACTGAATGTTTTAAGAGTATGTACAGATTAAGAACACTTTTTCATCAAAATTTCTAATGTTTTTAAGGTAGTCTCTTCTTTTGAAAAGAGAAATACACAGACACACACACACACACACACACACACACACACACAGACCATATATTTTTATTTAAAAGCACAAAAGCCAAAGCCACACTGTGTAAAAAAAGTAATTATGTTCCTGTTAATGCTTAGTGTATAGGCTACCGAGAATTCTTCTACAAACTAAAAAGCTTTATTTAATTCAGAGAAATTTAGGTTCTACCTGCACCAAATTGGCTTTTGTGTCTCACATTTCCTCTTAAGTAACTCATAGACTTTTAGAGGTTAAATGAATTTTAAAAAACAAACCTGGAAGTAGTTCCAATTACTGAGCAAAGTTACTCAAACAACTTAATCATTTACCCTCTAGCAATAAACACATGCAATATCCACCTGTGTAAGGAAATAATATACTTCAGATTTAAAACTATTTACAGCTAACATCGATCAATATTGAGCTCCATAGGTATGGCAAGGAAGTACTAAGTTTTACCAGGACATTTCTCATTTCATTCTTTTAAATAAGGACAATCCACTAATCATAAACTTCAATGGAATTTAGTTTTTATACAGGCTGATAAGATTTTTTACAATAGGTTCAAAATGAGAAGAAAACCTTTTGCCTTAATCCCTCCCTCGCTTCAAGTTTAAAAATGTGGTTACAGTCACTAAAGTTCATCCAGAAGTGTGACCATTGGCCCTGCCTTTAGAGAAAGGTCAAGGGAGCAGGCAAGTACACACTGAGCACAAAATAATAAGGCACCACAGTCAGTGGTGAGGAGAAGAGAGAATTCAAGAGAGGTTTGGAAAAAGAAGGCCAGGGAAGGTTTCATATGACAGAAAGGGCTCAAAATGGATGGTATAAAATGGGGAAGATGTGACCAGAATATAGAATAACTGTGCAGACACTGTCGACTGCCTACCAACCACTTATTCATGCCTTCTGGGCAGATCCTGACTTTGTTCCTGTATCTCCTCCTTCACATGACTCAGCTCTGTGAATAAATACCAACTGGTCTTAATCAATCATGCTGGTCCCATTACAGGAACTGGTTTAGGGGTAGACCTGTGGCCCTAGTTCTGGTCAATGAAGTAAGAGACGCATGGTGGGGGTTTCTGAGAAAGACAGCTTTCCTCCTAAAAGAGACATTAGAAGGCACGACCCTCTTCTCCCTCTGAATTCTCCTGTCTGAATGTATAAGAAGTGACAACAGCCATGCATAGCTCTTACCAAAGACATCAAACTCAGAAACAGGTTTTTGTTTGTTTGTTTGTTTATTTGTTTGAGACAGAGTATTGCTAGTAGCCAGCTGGCCTCAAACTCAAGATTTTCCTGCCTCAGCCTCCTGAATGCTAAGATTACATAGGTGCACTACCACACCTGGCAGAACCTAGGTCCTTGATGATGTGGATGAGCCACTCCACTAATCAGCCCTAGAATAGTTCCACCACCTTGTTAAGCAAGGTAATACATTTCTCACTGCTTAAGTCATTTTGAATTGAATTTTGTTACTTGCAGCTAAAAGTATCTTGACTAATTGTCTTACCAATAAACATCCTTCCTTTCTTATACAATACAGCACATGAGGCTTATTAAACATAGTATATTAAATACACAAAGACTAGGCAATGTTTCTAAAATTGCTGTTTATAACAACAGAGTAAACAGATACTTGAGCAGTAAGAAATTGATTACATAAAATGTGAAGCATCCAAATGATAACATATTACATATTCATTAATTATGGTAAAACCTAGCTCTAATAATATGGAAATATTATGACAACTATAGCATAAATGGTATAATATTCTATTTTTAAAAGAAATTGCATGCATGTGCTCAGAAACTCTGGAAGGTTATACAACAAGCTATCAAACAGGGTTATCTCTCAGTGTGAGATAATACATATTTATTCTTCCTTTTCATATCTTTCTATTTGTCCAGATTTTAAAACTGAGTAACCATTAATTTTATAATCTTGCTCTTTTAGAAATAAATCTAGCTTTTCTTAAGCAGTTTTACATTTTATGGTCATTTTTTTAAAGCCATATGTCTGTGATATAAATATTTCTAGTATTTCCAAGATGATCTGCTTTGAAGGAAAAAGATAGCCCAAACTAATAAATAGTGAACAGAGGAAAACAATGAACAAATCCAAAGTCAAAGTTTTTGTTAAAGTTTTAGCAACAACAACAAAAAAAACATATTATATTGAATAAGTGTGGCCTGAGTAAGAGTGGACAATATAGGAAAGAAATGACTTAGTCTACTTCCTTGATGGAAAATTTAATCATGCTTATAAGAAAACAAATACATTTTTCACTTACTTGTTATCACTACTATATTTAGCCAATGAACAAATAATCAGTCTTGATTAAAATAAATAAATGAACCAGCAAACTGGTTTTATTTGCTTCTCTACACTTTCTGAATCCCATGTCAAATACTTTAACAATGAACTTCTTGATTCTTCTGCTTGATTTCTCTTAGTTCTCTATTAAATTCTGGCTTTCTAAACCCAAATTTTGAGCATATCACATCTTTCATCACCTCCATTCCTGGCTGCTAAGCCCTACAGGACAAAGTTACAGATCCTGTTGGGTGTCACTACTTGAATTTGTATTATCTAGGCTTTAAATGGGACCTAACTATTCTACAATTCTTTGTTCATTTTAGATTGACACAATTAAAAATTTTCTGCTGTTGTGTCTAGTCACTAGATTCCAGTGGACTGTGATAACCATGATTTCTATCTGCCCTGCATGTCTTCCTCCTTTCTGTTGCTTGTTTTGGGGTAACACTTCTCCATAGACCTACTGGGGATAAGTCTATGACCCAGCTTAAACCATACTCTCCTACAAAGTGAATGGCTCAAGGACAGGCACAGGAGGCAAGCATGGCAATCAGAGCCCTCCTAGAAGTTTTTTGAAAGCAATAAAGAATACTATAGATATTCATTTAGGGTTTCAAGATGCAAAGATGTACTTGGGACTACTGAAGGTTCTATTTCCCACTCTACGGAGACACTGTTTGCAGAAACACAAAAGTAGAGATAATCAAAGGCAAGAAATGAAAAGCATGAGAAAACTCTCATATCTTTCAAGGCCCAAGATCCAGTATAATCTGAACCAACTCCCCCTCTGGACCTTCTAGTCCTACATGATTCAATAAATCCTCGATTAAGCCTCAATTGGGTTTCTGTCTCTTAAACACAGTGAACTCCTGTCATATACAGTATACGGTTCTAGCTTTATCTACTCTTCAAAACCCACAAGCCAGGTGGACACTGGTGACTCATACCTGTAATCCTAGCTACTCAGGAGGCAGAGATCAGGAGGATCATGATTCAAAGTCAGTCCAGGCAAAAAGTTCAAGAAACTGTATCTTGAAAAAAACCCATCACAAAAAAAGAAAGAAAGAAAGAAAAGAAACAAAAAGAAGCTCAAGGTGCAGGCTGTGAGTTCAGGCCTCAGTACCACAAAAAAAAAAAAACAAAGAAAAGAAATAAAAAGAAGCCACCTAGCAGTCCCCAAATGCCTATTTCTGAATGACCTTTCCTCCCAAGTTACTGTCACCACCCTACTGAAACATACTTAAAGAAGACAAGATCTTTTTTGACTATCTGGCCATGAGCATCTCTCTCCAGCATGTCACTGTCGATCCCTAATTTCTTTGTGAAAAGTCTCTTCTGCCACTGCTCCTGGGGCAAAGTTCTGCCCTAGTTCTCCTCTGGCATTTGGTCTTCTTCCCACACTCTGACTTAAGTGTTTCCCATGGAACTGTCTTTGGCCTTCTTCCCTTTTCTCCTGCCCTCTTCTCCCTTGGCAAGCATTTTCAACCTAATGGTTCCAGTAATCACCTTAAAATAAAAGACTCCCAAACCTATGCCCATGAATCTCTATTCTGGACTCTGCCCTTACATTTCTAGATATCCCTACCTATATCCCTCGTGAACTCAACATGTCTACTTAAAACTGCATTTAATGTCTTCTCTTCGGGAATAAGCTTTTTTCTGTATTGTCTCTAATTCTGTCAAAAACACCACCACACTCCTGATAATCGTGTTATAGATGTTACCCCTGTTGTCCCACCTGAGATATCCGCTTGATTCTATTTCCATAAAATCCTTTCCATAGGTTCCTTCCTCCCTCTTACTCCTTCTTCTCTGCCTTAATTCACATTCTCGTAATTCTCTGACTTTTCAATTCCAAGCTCTCTGCTACAAGATTACATTTATTGGAGGCCCTATCTGATCAGTTATCCCCTAGCTCAAAAGACTTCAATAGTCACTTAGGAGTTTAAACTCCTAAACTTCATTACTCTGCCTAGAAAGGTCTGGCCTCAAACTCCTTTCAAGGTTTCTTTCCCATACCCTGCTTTCAAGAATTCAATACCGTAACCAAACCTAACATTTTCTCTCCCCATCCCAGTCTGTCTCCTTATCTTTGCTCATGCTCCTTTGCACATCTCTTCATGAATAACTCCTACCATCCCTCAAGGCTCTCCAGAAATGCCAACTCTTTGATGAGGTCTTCTTTAATCTTTCTTGCTAGAAATAATTTCCCTTCTCCTTTGAACTTCCATAGCCAGAGCATACTGTTTCTCTCCCTTGAAGGCAAGAATTTCATTTAATTCAGTGCTTTAGCTGACAGAAGTTTGTTAAATTAATGACTAGTCTAGTAAATCTTTCCTCACCTTGTTTACGTGTACAGGGGCATAGTCAGACCTAGGACAGACACCAGGCCCCATTACTAATGAGCTCTGAAATCTTGGACATGTTTCTTAGTAAGGAAGAAACTTAGCCTCCTCATCAGCAAAATGGGAATAAATATGGCTTACAGAGTTTCATGGGTTAAAACAAAATTTACACAAGAATGTTCTAGAAGGGCCTTTCTAGCACCTATTAGGTCCCAATTAGTGCCAAGTTCCTTTTCCATTTCTCCTCTTTCACCCTTACTCTCTAATCTGAGAACTCCCCAAATGACCCTTTTGAGGAAATGGCGTGAATCAGACAAGTGACACACCTCCATGACCTCACTATGCAATAGTAAGGGTAGTAATCTTCACTACAAAGTAGAACAAGAGAAAGTTTCCAAACAGTGTAATACTTCTAACTGTTAAATATGACCAGGGCAACTAAAGAACTATTTGCTATATCTGGGAAATTACTGCAGTTGATAGAGCTTATCTGGAAGGCTTCATCAAGGGAGTAAACATTAAGTCAAATGTTAGTTTGGAAACAAAGGCAATTCTTTGTAAGTACAATATTAGAAGAAAACAATAGGTAGCTGCTTTCTCTAGCACTAAACAATCCAGTAAGGCTATTTGACAATAATTCGTTTTACATATCTAAAACTTTTTTACAGTTCCTACCTGAACTAATGGAGATAATTAAAATTGCTCAAATCTGATGAAAGGAAATTATTTTAGGATAAAAAAATAAGAATGGCAGTCAACATTTATTGAGAGTGTATTATATTATGTGGTAAAAACTTACTAGAGTATTTAATGCTCACATGCTCCTTTGAGGAGATAAAATTCATTATTATGGATTTAAAGATGTGAACATGGAGGCTTTAAGAGAGATAGAAAACCTAACTGTGGTCATATAACTTGTATTTGATTTTTTTGGGAGGGGGGCATAAGGTGAGACAGGGATTTGAAGTCAGTTCTTTGCATTTGCAAAGCAGGTGCTCTACCGCTTGAGCCATGGCTCCAATCCATTTTACTATGTTTATTTTTTGAAGATGGGGTCTCATGAACTGTTTGTCCAGGCTGACCTTGAACTGTGATCCTCCCAATAGGATTTTAGACATGAGCCACAGGTGGCTTGTATTTAATTTTAAACCTCCCTGTTCAAATTATTTACCCTTTTGTAAAGTAGAGTTTCCATTAGAATTGTCCTGCAGATGAAAGAAAATGACAAGTAATCTGGAACCAGTACTTAAAGACCTATGCTTCACTTTATCATTATGAAGTCTTCCAAGTCAATTAAGTTTGAAAATGAATGGAATTATCCTAATCATAGAGTGTGTATTCAACAATAACTGACGGAGTGCCAACACTGGCAATGGCCTCTCCTGCTGTTGCCACATCTGACTAATGTTTACAAGGACTTTTCAGAGATAGCCTTTGGAAAAGTAGTTGATATTTCTTCTGCTATTTCTAACTAATTTGTTTTTACAACTTTAAATTTCAGCCATTCCCCCAAATGGTTACCAATGCCCTGATAAGTCTAAAGGAAAGCCAAAATCATCTGTGGTTGTATGCCAACAGGCAACAGATCCTATGTGTGCTAAATAAATGTTTTCCAAAAATTATGGCTCTCCTCTTATATTGCAAACTTATCCCCAAGCAAAATTACCTCCTCTCCAAGTAGTTCAAGAAAGAGAAAGATGGTCATGTCTATAATAATTAGTGAAATTTAACTTACCTCACATAGACATAACCTTTTATGGCCACGGAGCACTTTTATATAAATTGTCCAGTACTCCTCTAATAGAAGTCCTATGAGGTGTCACATTTTAAAGATTAGGAAAGTGAGGTACAAAAATCAAGAGACTTTCCCAAGACTTAAGAACCTTGAGAGTATTAAGTTAGGGGACAGAACCTGTGTTTTTGTGTTCCCAGAGAAAGGAGAGGGAAAAAAATTACTGAGTAACAATGGGTATGAGCTATAAAACTTTCCAAAGTAAGTTAAATGTGAAAATAAAACAACTGGCAACAATATTATCTCGTGTATTTAATGTACATTCAAAAAGTTAAGACGGAATTTTTCTCTAAGAATAAATATCCATTCCTCAGGGTGTTTCACAAAAACAGGGCTCTGGAAGCCTGACTTTAAGATCCAACAAAGCAAAATGCCAGGCACACAAACTTAAAAAAAGCCCTGAACCTCTTCAGCTCAGCTTCTCCCTTTGTAAAACAGGCTTTCCTCATAGTTACAAGAATGAACACAAATATAATATATATAATAACATATATGTTATTAACCATCATATGTTTATAAAATCTGTTAGGCCCCAAACAGATTGGTTCACAGTGTTGATTTACTGAGTAGTCTCAGTTATTGGCATCTAGTCATTCAAAACAAAAAAATCCTAGTCTCCTTCCTATTACTCACCCTATAAAATTAAACTCCTTCAGGAGAGAGTTTAAACCCCTCTGCTAAAAAAGATCTTGCCTCACCTCCTGACATTTCTATAGATTTACCCCTTAATCCTGTCATAACAAGCCACTTCAGGTATCCTGATACTTCTGAAATTTATACCTTCATGCTTTGTACATGCTACGAATTCTTCTTAGGGCATTCTTACTACTACTACCCTTCCTCAGCTGGCTAATTTCTATGTGTTCTGCAAGTCTCAGCAAAAGTGATTCTAGGAAGCCTTTCCCAATCCTACTTCTCAAGTAGTGCTTTAGGCTTCTGCTGACCCTACACACACTCTTTTTTTAACCACAATCTACAAAGTATTTGTTCCATTTCTCCCCCAACATTAATCAACTTTGTTCAACAGAACTTTCTGTAATGATGGAAGTGATCCTTTTCTGAGCTAGTACAGTAATCACCAAGCACAGATTGCTATCGAGCACTCAAAATGTGACCAGTGCAGGGCTGAGGATAGAGTGGCTCAGTGGTAGAGTACTTGTCTATCATGTGAGAGACCCTATGTTCAATCCCCAGCACTGCAGAGATGATAGATAGATAGAGATAGATAGATAGATAAAACACCTATAAAAAATGGCTAATTCAACTAAGGAACTAAGTTTTTAATCTTCTTTAATCTTAATTATTTTAAACCTAAATTTAAATAGCCACCTGCAGCTATTGGCTATGGTACTAGACAGCACAGATCTAGGGAGACATCAACTCTGAAAACAGGACGGTGCTTGGGTCTGTATCTCTAACACCCGCCACAAGATTTGGCATGGAGTATTCAGTATTTGTTGAAAGAATAAATTAATGCGCAAATACCTATAAACATATCCTTCAACATTTGATCAACTTTGTTCATTAGACCAACTATTGCTGGGAAGGGATTTTACCCAATATCCAGAACATTCTAGATCCCTATATCAAATTTGGCAAACCCTAGTCATATCTTGTAAAGAACACCTCATTAACTAACATAAAAAAAGCCCCTCAGCAAATCACTCATTTCTACTCGGGGCGTTCAGCTTCACAGTCACTCTTAAATGACTTCCAGATGACTTCTGGACAAATGGTTACACTGTTTATGAAATACTACAACAGTCATGGCAGCATCATTTTGGAATGTCAAAATCAACTAGACTGTACTGTAAAAAAAAAAAAAAACCATATTTTTACCATGTTTATATTAATATGGAAAATAAATTCCCTTCCATGCCTAAAATACTGCCAGAAAATTAAAGACTATTTTCAAATAGTCTTTAAAAATAACACTTGGCTCTCCTAACTGAATTTATTTTTGAAATCCCATACAGTATTTAACGTAGGTACACCAACCCAATTTAATGGGCTTCATTACTGCAATAGCAGAATAGAGAGAGAACATGACCTAGCTACAAAGAACTAGCAATCAAATTCAATTTGGTTCCAATTAAAAGTCTCGGTTGACAGAACTCATGAGGTTGACATATGCTTGGTCATTTGAGATGTTAAGAAATCCAAGATGTGAACTTCACAAAACAGAGATTAGACAGGTTTGACTTCATAGCTAGATCCTCCCCTACAAAATCCCTGAAAAGTATAACTGGCCGTCACAGGCATCAGTAAAGGTGGTCTACACAAAATGGCTCCATCCAGAACAAGGGGAACTTCTCCACTTCCTGTCTAGTGCATCACAAATCACACAGTGGTGACACAATGGCTGAATAACCACTTGTTAGTGTCCTTTCATTACATAATTACTTCTGTAAAAAGAGACTAATCCTAAAGTCTAAAACTACATGTGACAAAAATTAGAAAAGGGAAAGCATCTTAAAGCTTCATTAGGGGGGGTGAAGGTGGAGGTTTCAAATGAACATTTAATTCCTTTTTAAATAAATTTAAAATTTTAACTAAAAATTACCAATGTTGTTATAAAATAATATTCACTAAGAAAAAAATATAGAAGGCACAAATAAAATGCTGTATATAGTTATTCCTTCTATCCAAAGGTAACATTTGGCAAATATTCTACTGCTTTTTTTTTTATGGACTTTTAAAATAGCGAAATAAATACTAGTTAGCATTTACATAACACTCTGTGTCAAGCACTTAACATATATTAAGTATTCTGTATTCACCAAAATACTACAAGTGAAGGATTATTATTATCCACACCTTATAGACAAAGAAACTGAGCAGAGAGAGACTAAGTAACTTGACCCAGTTCACAGACTTATGACAAGGAATCTCTTCTGTTCAATTTTTGCTTTGGGATCATTATGTTCAACTAAATAGTGTGGGAAGAAAAAATTCCCCTTAACTTTAAAATTAAATCCTTAACTGCTATTTCAATACTCTGTCAGAGCTGGGAGAACAATCTCCATATCTTATTTGAGCCCTGTTCTTCATTCTAAGGGAGGGGCCAAGCTAAGATAGAAGACATTCACTGACTTGGATCTAATGCTCAACAGCTGGGGTGCACGGCACCATCTGTAATATGAATGTAGATTCCTTCAGGGCTGTATCTTTTCAAGGCTCTTAGTATCAAACTGTCATCTTACTACTTTCACAAACTACATAATCCATAAGCTTGGGCTTTAAAAAGCTTGTATTAACTTGATTTAAGTCTGGTTTTATTTTTCCACCAGGATTCTTAAAATAATGTACAGTTTCCAATTCATTTAAAAATGAAAGCTGTGTATTTTGATTATGGACTTCAAAAATATGTGCAGAGCACAACAAAAGGAAGATTAAAATAAGCTGAAAAAAAATTTCCCCAATACAGACTGTTCAAGTGAAAATGTGAGATACAACTGACCAGTTCAGAAACTTTCTGAGCGACCTGGTTGATGTCCCATCAACCCACCTCCAAGATCATCTGCAAATGGCCAAGGAAATCTATTATGGGCTTCTTTGCTTGCTGCTAGCTTGCTGTCAAAGCTGTCTGTGCATTATTACCCTGGAACACCTTGTGTTATTTTTTATGGTTCTGTTACCACACAGCAACTCCTTCAGCAACAATGGTAATTATGGAGAAGCCTCCTTATCTCAGGATCACACTGTAATTAACTTGTGTCACTGCAGCATTCAACTGCAGCCAAAAAACATGGCCTATGGAAGTAACATTTTTTAGTTCTTTCTTTCAAAAATAACTTTGGTATTTACACTGTGTAAAAAGTCAAGCATGTTTTCCCCCAAAAAATATGATTTCCTCTGCACAAAGCCCACTGAAACCTGAACAGGAAACATTAAATTATGTCCACAGCAAAAGCTTCCAAAGAAAATGGGTATAAAAACACATTTACAGGACTGGAGGTGTGGTTCAGGTAGTAGAGTGTCTGCCTTGTAAGCACGAAGCCCTGAGTTCAAACCCCAGTACACCCTAGAAAAAAATTTTAAAAGCCACATTCACAAATTTCTCAAAGTAATACTTACAGCTCTTCTAGAAAAGGAAAGTTCTTAAATGCATCTTCTGGTAGTTGAGTAATATTGTTCATACTGATATCCCTAGAAAAAAAAAGTGAGAGATATTGTTAACTAAGTGATATCAGTATTAAAGGAACTTACTTGGTGCTAATATTTCATACAGAAGCAAGAAAAATGTGCACAACAATGTATAAAGAATAGCCATGATTTGGTTTCAGAATATAATGCTCAGAAAAAAGTAGAAAAGTTAAATCTTTTCCCATAAATTATGCTCTGTGATTTAGAAATATTCCCAGAACCTGGAATTTCTCCCCTGAGTGTCCTTGGGAAAAAAAATGTCTCAAACTACCTACAATGAGGGGACCAGTGTGACTTCCCAGTAAACTGGTATTCAAATGCTGTTCTTGATGAAAAAAATAAACAAATACTCCAGCACTTGATCAAATGGATTTGCAGGCCAATGTTGCTTCTGATTGATTGTTAAGAACAATAAAAACATGTACTAGTCCTACCCAGTCATGTTTTCTTTAAAACGCATCAAAAGTCCTCCAAGTAAGAGCTGTAAGTGGATTTCATTTTTAGCCTATGAACAAATGCAGGCTAGAGACATGTGCATACATGATAGGTATGCAGTCCATTTCCAGTTTTCCCTTAGAGCATCCACAGAAAGAACTCACTCAACGATGTAACTCAACAATTAACTAGTTCAAACAGCTAAAAAAAAATAACTTTATTAATCATTCTACTCTTCCTTGGCAGCTCCCTTTGGATTGACTTTCTCTTCCATACTCCACTTGACATCAACACTGTGAAAGACTCAGTCACATTAACACAGTCTCAGAAAGGAAAGTCCCGGAATACACTGGGGTAAGTGGGCAACTCCCTCCACTTCCTCTCTGCCTCTTATCTGGCAGTGAATTCTGTGGCTGAGCCCTCTGGTCTCTCCTCGGCAGAAATGGCAATGAGATACCATATGTATTGGCATGAGAAAGCAAAAAAGAATTCAAGTACACACTCAAATGCAGACCAATGTCAGTCAATGACAATCAGAATATGTTATTGCTATCACTTCACTCAGGTAAAGATCTTACCTTAAGAAGAAGACACTTTCAGTACCCTGGGAGGAGAGCCCCTTCTCCTCACCTTTCCTCTCACCAAAATTTAGAAATGGAAATCACATCCCTTCTTGCTAGCCTTTACCAAGGCAAGTCTGGAAAATACCTTGGATCAAGAATAATAGGAACAGTAGTAGCAGGAACAAAGACTGCAGGAACAGCAGTCACCAAGATGGAACAAATGCGTGTAATGTATGACTGAAGGTAAAAATCTCTCTTTACTCATGGAGAAGCTGGGGCTTACTGTAATAAGATAACCTCTCCAAGACCATTCAACAAGGAAATGTGAAGGAACTGAGCTACAGAGTCCATGATCTTAACAGTAAACTATGAGCCTTCAAAAGTATTAATTGAATCCTGTTATTTTCTCCACAGCTAGTCAAAATATGAAGCAAACCCTGAGTCCCACCAAGGTTAAAAAGAAGAAGGAAAGGGACTAGCACTATAACTCAGTGGTAGAGCATATGCTTAGCATGTGTGAGGCCAGCAATTCCTAGCAAACCCCTCAAAAGGCAGGAGGGACAACACCAAGACCTTGACCTAATCATCAATGAATCCCAGTAAATATACTTTTACTTACAACTAAAAAAAAACCTATAAATAGCTTTAATAATTGAAAAATCAAAGCTCACATAAATTTCTCACAGCAAGAGACTTTCCTTTAAATGATCTTATGATCACATAAACCCAAAAGCACTCCAAAATTTTGTATCAATGAAAACAACTGAAAGCCCACTAAATATAAACTTAAAAGAAAAATAAAAAGAATATGCTTTTCAAGGAACTACTATTTTTAAACCCAGGCCCCAGTAATACTTTAGCTAGTAATTGTTATCCTTTGGGAAGGGGAGAGGAACCCTTTTGTTTTTCATAAACACTTTGGCAAAAATACTAGAAAAATTGCACCAAAATAGGGATTAGAAAAAGCAGGTTCAACTCCTACCACTGACATATGGTCAGTTTGCTGGGGGGGAGTGGGGAGGATGTGTAGCTAATGGGCTGTGTGGCTTCCTTGGCTGATGTTCTATTCTTCTGTGATTCTGTATAACCCCATGAATAACTGCCTTCTTGATGAAAACATACAAAGTTCATTTTACAGACTATTTCTGAAAAATTTACCATGATACAAAATGAAAAGACTAGTTTCCTTCATAAAACTATTGAGTCACCCCTCCTGAAAGCACATTGTCTCTCACCAATAAAATCATTCTTAAGAATACAATAAAACATTTAATTATATTGAAAGGCAAAGTAATAATCAGATATGAGTAAATAGTGATTCTGTAAAATATCCCATAATTTTGGCACTTTTTTAGTCATTCAAATGAAAAGAGAATGACTTCTTCAGATTCAGAAGAAACACTGACTTCCAGATGTTTTTAAATTTTTACACACTTTGGAGAAGTTCTCTCTTTACTGGTGTTTTCCCTCATATTTTCTGGGTTTCAGTTACAAAACACTTATGAATAAACTAAAAGAGATGTAGGGGGTGTACGAGATGTTATCTCCGGAGAAGCTCTGGAAACGTGGTTTCACAGTATAAGGTGGGTGGGTACTCATTTAAAATAATGAGGCTAATGATGATAAACAACCCACAGACAGTATTAAGAGCAGATTCTAGACCTGACATCACCAACCAACCCAAGGTAGTCAGACTTTATAAATAAGTAGTTAGAAAGGATGCTGGGGTGATGCATTAAACTACAACAACTTACAAATGGAAGCCCAATGCCAGTAATTACAAATATGTGAAGCTCATAAGCCACATGAATTATTAAAATACACAGGTAAAAGAAAGTTACTTAGAAAATCTTCAGCTAGAAGATGCTTCTGCAAATCAATACCTTCAAACTTGCAATCTTACAAGCAACATCATTAATTAAATCTAATGATTTGTCATCCTGGGCTCCTACCAAGAAATATATATAACAAAGAAAACAAAACAAAACAAAAATCATACAAGGCCAGAGCACTACCAAATCACAACATCTGTGAAGGGCACAAAAATCTCTGAAGGTCGGAGCACTACAAAGTCACAAACATCTCTGATAGCTTTACTCCAGCTATCCAGCTGGGCTTGAATAGCTAGACTTTAGACAGACCTCAGAGCCAGACAGACTTGGGTTAAGGTTAACTACCACTAGCTGTGATCTCTGGCTTGCTGTTATCTTTCTTGAGGCCTGTCTTCTTCATTTGTAAAACGTAGGCAAAAATGACTGAACCTTTTAGAGTACTGCGAAGATAAAACAATGTCAAGTCACATAAAATAAACTCATCATGCAATAGCCATTGTCTTACCATCATCTCTGCTTTTGCTAGTCCTAGAAGCCATCTATACTCAGTGGACCGAGACAGGACTAAGAGGAGGTCAAGCATCACATTGCCTTTCATGGCCTTCCCAGAAAGAAACCACTTTTACAGAAGAGGAACAAAAATGCTGGAGAAGACCTAGAATTGAGATTTGGTCTTAAATACTCACTGAAACTCCAGAATTCCAGGAGTCAAAGATTTTAAGCTGCCAGCACCCTTCAAGAATAAATACTTCATTTAAAAAATAAAAAAATTGAAGCCCAGTATTGGTAGTCATAAATTGTTAAAAAAGAAGTTACATTCTTATAGGAAATTTTTGGAAGGAAAGGAAAGTCAAGATCATTCTCAAAAAGATCAGGAGGACTACAAGCAGTTTAATGAGGATGCTGGGGATAGAACCTAGAACTTTGACATAGTGGGGCATATTTGTTTTCATAAAAGATTTCTTTGTAGTTCAATCTCTCAAGATACACCAATGAGGACAGAGTGTAAGTCTATATTTTACACTTACATTGTGCAATACTCCCAAATTTTTACCACAAAGATCAGAAATAAAAACCCTATTAACTCACTAGAAAAATAAACCTAAATGCCCAAACAACAGCAGTCACTGAATTTCAACATTAAAATTTAAAGGTTGCAATTGTTTAATTGAACCTGACAAATCTCATCTTTTTTTCCACCATAAAATTCACTAATGCTGAAGTATCTACAGAGTAGAGAAGATCATGTTTCAACAAGGTACCTTTTACAGTCCCTATAAAATGCTCCCCAAGACAGCTTAACCTGTTTGCTGGTGGCCATGCATGTGCTACTGTGGACTCCCATTGCATCCTCACTGGTCTTGGACTTCTGCCATAGCACTATTTAATTTTAAATACACTGTGACTGACCCAGTGTTATCTAAATATGAACAAGGCCTCCAACTTGTACTAGATAAAACTAGTCATACTGTCATATTGTTGATTATATCTGAATTATTTCCTGCCAGTTTCAAAAATCACTAAATCACATACAGGTTCTAGAGAACATAGGGTTCTTGAATGTGTTCTCTAGAAAAAAATGGGCATATAAATGTTGATAATGACCAAAAATAATACTTTCAGCTGGGTGTGGTAACATAAGCTTATAATTCCAGTGTTCAGGTAGCCAAGTCAGGAGGATCTTCAGTTCAAGGCCAACCCAAGCTAGAGTGAGACACTGTCTCAGAAAACCATAGGCTAGAGATATAGATAGATCAGTGGTGGAGTACTTGACTAGCATGTGCTAGGCCTGGGTTTGATCTCTAGCACCACAAAAATAAATAAATAAATAGACAAATAGATAAATAATACTCAGTGTCTTCAGTAATCAACCAGAAATGTCAGGTCAATCTCCAGTTAACAGATGTCTACAGTGACTCAAAAACAAAAAACTAAAACTAACTTTGAAAAATGCCTCTAGTGGAACAAATTTTAAGGGACGGTTTCTCTCATTCATAAGTAATAGAAATACAAATAACACCAAATTTCTACCAAAGCTTATGAAGAACCTAATTTCCTGACACTATTTCGTATCTTTGGGTAAGTCATCTCTTTTTTGCCCACATTTTTATAATAAAAAAGTAACCCATATTAATTTTAAAAGCCTAAAATACAGAGAGCAAACCATCTACAATATCTATAGCCATAGATAGCCACTGCAATGTTTCATGGGTATAATTACAGATTTTTTCTACAAATACAAAAATCATAAATTTGAACATGTCCATCTCTTGACACCTAAGAGTATTCATTTTCAAAATGAAAAAAAATCCTCTAAAAATATCTTTAAGTCAAAGAGTAAATAATGAAGTCTAATAAGTATCAATGCTATTTTTGGCAGCCTATACATCATGGAATGGGAACATCTTTGCTCTTGAAAGCTAAAAGGAATAAGAGGCTGCCTAAAGGTTTTCTTTATAAGAGAAAAAGGAGGTATCTTGTCATCTATTTAATAGCTATTTACAAAGTACCCATTATCTACACATGTGCAAGACACTGTGCTAGGATGGTGAGCTTTTATACCAAAAAATATGCTGCCAGTTGGTTTGTTTTGTTTTTGTTTTAATATCCAACACACCACTCCATTCTTAACTTGTTATTAAGATACTGTGGAAACATTCAACTAAGTTTAACTTTTGAAAAACTGCATTGTTGCATCTTGAAAATAAGAAATGCCACATATTCATGAAGATCCTGTTGTTTATATTGCTCCAGAGAGATTTTTCTGACTCCTAGAATCCAACTAAATGTCACAATAGACACTCTTCTACTGTCTTGTGCAACACTTCTACTACAAACAATTTTGGTAAGCAGTATAAATTGGCTCCATGCTATCTGGCATCTTCACTGGTATTTCAAGTACCATGGCCCAGTCCTTCCCGGAGGAAGGAATCTAAAACCTGCTTCTTTGCAGTCTTCAATCCTTAAGAGGATAGTCACTACAACAACCATATTAACACTTAACATATTAACATCAGCAAGTGGCTGATGCCTGTAATCTGAGCTACTTGGAAAACTGAGATCTATTGCAGTCCGAGGCCAGCCTGGGAAAAATGAAAGCAAGACCTTATCTCAAAAATACCCAATACAAAAAAGACTGGTGGAGTTGCTCAAGTAGTAGAGCACCTGCCTAGCAAGCGTAAGGCCCTGAGTTCAAACCCCAATACCGCAAAAATAAATGCACATGTAACCCAAGCAAAATGTATTGGAGGTGTGGCCTAAATGGTAGAATGCCTGTTTTGCAAGCACAAAGTCCTGAGTGTAAACCCCAGTCCCACCAAAAAAAGTGCAAATTTTATATAACTTAAGCCTCAATACTTGTGTTATCTTTGATAAATGAGAGCATATAGAATAGAACTTCTTCACATTCCTCCCATAGGAAAAAGTAATTTATCCTGTTTATGGGTGTTCTCTCCAAGCCAGATACAACCAAAAGCATGATACACAGCACTGACTTGAGAATCAGGAAGGCTGGGGTTCTTTTTCTGGATTCCCCTTCCCTATCAATTTGCATGAGGACACTGTCTCCTAATATAGGTGTCTCTTTATCAAGCACCTATATTAGGTTTGTGGTCTGTGTCCAGAGACACATCAGACTTAGTCTTCCACCCTCAAGAGCTTTATAAGGGAGGTGGCAGAAATCTATTCAGCTGATAGCAACCACTTAAAAAAAAAAAAAGGAATAGAATGAACAGCAGCTATCAAAGTTAATTATACCACATATAAAATTAAGTACTGCTTCATGACAATTATTTAGATTTACATATTATGTAAACATATTACATATTATTGTATTACAATGTATGTTATACATACAATAAACACATATACACACACTTATATAAATGTATGTGGTCATGAACCCTGGGTTCATAGTTTAAAAAAAAAGAGCCTCTGAGCTAAGGTACTGGTATCTTGAGGTTTTCTAGGAAGAGGGAATATCATGTGTGAAAGCTGTGAAAGTAAGATTGAGTGAGATAAAACCAGAGTAGCTAAAGAGATAAAACCATCAAGGAATTAGAGAACTGTAAGTAGTATGGTCCCCCCAAAAGATATAACCACCCAGAATTCAAGTATTACATGCAGTATGACTACAAATGACAAGAGAAGCTACCAAGCTGAGCAGAACATCCATCCCCAAGGCATTACAAGTGACCCTGAGAAATCAGAACTCGAAGATCATGGGTGCTTCAGCATGTTAAGTTTGCTGTAGAAAGATCATTCTGGAAGGTATGTTTGACAGTGGGGCAAAAGCTAGAAAGAAAGCTGAATTTCAGCTTTTGCTACTGTAAAACATTTTGTACTCACTAACTTCTAAGGCCCTTTCCAAATCCATCATTATGACTCCCACTTTGGCATTCCTGATGCTGCACATTCCATGCATAATTAGTAGAAAATAAGAAACCCTCAGATTCATGTTTTTCCTATCTGAATGTGTAAGCACATTTGCTTGTGTTAGCAAGTGTGTGAGGACAGACTTAAACATACCCCCTTCAAAATTACAAGATTTCAGCAATTAAGAAGGACGCATGACTTCATTTCCAAAGGTAATACTCTATGCTGTCATTGTTTATACTGTTGATGAAGCAATACAGCCTAGAAGACACTTAAGGCTGTGTTCTCCAGGGAGATGCAAACCTGACAAGTTACAGAAGAGAGTGAATAAAACACTGATACATAAATACCATGACACAAGAAAAGGCATGTGTAACTTCAATGGCATGTTCTCAAAAGGCTAACTTTAAAAAATAGAACTAGCTGGAGGAGTGGCTCAAGTGGTAGAGATGCTGCCTAGCATGTGTGAGGCCCTGAGTTCAAACCCCAACAACAATAAATAAATAAAACTATTTAGGCTAATTCAATATTTTCTAATAGTAAAAGAAACTCAGCTTCTTTTTTGTTTGTTTTTCTTTTCTGTCTTTTTAAACAGCAACTAGTCTTCAAACGGGATGTCTTCTAAAGAAAAAAATATAAAATGCTCTAATTCTGGAGCAATGTGTATTAAATAGCAAATAAAAATGAATGCAAAAAAAACAAAAGAACACTATTTTCTATAATGTAATTAAGTACCCAGCCATCTGGCAACACACAGAACAGATAAGGGTTAAATTATAATATTCCTATTTTTTTCCTACTTAACGGGTGTTCTCAGGCATTCTCTGGGTGTCAACAGCTGTTCTGGTAACCCTGTGATGACAAAACAGTGTTCATTACCAGCCAAGACACACAGACAAAATGCTATTTCAATAGACCATTTCACATCAACAAGAAGTATTGTAAGGATTATCGTCTGGGCAGATTGCAAACACTCAATTACTTCATCCTAGCAGACAGAATGCACTATTCATAAAGAAACCAACCCAACAGCATGTATTATGGTAAATATTCTAATTAACTAAATGGTTTATGCTTTTTTATGGCTACACTTATTAACAGGACTGATAGGAAAACATTACTTCATGGTCCTTGCTTTCAAACATGCACTCCCACAGTAACTTCTGTTTAGATGCGTACTTTTTAAACTTCAGCTCACAACCAATTAATGGATTACGAAATCATTTTAATGGGTCATGGCCAACTTTTTAGAAAAAAGCTGAAATAAGAAAGAATAGAACAGAAAAGTGGCAGACAGCATCAAACACAGTAAAGGTAAGTATTGTTTCAGGAATTTTGCTTTAACAAGTATATGCATCTCTCTTCCTGACTGCAACGTCTAAATGCCCTGTCTTAGCCTCAAGTTCTTCTGTATGGTCAGGTCCATAAATTCAAGCAATTGGCCATTCAAACCAAAACTTTCTAGTCCTTCATCTAAACTGACTCAAAACCCTATAGCTGCTCTCCCAGCACTTCAAGGCAGATCCAATGGATTTAGTACCCTTTAGTATTCCTTTACTTTTGTCTGCACTTTAGTACATTCATATTCTAGTGACATCAGCTCTCTAAACGTAAAACCCTAGAAACAGTATGAAAAAATGCCACTGAGATCCACAGGGACTTTATTATACTATAACTTTCAACTGTTTCAATAGAACTAGTGATAAAGCTGAGCTAGCTAAATTTCCACTCTGCTAGCTTGGGCTGTATTGAGGTTTCTAGAATTATATAACATCATGACACTTTTTCACTTACTGGGCATAAATGTTTATAAATAACCTTGATAAAACTGTCCCAGTTAAAGTAATGAATTTAAGGTTTAAAAATAAGAAAAAAATTAACAAAACCCCTATACTTCAGTAAATCCCTTCTAATGACCCAAATCCAAGGGGACCTCTCAATAAGCAATGTTTTACATCCAATAATTGGCTGGGGCAGGAGAGGCTTTTATTTCCAAGACACTGAGGCACTGACCTCATTATGTTATGGCAAGAGGAAAATTCTAAATGATGAGGTGGTCTATACCCTGAAGGCCAGCTGCCAACGGTCAAGGCTAAACTCAAAGCATACTCTGGGATTTCACCATCCCCATAATGCAGGCTTGTGGAGCAATCACTTTCCTTTAGGCCAGGAGGCATATAAAACACCCTTCCCAAACAAAAAAATGCATACACACACACACACACACACACACACACACACACACACACACACACACACACACTCCTCTCTCTCCTCCCATCTCCTTTCTCCCTCCTTCCCTATCACCCCTCTGATGTCCATTTTACAAAAGGCTTATAAAATATATTCTATCCTTTCAGGGATGATTCAAAATTGCAACCAGGTTGAATGACTCAACTATTTCTATTAACTATATGACAACAGATATTGATAATGATGGCTTATAAAAAGCTATTCATGATATTTCCTTGGGAATGACTTACAACTCATCAAAATCATGAGTGATTTATTCAGTATAAAAGAGGTTATGTAATCAAATCACAGCAAGGTCCTGAACTTGTACAAGCAAAAAATTCTCAAACCTGGTTTGTAATACTCTTGAACAGCTCCACTTGTGCCAAGTCTTTAAGTTTTAAAAAGTCCCAGAAAATAAACTAAAAACCCCTCTAATTCCTTTGAATTTCTGCAGTCAATATGGGCAATATGGTTCTTCATCTCCTGCTCTAGACAGAAAACTCTGCTTTCTTTTTAAGCAAGTTTCATGGTGGTACATTGGTTTCTGTCTAGAGAAAGATTACTTTATAACATTCACCTGAAAAAAATCTCTCATTCCTATAGTTGACTTGATGGTTTGATTGAAGCAAGTTTTATTAGTAAGTTGGTAGGTAGAAAAGAAATAAGGTCTGAGAAAATAAACTTCTGCCAAGCATGGTGGCACACACCTGTATTCCCAGGTACTCAGGAGGCAGGGATCCGGAGGATCATAGTTGAGGCCAACCCAGGCAAAAAGGTAGGGAGACCCCATATCAACCAATAAGTCAAGCATGATGGTACACATCTGTGGTCACAGCTGCATGCAGGAGACCTAAGTAGGAAGATTATAGTCCAGGACAAACCCAAACAAAAATGTGAGGCGTTATCTGAAAAACAACTAAAGCAAGCAAGGGCTAAGGATGTGCCCCAAGTGGTCTATTGCCTTGGTAGATTGTTAGGACAAGTGGGAGGACCTGAGTTCAAACCCCAATGCTGCCAGAAAAAAAGAAATGAAATTCAAGGAAGAAAATACCTATTTCCTGGATCCCCAGCAAAAACAAGTACACACCTCTGATTGGCATACACACACACACACACACTATAAACTGCTTAATTGTAATTAGAGAAAGGGAGAAAGGTCAATTCAGATACCAATAAACAGAGTGAAAACACATTCTGGCCTGGTACAATCCTGGTTTACACTTATTGTACCATCATAAATTGTTAATATTGTGCCTTTTCACTCTCAAAATTAACCTAGTTTGGATGATAAATGAACTGATCATCCCATTAACAGAAACAGGAACAGTTGATAGATGTAGGATGGGTTGTGACAGGAAGAGGTAAAAGTTGTGGGTTGGATCATCTTGGGAAAAAGGCTTGAATAAAAGAATACTTCCTCATCTGAACACTGTTATGATTCTAAGAATAACATGGAAAACAATTATCAAGCATCTGTATAATTTTCAGTATCTCTTCAACCAATTTCCTGTTCCTGCACCTGGACTCATGCTCCATTAGGGTAAGGTCTATATTTTGCTCACTGTTTTTATACCAAGACTCTAGCACAATCTCTGGTCACACTGTTAAACAAATGGCATGCCAGACACTACATTAAATGCTTTACATAGTAATCGTAGTACATGCCTAGCACTTCCAAAAAAAACTAGGCTTGGCAATTGTCCACACCTCTAAAGGAAGTCAAAAGGCTGACTGAGGAGCAACAAAAAGAAGGACACATAAAATATCTCCTTTACAAGTGATGCCTGATTTGTTCCTTGGATAGACACTTAAGAACCAGCATTTCTCATGGACAGCAGAGTGTCAAGGACAGATTTCCTCCCCACATCTATTGCTATAACCAAATAATAACCTTACATGCAAACACATTTGGGGACAAGCAAGAAACAGAGAAAGGTTTTCATTTAAATATAAGTTACTGGATTTAAAAATAGCTTGAGAGGATTAGTGTAAAATTGGATATCAGTAAAACTAATTTTTCTTCCTCAAAATTTCAAAACACAGGCTTTATCCTATAAATAGCACCTCACAGAACCACTGAACTAGAAAGCATAGTGGCTAAGAGTTTCACCCCAAACCAGACCAAGAGCCTACTCACTCACTAGCTGTTAGACCCTGGGCAAATCCCTTAATCCTCTGTTTCTCAGTTCCTACAAGTATAAATGGGGATAACAATTCTCTCTTATGAGCATTACTGGGAGAATTACATGATAAGACCTCTGGTCAGTGCTGGGCACGGAAACTATCCATTATAATTTTTCCTATTACCATCACCAGCCAACCACCATCTCATCTACTCTCATTTTAATATTGAGACAACTAAGATGCAGAAGCATTAAATAATTAATTACTTAAGAATAAAGATCAGAATCCAAATGACAAATACCAGTTCAGGATCCTTTCTACTGTCTTAAAATTAGACTGTATTGCAGTAATATTTTAGACTTATTATCTAGAACTTCAGAAAACAATTTTCACAGAATGTGACAAATGGTACTTAGACTATAAGGTTAACAGGTTAGAGTCAGCTGAATCCCACACTATATAAATGAATTAATGTTACCATAAATAAATAAATAAGAAACAGTACCATTTGCATTTAACAAAATGCATGAAATCTCTTGTCACTAAGAATACTGGTCTTTGAAGAAGTTTAAGTTAAAAATAAGATAACATTTCTAATGTGGAATTCTATACACTTTTAAAGGGGTTAATGTGTTGATGGCGATAGGTTTAGTTTTACTTTAAAAACCTTCGTGGTTGTTGATCAGCAAATCCTCTGATGGGAGAAGTTATATCCAAGCGAGAGAAGTAGTGAAGTAAAGAGGTAAAGTGAAGTGTCCCCAGAGCTGAAGAACAGCTTGCATGAAGGTGAATCCAGAAGACAGAGCCATCCAGGAAACAGCAAGCGGACAGTACTAACTGATAGGGGGCACATATGTACAAATGCAGGCTGGGGTCATTTACAACTTACAAAAATAAGACAGCCTCAGATTACAGAGGTCACTAGATGTCCATGATAAAGGGTTTGAGGGTGGGAACAAGAAGCAATGGGTGATTTTTTTTAAGAAACATAAACAAGGAAGTCTTCTTTCCAAAGAAATTTTGGTGTAGGGGCACAATTTTCCCATTCTCTACACATTTAGCACTTTTGCTGAACTTCTACATTGGCACTCTTCTCCTGGTTCACAACTGAATAATATTAGCAGTGGCCCCACAAAATTGATAGCAATATGAATATTCTAAGAATGTTAGTGAGGTTATTCATGATGTTACATAGAATTCCCTTTATCAGAGCCCTTAGGGAAAGAGTTCTCTCTGATATCAATTCCAATAATAACTGTATTTGTATTGCACAATGAGTCCTCCTTAACTGTGGACAACGTGGAATGGTAGAAATGGATACTCTTTCCTTCTTTCATTAGCTACTAAGATTCTCTGAACCATACTGGCCTCAAATGCACACCTTAGGTGGGCAGCTTCAGTTATTCCTATCCTCAATTTATCTGTTCTTACTCTATTTGAGAGGACTATCTCTCTAGTCTTCTCTTCCATATATTTTATATTTTATCTCACATATTTTTTGGTCGGCTATCTTGAATTCTTGTCAGAATACAGTGGATACTAGTATCTTGTGAGCATTCTCTATGTGCTTGGCATATATAAACCAAAAAATGCACACATTCTGTAAAGTAGTACAAAGGGGAAATTATAAATTAAGAAGCTTGGGTCTGAGGATGTAGCTCAGTGGTAGAGTTGCTTGTCTTGCATGCATGAGGCCCTGGGTTTGAGCCCCAGCACAAAAAAAAATAAAAATTTAAAGTAAGGAAGTGAAAGGAATAAAAGTAATAGGAAAGTGTCAGGTCTACTAGCTCACAGTTCTAAGCCAGCCCAGGCAAAAAGAAAGACTCTATCTCAACCAAAAAAAAGCTGGGTGCAGTGGCATGCACCTGTAATCCCAGCTATGTGGGAAGCAAACATAGGAGGATGTGGTCCAGGCCAGTCTGGACATAAACCCTACTGGAAAAATAACTGAAGAAAGAGGGTTGGGAGCATGGCTAAAATGGTAGGGCACCTATCCAGCAAGCACAAGGCCCTGAGTTCAAACTCTTGTAACCACCAAAAAATAAATAAATTAAAAAGGTAATAGGGAAGTAAAAAGTTCAGCTGTGAGTGATTATGGGGTCCTGAACCAAAACAACAGCACATGGAACAGAGAAGAAAGGATACAGTAAAGTCCCTTCAGAGACAACCAACAAAACTTTGTTAGTGATTGGAGGTTGGAAGAAAAGTAAAGGTGAACTACAAATGTGACCTGTGGGTTTTTTTTTTTTTTTGGTCTGAGGAGCTGGTACAATAAAGCTGCATCAGTGTGAGACACAACAGGAGGGAAAAGCATGTGGGTATGTTGCGCCTTGTATTATTATCCAGCCCATAGGTGTCAATTCAAGCCCAGTGCTGAGTTGAAACTTCACAGACAGGGTAAAAGTGTGGGAATGGGCAACACAAAGTGAAACTGTAGAAGTGATGGCCACCACCTATCAGGAAGTGAAGAACAATAAAGAAAATGGTTGAGAAGACATTTCTAGAAATAACTCAGTTTGAAGAACAGAAAAGGAAAGGGAGGAAGGGAACAGAAATGATTGGGAAAGGAGGGAAGAACCCGAAGGAAAAGTTTTAAGGAGAGAAATCACTCCAATGTCAAAGGCTTCCGAGGAATCAAGTAGCCACAGAATTTTGTAACTACACCATTTGTCAATATGTTTATCAAGCATGAATCTCATGCATACTAACCATGATTATAGTATTTTTCCCCTTATTTTGGCTCTGGAATAGAATAAAGAAAAGAAGAGAATTTCCTGAGGTAACTGGGCAAGATTTAAAAGAGCAAAGAAAAAGAAACACAAGGTTTAAAGAGGATGTGTGTAAACATGTGGGGAACAGACTGCCTGAGGTGGAACTGACTGGGTGAGAATCCTGAGAGACAGGAAGAGAGGGAACCCACAATGGCTGTTCCAATTGCAGGGGACAGACAGGACAGGAGGGCTAGTTTCCCTATCAGTGAACACATGGCAGCTGACCACACCTCAGCAGGTACACAGGGTTTCAATATCTGTGAGTACTTAGCATCTGTTCCCTCATTCTTTAAGCCCAGGATAATTTATTCTAGGCTCACTCTCACATTGAATATATTTCCTCTCACTCCTACATCACAACTATTTTTTTCCTACTGTTTTCCCAGCTCTTCTCAGCTACAGTAATTAATTCAAATACACCATCACTTAAATGCCAATCAAAGTTCCATCGAGATCTAAGAAGAACAATAGTATGCTTATATGCACAGTCTATTAATTTAAATTACCAGTTGAGTCACTACATGCTAACAATTAAGCAATGACACATGCACAGATTATATTCCATGTTAATATCGTTACACCAGAGAGCTCAAAGAACAAGTTGTCCAGGACAGTCAAGCTTTCCAGATAGCTGAAGGTTCACCCACAGGAAATGGAGGGGGGGGGTGGTGGAGAAGGGAACACAATACTTAAGTCACTTTGCATGACTGGCTATTTTCTTTGAACTTTTCTGCTTCCTAAAACAGCATATATAAAATATAATTTAACCTTTCATGGGCCTCCATTCTGAGTATTCACTGGTGTGATAAACCACTGGATACAAAAGCAGATGCATTGCTCTAGTACTTCCATCTGTTTCTCCAACTCCACTGCCTGGGCCTAATCCTAACCATTCCAACTCTCCCTGGACCACTACTGTCACCTTCTGATGGTCTCTCTCCATCCACACTTGCTACTCTCTAATTCCATCTGCACTTAGCAGCTAAAGCCTTCTTGTTAAAATAAAGAAACAATTCATGCCATTCCTGCACTTGGAACTCTATTTGCTTTATACCAAGGCTCTACCTAAACTTGCTCCTGAATCCTTCCCAGTCTCATCTCAAGCCGTCCACCCACCTCTGGCTCACATAGACTTCCTTTCCAGTTAACATTCAGATCCCTTCCTCTTCTAGGCACTCACCCTTGTTATCTGCTGTGATTGTTCTTCCCTAGCAGCCTCATTCTTGCCTTCTGGTTTCATCTCAAATGACACTCTTAGCCCCTTTAAAGTAGCCCCCAGTTAACTCTATCTTATTATCCAGTTTATTTCTTCTTCAAAGCTTTTATCATCTGAAATATCTTCTTTGTTACCTTTTACTTTGTTAAGAAAACAACTCTCACCATTAACACAGCCTGTAGGCTAACACCAACCATTCAAACAGGGCTTCCAGAAATGCTCCTGATTTACTAATCTGACACTTCAGTGGTGTTAACAAGCTCTCTAGGTGATTCTGTTGCAGGCTTAACTGTAGAGCCACTGCAGTATATATGCTGCCACCTCCTTTAAGTGTTAATACCCATTTATTTCTAAGGGCAAAGATCTAGTCTGTCTTGAGCTCCACCATTTTCTAACTCCTGGTCTAGAACCTCACAGATTGCAGGTATTTGAGAAGGAGGTTATGTCATTACATTAAAGCTACTAAACTAAGACTATGTAAATATCATGTTCAAATGGCCTGATGTTATTCAGCATCTCCCAAAGGGATTATCTAGCATGTATCTCTCTTCCTTCTGCATTTCTTCTTTCATGACTCTTACATCATGATCTTTCTTCCACATTTCCTAACATTCAGGGTAAAAGGATTATCCATGACATTGGATCCTCAGAGCACTCTGTTCACACTAAGATCTTTTCAGCCTCAGGTAGAACATGACTTTGCAGCCAAGTTGCCTGCATTCACACTCAAGCTCTGCTACAGATTAGCTGTGTGATCTTCAATAAATTGATTAGCTCCTTTGCTTTAGCTTCCTAATCTAAAAATAATGAATCATGTCACCTACCTTAAAGAAGGTAACTCAGCAGGTACTTGGATCATTCTATCATATAGAAAGCACTCCATGCACATTGGCTATTATATATGTCATACTCTGCTAGTAACTACCACTAGGTCTTAGGCAAATTCTTGACCCAGGTAGCTCAGGACCAAAATACTGTCTGTACAGAAGACTACTGCCACACATTCTTAGGCAAAGAATAAAAAGGCACTCCACATACCAGAAGTGGACTGTATTCTTCATAGTTCTCTAAATCCTTCTTCCCAGTTTCCAAAGTATTCTGGTAGCCTTTTCCATCTATACACCCTGTCTCCCTAACCCCCATGCTAACCTTGCTTTCAAAATGCTCAGAAACAAAACAGTGTTTGTTTAACAAATGAGACACTTTCTGGAAGACAACAGGGTTCACAGAGAGGTGGTAAAGCCATGGGAGAGCAGGGAGCTGGCTGACCTCCTCAGAACAAAGTGTCCATCCTGGAGAAGGCCCAATGGCAAAATTCAAGGAGAGAACACTGAAAAAGCAGCCTATTTCTGCTCTTGGAATAACATAAACAGAGGAAATGAAGAGAAGTCATAGAAGAGCAACTGACATATACCACAGGATTTTTAGATATATACAGAACTACAGACAACAGCCAATATCTGAGATGCTAGGGATGCTCGAGAGTGCCCCCACAGCACAGTGTTGAACAGCCAAAAACTTGTAGAAGCTCCCCACTATTTCTGGGGTCATGTTGAAACTCATCATACCCCTTGAAGAAGCTGAGATTCTCCATCAGCTAACACCACCTAAACCTTCCTTTTCTTCCTGTGCCTCACCTATCCCCTTCTGCTCTGGCTGGGTCCCCCCACCACCACCACCACCACAGTTGGCTTCTTCCCTTTGTGTGCACATGAGATCAACTTCACTCAAAACATAAGGCCAGTCAGGAGCTGGTGGCTCATACCTATAATCCTAGCTACTTAGGAGGCAGAGATTAGGAGGCTAGTAGTTTGAAGCCAGCCCAGGCAAATAGTTTGCAAGACCCTATCTCAGAAAAAAACCCATCACAAAAATAAGGACTGTAGAGTGGCTCAAGGTGTAGGCCCTGAGTTCAAACCCCAGTAGGGCAAAGAAAAAAAAAAAAAAAGTAAGGCCAGTCTGTAAACTGACAATCTAGTACGAGATAAAAATCAAGATTTTGGAAGATTATATCATGGCAACTTGGCAAAGCAATTTTATGCCTTAAAGAATAAAAACCTGGGTTTTATATTATGTGCATTTTCTTTTTCCATTTCATTTGTTCTTTAAAAAATTAATCTTCATTGTATTTCACAAAAGCATTGACCCACACTGAATATATTAAAAAAAAAAAAAAGAAACAAACTGACCTATCACCACAGATATTTTAAGAAGCATTACCCGAGACCACTCTCATCGCACACTCTTCCACTCTCTTTTCCCACAACCTAATCTAATTTTCTCAAGGACTCCCCTGCAATACCCTCCCTAAACTATTGCATTCCGTATGGATCTTTTTTCCCAAAGATTATACCCCATCATCACTTCAGCTGCTGAAATTGTGTGTGTGTGTGTGTGTGTGTGTGTGTGTGTATAACTAAACAGAAAAACAAATCATTCACTCTATCTTCTGTGCAAATTTCTTGAACTTCAGAGCCCTGTTTTATTTGCTTTATGCATCTCTTCATCTGTTGCACAACACAGAGGCAGCACAGTATCCTGGCTCAACTTCTGAGTTAAAATGGGACTTACTAATGGAATCCAGTTCCCAGGGGCCATAGCCAAACTCTGGACATGTGGCCTGAGGCAAGTTCCTTAACTCTTCTGAGCTTCTAGTTTTTCTTCTGGGATGTGAGGCCAGCATGGTATGCAAAGCCTTCCCGACTCTAAAATTAAATGGTATCTGTTTGTTCTTAGAAAGGCTCTCAAGCTCCTCACTGGCAAATGGGGAAACATCTTCCCTACCACAGGGCTGGGGAGATAGGAAACACTTTCTAAACTAGAGTCCTCTGTGAACCTTAAGGCATTATTAGTAAGCTACATGTCCAAGGTCCTCTGAGGAATTCATAAACCAAACATGGAAGTTTCAAGTATTCTGTCTCCAGAATGGAAGGCATGGATAGTGAAAAGTCTCAACACGTAAGTTAAGGGAAACACTGAAAACAGAGGACATCTGATTTGGAGAAAGTAAGACTGAGGAGGACGCTTAAGAACTCTCCTGTGTATGTGTATAAGAAAAAGCCATCTCCATTGCTTTAGATGAGCAAATTAGGTACAGTGAATAGATACCATAGACAGGACAGAACTAACAATGCCTAAGTCTCTAATATATGCTTAGTGTTCACATCTGTGTCCCCTTTTAGTATCCATAACTCTTTCCTTACATACACCTACCCAAAGTAAAATAATACTGAGTGGAATAGAAACCTATGGTCTTTCCACTATACTGAACTGGGAGGCCAATTACATCATAAAATGTAACAGAAAAAAACATGGAAAATGCCTGGTCAGTAATTCGATTTAGTAAGAGGCACCACTGCCTCACTGCACATTGTGTCATGTGAGATACTTAGGCAATGACTACAAGTCCATCTGTCAAGGAGTATGGTGAGAAGATTCCTATCATGCATCATTCCCAGAATTCTGATATCTTAAATCAATACAATGCTCACCTCTGTCCACCAGACTCCACACACTGAGTTGTCAACTTTTTATTTTAACATGTGAGAATGTTTACAAAACAACCCTATTAGTCTATTTTTAAAAGAGGGGGAGGGAGGGCATTCAATACAAAAATAAATAAATAAACCACAAAAGGGCATAATCTTAGAATAAAAGATGATTAAAAGTAGACTTACCTTTTAGAAAAAAGAATCACATTATCCTGAGATTTTTTTCACCATGCAAATCATCACACAGGCAGCTAGGAACCCACACCATTATATCAAAGTGAATCTTCTAACTACTTAAAACTCAGAGACTAAGCACTGTGATGTTACAGTTGGACACAGCCTGTTTCATTTCTATTAAAGGACAAAATTCTAATAATATCTAGAAATGTCTAAAAAATTAGAAAGTGTTATCTAGGTAGACTACATTTATTTTATCAACTACCACTTTTAACCAACACTAGCATCAATAATAAAAACAGCTAGCACCCCAGGCACTGTAGTAAATGATTCACACATGCTATCCTCACAGCAGTACCAAGTAGTAGCTTCAAGGGAACTGCCCAAAGTTACTTAGCAGAGATGTCAGACAGTATCCAAACACCCAGGTGGTTATTTCCCAAGCCCGGTGTACATAATTGTAACACCTTAATACTTTACAAAAAAGGGTTGGGAGGTATGGCTAAACTGGTAGAGCACCTGCCTAGCAAGCAGAGGATAAGTTCAAATCCCAGTGCCACCAAAAAACAAAGCAATCAATAAACAGCACACCACTAGAATTTTTTTTTTCCAGTACTGGGCTTTGGACTCAGGGTCTCATGCTTACTAGGCAGGAGCCCTACCACATGTGCCACTCTGCCAGCCCTGTTTCGTGTTGGGTATTTTCAAGATAGGGTCTCATTATTTGCCCAGGCTGGCCTTCAACAGCAGTCCTCCTCTGGAGTAGCGAGGATTACAGGAGTGAGTCACTAGTACCTGAACACTAGCAAATAGTTTTCAGAAATGCTCTAGAAATGTTCTAAAATCACTCACACAGAAAATTTTTCCTAAAATAATGGGAGTCTCATTTAGTTTGGCAGAAAATAAGGTCACATATAACTAAAACTATATTTCATCTTTCTTCCAATGCAGTTATTTCATCATTTATAGAGAGGGAGGAAAAAGAAAAAGATCTCAGAAAACCAAATCATGATAGCAGTAACAATGTCTTCTAAGAGCCCTATAATTTTTATAATTACAGTTTAAACTTGGCAGTGAAAATAATTACTGGACCACTTGCTCTTGTTGCAGGTGTTAATGCTGTCTGTTTATAATGTGTGATAACACAACTATCACAGACTTAGAAGTAACTCTGACATTAACCTTCATATGTCTGTAAATCCTATATTTGTATGGTAAAAAGGCCTCTCACTTAGCTATACCTTAGCCAGTCTTTGTGCTGCACTATGAGGGTGGGGGGAGTGCGAAGAGACTGAGGAGATGGGGTAATACTGAAAAATCTGGCACACATCTGCCTATTTGGCTACTAACTAGTTAAAATTTCAAACAACCACCTCCCTACTTTATTGATTCTTCTGTTATTTCCACCCAATATTTGGATAGCAACATGAGCCATAAAAGTTGGGATGGGTCTAAAATTTGGGGGTTGGGGGGGAGAATAGCAGGGTAAACAGTTTGGTCCAGAAGGCAAACTGCCACTTATGTGGCTAGACCAGGACAACCAACATAAACATGTAAGTTAGTCCAAATATACACACAGTCTTTCTTATTTTAAAATGTATTCTTCCTTAAAAATAGCCAGACACCCTACTGTTTGGGCCAATTTTTTTTTATATAAATTGCTGTTTTGAAAAGAAATCATAATTATCCATGTGTGGTGGCTAAACAAATGATACACTGTTTCCTAGTGTTGGAAACACTAGGTTTTAAAGTGCCATCTAGAAGCAATCATTAAAAACAATGTATCTCCATAAAACACACTTTGTAAAAAAGTGCTTTGTAAATAAACAATGAGTTCAAATTGGGAAGAAGAGGTTATTTTTACTGAATGCCACCTGGTCAGGTATTTTTTTGCAAGAACAAGGACTAGATCTGTCCTTCCAATCCTTTTATGCTAGGCATGGAGAGAAGTTAGTCCTATTTCTAAAGTCTTTGTAGATTGTTACCTGAATCTCTTTTAAGAGGCCAGAGGTGTAGGGGTGTGTGGGTGTGTGTGTTAAAAGAAGCCATGAAGATGATCTAGTTCAAGTCACTTCCACCAATGTGGGACAATTCCTTTTAATGAATCTCAGTAAATACACACACACACACACACACACACACACACACACACACACACACACACACACAAGTTACATAAACAGTCTACCAGTTCTGTTTCTCTGGAGAACCAGTCTAATACAGGCCCCTACAAGAATTAAATTATCCAGTCCAAAATGTCAATGTCAAAGTTGAGAAACTGCAATGCATAAGAATATTGACATTTTTCATGATGGAGCTATATCAAGTATACAATTCACTGGTATTAAGTATATTCATATTGTTGTACAACTGTCACCACCATCCATCCAAAGTACTTTTTCTTTTAATCTTGCAAAACTGAAACTCTATATCCATTAAACCATCACCATTTCCCATTCCTGCCAGCCTTTTTTTTTCTCTTATGAATTTGACTACTCTAGGTACTTTATATAAATGAAATCATACAATATTTATCTTTTTGTGATTGGTGTATTTTACTTAGATAATAACCTCAGGGTACTATGTCATAGAAAAAGGAAGGCTTTCCTTCCTTGTTAAGACTGAATGATATTCCACTGTATATATATAACATATTTTGTTTACCCATTCATCTGTCATGGAACTTGGGGCTTCCACCTATTCACTATCATGAATAACACTGTTATGATGAAAGTGTGCACATATTCCTTCAGTTCTTTTGGGTATATACCCAGGAGTGGAATTGCTGGATAAGATGTTAATTCTACTTTTTTTCCAGTACTAGGAACTGAACCCAGGGCCCTGATCTTGCTAGGTAAGTGCTCTACCACTTGAACTATGCCTCCAGCCTTATTTTTAGTTTTTTTGAGGAACTGCCATAGTGTTTTCTAGGAGCAATTGCACATTTTATATTCCCTCAGGTGCTAATTAACAAGGCTCCCAATATCAGAAGTTTTCTTCCATCTACCTTTCTCTGATCTACTACCCTCCCAGTACCTTAGCCCTTTCATGAAGCAAGTAGTGAGCCAATACTTTAAAAATTGGAGCATCCTTAAAGAAACCCTAGAAAACAATATTTTACAGTCACCCTATAATTTTCCTTGAGGTACAATTTCTATAATGCATTTTAATCAAAGTATGGGGGGGGGCATGGAGAACATGGGAAGCAACACACCTGCCTGCCCAGCAGATGACCCTTCTCAAACAAATTCTGAAAGTCACCCCTGCATGAAACCTGATAGAAATAATCCCCACATCAACTTGAGTTTTCTATGTGGCACCTGTTTGTCTTCTTTGAGAAAGAAGGTCTTTTTGGCTTGAAATCTTGTGTTTACATGCACCCTGTGGGAAAAGATTCTAATTTTACAGGCTTGGTACAAAAGTTGAATAGACTTTCAATCCAAGTTCAATTGTTATTGGTTAATTCGGAGGAAATATAGTTTTACATACTTATACACAGGACAATAGTTAAGTCCAAGGAGTTCAGGAAGATTTTGAAGTCCAGTAAGTTTTTAACTTTATTCCTACAAAGACTCGTAGGGTTATCTTGATTTTTGATGATAAAGTATGGTTTGAAAGTGTTTGAAAAGGTAACAAGGTAATAACTCATATATCTAGAACTCCTTAAAGCAGCAATTATCAAAATATGGACCAGTGGCATTTATACCTGGAAATTTATTAGAAATACAAATTACTGAGCTCAACCTTAAGTCTACTGAACCAGGAATCCTGGGGATAGGGCCCAGCAATCTTTGTTTTCACAGCCTTCCTGGTAATTCAGTGCACAGTAAAGTGGCACAATTGAGAAGCACTGCCTAGACCTTAGCATGAACTTTCATGTTCATATTTTTTGGACTTCATGATAACCTTGTAAGGTAAGCAGGGTTGGAAGAGTGTCTGTCTGTCTGTCTGTCTCTCTCTCTGTTTTTGATTTGTTTTGTGTTTGACTGTACTGGGGTTTGAACTCAGGGCTTGATGCTTGCTGGTTCTACACTTGAGCCACATCACCTGACTTTTTTTTTTTTTTTTTTGCAATGTTGGGGACTGAACCCACATGCTTGGTAAGTACTCCACCCCTGAGTTATAACCCTAACCCTATTATCCCTTTTTATAAATAGAGACACTAAGTCACCTGACTTTCCTTTTTTCTTTCTTTCTTTTTTTTCCTTTTCTTTTTTTTTTGGCAATTCCAGTGTTTGGAAAACTTCATACTTGCTAAGCAGGTACCCTACCTCTTCAGTCTTGCCTGACTTTTTTAAAAGGATATAGTTAAGCAAGCAGAGAGAACAAAAAAAAAATTAATTTTAGTATGATGTAATGTGTGTAGGGCTAGATAAATGTTGGGGATTATACAGTCAAGTGTCTGCAATGTGAAGATGAAGAAAATAAGCCCCCAAAAGGTTAAATGGTCTGAGCAAAATCTTACAGCATCATAATAAAATGCAATCTCAGTCTCCAACAAATCATTACATCCAAGCCAGCAGCTTCTGCCAGTTAACTACTTCCTTAAATGATGAGTCACCTGGGATAAGTTCTTAGTTTGGGATCAGCTAGGGTATTTCACAAAAATAGTGGAAAAGGTAACTAAACAGACTGATCTCATCATTAAATAGCCAACTTTGACAGAACAACAGGAATGAGGATAAGAATATTCGTAACAGAAGATGAAGAAATGGACAATAGGCCTTAATCTGACCAGAGAAATAAATGAATAAGTGATGAAGAGAAAGTGAAACTTGAGAGCTTAATGAGGTTGAAAATTGGTTTAACAAAGCAAGAAGGAAGAGAAGGTTGTGATCAGAAGTATATAGCAGTTAGGGGGTGTTCATAAAGTCCAAATGTGGCCATGGGATGAAGTGGACTTGAACTAGGACTCACCAGTATGATGCAGATACAGGAAATGAGAGGCCAAAGGTACTGAAAGGATTGTCCATGTGAGGTAAATGAGAGGACTTATAGGAGACAGGATGGCAAAAATAAGAGACTATGCACCCCATTCTGCTCTAAAGAACCCAATAACGAAGCCAGTAGATGACAACATTTGTGAGGGGTCAGAACTGTAGTCATGGACCATGGAAGGAGCAGGGGTGGAAGTAAAGGTGGAAACCCAATGACCTGCAGGGAGCAAGGAGATTTTATAACCACTTATGATGTAATCACCTTCAAAAGATAACTGAAAAGTGAGTTGTAAGTTAAGTATTCCAGTATGCTGCCATTAACAAACACAAGAATGATCCCCAGCCTGAGAAGATTCAAACAACTCCTAACAATGGTTGTCCAACAGCAAGGAAGGAAGTAATTCAGGTTGTTCCCTTAGTGGATGGAGTCACGTTGATTTTGTTCTGGCAAAAGAAGAGTGGGCTGCTGAGAAAAGCCATTTATTCTCATTCAATTTTCCCTGAAAACTCAACTCTCTGCTACTTGAAAGCCTGGTAAGTTGGGGGGAGTGACTAATTGGGTAAGAGGCAAAGCTACTGGACTCTTGCTGCTTGGTTGCAGATTTAGGCATGAGGAACTGCTTACACCAAAAGAGAAAGAAAAGGCATTAGCATTTGTCAAATATTTCCTATGCCCCAGGGACTGTGCTACACACAAGGCATGCTCAACTCATTTAATTTTTAGAACCACTCTGAAAGCTAGGTATTATTAATTCCAACTAGAATATTAAATTGAGGCTCCAAAAGGTTAACAAATTTGCCCAAGAACACATTGGACAGGCACTTTGTCCACTGTCCACTGTACCAAGATGCCTCCAAAGATAAAAAGACCTAGAGTCTTAAAGAAAGAAGTCATGGTTGACTCCTAGTTCTTAACCCCACTGCCTGCCTGGCCCACTGTTTAAGAACACATTAGAGTAGAGGAAATCCAGAAAGCTGACTTTTGTGCCCCTCCCCCAGCTAAACTCATTATCGTGTATTCATTTAATACTAAGATCAAGGGAGATTCCCCTCAAGTTCATTCTTACCACTGGATGCCAGAGAGCCCAGAAGTTTGAACTAATGGGTAGGCAGTCTCTGAGATTCATTTGTCCCAGCTAGGTAATAACTCAAGGCTTAGGCAAGACCACTCAGTCTCCCATTAATTACTTTGCAATTTTCATGAGTTATTATGGTCATTAAAATGAGAAAAGATTGAAGCAGTTTAAAAATGTACAGAGTAAAAAAAAAAAAGCTTATATAATTCTAATGTTGAATCCATACATAAAAAGAAGTACATGAGTATTATACACACACATATACATATGTTATTTTTAAAAGAGAGCTATGAAACAACTAGACTATTAAAAATCACCCTTTCATGATAAATTCCAGGGCATATTCATAACAAGAGTCAGACAGATTTTGTTTTCTATCACATAGTTCTATAAAAATAAGCTGTCATCACAACATCCTTGTGGTGGTAAAAGGCCATATTTGCCTGCAGTTAAATCCAACAGCAGCTGCTCTATGGAAAAAGACAGCCCAATAATTGGCTTCTTTCACCTCTGTTAATCACGAACAAAAGTGTCATTCAGTTTCAAAATGGACAAAATGCTCCAATGGATGGTCAGCTAGCTGAGCCAATGGGGTGGAATAACAATAACCCTGTAGCATTTTCCTTTTTCCTTTTGTTTGGTCTTTCAAAGCCCTTAATTAAGACCTGCACAAAGCACCCCTACAGGCTTTTTTCAATGAGGCATTACACGCCTGTTTTCTTGTATTTAAAGAAAAAAAATAGCAGGGATTTTCTGAAACACATTAAACAGAATACACAATTTCCATTTATTTGCAACTGAAATACTGTTAAAATTTTAGAGCTTAAATATTATCATCAGTAACAAAGCAAGTTTTCTCCATTTCGGGCTTGGGGAGTAGAGGGTGAATGAAGGGTTGGTTAGAAGGAGGTGGGAATGCAGAAGCTGGGGCAAGGAAAGGAAGTGCCAACTCAGAAGTGTTGTTAAACCATTTCTCCAGAAATAAAACCATGAGCAGTCATAATTTACAATGTTCTAGATCGGTCTTCTCAATCTTTTAAATAACACATACAAATTCAAAGAAATGGCAAAACATATAAGGTAATTTTAAGGCAAAAAATGTGGCAACTGAAACAAAGGACAATACAGCTTGGAAATGAATCTTGCTTCTCAGAAACTCCTTAAAAATCACTTAGAGAAAGATAAAGGTTTTTAACAATTAAGTAATCTCTGTCGGAACTTTGTATGGTTATATAATTGATTTTTTCCCCTAACCTAGCCCAAACAAAGCTTCATATAATTATGGTGGATAAGAATCAGAATGTCTAAGCTTTAAAAATATTCATGGCCTAATTAACTTTTCATTATTAAATTTTCTTTTTACACAAACTTTAAAAAGGGCTGTTGTGTTCATTTTTAAATCTTCTGAAATATAATCTTTCTGGATTTTAGACTGTTCTGAAAATACCTACTTCTGGCCATAATTTGTTCTTCCTTCCCCCATCTCACAAATATCCTGAGTGACAGCTTAATGTGACAGCTTTCTTGCTACAATTCACCAAAGGGGAGTGGCAGGTAGGGTTCTCAGAGAACAAATACCTAACAAAGCCATCATTCTTGGGAGTTACTTTCAATCTGTCAATCCAGTCCATCAAGTGGAATGTGCTCCACTATTCTCTTGTAAATGTGCTTATTTCAAACAAGGCAGAACTGGGCAGCTGCCCTGTAGAAGACTAAATGACCCAGTTCAAATGTCACCTTCCCACTCCCTAAAGCAGAGTAAGTTCTCTGCTTCCTCTTGCTCCCACAGCCCTTTGTTCACCTCTCTGCTTTGGCACTCTCATACTGTATCCTATCTGTGCTTATGTTACCTTTTCCAGCAAACAACATCACCTGTGGACACTTGCGAGCCACCGTGGTAGGTAGAAAGAAGGCCACAGGCTCTGGGGTCTGACTGGAGACTGATGGGTTCAAACCCTGGTTAGAAATTACCAAACATGACCTTGAATATACATCAACAACATATGACTAACGTGCATGTAAACATTTATGTCTCCATTGTCTCAGCTTAAAGTAAGGACAGAGATGTCCTCTCATATAGTGTCTGTGATGATCAAGTGAACTAACAAATGTATAGCTCTGAGCACAATGCGTGGCACACATGAAGAGCCTGGTCCATGTTAAAACAGGAAACGCAGTCCTTATCCTCCCACTTCTTCCCCCCAATACAGCAATACACCTGGAAGTACAACAGCACATACCCAATGTCCATGGTATAAACTTCTGCTAAACAAGTTAATTAATTTATAAAAGTATAATTTCCTAAGGCAATTTTTCCAAGTCCTTCAATTTACTCAACAAGTAAGAGTACATATGTCACATGTAAGAGACAAGTAAAGCTAAAGGAGAGCAAAAAAGATGCCTAAAACCTAATTCTTGCCCTCAGAGAGCTTACTAATAATTCTGAGCACAAGAACTTTGCAATGTCTTTTGTATTGATGGCTGTTATACTTTCACAATATTTGACTGGTGTGCATCTTCTCAAATATTTTTTTAAAATGTATGCACAACTAAAGTGTCTCATTTCACTAAAGGAAGAAAAAGCAACAAGGGTTTAGGGATGTTGTTATTTTATTTGCAGTGCTGGAGATCAAAGCTCGGGTCTCCCGCAAACAAGAAAAGTGCTCTATCACTAAGCTATATCCCAATCCTAAACTATTACATTTAATATATTTCAATGATCCTTGTAATTCTCACTAGTTTTCACATTAATATAGTGTCATTCATGTATTTCACATCTCTCTCCCATGGCTCTATATTTATAGTTATTACTCTCTGTAGCACAGTAAGAGTTAAAACTACAAATGCATGAAATTAAAAAACTTGGGCCATGGACAAATATGTAGCAAAATCATTTTGTTTTCAAGATGCTCTTTTCAAAGACATTGCCATTAAATACAGCAATGCTTGATTATATGTAGCAATTCTACTAAGCCCTAATTTAATGAAATCATTATTAAATTAAAAACATTATTAAATTAAATTAAATCAGCCTGAGTTCTCATTTAATTAAAAAGAATGTTATGGGAAGAAATTGGTTTTGCTACACATTTGTTCATTGTCCAAATTATTTTGTCATAAAACTAATTCATGGGAATCTGAATTATACAGTAAAGCTACAGATACATATTTGCATTTGAAAACATCAGGCAGATTCACTACATTCCATTATCTTTCTAGAAATGAGATTGTAACAAGCTCTCTGGGTGCAAGAGGGCTATGTTTTAGCTCCATTTTCACCAGGTTAGACAACAACACATCCCTTTTCTCATTCAATTACTGGTATTTCAAATTCAAATAAAACAAAAGCAAACCCTGGTAAATGTTTTCTTCTTTTCTTATTTTTTCCCATGGATGTATACAAATGGAGCCTCCCTTAGCTGACTATGTAAGACTAGACTAAATTAACTAAGCTGTAATAACAAGCCAAATTATGTCTAGTCTTGTTATCTTCATCCAAGAGAAGGTGGCATCAGCTGAACACCATCCAGATAGTTACTGGCTGACTAAAATAATCAATGCCTTTTTACATATAAGGAATCCTTACCACTTCACTGAGTTTCAAAAGGATACTATTGAATTTATTTTAGTAATAATTAAAGTTTAACAAATCGATATAGTGTGCATGAAAAAACGTTGAAAATGCTATCATTTATGAAAAAAATTCTGTAACTTGAGACAATACCCAAGGAAATAGTAGGCCCAATACTTTAAGCTTTTTAAAAATACTCTAGGAAATGGACAGTAGTCTCTCTATTTATCCTGTTTTATTTTTGTGCTTTCAATTATCCATGGTCAACTATGATCCAAAAATATTAAATGGAAAGTTCCAGAAGCAAACAACTCTTAAGTTTTAAGTTATGCACCATTCTGAGTAGTGTGATAAAATCTCATGTTATCTTGCTCCATGTCATCCAGAATGTGAGTCATCCTTTATCCAGAGGACCCACATCACTTGACAATCTCTTGCAGCCACCTCAGTTTTCAGTTCCACTACTGGAATAGCTCAGTACCTGTTCAAGTAGCTCTTATTTTACATAAGAATGGCCCTAACTATATAGGAGCAATTATGATATACCAAAGAAAAGCCATAAGGTGATTTACTGAAATGAAAAGCTGCAAGATACTGACTTAACAAGGAAGGAAAATAATCATAAGCTGAGGATGTTAAAAATCTACAGAAAGAATAAATCCTCTATCTGTGAAATTGTAAAGGAAAAAAAATTTGGTATCACTGTTGCAAATCCAACTGCAAAAGTGAAGACCACAATGTATAAGGGCTTGGTTAAGATGGAAAAGGAATTAAATGTATATATGTACATATAGAGAAAGCACAATACATACAAGCTTTGGGGCTATCTGGAGACATCTACTGGGGTTTTAGAAATCATCCCCCGGAGGATATGGGGGCTACAAGTATCAATTGCTCTGCCATGCTTCCTGATCATTCTCTACATGACTGGAACTACTCTATTTCCTTCTTTATCTTTTCAGTAAATGTTCCTTGACATTTCTTAGGTTAGCAAAATGAGGTGGTTCCCCTAAAAACTGATGGTTAAGGTTGTCTTATATGCATAGAAATTGAAAGGCAGAATCGGGCTACATAAAACATCTCCTTCAAAAACACCTTCAATTAGGTCTGATAAATCTGATACTCTGCTTTCGAATGGTACAGCTGCACCTCCACCAACAGACAAGCATACAAGTATTTTTATTGCAGAATACCTAATTATCCCATCACACCACTGTAATTCCAGAACCTCTTCTAACAGAAATGAAGTCATTAATATTGTTTAAGGGTATGAAAAGTGATAGAGTTTTAAAGGAAGGTGACAAGGACCTTTGAGTTAAAACTCTAAAACTATGTTGCCAAAAAAACACAACACATTTTTAACAAGTCTTACAAATTGTCTATACAGACATGGGCATATAACTACTTGATTTTTTTTTTTATGTGTGTGGCAGTATTGGGATTTGAACTCAGTGCCTCATGCTTGGTAGGCCAGTGCTCGACAACCTGAGCCACTCCGCCAGCTCTCTTATAACTACTTGAAACAAAACCCTGGGTAGAATTAATAATTTCAGTTCCTCCTGGCAGAATATTTTCCTCCCTTCAGAACATACACACTTTCAATTCCACAAACTTCCACTTGGGAAATCAAACAGAACTTCCCATAATATTGTTGCCATAAAATAAGGAAAAAAAGAATAATTTCACAAAATTTTTCTCTCATTTCCATTTCTTGCTTTCTGGTTCTATACATGATGACTATACTTTAAAACTAAACAAACCAAAACATGTCTTTGCTAACCCTGCACATAAACCTTTCATTTATTCACAGGATAATGTCTGGTAGCCTAAACCTATACTACAAAACTAGGATTACATGTGATTGCCTTACAAAAACACTTCTGACCAATATTGAAATTTTTGGTATTTTATACTAGAAGTACTTTTTTAAGAGTCTAGTTCTATTTCCAAAGTGGGCATAATTTTTCACTTAAAATAAGTAATAAATGTTAAGTTGTAAAATTGGGACCACCAGAGAACAGTTTAGTACCATTTATTTAGTCATGAACACCAACTGCAGACAAATGCTGCACACCACTGCTCTAATGAAGAACACCCACCAGTCATCACTTAAGAACTCAGGCCTAAGTCACTATGTCAAAGGTATAAATTATGGTCCAAAGACAGCTCCAGGCACTGCTGGGCTTGGAATTGCTTACAGAGCAACCATGTTGTTCCAAACTAAATGTTTAAGAGGCTAAAGGGCAGTGGAGGCAATTATTGGAAGGAAATTTCTCACTAGGCCAGAAAGGAATAATTAAGTCTTTGCATGCTAAATCACATCACTGGGGTTAACAATGAAGTAATCAAGTGTAAATGGTGACAAAGCCCATCTATAGGACTCATGAAAGGAAATTAAAGTTGTGGGTAATCTAGACTATTGTTGCTTAAATACCACAAAAATTAGTCCCTAAAACTTCATTCATTCATCCTGTCTTTATACAAATGTGAGTGCTTTTTGTGGGAGGTAAGAAATTGGTTAATCTAGCAATTAAGGCAAATATACTGAATCATCAGAAGTAAAACACCACTCAGCTACTTATTCACAGGCAGAGATCCAACATCATTCTCCATCCTAAAACTGTACTGAGTATTCAGCAATGGAATACCTCCATAAGAGGAGATGACGTTCCACTCAAAGATATGACCAAAACCATTTAAATTACAATGCATACTTTAGATATTGCACTTTCTTTGCTTTAGAACATAGAATAGAATTCACACACACACAGCTGGTGGGGAGGGATGTGGGCAGGAAGATGGGCAAAAAAGAATGATACCACTCACACAATCTTCCAACAACTGCTCAATAAAAAATTAAAACCGGTTATGAGCTGGGTGCTGGTAGCTCACGCCTGTAATCCTAGCTACTCAGGAGGCAGAGATCAGGAGAATCATGGTTCAAAGCCAGCCCAGGGAAATAGCTCACAAGACCCTATCTAGAAAAATCCTTCACAAAAATGGCTGGTGGAGCAGCTCAAGGTTATGGCCCTGAGTTCAAGCCCCAGTACAGAAAAAACAAAAAAAAACTGGTTATGCTCTCAGGGGACAAAATAAAGTTGACCCTGAAAGTCAAAAGAGTCAGACAATTTTGGCTCTGCAATCACAGGTTGTTGTCTCACCTCAGACACTCAAGTTTCTTTACCTTATTTAAAAGGTAAGATCAAAGGGAGTAAATCTAACTAAGATCTATTATAAGCACGTATGTAAATATCACAATATATCCTCTGTACAACTATTATATGATAATGAAATCATTAAAAAAAGAAAATAATAATAAAAGGTAAGATCAAGATTAAGACTTCTTGGGACTCCACACTGATCATGTTTGTTATTATTATTGTTTGAAAATATTTAAAACTTACCAGAGATTACAAAAATAGTACAGTGAGTTTCTGTACACTCTTCACCCAGCTTTTCCCAATGGTAACATCTTACATAACGATAATACATTAGCCAAACTAAGAAATTTACTTTGGTAGAACATACAGGCTCTGCCTAGAGTTCATCACTTTTACACATGCTTGTTTCTGAAAGCACATGTACAGATTCATGTACCACCACTAAAACCATTATAAAGAACTTCTCAATGACCAAAGAAATTCTCTCCTGCCACCCAACAGAGTGACACCATCTTCCCACCGATAACCTTATCCACCACTGATCTGGTCTCCATCAATGTAATTTTGTCATTTCTAGAGTTTATACCTAGAATCAGATAGCATATAGTTTCCAGACTGGATTTTATCACTCACCACAATCCTCTTGAGATCTATCTACACAGCTGCATTATCAATAGGTTGATTATTCCTTTAATGCTATCTAGTATTCCACTGCATTAATATACCAGTTTATCATGTTATACTGATTTTTATTGTTTTGATTAAATTGTTACTAGGGGGTTGAGAAGAAATTTTTTAAATCTTGTTTTTCCATTGCTTAAGATGGATTCATGTCCCTATAGATATTGACTGTTTACCTTCACTTCCTTCAAGCCCTCTTTGACTGCCCTAAATCACAAACTCCATCATCCTGAATGATTTTTCTCGATGGTATTTAGCACTCCCTGACCATGTATACTTACTATACTATTTTTTTTAATTGTCTATCGTCACCTCCACCTATTCTTCCCAGGTAAATTACACAAAAGCAGGTTTATTAGATAGCATCTAATTCTGTGTTTCCAGTATATATACATATATTTAGCAAATTAATTTTTAAAGTGCAGACTTACTATTCTAAGTCACTCTTATTTTAAAATTTAGAGACTATTGACTTTGTGAGCCATTATATAAATAGTTTTAGTTCTCAAAAAATAGCTTAAGTGGATAAAATTATTTGCATTAAATCTTTATATTCACTTCCACAAATGAACTCCTGACTACATCTTCAACAAAATATTGGGCCCATGGAAGACTGGGAACAAGACGAGAAACACAAGAAAATTTACCATCTGATAGGCACACACCACATGCAACACTAGCATAAAAGTCTTATTGAATGTTAAAGATTACATAGTCAAAAAAAAAAAAAAAAGACCATCATTTCTGATAATGTTCTTCCTTCTGCTTTTTATTTTCAACATATCCTGTAGGGTTACGAATGGTTTTAGGCCAGTCACACAACTAGGATTTCTAGTAACAAGGATTTCTCCCTGAAGAAATGGAGAATTGAGCCATAGCAACTATTTTTTTACCAATTATTAATAGTACACTGAGAAGGGAGGAAGGTCTGAAAAATATCAACAAAATTTGGTGTTATTTATATAATTTAAAGGTTTAGTAAATAAGAAATAGCTATCAACTCTACAAACATGTCAGCATAAACATATGCCCTTGGGGCACATGGACTTTTTATTTTCCCCACAGAATGACACTGAGTCTCTTTGACAGATCCCTTGCAGAAGATGGTCTTTTAGATCCCTACCTAATCTACATTCTAAGATGAGGATACATCAAGCAGAGGAGCAAACAGACCTAACCTCTCCAAAACTATTTTCCTATCTATAAAATGAGCAGTTCCCAATATCTAAGATATATTAGATAAGTGAAGACCTATACAGGAAGAGCACTGAGGGATTCTGTTATATAACTCACTCAACCAAATAACTGTGGTCTAAAAACCCAAGATGCAACATTCCTTCTACAAAATCTCCCTTCTTACCTGTAGGAATATCCCTCACACCCCACTCCCAATAAGGTATCTCCATTTCTAAAATGGGAGAAAATAACAACATGTGTGTGAGAGGAATTTTGGGAGGATTAAATAAATACCACATGTAAAGCACTTCACTTAGTGCTTGGCACTCAAAAGCATTATTATCAGCATCTAGATTAATAAGAAGATGATGGTGATGATTTATCTGAAAGAAAGGCAAGACAGACCATAAAGTTCTTCATGACTAAAAATGGAACATAAATGAAATGAAAAAGCAAAAGCTTCCAAGAGAAGATAACTTTTAGAATCACCAAGCAAATGACTCTCCAGCATGGAGCTGGTATTACCAGTACACTAAAATTGTGGCTACAGATTCAATCATGAATAGCCCTACTGCTAAAGGAAAAAAAATGCACAGATCCAAATAGGAGCTCATGAAGTCTGTAAAATATTAACAGCTTAATAAACATCAGCTCACACTATAAACAAACACAGTGTTCAAGTCAACTAAAGAGTACCAACTAAATTAATACCAAGTTGACTAAATGAAATGCCTTGGGGGAAAAAAAGCTCATGGGTGATTCACTTTTATGCTGACTTCCCTATAAAAACATCTTCAACAGGAGAGGCAGGAAATTCCAGTGAGTGAAAAGAGGCAGCTATATGGAAACCATCATACTGCACACTGGCTTTTTAATCTTCTTCAAGGTTTTGGTTTTAAGAAGCACATTCATAAATTTGCTCAAGAAACAGAAAAGCAAGTCCACTAGCAGATCTAATAATCACATACCCCATAAGAAAATTCCATGAAAGAAAGAAAAAGTGAGTCAAAAAGTATATGATACTATTAAATGATGTGAAGTCTTTTTGTTGTTGTTCAGTTAAAAAGTATTTTTTTAATTTTTTCTTTTAATTTTTTATTAGTGTATGTTAAATGTACAAAATAATGGGTTTCATTGTGACATTTTCATATGTAACATACTTTGATCACACTCACCCCATCCTACTCAATTTCTCTCCTTTATTCCCTCTCTAATGTGAAGGCTTTTAAATGAAGAGAAACAAAAGGCAGAGGGGGAAAAGGCAGAGAGATGGAAACTTTTTAAAAAATCTGCTATGAATAAAAGACAACTTCATTTTACAGCACTATGTTGGTTACTCCTACCTAAATAAAGTCGTATCTCTCACAGAATGTACATATGTAAATGTACGTATGATTTGGGGTATGCTTTATTTTCAGATCTGATTTTTTTTCTTTTCCTGTAATAGCCTACAGATTCCACTGTTTTGTTTATTTCATCTTTTCCTCTTCTGATTAACTGTCAAACATCCAAGCAAACTACAGGAAGGACAAACTTAAATACAGAACACCTGAGCTTCAAGACAAACTACCACCCACTAACTTTGGGATGTATGAACAAGTTACCTAATCCTTTCAAATCTCAGTTTGCTCAACTATAAAATGGAAACCACACCACAGACCTAGAATAGTTATTGTAGAAATTATACTTTATATACAGAACATGCCTTATAAATAAAGGAGATGCACTAATTCCTCACCAAATCTTCATTTTTTTAAATCAGACTTTCCAAACACAGATACTCCTAATAATTCAAGGATTTTTCACTGTAAGCAAAACATTTCACATTGGATCATTTCTACAGGAAATTCTAGGAATGTCATATTAACTGCTAGGAATCAAAAAAGAAGCTAAGAAGTCTACTCTTTCAAATGTATGGACTTCTCTATGACAAATCAGTTTTGGACAGGTTTTGCTAATATTAGATACTATGACAGCGATATATTGCGGCTGCAAGTAATTAGTGACACCAAATCTCACTACAGTTCTAAGACATTAAAATTAAGACCAACATATTTTCTTATAAACATATACTACTTACTGCATGATTCAAGATCATGATTTTTATGCAAGAAAAATAAAAAACTATGCTCATATAAAAACCTCTATGAATATTTATAGTGACATTACTTATAATTGTCCATAACTGGAAACAAGGTAAATGTCCCATTACTGGGTAATGGCTAAATAAATTGTTGTATATCCATGTAGTGAAAGACTTGAGCAATCAAAGTGAATACTGTATACTGACATATGCAATACTATGGTGGAACCTCAAATGCAGTATTATGAGTGAAAGAAAAGACTACAGCCTGTTTTATTCAAATTTACATGACTTCTTGGTAAAGGGAAAACTATACAAAGTAAGAAATTCAAGGTAGAAAACAATTCAGCAGTTGAGGGGGACTCCAGGAGGTGAGACAGGTTAACTGCAAAAGTGCACAAGGAAATTTGGACGAGTAATAGAAACATCCTAAATCTTGACAGTGGCAGTGGTTGTTTTAGACTATATACAGGTCTCAACTCACAGAACTGTACACAAAAAGTTAGGTGAGTTTCAACATAGGAAGAGTTCAGTTTTCCCTATGGATTCATAGTTAGGAAAGTTCATTTCAGCACAGAAGATGGAACAATCAAGGTTAAACCATTTATTTAAGGATAAAAACATGGAGGCACAAAAAAAAAAATGGGGGATAACCTCCAGAAAATTTGTTTGTGAAGAAGTATAAAATAGAAACTTTTTTAATTTTAGCATTCCAAGAACCAACAAATATAAAGAAAAACTATTATCATCAAGAACTACAAAATGTGCCTAGCAAGCTTGAGGTTCTGAGTTCAATCCCTAGCACTGCCAAAAAAAAGAACAAAAGGAATGCAAAAGCCAGCAATTTCTATCAGCACGTTATTATTCAGTAATGATACTAAGAACCATCAGAAATACCTTTTGCATAAGATGGGTATGAACATTTAAATATTTAAATATCTGGTTCTATCTAGTATTAAATAATCAATAGGGGACCACTTCCTTTAAATAAATTATTAACTCCTGTCAGAGACAGCCCACATATCTGGGAAACAATGAAACTAGAAACTCAGGCTGGGACTACCTAGGGTTAGAAAAGACCTTGATGAAATGGATATCATTATTTCTTCTGCCAAAGTCATGTATCTTCTCATCTTTGGGTGTTAAGGGTTTTTGTTGTTTTCTCCTTACATTACCTTAGCTGGGGCGGTGCCACAGGGAAATCCTTTAGCACAGAATAAGACCTGAGAAGGTCAGAAATTAACTTACCCTTCTTGTTTATCTCTTGCCACACCTGTCAACAAGCCTTCACACTATAGATTGAGGTGGCACTGAGCAAAGTCCTCAATACCAGTAGAAGCCTAGCACTATGCAAAAGAAACCTTCAAAGGCTAAGGCAACAGTGTTTGGCTACCATGAGAATGGTCAATTGATCTCTTTCTGTGGACAGACAAGAAGATAAACACAAAGGCAGACAGTTCTTCAGGCATGTTCTACTAGGAATCAAACATCTGCATTCCCAGTACACACCACATATGAAATATGGAGGAAAAGCACCGGAGTGCTCATGCACACACATACACACACAAATTTCCCTCTGCTGAAATACAGGATTAAGTAGGAAACCCCACCATGGAAGCAGACCACACAACTGATATTGGAAACTGACTTATCCAAAACACAGGATTTCCTTTCCACAGCAAGCAATGGGACTTTGGAAAGCAGTTTGATTGCTAGCAGCAGAGCCTGTGGTTAGTGCACAAATTTGCCAGCCTACCATGAAGTATGAACCTTCTGCTGCATGCCCTCACAGACCCAGACTTTGTTTGTAAAGGACAGGAATGAAATATTCCATATGTTTTCTTTGTCAGTGACATGGCTATTGAAAGCAAGGCCTCGGTAGTCTCCCTGCTGAGGGACTGGGTCAAGCCATTTATGTGTAACCAGGCAGATGTCAAGATGGTAATGGGAAAAACATCTGAAACTTTTTTTTTTTTAAAGAAAAAGATCCAGGGTAGAAAATGCACAATTGTATTTGAACCACTCAGCCAGTCTAAATAGGCTGTGAGCAGTACTGCCACTGTGAGTTGCTTGCTCTGGCTTTGTAAGTCATTTTAAAGCAGGTCTGAAACAAGACTCTTTTTTTAATTGCCGAAAGATTTAACTCTGTTTATTAACAGAATTGCCAGAGACTATGGTTGCGTCTCTGTAGTAGAGGATGTATTTAGTATGCACAAGTCCCTGGGTTCAATTCCCAGCACAAGATAAGAAATAAAACTTTTTAGAAATACAACAGATTTTAAAGAAAGGATATTAGTTCTAAAATTACTTTTAAGAGAATAAGCTTTTCTTTATCGACATAAGCATTAGTATTAAACGTAAATACATATATATAGCAATTTGGAAAATACCACTTTCAAAATATTTATAAGAAAAATGGTCTCATCTGAATATTTCTAGAAACAAAATGATACAGAAAAATAAAAATGCTGCTATATTGTTAATCCTGAATGAATCTTATCCATCCCCAACATGGAATGAGGGAAAGCAATCTGAGAAACTAATTGACATGAGAAGTCCCAAACAGTTTCCATTGTTTAATGGAAATCACCAGTGTTGCAAACTCTGGCTACAATGAGCAAGGTCACACACTGTTTGTGCTAAAGAGAAACACTGTGTTCCTCTATTAGGATGGCACTTTGCTACTCAATCAGCCTTCCCAGGAAAGCAGAACCAAGTTCCAGAGATGGAGCAAAAAACATCTGATTTCTCCTGAGCTCTCTCCGAACAGAAAAACCATACCTCTTTACTATCAGACTTTCTGATTGGAAGTCAAGTAGCATCACCTGGAAGAAGGTAGCTTTATAAAAACATGTACTAATGTTTCTCCACCGGAATCTTTATGGGTTTCTGAATGAAACATATGCCAGTAGCCTTTTTCCACTAGTACAGAAGTTCACCTGTGAAGTCTAAAATAGGCTTTGAACTTGATATACATTCAAAGAACCAAAGAATAGGGCGCAGAATTTTACATCACAAATCAGTAATACACACATGCAACTGCTTAGTTACTCCTTAAAGAAATGACATAAACTGGGTCCTGGCTCCGTGTCAAAAAGGTCATGTTGAAGAGAAGGTGTGATGATTGGACTTGCCTAAGCTCTAGAATCCTTCTTGAACTTGAGAGGCCTTGATTCCTTGTGCTACATTCTCAAAAAATAAAAAACAATCATTTTTAAAAGTCTATTCTTAAAATATCCCTATAAAAAAATCTATGGAGTCTTAGTGACATACAAAGCTGGATACGTGACAATGATTTCAGAATGAGAAGTGAAGGCCAGCAAGAAAAATTTCTCTCTGTAAGAAAATGCTAAGATTCAGATTGGAAGCGTGGCTCAAGTGGTTGAGTTCTTGTCTAGCAAGTGCAAGGCTCTGAGTTCAAAACCTAGTACCAGAAAAAAAAAATACTAAGATCAAATGAGATGAACTAACAAAAATAGTATAGAAGAATAAAAACTGGAATTATGATAAAATGCTTTATTTAAGATAATAAACCCTTTATTATATATTATATTTATTATAATATATTTATAAATATATTTATTATATATTATAAGATAATAAAATAATGTGTAATTTTACAAATATGATACTAAAATTTGAATACACCCCTCTTATGAGCTCAGATCGAATTATAAGGGAATTCTGTGACTATTTCAATTTATGTGAGATAGGACTTAAAGAAAACCCAAAGGGCAATTATGACATTTAGAAAATGCAGATACTGGGAGATTAATTTAGCACCTAAAACAAAAGGGAGAAGAATACATGAACAGTCTGTAGGAATTTTAAGAAACCTGAAGGACCATAGTTGACATTATTTGTTTTCTCTCCCCTCAAGTACTGAATAGAGGCTAACAGATCTGAGAATTGAGTTATTCCAGAGACAAACCTCTCTCATTCTCTGGAGAATTCTCCTGCAAGAAAGCAGCTCTCAGCAGGTTTGCACACATGGAAAGGGTGGCAATCTAGAACCAAATGGTAGCTTAGGGCCTCCATTCTCCTGAAAATACCTGGTGGGCCAACCCCTTCATGAATTATCCATATAGTTTCTTCAAGGGTTTCCACACAGGAAGCATATTTCATAGATAAATGGGGAAAACCCTGAAGTGTTAATTAATGTCACAGTCCAATCCCTTGAGTTTTAGAAAAGAGCCTACCAATATGCAAGCCCACATGAAATTCTGCACATTCAAAACCGAACAGGGGGCTGAGGGTGTGATAGAGCAGCTTGAGGCCCTGAGTTCAAACCCCAGTACCATCAAAAAATCCCACAAAAAATGGAGAGTTGGAATTCATCTGCCTTCGTGTGGAAACAGCTCTAATCAAGCTCTTTAGGGAAGACTGGTTTGGGTTTTTTGGTTGGTTGGTTGGCTTGGGAGGGGGGTGGGGGGGGTCAGTACCAGGGTTTAAACTTAGGCTTGCTAGGCAAGTTAAGCAGGTGCTCTACCACTTGTTAGGTATTAGAGTCTTTCCAACTATTTGCCCAGGTCCAGGGTTAGCCTTGGACTATGATCCTCCTGATCTTTGCCTCCAGAATAGCTAGCATTACAGGCGGATTTAGGGGAGTTTTGAGGTAATCACTCATACTAAATTAGTCTGCTCATATACATAAGGGAGCCAGTGCCTAAGAGGAATAGAGATGAGACCTGAAGCAATCCTACCACATTCCTCAGATTTGCCTAGCACCACTCCAAGCTAAAGGAGCCATCTCCCAGCCAAATTCATGTCTCTCTTCTGTGGTTCCCAAATATAAGGTAATGGGAAGAATATAACCACTAATTATTCTGGATAGTGAGTTCTACATTCTGATTCAAATACAGTATCAAAAGTATTTTGTTGTCAGGGTGCGATGAGATTTTCAAACTTTCAATGTTCATTTTTATTTTTAAAACTCAGTTTACAAAATAGCTACATTCCCCTGGTGTAAAAATAAACCCAGTACTTGAGAGGCTAAGGCAGGATCATCACAAGTTCAAGGCCAGCCCAGTATACACAGCAAGAGTCTGTAAAAAGAAAGGAGAAAGAGGAGAGGGGAGGGGAGGGGAGGAAGAGAGAAGAGGAGAGAAGAAAAGAAGGCAGCAACAAGCTAAGGGGGCTTATAAGCCCTTGACTCATCTTGAGTCAGAGTACTTAAGTACAAATTAAATATAAAGAGTAAACAGTCACTAAATGTCCTGTAGTATATTGAATAACACATGTTTTCTCACTAGCAGACAACAGTCTGGCCTGAGATCTAAACATATACCCAGCTGCCTCCCAAAATATCTATGGTTCACATTTCCTTACAAGGATATTCTTATATTCCATGGGACAACATGTTACCACAGGGACATGGTTCAATGCTTTACCAATAAAAACTTTCAGTACAGAAAGCTAAGAAATGTGTTTTTTTAAAAAATGTAATGCTCATTTCTTAGGCCTAAACAATTGAAGGGCAATTCCTAAATCTCAACCACTTGCATCTAAAGTAAGAGATAAATACTGCTAAATATTGTGGTGGAGAGGGGAGGACCTGGCTATTGTGTATGTGTATGTTTTTTTTGTTGCTATTTGACAACTGAAAGATGTCATGGCAGAAAAGCAACCCAAACACTTGGTTTTATTTGCCTGGACCTAGCACAGAATACTTTAGGTCACTTTTAAAAATCTTGCTAAAAACAACCCAGTCATAGACAAAGTTTAATAACAAATATTTCTGTGTGTGGATGAATCCAGAATATAACACTACCCAGTGTATTGTGCTATTTAAAAGGAGTATCAATGACAAACTTGCTAAAGTCTTAAGAAAGCTGAGAAGTTATTAAGCCTACATGAACTAGAAAATTGTGATCTGTTCCATGCTAAGACTGATTTCTGGACTCAATTTATTAACTTTCCTAATTTTAGACAATAAAGCTGACACCTGGCATACAGTTTGACCATCAGGTGCTTAAAGGCACAAAAGAGATGTCAAGAAGGCAGACAAATTAGACATTGTGTAAGAGTACTGACTTACTAAGTGCCCTAATTTTTTTTTTCTAACTGACAGGACTTAAAATTAGAGCATTTTATCATCTTCAATCACACTTAGAAAGGAAGGAAGGAAAGAAAGAAAGGAAGAAAAAATAAAGGAAGGAAAAGAAAGAAAAACAAGCATGGTACACTAAACAGAGTATGGAAAAATTATCTATATTCTTTTATACACTGGAAAGTAAGCTTTGGCAATTGCCAAAAAATGGCTATACAGGACAGTTAAAGAGCAAATTGAATAATATATTTCTAAACCTGAGATCTTGAGATCCACTTTTACAAATTGAAAGAGCAAAGCTGTCATAAAGACTACTCTACTTGGGGAAAGTAGTACACATCTTTAATCTCCGCACTCAGGATATAGACGCAGGCAGGAGGACTGAGTATTCAAGACCAGTCCCAACTACAAAGTGAGGCACTGCCTTAATAAAAAAAAAAAGACTTTGATTGGTTACATTTCTCAGGGCTAAAGATACATTTGGCAGTGTTTTAACTTTTCACCCAGGTATAGAAACAAATACTATGCTTTTATGGAAGCTATATTTTTTTATAAACACAAAAAAGTGAAATCAGAAAGATTTCAATGAATCAATAAATGATTCTCATAATTTTACTTAATACTCCCCACACATTCACAGAAACTCAAAGCAAAGAGACATTAGCAACCATCTAAGCCAATATCTATTAATTATTGATAAGAAAAATGAAAATAATAGAATAGATACAGCCACGGAGACCAGAAACTAAAACCCAAACTTGCAGGCTATCAGTACTCTCCACTATAAAGATGACTAAAATAAGAATATAAGAGACAGACAGACTGACAGAGACAGAGGCCGAGAAAATGCCTAAACTTGCCTGCATCCACCTACTAACACAGATCTTTGATCTCTCCTGAGAGATTAAGTTGTCAAATATTACCTTACAATTCTAACGTTAAGAGCCAAGTGCCTGGACATTATATACTTGTGACACCATCACTGGCTCAAGTATCATTGGCTACTTAAAGCCTTGAAGAGCATGGAACAAACAAATTCCTGGTTTGAGTTCTAAGTACCACTCCAACTCCTTCCAGCAAGGTGTTGCTTTCTGAGACATGAGTTCCCCATTGGATAGAAATACTCCAGTTCAACTGGAGCAGTCTACTGGGTAAATGAGAGATCCCATGATTTATACACCCAAACTTTGCTTAATACGAGAGAGAAGCCTTCCGAACTACATAAAAGTAAAACAAATCTTGTGTGGGAGTTTAGCTTAGTGGAGCAGCACTTGCCTAGCATGCAAGGTCCTGAGGCCCTGAGCTCACTGTAAATAAATACATGAATAAATAAATAAATAAATAAATGCATGTTACAACCAAATAGAAAATTCTCGTCAGTAAGAGTTCTTGTCATCTTTATTTTACAGATGAGAAAGCTAAATCCCTGAAAGGATGGGCACATGACTCACTCAAGGTTACTCCTGTAAATTATTGACAGATCTGGAACTCGGTTCCTTCTATTCCCCCCACACCCATGCTCTTCTCTCTTCTATTTAAAGAGAAACCAACCACATGTAAAATCAAAGGTAAAAAATAAAAATAAAGAGAACCTATTGGTTTGTAAAATAAGGATCTATACTGAAAGATATTATGTTCTTCTTGCTTTCAAGTTCACTTGTACATACAATTAATATATCTCTAGAAAGAGAAAATACACTAAACTAATTCTAAATGACAATTCAGAAATCAAAAGCTATCAACACTCCACCATCAATGAGTTACAAACATTTAGCCATTGATTACTGACCTTACCTGCCAGGGAATACACTGTAGACACTGGAAGGTAATGTAAGAAAATACCTTCAAATGATACCAGTAAAAGAATGAAGGTTTTTGGAGTACTAAAAATACACACCTTGGAGAAAAATCCTAGATGATGTCTCCAAAAGGAGAAGAAAAAGCAACAGATTCTTTAAAAACATTTTCAACCCCTTCAGGTAACCACCACTTCCATACTGAAAGGTTTATAACTAGCTCATGTACAGGAGACACACACTAAAGGCTTGAGTGATTATGACTAATTATGTGGAAGTGAGGACATTGAGTAACTTTCTGTACGGTATCCAAATTACTGAAACAGAGTGATTTTATTTTCCAAGTGTTAAGCCATACCCACAGGAAACAAGCAGGGCTATTCTACCCTAGCAAAGCCCTCAGCTACTCATACATTCTGCAACAAGTCTCCATGGCAAATTTCCTAATACACACTTCTAAACACAAAGAAGAACTCCTCCAAGTGAATGGTAGTAAACAAGCTTGTACTTAGTCAAGTAGGATCTTTTCATGAAAGGAGCCTAACATTATAGTTACTTCGCCCTCCTAAAACTGTGAAAATTATAAACCCATAGAACTTCTAGAATCAAGAAATAGCCTTAGAGATAATGTAGGGAATCCTATTGCTTCATTTTTCAGATAAAAATATTGTCATAAACCAAAAACAAATACCAAGTAGAAAGACTTGCCCAAGGCCACACAATTACTTAGTGGTGAGGTGAGGACTATCATCAAGAGTTTGAATCTATCATTTTTTTTTTTTAGGAAGCCAAAGAAAGAGCCTCAAAATTACGTGCCCAACATAATCTATCTAAGATGTAAAAATTCATGTTCCAGGTTCGTGTCTATGGTTCTCAAACCATATAGCAGTAACACATAAACCAGAGGACATAAATTACACAAACCCCTACCCACCACATGACTTCATTTGTTTCTCCTCTAATCTTGGAATGCAGGTGATTAAGAGTGACTTTATTCCCACTAACTCAGGACTATCCCTGAATCCTTTTAAATTTTAAATTCTTGGGAATTTTATTATTAGTAAGATCACTTCCTTCAACATGCCTCAGGGTGAATTATGACATAGGATTCAAAACAGTTGTTCAGAAACACAATCACTATAGGTGCAGCAAGTAGTGTTGAAGGCAGGTATCCCACCAGCCAAGATACCAAGGATTACATCTGCCTCAGTCCCCAGACTCAGGTAAGGCAGCTTTCAGCAGGAAGTAGACAGTTTGAACAAGTTTAAACGAGCCTGAAGTAGAAAGAAGCAGGTATCCTCTCTCTGGGGCCTTCTCAAATTTGGATAAAAGACTAAATGCTAAGAAAGCTGCATTTGACAACCTCCTGTGGGAATGGTGTCTGAATTCTAGGCTCCAATTCTGCTCTTCAGTGTTGCATTACGCCCTTGTTTATTCTCTCTGACATTTCCAAGTGCCTCCTATGTACCAGGCTCTGTGGAGTCTGAACTGAGTGAAATAAAATCCCTATTCTCTGTCAGTCCTGTGGTCTCCCAAGTGGAACAAACACACCTGGGTACTTTTCTAGTACTATCACTAGAAAAGTCATTGAGGAATTATAAGAAAATAAAGAACTCATTTTTAACTTCTATTTTCATGTGATTTTACATATAATATGATCCAGAAATGAAGAGTAGATGAACAAAAGCTTAGGGACAACAGACCTATGTGGGTCTCTTTCCAAGTACATCCAGTCAGCTGCCCATCACAGCATTAGCAAGTCAGTTACACACATCCCAAAACTGTGACAGGGCAGCAGACTGGATGTAGCTGGAAAAAGACCCAGATGATTCCAACATATCCTGTAAGGTAGACTGGAGTGAGAAGATCTGTAGCATCTGCCCCTCCTCCCACAAGGCTCTTCAGAATCAGCTGGCTTTCTTATGAGTAAAATGCAAATATACTGCCTTTGAAAACCCTTTATATAAAGTGGTCATATACTTTTGAAGGTGAATTAAGGAGTATTAGAGTGAAATAAAGAGTTGTCACAATGTATAGCCAATTTACCTATAGGCCACAAAGAAAACACAACACTTTGCTCACCCCTGCAGCACAGAAAGTACTATTTTTCTGTTTCCCAAGCCATGAACAGTAACTTTCCTGAGGCTCAAAGTTGAAGATACAGCATTTCACTGCCTCCAGGGAGATGTACAGGATGCCTGATGCTTTCTACAGAGGAAAATACTGTCATAAAAATGTGACATTTCTTTCTGGTTTTAGGTACCAACAGAAAAACGAGCTTTTTTGCTTTTTGGGGCAAGTCTACTCATTAAAATTTGAGGACTCTGCTAAACAAGACCTTTACAATCAGTCTAAGTAGTTAAATCATATATTTCTATTAATGGCAGAGCCTTTTCAGAGGTTCAGGTAAAGTCATCTTCTCTTTTTACCTAAATTCTCTAAAAGTTTCTCAAGAATTTGGGGAAAAGAAAAAATAGCTCCTCTAACCAGGTCTTGTATTCCTCACTTCTCCCCACTCCTGCTTAAAGTTTGCCACTTAAACAAAATGCTCCATAATGCAGTTACCTTTTTTGGTGAAAAGTTGATCTTCATCTTACTGAAGGAAAATGACTTCAAATATATGACTTACTTCTGAGACAGGGGCAAAAGCATACACAAGGAGGGGGACTTGGGTAGAAGAATGAAACAGGTTCCAAGGCAACAGGCCTCATTGCTCATTAACCCCCCAACAGGAGTGGGCCGGCACAACACCTTGTCACCACCCACCTGGAGATACAATTCCAGGCCTGCCTAACAAGGAGTTTCTTCACAGGGTCTGGTATTCCTTTAAAACAGTGTAAGTCTAAGAGGTCTCTTTTAGACGCAGTAAGGTAAAAGGAAATTCCCTTGACCCAAGGGCCTCTCAGACCCCTTCCTCTTTCAAACAGTTCTTTCACTGCTCCTGATGTAATCATTCAACTGGCCACACAACACAAGAAGGAAGGAGGGCACACAGGTAGTCCTGCATTCAATTACTCCATTCTTTCGCTATTGGTGGCATTGGCCAATACCACGTCCAACACCTATTTCACATTCCTCTTCCTTTCCAAGGGGAATGTTTAAAGATGTCAGGTCTCTTGAGAAGAGAGGTTCTGGAAGTCAGAACCTTTGAGCAACTCTCCCGACCTCAGAGAAAAGTTCTGTTGGTTAAGGTCTGCCCACCTTGCAGTCTGGGCTGAGCACATGCTCTGAAACTTTCTCTTCCAACATCCTCTATCTCAGGTCAGAATTACTTCTTTAAAAGGCCTTATTGACTAAGAAGAGCATTTGCACCAAGGCTGTAATTTCCTCCTCCTTCTCCCTTGTTTTCTGAGGATCCCCTGAATGCCCCAGAACCCCGTGTGTGTTGAGTGGATCTGGTCTGAGATGTCAGGTTGTACAGCCAGGATGGGGCCAAACTGGAAGGATGGGGCCTGGCTCAGGTACAGGTGTTTCTTCTCCCCGCGTGCTGGAACCTAGGGGGGCTCCAGGTGCTTCCCCATGAGCACGCCTCAGTCTATACTTGCAGGCCAAGTTCTCGGCGTGGCCAAACTTTCGCAGGTCGAGCAGGGGACCGCGTGAGAAAGAAGGTCGCGTGGAAAAAGCTGCCGGGGCAAGCGTTTCCAGATTCCTCCGTCTTTCTTGGCCCTAGGTATCACTTGGGGGAGCGTGCGGTGAGGGTCCCCGAAAAGTCTAGCAAAGAAAAACTCCTCGCGGCTCGGGCCCGGACTGGCAAAGTTTGGAGAGCCCGCAGCGCAGGAGAAGGTGCCAAGCACCCCCTCTTCCCCAGCCAGGTGCCCGGTGTACCCTAGGACACCAGGGCCCTGGGGGTGGGATCTAGCACCAGCTCCGCCCACGCAGCGCCCCCCCCCGCGGGTTCCCCATCCCCCCAATCCCCGCCACCCGGTACTCACAGCGCTTGGGTGAAGGCGCTGAGCCCCTCGGGCACGGCCGTCAACCCCTTCCCGGAGCAGTCCACCCGACGGTCACCGTCGCAGCTGCAGGGCGCAGCGCAGAGAGGCGGCGCCGCGCCGCTGGGCCCGGCCGAGCCGAGCAGCCCCAGGGCGAGGAAGCACAGCAGCCCCAGCGGGCCCGGCATTGCTGCGGCCGCCGCCCGCGCCGGCCTCCCCTCTGGCTCCCCGCGCCTCTGCTGCCCTCCGACGCCCCCCGTCGCCCCGGGACAGCCGGCCTGCGGGCTGGGGCGAGGGCTTGCTCCTGCGGCGATCCGCGTGGACCGATTCCTTCAGCAGCGCGCCGCAGCAGCGCAGGGACGCGGCGCTGGGGAGTTTCGCCCTTCCCGCTGCTCCATGGAAGCGCAGAGGCAGCCCCGCTCCTCCCGCAGCTCAGGCCAGCCCGCCCGGCCCGGCGCAGCTGCCGGGGCCGCGCTCTGCCATCGCACCCTCCTCCCTGTCCTCGGCCTCCAGCCGCAGCCGCTTTTCAAGGTTGCGGAGCGTAGCCTTCAGCCATGCCGGCCCCCTGGCCCCAGCCCCCGCCCCCGCCCCGGCTCTCGCACAAACACCCAGGCTCTTTCTAGCTCTCTCTCCGCGGCAGCTCAAGCTCTTCCCGTCCTTTTCCCTTCTAGGGTTGCACGCTCCGGTTCCCAAGCCCCCAGTCGCGGAGTTATGCAAATCACTTAGGTACATGCAAAACTAACCCTTCTCCCGCAGCGCCATTGGCCCGAGGAGGTCTTGAGCTTATTATTATGCAGGCAAGGAAGCCGCCATTGGCCAAGAGTGAGACCAGAGGGGCGTGTTTCTCGGGTGTGAGTGACAAGGTGGTGGTGGTGGTGGTGGTTCAAGCAAAATCCCTGACTTGGCTCTATTTGCGTGGCAGGTTGTGGATTGAAGGTAAAAGGATAGAAGACCAGGAGTCTGGTTTTTCCTTCCCCCACCCCGTCTCTTTCTTCCCTCGGCAGAAATTGGATCTCCTAAATTGAATGACCTGAAAAGTAAAACTCGCCTCCAGCATTCGTTTAAGTTTCAAATGACTCTCCGCTGTTCCTAAGGGCCAGGACACTGGGAGCTGTGCAAATGGCAAAACGATTTTGAAGGAGAGGAGAAACATTTCCTTCAATCTGACCCAAATCTTTGAGTTTTAGCTGTGTAGTAAATTAAAACAGTGTACCCCTCCAGGATCTCACTTTTTACCTGGGGTCTTTATACTTAGCTTTATATACACTTGCTAGCTAATTCTTAGGGATTAATCATCCACGATACAAATCAGACTGCTTTCTCATACACTTGAAAATCTTAAAACTGAGGGCTGTTGTAAGGCTCAAAGGAGGTGATGTTTCTGCACACTGGACAATTTCTCCAGACAACAAAACATTTGAGTGCTAAGTGAGTACCTTTGAGAAACCAGAGAGAACGTTGGTGTTAAGTAATTATCAGTATTCCCTTCTTTTCTGGACTTGTATTCTCTGCAACCTAAGACCCTGAAGAATCATACAAAATGCAGCGTTATGGGTCCCTCCTTTCTTACTTTCTGCTATGCCTTTGAGTTGTTTTAGTCTATATTGGAGACACTTTTTATGAACCCATTAAATTAAAGCAAGAATGGTTTTTAAAATGTCACCATCATAAAGTTAACTAGTCATCTCATGCAAGTAAACTTAAAGACAAGTTGATGCAGACCTAGAAGTTTTTTCAAATGAAAATTTTCCATTATCTTTCTATTCAAGAGTTTATGGTAAAAATAATGCCAGGTTGGGCACATGACTAACATACTATAAATTTATGCTAGAGAGTCAATAAATACAGACATGCCTTACTTCAGGTTTTAGGAATGATATATCACCTCTCTGTAGAGTTGAAAGAGAATTTAAAGAAAAGTGAGTAACCCTCTGGTTTTAGAGATAAGAAACCTGAAGCTCTCAGATACTGTGCACTCAGACCATTTCAGAACAACTCCTAACTCCTGGCTCCTTGACTGGTGTTCTAGGATGATTCCCTAACTTGGCTTTCAGTGTCTAAGTCATTTCTGTTCTTTTTGACCAACTTTCATGAGTAAATAAATGCCTTTAAATCATCTTTGTTGTACGTGATGGAATTTTTCTTGCCAAGAGAACACTTTTCTTCTGCAGTTTTAAAATAATTGTAGATGATTAATTTTCTTTCTACCAAATAATTCATTTCCTTTTTCTAAAGTAGTGCTTTTCAGATTTTAGTGATCATAAGAATCACATGGCTCATGCCTGTAATCCTAGCTACTCATGAGGCAGAGATCAGGAGGATCACAGTTCAAAGCCAGCCCAGGCAAAGAGTTCGTGAGACTTTCTCTCAAAAAAAAAAAAATCATCTGCAAAGCTTGGTTAAAAATGTCAAAAGATTTAGTAGGCCAAATCACATGAATGTAAAGGAAAAAAAGGATTCAAGTTTGCATCTTATCCAGGAAGACAAAAGATCAGAAACAAAGGACTCTGAGAGTGAAGAGAGAAGGTAAGATCTATTAAAAGTATTTCTTATCACTGCCACAGTATGTGAGCTTTGCATTAAGGATAAAATGACCTAACAGTCTTCACCTCTTGTATTATTTGTCTCAAGAGATCATAAAAACAAAACAAATGCCCCCTATTCAAAGTACTATCCCAGATAATTAGAGAAAAAGGAGAGCTAGAGTGGCTCAAGTGATGGAGTGCCTGCCTAACAAGTGAGAGGCTCCATGTTCAAACACCTGTACCACCAAAATTAAAAAAAAAAAAAATGGACTGGAGATCTGGCTCAATTGGTAGAACACCTGCTTTGCAAGTGCAAGCCCTAGTTAAAACCCCAGATCCATCAAAAAGAGAGAGAAATGATCAGCTTTTAATTAAATCAGAAGGACTGGAACAACATCAAAATAAATTAAACAGAAATGACGTACAAAAAGTCAACTTAATAGTCTCTGCCTACACACTGGTCATTCTTTCTAGTTTCTGATGGCTGTGGATAAGTATATTTGTAGTATCTACTGGTTAGGTAAGAAGTGTAAAAAAAAAAAAAAAGCCTAAAAGCCTTTCTGCGGTGGTGCACATCTATAATCCCAGCACTCAGGAAGCTGAAGCAAGAGAATCAAAGGTCAAGGACAACAGGGCTACATAGTGAGACATTGTCTCAAATAAAAATAGAAAGAAATAGGGAAGGAGAGAGGGAAGGAAGGAAGGAAGGGCAAATAAGTGTCACCTGGCTGTAGCTCTACATACACTGCTGGGTGTTTGGGCAGTGAAGAAAGTATCTCCTTCCAGTGATGCTCACGTTGGTGCCCTGGTACAAAGGGCATAGGACTAGATGACTGGTGACAAACTGACTTTAACCCTGTCACCTCCCCACCCTGGCATGCTTGTAAACAGAACCTCAATAAGACTATGTAGAGGCCCTACTTGCTAGGTGTATGGTCTAAGGTGCTTTGTTAAGGGAGCAAACACTGGAAGACAGTGGGGTCTCCCGGACAGTGCTGTAATGATTAACAGGTTAAAAGTACTCAGCCATAGAGAATTTCACTTTTTGTGAAATATCTCTGACTTACAAAAAAAAAAAAATCTGTGTTTAATGCAATCAGCTTACGAAATAAGATGTTACAAATGTGGCAGAAGTCCCCTTTATACTTCTCCCCAGTCATTCCTTTTCTTCTTCCTTTTCCTGAGAATTATATATTTTCCTAAACTTTGTAATTAATTTTCATGCATTTTTAATGCTTTTATTTTTTTATTCTTTTGGTGGGACTGGGGTTTGAACCCAAGGTTTTGTACTTGCAAAGCAGGCACTCTACTGCTTGAGCCATTCCTCCAGCCCATTTTGCTCTGGTTATTTTGAAGAACCTCAATCATCCTGGTATCCGCCTCCCAAGTAACTATAGGATTATAGGCGCCCCACTTAATGCTTTTCATAGTGTCCCTAAACAATATATACTATCATCTACATAAATAATATCATTCAATACTGTCCACAACTTGTTCCTTACACTCAACTTATGAGCTTTCTCCATATCTATGATGTAGGTGGCCATTGAATTAATTTTTATTACTATATTGTATTCCATATAAAAAATATACCCAGGGACTGGGAACATAGCTTAATGGTAGAGTTGCATGCTTAGTGTGCAAAAGGCCCTTGGGTGAATCCCCAGCACCTTAATTAATTGATTAATTAATTAAATAATATACCCAGTGTTTTAGTATTTGCTAGACAGCAGAACTGTTAGGATATATAGAGACTTATCATGAGGCACTGGTTCATGTGAATAAAGAAGCTAGGTTCTATGATTGCCATATGCATGCTGAAGGCTCAGGAAAGCCAGTGATTTAGTTCCAGTCAAAACCCCAGTTGAAAACCAGGGGAGTCATAAGTTCTGATGTGAATCTGAAGGCTTGAGTATGGCAGAAATCTGAGGGCAGCCTAAAATGGATATCCAAATACAAACAGAAAAAACAAATTCACCCTTCCTCTTCCACCTTTTTGTGCTCTGAAGGCTTTCAGTGGATTGGTTAATGTCTACCTACATTAAAGAGGGCATCTTCTTTGCTCAGTATACAAATTCAAATGCTAATCTCTTTCAGAAACAGGCATACTAAGACATGATGTCTTACCAGCTAGCTGGTAATCCTTTGTTCAGTCAAGTTCACATAAAAAAAAAGAAAAAATACACCCAATCTTTATTTATAGTAACCACTTGGTTACTACTAAGTGGTTTTTTTTTTTTTTTTGCTAACAATGCAGCTATGACTATTATTATATATATTTCCTTGCTCGTATATGCAAGTTTCTTTAAAATGTGTATATTTTCTTTTCTTTTTATTTATTTATTTTTGGCAGTATTGTGGTTTGAACTCAAGGCCTTACACTTACTAGGCAGGCATTCTACCATTCGAGCCACTCCACTAGCCCAGGTATATTTTGTGTGTGTGTGTGTCCAGTAGTGAAATTTCTGGGTCATAGATTATATGCATTCACCATTATTAAATGTTACTAAATTGCTTTCCAAAGTGACTATACTACTTTGTAGTATATACTACTTTATAATTCCCTCATCAAACAATAAAAATCTCCATCACTTGCCAGGCATTGTGGCATATGGCTGTAATTCTAGCACTCCAGAGGCTGAACCAGGAGGATAGTGAATTTGAGGACAACCTGAGCTAAGGCCTATCTCAAAAAAACAAAACAAATCTGTATTACTCTCCATCTTACCAACACTTGATATTGTAAGACTGAAATATTTGAGAATCTAGTGGTGAACACTGTGTTCTATTGGGCTGTTTATATTTTCTTGTATTGTTTTACAGTAGAAGTCAGCAAATTTTTTTTGCTGTTAAGCAACAAGAATAACTATCTGGAGCATTATAAGCCATATATTTTCTGTCAAAACTCCAAGAGTGGCCTTCAGCCAGTCCTGTCCTCCCCTCCCAAGGGCCTACCCATTCTGTACAGGTGACACGTGCTGCCTTCTTTCTAAACATCATCGATCTTTTATTCTCTTGACCTGTTTGGACACCTGGGGTCAGATACCCTTTTCAGTACTTCTAACGAGCCATACTGATCCCAACTTTCAACACATTTGGATAAATGAAATAGAAATATCTTCCTGTTCATACTAATTCTAAATCTTATTTTCTTTTTCTGATCTTTCCCTTTCAATTCTAAAACAAGAGGAGAATGAGATGCATAACCACATGTAGATTCCAAAGTCAGAGTTCATAAACTACTGTTGAGAATCAGAACTAGGCAAAAAAAAAAAAAAAAAAAAATTAAATGTGTGTTAAAGAAACCAGACCATGTAAGAGATAGAAGAGTAAAGGTAGAAAGTCAGAATAGAAAACCGAGATACTTACTACCTGGTCATGCTGAGATTTGTTAGAGACAAAATTCCATTACAAATACCAGCCATGGAATTGGGTACTTCTTATCCTCTCATAATTCCAAATAAAACTCATATACTTCAGAAAGACCTTAGCATGAGACAGTTATCTGAAGGAACCATGTGCAAATCTGTACATGCCGCAATGTACCCAAGGAAAACCACCAGTACTTGGGTATAGCAAAGGTAGTGTTGAGGGTGGTACCAAAATGTCCTGGAGAGTTCTTCCTTATGTATATGAATATATTTGAAAATAAATATAAAAAAGTAATAAGAAATGTAGGCCCAAGGAAAAACTTTGGGCTGGGAGCCCCTGGCTCATGCCTATAATCCTAGCTACTCAAGAGGCAGAGATCTGGGGGGAGAAATGACCCAAACAATGTATGCACATGTGAATAAAAGAATTAAAAAAAAAAAAAAAAGAGGCAGGGATCAGGAGGATTACAATTTGAAGCCAGCCCAGGCAATAGTTCATGAGAATCTATCTTAAAAAAAAAAAAAAAATCATCACAAAAAAGGGTTGGTGGAGTGGCCCAAGATACAGGCCCTGAGTTCAAACCCCAGTACCCAAAACAAAACAAACAAACAAACAAAAAAACAAAAAAAACACACTTTGAGTAGGATGTGAGGGGAAGACTTCACATTCTTTAACTTGTCTTACTTTTCCTAACCTGTGTACTTAATACTTTCTCATGAAAGACACTCACAAGGCCTGAGACTGAGGTTCAGTGGTTAAGCCTAGTATGTGTGAGGCTGCAGGTTCTATCCCAAGCACAACCTAGCAAAAATTAATAATAATTATAATCCTAAGGTTTTAGAAGATGTCTTCAAAATAATTTTCAAAATAAAAGATCCTGGGGCAATGCTTTTAAAAATACAGGAAAGCTAGCTGGGCATATGGAGCACACCTGTAACTCCAATGCTTTGGAGGATGAGTTAGGAGGATTATGGGTTTGAATCCATCCTGGGCTACAAAGCAAGTTTGAGGCCTGCCTCAATACCTGGGAAATATGGAGATAAGGTCTATGGTGCTGGATGTAAGGATGATACCAAAAGCTTACTGTATAGGACAGGTTGGCAGAATCTGGTGCTATATTTTCTCTCTCTTATTTCATGTTAAGTATTAAAACAAATAAATTCAGTTTGTGGAACACTGTGGAGAAACTTAAAAGAAAATGGAAGATCTTGAGGTTATTGGGAAACACACTTTGCTCTTTTATTCTAAAATAATACAAGGTCTTCAAGCTTTTCAACATTTTTGGATTTTTTTTCATGAAAGATTTACTGTGTACCTAATTCTCAGGATCTACTCTACTAAGGACTGAAGAGCTAATGCCGCACTGTCACATATAAATCACCTGGATGGAGAAGGTTTTCCAAATAGGAATCTTCGGGTTCTACCTCCATTGATTCTCCTATAGTGGGTCTAGATGGACCCTTGGATTCTCAATGTTTAAAGGTTCTCAATTTTGATGTAACCCTCATCCAGATTTATGACTCTCTGTCAGAGGACTGTGCCAGTTTGGGCCCTCTGAGAAGCAGACACCTGTACAGGATTACTCATGAGAGACTAGGGGAAATGTTTATGAGGAAATGGGAAGGTATTTGAGGGAGGATGGCAGAGCCATCAGACTGAGACTTGGATCTGGCTTCAGGTAAGGAAGAAAAGGAAGAAAAAGTCCTAGACCAAAGTCTTTGGAAGGTAAGTCTTAAGATTGCAGTGCAGTTCTATATATGGTCAGCAAGGACAATGGGGAATCCCCAAAATGAAATCATGGATCAGAGAAGTCCCATGTCTCCTAGGAATAGACCTGCCTTTGTATTTTCATTGACTGGGACCAGTCCAGTGAGTGACCTTGGCACAAATGTGGTGAAGGATATTATAACAGGACTGTTAGTCTTTTCACACACAGAGATCTGAGAGGTGCATTTTCATGGCAACTTCAGGATTTAAGATACAGCATGAAGTCCCTCTAGTCAAGCAATCTACAATTCAACTTACAGAATTTAGAAACTCCGGGTTACAAACGAACTTAACACTAGTTCAGTCACTTTCCTAAGGCTTAAGAACCTAAACAGCATCCTTACTATTCTTGGATACTCCTAGAGTTAGTGTATTCCTACCTCCACTGGTAGGACAGCCCACTTTAGGCAGCTTTTATGGTTAAACTGTTCTACTATGTGTGTCACTTTCTCTTTGATGTGTTTAAGATCCTCAGGAAAAGAGGATTTGAAATACAAAGACCTTTGGGTTAAATCTACTCATTTCAGGGTGTGGATGTAGTAGTTCAGATGTACAGTACCTGCATAGCATTCATGAGATCCCCAGCACCAAAAAGAAAAGGCTATGACCGGTAGGCCCAGTCATGGTGCTATGTCCCTCTAGTCCCAGCGACTCAGGAGGCTGAAGCAGAAGGATTGTTTTTAGTCTACAAGATCAAGATCAGCCTTGGCGATATAGTGAGACCCTTGTTTCAAAAAAAACAACAAAAAAAATTCTCCTCATTGCATAGTGAGAAATCAGACCCACAGAGGGCATGTAAATTACCCAACGTGACATACCTAGCTAACTACAGCAGAATTAGAGCTAATATCTAGGCCAATTTTCTATGATTGGGTTAATTTTATCTTCAGTTTTTATAGAAAATAAGTGTCTTTGAAAAAATGATCTTTAAAAGAAGTTGCCCCACCCCCCAAAAACGTTATTTTTCTCAAACATCCTCATGGAGTTTGGGTGAAGATAATTTAAGAGATGTAAAACCAAAAATAATTTCCATTCAACTAAGTTTGTTCATATTTAGTAGAAGGACCTAAAATAAGAATTACACCTTAAAAACCTCTGTACTGTACTGTAGATAGATATTTCTGTCATTTTATATGGGTTTGTTTTCTTTTAGTATATATTTGGGAAGAGTTTCTCAACATTTAAAAAGCTCTTAATTTTATAAAATACATTGCAATTTTAATTTTGACTTCAAAAGAAAATATTAGGTACATTTCTGAGCTTAGGACTGAATTTAGAAAGAACTGCTAGAAAATACTAAAACAGAAACAATGGCACTTTGGCACCACCTTGAGGTATAAAGTATAAAAAGGTAGCAGAAAAATGATCCATCTGTGAGGTGTTGCTTCCCAATTTACAGAAGAGGGGTGGGGAGGAAGAAAAAGAAAAAAGGAAAAAAGTGCTAAGCACTTTTTTTGTGGCTCACTGTTTTAGTGGCTCACACCTGTAATCCTAGTTCCTTGGGAGGCTGAGATAGAGAAGATCATGGTTTGAGGCCAGCCTGGGCGAATAGTTCACTAGACCCTCATCTTCAAAATAACCACAGCAAAATGGACATGTGGCTCAAGCCTCAGAGTGCCTGCTTTGCAAGTGTGAAGCCCTGAGTTTAAAGTCCAGTCCCACACACAAAAAAAAGGAAAAGAGAAAGTAAAAAGGTGTATACACCTTTTAATTTGATTTGCAAAAGATTTTCCTGAACTTTCTGGAGCACACTGATCAATATTGGGGAGAAGTACAGTTGTGAAAATCTTTGAAATAAGATAGATTTTGATTTGAGATAAGGCTAGACTAGCTGTGAGACCTGATCAAATGTTACTTAATCTAGATTTTCTGTTTTTTAGTTTCCTGATCTATAAAAACAGGATAATAATATTTTTGATACTGCAGATTTTGGAGGATATTAAAACAGAACACAAGAATCACTCCATAAATGTTCACTAACGGCAGGCCAAAAACTGACAAAGCACAACTCCCCTATTCTGTCCGCATCTCTATAGCTGTTGAGACCTTGACAATTAATTGCATGGGCCTCCTGGGGCCTAATATTCAGATGACAGGATTTCTTTTTGAAGATTATGGTTTATTTTCTTTTGGTAAATGTTTATAATATAAATATCTAAGGCTGCATACAAAACAAAATCATTTAATTTATATTTTTAAAAACAGGTGTATAGTAAGGCATGGTGGCACACACATGCCTGCAATCCCAGCACTTAGGAGACTGAAGCAAGAGGATTGTGAGTTCAAGTTGAAAGCCTGCTTGAGACTACATCGTGAGACCATTTCCCCTCCACACCCCCCCAAAAAGGTGTGTGTGTGCATGCCACTGCCTCTTTCCTTCCTTAGCAGCTTCAAAAATAAATATTCTTATAAAATACTCACACATGTGGGATTCTAAAGTTCCAATTCTACCAATATTTGCAACAAATGTTTAATTTTAAACATCTGTATTTTTTCAAGACATTCTACTGAAAAATATTTCCATGTTTGTGTTTTACCTGGCTGCTGAGACACCACACTTTGTAGGCTTTACTTCTATCTGCTTCCACTCTTGGATGCACTCCCTCTATGGGAGGGGCTTACTGGTAAATCTGAGAAGAAGGAACAGGCCCTTATCCATCCAGGAAGTGAGCAAGTTTTGGCCTTGTGGGATATGAATGGTCAGAGCTCAGTCTTGGGCCAGAGGAGTTGTGACTGCATGGATCAGTCTGGCTAATTTTGAGGAGGTCTATTTTCTTTCAAACTTAAGGCATATGGGCCAAGCTCTGTGAGGTCCAAGAGTTCATTTTGTTCTTTAGAGTACTCCTAGCCCTAAAACATGACTGGCATACAGGAGAAATTCAATAAATGTTTGTGGTAGTTTGAATGCATCAATAATAAAGGTTATATTGGTCCCCCATCTGCTACTCATCTATTTTCTATTGCACTCTGCACCTTAGTGAGGAGAGACACTTTTTATTGGTCTCCATCAAAATCTCTAACTCTCCATAGATTAGCCTCAGTGGCTTCTTCATTCACACCATTCTAGTCTTTAAATGTCATCTCCTCAGAGGCTTTTCCTGTCTTCATTATCTAAAGTAGCCCCAATGCAATTTTTTCCCTGACTGGGGATCAAACCCAACACCAATGCATTCTTTCAAATTGTTTGCTCCTTCAATAACTATTATCTACTATGTGCTGGGCATTTTCTCAGATCTGGGTATAAAACAGTGAAGAAAAGAGGATCCTGTCTGCCCTGGAGAAGTTTACAATCATGGGGGAGGGGAGAGCTGACAAAAAGACAAATACATGGCAGCAGAGAGCTGAGGCAATTTTATGCAGAGGAGCAGCAAGCATAAAGGAGATTCATAAAGAGTAGAGAAGGAGGCAGAAGCTGGATTATGCAGGCCTTGCTGGACCGTGGTGAAGGGCTTAGATTTTTATTCTCACTGGGGTGGGGAGCTGATGGAAGTGCGAGAAAAGGATAATCAGCACATGGTAGGAGTTTAAGCAATAGTGCCAGTCCTTAGTAATTCAAGCATATTGGGAAATGCAGATGCTGCTGTCTGGAAGTTCTGACAAAAACTGTGAGCTAGCTCCTCAGATGTGTCTGGGGTGATGACCTGGGGCCAACCCAGATACAGCCCAACATAAGGTTGTGAACCTTGCCAAGTGATTTAATGCCCTGAGTTTTGTTTTGCTTATTGCTCTCTCATCCTCCTATCCTGCTGGACTTCATGACACTTATCACCATCTATGATTGTTACTTATTTTATGCATGTGTCTGTCCCAGTACAACATAAGTCCCTTCTCAGCAAGACTTGTCTTTACTGCTGTATTCTAAGACTACTGTCCAGTGTTTAATTGATCCTGAGTAAATGCACAGTAAGTGAATAAATACACTAATAAATTTCTTAGTTTCTATCCACTGAAACTCAAAATCAAGTTCATTTTATTGATGTAGTTGGCAACTTTCTCCTTCCAACTTCCCATTGTCATTTCTTCAGTTACGTCCATCCGTTATCTTTTAGTTGGCACTGGGGTTTGAACTCAGGGCCTCACATTTGCTAAGCAGGCACTCTTACCACTTGGGCCATCCCACCAGCCTTTTTTGTGTGATGGGCTTTTTTTTAGGGTCTTGAGAACTACTTACCCGCTATTCGAACTGCTATTTTGATCTCTGCCTCCTGATCATCTAGGGTTACTGGCACCCATCCACTACCATTGAAAAAATTATTAAAATGTTATTTTCTTAGGCTGGGTGAATGGCTCAAGCAGTAGAACAATTGCCTAGCAAACATGAGGTCCTGAGTTCAAATTCTACTACGGGCAGAAAAAGCTATTTTCTTATACTTTAAAGTTTTTTGCTGTGGATATAATTCACACATTTCTGTCATTGTCTATAACATTTATAGCTTAAAATTTTGTAATTGTGACAGCCTACTTACTATTTGTAATTCTGTGATACAAAGTAACCCAACAAATATAGAGTGGTATTTTTCAAGATGCTAATGCAATTTAGTAGAACAGTAACACCTTTGTACTGGGGAAAAGATGCCAATTTTAAAATGCTCAATTGAATATTGACATAATTTGCTGGTTAAATTTAATTAATTTTTGTTTATAGATACAAGGTTTTAATCCAGAAAAGAAAATATCTAAACAACTATAATAGAAAAGTAGCAAGAAACCTAAAATTTAAATCGACTGACAAAACATAGCTAAAAGTGCAAGATGGTATCAGGGAAAAACGATAGTTTTTTTCTTTTACATTTCACTGAAAACATTTTATTAACCTTTTGGATAGAAACAGGAATTGATTTGCCAGGAAGAATGATCTCATCATACTTCTACTGAACCCATGCATGGCCTCCTCTTTGCTGATTGTTTGGCTCCACGGCAGCCTGTCAGGTACTTCTTGTCTGAGAAGTCCAGATGGTTGATATCAGTGCTTGGGTCATTTCAATGCCCAGTGTGCTGCTGGATCCCAGAACCAAAGTTCCCAGTAACTGAGAAATTTTTTAACTTGTACTCCCACACCTTTATCCATGATTTCTTCTGCCTTGGCCCCACAGACTGTGCAGTGGACAGGAAAGGATCTGACAGTGTATCCAACTTTATAAAACACCAGGGTTTGACCTATAAGTGCTCCAACACTGGCTGCCAGGTGTGGTCTGTCTCTACTCTCCCCATACCTGGCACACAAGATGTGTGTCTGGACACAGCTTGTGAATGCTAAATTCCCACACAGGGTTCTCTTCTTCGCCTTGATCCTGCACCATAATGGAGACAGCAAAACAAATTTAGGACTGAATCTTTGCTGCATGAATCCCTAAGAACGTGATTCTGGAAAAACACCTTTGTCTTTTTGATTCTATGGAAGTCAGGCATGATTACCTACTTCTGGTATAGCAAATGCTCTTTTGTCCATAAACTGTTTATGTACACGATAAAAAATGCACTCAGCCATTTTAGTTTTGTTAAATTTGTAGATGGGAAAGGACTTCAGAGATCAGCTAGGACAGGTGTCTATACATGCATCACTTTTGTTTCCACATGGCTCCAATGTAAGCTTGTTTCTTGTTTTTTTTCTAACCCCAGTACTGGAGGTATCTGAATTTTATTCTAAGCCCAACAGAGTTTGAAGGAGAGAGCAACATAATTAGGTCTAGGTGAATTGATGATCTGCTTCAGGCACATGGATTAAGGAGCCTGCACTAAATAAACTTGGCCAGGTGAAATATCCCTGGGCAGGGACAAATTTCATCACTCCAACTGAAGCAAGAGCTGCTGCAGAAACCTTTCCTCAGGGGTGAAGGAGACAATGGCAACTAGTCCTTAAGCTAGACACAGCTATTCAATAACTGACAGACTAAAGGAGAAAAAACTAACAAGTTCTGTGGGGCTGATGAGCCAGGTGCTCACATGGAGGAACTAGCTCAATTGCACAGCTGTACAGATGTCCAAGGAAGTATCTCAACCACAGAAATCAAAGAGCCCAGCATTCTCCTTACCTGCAAAGCTCAGGAATATCATCCTTAGTCAAGACCACTTCTAATGGAACCTTCTTCGTGCATGTGGGAAAAAACACAAATTTGCTTCAGTACCCATTTCTAGAAGTGATGCCATCCAAAAGGTGGATTCTCTTACAGTGTTTTTTAGAGCTGCCATACAAAGTATCAGAAACTGGGTGGCTAAAATTGTTTCACAGTTCTAGAGGACAGAAGGCTGAGATAGGCCTCAGCATGGTTGGCTCCTTCTGTGGGGTGTGAAGGGCCTCTGGTCCATACCACTCTCATTGCTTCTGGTGGCTTGTTGGCAAACTGTAGCATTCTTCAGCATCTAGAAGCTTCTTCTCAATCACTGCCTTTATCTGTACTTGGTATTCTCTCTGTATATGTCTCTGTGTTCACATCTCCCTTTATTTCAGTAAGGACAGCAGCCATACTGGATTAGGGTCTACTCTAATGCTCTCATTTTAACTCAATTACCTTTGTAATGATTCAATATTCAAATAGGGTCACCTATCTTTTTTGAGGGGACACAACTCAACACGTTATACCTTAAAACAGTTAGATAGCATCTAAACTGTGGGCTCAAGAGTAATGTCAAGTAAGAAATACCAAATAAAAATTTCATGCTTTCAGATAGCATTTCTTGGCTGAATAATAATAATAAAACAAAGCAAAAGTAGTTAAAAGTTTGAGTTTTTTTTCCCCCTCTCATGAAATGAATTGCTGTCAGTACCTCTGATATATAGGGAACTCATGATCTGGCACTGCCACTGCCACCTTTCTCCATTTTATTCAATTGGCTAAAACAATCTTGGAAAGATTTTATGTAACTAGAAATCTTCTACTTCTCCTAAAAAAGGACTAAATCTTGACTGCATACACAATATACTTCTGAAGCTGATGAAAATTCGGAGAGTGTTATATACATCTTGCTACTGATGTGGCACACCTGTCTTTATTATTTTGAGGTGGGGTCTTGCTATGTAGCCCAGGCTGGCCTTGAGCTTAAGCAATCCTTCTTTGTCAACATCCAAGTAGCTGGGGCTATAGGTGTGTACCAGCTAGCCTGGCTTGTCCCTTTTGTAAAACTGAAAATCTAATTGACAAATGGATTCTGTATGAATTACCTGTTGCTCTGTATATAAAGCTAATTTTTTTAAAAAAAGTGTTTCCAGTTTAATTAACACATGTCCTCAGGAAAACAAAAAATAGTTGAATATAACTTCTTGAGAACAAGCAAGAATGTATAAATAGGTCAACCACAATCTAAGAAAAAGAGCAAAGTCTTATACATAAATTGTGACAGAACCTAGCATGGTACAATTTAATGCTGTCAGCTCAATGTGGCCATTCTCAATGTAGTAGAAGTCTTATAAAGCAAATCTTAAAAAGATTTCATCAAGTAGAGGTTATTTGCCACTAAAAGAAATAAATGTACAAGAAACTGGGCTACCACTTCATTATGTTACAATCAAAATAATTAATAAGAGTGAATATAACACAAATTAAGAATTAGAAGATTTAGAGAATATTCTGGTATTCTCTAAAGAACCTGAAGACATAACATGCTTTTTTCTTGTAACCTGGTTGCTTGCTATATTTGCATACTACTTTTTGGGGGGAGGGGGAGTTGCTGGGAGATGGAACTCAGGGCCTCACGTATCCCAGGCAAGCACTCTACTACTGAGTTACACCTTCACCACCTGCTTTTATAAAGTCCACGATGGTGACTTATACCACATACTATCTGATAATCCATACAATCGACTATCTCTAGGGCTAAGTCATTTTCTCCTTACATATTGCCCCCTTTTTTTTTTGGGTGGGACTGGGGTTTGAACTCAGGGCTTCATGCTTACAAAGCAGGTGCTCTACTGCCTGAGCCACACCTCCAGTCTATTGTGGTCTGGTTCTTTTGGAGGTGGGGGTTCTCAGGAACTACTTGTGCAGGCTGGCATCAAAATGCAATCTTCCCAATTTCAGCCTACACACGTGAGCCACCAATGCCTGGCTTACAGATTACTTTTTCATTGAAAAAATTCCTTAATTGGACATATTTTCCAAGGATTTTTATCCTGAATGTGGTCTCAACTCTCTAACCCTCAAAGCGCCACTAATTTTAGAATTCTATGAGGTTTTTTTGATCAGAGTAGGCAAAAATGTAAAAATACCTTATGACTCTTATTGTCTAAAGTTTTAAAGCATAACTTAAAGGTTATGCTTTCTAGGCACCACAATAAGAACTTGCTGATTTCAATTACATGACTGCAATTATTTCTTTTTGTTAATAAGCTTCTGAAGCTATTTTACATGAAAAACAAAACACAAACAATAGTTATTATGCTAGGCAGCTTCCTAGCTCTTTATAGATAATGGCAGAACACAAGCACACTATTACATGGGACAGATGAGGAAACTAAGGTTCAGAGAAATTAAATGAGTTGTTCAGAGTAATGGTGTAAATAGGATTCAAAGCAGAGTAGCTGGGTGCTAGTCTGTGCTATCAATCACATGTCATACTGCCTCTCTTGAAATAACAGAAAAAAATATTTTCTTTACTTATATTTATGATAGACAAAGCATAATACGGAAATTTGAAGTTTCATTTCAGAAACCATCATGGGTTATATTTTTAACTGATATAAAATTTATTTTATACATAGCTTTCAGAAGTGTATTTGTATTTTAGCAAATTTTTTCAAGTCCAAAAACAACTTAACTCAAATTTATTTTAATTAACCTTAAAATCAAAATTGCTAAATAATGTCATCTATTGAAAAAGTACTACTTTACATCCATTTTGTATATTATATCAAACTAAAACAGTAGAAGCAAATCATTTGCCAATATTTTTAGAACCATGTCCAGATACAAATTAGTTAGAAAGTTCTTGAAAATTAATGAGTAATCAAATGATTTGTTATTTTCCCTTATTTAACTATTACCTTAACAATCTTTGATGAAACACTACTAGTGAAATTTTGGATAATAAAAACTATAAAACCAGACTGTTGGCAGAGGAAACAACAAACTGTAAGTTAGAAAATTCATAAACATGTTTATTCAAGAAATACAATTAGTCCTTGATATTTCAATGATCATTCCACATTATAAAATATTCACAACATGTATTCTTTTAAGTCTATACCAAGTCATGCTGACATTCTTTCCAGATAAGCCATAACCATTTCTTTTTTAAATGCTATCCATTTTAATTGTAAACAAAATACTTCAGCCAACTATTTAAGTACTTGAGCAAAAAGATCTAAAAAATTTAGAAGACAAGGACAATGATTAAAAGCAAAACATCACATCTGAAACATTAAACCCTAAAGAACACAGCCACAATGGTATCATAGTAATGGATAAAGTGGCCATATTAAGGTATTTCTCATTTGCAATTTTTTAAACATGCTTTTTCAAACCAATGCACTTAAGTTTTAAAGGTGAAGGGGGCAGAAACTACTGGTAGATTTTATTTCTAAAAAAGAAAAAAATAAAGGTAGATTGTAATTACTTTCCAAATAAAGAATGTAGAGTACCTTTTATTCCTAAAGAAATACTGAGAAATATAACCAACCATTAAGTAGCTGCAAACTGAATTACTCTATTCTAATACTTTCCAGCAGTCTTGTACAATTAGGGAAAACTGGTGGTTCTCAAACTTGGGTGTCCATTAAAGCCACCTGGAATGATATTAAAAGATGAGCGATCCAGACTTAGCTGTTATGGGACATGACCTACGTTATTATTATTTTTTAAGTTCTGTAGAGTTTCTCTAACATACAGCTAAGGCTGAGAATCACCAAGTCAACACATTATGAAATTTACATGAAAATAAGTGTAAAATTGGGGGAACGGGGCTATTTGTAAGTTACAAATCAAACACCTATTATATGCTATGTGCCTAGTTTTATTCACGAACCACTCATTTAGAAGATGAAAATTCCCTTTACTTCCTCATTATATTAGACCACCACTATTACACACCTTTGCTGCTGAATGGATTTTTGTACGGTCAAGATTTAAACTTCTGAGATATCTTATGAGAACTGCATTAATGAAAACAAACTACTGCTACTCATGCTCAACAGTACCAAGCAAAATTACTGTATTTGGCTTCTTTAAGCTATCTTTATTTTAAGAATTATAAATAGGTGCCAACCCACACAAAGAACAGATTGTGGATTACTGTAGAAAAAAAAAAAGAAGCTTACTCAATTTACTAAGTTTCGACAGCAAGAAGGATTTAACTGACTGAAAAGTCTTGAAACAGCTGAGACATCGAACCATGAAGCCATAATTTAAATGAAATGTTGATGTCCTTAAAAGTGACTACAGCTGTAGCTATACTAAAATAAGATTTCTTCAGGGGTTACTTACCCTGTAATGCAAGAATACAAGCACAACAATAATATTACTGTTTTTATATGCACCAATACCTCTCTTTAATATATAAAGCTCTACAACAAATACCTCTAGTAATTTTACAATTAAATTAAGTCTATAATTCTTCTATACTACTTTGGTTTCAACATTTTAAAAACACATCAATTAATTTTGAAAATATACAATTTAACAACATGATCCTATCAATATCAAGCACATTTTGTAGTGGACTAAAGACACATTCAACCATGCAATCCAGTGTTTGATACCTAAATGACAAATAACAATGCTGATTGACTTTTTATTCCAAAAATTCTCTGAAAACTGGAATAATCTTTTAAGACTTGCAGTACTCACAAACATGCAGAAAAGGCTATACATTTCTATTCTTCCTGAAGGAATGTTAAAAAATGCTCACTTTTTTTTAAAACAAAGGGTTGATAATTAAGCCAAATTCCTTGTTTTTCAATCCATTCTCATCTTGTTAGCATCTGACATTCAAAATTTATTAAAAAGTATAAATGTTCCTATAAGTTGTAACTGAAAATGAATTTCAACTCTTTAATTTCAACTTTTAAGTAGACCTGTCACAGTCATATACTAATAGCTGCCTTTTAGCTGTAAAACAGTGACATCCAGTGGACAAATGACATAAAGTATCTTGCAAAATCCCCATCAGTATATTTGAATCATAAACAAAGATTGCATCTCTAAATCCAACCATTTTAATAGGAGTGAGTTCCTACTTATTTTGATAGATTCTTATGAAATCCTTTATAATGTCTATATATCTTAAATATATCCTTTTCTCTTCTTCCTATCTAAATCAATTCTTCAAGTTGAGCTGCTGAGATTGTATAGCTCTTGAGTATTACTTTCTCTCCCTGTTTGTTTTATCCACCACAAACGAACTGACTCATCTCTAGGCATAAAGAACCAAAATATGAGAAACACATTTAACAAAAAATGAACAGCATTAACAAATTTGCAAAAGGTGAAATCTCAATCTGTTTTTACTTATAATTTATGACATACTGTTAAATATAAATAGGGAAATAATCAGTAACGCTAATAACTAAAGTACATCCTCTTGCCTCACTTTTCAAATATTATGAAATACATATTTTAGAAATGATTGTTTCAGTGCTTAAAAACTTACTTTTATAAATCAGTATAAATGAATACCCATTATACATTATGCTTAAATAAAAGTAAAAAACTCCACTATGTTGTTATGATTTTATCACTGATTATATATATTATGTGTATGTTCAAAGTACAAAATGCAGCAGAGATGTTAATAATGACAGAGTAATGATCTGCTATAGGTGAGACTGTTATGTTTAATTTCTTGGAAAACTGTAAAGAAATTTTGAGGATTAAAAAATAAAGCAAGCAAAAAACCAACCAAACAAAAACCATTGGAGAACTGTTACTTTTAAATAAGTAGCCAAAAAAAGAAAACCTTTTCCCTAAAAAAAGATTAAGAATGTAAAAGTACATTTTAATATTTAAAAAGCATTTTTAAAAATCTGTAACAACTTTATGACAAAATCTGCATTTGAAAAAGGCCTGTAGAAACAGCAGAGCAGAATTGCCCTCATCACCTTTTACTTTTCTTGTCAGAAAAATGCATATGCATCTCTGCAACCATAAATGATGTTAAAATAGGCATTTATAAAATGGCAAGTAGGATTTCACGGGAAGTTTCTGTTTGTTTTTTTTTTTACAATCACTGGCATTGTAGCCATCAGTAGGTCACAAGTAAAACTTCTCTAATTAAAAAGAAAAATGGAATATAAAGTTTTGAAAATATTAGGTCTGTTGCCTGCGTTTTGCTGATCTCATTTTTTCAAAGCGTGACTCCATTTCTTCTAAGACTTTGGGTGTATACCGCACTACGAGTTTAACTTTTCCTTGGGCTGCTTTCAGCAGTTCTACCGCTTTTTCATGATGCTCTCCTTCGACACTCTGAAAAAATACACACACAAACTATTAATATTTAGGTTTTACAAGTAACTAAAAATATGTAAATGCTTAAAATATAATTAAGTAAAGCAGTTTTAATGTTGTATCATTTCAACAGTATAAAACTATAATATAGTCTTGTTTTGTCATTTTAATCAGTGTGTGATTCTATGCTACAACATATTCTGTGTGTAGTCAAGGAATTGCTTTTTAAGATCCAGGTAAGTAGCATATCAATACACATGCTGTATTATTACACTATACCAGAAGTAAATCAAGCAATTGCCATTCTATACAAGTAAAAGAAAGGCAGGATTCCAATTTAATGTATTACCTTAAAGATATCAATGTCATAAAAATCACACAAAGTGCTGCTAATTTACATTGGAGACAGGCAACCACATTTAAAATGCTTTAAAAACATCACTGGACCAGGGAACACAGCAGTGGAGGAGCATATGCCCAGCATGCACAAGGCTCTGGGTTTGATCTCAGAATTACAAAAAAACAAAAAACAAAAAACAAAAAACCACCACTAAATAGTATCACCTAGGATTACCAGGGATTTCTAAATTACAAAATTTCATAAGCTTTTTTCCCCTATAGCTTATCTGCACCCCCAAGTGGTCACAACATATTACTACAAATAGAATTATAATTCATCCTCACCACTCCATTAACAGAAAGGAGCTGATCTCCTCTTTTGAGGCCCCCATGTCTGTCAGCAATTCCACCTGGAATTATTCGAGATATATAGATTGGAGAGTTTTGTTCTTTGCCTCCCATAATATTGAATCCAAGGCCCTCTTCTGTTTTTGGTAGCTCAACAACTCGAGGATGAGAATGCCCCTCACTGGCAGCAAATGCAGCAACAGTAGCCTGAAAGAAAATTTCACACACTCAGTTCTTTTGTCTCTTTTTAAAAGTTAGTCTTCTGTCTGTTTCTTGGGGTGCTGGGGATTAAACTCAAGGACTCATGCATGCTAAGCATGTCCACTACTACTGACTTATCTCCTTAAAACAATTTCTGCGGTTGGTGGAGTGATTCAAGGGGTTAAGAGTGCTTGCTTAGCAAGGGTGAGTTCAAATCCCAGTGCTGCCCCCCCAAAAAAAAAAAAAAAATCAAAACTACTTTTGAGACATATATTTTTAAGATTTAAGTATCCATAAACTTACTGGTTAGTCTGAGAAGTAAGCTGAGCAGACGACTTTTAAGAGCTACAACTGAAAAGAATACTCTTAGACTATGTAGAATTTTTGAGGTTACTCCTAGCCCATCTAGTTCCCAGTCCATTTATAGTTCCATGTGCACAGGGCTTGGAAGTAGGCTTGCTGGACAGATAAGTACTGTGTATATTAAAGAGGACAACCCTCATCTGTTTGCCAGCAGCCCTGAGCTCTGTCAGCCAGGCCAGACAGCCTGGCTCTGGCTCTGTCAGGGGCCTTTGTGCATAACATAGTCTACCTATAAACACCTTCATAGAAGTGTCCTTTGCCTCTACATAAGCCTCTATAGTTTATCTTTGGCTGCTATATGTTTGAACTATATACTAAATAAATAGTACATCTAGAAATAATTCAGTATTGAGAAAAAGAGGGGTATAATAATCAACATAAATTTGTCACTTTAGTGACAACTAAAAACCCCACAGAAGATAAAATTCAGCCACATCTCTTTAAATTCTAATGCAAGGTTGAGATTTTATCTTGCTTTTAAAGGTAATTAGATAATCTGGTACCACTTTTCATGACAGATCAGGATGTATTAGGAAAAAGAGAAGGAGGGAGGAAGGGAGGAAAGAAATCAAGACTTGTTGAATAATCACTATCTCTGAAGTTCTGATAACACAACTAAGACTCATCAAGTCAGTAAGCTATGACAGTTAAATAACACAGGAATAATAGCCTAGTTTCTTTTCTTGGGACGGGGTTTAGCTATGTAGCTCAGGCTGGCCTCAAACTCCCCTCAGTCTCTAGAGTGCTGGGATTACATGCATGTGCCACCATGCAAGCAAAACTTGGCAAAAACCAAGTTTCTGTGGTCTTTTCTACTCTGACAAACTACATCCAGATGTTTAAGTACTTGTATTTAATGGAGAACCCAATATATCCTTTTGTGAACTAAGTGATTATAAATCCAAAATACCTGCTAATGACTACTTCTATTATAAGTTAATATTTTTCTAACCATGTATGATACATACAAAAACAGAAAAGCACACAAGCAGGTCATCTTGGGCACTGACGAGGTAGCCTAGTATTGACATTTTATCATATGTGCAGAGTTAAGGTAAAGGAAAAATTGAACAGCAACCAAAGGAGCACATGGAGTTCTATTTACTACTTGTGTGGTTTTGAGGCAAGTCATCTAATTTGATACTTCCTCATCAGTGAGAGCTTCATCTTCATCAATTACAAAATTAGTATTGTATATGTACAATACGTAGATAATTTTAAGTGCATTTTCAATGTGTTATCTAAATGGCATGATAAAATATCCTAAAAATAAAAATGGCAGGCTGGTGGAGTTGCTAAAGTGGTAGAGCAACTATCTATCAAGCATGAGGCCGAGTTCAAACCCCAGTACCACCAAAAAAAAAGTACTTGAGAAATTTTAGTTTGAAAAGATACATTAGTTTTCAAAATAAAACTTATTCGTTATTAGCAAAATTTTCTTTTTTGGTGGGACTGGGGTTTGAACTCAAGGCTTTGCACTTGCAAAGCAAAGCAGGTGCTCTACCACTTGAGCCACATTTCTAGTGCAGTAAGTGATTATTTTAAACCTCTAATTTATGACGAACTCTTACTTTTTTGTTTTTGGTGGAAATGAAGTCTGAACTCAGGACTTTTGCGCTTGCAAAGCAAGAGCTCTAATGTTTGAATCACACCTCCAGTCCATTTTGCTCTGGTTATTTTTGAAGATAGGGTCTTGAGAACTATTTGCCTGGGTTGGCCTTGTACCGAAATCCTCCCAATCTCAGACTCCCAAACTAGGATTATAGGTATAAGCCACAGGGGGCCTGGCACATTCTTTCTTTTGTTAAATGAAAACTTTACCTTTGCAGTTGCATTAGCTCTCACTTCAGGACTGCTACTGATGTCCACAGTCTCATAAACGTGTTCATATACCTGCAAAACAGAGTTGTCATATTTTAAATCTTGGAATATATCATGTTTAGAGCTCTCTGTGAGATTAATGTGTTAAAATTCTAGGCAAAGTTATGTATCTTTGTAAAATGTTTTTTTATTAGAAATTCTAAAGGAATTTTTTTGCAGGGGAGGATGCTGGGTTAGAATCTAGGGTTTTGTGTATGTTAGGCAAGTACTCTACTCTCCCTCCGCCCCCAGTCCTAGAAATTCCAAAAATGAGAGAGGCAGATTCTAATGTGTTTTTAAAATATCTTCTGAGGATATTTCTGAATCCAAACTTCTGTGCATTATCTTGGCTAATTAACTCAACATTTTAGTAAATTGTAATGTTTACTCACCTCTCTCACAGCATTGCAGAACTCACTTTGAAGTACTCTTTGTAAAGCCTGAAGTTTCTGTGGTGGTACTTCTCCACTCCTTTGTAGTTTTTCCAGCAATTCAATTGCTCTACAAATATCTAGAGTTAAACAAACACATACTGATAATTTTCTCTAAGTATTTTCTAAATGCCTATGTAACACTGCAGCAATTTAGGATTAATTCCCCAAGGTCTAATAATAGGTAAAAAACAAAGGAGAAAAAAATGTGTGTGTATGGGAGAGAGACAGAGAATACATATGCACATACATGAAGAACAGGAGTGTAAACTCTGAGCACACTAATTTTATAAATTAGAAAACACACTGATGCTGGCAGAGTGGCTCAAGTGGTAGACTGCCTGCCTAGCAAGTATGAGGTCTTGAGTTCAAATCCCAGTACCACAAAAAAAAAAAGACAAAAAACACTGATATTGCAGAAGTATAACATTTTAAAAACAGAATCTTTGAGACTCAGGTAAATTTAATGTAATATACTAGATGTCACAGAAAAGGAATGAGACTCAAATGTGACAGATACATGAACACTGCACTGCCTCAGAAAAGCTAGTTTATGAGGAAGCACTACTCAGTCAATAAAAATTTATTTAATTATTTTAATAGTAACCAAGCCCTGAACAGTACAAGTGTATGCTAGTGAAATCGCCGTTCATTTCTTGGAGGAAAGTATGATATATTTGTAGATATGAACTGTTCAGTAACATTTAAAATAACAATACATACAACTAAAGTTAACTGATCTGTTTTCAACTTAGGATCATCAACACAATGTTTTAATTCATACAAGCTCAAATATATAAATATATATTTACAAAATAGAAAAATAAAAACAATTAGCGTTGTCAATTTAGTCTTAATAACTGTGTGGTCTTGGGCAAGTCACTTAACTTCCCCGTGTCTCATTTCTTTCACTGTAAAAACAGCATTGATGACTGAGCCAAATGAAACACAAAAAGGGGCCTAGCAGGAGAAACTATTGTGTTATACGAGTAATAGTGTATTTCTTAATCTTAAGTAACATTCAGGGATTGTATACAATTGTACAAATATATTAAGGAGGTTAGGCTTAACATATTATTAGGAAGTGCAAGAATGTGCTTTATGAATTCAGAAACTTTAGAAGATTCAGATTTGTGTTACAAAACTATTAATGGACTATCTGTTTTGATTTTATTCCTTAACTATTTCTGTACCATCAGAGGTTGGAGAATTATTTTTCTATTGCTTGCCTCTTTTTTTTCTGATGCAGAAGAAATTCCTAATTTCATGTTATATTAAAGGACCAGAAATTTTTCTTTATAGAACTAGTAAGGCCTTCTTTGTGCTTGCAGATAAAATATAGTGAAGAAGTGTTTTTTTTTTTTTTTTCAATTTTAGAAAATAAAAGCTTAAAAGGAGGTTAATGAAACACAATGGAAACAAGCAGGGCCTCCATCCTGATTTCTCATCATCAGAATGGCTGGTAAATCAGTTATTTTGATTACCAAGTTATAATAGGTAAGCCATACAAAAATTTCCAATGAATAGGTCTGCAGAGGTAGCTCAGTGGTACAGTGATTGCCTAGCATGTGTGAGGCCCTGGATTCAATACTCAGCATGGCAGAAAAAAAAAAAAAGTCCAATTAACAAAAGAATTGAAAAGTAAAATACTCTAATTCTAAACTATACCTAATACATGCTCAAATTCTGTGTTCCAGTGAATTATGTTTTGATGATTAAGAAGGCACTCAGGAACTTGATCTCATTATGTATTGTAGGACTACTGGTAGTACTTGCTCATAGTCTACTAGAAATCTAAATTAAGAGTCAGACTTAATCTGACTTTCTTATCCTGCTAAATGACAAGCACTAGTAATTCACTAAGGTGCTGAGCTTTCTACTGCAGAACTGAAAAAAACTGCAGCCACAAAAACCAAAGTCATGACTACCAAAACTAAATGCCAGAGGAAAAAGAGCCACATTTTGTGTTGCATTTATAAATAAAATATGCCAACATGTCAGATCTTACAACTGGCTTTCATAGAGAAACACCTACTGCTGTTAACACCAACGGATTTGTTCCTATCTACAAAGCACACCCCCATGATGTTAAAGAGGAAGATGTCAGTATTAAGTCTAACTTAGCAAGCCTTTCCAGAGTAGGCTACTCCTCTGACATAAAATAATGCTTTAATTAGTGCCTGGGTGGGCTGGAGAGAAACAATCTTGCTTAGGAAAAAAGATTTCCAAATGGTGAATACCATTTGGAAATAAGGGCACATCTGTTTATGGTAAGACAAGAGAGATGAGGCTTCTCAAAGTACACTAACTCGAAAAATGTATTTCCTTCTTAGAGAAGCATATTAACACTCAGATTGTAATTGCAAATGTTAATATGTGCAAAATAATTTCTATCTCCATTCCATGCTCTGTTTATCAATAGCACTCAAAATGTTTACTTGCTATTTCTTATCAATGATTTCTAATGCTGGTGTATAAAATGCATGCTTAAATTGTATGAAATATAGGATCTGAGGAGGCCAAAGAACAACATTGGAAATCTGTTAACAGGGTCCTGTTAGAGCAGCGTCAGGTATTTTCACAGGCTTCTCGTTCTCTACACAGCAGAAAAGTTTTTATTTTCCTTGGCAGTCTGCGCTAAGAACAATTGCAGGGTTTGTAAAGGAGTAACATTGTACCTACAAGTAGTTTACAATCTTCCACTCTTCCACCTAGTTATGTAACCTCTTTTCCAAAATTAAGTCAAGTAGGATTGTTTTCAAAACACCCACTCCTAGCACCACAGGCAGGAAATACCCTCACTCAAAAGTGAGGCTGCAGTGAAAAGTAATGAAGGAGTTTGAATGAAGAGCAGGTGAGGGGATCCTGTGGAAAAGCGCCCTGTGCCCAGGAAGAGTGTGATAGAGGGATACATGCGTTTGTGCGTGCAGATGCACAAAGAGTGCAATCAGTCCGAAAAGGGTGTGTGACATTTGCTTTTCGGGTTTACAGACTGCTGAATGCCGCGTCTTCAGTGCCCACCGAGAAGTGTATGTGCATCATGTGCCTGCAAATGTGACCAGGTTGTAATGAACTGCTGTGTCGGGGGGCAGATCGTGTCAACTGAGGAAGGGTCTGGCTATCAGTCAAAGACCCTAAGCGCCCTCCGCCCAGCGACATATCGCGACGTTGGCGACGGCCGGCGCCAAGCCGAGCGACAAGCTGACTCCCAGAACCCGGGCCTCCTCTCCTCTCCTCCAGCGACACGACACTACCCAACCCCCTCCACCCATCTTGGTCCGGGAATTCGCAGCACTTACCCCTCTCCAGCCGTACAGGTTCTCCCAGCGCCGCCATCTTCTCCCTTAGCAATGCAGACCCACAGGAAATGACGACACTGGGACCGCGGTGGGCGGAGCGGGGCCCAGAGAGAACCGGAAGGGCGAAGCCGGGCCATTATCGCGAGAAGAGGAGGTTCGCCTGCCCACCTCGTGAAGCTCTCCTTGGGTCAGGCTACATGTGCGTGGGACGGTGAAGGTCTGTCCTTGTAGTCGCGAGGATCTCGGGCTCCCCGCCTTCCCAGGTTGGACAGAACCCCTTATTCCGACCTTTGTGCCTTGGCTTCACGCCTTACCTTCGTCTTGGCACCCTTTGCTTCATATGGAAAAGTCAAGCAGCCTGGATTCCTGTCCCAACCTTACCATTGGCGTCTTTTTAACCCTGGATTGACCACTCTGCCCTCTCCTGGCCTCAGCTTTCCGATCTGTGCTGCAAGAACTCCTATCTGCGAAGTCCTTTTAAGTTCCTAAAGTCTTAGATGACAGTTAAGTGTGTAAGTGACACTGTAAATTCTATTTATGTGGCAGTTTTGCTTTAATATGAAAGAATGAATCTAAGGCTTTAACCTTTCCCACAAATCTGAGAGTGAGGGTGAAAAAGTACAAAAAGCATGAAACATAACTGGGTGAGGGAGAGAAGAAGGTGCTTTGGTGCACCACAAAGTTTCTATTTTAAGAAGCTGATTCAAAATCTTGCATAACTGAAATACTACGAAACAAATAATATTTTACTTTATAAGGCCACTTTTGGAAGGTTTGTGAATCAAGAAAAAATTTAGTCCCTAATTTAAGTGAAATACTAATTTGCCCCATATTTGGCTAACATACCCAAGCCCTTAGTCCGTGCTGATACTGTATCAGGTGCTTTCATAGCCAAGCTTTCTTCACGACAGAATTTTAATAACCTTCTGGTTGCCCTGGCCCACCCTTTCCATCCAGCTATTGTCTTCTCCCACTCCATGGTGAAGGTAACCACTAGAAACTTTCAATGTTTCCTATTTCTAAAGCCTTGCATACACTGCCCCTAACTAGTCTAACTAACCTCATTTCTCATTACCCCAAAGTTCAGCTGCCACTCAAGTCGGTATGTTCAAAACCATGCTTATTCCTGCATCCAAGTCTTCATGTATGCTGTTCTTGCCTGGAATGACATTTTTCATACTCTATTTGCCAAGCTTTATGCGCACTTAACTGAACTCATTTTCTATGTCCCTGCTGAAGACATGTAACTTCTACTAAGCCTTTTCTTTATCCGTATTGTTTGTCCTTCTTGTCCTGTGATGGTCGTAATACCTCGCAGTAGCACCCATATGCTTATCTCTTACTTACCATTGTCATTTATTCTGCTATGAATGTGCTCAAGAAATATTTATTAAAATGTCTAATGTCTACAAGGTGCTTTGCTAGAAATACTTTGTAGAGCAAGACAAATGCAGACATTGTCAAAATTTCTTCAAATATTTTCTCTTCCCAGTCCTTCCCCTCTTTTTTGATGACTTGTGGAGTTATGTACATGTATGTGTATGTAGTAAATGTGCATGTATACTCAGCCATTTAACATTGTCTCACTGTTTACTTGTGCTCTCTTCATTTTGTATTTCCAAACTTATCTCTGTATTTCCTGTTGTATAATTCCCATTGATATGCCATCATGTTCACTAATTTGTTTTTCAGTATCTAATATTCTTTTAATCCCATGCATTTCATTTTTAAAATCTCAATGTGGTTTTATATGTGGTGATTAGTTATGTGTGTGTACATGTTTTACGTCTTCCATATCTTTAATTAACATGCTTAAGCTTTGCTATCGTTTCTTAAATATATAGAATAAAAAATTATGATAATTTTAATGTCCTTGTCTACTAATGCTATCATTTCTGCTATTTATGGCATTGTTTCTATTGATTGTTTTTATCTTCATTATGGCTCATCATTTTTTATTTCTTGCATATCTGGTAATTTTTTAATAGGATGCCTGGCATTATGAAACTTACTTGAGAACAGTTTTATCCCTTTGATGCTTGATTTTAATCTGTTAGGTGGAACCAATTCAATCTTTTCTGTAGGGGTAATTGAATCCCACTACTGAGACAATGTCCTTCTGAGTTCTTTACCCCATGTAAATTATATTATTTTTCTATTCTGGTAGGAGCAAGAACTCTCTTGGGAGAGAGTTGGGATTATAGATTATTTACTTTGCTCCATTTGAATAGTGTTTGCTAACTACTTAATATATAATCATCATGAAATTTCAGAATTCTGGGGATAAGTAGAAGATCCCAAAAGTTTCCAAAGGTAATAAAAAGTTACATTCTAAGGACTGGAAATAAGAATGATATGTATTTCTCACTAGCAGCATTGGAAATAGGACACAGAATGCTTGTAAAATTTTTAGAAAAAAAAAAAAAAACGATTCCCAAACTAGAATTCTGTACCCAACTGTATTAGTTTTGTAGGGTCGTCAGAACAAAATATGACAATAGGACAGCTTCAAAACAAGAGATGTTTATCACCTCACATTTCTGGAAGGTAGAAGTCAGAAATCTAGGTACCATGTTCCTTCTGAAGTTATAGGGGAATCCCTCCTTGTCTCTTCTTAGTGTCCTAAGGGTTTTCTCGCAATTTTTGGTGCTCCTTGACTTGTAGCTACATTACTCCAGTTATTGCTTTCATTTTCACCTGGAATTTCCCTGTGTATCATTTTCCAACCTGGACATTTATAACTGGTCTTATTGGACTAGGGGCCTATCCTACTCCATGACCTCATCTTAACTAATTACATCAACAATGGTCCTAATTCTAAATTGGTTCACATTCTGAAGTACAGGGGGTTAAGACTTCACATTTTTTGAGGAATAAAATTCAACTTACAACATTAATCAAATTATCAATCAGAACTGAAGGCATAATTTAAAAAAGGGCTGGAGGTGTAGCTAAGTGGTAGAACAGTTGTCTAGCCTATATGAGGCCCTGGGTTTGCTCCCCAGCACCACAATTATATATATAAATTTATAATATATTAAATACTCAACACACACACATGCACAAAGGGGCTAATTGAGTGGCTCAAGTGGTAAAGTGCCTGCCTAGAGGCCCTGAGTTTGAGACCCAGTACCACACAAAAAATAAAAAAGGTGCTCAATCAAAACGAGGGCTCAAAGAGGTGGGCATGTAATCTAGGAAACAGAAAATCCAATATAAATGGAGATTAAGATGATTTCATATTTATTGTTGTATTAGTTAATGTTCTCCAGAGAAAAAAACCAATAGAATACACACACACACACACACACACACACACGCATGCACACACAGATTTATCCTAAGGGATTGTCTCAGATGATTATGGAGGTTGAAAAGTTTGACAATCTGTTGTCCGCAAGCTGGAAACTCAGGAAAGATGATGGTGTAGTTTCAGTCTAAACTCACAGACTTAAGAACCAGGGGGCCAATAGTGTAAGTTCCAGTCTGCATCTAAAGACTGAGAACCAGAAGTCAAGTTCAAGAGCAGAAGATAGAGGACCCAGCTTAAGGAGAAAAAGCAAATTCCTGTTTCTTTCTTCTTATTGTATTCTGGCCCTCATTGATGGATTGGATGCTACCCACCCACATTAGCAAGGCTGATCTTCTTTACTTAGTTTTCTAACTCAAATGCTAATTGTTGTACCTGACTGAACTATCCAGAAATAATATTTTATAAGCTATCTGAAAATCCCTTAGCACAGTCTGGTTGACATATAAGATGAGCTATCACAATCATGAAGGGAAACCAAGAATAACAGCCACACATATGGCCAGCAAAGGTGACTCATTCACACTGAAGCAGGGCAGAAGATTAGGTGAGATGTCATCAACAAAATGAAATTTTTCCATTCGCTAATGGGATGACAATATTGTTAACACATATATACCTTTTACTGGAGAGTTTGGAGATGAGTTGGTTGTAGGCATATAGAAAACTAAGCAAATGGGGAAAATGAAGCAATTATCAATCCTAAAAACCCCCAAAAAGTTGTTTAAAGAAGGAAACATAATGATAGTATACAAGATAGATCAGCTGCATACATCATATCTATAGGAAGTAAAGACAGAGTGGCAAATATCCTTTTTTAATTTTCTGTTTGGCTGTAAACTTTGTAATGCCGTTTGACTATATATATATATATATACATCTATTTGGAGACAGGGTCTAACTATGTAGACCAATCTGGCCTTGAACTTGATAATCCTCCTGTCTCAGCCTCCAGTGTGCTGGGATTAGAGGTGTTTGAGCCGCCATGCCCAGCAAGACATATTTTGAGAAAATGAAAATAATAACAAAAGACAGCAATCAGAATATTAAATAAGGTAATATTTGATATATTTTATTTTGTAATCTTTAATTTGTATTGACTTTGTATTTTTGAATTGAAACATTTGCTCTTGGCTGCATGTTTTACTAAAAAGGCATAAGAGAACATGATTTAAAACACTATTTGAGGGCTGGAGGTATGGCCCAAGAGGTAGAGTGCCTGCCTTGCAAGGCCATAAGCCCTGAGTTCAAACCCCAAAACCTCAAAAACACTATTTTACAGTTGAAAAAGCATATATAGGTTTGAAAGTTTTAACGATTAGATAATTTTCGTTTGTTAGATTTGTATACTTGAACTATTTGGTAAAATACCACCTTTGATCAGCTATCCATCCCTAGTTCAATCAACTGTATTTGATGAAGTGGAGGTACTGGTTTACCCAGGATTTGGACAGACCTGAGGCAGATCATCCCTTAGAGAGGCATGACAAGCAATGTTCTTGGCATGTGTTGTATAATGTATTGCACATTGGGAAAAATGTTTAAAATTCCATAAGAGTAGCATATCAATGTTTGGGAAAAGCAATGGAATACGTGTCAGGAGCTCTGGTTTCGAACAGCTGAGTTACCATGTGATAGTTTGACCTTAAGAATTTCATATTCTCACTCTAGACCTGTCAACATGAAAATCACTTGATGTTTCTATTGCTACAGCAATTAAAGTAAGCATATTTGTTTAAATACAGATTTCCTTGAACTTCATGGAATTCATGAATTAGACTCTTTCGGAAAGTTTCTGTGAATCTACATTTTATTTCTTTTTTAAAAATTGATCTCAGGTCTTGCTCACGCTAAGGATGCTAAAATCTACATTTTCTAAACTCTGCAGCGATTCTGATACATCCAGCCTGACACAGGATCTGTGATTGGAACTTGAAAGATTTTTTTCTAGGGTTGTTTCCAACTAAAATTCTGTTTCTTTATAACATTGTAGAGACAAATTATTAAATTTGAAGAACATAGTTCTCTTGCATAAAGGACATTTCTGACTGATTTTAAAATTAATTTTAAATTATTTGAGGCATAATAAAGAAAGAGAAATGATTTAGGAGCTACTTCTAAGAGAGATAAATGTGATTCAAGTTAACTAACAACCCATTTGTCCTCAAAATACAAAATAAATAAAAGGTGGAACTACACTGTATTAGATCTCCAAAATGTTCCTTTGTAATTTATAAATCCTATCAGAGTTGAGAGAGAGACCTGGAGAGTACTTCTCATTCACTTTACAGAAGAGAAGATGGATCAGTGTCTTATATCTCAAAGGAGGCAATTTTGAGCATGAATGAGAGAGAGCTGCTTTTGCTTTCATGCCTCTGCCAGGTTATTAAGTCACTGACCTTCTAATCAAAAATTGCTCTTCCTGTGGAGAGATTCTTCCTATTGCCTCCTGCTTTGGAGATGAAGGGAAACTTTAAAATTAGAGTAGGAAGTCTGGGTCTTCCCAGATTTGTCACTGGGTCTAGACAAATCCCAGTGAAAGCTAAATTATGCAAATTTAGTTTTAGTATAGCAAACGAGAGTCCTAAGTAGGCTGCCAGGGTACAAAAGCTTTCTTAACTCAAGACATTGCAAATACAGAGTACTAAGATAGCATCAATAAAGAGTGAAAGGGAGTGGGTAGGTAGGGCAAACTTGGGATAGGAGGCATCTAAGGAAGCTAGGAAAATGGAAAGTAATATGAGGAAACAAGGTGCTCCAAGTGTAATGTTTTGCTGTTTGATTGCCTATTGAACCATACTTAAATAGGCGCTACAATATAAAATAGATATTTAAAACCGATCTTATTGTAGAGTAGAATGCTTAAGTAAAGGGATCTATTCAGGCTTTTGACAGCATAATTAAAATGTCGATCTTTTTTTTCTCCAGCTGTTTCTATGATATATATGTCTCAGAAAAGTAAAATTTTGGATAAATAGCTTCCTTGATTAAATGTCAATGATACCATCAATTGTAAAATAGCCTGCATTTTTAAATGAATTCAACAATATATAAAAGTATTTGGTCCAATCAATTGAATATAACAATGGAGGAAATCTCTTCATGAACACCCTTTGGAGGGAAATTTTATCACAGATCTCTGATCAGAACATGAAACCCCATCTTGGAGTTTCCAGAATCTAAAGTAAACCCTACTTCTTGTTAGAATGAGTTTCAGATTATATTAAAGTGTTAAGAGTTGACTTTTTTAATGTCAATTGTTTCATCATCACTCCATAGTACATGTAAGGCACAGATTGATGTATTTTTCTGGCATCTTCCTGATGCACCCTTGCCCTAAATAAATCTGTTTGCCAGGATCCTGTTGCTTAAATTAGCCATCTCAAACTCTTGGTCCTGCCAAGATAGGCAATTGTGCCAATGTTCTCAGCATCTCCTGGCACATGAGCTGTTGCCTTTCCTTTGGCTTTCTATGAGTACCTGGGGCCATTGTACTTCCTTCACAGGACAGCAGTTTGGCTTATGTGTCCCAAAGAATTTAGAATTGGTTGGACTCACTCTGGTTGTTCTAGCGTGTGCATCCTTCACAATGTATTTTCAGCTACACAATATAGTGTTCAGAATTTGTCATGCACATACTTGCAGATTGGCAGAACCACCTGCCAGAGATGAAAACCTTTTAAGTTGTTGTCAAACGTCATAGAATATGTTCCATGATTAATTTTGTGGGCACAGACTGGTTTTTGCACAGAGTCCAAAATTTGGGATATGTCACAGTGACTAAATGGCACCGGCATGCTGAATGAATTTGGAATTTGTTTTGTCAAGTGTGGGAGCAGGCACACAGATGGGCTTTGATCCAGTGGTGCTGCTTGGAATTCTCATTATAGCAATGATGTCACTTGTCACGTGGAGTTGGTGGTAATGCTGCCAAATTATGAAAAAAAGCAAGACAAATAAGAAAGTACACAGGTCAAAAAAAAAGAGTTTCGATAGAACTTCTGTTCTAAGCTAGTAGCTTTCACTACTAGCTGACTTTTGCTTAACTATATTTAAGCAACAATAAATATTGTTTCAGGGCTATCAAAAAATTTGCTCATAATAAAAATAGAGGTAAAAAGAAAACTTGCAACAAACACTTTAAGAAGAGCCCATATCACCTATGAAGTCTTCTCTTTTCAGAGAAGATAAAGTGAAACACATGTTTTCTTGATTTTTAGGTGTGACCATTAAAGAAACCTTTCAAGCAAGAATTTTTTTTTTTTTTTGCAGTATATAACCAAACCAAGCCGTGGTATTTTGCTTTATAAGAAAAGCTTTGTCTACTACTCAAAACATCAGCAGCCATGCTGGAAAGTAGGAATATGTAAATAAAAACCTTATAATGGCAAAGAAATTCAGCATATTTCTCAGTAAGTCTGTATATCAGAGTTCTCTGATAAATTTATTTAAGATGGAGCTAATGCAGTTCTCAGAGGGAAATTTGTTGCTATAAATACCTGTATTAAAAAAGAAGAAAGGCAGACGCTAGTGGCTCATGCTTGTAGTCCTAGCTACTTGAGAGGCTGATATCAGTAGGATTGTGGTTCTAGGCCAGCCTAGGGAAATAATTCAGAAGACCCCACCTCCAAAATAACCAGAGCAAAATGGACTGAAGGTGTGACTCAAGAGATAGCATGCCTGCTTTGCAATCTCAAAGCCTTGAATTTAAACCTCAGTCCCACCAAAACAAAAACAAACAAACAAACAAACCCTGAAACCTGTACATCTACATCTTAAGATACTTGGAAAAGAACACCTTGAGTCCAAACAATAGAAGGAAGGAAACAACAAAGGTTAGAATAAGAATAAAATAAATGCAAACAATATGGAATAGAGAAATAGAAATAAAAGCAATTGAGAGAATTTAAGAAATCAAAATTTAATTTTTTAAAAAGATCAACAAAATGACAATTTTTTACCTAGACTGGCCAGGAATAAAAAGAGATACAATAAAATCAGGGATGAAAGAGGTGACAGAGGTGACACTATTAGTCTGATGGAAATAAAAAGAATAGGGAGTGCAATGTAAAGCTTTCTCTCTTCTCTCTGTCTCTCTCTAACACACACACAAACTATATACTATGTATAATTTTTAGCTTCTCAGTCTTTATTGATATGGTCATCAAATGAAACAGACTAAGAGAATAGTCTTAGTCTTAGTCTAATTACCTACTATAGTAAGGCTCTATGTTGAGTAATATACTTCTTTCAAATAGCTCACAAATCCAATGGAAGGGACAAGCACATATGCAACTGAAACAAAAGAGGTGGTGCTAAATGTTGTTTTTTGAATTGTTGTTGCTCTAGTCATGAACAGATACCAGAGAATGCCACAGAGTAGAGGTGATTTTGAAGCCCAGAGTAAATCTGGAAGTATCTGGAGAAAGAGAGAGAGAGAGAGAGAGAGAGAGAGAGAGAGAGAGAGAGTGTGTGTGTGTGTGTGTGTGTGTGTGTGTGTGTGTGTGTGTTTGTGTGTGTGTGTTTGTGTGTGTGCGTGTATTTTGGTGCTAATGATGTTTGAACTCAGAGTCCTGCACTTTCTAGATTAGAATTCTCATGGTGGGTGGGGGGGAACAGTGGAAAATGTGAATTCTGGAGAGTAGCCTATGTGAGCAAAGCTGTGCAGAGAAAAAATAAAATCATGTCCTGTTTAGGAAATGTGGAGGGGTTTTGTGGAGGCATGGGATATACAACTGGGGTTGAGGAAGATATGAAAGAGAAAAAGGATATGTATCATTTAGGTTGAAGCAGATTGTGGAGTTCCCAAATGCTCAGAGTTCATTTTCTGGGCTAGAGTAAGCCACTGAAAGTTTAGAAAAATTGAAACAATGAGATTAGAATTGTGTTTTAGAAATATAATTAGAGGGAAAAGAAGCTTTAATTCTTAGCAGATAGTGAGAAAATTTCTTTGAGGGTGTAAGTCACCTTTGGTTGGCTGTTGTCTGTTGTTCAACTCTGATTTTTGTAAACTACCAAAACTGTAGAGCATGAAGGAAAAACTTTACGTACTTGGACCAGGGTAGGATGGGCCTTGAGTAGGTGAGGAGGTGCAAGAGGGTCAGAGTGGTATAATGCTGGGATTTAAACTGTGACCTTTCCTTATGGCCTCCAGATCTTCAGCAACATCTACAAAAATCGTAACGTGCTATCATGTATGGATTTCTTCTGAAAAATTACCATATTTTGGTTGACAGAGGATCGGGGGAGGAGGGTGGTGACAATGGGGCAATGGTGGCAGAAGTAGGGCAAAGAATTTGGATGCTTCTATAATAAGCAATTTTCTCTTCCATTCTTTCTTTCTAGACCCTATAGTTCTGTGCCATAGAACTGCTCATACTCCTCCAATGGACCTTGCTTAATAATAATCTGTGTGCCTCTTACATGTTCTTCTTTCTACTTGCCATGCTTTTCTTTCTGTCCAGTAAACTTGTGCTTACCCTCAAGACTCCAAATATTTCATTTTCTGTGCTGTACTTTATACAGATTTTCAACATTGTACTATTTTTACTATAGTGCTTATTTTTCTCAACCAGAGAATTTGTCCCTGGGTAGTAACAATGCATTTTATGTACCTCTCACCCTCCAAGTGATAGCAAAATGTCTACCATATTATCCAGGCTTGGTGATCACTCACTGAATGAATGGCAGAAAGAGTGTAACTCTTGGTCTGCATAATGTTGTCTGGCTGGTGTTTAAACTACACTTCTCCTTCTTGCTAATTTTATGTTTCAAACTTCATCTCCTAGCTTAAATATTTCCTTCTGATAGATGATATGCTATCAGGAAGAAAAAAATCAGAATATGGCTTTATGCCTTGAATGAATGGGGTAAAATCATGTTTAATATGCTTTTTAGAGTACTTCCATGTTATTAATTTAACATTGACCTGCTTATTAAGATTCCATTATTAAGGAAACAACTGTAAAAATCATTAACAGCATTTCTACAGATCTGAGCCACTGACTCATCTTTTTACATCTCAGTGAACTTGACCTGAGCTTCCCTCATTCAGAGTCTTAGCCAAAATTTTATTTTTTATTATTAGTAAACTTACCCTTGGCCTGATATTTGTGATTTCATATTTGTTCTTGTTAATGTGAAGAAAGTTCTCTACAGAAACAGCTGCATATGTGGGGCAATGCCCAAGTATGGTTTAAAGACCACTTAACATCTTCCTTATGTTGGTATTATGTAATGCCTCCATTTCAGCAATTCACAAGTACTTCCTTTAAGTTGAACCATGATGCATGTGGTCATACTAGCTTCAGAAAGCTATATTTGGAATGTGAATATTTAACCTTTCTAGTAGCAAGTATTTTATTTTATTTCTTTTTTGGAACTTAATAACCCTCTTTATGAAAGTATAAGCTAGCTTAGGTTTAGGGGTTTTCAACTCTTCTAGGGCAAGATTTAATGGAAGTGCTACTCATTCTGTATCTGAGGAAAACGTGGAGATGATTCCAAGGTTTCAAAGGTTCCCAGAGCAAAGATCTGACATGACCCTTGCCTTCCTTTCTCCCTGAACACTCACAGCATTCCCTATCACATCTGCCAGATTATCAGGAACCATCACACCACTTCCCTTATTGCTTATTCTAAGTTACCAGGCCATTCCTAATAACCTAGACCAATTTCCTATCTGTCTGTTCCCTTTTCTGACACATTTCCCACTCCTCCCCATTTTCTGTGCCCTGAAGCTCATCATGGGCAAAAGCCCTATATTCTCAACCTCTACACATTACTGTTCTAACTGAAATCTGGATCTCCCAGAGTCTTGCCTTCTTGCAGCATGGTCAAGTAGTGCTTATTTTCTTTCTTACACTTCTTTCAGTTAAAACAGGAGGACTGTAATCATTCCAGGTTCTTTTGGACTAGACTATGACTTTTATGGGGTTCAGTAAAATATAGGCTATATTTGGAGCTTGAATTTGAAATATAATTCTGGACCTAGAGGTGAAAGAAGATATCTCTTTGGTTTACATAGCTCCTACTAGAACACACTCTTACCTGCCTTGAAGAACTTTAGTGTGAAAGTTATGACATCATGACCAGTAACTCTTCATTACTGCAGTCATCAGCTAATTTTTTTTGGGTCACTCCCTTACATTCTTTAAGATTTAAGCCCCCAGCTTACCCTCATACCAACAACAATATGTCTCACAATTCTTTTTTTTTTTTTCCTTGGTGGTACTGGGGTTTGAACTCCAGGCCTCACGCTTGTTAGGCAGGTGCTCTATCACTTCAGCCTTTCTTCCATCCCTTTTGTGTTGGGTATTTTTGAGGTAGGGTTGTACAAACTATTTGCCTAGGATGGCTTTAAATCACAATTGTCCTGATCTCTACTTCCCAAGTACTAGGATTACAGGCATGAGCCACTGGTGCCCAGTTCTGTCACAGTACTTAAGTAATTTCCATCTTTATGTACATAATCATTTCAGTACTCTGGCCTCTAATTCCCTTGATCTCTTCTCCAATGGTTTCATTCTCTGCCAGTCTTACCCACTCATTCACAAGGAATGGGCCAATTATACTGTATGTGAGGACAAGGATACCCTTCTATAATCTCAATCATCAGTATTCTCCCTCTAGGATCATTCACTCATGTCTTTCAAGCTCACTGTACCTAGCACTCTAACTTAAAATTTTTTGACTCAATAGTGCATTTGTCTCACCATCTTTTCACTGTTCCTTCATATTCCATCTATTCTTATTACTCCTCTCTCACACCTTTTTCCTTCTTTGGCAAAACTCCAGTGTCAGTTACTATGGCCTTCTCCCTGTTCTGCAACTATTTTCTGGTTGTTGAAGTTGGCTGGGGAAAAATATACAGTCTTACTGTATGGTCTCACTGTAAAGTCATTAACCAATAAATTTAAGAGGGTACAGAAATTCTAACTCACTTGCCTACTATATTCATTCTTACTTTACCAACACCATTTCAAATCTCCTCTCTCCTCAAATTTTCAGCACTTTCTCCTTTATTTTCATCTGATGACATTTATTCCATTGTCATTACAAATGGAAACAGTCAGAGACTTTTCATATGCAGCTTTTATCCTTCTACCATCCTAACGTTCATGTATGTCCATGATCCATATTAATTCCTATTGTGAGGAATTGTCTGTGTTTCTATCTAAGGCACATTCCTCTTCTCATACACTAGGTCCTAGGACCTCAGGTCTACTTAACTAAAAATTTTACTCTAGGAATCTTCTTTCTTATCAGTTTATTTCCAACAGCTCAGAATGTTGTATTTCTTATATTAAAACACTCTCCATTGATCCTTTGCTTCCCTCTAGCTGCCTTCTCATTTTTCATATTCCTTTTATTACAAAACTCCTTCCAAGTGATGTCCATACTTAATGGTGTTCATTTCTGCTTCCCAAATTCTCTTCTGAACCACTTTAATTAGACTTAACTGAACTACCCCACCAAAACAGCTCTCCAATGACTTCCACATTGTCAAAGTTAATTGTCACTTGTCAGTCCTTATTTCACAAAAAACAATTGATTTCTCCCTCCTCGAAACATATTATTTATCTGGCTTCTGTGATATAATCTACTTGAGTTTTCTCTGACCTCATTGGACACTCGTCAGTCTTAAATGGTTCTCCTCTATCTCTCTGGCCCCTGAACTTTGCAGGGCCCACAGGATTCTATCCTTAGCCATCTTCTATTTTGTGTCTATACTCACTAGATGATCTTACTCATTCTCATAAGTACATGCTCTCTATCAGTGCTGTGCAATGGAAATATAATGCAAGCCACAAATGTGAGTCTGACATATAATTTTCAATTTTCTGGTAGTCACATTTTAAAAAGGAACAGGTTATAACCAAGGTACATTGTAAGCATATATAGAAAGGTCATAATGAAACCTCCTGTAGAACTGATATATGCTAACAAAAATGTTTTTTAAGAAAGAGCAGGTTAGATTAATTCTAATAATATATTTTGCTTAACCAGTGTGTCAAAAAAACTTAATATTTCAACATGGCGTTAATATAAAATGTTTAATAAGATGTTTTCCATGCATTCTAATACTCTACACTAGATTTTCATTACTTCTGGGATATTTTGCCTTTAGAAGTAGTCACACTAAATCTTGGTAGCCATATGCTACTGAACTGGACAGTATAGATCCATATGATATGGACATTGGCTTTTATTGAGTGACATAGAAGCCACTGGAATGTTTTGAGGAAAAAAATGACATCAGTAGAATCAATATTAAAAGGCCACTTTGGCTGTGCTATTTCAGATAGACTTATGGGGGCAAGGAGGAAACCAAGAGACCAGTTATGAGGTTAACGGAGTGAGAGATAGTACAAAAGATGGGGAGAAGTAAGACAGAATGAATATAGGATTTCCAGATTGATTGTACAGAAAGAAAGGAGTCCAGGATGATTCCTGGATGTTTTGTCTGAGCCCTTGGAAGAATTTCAAGAATGGTATTGCTTTAAAATTTTTTTTTTACTATTATTGCTGTACTGGGGATATATTGTGACATTTATCAAAGTTCTTGTAATATATTATAGTTAAATTCACCACTGCCATCATTCTCCTTTACTCCTCCCTCCCTCCATTCCTGGTCTCGTTTTTCCATTTTCATACACGAGTACATAACATTTCCACCATATTCACTCTCCACACCCTTTTTCTACATCTTCACCCCTGCCACTGCTGCCAACCTCCAGAGAGGACTAAGAGTTTCATTGTGGCATTTCCATGAACCTCCAACAGAGGTTCATTCCCTCTGTTTTTCTCCTTTCTACCTTAGTCCCCTTCTGGTGATTGCAGGGTTTAAAAGGAATGATGTTGCTTTTAAGAAAGATGAGGAAGATGGAAGATGGAGCAGCTTTGGAGAAGGCAGTTTAGTAGCTCAATTTTGGATTTGTTAAGCTTGAGTTTTCTAGGAAACAAACAAATAAACAAACAAAACCCAAAAGCGTGGAGATAGTTTTAGATAGTGATATGTGTTATGAAGAAAATATCCAAGGTATTCTTTAGAAGGATTTGCAGTGAAAGCATCTCTATAGAAGGGACATTTGAATTGAGTCCTAAATGAAGAAATAATGCTAGCCAAGTGAACATCTGGTAGAAAACTATTGGAGCCAGAAGGTCCTGGAATGATGAAAACCCTGAGAAAGGAATGTCTGAAGAACATAAAAGTGAGTAAGATGGAAGCATGGGCAAACCTCAGTCAAACGGGGCCTGGTGAGAAGCTTGGATTCTGCTCTGTGAACAAAGAGGTCTTTGGGAGATTGTAAGTTAAAAGTAGCATGATTTAATTTTTGTTTTCCAAGGAAAATTCTGGCTCCTGGATGGCCAAAAGATTTATAGTATATCTATTATTGTTGTTATCATTACAGAGGACAAAGGTAGAAGCAGGGAAGGCAACTAGAAGCTTTTACATTAACTGCGAAAGACATTATGACTCTTTCCATTACACAGCACTCCCTCTCCTGTCTAAGTCTTTTCTTGATTTCAAGGAATTTCTAGAGATAGAAATACTATTTCTAGAGATAGAGATACTGTCTGGTATGCCCTGCACTATGTCCAGCCAGCACTAGAAGGCTCAGTCCATGTTCTAAATGAATTATAAGGCTTGTCTCAACAAACTTCAAGTATATGTGTGTGTGTATTTATTATTCATAGCTTATTGTCTTTCTCATAATTAAGACTTGATAAATGTTGGAGTGTTTGAGGGGGGCAAGGCCTGGCTTCAAATAACCAGTTTACTGAGAGGAATCCTTGAATAGCCAGAGGCAGCTGGGTCTTGTTTAGGTGGAGAGTAGGAAGAAGGTAGGGAGGGTGGAGCATGTTGAAAGAAGTGAGGCGGGTAGAGACACCAGCTTTGAGCAAGTCAAAGACAGGTTTGGCCTCCTTTTTATTTTGGCCTCAGGCTGGCCTGGTTCCATTGATGATGGTGCGATCCCTATGTGTGGGAATGGCTGAAATGGTTTGATCATCAAGAGACCATAATCCATCATCCAAAGGTCTTCATTAATGAGATATTTCTGTTCAGCCTCATACAAAGCCATGCCTACAGGAATTTGCCATCCAGCATCACAGTTCTCTCTGCTGATATGGATGCTGCAAGTCTAAGCACACGCAGAATGGCAGGCTGAATTCGAGCTTTCTGGCACTCCTCTTCTGGCTGGGACAGATGTCCTCAGGCCTAATCTCAGGCTGACAGGGAGTTAAGTGTTGGGCTGGGTTTGTGCTATTCTGCGTATTTTGGACTTGAGTTTGTTTCTGTCCCAAAGAAGTTTGTGGACCCGGGGGATGACATTTGGTACCACATAAACAGCCCAGGTGTCTGGCTGGTTTTCAGTCCTCAAAGTCTTAACTCTTTTCCTTCAAGTTTCTGCAGCCATTTGAAATCCATCACTCAGCACCAGAAGTTTCAGTGCCTTTAGATTAGAGATCTACGCCCATAATTGATGATCCATTGGACTGCCACACTTGGCATCTGAACAGAGCCAACAGGGCTGGTTACAAATTCATCGTTAATTATTGCATATAATCACATTAGGCCCAGGGATGGAGACACTTTACTTCCTTGATGCTGTTTTATGTCTGAATAATATATAATTTTTTAAAAAGCATGCCATTTTTACCTTCTAATTAGAATACTGGGATGGCATCTATTGTGTTGTTTAATCAGACTTTTTCTGGGGAGAAGAGAGGAAAAGATTTTCCTTTTTCTATCAACAATTGCCCTAATTTGTACATTAAGAGGGTGGAAACTTGGTTCCTCCCTCACTCCCTTTAGGCAATGAGTCCATGGCTCAGATTCATAAAGGTTGTTGACTTTGACTTTGGGTTGCCCTAACTCTGTTTTTCCCCTCCTTTCATGTTGCCTACCATAATATGTAAGTCCTTCTAGCCAACACTCCCTAAGGGTGGGGTAAGAAAGACAGCCCATTTAAGTTGTCTTATTTTAAGCTTTGGGTAATCTGCTTTTATATTCACCAAAATAAGCCAAGCTTGGCATATTTTCCTTTGTTCTCACATCTGACATGTACTTAAAGTTTAAATGGTGCCAGAATGAATCACATTGCTTGCATTTTTGTAACTAACTACAAAACATCCCAAGATCAGGCCCAGAAACCCAAAGAAGTTGGTATGCTGCCATATATTATCTGCTCCCTGCTCTGCTAACAAATTGAATTTGTTATATACTGCCTCATCCGCATGAAAGACTGTTGCCATTCTAACATTCTTGCCCATCATATCCCTTTCTGTGAGAGGAAGTCAATGTTTCCTCTTTCCCATCCTCCTCCCATTCATACTTTCTAGCGTTTCTACGTGCTCTATAACCTTCCTAAACCTCAGTTTCCTCTTAAGCCAAGTGAAGATAGTAAGAAGCATCTGCCTTGCCAAGGCCATGGTTACTGAGGACCAAATGAAATAAGGGATGTGAAAATTCTTTATTTCTGCAAATGTAGGCTGTTGTCATTATCTTTACTCACTGCTCTTCCTTACCTAGATGTATGTTGTAGCCTACTTTGCACATTTGCTGCTCTTGGTAAGTTGAAGATCATTTCAAGGCCCTAAGAAAATGATTAGAAATGAAACAATATAAAAATATTTTCTTTTTTAAAAATTAGCATATAATAGTTGTACAGGGGGGTACATCATGATATTTACATACGTGCTTACAATATATCGTAGATTTATCCACTACATTGTTCTCTCTCTTTCCTCTCCCCTTTTCTTAGAACAATTTCAATAGATTTTATTCTTATATTTTCATATATAATTATAAAACATATCCACCACATTCACCCTCATTTACCCTTTCCTTATGCCCACCCCCTCCCACTGGGACCACCCCCAAAAAAGACCTGTTTTATCCTTCTGTCCTTCATTTTTTTAAAGTGTATGTTGGTAGTTCAATGAGATTTCATCGTGGCACGTCAGACTTGTGTATTTTGTGCTTTAATTAAATTAACGCCCTTTCTGTATCACCATGCTTCCCAAACATTCAACAGCGTACAGTGCGTTATATTATATTCATATATAGATGGGTTGTTTCAGTATTTTTCATTCTCTTAACATTTTCTTTCCTGTCTCCTGTAGACCCACTAATATAATCTTGTGCTGTCTTAGTATATATATGTGTGATGTATGTACACGTATATACATCACACATATATGTATACACACATATATACATATATATGGTCATGTCTATATTTATATATACGTTTAACTTATAGGTATATCTTCCACATATGAGGGAAAACATGAAATCTTTGACTTTTTGTACTTGGGTCACTTCGTTTAACATGATGGAACATTTTCTTAATGGGTAGTACATTCCATTATTAGGTGTGTTATTTACATGTTTTTTCATTTGGATATAAGTTGAATTCAGCTTCTTGCTGAAATAAAAGGCAGTATTATATGTTCTATGTGATTAAGCATTTCTGTCCAAACGGCTGCCATTCAAAATTTAACTTCCCCTTGATTTTCTTCCTTTTTTTTTTTTTTTGAGATAGGTTCTCTCTGTGAAGCTAGGCTAGACTTGAATTTACTATCCTGCTGCCTAAATATCTGATCCAGGTCTGTGATTATAGGTGTCTACTGCCACATCTGGCTTTCCCCTTGGTTTTCACGTGCATGTTATTCACTCTAATTAGCAACAGGAATTCTGATCTTTGCTTTACAAATAGCTGCTTTTTTTTTTCTTATTGTCAGTACTGGGGTTTGAACTCAGGGCTTGGTGCTTGCTAGCATGCACTCTACCAATTGAGCCCATACACCCTCCAGCCTCTAAACAGCTGCTTTTATGCCAGATTGAATTTTGAGGGGAAGAACTTTGAGACTTTTAGTATATCCTTTGTTTTTGCTATTGAATCTCCAAGAGGAACATGAATAAACCAAGGCATAGAGATGAGTATAAGCTCTCTTAAACCATAGAATTGTAGTCTGAACTACGACAGCTCCTCACCTCCTTCTCTTTCATTTTCCATGTTCAAAGTATATTCTTTTATATATGTTTTTATTATTGTACTGGGGTACATTATGACATTTAAAAAGGTTCTTACAAGGCTGGTGGAGCGGCTCAAGTGGTAGAGCATCTGCCTAGCAAGCATGAGGCCCTGTGTTCGAACCCCAGTACTGCCATCCCCCAAAAGCAAAAGATTTACAAAAGTTCTTGCAATATATCTAGCTGAATTCATACCCTCCATCCTTTATCCCCATATGTTCAAAATATTTTCTAAAAGCTTTACAATATAATGTCTATGTTTAAAGTTTTTTATAATGGCTTTAATTTTTGGTTGGTGTTCACCCTGCGTTTTTGAGGATTTGAATATGCCTGCTTAATATAGCTTTCTCAGAACCTGCTAGGTGAAATCAATCTATATGGAGAAGCAAACATACATTCATTGAATGTCTACTTCATACTGGTTCTCATGTTAGGCTCTTCACACACATCATTCTATTTAATCCTCTAGTGTCAATAGCATCCCTATTTTATTGACAAATAAACTGAGACTAATAGGTTGCATCATCAGGATGTGTTTTTAGCAATACTGGGTTTGAACTCAGGACTTTGTACTTGCTGGGCAAGTGCTCTACCTCTTGAGCCACCCCCTTCCAGCCCTTTCATCATCAGGATTTAAACATACTTGTGCCATATTTTATGAAATATCAAATTCAGTATAACCTCTGGTCCATGGCATGTCCATTTGATTCATTTAATCTTTCCAAAATTGCAGTTATTGCAAGTTATCCCTATCTTGTCTTGATTTAAAAAGGTACTCCTGCCATCTGCAGAGTAATAAAGATATAGTTATACAGATGGCCACTGACTTGTGATGGTTCTACTTCCAATTTTTCCACTTCATGATGGTGTAAAAGCAGTATACATTCTGTACACACCATACTTCAAAGTTTGAATTTTGATCTTTTTCTGGGGCTAGTGCAATATTACATGAGATTTCCAATGCTAGGCAGAGGCAGAGTTCCCAGTCAGCCACAGGATCATGAAGGTAAACAACTGATACTCTACAATGGACAGTGTTGCTAAGCATTGATGTTCAGTAGCTGAGGTGTATTAAATGCACTTATAAATTATACAATTTATACAGTTATCAATTGACTTATGATGGGTTTATTGAAATGCAACTGCACTGAAGGTCAAGGAGCATCTGTAATTAAACAGTTAAATCTAAGTCTGCTAAAATATGACTAATTTATTAGTAATCTTTACTCAAATGTAAATATAAAATAGCATTTAGTCTAACATGTACATAATTTCATGCAGATCTAATAATTTTCTTAATTATGATTTATATTAAATGTAGTTGGAATAGATAGAGCATACTAGTAGTACTTGTACTGCTCTTAATATTAAAGATGGTGGCTGGGGAACTATCAGCATATGTACTGAAGAAAGTGCACAGAATGTAGAGATCATTAATTTGCTCTGTAGCTTTTTGTCAATGAAATTCCATCCCTGTCCATGAATGCCTCTTTGCTGGTGGGAAGTTGTATCACCTGTCTAAGTAAATTCCAGACAGGATTTCAAGCCTCCTTATAGTGATAATCTCTAGGGGGAACTTAAATGTTAAGAACTTATATAGAGCCTACTACACAGTATGCACTCCATACATGGTCACTAATGTCATCTTGTCATCAGCATCACAGTTCAAGGGATGCTCAAACTCATTGTAGTTATAATTCATTTTATCCATCACTGTGTACCTAGCACATGGGAAGTGCTGTTTGACCTCCCATTACTTGGTGTTTGATTCTTGGGTGGTTTTTTTCTGTTATATGGTAAGGGATTATAACACTGTTGAGCATAAAAAGGAATTCTGTTTTAGAGATTGGAATCACACCTGAACATTGAGCTCATTTGTTATGTCAGTCATTCAGTAAGACTAGAGCTCCAGTGAGTGGCAGGATCCAGAGAAGAACAAAGTTTAAAGTTTCTCTTGGATGAAATGTTCTAGACCACCAGGAGATATCTTCACTGTGATGGGCAGTAAGATAGTATCCACACATGGAGGCAGTTTTGCTTGGAGATCGAAGGAAAGGAAGCTGCTAACAGTGCAGCTTGGTCACTATAAAAGCAGTATTTTCCAGTTTGTTTCCATAGAGCTCTTGTCTCATGTGGATCAAGTTTGCATGGTCAAGTGAGAATGGTATACATACCATATTATATCCCTTTCCTATTTTAAGGAGTCAGAATGCATAAGAGCATTTTTAAGGCTCTGAAAAACATTGTGAACCCATTCCTTCTATTTATGATAGCCATGTAAGTGGTTCTTCCATTTCTCTTCATGGATTTTATTTTAATTTGTGAAGCACAAATATATAAAATTTGGAGATGACTGAATAGTCAAATGTTTGGTTACAACAGTTAACATATAAATTTAGATAGATGTAGGTTTCATGATTATATATAGAAGAGTATACTTAGAAATATTACTTTTTTGAACTCAAATTTCATGTCTTTTTCCACTTACATTTTATGAGAAAGTGTTTTCCTCATCTATTAGAATCACTTCTTGAGTCATCCAACAGTTTTCTGAAGCACTTATTTTCTCACTTATTTGAGGTAGCATGTTTTGGATGTGACTGAGTAGTACAGAAAATTTTCTACCTAGTTTCAAGTATTCATTTGTGTAACACCAGGACTTATTTTTAATGTGGTGCTAGGGATCGACCTCAGGCCTTATGCATGTGAGGCATGTGCTTTACCACTGAGCTATATCCCCAGCCCCAGCACCAGGATTAAAAAAATTCATCCCTTAAGTCTATATTTGTGACTAAGAATTCACATTGTGAGGTTGTAATTCTAGAAATAATCATTTTTGTTAAATTTACTTGCTTTCTATTTAATGTTTTTGTCAGGCAACTTTGACTAATTAAATATCCAAATTAGCATTGATCTAATATGTCTTCTCTAAATAGTACTTTGTTGTTTAAAATAAAGTAATTGCTGGGTACCAGTGGCTCACACCTGTAATTCTAGTTGCTTGGGAAGTGGAGATTGGGAGGATCAAAGTTTGAGGCCAGCCTGGGAAAATAGTTTGTGAGACCCCAGGGCTACAAGCTTGCAAAGCAGATGTCCTGCTGCTTGAGCCACATATCCAGTCCACTTTGATCTGGTTATTTTGAAGATGGGGTCTCACAAACTAATTGCCCAGGCTGAACCTCCATCCTCCTATCTCAGCCTCCCAAGTAGCCAGGATGATAGGTTTGAGCCACCAGCACCCAGTGCCATCAGGAATTTTTAGTAGGAATAGACTGCTAGCAAGTGCTATAGGTGACAGAGACAATGGTTAAATCTGCACTTGTAATCATATTTTTTCTCATATCTTCTTTGATTATTTTTCTCTCAGAATGTTATTAAGTCTTTAAGAAAAAAAATCATGGCTGTATCACTCCCATCCTTGATATACTAGATCCATCAAGGTTAGATTAGTGGTGAGTTATCAGATCACAGAAGAAGCCCCAGGAAAGCGTAAAGACCTGGGAATACAAGCATGGCCCCTCATATCCTGTCATCCCTCTCTCCCTAGATTATCAACATTTATTATCCATTAGAATCTTCATGGAAGGTTTAAAAAAACTACATGATATCACTGGGAAAGTGTGAGTTAGAAACTGGGGGTGAATCCCAGGCACTAATGTTTTACAAATACTTTTTCAGGGTTGAAAAGGTCAAAACCTCCCAGAAGACCATCTTCTGAAAATGTGAGCAGTCGTGACCCATTAGAAATCAAAAGGGGACCAGGAACTAGAGAAAAGATGAGATCAAAAAGAATTAACCTAGAAGGTAACACACACGCACAGGAAATCAATGTGAGTCAATGCCCTGTATAGCTATCCTTATCTCAACTAGCAAAAACCCTTGTTCCTTCCTATTATTGCTTATACTCTCTCTACAACAAAATTAGAAATAAGGGCAAAATAGTTTCTGCTGGGTATTGAGGGGGTGGGGGGGAGAAGGAGGGGGCAGAGTGGGTGGTAAGGGAGGGGGTGGGGGCAGGGGGGAGAAATGACCCAAGCCTTGTATGCACATATGAATAATAAAAGAAAAAAAAAAGAAATCAAGAGTTGAATGTGAATGGAAGAAGCATTTGAGTAACATGTTTTCTTTCTTTATGTATTCTTCTCTCCACTCCCAAGTCACTTCTAATATTCCCATTATAGACTTAGACACAGAAAGCCCAGATGCATGCTCCCAGTGGGGAGGGATGTTCTTGGTAATGGGAAGTCTCATTTCTGAATTGAATTTGAATGCTGGGAATGCGTATTGGGTAATGTTTCAGTCCTTTGGCCGAATTTGTATCTTTGACCACAAATGCCTGTGGTTGAAGTTACACAATTCTCAAATTCTCATCTCTTTCCATTTCTCCTGACCGTGGCAAGCTTTCTCTAGGTATTCTTTCCTCTGATGGGAAAGAGAATCTGCAGCTAGCTATGCCTTTCAGCCAATAGGCTGACTGCTTATGATTTGTGAAGAGTATAAAAGAGGGAGTTGCTGTCAGGGAGCTAGAAAATTAGGACTCTTCTCCTATGGACCTGATCAGGAGGCAGTCAATTTTTAGAGATAAAAATCAGGAACAACAGTATAGAGTAATAATCATAATAATACCTGACAGTATATGATACGTTAAACTATAAAGCTTTTAAATAACTTTTAGCACACTTTTGCATTCATCATTTCTTTTCACCATTCCAGAGATTGATGGGACAAACACCAGCAGCCTCATTTAATATGAAGAAAAACAGATGCTCTGAGATAAATCAGTTCTCCATGAGAACATGGACAAGGACAGAGGTAGTTCTAATACCTGTATCTTTGTAATTACCCACAATCTGACTGCTTACTAGAATGGCCTGGGAAGATTAGAAAATAATACAAGTATTCCAGCTCACCTCTGGGACTCTAATTCAATAAACCTGATATGGAACTCAGAGAATCTGTAATATAAAATAATTTCCTCTTACTGCATAGTTGTCATCAATTACTAATAAATATTAAAATCACCTGAAGAGCACAAAAATCCCATTGTCCAGATTGTACTACAAACTAACTAAATGAGAACCTTTAGTACCTAGGCATCAGCAGTTTGTAAGAGTCTCAGATGGTTCCTATATGCAACCAAGGCTGTGAAACACTGTTCAAGACCAGAGATTTATACACACTGTTTTCCAGAGCTTCACACAGCAAATAGGAAAAGACAAGTGTAGAACTGGAAGTGAGAAGACCAGGAATCAAGTCCTGCCCTGACACTTGGGAATGTCACTTCTCTCTGAGCCTCAGTGTTTATTTTATAAAAGGAGAAAAATGAGCAATACTTAGCACTTGGGGATACTACGAAGATTAGGTGGGATTAATGGAAATAACCAAGTATCATTCAACTGTCAGCTACTCCTGCCATTTCCCCAAAAGCTCATTTAAATATTGTATGGTTTCCCCCTCACTCCCAAAGTTTCCCTTGGTGTCAAAAGTTTTGACTTTCAACCTTCCACAGATTTAGACTTTGAGGGCATGAATCACAGCTTCAAAAGTTTCCACTAATGAAATAAGTTTGAAAGTCAGAAGTATGTCTTCAAGTCTTCTTTTTGCTGTTGCTATTGGCATGTTAGAATCCTCTGAACCCTAGAGTTATGAATCTGTCCCTTTGCTAAATGTTTACTCAGAAGGGCAATTTTGTTTCAGAACACTTTAGCTATTACTATTCACCTTCTCCATTCCTCCATCTAGCTCTTTGAGTTCCCTTAAATGCGCCCCCAAGCACTGTTGTTTAGTCCCATTCAGCAATTAAAGAAAGTTCTAGAATGTGTTTCTTATGCAGTAAATACTGAGTTCACTGTAACCCAGGCCCACTGGAGAACAAATAAACCTATAAACTCCCACTCCCTAGCCTAACAATTTGTACTGGTTAAAATGGAATCTTCTAATATTAGGTATGGTAGCTTGAGGATCATTTCATAACTACAAACACAGCTAAAGCAATCATGAAATTATAGATGACTCATTGTCAAAGGAACGCTTGAAGCATCTTGATCAACCCCCTAGGTTGATCAAATGAGGAAACTTCTGCACCAAACTCACACTGTGCCATTAGTCTTCTCTCTGTTATTCCTGGATTTTGCTGTATCTACATATGATAAGGGAGAGACAGAAAGGGGGAGGAAACAAGAAAGAGGGAGAGAGAGAAACACAGAAGTGGGGAGAAGAGGGGAAGGGAAGAGAAAAAGGAACAAGGGAGAGGATGAGAGAAAGAGAGAGAGCGCTCTGTGTTATATACATTTCTGTTCTCTGGAGATACAAAAATGAATAGAACTGCTTGCTCTCATGGAGTTCCTATTCAAAAGTGCAAGGTGAGTGTGTGTGTGTGTGTGTGTGTGTGTGTGTGTGTGTGTGTGTGTTTAAGGGTAACAGACTATAAAAAAGGAAGTAGATAAATACAATATAACAGTGTTAGATGGTAATAAATGCTATTGAGAAAAATAATTTAGGGTAAGGGAACAGAGTATTGGGTAGAGATTAGGCTGTTGGATTTAAATAAATCCCTGAGGTGAAAGAGAACCAGGAGAGTTCCCAGGATGGCATGAGGTCAAGGGGCCTGGAATGGATTAGGTGCAAGTGAGAGTGGAAAAAAGATCATGGGAAGGGGGTAGCTGGGTGAGATGGGTGGCAGTGGTGGGTGACCTTTGGAGGACAATTTTATGTCATTGTAAAAACCACCTTTTATTCTGACTGAAAGGAGAAGCCTTCAGAGAGTTTGATCAGACATATTTAAAAGGATTATTCTGGCTGCCACTTTGAGAATAATGGTAGTCAGGAGAGTAAGGGTGGAAGGAAGAAAACCAGTTGGGAAATCATGACAATAGAACCAGTGTCTGAGCCTATGATGATGGATGAGCAGGTGTAAGAAGTCTGAATAGACTTCAAAGTAGAAATAGTGGGATTTGCTCACAGATTGACTGTGAATCAAAGGTAACCCCAAGTTGATCTGCACAAGTCAGGTAATAGATAGACTTGTCAGTAATTAAGAAAGAGAATAACTAAAGAAGTTTTGTTGTAAGAGGAAGGGGATCTATCTGTCCCTCTATCTCTGTATATTCTATCTTTTTATCTGCCAAGCTATCTGTCTGTCTGTCTATTTATCTGTCTGTCTATCTATCTATCTATCTATCTATCTATCTATCTATCTATCTATCTAATAAGCCCTTTCTACAAAAGAGATATCAAAATTCAGAGAGGTTAAGCAACTTTTTGAAGATATCACAGCTAATATATAATGATAATGGGTTTGAAGTTTGCCTACTCTATGAGGCCCTTACGTTATCACTTTTAATCTTCACACAACTTGTACCGCACCTCTATCTTTTTTGTCGTGTTGGGGATCAAACCTGGGCTTTGCACATGCAAGACAACTTCTCTACCATTGAGGTTCATTCCCATGCTCTATCTCCTTTTTTCAGTTAAAAAAATTGATGTTGAGCTGGGTGTTGTGGATCACAGCTGTAATCCCAGCTACTCAGGAGACAGAGATTGGGAGGATCAGTTGGAGGTCAGGATGGGTAAAAAGTTGGCAAGACCCCATCTCAACCCCATCTCACCATAAAGCTGGGCATGGTGGCAGGTGTCTGTCATTCCAGGTACATGGGATGGATTGGGGGATTATATAGGAGGATTGTGGTCTAGGCTGGTCCAGGAAAAAAGGTAAGACCCTATTCAAAAATAGTCAAAGCATAAAGGACTAGGGACATGGCTCAAGTAGTAGAGCACTTGCCTAGGTACTACAAGGCCTCAAGTTAAAAAAAAAACTCAGTACTGGTAAAAAATAAAAATGAAGTTGAGAGAGTTTAAATAATTGACTTAAGTCATATAACTAATAAATGAGAGTGCAGAGGTTCAAACTTGGTTTGATCTCCAAACCACATTTTTTTCTGTGACACTATCTTCCTGATTTTTCATACATTGCATATGGTAGCAAAGATTAAATGTATGTAATGCCCTCTATATATAATGTCTGGCACATACTATGTTAAATGATAGCTATTACTGGTTGATGTAGATCTCAATTATGTATGTTCTGCTCCTCCCAAGAGAACTGGAAATTTACTAAAATATAAGACTTCAAATAATTTCTTTGTAGCTTGAAGCACATCCAAATATGTATTAATATTTTTGGGCCAATAAAATTGGATACAGTTGAGTAGATTATAACCAACATGATATGGACACTCCTCCAATGCACAATAGTATTTCTTAGTAAAATAAAATGAATGTGACTGAAGAAGGCTAGTACAGATAAGGTCACCAGATAGCTTATAGTAGAACTACCAAAACTCATACAAGATGTCATAGTTAACTCAAATAATTGTACAACCATTAAAGAAATTGAATTTGCAAGTAAAAGTTTCCAAAACAGCAATTTTTTTCCAGGTACATAGTGTTGGACTGAAAGCTTATATCAAATATTTAAAGAAAAATTAACACAAATACCATATAATCTCTTCTAGAAATTAGGGGATAAAAAAGAGATGATATGGTAATACTCTAACTCAATTTATGATTCACTCAGATAACAAAGATAGCATAAGAAAAAAAAATTGTATACCAAATATGCCTCATGTAGCAATCTTAAATAAAATATTAACAATAATACATTAATACACTTTGACCAAGTAGAGTTTATATTAGGAATGTTAAACTGTTTCAATATTGGTAAATTAACCAATATAATTCACCATATTATCTCAAAGCCAAGCACTGTGGTTCATACCTGTGAGTCCAGAAGTGGGGAGGCCAAGGTAGGAGGCTTGAGAGTTAGAGGCCAACCTGGGCTGCACAGTGAGTTCCAGGCCACTTTGGCATACATAATGAAACCTAATCTCAAAAAAATGCAAAATAAGGGAAGAGGAGAAGAAAGAAGACTTATCAATTGATCTTATTACAGTATCGCAGAAGAAATATTTGATAAAACTCAGCATCTATTATTATAAAGACTCTGCAGACTAGGAATAGAAAGAAAAATTTCACAACCTGATAAAAGACATCTAAAAACACATGAGCTAACCTCAACCTTGTTCTGGGTACCCTATCTAGTTAATAAGGGTAAAAAAAGAAATAATAGATACTCACATTCTCAGATGACATGCAAAAAATCCTAAGGAATCCTTTAAAGAACTCAAAGTACTAATAAGTGAGTTTAGTGAGTTTGCAAGGTATAAGATCAACATATAGTCATTAAAGAAGTACTTCTTTATACTAGCAGTGAGTAACTGGAAACTGTGTGAGTGTTGGAGAACATGCTGACATGTATGTGCTCTATCTCTGAGGTACACCTCCAACCCCTAAAAGCTAAATTTTTAAAAAAATACTTGCATTAGCTCTACACAATGAAATATCTAGGTACAAATCCAACAAAATATGAACAGGGTCTGTATGCTGAAAACTATAAAATCCTAATGAAGTAAGTCAAAGAAAGCTAAATAACTGAGAGATATACTATTTTATGGTTGAGAGAATCAACATAGCAAAGATATATCTCTCCCCAAATTGATCTATAGATTTAATGCACTTCTAAATAAATCTCAGCAGTATTTGTATAGATACAGATAAGTGGATTCTAAAATTTATATGAAAAGTCAAAGAAATAATAATGACCAAAACAATTTTGAAAAAGAGTAATAAAGTTGGAGAAATCACAGTATTAGATTTTAAGATTTGCAATAAAGCTGCAACAGTCAATTCTGTGTAATATTGAAAAAAGGGTAGACAGATCAATAGAACAAAATATAGAACCCAGAAATAGACCCACACAAACACATCCTAGTGATCTTTCACAAAGTCAGAAAACCAATTCAATAGAGAAGGAATAGCCCTTCAACAAATGTTGTTGGAACTACTAGACAACTGTATGCAAAAAAAGAAGTTTGACCTTAACTTCAAACCTTATGTAGATGCTCCTTGTCTTATGATGGGTTTTTATCCTGACATACTCACCATAAATTGAAAATATTATGAGTTGAAAGTATACTAAGTCAAAAATGCATTTGATATGCCTAACCTACAGAACAGCATAGCTTAGTCTGGCCTACCTTACACATGTTGCGAATATTTACATTAGCCTATAGTTCGGCAAAGTCATCCAACACAAAGCCTATTTGATAAGGAAGTATTGAATATCTCAAGTCATCTATTGAATACTAAAAGTGAAGGACAGAATAGTTACAGTGTATGGTTTCCATCATTGTAAAATCAAAAAGCCATAGGTTGAATCTTTGTAATTCAGGGACTGTCTAAATGAGAATTAACTCGAAATACCTCAGAGATCTACATGCAAAACATTAAATTATACAAAATTTTAAAAAACCTGTGAGAGAAACTTTAGGATCTGGAGTGTGACAAAGAATTTTTAGATATGATACTCAGAGCACAGTCCATACAAGAAAAGATTATGAATTGGATTTCAGTAAAACAACAACAACAACAAAACCCTTTTTCCTCTATCAATGACTCTATATGAGAATGAAAGACATTCTACAGACTTGAACAAAGTAAATCAAGGATCCAGTCGAGGATCTAGAATATAAAAAGAACTTTGTCATAAATCAAGCACAAGAAAAGGAACTTCTTAGATTTGTAAAAGACTGTCTTCATGAATTAGAAGACTCAGCATAGTAAAGATTCATTCCTCAGGTTTATCTATAGATTTAACTCAATTCAAATAAAAACCCAGTCAGGGTTTTTGAAGGTGTATTAAAGCTGATTTTATTTTATTATTTTTTTCTTTTATTCATATGTGCATACAATGTTTGGGTCATTTCTCCCCCCTTCCCCCTAAAGCTGATTTTAAAATTTATGTGAAAAGACTATATAGCATGAGGATGATAGTTAAAAATGCAGTAATACCATATTGTATACTAGAAACTTGCTAGGAGGATAGATCTTTTCTCTCTCTCTCTCTCTCTTTCTCTCTCTCTCTCTTTTTTTCTTTTGGCAGGGTCTCACTATGTAACCCAGATTGGCCTTTATCTTGAGCTTCCTTCCTCAGCCTCCATGAGCCACTGGGCTCACCATGAGGATAGGTCTTAAATCTTCTCAACACACACACACAGGCTATAGACATTAGTTAGATGGATTGTTGTAATGATTTCACAATGTATATGTACATCAAAGCATAAGTTGGCCAGGCACTGGTGGCTCAAATACTAGCTATTTGAGAGGCTGCGATCAGGAGGATCGTGGTTCCATGACAGCCTGGGCAAAAAGGTCACGAGATCACAACAGGAAAAACTGAGTGTGGTGGCATGTACTTGTCATCCCAGCTACTGCAAGAAGCATAAATAGGAGGATTGGAGTCCAGGCCAACTCCAGCACAAACAAGAACCTATCTCTAAAATAACCAAACCAAAAATGGTTGGAGGAGTGGCTCAAGTAATAAAAAGCTTGCCTCACAAGTACAAAGCCCTAAGCTCAAATCCAAGTACCAAAACAAACAAACAAAACTCCCATAAAGTTGTTTACCTTATATCCATTTTTATGTCAGTGATAATAAAGCTGTTAAAATTAAAAAAAGGCAAAGAAGCTAAAATATCCCAAAAAATTGTGCAAAGGGATGGCAAATAAGCACATTAAATGTTAATTAGTTATTTGGGAATACATGATGAGAGGCCACTTTATATCTGTTGGAATAGCTAACATAAAAAATATTGATGAGTACTGCTAAGAATGCAGGGTAACTGGAATTCATATGCATTGCTGGTAGCAAAATGAGACAGCTGCTCTGGACAACACTTAGGCAGTTTCTTACAAAGCTAAACACGTACTTTCCACATGACCCAGCAGTCTCATTCCTAAGTATTTGGCCTAGAGAAATGAAAATTTATGTTCCTACAAAGACTTGTACATTATAGCAAATTTGTTCAGAATCACCAATTGGAAATATCCAAATCAGTAGGTAAGTATATAGCCAATGATACATATGTATAATGGAATACTACTCAGCAATAAAGGAACAAATTATTTGTACACAAAATTAGTTGGATGAATCTGAAATGTATTATACCAGTTAGTTGGAAAAAACCTGTTTCAAAAAGTTGCATAGTTTATAAATTCATTCATATGCCACTCTATAAAAGAATGGGACTGACAGGGGACGATAAGTAATTTCAGGAGTTAGGGGAAGGAAGTGATTATAACCAGAAAGGGGTGACACAAGATAATTTGTCTTGGGAGTGGTATGGAAGTATTTTGTGTATTTATTTTGGAGGTAGTTACATGAATCTATACATGTGCTAAATCTACTGAACTATAAAGTCCATTACATTGCATGGGAATTTAAAGAGAAAATATTACTTGAAGAATTTTGGTAGTGAAAGACTTGAGTTGGATGTTAAAAAAAGGTTTTCCAAAATTTTATTGCTTTTATTCCCTAGATTTTGTGTGTTCATCTATGAGAGAGAATTAGTTTATATGCTCATCAATTTATAAAGTTAACTCTATAAGTAAAATAAATGATAAATATATAAGATTTTTATAGTTCCCCACTGTAAAATGGGTTATTTGTGAGTACTGAAGATGCTACATATAGTGTACTTAGCTTATTAACTATAATATTTAATAAATGTTAGGTTTAACTTTTATATTACTAATTAGGAGTATGGCTGTATTCTGTAGGAAATGATAAAAAACAATACAAGTTAATGTTTTCAGACATAAATAACTCCTAACTTTTGTAAATTGATCTTTATGTGGCTTAAGTTGGCATGAGTAGGCCCTTCAATGGGAATTGTAGAGAAATTTGAGGTATAACCTATTAATAAAGTTTGAATAGCTTTTAGATAAAATGTAATGCTTAAATTATACATAATATGTATGTATGTATATATATATATATATACATCTCATATGTGAGATATTTCTGGTAGAGAAATTTGTCATATACAGATCTGGAACTCAGAAGATAGGCAAGAGTGAGGAATTCCATTTAGGAAATTAGAGGTATAGATGAGATCACCTAGGAATAATGCACAGTGTGAGATACGGACTGAAGAATGGAACACCAGTTCACCAATATTTGAGGAAAACTGGGTGGAGGAACTCATCAAGGAGATCAAAATGGGGATAGGATAAGAAACAGGAGGAGGGAACAGGGTCATGGGAGCCAAAGAGCTCAGTAAGATGAGTCAGCAATTTCTTATGCAGTGGAGAAGTTGAGTAAGATGAGGTTTGAAAAGTCATCATTGTGTCTGACAACTAGAAGGTCATTGGTGTTACAAAAGCATCTTCTAGGTTGGTGTGAGAGAAAAGCTACACATGGATTTAGAAATAAATGAGAACTAAGGAAATATCTTCATAAAGCTTTGGCTTATGTCTATTTTGATTTTTTTTTAGTTGTAAACTAAAAACTAAAATACTTTTCAAAATGTTTTAAGTAGCACATATTAGTTGTACAGGGGAATTTCATTGTCACATTTCCATATATGTTTAGAATGTACCATGAATAATATCTATTTGGATTCTTGAATAAGATTTTTTTTGGGAAGATCAATCATACTTCAAATCATTAAGCCAAGCTAAGTCAGAGTTCCAATGAAATTTTGCATTCATGGCAAAACTTGAAACCAAGTAATAGTTACGTATGCTAAGGTTTAAATACAATCTTTTTTTGTTTTTTGGTAACATTCAAAATTAGTAGGTTGGTCCAACACTAATTGAGCATCTACATATTTCATACAATGAAAGATATGCAAAGATAAAAAACTGAATTATTTAACATAGAGTCCTTATTTTAAAGATGAAGAAACTGAGATTCAGAAATGAAGGTTGGCCAAAGTTATACTAAAGTTTCCTCCTTGTTCTTCCACTGTTAATTCCTAAATCTTTCCTTTTATGACCTATTCTGTGCAAGTATAATATACATAAGGAAGATACTCACAGTCTCAAGTTTGACCACTTTCTAAACAGATTTGTGTAGTTGGGTGAGTCAGAAATTTATTATAAAAAAAGGAATTACTGCTCCCTCTGCCCCAGAAAGTAAATGCATAACAAATTCAGCATGTAGGGGGGTGACTGTGATCTTGATGGATGTATAGACTTGGTATAAGCAGAAAGAAGAGTTATAAAGACACACGTCCTTTTGAAGACAAACCAAGAACTCTGGCAAGAAAATATTTGGTTAGGGAGGAGATTGTAGAGATGATTGAAGAAATAATTGATTCTTCCTTTACCTCAAGATTATTCTTTTAGAATTCTCTGTTAAAACTCTGAAGGATTCTGTAGTTTACCTCCGTAAGAGAGCCTGTTCCTTTACCATCATTACAGATAATGTTATGAAGAGAATAGGGCAATTTGGTTTTAGTTTGCCTAGAAGACAAATTGGTGCATGGCCTTCAGTACAAGACTAAATTTAGAAGCACAGTGAATACACATGGGATGTTCAAGTTAGATGGATAGAGATTTGCTTAGTTACTTGTCAGTGACCTTAAATAAGTGTTCATCTCCCTAAGATTCAATTTCCCCACTGTAAAATAGGTTAATGGTGAGTACTGAAGATGCTACATACGGTGTACTTAGCTTATTAAACAAAATATTAGTAAATGTTAAGTTTCACTTTTGTATTATTAATTAGGAGTATGGCTCTATTATGTAGGAAATGGCCAAAGACAATATAAGCCAATGTTTTCAGACACAAATAATTCCAGTCTTTTGTAAATTGATCTTTATGTGGCTTAGGCTGGCATGGCTAGGCTCCTCAGTGAGAATTGCAGAGATGTTTTGAGTTGACTCAAAAGGGGCTCAGCTCAAATGGGATACATGATGAGGCAATATCAAAGATATAAATGGACAAGTGCACTCTATTAGGGGATGGTGTGTGTTTAGGGGCAGGGGATGGAGGCGGCATTATTTGTCAGGAGTCATCAATGTACACAGCTGACTATGCCTGTGGGAGAAGGGGAGATTGGAGGGAAGTTACTGCTGCCAAAGGAGCCTGGAAAGTGAGAGCAGTATGAGTAAGCTGCTGATCAGATTTCTTCAGGATGAAGAAGGGATTATAATGTTCTGAGAGATTATAGAAGCTTAGAAAGAGGAAGAGGTAGAATCTCCCCTTCCTGCCACTGAGAATTTATAGTGTTGGATACTATGTTTCCAGGGCTTCTTGTTCATTCATTCCTTTAAAAAATAATTTAAAGATGACAAAATAGGTATAAAATGTCTAGCTCATTTGTTTTCTGTGGATTTACTCTGGGATTCCAAAGTAAAGAGGTGATGGAGCAAGGAGTGCAATTTGTGTTATTATCCTCAATCCTTTCTATCACTTAGTTATTTAGTGTGCGTGCTTATCCACAGATACATATGGACAAAGGAGATCCATAAAACTCATTTGTGAGGACTCACAGTTGTGCCTTTCAAACATTTTTCTGTTCTAGTCATTATGTTTTAAAAAAATTTTATGGGTTTGTAATTCAGTTACTTCTTCCCTGGAAATAAAACTCCTTGTAGACCAGAAAGCTCAACTAACAAGCCCCAGTGGTTCTTAGCTACCCTGCAGTTCAGCAGTAGAACTTAAAAAAAATCTATTACTGGCTTGGGCCCCACTCCACAGCATTTAAATTAGACTCCCCAGAAGTAATTTTCTTCCAGTTACTCTACAAGAATGTAAGATTTTAAGTAAAGCTGGCACAACATTTTTGGCTCTTTAAAAAATTTGATTTATTGAATCTTCTGTAAACAACTTGTGGCATATTAAAATTTTGAAAACTCTGAGCCAGCATACCTATCCTGTGGATTGGAACAGGAAGAAATAACCACAGATATATGCAATAATTTATCAATCCTGAGTCATCCCAACAATGCTTTTAATAATAAAAATTGGGAACATATAAACATGCAATAAGAGGTTTCATTCCAGTTATGAGCAGTCCATTTAATGGAGTACTTTGCAGCTATTAAAAAGAATGTAAATGGACTGTTGGAGTAGTGCAAATAGCAGAACACCAGCTTAGCAATAGTGCAAGGCTCTGAGTTCAAACCCCAGTACTACATAACAACAACAACAATAATAATGTAAGAGAAATAGTTAATACATGTGACATGCATGTGTTCAATCCATGAAGGGAAAGAGGAGATAACACAAATCTCATGAGCTGTGCTTTTTTAAAAAAATCTACCTAATTAGAAAAAAAGACTAAAGGAATATATTACAAACTAGTAATATTTATTATAAGGTAATAGTATAGGAAATGTGATGACTTTATATTCTTTCTTAGATCTAATGATATTTTCCAGATTTTATATACTAAGCATGAATTACTTTTCTAAAGAGAAAAATTAAACACAGCTATAGAAATCTAAGGGAGAATTATAATGAAATATTGCTGTGTATAGCTGTTCACTTCAGATGTTTAAAGTAATTGAAGCTTTGCTTTTGCATATTGTACTTGTGTGAGTAGATTCTGTAAGTAAAATAGCAATATAGATAATAATCATAGGCAAGTCCTTGTTAAATGTATGGCTTTGATTTAGGAAGTAGAGTCTGGAACAACTGGCTTAATTTGGCAAAAACAGAGGAAGATAAGATTTTGTACTTTGTGATTGGATTTTGCAGTTGGTCTGAGCTAATAGGTTTCTTTCTTCCTTAATGTCTTATAATTGAGAACAGCTGCCATGAGCTGTGCAGTAGGGTTTTTCCTCGTGCCAACCCTCCACCCTCTGAAGTTAAATCGATATTTGTAATTAAAGAATTGGTGGGATAAAAAAAGGGATAGGATAGAAAATTTATATATTTCTTTTGCTTTAAAACATGCAATTTAAGTGTCATGTGGAAGAACCGGACTGTTGTGACATGGTGCAATAATGTTCACACTTAAAAAAATCTTCCAACACTTGCCATTTTATGTGGAGAACACAATAATATTAATTGATTGGGCAATTGATGGAAACATCCACAAAAGTGCAGACTACCTTCTCCCTTGTCCAAATTGATTGGCGTTCAAGTCAGCCAAGAAGCTAAAAATGAGTTCAAGACTGCACTGTTTAAGGACATGTCATTGTCCTGCATGAAAGAGTAGATGAAATGTGATTGATCCTAGTAAATTTGTAGGCTGAAAGAGGAAGAAAATTGTCTCACTCCATGGAATGTTTCTTAGCTGTTTTTTGTGTATGTTTAGATAGGTCTGTTCCCAAACTGAATGGAACCAGAAAGCCCCGATGACTCACCTTTCCCAGGGAAAAGAGAACCTGGAAGGGCTGGGCCTCTGGGGATAGCGCATAAAGTCACTCAAGCCTAACCTCCCATAGCCACCGTCATACCTAATAGTGGAGATTGGGTGAACTTTGGAAAACTCCAGATGTTGAAGATGAATCTTGGAGATTACGTTAGTCAGAGTTCTCCAGGGTACCAAAAGTATACACACACACACACACACACACACACACACACACACACACACACATGAATTGACCCACATGTTTATGGAGATGCAGAAGTCCCATGATCGTCTGTCTGTCAGATTCTGGCCAGAAAATAAGACGGTAAAATTCAGTCTAAGTCCCAAAGCTGAGAACTAGGATCGGGGTGGGAGTGGGATGGCTGGTGTAAGTCTTAATATTTGAAGACTTGAGAACCAGGAGCTCTGATACTCAAGGACAGGAGAAGATGGATACCCCAGCTATAGAAAGAAGAAAATTCATCATTCCTCCATATTTTATTTCTATTCAGGTCCTCAACAGATTGGAAGATACAAACCAGCATAAATGAGGGTGATCTTCTTTATGTGGTCTAGCAATTCAAATGCCAATCTCTTCGGTAACACCCTCACAGACATACCCATAAATAATGTTTTACTAATATCTGGGCATTCCTTAGCTCAGTCAAGTTAGCACATAACAAATCCATTACAATTTTGCCCTTTGACAGCTTGGCAACCCATATGCATCTTCTTAAATTACACTTAATTTCTGAAAAAGACAACAAGAAGGTCAAATTTCTTTTTAACACAATGCAATTATTCTACTTGCAACAATAAACTAATACCTTTCACAGAAGAGGAGGCAAAATCTGTGAGTGATTTTTGCTCTTTTACTGATATCCCATAACTTAAATGTAAAAGTAGTACTTAAATGCAGATATAAAGTCAATATATCTTATGTTACATGATAAGGAAATAAGAGATGAAAGAAAACAAAGATACTTGTGTGTGTGCACACATACACACAAATGTATTTATAATGAAACAAAGCAGATATGTGCTTGGCAATTATAGTCCTCATTTTTATAACTGGTAACATGGTTGTAGCTGGTATTTATAATATTTACATTCTTCTACTGCCCATCCTAGATTCCGTTTGCTTCCAGTATGTACCTCAGTTAGTTGTGATTCTTCACTTTGTGGAGTGATCAGATCTTCATTCCTGAACGATCTGGCTATTCATTGTCCTGCCTGGGTTGGGCCATTGTAATTGCTCACTGACCTTAATCACAGAATGTGGTAATATAAGGGGACTCCTAAAGGCATCTCCTATATTCCAGCTATACATTTCTTTTGTTTTACTGTGGATTAGTAGTCCATTTTCCACCTGGTAGTCTGGCTTAATCACCCTTGCCAACATCACAGCTCCCTTCTTTGCCTGTTAACATGAGGAACCCAATATGATTGCATAGCAATATTAACATTCAATTTAATAAAATCATTGTGTCTCTTGGTGGAAGCATTCCTCTGTCTGGAACTAAGATCTCTAGGCCATCAGAGCATAATGTTATGGAAACAAGAAGCAAACATTTATAACTAACTGACAAAACGAAGCCATTAAGAAATTTAGGCCAAATGGAGTACTATAGGCAAACTGAAAAATTAGCAGTAAAAATTTTATTCTTACTTTTAATATAGCAGTTTGAGGTACTAAATATAAGAACACCAATCAAATCTTTCCCCTTTTCTGGAAGACTTCCTTAGCCAAGACCATCTGGAAGACACTTTCTTTCTAATCCTTATGAAAATTGATATAATAACTGCACCCAAATTGAAGAGGTACACATGTTGTGATATTTATCATGTGCTGTTTGTAATACTAGTAGTTTCACATTTATATATCTGCACTTCTGATATCTACAGGTATATTACCTCCTAGAGGATTAAGAGTGTCTCTTAAGAAGTCAGCTTCATAATCTGTATCAAACCTTTTATACATTCCAGACACTTAACATACATTTTCCATGAAATCAGTTGAACTAGTGAACTTTATAAATTACAATTAATCTTTAATATCGCTAAAAATAATCTGTACAATTTATCAAAATTGTCAGTGTTAGGAACCACTTGTATCCCTTGTTTGAAAATCTGGTGCCGTAGATATTAATTCAAACTTATGATCCTATGATTTTGATATATGTCTATCATTCTGAAAGCACATGGAGAAACATTGCCAAGTGTCTTACTTAATCCTCACCACAAAACAATGAAGTAGATACTGTCATATTGATCATAAAATTTAAGTAATTATCTATTAGAAGGCAGATATTTGAACTTGGCTTCAAGTATACAGAAATGACTACAGCGTTCTTTCAAAGTTCATATCCCAGTGTATTTGTTTCAAATGCCCTAGGAAAAGTAAGAAAGTATGATTTATTTTTGAAGTTGTACCCTCCCATGTCCCTTTTTTTTTTTTTTTTGCTAAGATAGGTTTGTTCCTTGTTACCAATCTTCTTTTCATCTGTACATCATTTGCTTGATTCTCCATAGGGAATGTAACTGGCACTGTACAGTAATCCTGGACAGCAAAATGATGGTATATATAGTTTCCTTGGGTGTTATATTCTATGTTTCTAGCTTTTCTGCTATTTATTTTATGTGAGTCTTCAAGTAATCGTGTACAAGTTGGAAAAACTAAGTAAAAAGTTAAAGATTTAAAAAAAAGAAGCAAACATTTTGGTAGAAGTTCTCTTGGGGTAATAGTAAGCATAGCCAGTACCATTTTTACCCAGTGATTCCTGGGCCCATGAATCATGTCTATGGGAGAAACTTCATCATATTGGATACTTATTCAGAGCATATGAAGAATCTTGCTTAAGCCATGTAGTCGGCACTGTAATTGAGTGTTCAAAGAACCTTTCTTTCAGAAAAGCTGTTTTAGGATAGTGGGAAACAGTAAAACCAGTGAATTCCATGACTGTGGGCTCATTGGTGTACTTTTTTGCTGTAAAGTGAATTCTTTGATTAGAAGCAATGCTGTATAGACTACCATGATGGTGAATAAGGTAGTCTATAAATCCATGGATGGTAGTTTTGGTAGAAACATTACACACACAGCAGGCAAATCCATATCCAGAGAAAAGGAGGACAAAATGTTATCCCTTCCACAATGGAAGGGGTCCAGTGTCATCTATCTGCCACCAGGCAGCTGACTGATTATTCTGGGGAATGGTGCCATATTGGGGCTCAGTGTGTTGGTCTGTGCTGCTGACAGATTGTCTACTCAGCAGTATAACCAGGTTGGCTTTGATAAGTAGAAGTCCATATTGCAGCATTCATGTGTAACTTCTATTCCTGTCACAATGGCACTTTGCTCAGGAGCCCATTGGGCAATGATGGGAGTGTCTTGAGAAAGAGGCCAGAGGTATCCACACAATGGGACGTCTTATTCCCTTGGTGATTAAAATCCTTCTTGGCTGAGGTCACCCTTTGATGAGAATTCACCTGGCATATACCTCCTCCTCAAATTTCTTTGTCGCCAATTTTTCAGTCATTTTCCTTTCAAGTCTTTGACTTTCCAGCCAAACCATTGGTTACAGTCCATAAATCAGTGTAAAATTGCATGTCTTGTCAATTATCCTTTGAAGCAAAGTGTACAGCTCAGTGCACTGGATAAAACAGTGTCCACTGGGAGGAATTCCCTTCACCGTTGTCCTTCAGATATGTCACACAGATGGGATATAGTGCTACATTTATCTACTTTTTTTAATGGTACTGGGCCTTGAACTCAGGACTTCACTCTTCCTAGGCAGGCACTCCATTACTTGAGCCACTCTGCCAGCCAGCTGTCTACTTTTAAGGGTGCCTGCATATCAAGAAGAACCATCTGTAAACTAGGCCTAAGTTTTCTCCTCCACTGTTAAATAACTGAAGAAAATCCCCTATAAAGCCATCAGTGTAGCTGGGAAGAAATAAGGTAGTGTAGCAGGAATGGAGACCACGAGTATTTGGGCCACTTCTTTATGCAACTGCTAGGGCTGATCACATATATACTACTTCCAATTGATGATGAAATATTGATGTGCATGTTGAACAAGGTTTGACAAGTCAGATAACATACAGTTCCTGATGGGGAGCTCAGTTTGCATGGTAACTTGGTGGCCTATGGTTAAGGATTCAGCCCAGTAGCAGCTCAACAGCTACCTCTCCAAAGGAGACTAATTATCTTAAGATGATGGCAGGGCTTGGCTCCAAAATCCTAGGGGCCTTCACTGCAATTCACCTATGAGGTTCTTCAAAAGGCTCCAAAGAGCATCCCAGTCTGCACTCAAGAACCATTGAATCTGCTGAGCCATATGGCCCAAGTGGCATGGTGCTAATACAGTAGCTTAGAACTGTTGTAGAGCCTTCTCTTGATCTAGACCCCACTCAAAACTAGTAGTTTTGGGGGTCATTCAGTAATTGGGCCAGATTAAAACACCCAAATAAGGAATGTGTTACCTCCAAAATCCAAATAGGCCCACTAGTCATTGGGTCTCTTTCTTGGCCAAGTTAGATTCTATTTGCTCACTTGACATAGAACATTTCTGTTTTTAAAGCTCAAGTAAAACTTTAGTAGACTTCCTATCTGTTTTACTTCTAGGAACATCATGACCAACTACACAATGGCATAGGTCTGGATGAGTCAGACTATTCTGACTTATGCTTTGACTGTGCCATTATCCATCACAGTAACTATGCCCACCTTGCCTTTGGCAGTTGAGTGCAAACCATTGGTCCTGCCACTCCAAGATGCAGTTACTTCCATTATATTTAAGTTTTCCAATTGAATGGCTATAGTTTCCATTCTAAGAGAGCAGTGATCAAAGAACTCTTCAAGGATGTTGGTACTCCCTTAACAATTTAGTTCTTAAAGTATTATTAAAAGATACATTTTTCAGGACTCCCCATTGTGGGTGAATAAATGACAAATTCATTCTAACAATCTCATTTCCCAAAGCCTGTGAACCCCTTCCTCTAAACCAAGGGAGATGGAACATTTCCGGTATTCTTAGGTTGGGCCATCTTTTGCTCCATATTTCAGCAAACCAACCAACCAAATTGTTAAGAGACCTTTCTTACAGGCAAGCTCAGACATTAAACACAGAATTTGTTTAGGGAGTTCATATCAATAAATTCAAGTCAATGGAGTTTTATATTCCTTCCACTATTATTCCACACCCTTAATATTTATTCCCACACATGATCCCTGGATTTCTGTTCATATAAATTAGAAAACCCAAGTTGTTCTTTTGCAATGTAGCATACCTCCTCATGGGTTACACCTTTGTACCTCATGTTCAGCATTTGGCAAGAATTTGAGTCTGTAAGTAAAGAGGGATGTTGGGATGAGTCTTGAGGAGAATCAGCATTGACTTGCATAGCAACTGACTCAGGGGAGTCCATTATCATTTTCTCAGAAATGTGAGGTTAATCTCCTCAGGAGAAGTGACTGGGTGGAGGCTACCATTGGGGGTGAAGATATTGTTGCCACTGTAAGTGGCGAGGTCAACTCTGCTGGGGTTGGGAAGACCAATTCCTCTGAGGTAGGGAGGCCACTACCGAGGGTCAGGAAACTTCCCCTGGCAAAGAAGACTAATCACAATTTTACGGATTGGTGTTCCCAACTTCATCAGGGTCTTCCCCAACACTCCTATCTTAACTTACATGATCCTGTTATTTCCAAATCAACACCTTCACTCTAATAGGAGACAGCCTGTGAGGGTGGGGATTCAACTTGCATTATGATTTAGCCAATCACAGGATGAGATAATGCATTTGACTTTCAGCAGTTTCACCTCTTTTATTTATTTATTTTTCTTCATTTATTCATGTGTGCATACATTATTTGGGCCATTTCTCCCCTCTGCCCCCTACCCTCCTTCTCATACCCTCCCTCCCCTCACCCCTCTTGCTTCTAAGCAAGCAAAAAGACATAAGCAATAATAAGAAAAACAAAGTGTTTTTGCTAGTTGAAATAAGGATAGCTATACAGAGAGATTCCTAGCATTGCTTCCATGCACAAGTATGTTAAAACACAAATTGATTCATCTCCACCTGACCTTTTCACTATTTCCCGATCACCTTCCCATATTGACCTCTGTTGCTTTAAGGTTTCTGTATTAGCTCCTCTGTTGTGGGGACATCAAACACTTTCAAGTTTTGGGTTTCCTACCTATCCGCATACCTCCCATATGTGCTCTCCTCTTAGCGTGTGACCCAAGTCCAACAACATTGCTGCTTTTGCCCTAGATCTAAAGTCCGCATATGAGGGAGAACATAGGATTTTTGATCTTCTGAGTCTGGCTAACTTTGCTCAGAATGATGTTTTCCAGTTCCAGCCATTTACTTGCAAATGGTAAGATTTCATTCTTCTTCATGGCTGAGTAAAACTCCATTGTGTATAAATACCATATTTTCTTAATCCATTCATCTGTAGTGGGGCATCTTGGCTGTTTCCATAACTTGGCTATAGTGAATGGTGCTGCAATAAACATGGGTGTACAGGTGCCTCTGGAGTAACCTGAGTTGCATTCCTATGGGTATATCCCCAGGAGTGCGATTGCTGGATCATATGGCATATCTATGTTTAGATTTTTAAGAAGCCTCCACGTTTTTTTCCAGAGTGGTTGCACTAGCTTGCATTCCCACCAGCAGTGTTTGAGGGTTCCTTTTCCCCTACATCCTCGCTATCCTGTTAGCTATTCTAACAGGGGTGAGGTGGAATCTTAGTGTGGTTTTGATTTGCATTTCCTTTATGGCTAGAGATGGTAAGCATTTTTTCATGTGTGTTTTGGCCATTTGAATTTCTTCTTTTGAGAAAGTTCTGTTTAGTTCAGTTGCCCATTTCTTTATTGGATCATTGATTTTGGAAGAGTTTAGTTTTTTAAGTTCCCTGTATATTCTGGTTATCAGTCCTTTGTCTGATGTATAGCTGGCAAATATTTTCTCTCACTATGTGGATGGTCTCTTCAGTTTAGAGACCATTTCTTTTGTTGTCCAGAAGTTTTTTAATTTTATGTAGTCCCATTTGTCCATCCTTTCTCCTAGTTGCTACACTGCTAGGGTTCTATTGAGGAAGTCTTTGCCTATACCTATTACTTCCAGAGTATTCCCTGCTCTTCCCTGCACTATCTTCAGAGTTTCAGGTCTGATATTAAGGTCCTTGATCCATTTTGAGTTGATACTAGAATAGGGTGATAAACCTGGATGTAGTTTCAGTTTTTTGCAGATGCATAACCACTTTTCCCAGCAACATTTGTTGAAGAGACTGTCTTTTTTCCATTGTATTTTTTGGCACTTTTGTCAAAAATAAGGTGGCCATAGCTGTGTGGATTCATATCTGGGTCCTCTATTCTGTTCCACTGGTCTTCATGTCTGTTTTTGTGCCAGTACCATGCTGTTTTTATTACTATTGCTTTGTACTATAGTTTGAAGTCAGGTATTGTGATACCTCCAGCATTGCTCTTTTTGTTGAGTATTGCCTTGGCTATTCATGGTCTTTTGTGTTTCCAAATGAACTTTAGGGTAGATTTTTCTATCTCTGTGATGAATGTCATTGGGATTTTGATGGGAATTGCATTAAACATGTAGATTGCTTTTGGTAGTATAGCCATTTTTACTATGTTGATTCTACCAATCCATGAGCACAGGAGATCTTTCAACCTTCTATATAGTCTTTCTTGATCTCTTTCTTCGGGGGCTTGTAGTTCTCCTTGTAGAGGTCATTCACATCCTTTGTTAAGTTTACTCCTAGGTATTTGATTTTTTTTTTGAGGCTATTGTAAATGGAATTGTTTCCATATATTCTTTCTCAACTTGTTCGTTATTGGTGTATAGAAAAGCTAAAGATTTTTGTAAGTTGATTTTGTATCCTGCCACCTTACTGTTGCTGTTTATGGTGTCTAGGAGTTTTTGGGTAGAGTTTTTTGGGTCTTTAAGATATAGGATCATGTCGTCTGCAAGTAGGGATATTTTGACAGTTTCTTTACCTATTTGTATTCCTTTTATTTCTTCTTCTCGCCTTACTGCTCTGGCTAGGAATTCCAGGACTACGTTGAGTAGGAGTGGGGATAGTGGGTACCCTTGTCTTGTTCCTGATTTTAGGGGAAGTGTTTCAGTTTTTCTCTATTAAGTATGATGTTGACTATAGGTTTGTCATATATAGCCTTTACAATGTTGAGGTACTTTCCTTTATGCCTAGTTTTCTTAGAGCTTTTATCATGAAGTGGTGTTGGATCTTATTGAAGGCTTTTTTCTGGTTTTTGTCTTTGCTTCTATTGATGTGCTGTATTACATTTATAGATTTGCATATGTTGAACCACCCCTGCATCCCTGGGATGAAGCCAACTTGGTTGTGTTGAATGATCTTTCTGATGTGTTCTTGGATTTGGTTTGCCATTATTTTATTGAGGATTTTTCATCGATGTTCATTAAGGAGATAGATCTCCTTTTTGGAGGTGTCTTTGTCTGGTTTTGGGATGAGTGTAATACTGGCTTCATAAAATGAGTTAAGCAGTGTTCTTTCCATTTCTATTTTGTGGGACAGTTTAAGGAGAGTTGGTATTAGTTCTTCTCTATAGAATTCAGCAGAGAATCCATCAGGTCCTGGACTTTTCTTTTTTGAGAGACTCTTTATTGCTGCTTCAATTTCATTTTGTATTATAGATCTACTCAGGTGATTAATATCCTCTTGGTTCAATTTTGGATGGTCATAAGTATCTAGAAATTTGTCCATTTCTTCAAAATTTCAAATTTATTAGAATGAAGGTTCTCAAAGTAGTCTGATGATTTCTTGGATTTCCATGGTGTTTGTTGTTATCTCCCCTTTTGCATTTCTGATTTTACTGATTTAGATTTTTTTCTCTCCTCATTTTAGTCAGGTTTGCCAGGGGTCTGTCAATCTTGTTTATTTTTTCAAAGAACCAGCTTTTTGTTTCATTGAGTCTTTATTTTTTTTTGTTTCTATTTCATTAATTTCAGCCCTTATTTTTATTATTTCTCTCCTCTGCTTGTTTTGAGATTTGCTTGTTCTTGTTTTTCTAAGGGTTTGAAATGTAGCATTAGGTCATTGATTTGAGATCTTTCTGACCTTTTAATATATGCACTCATGGCTATGAACTTTCCTCTCAGGACTGCCTTTGCTGGGTCCCATAGGTTCCAGTAGGTTGTGTTTTCATTTTAATTAACTTCCAGGAACCTTTTAATTTCCTCTTTTATTTCATCAATGACCTGTTGGTCATTGAGCAATGTGTTGTTCAGCTTCCAATTGTTTGCATGTTTTCTACTGTTGTTTTTGTTGTTGAGCTCTAGTTTTAATGCATTGTAATCAGATAGAATCCATGGGATTATTTCTATTTTCTTATATTTGCTGAGGCTTGCTTTGTGCCCTAAAGTATGATCAATTTTGGAGAAGGTTCCTCGGGCTGCTGAAAAGAAAGTATATTGTGCAGAAGTTGTATGAAATATTGTGTAGACATCAGCTAGGTCCATTTGATCTATGGTGTGATTTAGTTATAGAAATTCCTTATTGATTTTTTGTTTGGATGACCTATCTATTGGTGATAGGGGGGTATTAAAATCTCCCACTACCACTGTGTTGGAATCTATATATGCTTTTAGGTCCTTCAGAGTATGTTTGATGAAATTGGGTGCACTGACGTTGGGTGCATATAGGTTGATAATTGTTATTTCGTTTTGGTGTATTTCCTCTTTTATTAGTATAGAGTGTCCTTTTTTATCTCATTTGATCAATGTAAGTTTGAAGTCTACTTTGTCCAAGATAAGTATTTCTACTTTTTTGGGGGTCATCGGCTTGGTAAATCTTCTTCCAGCCTTTCACCCTCAGCCAGTGCTTGTTTCTGTCATTGAGATGGATCTCCTGTAAGCAACAGATTGTTGGATCTTCCTTTTTAATACAGTTTGCCAAACAGTGTCTTTTGATGGGGGGGGGGGGTTAAATCCGTTAATATTCAGTGTTAGTATTGATAGGTATGTGGTGATTCCTGTCATTTAGTTGTTTTTGTTGTTTAAGGGTTTGATTGTGTACAGCTGAATCAATGTTACTCTCTGATTCCTTGTCTTTTCTTCTCCTGTGGTTTGGTATTGCCTGTCCTTTCATGGTTTTGTTTGCTTTCATATTCTGTGTGCCGAATTCCTTGAAGAATCTTTTGTGGTGGCTTGGTGGTCATATATTGTTTTAGTTTTTGCTTATCATGGAACACTTTTATTGCTCCATCTATTTTGAATGATCATTATGCTGGGTAGAGTATCCTAGGGTTGAAGTTATTTTCATTCAGTGCCCGGAAGACCTCACTCCATGCTCTTCTTGCTTTTAAGGTTTCCATTGAGAAGTCTGCTGTGATTTTGATGGGCTTACCTTTGTATGCTATTTGTTTTTTCTCTCTTACAGCCTTCAGTATTCTTTCTCTATTCTCTGTGCTTGTTGGTTTAATGATAATATGTCGAAGGGTAGTTGTATTTTGGTCAAGTCTGTTTGGTGTCCTGAAGGCTTCCTGTACCTGAATGGGCATAGCTTTCTCTAGATTTGGGAAATTTTCTGTTATTATTTTGTTGAATATATTACGAATTTCTTTTGCTTATACCTCTTCTCCTGTTTCAATGCCTGTGATTCTCAGGTTTGGTCTTTTGATGGAGTCAAATTTGCAGTGTCATTTGACTTTGGATATTGCTCACTGGCTCAGGAGATGAGTTTTGTGGACCACTATCTGTCCTATTTCAGGCAGTGGCTTATCACCCACTCACTGTTAGCCCTTCTGCCTTTCCAGTCTTTGCTTATTGAAAGTTTGAGGAGATCAGCTCCTTGCTCCTCCCCCCTTCTCTGGTGTGCTTACAGCACCCTGCCCCCTCTGCTGTGTGTTCCTTTTCTGTTCCTTGTTTATTATTCAGTTTTTTTTTTTTGCTGGGTAGGGGGTCAGTCTGTCCAGGGGGCTATGCTGCTTATCCCAGGAAATACTGTGTGGCACTTGGTGCTCACCTGTTGGTCTGCCAAATGTCTCCCAAGCAGGTTTGGAGCTGGTATCTGGCAGTGCAGGAGCCCTCCTGTTTTCTCAGTGTAATGTGGCATGGAGAAGCTTTGTGTGGACTGGAGGTTTAGGGTGTTGAAGTTTTGATTCTTCCTGGTGCTTTTTTTCCAAGTTTGACTCCAGCAACTCAGGAAGATTTTTGATTTACGGAGCTCATGCTGTCTGCTTCTGCACTCAAGTTGCCATCTTGGATCCTCCAGCAATTTCACCTCTGCAGATATAGCACATAGACTGTCCCTCAGGGCATACTTACAAGTTCTTTGATCATTTATACACCATTTAGGCTAGGAATTTGAATCCATGAGCATCTTTTCCTTCTCTTTTTTTAAAATCAGCTTGTCTAATGATTGTATTCCTTAATTTTCAAAAATGTTCAAAAGTATCACCTACAGAGCTATTGAATGCTCTTTGATTCTCATAAGTGACTGATTTGGAGTGTTCAGTACAAATATTTTGTCTATCCCTATAAACAGTTCATGCCATGTATTATTAGATCTTTCTTTACTGTTGGAAACACAGTCATATCAACTTTAAGTCTATTCAGATAAGAAAGCCAATTCCAGAAAACCCAGAAGCAACTAACAAAGCCACACTCTTAAAATTATTTTCCTCTGAAGTAACTCTTGATATGAAAAGCCATGTTATTCTCCAGAGAGACAGAATATGTATATACATATACTATGGGGAGAGAGAGGGACAGAGAGAGAGAGAGAGAGAGAGAGAGATGCTGGAGAAAAGTCAGTGATATAATTCAGTTCCAATCCTGAGGACGGAGAACTGGGAACTGATGATGTAACTCCTAGTCTGAGTCTAAAGGCCTAAGAAGTAGGATGGAGGGTGGTGGCTAGTGGGTCTGAAGTCCTAGGGTCTGAAGACCTGAGAATCAGGAGCTCTGACATCCAAGCACAGAAGAAGATAGATATCTCAGCTAAAGAGGAGGGAGAGCATTTATCCTTCTTCCATCCTTTTATTCTACTTTGGCCTTATTGGAAGGTAATCTTCCTTACCTAGCTGACTAATTCAAATGCTAATCGAATCTCCATTCTCATATATACACATAGAAATAATGTTTTGCCAACTGTCTGGACATCTCTTAGCAGAGATACATTGACATAAGATAATCCCTCACTGACATTATCTACCTTTATCATTTTCCAGATGATGAAGCTTGCACCAGTTTATCCAAGAATACAAGGGTGAGAAACTCAGAATTCAAACTTTGCTAAACATAGTAATTTCCCTCTGCCTTCCTATACAAATGCTACCTCTATAAAGAAATTGGAGATAACTCAAGGGAAGAAGACAGACAGTTTCTGCCCTCCAAACTCACATGCAAATGAGAGGAAATCCCATAAAGTATTCACTATCAAGAAGAAGAAAATGGCAAGGAAGCAGGTTCAAGAAAAATACAAGTACCCAATCTCAGGTGTAGAGTGTCCAAGTCTGCCTGAAGTGATGAGGAGGAAGAAATAAATATGAGAAGAACATAAAGGAATTTTGACCACATTTGCATATAGAACAGCTTCCTCTGTTTACCTTTAAATAAGATGAAAAACCTTGCACTATTCCTAGCATTTGTTATGTGGCAAACATGAGCTCTTACTGACCATGTCAGTAATAGTAGACATAAAGACTACTAATGAGAGAGTTTGTATACTTGAATAACCCTTAGTGAATCTGCCAAGACCTTATTGCTAGAACAATTTTATTTTATTTTTTCTGGGCTACCAAAGCATTAGTATTAAAGGCTGATTAAAATATGTATTAAAGATGCATGTATCCATAGCACTCCTCCTTTCTGTCTCTCAACATACATACACTCAAACCTCCCCATGTATATATAAAGCATTTTAATATTCTCTAGAAATAGATATACATGCATTAAGCTATTGCAAAGTTTGTATCAACTTAAAAATGTATTAGTTCTATCTAGGTATATATCTTTATAATATACTATGTATCTATATGCATATCCATATATTATTTTATCATCCATCATGAATTTCTGGCCCTTTACAGGAAATGACTTAGGTATTTGTGATAATGCAAGGATGAAAGATTTTGCCTCTTTAAATTGTATTCAGTACATGGTCTGTGAATAAAAGTGCCATAACTTAAAATACTGCCATTGGTGTTTGCATAATGCCTTTATTATTGTTGAAAAGAAACTAATCTATACATTCATTTGGTGAAGATAAGTTCTAATAATGTGATGAATGAGATATCTTCTTCCATAGTCCTTCAAATGATAGTATTAAGAAATGAGATTGTTTACCTGAAGATGAGGCTAGCCACAGCATACAATATTTCCAGAATAGATACTATAGATGTGGCCGGAAGCTGCTGTATCACATTTCCAATGAGGAAGAGAGAAAATGATTATAGCAGGAAGTTGTGGTTTGGGCTTTATAATTCCTTTACTGTAAGGCAGTATAGGATAAATGGAACATTACAGAAGCTTGTGTGTTCTCTCTGCTTTTTGATATTTCAAAAAAGGCAACCCTTTATCTGAGATCAGTCTATTCTATAGCTTATGCTGAGAAGAAATGGCACCTTTTTACTCCCAATAGTCTTCTGTTGAGGTGACAGATAAGTCTAAGTGACCAGTTGTATATCATCATGACCCTGATACTCCTTTCCTTCCCCCCACAACATGTGCCAATTTGACAGGGATAGAAAGAGTAATGAAGGGAAACTAATTAAAAAATGGACAGAGAAATTATGTGGCCTCCTATTAAAATATGAACTGGACCTATTCTTTTTACTTTCTCAATAGTGGATTGAATTTGAAATAAAGCCATAAAATAGAGGAGGGCTGTGACCAGCATTTGCTTAAAAAAAAAAAAGTCACAGATGATACAAGTAAGCATAGGAAATGATGGCTAGAGAGAGGGGGAATGAATAGAAGTAGGAGAAGGAAAGCAAACAGGAGCATTGAGATGACTAATGAGAGTGCTTTCTTAATTCATGGTGGCTTCCCAGACCATATGTCAAGCACCTTGCCCCTTGTTTTGCTGAAAGTACTCTGGTCACTGAATCAATTAAGTGATTTTTGCCTACAAGGAATAGAAAACCCACTGGAAGCAATTTAAACAAGGGATATGTATTATTTCACATAATAGGAAGTGAAGACTTTACGATGGCTTTAGGGGGGTTCACCCTATCTTTCCTGTTTTCTTAGTCAACATTTTGGCTTTTTCTTTTTTGGTGTACTGGGGTTTGAACTCAGGCCCCCATGCTTGCTATGCAGGCTCTCTCCCACTTCAGCCCTCTGCCAGCAATATTTTGACTTTTAGCTAAGGCTTATTCCTTTATGAATGACAGATGCCTTTAACAACTCCATTTGTCACTTTTATTTTCTTGGAGACATATCTCCCAGAATATCCAGATATACAATGTGGACTGATTTTCTCTCAGTGTCTGCTGCTCACCTATCATCCTGAGGTTTCCTTCTACCTTCATCTCAGAGTTCCCCAGGTCTATTTCTTGTGTTAAATATCCTGATTTCTGCTTCATTTTTTTTACTTTTCTTGGTTTTTACTTTTATTTCCCTTGGGTGGAGTAAATATTCTTGTACCTCTCTGAGATAAGGTACATGTAAGGTAACTTTTTGAAACTTTGAACAGTTGAAATTATAGTTGAATCTCAAATTTGATCAATATTTTGGGTGGATATAGATTATAGTTTGGAAGTAATTTTCACTCAGAGTTCTGAAGGAATTGCTCTACAATCTCTCAGTTTCTAGTATGAATGTAGAGAAGTATGGTGCCATTTTGGTTCTTGATCCTTGGTGTGTAATATGATTTCCCCTTACTTTTATATATATGCTCTTTGTCCCCAATTGAAATTTCATGACAGTAGGCTTATCTAAGAATGTTCATGCTGATATTACAGAGTACTATAAACTAGATGACTTATAAAACAGCAGAATTTATTTATTATAGTTCTGGAGGCTGGGAAGTATAAGATCAAGGTGCTACCAGATTCCTTGTATGGTGAAAACTTTCTGGTTCATAGACAGTGCCTTCTACTTGTTTCCTTATATGATGGAAGTGGCTAGCTAACTCACTAGAGTCTCTTTCATATGGACACTAATTTCACTTATGAGTGTGAAGCCCTTATAACCTAAGCATCTCCTGAAGTCTCTGCCTTCTCATACCATCACTTTGGCGATGAGAGTTCAACATTTGAGTTTTGAGGGGGACATAAACATTCAGATCATAGTAATATCTTAGTGTTTTTTTTTTTTTAAATCAAACCCAGGACCTTGTGTGCCTTAGTGTTTTTATTGTGTTTGACATTCAGTAGACACCTTTGATATGGAAATTTTGTAGTACCTCTACTAGTGGGAATTTATTATATTTATTCTTTTATGATTTTTTTCTCCCTATGTTTTTTCTTTTCCTTTTCTAGAAATTCTAATATTTGTATTTTGGACTTTTTTTGCTATTAAGTTCACCTTTCTGCATCCAGTTTTTCCCCACTTTTTATTCCAAGAGTACTCAGATTTATCTTCCAACTTTTTCATTGAAAATTTTTAATTTTCAAGAGTTCTTTTCAGTTATTTTCTATTCTATCTCTCTTATGAGGTAGCATCTTGTTTTGTTTTATAGATGCAAAGTACATCTCATCTACTTGGAGTCATTGATTTCCTTGAAGATTTCTTTGCTGTGTATCATATCTTCTCAATTGCTTTTCTATAGCCCTTTTGGACATTACTTCATAGTACAGCTTTCCTCAAATGTCTGATGATTCTTTGAAAGCTAATCTTAGTTAATAATGGATTACTAGCAAGCTAATTGGGAACTATTTGCCTGTGGGCCCTGTCAACAGAGATTCTCTGTGCTGTGATTTAGCTAGGCAGATTTACTGGTGGAATCCTTGATAACATGATCTTTGATTTTTATTTTTATTTTTTGGTGTTGATAGATTACAGAGAAAAGACTCTCCACTCTTCTGCCTGGTGAGTATAATTCTGGCTGCTAACACTTTAGAAACCTAACTTATAGATGAGGATGGTACATCTTAATATGCCATATGTAGAATTTCACCTAGTCTCCTTATTTTGTTGCTACACCCTTGTGCTTAACTTTGCTTGGTGCTCTCTAATCCATAGATACTCTGATTCCTTCTAGTAGTTCCTCATTATGGGGAGAGGCAATTACTAGGTTTTACAGAGGGGGTTCCCATATCTGCTTTTTTCTTTTTCTTTTTTTTAGAGACTTTAATGAAATCCTTTTGTTTGAGCATGGTCTTTAATCCTATGACTTGTTTCTATTTCCTGAGACTTCTAGGCATTCTTGTCAATGATGTTGCTTGTCAGCTTTCTCCACTGATAACTTATATTCAGCTTTCTTGTGTCTGCAGGTCAGTTCCCACTTGTCTGAAAGTTCACTAGCTTTCAATTTCTTTGGTTTTCTCTTCTCTCTTATTTTTCCTGTTATAAATTTATGCCTTACAGGAAATTCCTTTGCTGTCTTTTTAGTGGAGTTCTGAAAAGATCCAGTGGGGAATGTGTGCATTTAATCATTTATTATGCCAATTTATTGTAAAGCCCTTTGGATATCTCTTTGAAAGACTAAAAATATTTCTCCCTAGAAGCTTTCCCATTATTTTTACCTTTCTATATCAGAAAGGCCAAAATAGGGCTATTTGCTAGTACTTACACCAGTAAGCTGACAGGAGAATGAGGTCACTTTGATATGCTTGGACAAATTCTCATTCATTCTTGGCAGCAAAGAAGAGCCTCTTTCTTGAGCACATAGTTGTGCAGAGGGTGAAGAGCTAGGAAGTTATGTTCAAAATGTTGAACAATGGGTACATCATAGAAACCTACCAAAGTGGTCATGCTATTCAAACATAGCAAAGGACACTTTAGGAATATCCAAATAAAATATGATTCTGTCTGAAGATGGGAAAGGATTTGCATAGGCCACCAAAGATGATTGCAAGAGTTTTGGTTCCTTACACCTAAACAGTAATCATAGGAAACAAAGTATAAAAATACCTTGGAGAAGGGAACAAATCATTTCATAAGGATCATTGAAACCTGTAAATTTTTACCCAGAACAGAATTGCTCCATTCAGTAAATCTTTTCTTTGAGTAGTCTACCAATCTGAAATGAACATCATGGCAGGAAACCAGAGAACATATAAATTGTAGAGTTGAGGACACTTTCCAACTCTGTATAAGAACAGTCATTATATACTGTTGGGGTACTTTAACTTGCAGCCCACCTAGTCTAAAAATCAGCTATAACTGGCATGACCCTTGGGTAACCTAGAGCCCCACTCCCTGGAACAAAGGGAGGTGAAACAGTTTCTGGGAACAGGGAGTGTTTCTGATTGATCATGCTGAACGGAATGTGAGTCAATATGTTAAGACATCTGGTGTTTTTTCAGTTCCCAATAAATAATCTTACCCCACCACCAGGATGTGGGCAATGTCAGGAAAATGTGACCCCAGGGGCATGAAGAATTCCTATGTGACAATGATTGATGCTTTAAAGAGTATAAGACCTGCTTAAACTTTGCATTCAGGGTCCTTGTTGAAATCCACTGCGTCGGGCAGATGCTCGGACCCTAGCTAGCTAGAATTAAACCTCGCTTTGTAGCTTGCATTGTCTCAAGTGTCCTTTGTCCTCTCAGAGGGTGGCCGGTCTCAGACCCAAACATCTGGAGGCCCCAGCGAGATAGGCCCCTCCCTGAGAGGAACAAATGGCCTCCGACACTGAGGTTTGTTTGGGAAAGACCACGGAAGGAGGATTGGCCACCTCCGTTTGGAGGGACCTGGAGTCCCCATCTGAATTTGGTTAAGAATTCTCGTTGAGTGGTGGAGGGAAAGGGTTATAGCCCTGGAGGCTCCACTATTGGAAGTTGTGGGAGACATCTCTGATGGTCAGGAACTGCGCCGATGTCCTCAGTGGATGCCGTTTGGGCGGTCTTTGGGTAAGGATCCTGAATCTGGTGTGAATGGAAGTGCGCCTGTGAGAGTAGTCTGGTTGACCAGCCGGTACTTGTGTATGTTGGAGAGTCCTGTGCGAATTTGTTTGTCTGCTGGAATTGTCTCTTTTGTTCTTTGTTGTCTCCTCTGTCCATCTCTTCTGATCATCATGGGACAGGCTCAGGTAACTCCTAAGACTCTTCCTCTGAGTCATTTTTCAGAAATCTGTGCTGAGGGATACAATTACGGTGTGGAAATTAAGAAAGGTAAGTTTGATGCCCTTTGCTCAGTGGAATGGCCAACCTTTAATGTAAGCTGGCCTCCTCAGGGTACCTTCTCCTTGGACACAATTAAGAAGGTCCGCGATGTCATTAATAAACCTGGTCTTCATGGCCACCCTGATCAATATCCCTATGTCCCTATGTGGCAGACTTTAGTAGAGGACCCTCTTTCCTGGCTGAGGCTGTTTATCCGTGAGGCACCTACAGACCGGCCCACGATACTGGCTGTGTCGGGAAATGCCCCCACTCCTGTTAATTCCCCTAAGAAGCCTATTCTGCAGGAAGAACTGACTTCCCATCCATCCTTGATAGACTTAGATTTTGAGGCAAGTCCCCCACCAAATGCCGCTGCCGTGCCGCTCCAGCCAGAGGCAGCTGCCCCCCCTGAACCTCCCCATTCATCAGCCTCCCCGTCTGCACCCCCCGCCCTAGTCTCCGGACCGGCGAGGGGACTCAGGCCCCGTAGGCAGTGAGAAGAAATTCCGGAAGAGGAGCAGTCCTTCACTTCCACCGGGGCCCTCATTCTCCCGGTGCGGGATCTGGGCAGTGCTAGTCCTGATGGGGGACTCACCTATCAGTATTGGCCTTTTTCAAGTAGTGACCTGTACAACTGGAAAGCCCAGAACCCTCCTTTTTCTGAGGATCCTAGCGGCCTAACCGATCTGTTTAAGTCCATTTTGCATACTCATAGTCCTACATGGGATGACTGTCAGCAGCTCCTTAAAACTCTATTCACCACCGAGGAACGGGAGCAGATTCTCACTGAAGCCAGAAAGAATGTCCCCGGTGACAATGGATGACTGACTACCCTGCCAAACCTGATTGATGACCATTTTCCCTTGAACAGACCCAATTGGGACTATGGGAATGCAGAAGGTAGGGAGCGTCTCCAGGTCTACCGCCAGACTCTTATGGCAGGCCTCCGGGCGGCAGCTCGCCACCCTACCAATCTGGCTAAGGTAAAGACGGTAGTGCAGGGGGAGAATGAAAGCCCGGCTGCATTCCTTGAGCACCTTTACGATGCATACAGACAGTATACCCCTCTAGATCCACTAGCGGAGGTGAATCAGTCAGCCATGATAATGTCCTTCATAAATCAGGCTGCCCCCGATATTAGGAGGAAACTGTATAAGCAGGAAGGACTTGGGGAAATGGCTATCCTGGATCTGATGAAAGTAGCCAAAAGAGTTTTTAACACCTAACAAACCCCGGAAGAGTGAGAGGATAGAATCAGGAAAGAAAATCAGGAACTACAAGAAAGGATTCGGAGGGAGGACAGGGAACACCAGAGTAAGGAAAACAAAAAACAGCAGAAGGAAATGGCTAAGATATTGCTGGCAGGGGTTCAAGGTTTGGCTGGACTGGGCTCTGGATGGACTGGCCGCCCCTCCCCCATCCCTGAAGAGATCAACCCCGGTTAGACCAGGGACAGTGTGCCTATTGTAAGGAATATGGACACTGGAAGAGAGAATGTCCCAAGCTCCAGGGTCACCCGAGGCCAAATAGCAGGCCCAACAATGACACCTGGGTCTTGTTAACTGAAATGGACAATGACTAGAGGGGACGGGACTTGGATCCCCTCCCCAAGTCTTGGGTAACCATATATGTGGAGGGGAAGCCCGTGAAATGCATGGTAGACACAGGGGCTCAATATTCAGTTCTAAATAAACCTACTGAGCCACTGTCTCAGAAAATTAGTCTCATGCAGGGAGCCACTGGGTCCAAGGCATATCAATGGACTAGCCAGCGTCAGGTGGATTTGGGCTGACATCAGGTGACCCATTCCTTTCTGGCCATTCCTGAGTGCCCTGCCCCCCTTCTGGGATGTGATCTGCTAACTTAGGTGAGGGCTCACATTCACTTTGAGCCGGATGGTATCAAAGTGACGGATGGACGAGGACAGCCCCTCCAAGTCTTGACCGTGTCTCTCGAAGATGAACATCACTTGTTCTCCTTGCAGGACCCTCCCCCGAAACCTATTGAGTGGTCCCTGGAAATGGCTTATTGGATTCAAGCCTACCCCCAGGCTTGGGCAGAAATAGCAGGTGTGGGGCTGGCGGAATATCGAGCCCTGGTAATAGTAGAAGTCAATGCTTCGGCTCAGCCCATCTGAGTCCGTCAGTATCCCATGTCTTCCGAGGCACGGAGGGGGATTGCCCCTCACATTAACCGTCTCCTGGAAGCTGGAATATTATGTCCCTGCCGTTCTGCTTGGAACACTGCACTGCTCCCTGTTAAGAAACCCAGGGGAAAGGACTACAGGCCAGTCCAAGATTTAAGGGAAGTAAACAAGAGGGTCAAGGACATCCACCCCACAGTCCCCAACCCCTATACCTTGCTGAACCGTTTGCCCCCCTCCCATGTTTGGTATACCACTTTGGACTTGAAAGATGCTTTTTTTTAGCATAGCCCTGGCACCCAACAGTCAACACATTTTTGCCTTCAAATGGCATGATGAAAATATGGGAACCCCTGGACAGCTAACATGGACTAGACTCCCACAGGGTTTCAAAAACTCCCCTACTCTGTTCAATGAGGCTCTTAATCAGGATCTGGACTCATATCACCGGAGCCACAGTTCCATCACACTTTTACAGTATGTAGATGACTGGCAGCTGCATCTGAAGCTCAGTGCCGGCAAGCCACTGGAGACTTCCTCCAGGAGCTAGGGAAATTGGGCTACTGGGCCAGTGCAAAGAAGGCTCAAATTTGTAGACAAACAGTCACCTACCTGAGGTATGAACTAAAAGAGGGAACCAAATGGTTAATGAATGCTATGAAAGAAACTATTCTCAGACTCCCCATCCCCACCTCGGCTTGAGAAGTTCGTGAGTTCCTAGGGACGGCGGGCTAGTGCTGGCTGTGGATATTGGGGTATGCTGAACTGGCAAAACCCTTATATGAGGCAACTAAAGATAAGGCCCCGTGGGTCTGGGGGACAGATCAACAAAAGGCCTTTGAGGAGCTCAAGACCGCCCTCCTAAGAGCTCCAGCCCTGGCGCTGCCAGACTCTCTAAAGCCCTTCACCCTTTTTGTAGACGAAAGGAGGAGAATAGCGAAAGGGGTACTAATGCAGTGCCTAGGGCCCTGGAAGCGTCCAGTTGCTTATGTATCCAAAAGGTTAGACCCAATTGCAGCAGGCTGGCCCCCATGCCTGCGGATCATAGCGGCAGTTGCCTTAACAGTAAAGGATGCAGATAAGCTCACTTTTGGGCAACATCTGAAGGTGGTAACCCCCCATGCAGTAGAGGGGTTCCTAAAGCACCCTCAAGGTAGATGGATGACCAATGCCCGACTGACTTATTACCAAGGACTCTTGCTGGATGCCCCCCGCATCCTCTTCTCTGAACCAGTTTCTCTTAACCCAGCCACCTTGCTGCCAAATCCGGACCTGGAAGCCACTCTACATGACTGTCAGGAGATCATAGCTGAAATCACCCAAGTGTGCCCTGATCTTCAGGACCTAGCCCTATCCAACAGCGAGCTGGTGTGGTATAAAGACGGGAGTAGCTTTGTCTCGGATGGGGTGCATAAGGTGGGCACAGCAGTGGTGGACCAAGGTGGGAGCATAATTTGGAGTGCCTTGCTGCCCCTTGGGACCTCAGCCCAGAAGGCTGAACTGATCACGCTGGCAGAGGCACTTGAGCAGGCTGAGGGAAAATGAGTGACTGTTTATACCGACAGCCGCTACGCTTTTGGCACCGTCCATGTACATGGTGCCATCTACCAGGAAAAGGGTTTCATTACAGCGGAAGGAAAGGAGCTACGTAACCTCCCGGAGATCCAGAGATTACTGATTGTCGTGCAGAAGCCTCAGGCTGTTGCGGTAATACACGTTCTTGGTCACCAGTCTTCCCAGACTCCGGAAGCTATGGGGAACTGGCGAGCGGACGAAGCGGCCCGAAACACTGCTTTGGCCTCCACGACCCTAGCTCTGACTTTACCCGTGCCCGAGCTTCCACACTTGCCACCGTGACCCGAGTACACCTCGGAAGACAGACAGTGGATCCAAGGTCACCAATGCCCAGGGTCCAATCAGCAAGGCTGGTATTATGATGATGAAGGGCGGCTGATCCTTCCTGAAAAGCTAGGACTGTTTCTCCTCTCCAATTTACATCGAGCCAACCATTTAGGCAAGAAGAAACTACTCGCCTTCCTCGAGTTGGCCTGCCTCCAGTTCCCGCATCAAACAGCCCAGATTCAAAGGATTGTGGACCAATGTGCCGGGTGCCAGGCTATGAAACCCAGCAAAAGGGGACCCCTACATACAGGTACATGGGTACGGGGGAGGGTGCCAGGACGGAGCTGGGAAGTGGATTTCACTGAGGTGAAGCCGGGAAGGTATAAGTATTTGTTGGTTCTGATAGACACTTTCTCAGGCTGGGTGGAGGCTTTTCCTACAAAACAAGAGACTGCTCAGGTTGTACTAAGGTTTTGCTGGAGGAAATCATACCCAGATATCGCATCCCCGAAACTCTAGGCTCTGATAACGGTCCGGCTTTCATCAGTAACATCCTACAGGGCTGGCCTGGGCAGTGGGGACTAATTGAAAACTGCATTGTGAATATAACCCCCAGAGCTCAGGGCAGGTAGAAAGAATGAATTGGACCTTGAAGGAGACCTTATCTAAATTAGCCATCGAGACTGGCAGAGACTGGGTGGCCCTCCTACCCTATGCCATCTTCCAGGTTCAAAATTCACCATATGTACATGGATTGACACCTTTTGAAATTCTATATGGGGCTCTGCCCCCCATTGTCGTCCGAGCTCTACCGGACCAAGACCCCAGTATGGCCCCAAATTACTTGGCTAGCTTAAAGGCCCTACAGGAGGTCCAACGAGAGATCTGGCCCTTAGTGCACTCCTTGTCTGAGACAAAAGATGCATCAAACCCGGAACATGGCATCGTCCCAGGGGATTGGGTATGGGTAAAGAGACACAGAGCCCGCACTTTAGAAGAAAGATGGAAGGGCCCTTACATGGTCATTCTGGTTACCCCCGCTGCTCTTAAGGTTGACGGTGTTGGGCCTTGGGTCCATCACTCCCACGTGTGTCAAGCCAGTCAGCAAGAACAGGAAGAGGCTTGAGAGTGAATCGCATGGCGACACCTCAATAATCCGTTAAAACTGAAGCTCATCTGGCCCAGGAGACATACAGAGCAACTCTCCACGCGACTCTCAATGCTCCCCTGCAGTAACCTCTGGACCAGGGCAGACCCCAGGGTCCGTTAGCCAACAAGATGATAAAATTCCTCCTGCACATTCTGAGCCTTCTGTGTCTATGCTGGGTGGGACCTGCCCAGAATCCTAATCCCCACCAGCCCTACCACCTCTCCTGGATGGTCATAGATACATCCACAGGGGAGATTCTCACTCAGACCTCCAAAGTGACCCCTCCCAACGTCTGGTTCCCCAATTTTACTTTTGATCTGACAAAACTGGTGGCCTGTGTGGGGATTCTGAAGGATAACTTTTACGTCTGTCCAGGACACCTAAAAGGTAAAAGTAATAGTAAACAGTGCGGGGGGACATCAAATTATTTTTGCACTTCCTGGTCCTGTGTGTCCACTGGCAACATCTGGTGGCCACCCCTGAAAAAACAGACCTAATTACCGTGTCTAAGGGCTGTATAACAGAACAAAGAAGCCGCTGGAGGCCCCGCTGTGACCTTGTAAAAATCAAATTTACAGAAAAAGGTAAAGCTGACAATCGATGGACATCAGTCCTCATCTGGGGAATTCGCCGCTATGAGGCTCGGGGCCCAAGACCAGGGAGCCCTATTTACCATCCGGCTCACACAACAACCAGCCCCTACTCAGGCAATAGGCCCCAATAAAGTACTTAAGCCGCCCTATGTGGAGCCACCTCCCTGACCTTGCACAACCCCGGTCCCTTCCTGGCCTCACACAAATGCTAGTATTACAACTCCAGGACTGCTAGGAACTGGCTCTTCCCTGGGAAGGCCCAGCCCCACGACCAGGTCTATGGACCCCCTTTGGAATTTGGTAAATGCCGCATTCCTAACATTGAGCCACACCAGCCCTAATATGACTACCTCCTGCTGGCTGTGCTATGATGTGAGGCCCCCATTCTATGAGGCAATAGGACTAAATGCCACCTACAATGTCTCAACTAGTGAAAACCCCACTCAATGTTCCTGGGGAAACCGTAAGAGAGGTCTGACCATACAACAAGTGAGCAGCCAAGGAACCTGCTTAGGGAAGGTGCCAGCGGGAAAGCAGGACCTATGTGCTGTTACAGATAACAACCCCACCTGGGGCGATGGTATTAAGTGGGTAATTCCAAAAGACAATGGATGGTGGGTATGCTCACAGTCCGGGCTCAGCCCTTGCCTATCGACTAATGTCTTTAATGGCTCTAAAGAATTCTGTGTCCTAGTGACTGTGCTGCCCCGCATCATCTATCATTCTGAGGAGAGCCTATATTCACACTGGAATACAGGAACAGGTGAAAGAAAAAAGAGAGAGCCTATTTCTGCATTAACCATTGCTACCCTACTTAGCCTAGGAGTGGCTGGAGCAGGAACCGGCATAGCCTCCCTGGCTACTCAACATAGTGGGATGTCCTCGCTGCACGTGGCCATAGATGAGGACATAGAGAGAATAGAAGCCTCCATTAGTCACCTAGAAAAATGCCTTACCTCCCTATCTGAGGTAGTACTTCAGAACAGATGGGGCCTACTTATTGTTCCTTCAGCAGGGGGGAATATGTGCCGCCTTAGGGGAGGAATGTTGTTTCTATGCTGATCATTCGGGAGTAGTTAGGGAGTCTATGTCTAAAGTGAAGGAAGGACTGGCAAAAAGGAAGCGGGAAAGAGAAGCCCAAGAAGGTTGGTTCGAAGCTTGGTTCAATAGGTCCCCCTGGTTTACTACCTTGGTCTCCACCCTAGTGGGCCCCTTGGTCATACTGCTGCTTATCTTAACCTTTGGTCCATGCATTCTGAATAAGCTAGTGACCTTTGTAAAAGATCGAGTTAGTACAGTCCAACTCATGGTCCTGAGACAGCAATATGAAGGGCTACCTAGCCCCAGACATGTTTATGCATATCACCCAAATGAGCATGATTCCTCATTATGAACATCTAAAGGGGGGAATGTTGGGGTACTTTAACTTGCAGCCCACCTAGCCTAAAAATCAGCTATAACTGGCATGACCCTTGGGTAACCTTGAGCCCCACTCCCTGGAACAAAGGGAGGTGAAACGGTTTCTGGGAACAGGGAGTGTTTCTGATTGATCTTGCTGAACGGAATGTGAGTCAATATGTTAAGACATCTGGTGTTTTTCAAGTTCCTGACAGGTAAACCTGATAAGTAAACATCTGGTGTTTCTCCAGTTCCCAATAAATAATCTTACCCCACCACCAGGATGTGGGCAATGTCAGGAAAATGTGACCCCAGGGGCATGAGGAATTCCTATGTGACGATGATTGATGCTTTAAAGAGTATAAGACCTGCTTAAACTTTGCATTCAGGGTCCTTGTTGAAACCTGCTGTGTCGGGCGGATACTTGGACCCTAGCTAGCTAGAAATAAACCCCGCTTTGTAGCTTGCATTGTCTCAAGTGTCATTTGTCCTCTCAGAGGGTGGCCGGTCTCGGACCCCAACAATACAAGGTTACTCCAGTACTTTAAGAGTGACCGTTCAAAGAAAGTTTCCACCTGAATGATAGGTGCAACAAATTGACTTCATTTTACTTGCTGGATCTTGATGATGTCTAGCTAAGAGGTTGGATTGAGTAGGACGCTGAGGTTGGGCTCAGTGTTCAGTTAATACTGTGTGTGGGGTACTGACATGGAGAGTGGGAGCACTTGGACTATGCATTCCCTCTCCTGTCAGATCTTTTGTGAAAGGGCTGAAGTTCATGGATCACCTTAACTGGAGATTTCCGGTTGTAACCTCAGACAAGGAGACAATTCTTCTTTATGGGCAACATTCTCAATGTAGGAGAAGTATCCTTGAGGGAAAGTTCTCAGGAATTTTGTTAACAACAGAGTCTGAAGGAGAAGGAAGTTTTGTGTAGCTTCATACTTGAGAAGAAAGCTAGACAGCAGAGATCCTAGGGTGTTTAAGTTACTCTGAAAAATGAAACATGAACTGTAGAATATTTCTAGTGCTTTGAACTAACAACAGTGTGTTTGATAATTTTGTTTTCTGCTGGCAATTAGCAGTTAGACAACTTGAGTCCTTTGGGTCATCAAATACAGTCATGGGAAGGGAACATAACCAGTCTTGAGCAACATCATTTAAAGGGATTGAAGGCAACAATTATTATAGGAGAGTAAAGGAAATTGAATCTCTGCTATCTACTGAAGAGAGGCAAAGAGAATATGAGGAAGAAGCTGAGAAGGAGCTCTGGGCTAACAATAGAAAACTCCCTGTGGAGATGTCCAATTATAGTGCCTTATGTTATTCAAAGCCCTTTCTTTTGTCATGTATAATTCTCTGACTACTCTTTGGGTTGCATACAATTGATATTTTTTAGCTCTTTCTTTTGTCTAATGAGTAAATTAATTTTCAAGGAAGGCAAATTAACTCAAAGGTATACAGCTAGGTAGAAGTTAATGTATGGCTAACAAAAGATGAGAGCTTTTCCCACTATTCCATAAACCTAAAACAGTGGAACATTTCTGATATGGAGGAAATGTCTAGAGTACTTTAGGCAAAAGTGGTGAGGAAGAGAATAGATTTTGTCTTGTTTGTTTTTCTGAAGTGCTGAGATTGAGCCTAAGGGCCTCATGCAAGCTACGTAAATGCTGTACCACTGAGCTACATCCCCAGCCCAAGAGTGTTCTGGGTAGAAGGAATAGCAGTTGAAAGATCCAAAGAAAGCAAGAATGGTGGTTCGTAAGGGCAAAAGCAGACAAGGAGAATAAGAACATGAAAAGTAACCTGGACAATCTGAAGGGAGGGATCAGATCAGGAAGGGTACTGGGATAATTTTCTGCTTCTTTATCCAGATCTTCCCATATCCCCAGCAGATTCCCTCCTAAATAGGATCAGCACACTCTCTTTTTCTTACATTTTTTTGGTAACACAAAATGTGACTAAACTTTGAGCCACTGCAGCGAGGGAGGATAATCCGAAAACTAGTGTAAATTTATAAGTCTATCTGCATGCCAATCTTAATATGATCAAAACATTATTCTTCATTTTTATTATTATTACTTTCCAAGTAAATATAGATGCTATGATGAACAAAAATTCATTTCAATGTACTTTTGAATTCCTAGGCTCTCTTAGCTTTATGTATGTTACCTCTATATCTTGTCCCTCGTCTGATTATACAAGAAATGCAATTGCAGCATCTTTTATTTTATAAATTATTGTGACTTGAAAGTAGCCCACTTGAAGTACTGTCCAGCTATTTCTGAGTGTGTCCATGGGAATGAAGTAGATCTCTTTGGTTCTTCTTATCTGAGCTTCTCTTCTTGTCTTATACTATTGTCCCTATTCTGTTTTCCTGATAGTTCCCTAGTCTTCTATGCCAGTCTTTGTTCATTTACACCTACCATGAAACCACCATTACCTTCCCACTACTCAGGTTCCCCTTGCTACCTTTGTTCTCTCCCATGGGTCATCTCACCACTACTACTGCTGGGCCAAAAGGTTCAGGTAATTTTCTTTCTACTTGCAGTGGAACCAGAGGTTATCCCTATCACTTCCCTGAGATTGACCTCCCCTTCAGCAATCACCTTCTGCATTTATCCATCCTCAGCTACACCTTATGTTTGTGGAAAGCAAAGAATTGCTCTTACTATTCTCTTTGAGCTTTCTCCCTTGTATAGGGGCCACTCACTCCCAGCAATGGAACTTTTCTGAGGGTTTCTACACTTAGAATTCCAGTCCAAATGGCCCAATAGAAAGAGAGGGTTATCAAGCTGACTCAGGGATGAAATCCATTATACACCTATTTTTTAAACAAAATTTCATTGGAATAAACCACACTCACATTGTTTATAACTACTTTTACACTATACTACAGTGGCAGAACTGAAAGACTGACAGAGCTGAAAAATTGTATGGCTTACAGAGCCAAACGTATTTATTACCTTTTCAGAGTTAACTTTGTTCTTTTGTGTTTGAGCTGTAATGGGTCAACTTCAAGATACAATGGAGTTGTAAAAGAAGTATAGGTTCATGTCCTGTGTCTTCATTATATTTTAAAATAGCCAATTCTGTACTTTATATTCACATGTCAAAGGATTGAGAAATTTTTGATTAAATGAGACATGATAACTCTCTTTTGCTCTTTTCTCTAGGATTTTTCTATGGTCACTCTATATCACAATATGCTGGTGACTCCCAATTTTATAGTTTCTGAGATGCATGAGTTGTCCAGCTACCCAGTCGATTCTCGTACCTGGATGTCCCCCAAACACTTAAAGTTCCATGTGTCTAAAATCTAAGACTTTTATGCTTGTTTGGTTTTTTTTTTGGTTTGATTTCTTTTTTTTGAGACAGAGTCTCTCACTCTGTAGCCTAGGGTGGCCTTGAATTCTCAGTCCTCTTGCCTCAGCCTGCTGAGTGCTACAGTTACAGGCCATACCTGGCAAAAATATAAAATTCTTATCTTATTGCTCTTGTTCCTTCTCTTCTTCTCATATTCTTTTTACTGGGTGTCTGCACCAATTAAATCAAGCAAAAGATATGGGAGTCATCTTGGAGTTATAAATTCTTTCTATGTCTTTATAATCTGTCATTCTGTCATAAATATACATAATATATATGTATATATCTCCATATATATATGAATATGAACTATTTTTTAGAAGTATTTGAGTATGTGGATACTTCCATACTTGGTATAACCATTGCTATAAGTAGAACACAGAACTATTTTATCACCACTATGTGTGTGTATATATATATATATATATATACATACATACATACACATACATACATATGTATGTATATATATCTCTCCATATATATAAATACATATATATATATATATCTCCTTCCTTCTCCTTCCTTCCTTCCTTCCTTCCGTCCTTCCTTTCTGATCAAACCTAGGGTATTATGCATGCTTGGCAAGTGCACTACCACTGAGCTACACCATGGCAGCCCAAAATGTCCTACAATTGGTGAATGGGTGAACTAACTGTGGAACATTTACACTATAAAATTACTACTCAAAAATGCAATTAACTATTGGTACAGTTAACAATTTGGATGACTCTAAAAAAATTATGCTGAGTAAAAGAAACCAGTCTCAAAGGATTGCATTTCATATGATTCTATTTCTGTGTTCTTAAATTGACAAACATAATGGTGAATAGATCTGTGATTGGCAGGAGTTGAGTTTGAGGGTAGGATGTGATTTTTAAGGTGTATCCAAGGGATTTCTTTGTGGTGATAAAATAGTTTTGTATCCTACTTGTAGCACTAGTTACACCCAGCATAGAGCTATCCATATACTCATATATGTCTCAAAAGTAGTTCATGCAATAACTAGTGAAATCCAAATAATCCCTGTGCTTGAAAATGTGTTGTCCCAATGTCAGTTTCTTGGTTCTGATAATATCCTGCAACTATGTAAGACATTCTCATCAAGGGAAATTGGGTGAGGGATAAATGGAAACTATCTGCACTATTTCTGGCCATTTTTGTGAATCTAAAACTATTTTAAAATAATAAGAATTATAATTTTAAGAAACTTAAAAAAATGTTCTAATCTCAACCCTGTCTGATTTTAAAGCCAGTGCTCTTAATCACTGCATCATACTGGTAAGGATCCATTGGAAAAATGCCTATTACTAACAGGCACAAATAAGGGTCACTTCCAGCTATTCAAAATTCTTTTTGTCTCCTTAGATCCTAGAAGGAAATAAAACACAAAACCAGAAAATTATTATTTCTGGCTGGTGGAATGGCTCAGGTGGTAAGAGCACCTGCCTAGCAAGTGTGAGGCCTTGAGTTCAATCCCCACTGCCACCAAAAAATGAAACAAACAGAAAATGATTTGGTGGGATAGTTTTAATAGAATTTTATATATCAACTTTTAGGAAAAACCCCACTTGTTAATTATAGAGTGACCTCATAATGAATGTATTATGAATTCTCTGTCTTGACTCTATGTATATATTCACACATCACCATACTCTGGATGTTTTCCTTTAGATATTCTTCAGGGTTTGAATTCAATGCCTCACTCTTGGCTTGGCAGGTGCTCTACCACTTGAGCCACACCTTGAGCCCTAACATTTATCTTTCAAAAGCTTTATTCTATCATGTCGGTTAATTGAGAGTGAAACTTTAGGAAAGCCAACATACTTAAAATAAGCTTTTAAAAATTAGAGCCTATGTACTCTTTATTATTTTTCTTGTCCTAATATCTCATTAGTGTTATGATATTCCTGAAATATCTAAAATAGTTAAAAGTGTGAAAAGCACAAATTGAGAAACAATAGGAGACTGAATTTTGAAACTTTCAAAACTTTTAACTGAGAACTACATAAAGCAACTCTATTTGTCAGGGTTAAGGTCATGGGAAATGTATCTGTTTGCATTTGTAGAGTATACCGTCATAGAAAACTATATCACATGAAGAGATGGAGCAAAAAAGCACAGCAACAGTATGCAGTTACATCATCTACTAAGCATGTATATCACAAATTACTTGAAAGCAATCATCGAAATAGTCTGGGTCCCACTAAAATGTTATGATTAAACATCCACAACAAAGGCTGTGCCCAGAAGGTTCTGCTTTTGTTCTGAGCAGGATTTATTTGAAGAAAATGGAATGTGATTGTAATAAGAAGCCCTGGCTGGCTCTGTGTCTTCAACTCATTAGGCTGCCATAATGTGCAGGAGGCAGTAGGGGGAGGGGGGAGGAGACAGGCTGGGGAGAAGCTTATGAGTTCCACAGAACACCCTGGGGCTTGACAAGGCAATAGGGGATGACAGGTGCAGAGGAGATGTATGAAGTCCTCCATCAGATAGCTCCTGAGGAGTTGGAGTCCTAGCCTTCAGGGCAGAACTCTCAGGAGGGTACACTCTATCATAGTCAAAAATTCCAGTGATACATTGTTCATGAGAAAAATCAGACAAGGCAATTACAGGAAAGAGCAGGAAGCCACTTCCTGCTTCCAATCAGATTTTCAATATTTAACCATCACTTCCTAAGTACAGTGGGGCTCTGTGAATTATGCAGCATCCACAAGGCTGTCCGAAGAGATCTGTTCTTAATAATGGGTTTTTGCATCACTAATGAATAGGCCTCTTTGTCTTTATGTTCAGCTCTCTTCTATGTAGTTAGTTCTGCCTAATTTGTATATATACCTGGAACTTTGCGTATATTATAAGAAACATGAAAAATAGGAAGAATCCTGTTTTATTATCATGGCCTATGAGTGCTCAAGCTGCTTGATCCTGTATTAATTAAACATACTTCTTTGGATATTTTGTTCTGACTTGTATGCATGACTTCAAATGGGTACAGAAAATGTACAGTCAAATTCAAGTGTGCTCTTTTCACCAGAAGAATAAAAACAGGCCCTGGCCTGCTAGAAACTGCAGGTGACAAAGTGGAAATAGATGTAGTAAGATGAATCAAATAAAAAAAAATGTGAGCCTTGGGCATTTTTCATAACAATTCTGGAGGGAGTTAGTGGTTGGCTGGGAATGGGTATGGATTTCAGGATATAGGGAGGTCACTGATAACTTAGCACATTACTCTGAGGCTGCAGCACTAAGGGTGGCGATCATTGTTCTTGAAGAGGGAGAATGTTCACTTGCTGAAAGACTGCCTGGGCTTTGTTGTTGTCTAGGCACCAGTTAACTGTTAGGATTTCTAGATCATGCTGGGCATTAAGGATGTCATAACAAACTCCATTTGCTGAGGCCTCTGATCCTTAGGTATAACTTAAAGGAAGTAATAGTTTATTTTCATCTGCATGTATTGTCAGTACTGGGGTCATACCAGAGAAAAGTGAGAACACCTGTGTAATGCATGGTCTTGTCACTCTTTCCTCCCTTCTTTTCCTTTCTTAGGAGATGTTTTTGAGTACCTTCAATGTACCAGACAAGTACTGGGCTAGGCTATGGGAAGAGCACAGCTAAGAAGATATAGCTGTGTTTCAGGGATGATTTTGCAATTCAGTGTAAAACACAAAAAAGTAAACAGATAATCACAGCTCAGTGCAATAAGTAGAATAATGTCTTATGACAATAGTAGGGGTTTATATTCACTCAGTCATTCTCTCTACTGACCCATTGAGCCAGGTATCTCTTAAGCTATTTTACTGAAAAATCTTGTGGCTTAGTTAATTCTGTGATGCAAATTTAGCAATTGTAAAGCTAAAATTTGAGTTCTGGCCTGTGGAATTTGAATTCTGTCTGTGCAGTCCTAGAAGTCCAGAATTTACTGAATGTTGAAATTAATTGGCTGCTGAGGGACAATGTGGTGGTGAGAATCTAATAGTGTTGGAAGGCTTCTTAGAGGAAGTCACACCTATTCTGAGAACTGAAGAAAGATTAATAGTAGAAAGAAAAAGGTAAAGCCAAGAAGACATATTTAAGTCTGAAACCTGACTACTTCTACTTCCTAGCTTGGGCAAAATGTTTAACTTCTCAGCCTCAACTGCTTTATCTATTTTAAAAAATGAGGCTAATATTTTCCTCAGAGTTGTTAGAAATGAAATGAGGTAGCATATGTGAAAATTCTAGCATAGAGCTTGGCATTAAGAAGACAGCCAGTAAGCATTTCTTTCCTCCACTGTGCCAGCAAAAATGTTCTGCATTTCACTGTGTGAACCATGGAACATATGATCTGCATGAATCTCAAAGCCATGGGATAATTCATATGGCTTGAAGTAAGAGTTTAGATTACTTATCCCAATTTGTATTAGTATAACCCTAATATTTTCTTGGCTATTTTTGGTATTTCATTTATCTACTTGCTAAACAACTTATTCAGCTATTACTGGATATATTTTAAGATAAACATTCCTGGAGGAAAAAAGATGTTTGGCCATTTCTCAGAAATAACAGAGCCTGAAAGGAGCATTTATCAAAATGACTCAATTAAAAAAAAAGAACCCACAAACCCTGTGACTAGTTACTGGATTAAAAGAAGAAGACATGAATATAAAATATATTCAAATTGCTAATTGTTTCTCAAGTTAATGGCCATTTGTAACATTTTTAAAAATTGTATATTTTATGATAGAATCACTTCCAGATGTAAGAAGCCTCTTTTCTCCACACCGCTTAATTAAAAATTAGGTACTTCTGAAACAAACTGATACAATTGGTTTAGGATAAATGGATGTACCACTGTTAACTCAAGATGAATATTTCTGAGAAAGATTCATTTATCTTTCTCATTAAGCCTCTTTTTCTCTTGTGTGTCATATCTGTTAATAATATCAGCATCTTCTTAATTACTCAGGTAAAAACCTTGACTAGTCTTTGCCTCCTCCTTGTATCAAATCAGCAGTCAAATGTGGTAGGCAGAATTCTATAATGGCCCCCAAGATTTCTGCCCCCTGGTATAATTCTTCCTATGTAATCCCCTCCCCTTCCATATGTGTGGACCTATGAATATGATGGATGTCACTTCAGTGGCTAAGTTAGACTATATAACAAATGCAAAAGGATTTTGTGAATGTGATTAAGATCCCTAATCAGTTGATTTTGAATTAATCAAAGGGAATCATCCTTTATGGGCCTGTCCTAATCAGGGAAGCCCCTTTAAAAAGGGCCTTTAAACAGCAAATAGCCAAGGCAAAAGCTAAGGCAATACTGAGTAAAAAGGGCAATGCTGAAGGTTTCACAATACCTGACTTCAAACTTTACTGCAGAGCCATGGCAATAAAAACAGCATGGTATTCACACAAAGAACAATCATACATAATAGAAGATGTAGACATAAATCCAGCCAGCTGATTTTTTTACAAAGGTACCTAAAACATACAGTGGAAAAAGACAGCTGCTTCAATAAATGTTGCTGGGAAAACTGGATATCTGCATGTGGAAGACTGAAACTAGATCCATGTCTTTCACCCTGTACAAGTATCAATTCAAAATGGATCAAATACCTTAATGTAAGTTTCAGAACTTTGAAACTACTGCAGGAAAGAGTAGAAATACATTGGAATTAATAGGCATAGGCAATAACTTCCTAAATAGAACTCAAATGGCTCAGCAATTAAGACAAAAGATTAAAAAATGGGACTACATGAAACTAAAAACTTCTTCACAGTGAAGGAAATGGTCACCCGACTGAAGAGACAGTTCACAGAATGAGAGAAAACATTTGCCAGCTATACATCTGACAAGGGACTAATAACCAGAATTTACATGGAACTCAAAAAAATTAAACTCTGAAAGAATCAATGAGAGAAGAAATGGGCAAATGAACTGAACAGAAATTTTTCCAAGGAGTAAGTCCAAATAGCCAACAAAACAAAACAAAACAAAACACTTGAAGAAATGTGTATCATCCATGACCATAAATGAAATGCAAATCAAAACCACATTGAGAGTCAACCTAACTCCTGTTGGAATGGCAAGAACACAAACAGCAACAAATGTTGACAAGGATGTGGGAAAAAGGAACCCTCATACACTGTTGGTGGGAATGTAAATTAGTACAACCACTATGGAAAATGGAATGGAGGCTCCTCAAAAAACTAAAAATAGAACTGCCATATGATCCAGCAATACTACTCCTAGGGATATACCCATAGGAAATGTGAGTCAGGATACAATAGAGACACTTGTACACTGATGTTTATCCCAGTACAGTTGACAATAGCCAAGCTATGCAAACAACCCAAAATGCCCTACAACTAAGGGATGGATCAAGAAAATATGATAGAATTTTATTCAGCCATAAGGAAGAATATCACCATGTGGTTTGAAGGTAAATGGATGCAATTGGAGGACATCATGTTAAGTGAAGTAAGCCGGGTTGAGAAAGTCAAAGACCAGATGTTTTTTCTCATATGTGGAAGATAGATCCAAAAGATAAACATATACACAAAAACAAACATGATCATGTACAAACTAATATGTAGAACATGTTTGTAACAGTGGAACTACTCTATGGAACTCGCGGAAGAAGGGAAAGGAGAAGAGAATGATAGTCGATAATATGGAAATACATAATGTCTGTGCAGGTAGAGGATATAAAGATATGTACTGAAAGCTGTTGAATAATGGGGGAGGGGGAAGAAAGGGATTGCACTGACCAAAATCAGCAGGGATACACTGAGAAACTCCTTTGAACATTGACTTTGGAATCAATAATGAAAAACAGAACTGTAAAATAGGTAGTGTATGTGTGTGTGGGGGGGTACTTGTGGGAGAGGAGGGTGAATGGAGGAGATGAAGGTGAGGGAATATGGTTGATGGACTTCATAAACATATATGAAATAGAATGATGAACCCTCTTGCAATTGCTTTAAGTGGGGCAGGGAGGAGGTTGAGGTGGAGAGATGGTGGGGGTGATCTGGCCAATGTACAATGTAAGCCTATTCAGAATTGTCACAATGAATCCCCCTGGACAATGACTATATCCTAATAAAATGAAAAAAAAGCTGTGATATGTATGAGTGTGTATACACACACACATATACACACATGGAATATATACACACAATGGAATATTATTCAACCATAAAGGAGGATGAAATTTTGTCTTTTTTTTCAGGTAAATGAATGGAACTAGAGACCATTATGTTAAGTGAAATAAGCCAGGTTCAGAAAGACAAAGATCACTTTTTCTCTCATATGTGGAAAATAGATAGATCCAAATACAGATGCTATATATATATAGCATCTAACAGTTCCAAAAGTGGAACTGTTAGAGGAGACTAAGGATGGAGGAAAAGAAGAAAAGAATGAAATTGAGTGAATAATATTGAAATAGATCTCATCTGTTTATGAACAAAATACAATGAAATGAACTGAAAACTGTTGAACAATACAGGGTAGGGGGAAAAGGATAAGGAAGAGTAATGGAAGGGTTTTGACAGATTAAAATACAATGCATTTTCAGGTAAAATACCATGCAAACCCCCACTGATTAATAAACCAACTAAAACAATGAAGGATAGGAATGTAGAACAGGTCATGGGGGAAAATACTAGCTGGAGTGGGGAGGGAAAATGAAGAGGGCAAAGGAGGGTGAGTATGGTTCAGGTACTTTCTATACAAGTATGAATGTGGAACAAGGAAACCTGTCAGTCATGTAGAGAAGGAGAGTGGGAGAGGAGGGAGAATAATGGAGGAGATGAAACAAACCAGGGTACAATATATGTGTGTATGGAAATGTCACAGTGAACCCCCTTCATAACTATCACATACTGTACTAATAAAAATGTTTTTAAAATAAAACTAGCTATTAAAAACAACAACAAAAAGTCTTATTTTCCCTGAGCCCAGAGACTCCAAGCAGCAGAGTTTCTCTTGTCAGCTCTGAAGAAATAAGCTGAAATGTTATGAGAGGACAGTGCATGTGATAAAGAATGAGAGTGTTCCCAGTAGAAAGCTACCAAGAAACTGGGAATTCAGTTATAGAACCATAAGAAAATGAATTCTGCCATCAACTTGAGTAAGCTTAGAAGCAGATTCTTTCCTAACCAAGCCTATAAATAGGATTGTAGTCCAACTGATATCTTGAATGTGGCTTTATGAGACCCTGAGCAGAGACCTAGCTAGCTTTGCCCAGGCTTTTGACCCACCAAAACTGTGAGATGGTAAATATATATTACTTTGAGCGATTGCATTTGTGTTCATTTGTTTTGCAGCATAGAAAACTACACATTCATCTCTTAATTCTCCCCCTCTGTTGCTTTTTTCTCTTTTTATTTATTACTGTTGTCCTCATTCATGTCCCTCACCTGAACTGTAATTTTTTTGTCATGCGTCCTTCTTAAAAAAATACTTTGCTCCCCGTTTTCTCCACAATCAAGGGAGTATAGTTGAGTTATTTCTACTATGGCTCTTGGATTTATAGAGCTATTGACTGAATCTAAATTGCAACACTTAAATAGTATTATGAACTTGGACATCTTAATAAGCCTCTTTTAACCACAGTTTGTAAAGTGGAGGTTATAATTTCATCTTCCTCATAGAGTAATTATGAGGATTAAATGATATAATGTGTGCTCAGTAACTCATAGCTATTAGAGTGGTCATGCTGCAATTAAATTCAAACTTCTTTTTCTGATATTCAAAGCCATTGATGATTCTCAACAGGTTTTTCAGCCATGTCTCCTTCTATATCATTCCACAAATTTTATGCATCAGTCATACCAACCTATCAACAAACTTGAGCTTCTTGATTACATAGTACATAATCCATTTTTTGTCTGAATATTTCCTTCCCTCAAATTAGAGTTTTTTCTTTCCTTTTCCCCTTCTACATCTATCAAAATTCCATAAACATGGTGGCATACGCCTGTAAATCCCAGCTACTCTGGGGGTGAAGACAGAAGGATGAGGCTGGTCCCAGGCAAACGTGTGAGACTCTAGAAAACTAAAGGAAAAAGGGCTGCAGGCATGGGTCAAATGGCACAGTGCTTGCCTAGCAAGCACAAGGCCCTCATTGTGTATTGTACTGTTCAGAAAGAAGGGATTATCTTTATGTTCCTTGTTCATCTGGCACGCAATAAATACTCAAATCATTGTTGGATGATTAAGAATTAGTCTCATTGACCTACTTTGTCTGTGAGTCCATCAGAAGGATGAAGCCAATTTTTGTAACGGATGATATGTACTAATGATTGATTAGTTTTAGAAGCATCTTATTTGGTTTGAATAATTAAATATTCCACAAAAGAATGCACCAAAGTAAACCACGTGTGCTTTTTAAAGCACAATAAATCTATAAAGATCTAGATGACCAATTTATTTAAGGGAGCATTTCTCTACATCCCCATATGCTTCTTTTGTCAGAGTAATTTCAAAGCTTCATTGTTATAACAAGTTTTTTTATGCTCAGCAATAGCATTAATGATCACTGTGAGACATCACCAAGTCTATGGATCTGGAGATTTCATCCATGTAACAGAGTAATTGTGTCTTCTAATCTACCGTGTGATGTATACTTTCTTGGTCCGGCTTTCTCTTTTCTTTTCAGTAGAGGACCATTCTTCTGGAAAATGTAGACCTCAAATAGAAGTTATGTAGCTCTGCCTTCTCTTTTTCATATAGTAAGTTTGCATAACACTTCTTAAAGAGTGTCTGAATTCTGTTCTTCTTCTTCCCTCAAAGTGTTGGTGAAAAAGTCCTTTTGTCTTTAGAAATATAGTGCCATTTCTTTAGGAGCACTAACTAGCCTTTTAAAACTCTTCTTAGAAGTTGCTAACAGCCTTTGGTGTACATTCTTAGCCATATCTTTCTATATTCCATCTTTTATTCATTTTAAATCTGAGCTAACCAGACTAGTTTCTTTCAAAAATCCCTTATTCCTTCCTTAGGATGTTAAGGTCCTTAAAATGATGTATATATCATTGTGTGGGTGTTTAAAAAGGTTGCTGTTTGCCAAACTCAGTGTTAAGTATTTTAATATATTTTCTTAGTTAATTCTTCCAATAAACTTACATGGTATATTCTCTAGCTTTCCTCATTAAAAAAAAAAAAGCTTAAAGATGTTAAGTGATTCTCCTAGACCATTCATGCTCTCTTTACTGTCCTTTCTTTATGAAGGAGAACTCTGAGATTTTGAGAGGTTAAATACTTTGTTCAATGTCACACAACTAGTAGGACCATACAAAGGCTTCCAACCTATGTGTTTCTCAAGTCTGTAGTCTGAGCTCTTTCTCTTCTGCATTATAACTCCCTCATTTCCTTTGAAGTTTTTGACATCTGCTTTCTTAAAATCTTCAGCACCCATCAGCTCCTGCCCTACATTTCCTTTTGTTATTGCAGATTCCAGGATGACATGGTAACTATTCAGCTCTTCCTGTTAGACAGAAGTTGATCCAAAATAGCAGCATCTTTACTGTATCTTCTAGTATTTAAAAGATAATATTGTCAGTAAAGTAAGTAAAACAATTTTTAACTGCTTTACTGTGAGCTGGAAGGGTCTTCTAGTAGCTGTCAAAAGAGTGGAGTTTCCTCATGAACCTCCAGCTTCTTTCTGTGCCGGTTTTGTCCTGAAGGTGGTCCATTATTTTCTGCAGGTTAGTTTCCTGAGACTGAGCAGGAAATTGGATGTGCAGATGGCATAGATATTGAATAGTACACTTGGGTATTGTGATGGATACTGTGTTTCCAGAAGAATAAAGAATCCTGAATTACACCACAACTTTTGGGAAAAGAAGTTGATGATAGTTCTGCCTTCTTATGCATTTTCTCTAATGTTATTCTTTTCCTTTAAAACTAAGCATCAATTTGGCAACCTGATCCCAATTACTCCAATTGATGACAAAGGATCTCTACTTTGTTTTGTTTTGTTTTTCTTCCAGTGCTGGAGATTAATCAAGGGCCTCATACATGCTAACCAAATGTTCTACCACTGAGCTACACCCTTAGCCCAAGAGCTGCCATTTTTGGCACAACTAATGGCTTCAAGTTTGGTTTTAATTGTAATAAGCTTGGGATAAATATATTGCCTGTTAGTAGCACTGGTATACTTACTTTTTATTCCCCACTATATTTTAGAAAAAAAAAGATGTGGTAATAAAACTAGTATCAAGGTTGAGAATGTTCACCAAGATTATACATTATTTATTTCTGGGCTTTTCCCCTTCCTTTTATATTTAATCCATTTCTTTGCAGAAGAAATTCCCTTTTGTTGCTATAGTCTTATCATGAATTTTATCAAATGTCAGGAAAAAGTTATTGTCACTTTCTTATATTAAAATGTTAAATTCACCTTTGTTATCTGTTGCAGTCACCAGAAACTTCTGCTTATCTGCATCAAACATAAATTGTTATCTATCTTAGTCAACAGAAAATTGTTTATTTGCAACAAACTGAAATTAGCTTATACAAATGTGGAATTTGTTGGAAGGGAAAAGGTTCATTAAACCCTAGGATAAGATATGAAGGCAAGACTTTTAAGGGTCTGGAGGGGAAGCACATGGGAAGCCAAGAGCCAAAGTGTTGCTCTCTGTTTTCTGTGGGGTTGCAGGCTACTAAACTAGTGAATGAGTCAATGCTTTGTACAGGAGCCATAAGCAGTTAACCATACTCAGAAAGAATAGATCAAGACTCCTATGAGATGTTTTTCCATTGCCATTATAGAAATATTTATTGCTGTCATTCATTTTCCACATTTTTACAAACCCCTGTAATTTTCCAACTAGGCACAGTGTGATATGCACAGCAGACGCTGAATAAATATTTGTTGAATGAATAAATGTTATAACTCACTTTTATTATTATTATTTTTTTGATGGAACTAGGGCTTGAATGCAGGGCTTCATGCTTGCAAAGTGGGCACTTTTAGGGCATGGTCACTATGGACGTTGGGATTGCTCTGGATGGGATTAATTTGACTGATTTGACACTTAATCTTTGTGTTTTTTGCAGATGATAATTTTCCACCTAATGCCTAAAAGTTTTAGAAGATCGAATAACAGTAGTTCAAGACAACTGGACTTTTGCTTAGTTTTCTTTGAAAACCAGGCTTCCTGATTTGAAAAGTTTTTTTTTAATTGAACAGTTTGATTGAGTTCAACTATAATATGTTGTAAGAACTTTTTAAAATGTACAATGTACCCCAGTACAAAAATAATATGATAATAAAAAATAATTGAACAGTTTGAATTAGTTAAAAGTCTGAATTAGGGAAATCTTTGCAAGAATAGACTTTAGTTAAAAATGTATACAAATTACAATTCTATTTGAGTGTTTAATACATTTAAGATATCTTTGTGGGGAGATCAGGTCAATAAAAGGCTGGACACTATTCACAATAGCCAAGTTATGGAAATAGCCAAGATGCCACACTACAGATGAATGGATTAAGAAATTGTGGTATTTATACACAATGGAATTTTACTCAGCCATGAAGAAGAATGAGATTTTATTACTCTCAAGTGAATGGATGGAACTGGAGAACATCATTCTGAGCGAGGTTAGCCAGCTTAGAAGACCAAAAATCCTATGTTCTCCCTCATATGCGGACTTTAGATCCAGGGCAAATACAGCAATGTTGCTGGACTTGGGTCACATCACAAGGGGAGAGCACATATGGGAGATACGAGGATAGGTAGGAAACCCAAAACATGAAAGTGTTTGATGTCCCCATTGCAGAGGAGCTAATACAGAAACCTTAAAGCGACAGAGGTCAATATGGGAAGGGGATCAGGAACTAGTGAAAAGGTCAGGTAGAGATGAATCAACTGGGTCGTAACACATTAGTACATGGAAGCAATGCTAGGAATCTCTCTGTATAGCTGACCTTATCTCAACGAGAAAAACGCTTTGTCTTTCTTATTATTACTTATGTCTTCTCTTCAACAAAACTGGAGAAAAGAGCAGAACAGTTTCTGCCTGGAAGCAAGGGGGATGGTGGGGAGAGGGAGGGGACCAGGAACATGGGGGAGAAATGACCCAAACAATGTATGCACATGTGAATAAATGAATAAGAAATTTTTTAAAAAGAGGCTGGAAGAAACAGGAGAAAATTCCTTGGCAAAATTGTCTAATACCAAACACCACCCCCGCTAGACTCCTGTCTCGGACTTCTTATTTCACTTTTTACTCCTGACCAGATTTGGTTTGTGGGACTCTTGATACTTGAATTTGCTTTTCTTTTAGCATCCTAACAAGTCCTTTCTGATTCCCATCCAACTCCTTTGATCTCATCACCAATAATTTCAATTTGATTTTCTAGTATCTATCCTTCAATATCTCCCTGGCATCCCCACATGAAAATATTAATTGTTGATTTTATCACATGTATGAGCTCTACCTCACACACTATAGACCAAGGTAGGTTCCCAATCACATACTCCTATAAAGATTCAGTTTTCTTTTGTGAGGATCCAATATTTATGATTAATATATTTCCAAGCCTGGAAATCTATATCTATTCTTATAGAGGCAGGACTTATTCACTATTGTTAACATCTATGGTAGAGTTGCTATGTAGTAATTTTGTCTGTACTTGAAAAATGCTTGAGAGAGAAAGTAAGCACTATTGATAATTACCTTGGTTTTTTTTTTATTATCTTGCTGTATTTATTCCTGTATACAAATGCACAAATGGATAAACTTTTATGTATAAAAAGCAAAGCCATACTGTTTTGTAACCTGCTTCTTTTAATTAGTGGTATATCGTTAGTATCTTTAATATTCTTCTGCAATATCACTTCACAAAGAGTTCAGTTTTTTGTATCATATAACATATAATATATGTATAAATACAATATATGTATTTATTTGTTTTTACTGTTGTGCTGGGTAGGGGTACACTGTGGCATTTATAAAAGTTTTTACAATATTGGGCTTGCAGAGTGGTTCAAGTGGTAGAGCACTTGCCTAGCAAGAATGAGGCCCTGAGTGCAAGCCCTAGTACTGCAAAAAAAAAAAATAATAATAATAATAATAATTCAGATTGACAAAGCAGGGCTGGTAGAGTGGCTCAAGTGTTAGAGTGCCTGCCTAGCAAGCATGAGGCCCTGGGTTAAAACCCCAGGGCCACCAAAAAAGAAAAAAGAAAGGGAATTTATTCTCATTTAATAAGTACTTTGGAATAACCGGTTCACATCAGGATTGCCCAATTCCAGCAAGATAGAACTGTTGTTATTCTAGTCATTAGTGATTTTCTAGTTTCTCTAGGAAGCAATTTTGTTTCTCTATTGAGATTAATTTATTTCTCTTCATGTTTTTAAATATCGTGCTTTAATTTTGATTATTTTTGGAAATGAACCACTTAAAAAATAGAGATTAGATTGAGATGCTTTTTAAAAGCAAACAAACACCATCCCAAGGAACTTAGACTTTTAAAAATTTTTGATATTTTACAACTTATTTACCAGTGTTACTTTTCTTTTTAAAATAAGGAATTAATTATATTACCAGAGGAAAACCCCCCTTTTTCCTTACTCATGAATGATTACCAGTTTCTTTACATTAGGATGACATTAAATCTTTGGATTTTCTTTAGGAGCCCTGTGATTTGAACTAGAATTGTGCTCAAAGTTCTGTTATAGAAATACACTTCCAAAATTTAGGTAGTTTAACTTTTTTAATGTGCCATTTTCAAATGTCTAAGCTTAGACAGTTCTTTAAATGTACATTTAGATTTATAGAAAATATGAATTAGTAAGCACCTTAAAAACCACCTAACTCGGTGGTTCTTCCCCCTTGGCTGCATGTCTGAATACTTGGGGAGCTTAAAAAGTACCATCTTCCCTGTCTCCAGGAATTCTAATTTAAGTGATCTGAGATGGAACCCAGGAATAGGCATTTTAAAAAATGCCTCAGGTGATTCTAATGAGGCAGAAGGGACTGAGGAACTTCTGACTAAATTCATCCTCTTCATTTTATATCTGAGAATATTGAGGCCTTTTTCCTTCAGCTGTCACTGTAGGTTAACAATCCAAATATCCCTGGGAATCGCTAGATGTTTTTAAAAGGGCTCTGTGAAAGTGACATCAGCTTCTTTATTTAGAACCGATCATAATTTTTGTGGCTTCCAACAGATGTCTTGGTTTCTTGAATTATCCATTCACGTCATGGGGCCTTTAAGGCACTTGCTGCCAAAGGAGCCGGAAGGTATGCCTCTTTTTCTGTTCTCCAGGTACTATAGCACATTTTAGCTTATTATTTCTTGCCAGTATTTTTGGTTCAGAATCTTCATTTATCTGAAGTTTGTCTTCTAATATTTTAGATTATATGAATTACATCCCCTTGAAGTTCACAATTTTGAAAATATTTCCTTTTTGCCTTTATACTTGAGTGATTGTTTAGCCCAGGGAACAGCAAATTATGCCCAGTAGTCCAAATCTAGAAGGCATCCTGTTTTTATAAATAAAGGTTTATTAGAATATAATCATGCCCATTCATTTATATATTATCTATGGCCGCTTTCAGGCAAAAAAAAAAAAAAAAAAAACAGCAGAATTGAGTAATTTCAAGAGATGGTATGATCCACAAAGCTGAAAACATTTACCATCTGTCTTTTAATTTAAAAGTTTTCTGACCTCAAATTTAGCTAGTCAAAATTCTTGCACTGCAAGGTATTTGTAGGCATTGCTCCTCTGTCTTCTAGGGTTAAATGATGCTGTGGAGATGCCAATGGTCCACTTGATTCCCAGCCATCCTTTTATTACTCACATTAGTCATATGACCTTTTTGCTTGGGTAGCCAAAGGATTCTTTGTTTACCTCTGAAATCTAGCAAGTTCTGTGCTTTATTTTGGTTGCAATTGTTCTAGAACAATTTGCCTTGGCATATTTTACAAATTATTTTTGTTATTATTGTTTGGTTTTTTTTGATGTTATCTTGATTAAATATAGAATTTGATACCTGTAATCCAAGGATGCTAGTTATCAACATTTTCATTTAACTTTGATGAGCTTTCCTAGCTCTTTTTTTATCTTTATTTTAGCTAGGCATGGTGATAAATGGTTGTAATTCCACCAAATGGGAGGCTGAGGAAGGAGAACCTCAAGCTCAAGGCTAGCCTGGACTGCACAGAGATTTGAGACATTGCCTGTCTCAATTTTTTTTTAATTTATTTTGCTCACGCTTTTAATCCTGAATTCTGTATACCTTACGGAATTTTCAGTAATATATATTCATCCTTTCCTTGACTGCTTTATTTCTGCTTTGAGATTGTTAAACATTTTATTAAATTCTTGCATTATATGACAACATTTGATCATGATTTTATCTACTAGAAGCAACATTTTTGTTTTGTAAATATTTGTTTCCATGTGCCATTAGTTTTGTCTGTGTCTTTCCTGTGTTTTCTTATAATATATTTGTATAGTTAGTGTACTGCTTCCTTTTTTATCACTACTTATCTTTGAATGAGAAAAGTCCTTTTTGACAAGCTATTTACAGGAGAAAGGACAGGGTTGTGATCTTGTTAATAATTCTCTCTGGTTCATGGCCATGTCAGGGACTGCTAATTACATTTTCCTATATCAATTTCTCTGTTCTTTTATAACAATAAGAAAGCAGTTCTCTTTATTGTCATTGTACCCTGCTAAAAATCCTAAAATTCCCAGCAGTCTTTGTAGCTATTCGTGGTCATATTACTAAACTCTGTCCAATCTCTAAAGCCAAATTGTTGATTGGGACTTCTGGCTCATTTCCTTAAGAGTGGGAGGAACATGGGGTCATCCTCCTCATCCCTGCAGCCTGGAATACAGATGTAATGGCTGGTGCTCCAAAAGTCACCTAAAACCATGTCACCACATGGACGTCACCATCTTCCTTGAAGATGGAAGTCATGTATAGAGGGTATTGCACCAAAAAGTTTGGAGCCTGGTTTCCTAGTGACAAGATAAAGCCACTATACAAATCCTATTTATAAATGAAATTCTTTTAAATGCAAGAAAATAATTGTCTATCATTCTAAAGTCTTTTGGGGTTTTCTGTTTCACAGTTGAGCTTAATTTTAACTAAAATGTAGTAAGACTTTATGACACAGGGTTGTGTGCACGTGGTCTGTGAGTGTGCAAGAGAATTGTTTTGCCTTTATATTTTCACTGTTCAACAAAGGTGTTAGCTTGTATTCAGAGTCTTTCTCATCCCGCCTCATCTTGCCAACAGGTTGCTTTCTATTGAGATGTCACATCTATTTGATTCTGTTTGTAGCCCCAGCTTTCCTATTTACCTGAGATGCCAAAAGAGAACCAGTGATGTTCTCATAAGCCTACAGACTCCAATATTGTTGTTTAAACAAGAGATTGGTAGTTGCTCTTCTTGAGTTTATTATTTTTTAGGAAAACAGGTGTTCTACAGGCTTTGCCTGAACTCTACATTTTCAGATGGATCCTCTATTGTTCTGTGAGCCTCTGTCCTGGTCTCTGCATCTCTGCATTGGGCAGCCACTTTCTCACATACTATACTGTGGTTCCAATTTATAGCTATTTCCTAATTTTGTGAAAGACAGAGTTTGCATTTGTAAGTGCCTTCCTCCTTTTTCTTTTTCTTTCTTTCTTTTTTTGTTTTTGGTAGTATTGAGGATTGAACTCACAGCCTTGTAAGCGCTCCACCATTTGAGCCAGGTCCCCGAATTGCCTTACCTTATTATTGCAGGGTGAGTTCGGAGAAGGATGTAGGCATATTTACTTCATGCTGCTTTGTTTTAAAAATAGCATTTTTTTGTAGAAAAGGATATAAGTTCTTCAATCAGTGACATTATTATTAACATTGTAGAGAAAGTTTTCCCAAACTTTCCCTCCCTCAGTCTTATTATCTCTTTTAGTAGATTGATAGATCACCTCTTTAACTTTCGGCAACATGATCTGGAATATCATTAAATAGTCTACAATGCTAGTTTTAATTATTCTTTGGAAGTTTTAAAGTATGGATCTATCATAAGTTATTAACCAGTTCCCTAAATGTGGACATTGACTTCTTACACATAGGCTATTATAAATAATTCTGCAATACACATATTTTTTCCCTTAACAAAATAAGCTAAACTTGCCTTTACTTTTCACATTTCCTTAGACAGTCTTTCTGCAGTGAAATTTTAGCTCAATCAGATGGTCATTCATTATGAATAAGTAACTATGAGGTTCTTAGTATTATTCAAGGTTAGTGAGGAGGCTGAACGGTAAATGGGTACCCTAGAGCTCTGTAAGTATTTCATTCTCACCACTAGAATTGAGGTAATGTTCTTGAAACATGGCAGGCCCGGGCTTTAGCTGTTTGTGTGAACATAGGCACAAAAGGCTACAGACTCAAGGATTGCTACAGCTGCTCTGCTGGGGGTTCCTAACATTATAAGACACAGAGGTCCTCTCAGCCGCCTGTTAAGGTCTTTTAAAAAAGAATTTTTTTATTTTAAACTAATTTTAGACTTGTAGAGTAGATAGAAAAGTATTGCAGAATTACCTCCTATCTCTTACTCTATGTTCCTTAAAGTTAGCATCTTATATAACCATAATATAAAGATGAAGAATGGGGTGTTAACATCAGTACTATACTGGAACTAAACTACATACTCGTGATGAGTTTCACCAATTTTTCTAATAACATCCTTTTCCTGTTCTGAAGGCTAGTGATGACTCCATGTTGTATTTAGTTATTTTCTTCCTGTGTTCCAGTCTATAACAGTTCCTTATTTTATGTGATATTCATGTTTTTGATAAAGACTGGTCACTTACTTTGCAGAATGTCACTCATATGAATTTGTCTGATGTTTTCCTCATGACTAGATTGAGGTTGTGTGGTTTTGGTGAAAATAACACAAAAATTCTTTTGTAACTTCCTTAGTGTATCATATTGAGTTCATGACATCAACATTTCTTATTTCTGGTGATGTCTACCTCGATCAGTTGGTTAAAGTGGTGTCTGCCCAGTGTCTTCACTATAAAGTTGTTGCTGTTCCCTTTTTAATTGATAGATACCTTGGGTGAGATGCTTCCAGTCTATGCAAATTCTATTTGTTCTCAAGATTTTGCCCAGTAACTTTGGCATCCATCAATGGGTCTTGTCTGTAGCAATTATTATTGTAATGTTTTCCTAATGGTTAGTCAGTATTTCTCCCTTTCCTTCTGTGTTTATCAATTAGAATTTGTTGTGAGGAAATCTATTACTTTCCCTCATTTCTTTATTTGATTATTTATTATATCATTATAGTGATATGGGTGCTTTTTTTTCTACAGATTAAAAATCTAATCAAATAATATTATTTATTCCCAGTTCTTTTTCCTTAGCTTCACAGTATCTTATCAAGACACAATCTCCCCAATGCAGGAGGCTTCACAATACTTGATTTCAAATCATACTACAGGGGCAAAATAACAAAAACAGCATGTTATAGGCATTAAAATGAGCATGTAGACCACTGAAAGAAAATAGAGGACTCAGAAATATATCCACACATTTTCAGTCAACTGATTCTTGACAAAGGTGCTGAAAACATGCATTGGAGAAAGTACTGCCTCTTCAACAAATGGTGCTGGGAAAACTGGATATCCACATGTAAAAAATTAAAACTAGCCTTCAACCTCTCACTGTACAAAAATCAATGCAAAATGGATCAAAGATTTTAATGTAAGACCTGTAATTTTAATGCTACTAGAAGAAAATATAGAGGGAACACTTCAAGATATTGGTGCAGGCAATGATTTTCTGGATAGGACTTCAATAGATAAGGAAACAAACCCAAAAATTGACAAATGGGATTGCATCAAATTAAAAAACTGCTGCACAGCTAACAAAATCAACAAAATGAAGCTACCACTCACAAAATGGGAGAACTAAGATATATAAAATAAATTAATATAATGTATAACATATAAAGAACTAAAAAACAAAAAACAAAAATGAGGAAATAACCTGAATAGACAGTTCTCAAAAGAAGTACAAATTGCCAATAAATGCATGAAAAAATGTTCAACATCTTTAGCCATCTGGGAAATTTAAATCAAAACTATATTAAGATTCTGTATCACCCCAGATATTATCAAAAATCAAAACAAAATAACAAATGGTGGCACGAATGTGGAGAGAAAGGAACCTTTATATACTTTTGGTGAGAATATAAATTAGTGCATCTACTGTGGAAACCAGTGTGGAGGTTCTTTAAAACACTAGATCTACCATGTGAGTTCTGGACAATGGAGTAGCTGTGCAGCCATCCCCACAGAAACCCTGTTTCTCTGAACAGTAGTCACCTCTCAGTCCCCCTCAACCTTTGCATCTGTCAACCACCAGTCTGATTTCTGTCTCCATGAGTTTCCTTGCTCTGCCTATTTCACATAAATGGAATCATGGAGTGTATGAGTTCTGGATCTGGCTTCTTTCACTTAACAGAATATCCTCAAGGTTCATACATATTGCAACATACTGCTTCCTTCTTTTAAAAATATTTTATTAAAAGCATATTAATTGTATGATATATGAATTATATATCATGAGAAAAAAACATTCTGAATTATAATTGTAAAAAAAAAAATCTCAGCCAGCCACTGGTGGCTCACAACTGTAATCCTGCAACTCAGGAGGAACTTGGTTTGAAGCCAGCCCAGGAAAGTAGTTTGTGAGACCCTATCTCGAAAAAAACCATCACAAAAAAGAGCCAGCAGAGTGGCTCAAGGTATAGGCCCTTAGTTCAAAACCCTAGTACTACAAAAAACAAACAAACAAACAAAAACAACCAGAATAACAAAACCGAGCAAGGAAGAAATAGGAAGATTAAAGAAACACCATTTCTCATACTTACAGAGATTAGTATGTTAAGACTGTTAACCCTGTGTGCTTTTGTTATGTAAAATGTTTTTAAATTTTTATGTAGTAAAATTAGCAATCTTGTTTTTAATTTTCTCTGGATTTTGAAGCACTCTTAGAAAGCTTTTTTCTATACTAAGGTTCAAGAGGAGTTCAACTATGGTTTCTTCTACCATCTTTTATATTTAGATCTCTAATCCATTTGGAGTTTATACACATGATGATGTGAAATATGTATATAATTTTATCTTCCTTCAAACAGCTACCCCATTGTTCTAGACCTATTTATTAAAGAGCTTCCTTCATTATCCCAGTGATCTGATTTGTTTCCTAAGCACAATGTTTTGGGACTTTCTATTCAATTTCACTGCTATCTCTATTTAGGCACCAATACCAAATAATTTTAATGATGGAAGCTTTATATTTGTTTTAACATCTAGCAAGGCTAGTTATCTCTTATAGTCTTACTTTTTCAGTGTTTCTTATTTATTTTTCCATGTTTGTTTCTCCAAGTAAACTTTGCTGCCAACTTGTATAGCTTTATAAAGTAGCTTGTTGGTATTTACACTGGAATTGTATTGCTATTGGAAGGCCAGTCTCCTGGCCTCCATGCCAGTTCACAAATAACAAGACCAAGGTTTTTGAGGAAAAGGAAATAAGGTTTATTATTCATCAGATGAAGAGAAGGACAGGGAGAATCAATGCCTAAAAGCTCTGTTGTCCCACTTCTGAGAGAAAATGTCCACTTTTTAAAGGGATGTTCAGGGGCTCAGTTTGAGTGCACAACAAAACACAGGTCCTATGATAGGTGCTTCTGGTTTGCTGGTGTCACATCTCCGAGCCTGTATGTCTTGGTTAACAGGTTTCCTCCTCCTTGATGGTCAGAGAGCGATAAGGGAGAGAAGAGGGAGAAGACTGCCTGACTTAATTGGAGATTAGAGAGTGTTAACTTTGGTCTCTCCAGCATGGAGAGAGAGAGAGAGAGAGAGTGAGTCAGTGCATAGCAACCTGGCCAATATGCAATTGAACTATGCCAAAAGTTTTCCCTTTTATAGTCTGGCTATAGTATTAAGTTTCTAAATTAATTTATAGAAAACAGATGCCTTTGTAATGCTGACTTAACCAAAAAAAAAAAAAAAGATGTCTTTTAAAAGTCTTTCAGGAGTGATTTACAATTTTTTTTTATCAATTCTTTTGATTGATCTAGACCTAGAAAAAAAAGTCCTAGGTTATACATGGACAAGAAAGAAGAAAAAAGGGAGACTAGAAAATGTATCAAAGGATTTGTTCAATCTACTTGCATTGCCTCATTAATCCTTATGACCATCCTGTAAAGCAGGCCTCGTTTGCCATATTTTACAGTAGTAAAATATGAACTCCCCTGGATGCCTCCACTCCACCTTGTTATTTGTAAAAGCATGGCAGGTAATGGGAACCTAGGGAAGGAAGTATTGATGATAATTTATGCTCCAGAATGAAACTAGAATTATGACTATTCTGGACTCAGTGTCAAGCCCAGTGCTGGAGTCTGGTCTTCAGTTTTGTGCCCTTTGCTTTTAAAGGGTCATTGCTAGGCTTGGATAGCAAAAGGATTTTATGTTTATGTTAACACTAACTGACTGAGCATAGCTGCCTATAGTGCTGGGTTGAGATGTTTATCTGGGCACAGTGGAAGAGTGTGTAGGGCTCTATTGGCAATATCTTCCATGAGTATGAAGATAGGGAGAAGGGACATTCCAACCACCTATCAGCCCAGCAAGGACTGTATAGTGTGTACAAAGAGATGTGATAAAGATAAGGTGGAAACTTATAAGTATAAATAGAATGTAATGTTCGAATACAGGGCTACAATGGGGGAAAGCCGTGCTGATTGTTCATAAATTTTTGGAAAAAAAGTATCAGCTCTTCTATGTGGGATTTCTGTGGCTGGTAATGAACTGATACAGTCTCATTAGTTCATCTCAACTGTGAAATGTGAATGGGTTGGACACTGAAGCAAAGATTCATAAGATGTTTCTAGTGGTAATCTTGCAAATTTCCTAGAAAATCTAAATTGCAAAATGAATATATAAAGGAATAGTTGTGGAAGTATCTTTAGCCCAAAAGATGCTTAAAAAATACCAAGTCATTGTGAAGGTCATAAAATGGACTTTCTTTCATAGACTTACACAATGATCTATTGATAAACTTGACACATGTAAAAGGAGAATTAAATTTTTTTTCATATGACACAAAATAAGTCCCTAAGAAGTTAGAGAACATTATTTTGGCTGCAGGCATATTTGATATCAGTTGAACTTAAATTCTCAGGAATTCAATACTTATTACATTTTTGTCCAAAGAGGACATGAGGAATGATATGGGCTGCTATCAGTCAACAGAGTGTTTTACTTGGAACTATGAGAAATATGTGCAAGTGGTCAGAGTGCTGAAAGAATGGAACTGCAATAGGCTATCAAGAATGCGTGAATGATTAATATGTAAGAGCAACAGTGTGGATTGAAATATATTGCACATTTGATTGAGCTGGAAAAGTGTGGGTGGGAGCTAATACCTATAAATGTACATGGGTTTATTTTAATATCTTACATTAATAGACACTATCCAGATCCATTAAGAGGTTGTCATCAAGACTCATCAATTTTTCTTACATTATCCTTGTATCTTCCCTTCCTTTCTATTTCCTCTCCCTTTCCTCTAGTTAAGACCATCATTTCAGGTGTCACCTATTTCAATGGTTTTCCAATTAATCAACATGACCAGTCTTCCCCAAATCAAGTTGGCAACACCTAGAAACATCAGGTCAGTATTTCCAAAGCATTACTCTTCTCTCCCAATTCTTTATTTTTCATCTCCCTAACCCCACCAAGTTATCTAGAACAGTGGATTTTAAACTATACCTGAGGACCATGCTTAGTATGCTCCAGAAATAGGCATTGTATTTACTTCTATTCAGACATTGTCTTTTTAGAACCTAGCACAATGACTGAGGCAGAATAAGCATACAGTGAATATTTGTTGAATGAATGAACAATATGATTTATTGGTTTCTGGGAAATGTAATTTGAAAAGGATAAGAGACTGGGATTCTGAGCCCTTTATTCTATCACAAATCAATGGTTCCACTGACACCTGCTAATTATATTTGTGTTCCCAAGTAAGTTTGAAACAGAGTCCTGTTGCTTTACATGTTTGAAAACCAATGAACTAGGTAAAGATGTATCTCTTACACTGACATTGACTGACTAAGAATGGGGGCTCAGTGGTAGAGCACTTGCCTTATGTGTGTGAAGCCCTGGGTTCTACCCCTAGAATTACAAAATAAAAAATAAGTGAATAAATAAAACCCCAAATTAATCTTTCAAAATTGATTGCTAGTACTCCCCAAAATATAGAGTATATCATCGTTATGTTTTTGCTTAGTAACCCTCACCCAAATCCCATGGATCTATGGGGCTGCCTTGTGTGATTCCATTCCTTAGCAACAGGTTTGACCCAGGCCTGGCCAGTTGTAATGCCTTGACATCCAGGCCAAAATTGATTTGGTTAGTCAGCTGTAGCCCAGCTATTCACAGAATTCATTCCTGGGATTCAAACATTTTTATCAGAAAAAAAGCAATAGCAATCTGGTCACTTTTGTGGCTTAAGCTACCAGAAACTCTTCAGGTTTAAGTTTCCTAATATTTGGATAAAGGAAATCTGAAGTGGAAGAAATAAGTGAAAAGAGAGGAGAGATGAGAGATAGAGGGAGCATCTTGATGGCCCTTGAGTCCCTTATTCTACATGTTTCTTAGGCTGTCAAAAATTCAGTTTTAGGGAAGCAGACCCTGAAATGGAGTTTGGGGTGCAGAACATTTATTAGAGACTAAGATTTATGGAAAAGAGAAGGAGGAAGTAGACTCAGGAAGAAGGACAGATGAAGTCTATATAAGACTTGGTCAACCCCACAAAGAGCTCTAGAGCATAAACCACTCATTGGAATTGTTCTGAATGGACTGAGATGGTCTGAGTTTTACAATCCCAAAATGATCAGTCACTAGAATGTGACTTGCATGTGCTTACAGTACATCTTAATTAGATTTATCCTTCCATTGGCATGCTCATGGGCAAAGCAGTTCTCTGCAGCTGAAGAAAATTCTAAAATAACTGCCATTCGAAGGCTGTGTACCAACTACATCTGGGAGCCGCATCTAGGAAACAACCCTCTGTGAAAGAGAACTTGGAAAGTACATCCCTGTGTCCACCATGGACCCACATTTGCTTGTCTTTATCATATTTGATGTTCAACTCCTTCTTTTTAGTTATATGGAATTCTCCAATATGCTTTCAATATAGTTCCTTTTTATTTAATCAGGTAAGATTTTTATCACTAAAAAAGTTCTGACTAACATCTTCTAGTGAGATTGCCCTCCAAAATATTGTCTCTGCCCCTTTGTCCTTGAAATGCCTGTGTGTTTTGAGAGTAATTTTTCAACTTTTATTATTATGAATTTTTTATTTATTTGCATATAATAGCTGTACTTAGGGATACATTGTGATATTTGCATGTGCTTATAATACATCTTAATTATTTATCCCTCCATTGCTTTCCCTCTTCCCCCCCACCCACCTTCTTAGAACAATTTCAACAGGTTTCATTCTTGTATTTTCATATATGAATACAAAATACATCCACAATATTTACCCTCATTCATCCTTTCCTTATGCCCTCCTCCCTATCACTGGTACCCAGCCCTAGAGAAGACCTATTTTATCCTCCCACCCTTCATTTTTTAAAAGTATATATTGATAGTCCAAGATTGCCTTGGTACTTCAGGCCTGTATATATCATACTTTAATCAAATTACCTATTCTTATCTATCACCATGCTCCCATAATATTCAATAGCTTACAGTATAGTACATTATATTCTATTCATGTATAGCTAGGTTGTTTCAACATTTTTTATTCTCTAACATTTTCTTTTCCTTTCCCACCTCCCATAGTCCCCTAAGACTGACTCACTAATACAATTTTGTTTTCTTTCTCACTATATATATGTATGTATGTATGTTTTTCTATATATGATCATATATGTATCCATATATACATTTAACTTATAAGTGTAGCTTCCACATATGAGGGAAAACATGCAACCTCTAACTTTTTGAGCCTGGTTTACTTTGACTAAAAATGCCTGTCTTTGATTCCCTGCTGCTAACGTCTGAATGTTTGACTCCCATCCCAAATTCATATGTTGGAACCTAATACCCAATGTGATAGTATAAAGAGGTGGAGCCTTCAGGAAGTAATTAAGTTATGAGGGCTTCAGTCTTAAGAATGGGATTAGGGACTTTGTAAAACAGGCTCCAGAGAGCTCCCTTGTACCTTCTGTCATTTGAGGACACAGCTAGAAGGCTGGAAGACACCTTTCTCAAAGGAAAGAACAATCCTTTAGCAGAGTCTAAATTTTCTTGGACTTTAACTTGGACTTAGCAGCCTCCAGACTGTGAGCAATAAATTTCTGTTGCTTATAAATTAGCTATTTTGTTATAGAAGCCCAAATGAACTAAGACATCTACATATGCATGCAATAAGTATTTTCTGAGTGCCCACTATGTTCCCAGAAGGCTAATCTAAATTCTACCTTTCCCAAAGCTCCATCTGCTGCCTCACCAACTTTAATTTTTTTGGAGGTACTACGGTTTGTACTCAGGGTTTCGTGCTTGCTAGATAGGTGCTCTGACTCCATCAGTCATTTTTTGTGTTGGGTATTTTTGAAATAGGATCTCACAAACTATTTGCCTGGGGCTGACTTCAAACTGTGATCCTGCTGATCTCTGCATACTGAGTAGCTAGGATTATAGGAGTGAGCCACCAGCACCCAGCTGCTGCCCCACCAACTTTAGAAAGCCTTTCCCCAATTGCTGACCACTCAAGAAGTTCACCTCCTTTGCATGCCAATGATACTCACCCCTCATCATTTCTGCCACTCACTCAGCACTACTTTGCCTCCCACAGCGTCACTGGCCTCCAACAGAACTGTTTGATGACATTGTTCTGTGAAATAATGGGTTTCAAACAAGGAATAGGATAAGAAAAATCCCATGGAGCTTGTCTGATTCTATTATTCATGATATTGTAGTACTATCCCATGGAACCTGCAAAAGAAAATTTTCCTTTCTTAGTGTCAGTAGCACAAGTATCTTTGAATAGCTATGTGTTTTTATCTCACAACACTGTCAACTATGCACACCTGGCTAAGTTTTTCTTTTCACATTAACAGCTAGAGAGCTCAGGTCAAATTTGATCTTCTTAGCGAATGTGTAACATCCTATGCTAGGTGCCACTGCCTGTTGCCTCCAGGTCATCAAGACTGCATGTTATTTGTTTAACTGAGATTTCTTCTTCTTGTTGTTCTTGTTGTTGTTCTTCTTTTCTATTTTCTCCTCCTCCTCCTCTTTCTTGATTATGCTGGGGTTTGAACTCAGGGCTTCATGCTTACTATACAAGTGCTCTACCACTTAAGCCACACCTCAAGTACTGTTTTTTAAATTTTTAATCTGAATTATTCAGGGCAAGGCACATAGACTCTTGATTGCTTCAAATAAATTTATTCCCCATTGCAAACGTTACTTTTCCACTTCACAAGTGTATGTACCTACTGACACCCTTCTGAAATTATTTGATTTTGTAATTCTTCCTCTCTGGTTTGCACTAAAAATTTAATAGCATGTTTTATTTAACATACCATATCTAAAATATTAGAATATTAGCATCTTAACTTGCAATTATTATAAAAAAGAATGAATGAGATATTTTACATTCTTTTTAAAAACACTAAGCCTTTGAACTCCAGTGTCTTTTTATTGTGATAAAATATACATAAAACTGATCATTTTAACTGCTTCTAAGAGTACAGTTCAGTGGCATCAAGTACGTTCATACCGCTGTGCAACCATTACCATCATCCATCTCCAGACCTTTTCATTTTCCCAAACTAAAGCTCCATGCCTGCTAACAGTAACTCCTCATTCCTTCTTTCCCCAGCATGTGAAGACCACCATTTAAGTTTCTGTCTCTGTGAATTTAACTGCTATAGGAATGCCATACATATGGAATGATGTAATGTTTGTCTTTTTGTGATTGGCTTACTTCACTTAGCATAATGTCTCATGTTTCTTCCATAGTATATATAGCATGTGTCAGGATTTCCTTCTTTTTTTATTGGTACTGGAATTTGAATTTAGGACCTTGAATTTACCACCAGGGATTACAAGCACACCACCACACCCAGATATTGGTTGAGATGGGGGTCTTGCAAACTTTTTGCCAGGACTAGCATGGAACCTAAATTCTCTTGATTGCTACCTCCCAAGTAGGTAGGATTACAGGCTTGAGCCACCATGCCTTGCCTTCCTTCCTTGACTGAAAAGTATGCCAATGTGTGAACATGTCACATTTTCTTTAGCTATTCAGTGGTTTGCATTTTTGTATTGGCCTCATTTCGTTTTGTTTCCTTGCTTTTTCCTCTGTTCTGAACAAGGTGCAGCATAAAAAATTCATATTTTTCTATTTCTATAATACCATAAGCTTCTTAAAGGCAGTGTCCACCACAGACTTAGCACAAAGCAGGTGTTCCACTCATGTGTTTGTTGGCACAAATGACAGTGGGGTTGAGGAGAATATGGTGAGGAGGCAGGGACATGCCTTCAGCTTGTCTGGGGCAATGTGAAACACAGAGCCTGTGCCAGCCTTTGGTGATCTTATCTGTGTTCTAAGATCATGCCTTGCTCTGCTTCATGGTCATTTTAGGAATAGCACTGTTAACCCAGATTACCTTAAAAATGCTGAAATTGGCCCATTTGGGAGGAGGTGATCAGGCTGAGGATTGCTCATTTTCTCCCCTCTTTCTATTCCTGTGTCACTGCTGTTCTTGGTGGATACAACCACTGTGAGATCAGAGTAGACTAAAAAGTAAGGTTGTTTTAATGCTAACAAGTTGCCCAGCATTCAAATTCACTACAAAATGCTTTTAAAAAATAAAGATACAATTCAGTGATTTTAGTGAAAACCTTTACCTAAAAAAGAGAAGCATTGAAAAGAACCTATCAACCAAATGAGGTTATCCCAGGAAGCAAGGTTATATGGGCTTGAGGACTCCTTCTATGGTATAATTTAAGGTTGTTCAAGTCTCTGACCCCGCTTCCCAGCAGGCCTGGGAAATTTGCTCTCATGCAGTCACCTTATTCCTTGAGGGAATTAACTCCAAAAGGCTCTTGTGAAAGAGTTGTGGGAGAGGAATAAGGAAGGGCTATTATGGTACATCAACACAGAGTCCCTTGGAATCAAAGACTGAAGGATTTCGAAGCAAGGTTAAAAGAATATAAACCAACTAGTAGATATTGAGTATTGAGTATCAATATTAGTTATTGAGGCTGTGCCAGAGCCACTGTAGAAATTGGAGCCCACAGTCCATGCATACCTTCCCTTACCCAAGCAGTCCACTCTGGTTTTGGACAGGCTTATTGTTGAAAGTCTTCATTCTACTGAGACCAAAATATCATTGTGTATAATCATCACCCTTGGCTTATGACTTTATGAATATACCTATGTCTAATCCTGCATGTACATGTTTAGCTAGCACTTACTAGTAAAGAATTGATACTGATAGGCCCGGAAGCTGTGGTATTGGGTGATTTTCATGGCATAGGAGAGGTTTATGTGGTTCAAGGAGGCAAATCCAAGTGGAAGTCTAGGTAGAGGTGGGTTTGGGAATAGAGTAGGGCAGAAGAACTGACAAGGGACTCTAGGCAGTTGAAAAACATCAAGAGGGCTTTGAAGGATGCCTGAAGATAGGCCAAAAGAGAATCAAGTGGGCCAAGATGTGTCTCACTTACATCTCTGCTTCCCCTGGGATCTCTCCCTAGTGAGTGACTTGGGCATTAGGATTCACTGAGCTCTGGACAGGCAATTAGGGGACTGTAGATCTGGCCCCAGCATTTACTTTTTTTTTTTTTGACTAGTTCTGTCTTTTTGACATCATTCAAGTTCATTGTGTCTCAGTTTCCTCATCTATGCATCTATGCAATAGATGCCTGGCTTTCCTATTTTACAAGGCTATGTCAAGGGTCAAGTGAGAAAATGAATTCTTTCTAGAACATGAATTGTAGAAAGAATAAAAAAGTTTTTGTTTATTTTTTGGTAGTACTAGGGTTTGAACTCAGAGCTTATACACTTGTGAGGCAGATGCTTTACTGCTTAAGCCACACTTCTAGCTCAAGAATAAAGAGCTTTAAAGTGCATATATTAGGAACATAACTTCTCTCTGCTTCCATTTTCCTTTCCTACCTATTTTCTTTGAATTAGATAAAAACTTATAATCTTTTGTACAATGTAAATTGTTTACATGTTTTCTTATTGTTTATTCATTTATTCATATGTGCATACATTGTTTGGGCCATTTCTTCCTCTCTGCCCACCTACCCCCCCATCTTCTCCCTCTGCCCTCACCTCCCTCGTTTCCAGGCATAACCTGTTCTGCCCTCTTCTCCAATTTTGTTGAAGAGAAGACACAAGCGATAATAAGAAAGACACAGCAGTTTTGCTAGCTTGAGATAAAGATAGCTATACAGAGAGATTCCTACCATTGCTTCTATGCACATGTGTATTACAACCTGAATTGGTTCATCTCTACCAGACCTCTTCACTATGTGTGCATGTTTTGAGGTGCCTCCCATTCTTTTTGAAATATGGTGTGTAATAAATATTAAAATGTACAAAACCAACATTAAATGGAATATTATTATACATTTGTCTTGAGAAACTGTATTAGGGGGATTATATATGGAGTATATTATAGGGAAGGGAATATATTATAGAAAGAATGTATTATAAAGAGCATATGTCATATTATGTTATTGGACTAGGCATTGACATGGACAGTTTAAAAGTGCTCCTTTCTCTACTAAATGGAAAACTCCTTGTCTCAGACACAATTCTATAGAAAGGAAAACAATGGCATTTGCTGCAAAGTTGCAGGAAGAATGTTTTTGCTTTGCCACTGAAGTGAGGCCTGTCAATGTGTTGGGATGCAGCCCAGTGTGTGGCTTACTTTTCTTGCCTTATTTTTGAAATTGTTAAGTGCAGAGTCCTTCACAAGCCATGACTTGTATCCGGTGTTCTGACAAGAACTGAGTATGGTAGAGTCAGCCTGCTTCTGTTCTACAGATGGCTAAATGGCGCACAGGGAGTCAGCAGAGTATGGCGGAAAATGCAGGGTCCACCAAGCATTTGGGTCTACCAAGCATCCAGGTCCACACACCCTATTTAGTTTTGGGCTAGTAATTTAATTTCTCTGAGATCCAGTTTCCTCATCTATCAAATGAAGAAAATATTAGCAAGGTTGTAATAATAATAATAAATGTATTAAGTTGTACAGCCCTACACTTAAAGCTTGGCTCACAATAAACTATTGTGATAATAAACTATTCTTCCCCCACATCCTTTCATTTGAGTAAAACTGCAGCCCAAGCTTTGCTCAAAAGAAAATGTCTTATGTTATGGAAAAATGAAAATTAAAAAAAATTCTCTTTTTATAATACCTGGAGTCTATTTTCTGAACCTAAAAATTAAATATTTTTCATGGACTTATCAGGTAAATAAAAATATAGCTATGTCACACCATATCAAAAAGCTGATGAGTCTTCTGGAAAGCTGTTGGGGCTAAGCTACTTGGTATTCATTCTAATCAGGTTTCAGTACCAGTTTACAAACCATGACTCATGTGTTGGTTGTGAACCCAACAGTCAGTAAGCTGGGCATCAATAAGATCTTATAAAGGAGAACTGCTTTCTCCTCACCCCTGTTCATTATCATCCTCAAACCCACAAACCACAAAGGGATATGTACCTTACACTTGTTTTTTGCCCTTTTTATACATGGTGTAGTATCTATACTTTTACTCAGCATTGTTAAATGAAAGTAATCCTCCTGTAATTTATAAAGATTCAGCTTATAGGAGACACAGGAGAAAGGCCAGAGAACAATTTAAAGGGTGCTTTCAAATATCCTTCCAGAATTCACTCATGGCTGTGTCATGGTTTCTGGAAATGCAACAAAGATTCAAACTTTTAGATTCACCAGTATCAGATCTCCAAAGACTTTTATGCAAATGTTATGCACTGTTCATTATGCATTATCATGCTAATTTGCATGTGTATCTGATCTGCTTTATACTAAGGCCCTCCAGAAACTTTGCATGCCTACCTCTTCCACTTCTTGTTGCCCCTACTCTGCCTCAGTCCTCCTGGCCTCCCTGCTCACTGAACAAACAAAGCTAGTCTTGCCTCAGGATATTTGCACTTGCTATTACTTCTGCTTAGGAAATTCTTTGTATTACTTGCTTCTTCCATCATATGGGTCTTAGCCAAAATACCACTTGCTTAAAGAAGTATTTCCTTGTCATTGCCCTAAAAGAACAACCTTCAGCTTTTCTCTACAGCACCTCTCTATTTGTTGTTTTCAGAGTACTCAACTATATTTCAATTCTTTTAGTGAATGGAGGTGGCTGAGTGACAACATGGAGAGGCCAGTGTCATTGAGATAAGAATTTATAACTTACATTTCCAAGAGAAGGGGGCACGCCCCATTACATAGGGACACAGAGGAAGCACCAGGTTTTTGTAGAATCAGAAACACAGAGAAAGTCTAGGCCAGAGCCTTTATTGAGGATTTCATAGAAAAGGCAAGATGGGGCAAAATACTCCAGGATCAGCTAGTTTTAATAATTCCACAGATTTTGGACAATGTGAGTGATCTCTAGAGCCTGGTACCTAGCCTTGGGATGTTTTAGGGCAGGGGAACTATAGATATGCTTATGAGAGTAAGATAAAGGGGATGACTGGGGGCATACATTGGTTTGGCCCATTGGCATATGAAAGGTGTAGTCCTAAAGGTGTAGGTGGCACTTTGCCTTCTCTAAGAATTAGCTAGTCCTGGGGGTTGCCAGTCTCTTCCCAGCCAACAAGATTTTTTAAGGTGTTAAAATGTTATATGTTACAGAAAATTAAAAACAAGATGAATGCAAACTGTTTGAAATATACTAGTTCATTTATGCATTTTCTGTTGTTTGTTTTTTTTTTTTTTTTTACTCCAACAGAAAGTAAACCCCATGAAGGAAAGGACCTTGTCATTGTTCTTCACTGTATAGCCGATGCTTAGGACAACACCAGCATTTAGAAAATGTTCAGTAACTATTTGTGGCATGAATGAAGAAATAGGAACTATGTGATCTTCATATTTGTATCTCCCTATCCCACTCTTTCTTATCCTTTGCTCAGTATAGTACAGAATACATAATAGCTATCATTTTAAAAAAGGATTATTGGTTGGTGGAGTGGCTTGCCTAATAAGTATGAAGCCATGAATTCAAACCCTAGTACCACCAAAAAATTAAAAAAGGATTATTGAATTAAATTGAGCTGAGAATGGTTGTATACTACCTTAATTTATGTAGTTTAAAATAATTTTAACAAATTTATTATTGTCAGAGGTAAGGTGGATGGCATAGGAATTCATGAATTTTGATGGGAAGAGATTAGATGAAATAGTATCAAAATATATGCTCCTTTTAATAAAAGACTAACATTGGCATCTTAAAATATGAAGGGTAGCACATTGTGGGTTATAATGACTTTATCTCTGTGTTTAGGAGGTATTTAAATTAACCTTTTTCAATAGGAATACAGTATATGAAGATGTTAAAAGCATTTATCTTTGGGGAGCAGTATAAGTATCTTTATCATTTTCCAGTTTCCATATTTTCTACAATGAGCATACATGGTTTTCTAAATAAGAAAAAAATCATTCACAAAGTCATTAGCATTTGGGTTATATTTTATTCTGATTTCCACATTTGAATATGCCAACAGATTAATAGAACTAACAAAGCAGTCTAAATCTTACAGTGTTTTTTCCAGCTCCTTCTTTATTTATTCATGTCTGAGAAGAAATGTGGATTCCTAAATTATCCTTCATAAAATCTATTCAGAGTTTCGATTAACTCTAACAAGAGTATAGCACATTATCATGTCATGCAAGATCAGAAAATAACCTCGTACATTCTCCATGTCCCTCTACTGATGTCAGCCCTGCCAACGTTCCTTTACTGACGTCCCTGAAACTGACATTACCCTTTCATTGATGTCACTGAATCAGGAAGCTGAAAAGCTGTTGAAAAATGACTGTTTCTATTGCAAAGGTTTAAAACTTTAGAGATTGAAAGGTTAAAGTTAAAAATATGTATTTTAATTTGAACAACAGATGGCCTTGGAGTGACTACAAGGCTGAATTAACTCTCAAGGCTCTATGGCTGTTTGTGGAAGGAAAAAATAAAAAAGACAACCAAAATCCTTAAAAAGCCCACACTGGAACACCCAGCTCAAATGCTAGTGACATCAGCAGAATCTCTCTGTTGAATTGGAGTCCTGAATTTGGCTTCAGAGCATTTGTTAGTCTCCAGATAGAATAATCTTCTATGAAATTATTTTTTTGAAACTTGAGAATTTATTAACAAATTCACCAATTTCATCTGAGGTCTAATAGCCTTCCCTGAACCATTTGTAATTGAGGGGCTAAAGCTAACATTTTGCTAAATTAGCCATGGAGGATACTTGACTTAACATCGTGCATGTTTTATGGGAATGATAAGCAGTTGTCCTAGTTCAAATTTCCAGTGTGACAATTTCCTTTTGTGAGTAAACCAGCCATAAGGTTGAGAAAAGAAATATCAGTGGGAATATAACTTACTGATGTACTGATTTTTGTGGTTATTTGGATAAGAATCTCCAATTCTGATTGAGCAGGTATCAGGAGACTTTATTTTATATGCAGCTCTAATAGTTCATGTGAACTTCAGTAATGAAAATTTCTATAATATTATCAGTGAAATAATAAAAAAAAACCTGGGGAGACAATTTCCATGGATCTCTTGAGTTTCTGTGCATTTTGTGAGTGGAGGCACTGTCTTAGACCTTTCATGGTTTTAGACAGTTAACGTTAATGTATTCTGGGTGGAAGGAGATTTAAGTTATGTGTATCTGTGTAATCTTCCATGTAAATAAGATGGTTTGAGACTTTTGATGAACTAGCAAAATTACTTAAAAATTACTTTTGGTAATACTGGGGATTGAAATCAGGGATTTGCATGTGCAAAGCAAGTGCTCTCTCTTCAGCTATATCCCTAACCCTAAATTTTTTAAAGGCTGTCTCCACTACTTTTATATTTTAAAGCTGGTTCTTATCCACTAGATAAGAGGTTCTTTATGTGAGAGGATTTCATTGTTATAATTTTGTATATGTCCCATAATGGGACATGAAGGTATATGGGAGACTTTTGGGGTTGGGGGACCAGCAGGAGGAGGAGGGAGAAAGGAAAGAATACTGAAGGTGCAGAGGATGGAAGTACACTAGCTGTACATATGAAGGCAACATAAGGAAAACTACCACTGTTTGAAAGAAGAGGGAGAGGGGGAGTAGAAATATAATAGAGGGGGCAAACTTGTTCAAGGTACACTGAACATATGTGTGGAATTATCACAATGAAATTATATTGCACATTTTCAGTAACAAACATCTCCAATTATCAGGGCCTCAGTATTATAGCTATAACACCCTCCCCCCCAACATGGCTTGGGATGCCTCTGAGATCACAGAGGGATCCTTTTTCTAAAGTCCACAGTGGATCTGTCCTTTGACAAAATGTGTTCTGTCTTAGATTAAGTTCTATGAAAAAAGACTGAACTGTAAAAAGTTCATTAAGAAGGTTCACTCTTGGGAAATACATCTGTAAGGAAATTTGGAGGGCAGAGTTGGGCAGAAGGAGCAAGTGACCTATAAGACAGTTCCAATTCAGGCCTCAGCCATCCTCTGGGGAGCTCTATTGCTGAGACAGTCCCTCTGAGTTCTCCCAAACTGAATCACAGAAGCCAGGTATTTGTATCCTAACATAAGTTGCCAAAGGACACCAGTTAAGAAAGAGAGAGAATTACCTTCATTTATAAAGTTCCTTGTGATTGAAGACAATTTCCAGTGAGGGACTCAGCCAATATTCTCACTACATGAAGTATGAGCACCACGATCCTGATAAGGGGATGTAGATAGAGCACTCTGATTGCTACTCCACCCAATTCTGCCAGCCTCTAGCATTGGTGGCATTGAGATCCCTATGGCTACTGCAGCACTTCATTACATGCCTTCTCACTCAGCCTTGGCCAAACTTATGTCTGGCATCATGACATCCTTGAGACTAACTTCAGTTGCCTGGAATATTCAGGAATTCATTCAATTGTTTATTCTTCAAACACTACAAGTCACATGCTAAGGGTAAGTCCCCTCCTTCAGGGAGTTAAGGGATAAAAATTGTAATCAGAAGAAGAAATGTCATATGTGTAGAAAAGAGAGCAATGATGCATTCTGAGAACTGAAAATGGCTTAAGAGGGAAAATGGTGAGAGAAGAGCAAAAGACATTGTGAAGAGCACTCTGTCCCATACTAGAATTTGAGACTTGCCTTGATATCATTGCATCATTCTCGTATTGCTCAGGTAGAACACTGTGATGTCCTTCCTTACTCATCTCTTTCACTCAGACCACACATCCTGTCTGTCATGAAACCCAAGAGCTCTATCATATCCAATCCCTTCTCATCACTTCCACTGCCCACACTGGTCCAAGCTCCATCATTTCTTGCTGAGATTATTGAAATAGATTACTAATTGCTCTCTCTGCTTGTACCCTTGCCCCTTGGTAGTTTATTTTCAATATGCAGCCAGTGATTGTATCAATGTATCAAGTCAGATTAATGCAGAACAAAAGCCAAAGTCCTTATTATGACCTGCCTATCTGACCTCTTCCTCCCCCTCTCCACCTCCATTACCACTCTAAATATATCCCCCTCTCTCACTCTGCACTAACAGTTTGTTTATCTTTCAACAAGCCAGACAGGCTTCCACTTTGGGGTGCTTTGTTTTTTGCCTTCTTAGGATGTTGTTACCTGAACATCAAAAGAGCTAGCTCCCTCACCTCCATGGCCTTACTCAAAAGTTACTTCCTTAGTGAGGAAGTCACTTTATCTAAAGTTTCAGTCCTCAATCTCAATATTTCATAGCCTCTTACTCTGTTTTATTTTCTTCTCAGAACTCTCTATTATACTACATATAGATATGTACTTGACCTTTTTATTTTCTGTCTCCCCTTACAAGAGTGAGCTTCCTAAAGGCAGGACTTCATATCCTAGCATCAAGACCAGTATATAGTAGATGGTAGGTTCCTCAGTAATTATTGTATGGGAGTCTGGATGGTTTATTTGCCAGTTAAAGAAAAACATACTATGGAAATTAATCTGTTCAAGATTAGATGGCTTGCCAATAGTAGATCCAGGATTTATTCCAGGTCAACTGATTCCAAATACTATGCTCCCTTCTATTCTGCTGAGATACAGTACTACTTATTTCTTCATAAAAAATGGCAAACCTACTACGAAATCAGCATGATTACAATCAAAGAGTCCCATATATCACGGGTTGATTGTCTGCAAGAATAGTGATTAAGAGAGTACATAAATGTGAAACAAACTGGTTGAATTTTTGGAGTTTATGTCGTCTAAACTTTCCAAGCCTGTATCCTTATTTGAAAAAGGGGAACAATTGTAATAACACCAATCAAAAGGGGCTATTGTGAGTCCTTCTAATAATGTATATAAATGTATGTAAAGCACTTACTTTAGCACCTGATATATAGTAAGTACTTAATAAATTATTGCTTTATTATTGTTATTTGCTATGGACTGAATGTTTGTGTCATTCCCAACCTCATATGTTGCACTTTTACCCCCCACAAAGTGATGGTATTTAGAGGTGGGGCCTTTGGGAGGTGCTCGGGTTATGAACATGAAGCCCTCATGAATTGTATTTGTGACCTTGGAAGGGGTTAATAACTCTGGTCTCTTCTTCCACCATGTGAAGACACAGCAAGAAGGTACCACCGCTAAGCCAAAAAGCAAGCCTTCACCAAATACCAAATATGCCTTGATCTTGGACTTCCCAGCCACCAGAACTATGAGAAATTATCTTCTGTTGCTTATAAGCATCTTCGTTTACAGTATTTTGTTATAATAGAACAAACAGACTAGGACATTATTACTGCAGTGTTACCAAAGTAAGTGGGTCCTTTCCTTGGGCACCAGACATCAAACAGGGAGTTTAAGGGGCTATTTGTACAGGTGATTGCAAAATTGCAAGGGCTGCAAGTAGAACATTACATAGCTGTACAACCCTAGATTTAACAGAAGAATGATGTCATTGAGGATACTTAAAAACATGTACCAGAGATCAAAACATGGGGAGAAGTCAGCCATCCTGCAAGGATGAAGTTCCAGAGTGGCCTGGGCATCTTGCTGCTCTAACCGGAAAGCTATCAGCCTGGGCTGCTGCCAGAATGGGTATGAGTGGTGCCTTCTTAGGCAGAACATTATCTAGATTGGATTACATGGTTGTAAACTGATCAGTGCATCTTTATATGCTGTCAAGCATCTGAGTTCAAACATTCGGACTATTTTAATAAGATTATCAATTTGGCCCCTTCCTATAATGTTTTTCTGCAGGATTCCATTCAGAATCCTTTGGAGAAAAGTATCTTCAGGAAGTAGTAGGATTGTAAGATGCCTGGTATCTTGAGCCGACACAGCTAAAAAAGATCAACATGTCTGCCACCCAAAATTACCTGTGCACTAAAAAATGTGCCCAGGAAATGTGCTGAAAGTCAAAAGAGCAGTAATGTGGACTAGGTAGGGGTAAGATTATTTAATAAGGTAAGTATGTATTCTTTAATGGTGAACCTTATAACAGATATGTTTGTAACTCAACAATGGATTAAGGATTTAGCTCTGCCTGCAAAACCTAGAATGTAACAAATAGCCATATGTCCTATATTATGAAGCAAAGTTTCATAATTACATAGTGATTAAAGGATTGGAATAAAGTTTATGAAATCCCACAGATCATCTTTCAAGTCCCATATCTTCCACTTACCAATTCTGAAAACTTCATGAAGCTACTTAGAATTTCTATATCTTATTAGTTTTCTTTTTTTAAAATGGGAAAAATAATGCCTCCCTATGGCAAATGAATCTAAGCAAATTTACTTATTCACAAATATTATCTCCTCTAAGGATTTTTGTTACTAAGATGTTCTTTGGGTTCTATAATAGTTATAGACAGAGGGCTGTATGTTTCTTCCTCCAAAGTCTTTTTTATCAGAAGCTACTTTGCAATGCAAGCACATCTCAAGTGAAATTCTAAAATTTCACCACAGATAAATGGATACATAAAAAGTCATTGAACCCATTCTGTAGGTATGAGAAAGTCCCAGCTCTTTATAGTTTATGAATGAATGAATGCACAATGAATTAGTAAACAGAAGAAATCCTCAAATGATATTGTCAGAACAGTTCTTCATGGAAATCCATTGTATGTATTTATAGCAATTACAATGACAGTCTTTTAGATAATGTGATCTGAGCATGGTAGCATTACATCCAATGACTGTTCCTACCTAATGATTATAAGTGAAGATATCCACATTGACCTGAAGAAAGAGTTCTTCTGTGGTCATTGAAGGATCACTTTTAAAGTTGTCATGGTCTCCATTTAAGGATTTTCATTTTTCAATTTTTATGGTAATTATTTGTTGAATGATTCTTAATTTATCAGTCTCTTACTTTTTGGTTTGCATATTTATTAATCTCTTCCCTTCTTGTTTAAGAAATCCTTCTTGAGAATAGTGGACAGAGTGAATTCAAGTGTGATACATTTGATATATGGTAAGAAATTTTGTAAATGCCACAATGTACCCTCACCCAACACAATAAAATTAAAAATAAAAAAAAATCCTTCTTTAGATCTAGTTTAAAAATATATCCTTCCTTATTTTTTACTAAAGATTTTAAAATTTTGTCTCTCTCACAGGTCATCAAACCATCAAGAAGTACATGTATATCAAATACAAGCAATATTATGAAAAACAGTTCATGCTAAGGGGAGGTTACATATGACAGGGAGGGTAAAAGAAGGAAGTTAAGGTGAATATGGTTGAGGTACTTCCTATACAAGAATGAATATAGAATTTTTAAAACTGTTGAAATCACCATAAGAAGGGAATAAGGTAGAAAGGAGAAAATCAGAGGAGATGAACCAATTCAGGTTATAATACATATATACATGGAAATGGCTCAAGGAAACTCCATGTATAGCTGTCTTAAACCAAAAAAAAGGTCAGTTTTTTGTTTTTGTTTTTTTTACAAAATTGGAGAACAGAAGGGCAGAACATGTCCTGTCTAGGGAGTTGATACTGGTGGGAGGGGAGAGGATGTGGAGAAAGGGTGAAGGAGGGTGAATATGGTGCAAATACTGGGTATACATATATGTAAATGGAAAAATGAGACCTGTTGAAACTATTCCAGGAATAGGGGAGGGGGGATAAAAGAGAATGATGGAGAGAATTCAAATCTGATGTATTGTAAGAACTTTTGTAAATGCCACAATGTACCCCTAGCACAACAATAAAAAAAGCAGAAAGGAAAAACAATTATATGTGTATGGTAGAAATCAATTTCATGTTTCCTTATATAATTAATATTTGTTTAAACATAAGTATTAAAGCAATCTAATAACTACATTTTCATCACTTTGATCCAGATTTTTTAATTAAAAGCATCAGGGATGGAGATGCACAAGTAATGTTAATTTCACTCTCCCAAGTGGGAACCTGTGGTTAGGAATTTGTAGGGAAGAGATCCCTTCCCTACTCTCCCTACTTCCAGGTTTCTTTTCATTGTAAAATTATTTACCGTTTAATGAAGATGCCAGCCTTTGGAGTGTGGGATACCCTTTTATTCTAGAATCTGCTTTCCCTTCTCAGTTTGCTTTTTTTTTTCCTTTATCAACTTCACATCTCATGTGTAGCCCAATTAAGCTAATACTTTATGTTACAAGGAATAAGGAATTTCACTACCAGATTATTTATTCTTATTGTTGATTCTAGCTTTAAGAATTTTGGAAATTCCTTTTACTAAGGAAATTAAGTTTGAAATTTATGATAGCTCATCCATGAATTTAAAAAAAATTTTTAAGTTTTAATTTAAAACTTTAGGTGCTATGTATCATGAAGGAGTCAGCAAAAACCTAGTCTTTCATGTTGTTGAAATAGAACCGTATGGGTTTTTTTTTTCTTTATTTAAATCTTTGATCCATATTGAATTAATTTTGGTATATTAAGGGTATGGTAGCAGTCTTGCTTTTTTTGGCCATCCAGGTAACACAATAATGATTGATGAATTCACAGAATGTAAGTTTTATAATGCAGATACTTGATATGTTAGTGAAAAGAACACTAATACAAACATGAGAATGACATACCTTGAAATGTCTTACAGTGTGAGGTGAACGACCCCTGTTACTACCATTTTTCCACTGTTTACTAGATATGGTCAATGTCTTGCATCACTAGGGCTATTTGTACTAGAGATGCCTGCATCTCTTTCTACTTAAAAATATTTACAGAAGTATATATGCTGCTGGGAGTATAATAGAGAATAAATTAACATTTAAAGAATGTTCATTGTTGTGTTACTATATATATATATACTCAATAGATGAATTTCAGAAACGTATTAAATTTAAATCATTTGTTTAGTTCCTTTGGCAAGTTTTCTGTTTAAAAGGATTTTACTTTGAATGCTTTTAAAATCATTTTGAAGAGTAAATAATGACTCCCTAATTTTCCTATCATTCAAATGGGAGTTTTCATTTACTAGGCTTCTTTTTTTTTCTTAAAAAAGTTTTTTTTATTAATTGATTCATATGTGCATACATTGTTTGGGCCATTTCTTCCCCCCTGCCCCGCTTCCTTCCAGTCAGAACCTCTTCTGCCCTTTTCTCCAATTTTATTGAAGAGAAGATGTAAGCAATAATAAGAAAGACATAGTGTTTTTGCGAGTTGAGATAAGGATAGCTATACAGAGAGATTCCTAGCATTGCTTCCATGTACAAGTGTATTACAACCCGAATTGATTCATCTCTACCTGACCTCTTCACTACTTCCTGGTCACCTGTCCATATTGACCTCTGTCGTTTTAAGATTACTGTATTAGCTCCTCAAACACTTTCAAATTTTGGGTTTCCTACCTATCCCCATTCCTCCCGTATGTGCTCTCCCCTTAGCATGTGACCCAAGTCCAACAACATTGCTGCATTTGCCCTAGATCTAAAGTCCACATATGAGGGAGAACATATGATTTTTGGTCTTCTGAGCCTGGCTAACCTCGCTTAGGATGATGTTCTCCAGTTCCATCCATTTACTTGCAAATGATAGGCTTCTTAATGCAAGACATACTTGCATAATTCAGATTCTTTTCTAATACAAGAAGAAAATAAAAGAGACTAGAATTTTAAAAGCAAATCAATGTGTATTTTTAAACATGCAATTGTTGGAATACAGATGTAAAGACATTTCCTAAAGATCATTTACATGAATCCAATTTGCTTGCCTATACACGAGAGGCAACATTTTGTGGGTGATTTTTTTCCAAAAGCTAATTTTTCAGCTTTGTAGAGTAGGTGCAAAATGGTATTTTAAAAGCACATATTTAAAAAAAGAAGAACGTGCAGCTTTGCTGAGTACAGATGGAGCCTGTGTCAATTGAAGGCATTTTGCCTAAGGACACAGAGAAAATCACTTTTTCATAAAGACCATAAACTCCACTCATATGTTTCTGTTCATCTTAATTTGTGGAAGGTAGGAAGGAACCAAATAAGGGGCACAATATTTAATTGTTGGAATAATCTCATTGATCAAATTTTGTATCAATTATGCCATAGAATTATTTCAACTTCACATTAGTAATACAACTTTTAAATAAAGGAATATGATAATTTCTGGCTACTTCTTGTTACTTTTATTGATTTTTTTTCTGTTGTGCACAGAAAGTGATTAATTCTATTCTATATTTAAATCATATCTTCAATATCTCCTCACTTTGATCTGTATGGAACTAATTTGATATATGAAGGAGTAGGCTCTTGCTTTATTTTGTGCACAGTCAACACAACACTGCTTATTGATGAATTCATAGAATGTAAGTTTTAGAATGCAAATACCCAATATGTGTTAGTGAAAAGAACATTAATATGAACATGAATAAGACATAGTCCTTGCCTTGAAAGATCTTATAGTTTGTAAGGTCTGTAGTATAGATCTGCATAGTTTAGCATAAAGTATATTAATAATGTTTAAATGTTGACAATAACACTTATTACCTTGCTAGGCCTTGTGCTAAGAGCTGTACAGGCATCTTTTCATTTAAGCTGCAAAATAGAAATAGGAACTGGACAGTATTTGAGAGGTAAGGGTCAAAGCCAAGACCTGAATGTGCATTTTGGGTTTAAGCCTTTTACCACCTACACACATTCTTTATAAAAACATTTATGAGAAGCTGTTAGTTAGAAGATAATGCAAATCCTCATTTACTGAGAAGAATTATGTCTATTACATATTATTATGTGTAAAACTCAGTTTGCAACACAACTCATGCATCAGGATCCTGTTTTGTAAGAATAAATTTGTTTATGTGCAAAAATGGCTGAACATATAGACCCCAAAATGTTTTATTTTTGACATTTGTCTCTACTTTTTAGAAACTTTTTTGTTAGTATATAAAAATTGGACAAGGGGTTTTGTTGTGACATTTCCATATATATGTGCAATATACCTTCGTTTGGTTCATCCCTTTCATTATTCTCTCTTGCCCACACTTCTTAACACTTTGACAACTTTCAATATTCCATATTCATACATGCATAGAAAATACATCAATCATATTCACCCTCCTTCACCTTTTTCATTTACCCTCCCCCTCCTACTAGGGCTCTCCCCTTAACATGACCTGTTTTACATTCCTGTCCTTCATTGTCTCTTCATTGTTCAGAGGACCCCTAAATGTTAATAGTGGTTACCAGTTATTTTTTAATATTTCTCTTTAGTGTCTGAATTTCCTTTTGCAGGGAGCATTTTTTAGTCATGGTTATTTAGGGCAACCAATAATTCTGAAACAACAATAAATAGCAGCACATGGCTGTAAGTGGGATCTTTGGGTTTTAATAACATGAGCTGCTGCACCCCATACAGTTTATAACCTCTCTCTCTCTCTTTGTGTCAGTACTGGAGTTTGAACTCAGGGCTTCAAGCATGTTAGTCAGGCACTTTGCCACTTGAGCCACACCTCCAGCCAATAATCTTTTTCTCCTTATTTTCTTATACTTTTGATTAAAAAGCCAATTCTCATAACTTCAAGTAGTAGAGATAAAATTGTTTCTGTTTGGCAAGAATTTCTCATCAATTTTCTGTTCTCAAGATTAGCTCATTTTGATCTGTTCTCCCTGTGTCACTGAGGGATGTGTTGATGTTAAGCTACAAAAATATCTTACAAATGGACTACACAGAAAGGGAGGGAGGGACATTTACTGATGAGTGACTGGAGTGCAAAGTTGAGACTGAGGTTCATTCTCAGTATCATCAGGGATGGACCATTTTATTTTCTCGATGACTCATTGCCTCTGCTCTTCCCCTTGTGTTAGGCTCGTCAAATCCCGGTTCCTCGTCACTCCATAGAAAGCCCGAACCTATTCCAGCTCCACATCCTCACCCCACTTTTCAGATGGAGAAAGCCCATCACCCTGATCACTCCCAGGAAACCGTGGAGAAGCTTCTTTCCCAAAGAAGTCCCAGCAAATATCTTCTTACTTCTAATCGGCCCAAATAGAATCACCAGTATATTCCTGAACCTGATGACAATTTATCTCCTGCATAACAGGTAAAGTTCATTCCACATATCCTGTCATTTAAAAATCTCAATAATCTGGGCTGGGGGTGTGGCTCAAATGGTAGAGTATCTGCCTACCAAATGCTAGGGCTCTGAGTTCTTAATCCCAGGACCACAAAAAAGATAAATTTTTAAAAAATTAACAATCTGGCCTCATCCACAATTTAACTTTTCCTTTTGGTCTTCTCTCACTATTTCTAGAAAACATCATATTTTTTCGTACCTCCACAACTTTGAAAACACTGTTTCCTTCCATCTGGAAACCCTTCTTTTCATAGACCTGGATAGTTAGATAACATTCTATATCATGCACTTCTGCATACTTATATCTTTTTTCTGTGAATTATAATGTTTATTAAAACATAAGCCAGCAATACTTACATAAATGCATATTGCATTCACGAATTTATTCACTGACCATGGTCTATAGGGTTCTGATGAGCTGGTGCTCACCTAATTCCTCAGTATCACACTCTCTTCCCTTTCTTGCTTGCTTTACTCAGCCACACAACAAATGCTTCATGCTGTTTCCTGTTTTAGGGATTCTGTATACATATCCTCCACCCAAAATGCCCTTTCCCCATTTCTTCACTGGGATAAGTTATACTTATCTCTAGGAGTCTCCATGAATTTCATTTCTTTAGGGAAACTTCCTCTGATTCCCAGAAGGTTTATTCCTCTGGCTTCATACTTTCATAGGACCCTATCCTTTTTTTCTGTAATAATTCAGTTACAGTTATCCGCTTGGTTGTCTCTTTAATGCCTATTTCTCTCAACAAACTCTAAACACTTAACACAGTGACTGGTGCTAGTTGGGCACTCCATTCCATTATGAATAAATCATGGCCTATATTTTTCTCCACAGGGGAAAATTATCTTTTCACCAATTTTTACTGGTTGACAGCCACTGCTTAATCTGACACTGGTTTTGTCATTGGATGAAGCAATGCATCTAAATCATTTCATTAGATTTAGAATTCTTTTTTGAAATAAACCACTGTGGAGTTTTGAAAGTAATTTTACCTCCAGCCCTTTTGCAGTCTTCTGCTCTTGTCCTCTCCATGTCACCTGCCTAACAGGTGAGTTGTTTCTGTCGGATAATATATAAGAAGAAACTCCCATTTGCTAACTGTGTCTTGTCCTTTGGTTCTCTGTCTTCTTTCTCAAGGAATAAGATAGACAATAAGCATTATATGGGTATGTCTTCATTGTACTTGGGCTTTTCCAATCACTATTCCAAATACATCCTGTGTGCAGCACATATTTCGGTCAATGATGAACCAGATACACCACAGTGAGCCCATAAGATTATATTGTGTGGGTGACATGGCAGCTGGGTTTTTATTGCTGTGACAAAATGCCTGATAAAAGAACTTGACAGAGGAAAGATTCATTTGGGGCCACAGAGGTTTCAGTCCATGGATGACTGGCTCCATTGCTGTGGTCCTGAAGTGAGGCTGAGCATTATGGCAGGGAGCATGTAGCAGAACAAATCAGCTGACCTTATAGTGGCAAGCAAGCAGAGTGAGGAGAGAGAGACAGAGACAGAGAACAAAATATACCCTTCAAAGTCCTACCCACAGTGACATACTTGCTCCAACTAGGTCCCACCCATTCATCCATGAACTCAGAAATGAATTAATGCATTGATGAAGTCAGCTCCTTCAAAACCAACCACCTCTCAGTAGTGCCACTACCCGGGGACCAAGCCTTCAACACATGAGCCTTTTTAGTGAACATTTCATATCCAAACCAAGATGGGAGCCATCATAGTTTATATAAATAAAAGCTCTGATGTTCATACAGTAACAAAAACGCACTTAATGAAGCATTTCTCAATGCATCCACATAGTTAAACTACTTATAGTTAAGTATATAAACAGGCCATTCTCTTAGTTTCAAATGAGATCTAGTAAAGTAATATTTTGTGTCAAATTCCAAAAATCCAATTAGCTATTCAAGTAGACTCCAAAATGTTTGGCCATTGTTTTCTGAATATTTAGAGATATAATTACTCAGAATCTTATAATATTTAAACATAGGCTACAGAATTTCAGAATAAATTTTAGAGAAATTAATTTCTGTATATTCTTATTGATCTTAGATTATACTTTTTTATGTGGTCTATAGACACAAATACTACTGTTCTAACTTTAAAACTAGGGAAATGGGAATTTTTTCAATAACCCCACTCTATTTGGAACAATGGAAATGTCCTAAATTTTGCTGCTTAATATGGTAGTACTAACCACATGGCTATGGAGCTCTTGAAATGTGACTAGTGTAGAAGAGAAACTGAGTTTTTAATTTAATTTAAATTGGTTTGAATTTATAGTCACATGTAGTTAGTGGCTACTGTATTTCATGGCATAGCTTTATATACTCACAGGGATGTAAAATAGACTTCTGGATTTGCAAAAGCAGAGTTAAGAAATTATTGTTCATTTTGGTCTTTTCTGCCCTCATTTCTCATTTAGGTGAGGGGACAATTCAAAAGCAGACACTTATTTCTAATAGGATGTCCTGACAATGCAGAACATTCCATTCCCTAAAAACTACCCATCATGTCATCTGAAACACTGAAAGACAGACTTCTACCAAAATAATTCTTTAAGCTTGTTTAAACAGATATGCTGTCTTCCTTTTCTCTCATAAGTCTCAGATGCAAGAATGTTTAAAGGGTTCCGAATCATACCAATAATGTAAGTAAGTATTGTGGCTGAGCATTTGTGGAAATATTGCACATCCATCCAACTCATCACCTGTTAAGTCACATCTTTGTTTAATTTGCAAAAATGAAATGATTCATAGTCATTTCATTCATGAGAATTGCTGCCAGTTCATTTCTGGGAGTTCAATCTCGACTTCTGGAATTGAAACACAAGTGTCTTGTTATAAGCAACCTATAAGTAGGAGCTTTCAATCTTGTTTCTCCTTGGAGAAATATCAGTAATTTCATATTTGGCCTAATAAATCAATTTCTGGAGGAATATTTGTTGACGTCATTTTTTATATTTCCCACAGGTTTGCAATGAAAAAATAGCACAATCATATTCAAAGGGTTAGATTAGCACTGGTAGTGTCGTTCTGCCTGTTGGGGCCCTCAGTCCTCTGTATTTCCTACCCTAGCATAAGAGAAATGCATTTCTGAAAGGCAGATTTGGAGTTAGGCTGGGCAGAGGAGCTGGAAATTCATCTCTTTAAAGCCTTGATTTCATCATGTCCATGTTAAATTGTGGCTGTTGTTTGCTACACAAGGCCAATGTCTCAGCCCGTATTCAAAGCTCTCCATAACCATGAAAGAGAGCTAGACTTTACAAGGTGAACCACGCAAAGGTCCTTCTTTCTCACATTTAGAATTTTATATTCATAAATTTTGAGCAAAATTAACATCAAAGGCAGCCTTGAAGACAAAGGAAGAAGGAGAAACATGAAGCATGAGTAATCTGAAAAAGACAAGTTTTCTGTCTGGAGTTCATACTGCTGTGATTATATGTTTAGGAAACTGTTCCATAATGTTTTGCTATGTCCATAATTTAATTTTGTTGTGATATCAAGGTAATACTGGCTTCATAGAATGAGTTTTACAGCATTCCTTCCCTTTCTATTTTATGAAATAGTTTGAGAAGTATTGGTGTTAGTCCTTCCTTAAAGATCTCGTAGAATTTGACAGTGAATCCATCCAGTTCTGTGCTCTTCTTCCTCAGAAGACTATTACTGCTTTAATTGCATTGCTCACTAAAGATCTGTTTAAGTGGTTGATATCCTCTTGGTTCAATTTTCTTAGGTCAAATGCATCTACAAATTTAGCCATTTCTTCTAGATCTTCCAGTTTGTTAGTATATGTTTTTGAAGTATTTCCCAGGATTTTATTTATATTTGTTGTGGTTATCCCCCTTTTTATCTCTGATTTTTAATTTTGGTCTTCTCCTTTCTTCTGCTTCTTTGGTTGATTTGGATAAAGTTTCATCAATTTTATATATCTTTTCAAAAACCAGCTTTTTATTTTATTGACTCTTTGTATTATTTTTTGGTCACCATTTCATTAATTGCTGTCCTAATTTTTATCGTTTCTTTCTACATACTAATTTTGGGGTTGCCTTGCTCCTATTTTTCTAGGTGCTTGAGATACATGATTAGGTTATTTGTTTGAGATCTCTGCCTTTTTTTTTCCTTATTTAGGTACTCATAGCTATAAATGTTCCTCTTAGCACTGCCTTTGCTCTATCCCCAAGGCTTTCATAAATTGTGTTTTAATTTCCATTAGGTTCCATAAACTTTTTATTCCCCTCCTTATTTCTTTGATGATCCATTGGTTGTTCAACAATGCATTGTTCATTCTCCATGTGTTTCAATATTTTCTGTAGTTTCTTTTGCTATTGATTTCTAATTTTATTCCATTCTGGTCTGATAGACTATAGGGGATTATTTTAAAATTTATTTTGCTTGTTAAGATTTGGTTTATGTCTTTATGTTAAAACTTGCTCTAAAATATGATCTCTTTTGGAGAAAGTTCCATGGGCTGCTGAAAAGGATGTATATCATGTAGCTTCTGGATAAAATATTATGTAGATGTCTGTTAAGTTCACTTGGTATATAGTGTCATATGGTTCTGAGATTTCTTTGTTGATTTTTTTTGTTTGGGTGACCATCTATTGGTGAGAGTGATGTATTGAAGTCTCCCACTATTATTGTCTACCTGTGTACATGCAGTGTTTATTGAATGAAATTAGGTGTGCCAACATTTGGCAAATATATGTTAACAATTATTATCTTCTCTTGATGGATTGATCCCTTTATTAATATGAAGTAACTTTCTTTGTCTCTTCTAATTTTTGTTTGAAGTCTGTTCTATTTAGATATGAGCATAGATACTCCTGCCAGCTTTTAGGATCCATTTACTTGGAAAATCTTTTTTTCATCCTTTCACCGGAAGCCAGTTTGTCTTTGTCAGTGTGATACATTTTTGTAGGCAACAAATGGTTGGGTGTTTTTAATCCAACCTGCTGTTCTATGTCTTTTGATCAGAGAATTGAAACCTTTAACATTCAGTGTTAATATCGAGGTGTATGTAGCATTTCCTGTCATTTTGTTGTTTTGTGATGTCTGCTTTTTTCCTAATCTTCATTTGCTAATCTACTTTCCTAGTGGGATTTAGTCTTCTGTGTATTTTCCTGGTTGCATTCTCTTCTCTGTATAGGATTCTTTTAAGTATCTTCTGCAGTGCTGTTTTAGTTGTCATGAATTTCTTTTGTTTTTGTTTATTGTGGAATGTTTTCATTTCTCCTTCAATTATGAAGTATACCTTTGCTGGATAAATTAATCTAGGTTAACAGTTATTTTCTTTCTTCTTTTTTTTTATGGTATTGGGATTTATGGCATGGTATCAGGGCCTCATGCTTGCTAGATAGGTGCTCTACCACTTGAGTCATTTCACTAGCCCTAACAGTTATTTTCTTCCATGGTTTAGAATATATCATTTTATGCCTGCCTTATTTTTAGAGTTTCTGCTGAGAAAATGGTTATTTTGATGGGTTTGCCTTTATATGAGACTTGTTATTTCTTTCTTGCAGCTTTCAATATGCTTTCTTTGGTCTATATATTTAGTGTTTTAATTTTAATATGTCTAGAGATGTTTCTTTTCTGATCTTATCTGCTTGGTGTTCTGAAAGCCTTCTATACCCAAATGACTCTCTCAAGATTATCTGCTATTTTGTTATTGAATATGTTTTCTATGCCTTTAGCTTATACCTTTTCTCCTTCCTCCATGCCCTTGATTCATAGGTTTTGGTCTTTTGATGGTGTGCCAGAGATCTTGCATGTTGTATTTATATTTTCTTAGTATTTTTTGTCTTTTTCTGATTGATCTAATTCCTCAATTTTATTTTTGGATCATTGATACTCTCTTTTCAACTTCTTTAATTCTATAAGAAGGGCTTTCAACTGAGTTTTTATTTGGGTTATTTGGTTTCCAATTTGAAATTTTTAAAGGATTTCTGAGTCTTCATTGAATTCCTCTTTTATATTCTGCATTATCTTCCTTATTTCATTCAGTACTTTATATGAATTTTCTTTGAATTCATTCAGCTGTTTATTTCTATCATCTTTGAATTCATTAAGGTGGTTTTATATATATCCTCTTCAATTTTATTGATCATTCAATAAAACTCTTTTGAGTTTGTTGTTTGAAATTTTATTCATTTCACTGTTGTTCGTGTACTTTATTGTGAGATTCTTGACTTTTGGAAGAGACATGTTGCTTTGTTTTTCATCTTACGTGTGTTTCTACATTAGGATTTATGCATATGAGGCCATGTTATTAGTTGGAAGCTTTAATCACCTGTAGTCTTTCAGTTGAAATATTCTCAGTGTTCAAGTAGGACAATATAGTGGCTGGGTTGAGGTGCCATTTCTCACCATTGGACTGGGGGCTTATGAGTCAGCAGCCAAGCATTCACCCACATGCTCTAGGCACCAGGGCTGATCCTCAGCTCTGCTCTGATTGAAGTAAATTTAGTGGAGTCTCTTGTAGAAGGGTAAGTTCTCCGTTTTGAGAATTTTTACTATAGAAGTTCTCCTTACTTGTGGTTTTGGAGCCACCGTTTGCCACAGGAAGTTTTATAAGGTATGGGCTGGACGGGTTCCCACTTGTTCCGCATGCCCCTTGGTTTGTGTCCCCAGGAGCAGCAATACCTAAACCTCAGGGTGACCCCTGAGTGCATCAGAGAGTGGGAGTCTGAGCTCAGGGCTCTGACCCACCTAGCAGTCAATGCAGGCAGCCAGGAGGCAGGACCTGGAGGCCAGATTCTAAACCAGCCACAGGCTCAGTGCTTTGTTTCTGCCTGATCCTCAGGTGATGAAACTCCCTCAGGAGGGCAGTCTGTCACAGGGCTATCTGGCTTACTTTGTGAAGGCATCTTCAGCTTCCTTTTCCTCTCCCAAGGAGCTGGGGATGGGCCTAGCTCATGTGCTCGCTGCTTTTATCTGCTACTTCAGTTTCTCTGTGCTTTTCTTCTGTCCTGCCACCTCTCTCATAATTCCTGATTCTCTTCTTGTCTTTCTTTCTTCAGAATATAGTCTCTCCTTTTTTGCTTAACTCTTCTCATTCGTGGAGTCAAAACAGTGGGTACTTCTAATCTGCCATTCTGCTTGACCTCCTCTAGCATTTCTTTATTAACTTTTTCATTGTACTTGAAAAGTCAAGGACATTTTCATCAACACACTGCCTGGACCAGGAAGAGTGTGACTCTGCATGAGACAACAACTTATCACACTGTTTTATGATTGCCTAGGATTGTGCCTGTGACCCTGTTGAACTGATAGAATGCTAGAAAAAAGAGATTATAGAGTTTCACCTAGGAACTAGGAGCTAGGGTATGCATTAGCACATAACCAATGGTCAAACAATCAGTGATCACTTTAAGAAATAGTGGATAAACTAATTTGATGAAATTTACTTTTGTCCAGCAAAGAATCTTGACTGACATTTGGTCTGGTTTAGTCTACAAATTAAGATTTACTTGATCAGTTTACATATGTAGGCCCAATCCTCATGAAAACATGAAACATTTCAGGAAGTAGATAAAATTAGACCTAAGATTGAAATGGAAAAATTAAAGAGAGCCATTGACTACTAATGGCTTTATTGTTCTACTCAGGAACATTATAGAGCTTTCAAGGTTTTAAACCTAAAGAAATATCCTAACAGTTGAATTTCAGGCACAATAGAGAGCTATTTTCAGGCTTCTTGATATTGCTTAATTCGTGCTCAAGAGGAAGCTCTTTCTTTTGGAAGCTCAACTAATGTCCCTACTTCCCCACCCAGGAACAAGAACAAGGCAGCTTCAAACCCTAGGAACACAGACAAGAAATCCTCTCTGCTCATATTGCAGATGTGTTTCTTCTATTCTTTGGAGTAGAGCTCATCAACCAGGTTGAGACATGTCAAGGCTGCATTCCACAGAATTTTTCCTGAATCTTGAGCCCACATATAAATCAGACACCTTCACACTGGCTTTCAAGAGAAAAGTTGACATTTTAGTGTTTTAAATGCTCACATCTTCTGGTTCAAAGGCCAACTGAAAAGTAAGGCAAGTGTGTTTTCCAATTATCTTCCTCCTTTGAGCCAAAGAGGTGTTTTTCTTTGCACTCCATTTACCTGGCTATGACTTGGCTTGTAAAAAAAAAAAAAAAAAATTAGCTCTCTTTAAGGGCTGGGAAAATTGGCATTGGTGATTTAACGTAAGTTAGTTAAAAGGTAATTTAGCTGCCATGAGCCACAGCTAATTTATTTAGGGAATTATTACTATTCATTGTTCATTAAGTTTTATCTTTCTGAATTTCCACTGATGTAGCATGATGTGTTACTAGGAAAAATATTATGGTTTTAATTGCATTTTGGCATCTTAAAAGACTATTTCACACTGCTTAACATCTGCAGTCAACAGATGTTTAAACACAACTCCCTCAATGACTAGAATCTGGCAAAATGTGTAATTGTTGGAACAGCTTAAAATTCTAAATATACTTCTAGGAATATGATACAGGCAGATGAATTACTACTTGTATGTACTTTATATTAAATATTAAAATATAATATATCCCATCTCTTTCAGAGATGGCAAGTTTTAGGGAAAGAACAGGACAGCCAAGAGATGATTCATTCCACTACACCAAAGATCTTCTTCAAGTGGGGTTGTGTCTATGGTCATTGCCAACTGAAGTGAGGTCCAGTTGTGAAGTGCTGCTATTTGTTCTGGTTAACTCCACAGGGATAGCAGAAGCAAAGCTGATAGACAGACAAATTGTCCCTTTTGCTTCCCCTTTTGGTATCCTTCTTTCTCTGACTCAGATCCTCAGACACCTTCATGAAGATAGACTAAGATGAATTCATCAAGCTTGACTTCAAAGTAATTAATCAATCTTAAGTTAATTCAGGCAAAGATTCATTCACTCACATTATTGTGGATATGTGTTTGTGTGTGTGTGTGTGTGTGTGTGAGAGTGTGTGTTTATCTAGACTCTTAGGAGGCAGGGGAGCAGAGAAGAGAAAAGATGGCCCAATTAATGATTGACCAACCATCTGTCATGGTTACTACAGCTTAAAAATATCCAGAGGTAAACATAAATTTCAATCATGACTCTTAGCAGTTTATTCCCACTGTCACTGATAACTCAGGTTTTAGTAGAGATTTGTTTGGCATTCCATTGCTGAATTAAACTCCAATAAAAACCCCATTTCCACATGTAACTTCTAGGAGGCTGTAGCAGAAAAAATGGATAAGTTCACATTATCTATCCCTGGACAGTTGAATGTTCATATCACAGAAGGTGTAGGGTATTGGAGATTCTGACTACAATATGAAGACATATCTCTGCCTGAGGTCATGATGTCATTCTCTTCCCTGACCTCCAATAACTTAAAATCCTATTGAAGACAGACGATTCAAACATTTAAATAATAGAATAATATGACTAAATGTGCTGGTTAATTTTATCTGTGAACATGGCTAGGGTATGGTGCCTTGTTATTTTGTCAAACACCAATTTAAATGGTGCTGTATTTTTTTAGACGTTTTTTTAAATAAGTAGATTTAGAGTAAAGAGTTTAATCTCTATACTGTTGGTGGATGTCATCCAATCAGTTGAAGGTCTTAAGAACAAATACTGAAATTTCCCAAAGAAGAAGGAATTTGAACTCAAGGTTGCACTATAGAAATCCTGTCTGAGGCTTGCTGTGGTGGCATGTACCTGTGATGTCACGCATTTGGGAGGCTGAGGCAGGAGGATCAAGAGTTTGAGACTAGCCTGGCCTATATAGTAAGAGAAAAAAGGAGAAAAGAAAGGAAGGAAGGAAGGGAGGAAGGAGGAAGGAAGGAAGGAAGAAAATTTTGTCTGAGTTTCCAGCCTAACCTGCCATGTGTGCCCTAAGGATTTTATTTTGTGTTATTTTATTTTTGAGGTGTTGGAGGTTGAACCCAGGACCTTGTATCACTTGAGCTGTGCTCCCAGTCCTTTTGTTTTCATTTTGTTTTTAAGATAGGGGATTGTGTTAATTTTGCCTGGGATGATCTTGAACACTCAAATTCTCCTGTTTCCCCCTTCTGAAAAGCTGGAACTCTAGAGTGTACCACCAGGCCTGGCTTGCCCTGTAGAGTTTAGATGGAAGACTACAATATCAAATCTTAATTTCCTGCTTCCAGTTTACCTTACAGATATGGACTCACTGGCTCCAACAATGCCTGAGCCAATTACTTGAAGCCCTCTCTCTCTCCTTCTCTACACACACACACACACACACACACACACACACAGAGTTTTCTAGAGAACCCTGTTAAATACCAGCAAGTGTTTAACATCTAGATTCAGAGCATATGACTGTCACCAGGAAGAGGTAGAGAAGCTTCACAGAGAGATAAATAGGTTTAAGCTAGGAGAAGGGCAGTGTAGTGGCTCAGGAAGAAGGAGTAGCAGCTTGTACGAAGAACAGAAGATTGGGCCTGTGTCACAGAGGGGTCTGTGGAATGTGTTAGCCTAATAGCTGGGAGGTTGTGTGTTGGAGAGCACTGGATACTAAGACTGTATGGATTGGTGGGACCTGAGGACTGATGTAGAGAAAATGCTCATTCCTTTTTCTTCCATTCAAGAAGCTTAAACGGAATTATTGTATCTTTCACAATTTTTCATCTTTTCTGTAGCATTGTGACTACATAGTCCACCAGGTCGTCTGCAGATATTCCTGGCTATGACCATAGCTTCTGTCCTTCTTAGCCATCCCTACAGGTCTTTTTCTCTTCCTTAGAGGGATTCTGGCCAAAGAAATCTAACAAGAATCTCAAGGAGACCTGGAGAATGCATGGGTGTAAAAGTAAAGTCTCAACATTGAAGGAAGTAGAGTATTCATTTCTGAGAGAGCAGAAAATTTCAGCGCATTCAAGAAATCCAAAAATTCAGGTCCTACAGGGGTGAGCACCAAGCCCACTTGAGTATGAAAATCTTTCTACTGATGTTTAAATGAATAAGCTGGATCCACATCTCGTGGTCAGAAATGGAGCTTTTTGTCAATGAGCCTGTCCCTCTGGAGAGGTCACCACCAGATTGAGAGGGTGGGATAAATTAATGAACATTAAAATTCATGATATTAGAAAAATACTTAAGAGGAAAGAAAAATCAAAACTATTCATGATTCTACCACTTAAAAATTACATTATGTAAGATGTGATATTCTCTCTGAACATTCAGTCTCATTACTTGTAGTGAATATGAATGTGTAGTTACTACATAAAATCAAATCCAATTCTGAGCCTGTAGCCACTCTTCATCTTTTCAAGTGACTGGGAATTCCCTGTCAGTCATTGTCACACTCAGGGATGGACAAGTGTATTGGTGTTTTGTGTATCATTGAGTTCAAAGGAGGTTTTGTCAGCCATGGGACTTGTCTACTACATTTACTACTGAGATGTCCATGCTCTCAGACTACAGGATCACTTTCATTCCTGGGTCCTCAGCTGCCTCCTATAAAGTCAGGAAAATTTTCGATGAAGTTCCCAAGGCCAGTCTCCCTGAGGTCTTCTTCCTCTTGAGATTGCTCGAGAACTCACAGACTTCAATCCCATTTCCATTTCAAATCCCTTCCCCTCTCTCTCCAGCACTCTAAGACACCAAGTATTATCTCCTCAATGAGTTTAGGTTTTATATAATTCAGGACCAGAATTGGAAGTCTCTTGCAGAAACTTTGGCTTTTGGCCCTAGACAATTATTTCCTTTGTGGCAAGAGGCCACAAAAAAGCCTTGACCATCTGCTTACAATGGAGGGAGGGAGGAAACTTGAGGTGGACAAATGCAAGTTAATGTCCCCCAAATTATGCAACCACACATTGTTAACAAGTTTGATGTGTATCTTTCTAGAATTTTCTTGGGCTTACAAAGAAAATATCTCCATATAAGCTTTTCTTTTTTAAGCAAAAAGGAAATCATACCATATTTGTGTGTTTTCACTTAGTATAGCATGGATATCTTTGTAGATTATCTTCATTTTATTCAATGACATTGCATTGATAGATACTCAGGTGGCTTCCCTTGCTTTTATTCTCTTATAGACAGTGTTGTACTGTGCACATATATGCATGTCTTCATGCAATTTTCTCTATCACTGTTTTTTAGACGTGATCTGGTTGATCAAGTGGCTAATAATTTGTTTTTGTTTTTGTCATTGTGGGAATTGAACCCAGGGCCTTACGCATCCTGGGCGAGGACACTACCACTGAACTACATCTTTAATCCTTGTTTTTTATTCTGCTTTTTAAGCTGGGGTTTTTCTATGTTTCTCAGGCTAGCCTCAAACTTGTGATCCTCCTGTCTCTGCCTCCCTGTGCTGGGATTAGCAGTTTGTACCAACATGGCAATGCCAATGGCTAATAAATCTTAAACTCTAGTTTATTTGAAAACTGCACCATAGTTCTCCATTTCTCAACACTGTAGGCCCTGGCTAAATCTGGTGGGTTGGTTAGCACATAATGGTTTTTGAGAAAGATAGAGCCCTAAACTGAGTTTCTCAAAGTCATAACCTTAATGATTTTAATAAAGGTGGATAAGGTGGTACAGAAATTATTCCAAACACCTCCTTAAAGTGCTTTAGTGAGTTGGAATCTCTATTATCAGTGTTCAGGATCAAAATCCTATGCTTTAGAGTTCACCAGCTAAGGGACTCTGGACAAGTCTTTCCCACTCTAGGGCTCAAATAGATTATTTATAAAATGGACATGGGACAGACAAATGATATCATGGGAACTTTCTGCAGTGATATCACACGTGCACACGTTATTTTTTCTCTGAGTCCACAAATATACAATGTCCTAGGCTGGTAACTAGCATCTGTCTGTGGATGTATGGCAGTCTTTGGACTAGATTAACCCTGCCACACCTCTTCAGATTCCCACTTTATATTTTAGCATTAACTTGTATTTCTTCCTGAAGCAGACCCTGGGACAAACATTTGAGATTAAGAGGTTTAAATTTAGGAAGTGCAAGAAAGACCAATAAGTAAGGAATGGGGAAGCAATGAAGTAAAGTGAGGTGGCCTCTATAAAATGTGTTACCAAGTCAAATGAGTTCATTCCTTAAAGGCAATGCCAGGGCACATACCTCAGCCTGAAGAGTAAAGGAGATGGGGTATTTATACATCAATTCTTATCAGCACACCCCAGTGTGCTAAAGTATTAATTGCCAGAACATTTAGCCCACCAATAAATGCAAAGCTACCTCCCTTGATTTAGAGAAAAGCCTTCAGGTCAAGAATGGGAGAAGAGCTGGACACTGGTGGCTCATGCCTCAATCCTAGCTACTTGTGAGGCAGAGATCAGGAGGATTGTGGTTCAAGGCCAGCTCAGGCAAATAGTTTGTGAGATCCTATCTCAAAAATACCTGACGTAAAAAAGGGTTAGTCGAGTGGCTCAAGTGGTAGAACACCTACTTGCCAGCATGAGGCCCTAATTTCAAACCCTAGTACCACCAAAAAAAAGAAAAATGGGAGAAGAGTTCTCCAGAAAACAACTAAGGTATATAGGCATGACACTAGCAGTATCTGCTGCATAACTATCACTGACCTTTCACACCCATGTTGTCTTACTCTTCTATACCTTTGCTTACCTTGTTGTTTTTCCTTTCTTTTTCTGATTAATTTGTAATGCTTAGACTTCCTAGATTGTGTCCTGCCTCTGCTACTTGCTAGCTGATTGACTTTGAGCACATTACTTAAGCTCTCTGTGCCTCAGTTTCCTGATTTGAATAAGAGCCAAAGTGATCATTCTTATCTCATGAAACAGTTGTTAGGATTAAAGGGTAAGGGTGGAAAGCACTTACAGCAGTGTCAGTTATTAATAAGTGTCAGTTACATATACTACCTTTATCCCTGAGACCTCAGGTTGGGTTAACAGCTCAAGTCTCTTCATAACACTCGATGGTGGCATTTTCCATACACCAGTTTTTCTCTCCTATGAAGAATGAGTTCTCCAGGCAACATCATGTCTTACTCAGCTCTCCATCTCCTGTGATTAGTGCAGGGCCTAGCTTGCCATCCTGTTGACAGGTGATACATGGAGACCTTGACTTCACTCATTGTCAGATGAATCTTTTGCTTTAAAACTGATCCTGAGTAAAATGTAAATGTCACCAAACTGTAGTAATAAACATCCTTTGTTATAAAACACATGTTAACCTCTTGCAGCACACACACACACATGCCTATACCACTTTTTAATGTTTCTGATATCAGGTTGAGACAGACTTAACACTGAAATGATTTTTTTAAATCCTACCTGCCTTTATTTTATAGTAAGTTGTTACTAAAAAAATAGTAGACTCTGCTATTCAAATTGACCATGTGTGGTTTAGTCCTCAAAGTAAAGAATAATTTAGAAACAATTCTCAGCTCCTCTTCAATAACAGAGTAGTTTCCTGGGGTCCCTCACCCATGCTGTGGATTTAATTCTCCTCTCCTTCTTCTAACACAGGGCTAGGAGTTGATTCTGCTAAATATCACTACATATCAGTCTCATCCCAATCAGATCAAGCATGAGCAAGGTAGACTTACGGGCTCCCAAGGTGGACAGGAAACAGCTACATTGAAACAGCTACACTAAAGCCATGTTGAACAGAGATCTGAGGGTCAAAGCAAAGAGGCCAAGTCATATGTCAGGAGGTCAAAGGAGCAATCAAAGTACAGAAGACAAAGTTCAGGAAAGGAATAAGAGGAACAAGAAAGTGGGAATATAGTGTAGAGGTACAGACCCTGTCAGATCTTTCCTGTATTAGATGACAGCTGTGTGACATGTGAGTGAGGTGGTAAGGAAAGGATACCCCAATACCATGATCCAGGGCAGAGGGGACACTGATTATGAACCAAGGACTTTGGGAGGGTTTAATTGGGGGTTAATTTTGGTTAGAAAAAAAAATTTTAGAACATGGGCTTGCAATATTACTAACCCAGAAAAAAAAAAACTTTGTCAAAAAATATTATCATAAAAAATCCCATATTTGAATCCAAGCAACAATTTTGACAAGCAAAATTTCAGCACATGCAATACAGATAATATCCGTGGGATGTTGTGAGAAATCATTGATAATAAGATAATGGTAGCCTTGATCTATTGCATACTTAATATGCACCAGGCACAATACTAGGGGATTTACACACTTATTTCTTATGGTCAGCCTACAAGACAAGCATCACTTTTCTTTTACAGATGGAAATTGAGTCTCAATATGACTAGGTAACTTGTGCCAAGTCCCATAGCTAGAGAAAATACATAAAGCACTATTCAGAGAACACAATGGATATTCTATGTGAATACATGTGAATTATCTCCTTTTGCTCTGCCTGCAGTGCTAGTCATATATGATTTTTCAATTGCCTGATTATTGAAGAAAAAATCTTAGAAGAGTGTTCCTTCTCTGCTGGGCTAGGATGCATTTAACTATCATCATGTTCTTTGTGAGTCTGATAGCCTCTTAATCCACTGAGGCCATGACCTTATTGTAATGTGTTGACTTCCTCTGCCGCCAGTGTTTCTCAAGGGACCTCCATCTGCATTTGTTTATGGCTGTCTCTCTCAGTGACATTTCCTCCTTTACCTGATTCCCAAGATAATTGGTTTCTCATCTCAGCTTGAGCAGCCTGAGAGATAATGTCAAAATCAATCAATCCTTTGACAAGCTTTGTAAATACAATCCCTCAGCTTTGCATAAAGGATATCTCTACTGTCCAGTTGTCATGGGAGTCAAGGGCCACTAAGAAGAGAACATGAAATCTCATGTATATGGGGACTTTAGCCTCATTAGCATCTGAGTCCCAGTGTGGGAAGATCAGAGTGGAGAGATGTCATCCCTTGGGACTTCTGGGAGCTGCAGGTGGGACTTGGGAGCCTTTGATCCAATGTGGATAACCAGAAGCTTCTTTAGAGAACAGCCACAGTAACCATTTTGTCTCCTCTTCTCTGTCATATGGCCTTCTGTGTAGAGGGAGCCAGGGATGCCTTAAAGCTAAAATCTCATGGTTATGTCTTCTCTCAAAACACAGCTAGTAGACTAGTAAGCCACCATCACCCAGAGGCTGATTGTAGTCTGTTGTGGATTTGCCTTATAAGGTGTTTTAAAATTTTGAAATAGCTGCAACATTTTTAATGAGTTTTCTAAGCATGGCAGCTCATACCTGTATTCCTAACTATGAGGGAAGCATAGGTAGGAAGACAGAGGTCTAAGGCCATCCCCAGGGAAAAAGCACAAGGCCCCATGTTAAAAATAACCAAAAGCAAAAAGGGCTGGAGGTGTGGTTCAAATGGCAGAGCACTTGCCTAGCAAATTCAAAGCCCTAAGTTCAAATGCCAGTACTGCCAAAGTAATTAATAATAATGACAATGATGATGATTATTAAATAAATGAGAATGTCCAGATTTCTGGCTTCTCTTTAAAAGTCACAACTGATAATCCTGGACTGGCATTTCCATGGGCAAGGGTAGGCTGAATATAATGAAGCCTCTTCAGATGGGGCAGGCACTCTCTTGTGTGCCCTGGTCCCCACTTGGCCCCATGCTTACTTAAGATAACTTGTGGTCCCCTGGGCACTTGAGTTTTGAATGAAGGAATGGGAAACAAAATAACAATGCAGTTTAAAGGCTATAACCTAACTGGTTTATAACAGGAAAAGTAAATGGCATTGTATATAATTAATTATTGGCATTTTATATTATTGTTCCAGTTTTCATAAAGAGAAATGGAAATCAGATTGGTTAATTAACATCCTCAAAGTCACATAGTTGGTAAGTGGTAGCACCATCATTTACAGTTGGTTCTCTCACGTGTTGTGTTATCACAAAATTCCACTCTGCCTTTCTACACAATGGTCTGCCTGGGATCAGCTTCCCCCAGTGGAGGATGCTCACATCCTCAGGGCACTTGATAATCTGTCAGATACCTCCGAGTTAATATTGTACAAGTCACCACACTTGTGATACCAGGAAAATCCAAGTGGAGACTTGCTTTTCTCCTTTGCTGGCTGGCATCCTCTCTGCTCTCTGATGAGAATACCTGCAATGATATTCAAAAAGGACAGGAGAAACTTCTTTGTATATCTCTGGGGTTACCATTTGCATTAAGGAAAAAGAGGCTGGATGACTCTCAGTTCAGCAATTCAGCAGCCATTTGTACTTCACATCACTGGCCTGAATTTTTAGCTTCATTAAATTCTTTCAGGTCATCTGGTCACAATCTTTGCAGTTGCCTGAGTACATATTTATGTCCCATGTGTTACTGCCATTTCTAAACTGTGCTTTACTGCTTCTACCTCTTCCTCAACCTTAATTGATCTTACAGTACTTCCATTATTATTTTAAAAGTCTTCTCTTTCTGAGTTATTTCTAATAGCCACAGGAGTTCCTGCAGATAGATATACATACATATATATATAATGGTGTAAAGACTGAATGCCTAATTCCTTTCCCACAGACTGAGTTTTCTCCCGGGTGGTGCTTTATTCCCCCGTGCAAATCCTGGCAATCTTGCCTGCACCGAGCATGACTGGGTCTGAGTGAGAAGTGATGGTTGGAGCTCAAATTCAAGTTGGAACTCCTAAAATCTTAGGTGGTAATATTTTATATAGTTTATCATGTAGGTTTATCACGTAGCTTCAGGCAGACACATTATAACTTAAGTTTTCCCTTAGGTGCTTTGTATGCACCTTCAGTGTCCTCATTCCTAAAGAAGCAAGACTTGTGACTTGTGACTTGGGGGGTTGGACTCCAGCACAATGGGGACTGAGTAATCCAGAGTTACAAGACTCTGCAATAGGTGGAATTTCTTGAGTGATCATAAGCAGCAAGGAGAAAATGGAAGTAGAATCCCATGACAGAGTTATAGCTAGGTCTTAGGAAGAGACTGAGGCAGTGAATTTTGTCTTATTTCTGTCTTCCTCTGCAGACTGCTTTTATCTGACTGTCTGCAAATTATCTCTGCCTCCCAGTTCACAAGGCAGCATACAGTCATCCCACCACTCTTAGGTTTACGTATAATAGTTTCAGAAATATGCAAGACTTTTTAAAATTCCTATTAGGAAGAACCTTATTGTTTCTGTTTAAGATAGTGTTCACCTCTGATCCAGTCAACTTTACCTCATCCACCCAGTCTGCACCTATGGACCAAAGATAATCCTCAGAGAAAGTCAGTGTGAGCTGTACAGTCATAAACACATCCATTATACCCCATCATATTTTTTCCAACTTCCCACATTCTTTCGTACCTGAGAAGATGTTGAGTTACAGAGGAGCAATACTTAAGAGAAACAGTGAAGTCTAGCAGAAAACCTTAGTAGCTAATATTTACTGAGCATTTCTTTGTATCAAATATTAGATTAAGCACAAATGTTGGATTGAGTGCATCATAGGAATGGATTCATCTATTATATACAGAATCTTGCCACGGTTTAGTGTTACGAAGACACTAGGCTTAGGGGTGCTGGCTGGACCAAGGTCTATGTGAAGATTAGAGTTCAAATCATATACTTTTAATCACTGTATATAGAGCCAGACAACACTGATTTTTGAATCTTGAGGTTGCCACTGGCTATGTGATTTTGGACTAATCTATCTGAGCCTCAGTTTCCTTACCTATAAATGGAGGTAAAAATGTCTATTCAATTAAAAATATTAAGTTTAACCACTAAGGTTAAGCTTATTTTCTTCCATGTACCTGGGTTTTCCTGCCTTGTCAAAATACACCTGCTCTTCTTACTCTCCCTGACTTTAAACAAAACCACCAGAGCCCCTCACTTACCCTTCTAATCACCACTTATCAACCGAGATCAAATAAGCTCAGATAAATGACAGGAAGCAGGATTGGGAGTCAGAAGACTTGGACTTGAATCTTACATTATCATGACACTAATGCTTGAATGAAGACTTTTTATAGTTCTGAATTGGCCTATCTGTAAAATAACATGGAATTGGTAGAGGTGGTGATGTGTGTATGTGTGTGTTCATTGTAAGTATTAAATTAAGAGACATAGGAGAAATGTTCTAGAAGCTTTAGGGTATCACAAGTGGAAGAGATTAGTATTAAGGCAGAAAGCCCTGGAATGACCTTTTGGGCTGTTGCCTGGTTCCCAGGATGTTTTAGAAAGGCTAATGTTTTAAGTATTTTCATACTCTTAGTTTGTAGCTGCAAAAGTTTACATGTCTTAGTTTTTAGGTGGCAGTAGTTTTGAATTTAGGATGTGTCTTTTAAGTTTCTTTATAGAACTAAGTGATGATGGATACCTACTAAATGCTAGATTTACAGATAAAATTCAGTCTTTTATGCATCTGTCTTTTATGGTTTTTGTTGTAGTATTTCTCAGTATTCTGGAGACTTCTTAACAATGGGGGTAAAAGCCTTTTCAAAATCTCAAAAAGCCTTCTCTAAATGCAGAAGTATTGTTAATTTTATAGGAGGTGCTATTACTAATAATACTAGGCAAATTTATGAGTATTAATGGAAAAAATAATTATATAAGCAAGCATGCCTTTATTTCTGTTTTATTCTTTGCATTTCACAAATACATTTCTATATAGATCAAATTACATTTCTGCATCCTGTGTGCCTTAAGGCACATCACGAGGTATCAAAAGAAGAAAGAAAACCTATGTTTTCTTCTAACCTGTGTTACAGCTTAAGGATCATCATGCCTAACCATCATTTTATAGATGTGAGATTTCTAAGACACATGAACTGACTTGCATAGGGTCACACAACAAAATAGTCATCTTTTCTCTTCCATTATTTTGCCTCTGAAATATTTTAATGTCTTTAGTATTATTGATGTTTCCTTGGAAAGAGAATAATTTTTTAAAAGAAATCTTTTCTTACAGGAGCTAATGCAATGTACCTCAGGCTCAGGCACAGGGATTGTGGAAAGAAGCCTCCAGAGTCAGCAGATGTTTAATGGCTCACTACAAATGCACCATTCATAGACCAGCAAAGATACATCAAACAGGGTGAAGTTAAATATCAGGTCATTTTATTCAAATCATTATTTTGTGAGCATCTACCTTATGCCAAAAGTGTGCCAGTTTCTGTAAGGGAATGAATTTGACTTACAGATGAAGATAAGTAACATGTATACGATAGAGACAGTGTATGTAGCACAGTGGTCAAGAGCATAGATCACAGAGCCAGCCTAACCACTTGATAGGGTGAAATCTTGAGCTTAACATATGATTTCACCAGGTCACAGCCTAACCTTCTGATGCATGTGCCATTAATATTTTATAAAGGAATAAGCTGAAGGTAAGAATTTAAGTAACCTACCTGAAGAAGTCAAATAACCAACAGCAGAGCCAAGATTCAAACCCAAGTCTGTGTGACAGCTAAGCCCCGGCCTCCTAAACACTTGTGCACTGCCTTTGACACAGACCTTGCTCTCAAGAAGAAAATGTGGTATTTATACACAATGGAATTTTATGCAGCCATGAAGAAGAATGAAATGTTATCATTTGCAGGTACATGGATGGAACTGGAGAACATAATTCTGAGTGAGGTTAGCCTGGTCCAAAAGACCAAAAATCATATGTTCTCCCTCATATGCTGACATTAGATCAAGGGCAAACACAACAAGGGGATTTGGACTTTGATCACATGATAAAGCGAGAGCACACTTGGGAGGTATGAGGATAGGTAAGACACCTAAAAAACTATATAGCATTTGTTGCCCTCAACACAGAGAAACTAATGCAGATACTTTAAAGCGACAGAGGCCAATAGGAGAAGGGAACCAGAAACTAGAGAAAAGGTTTGTTCGAGAAGAATTAATTTAGAAGGTAACACACATGTACACAAAGCAATGCAAGTCAGCTCCCTGTATAGCTATCCTTATCTCAACTAGCAAAAACCCTCGTTCCTTCTTATTACTGCTTATACTCTCCGACAAAATTAGAGATAAGGGCAAAATAGTTTCTGCTGGGTAGTGAGGGGGTGGAGGGGAGAGGGAGGGGGCAGGAGGAAGGTAAGGGAGGGGGTGAGGGGAAGGGGGGAGAAATGACCCAAACATTGTATGCACATATGAATAAAAGAAAAAAAAAAGAAAGTTGTATTCTAGAAATATTAGTAAAGGACTAAAAATTCTAAGTACCACTAAAGAGATAAAAATAATGTAAGGTGGGCATTTCAGGACAAAGTGTTTGATTGTTCCTAGCTTAGGAAATCAAAAGAGGTTTTAAGGAGAAAATGGAATTCGAGTTGAGTCTTGAAGGACTTAGGTGTGCAAAAACAGGAGTAGGAAAGGACAAAGAGCCAGGGGCAGGAAAGGCAGCATGTAGATGGAAAGCAGGCAGTGGTTAGTTCAATGACTGTGGACTCCCGGGTATGTGTAAGAGAACAGTGGGGGGCGAGGCCTGAAGCTCTAGGTGAGTCCAGGTCAAAGGGCCTCAAGTACCAAAGTAAAAAGGGCACATCTCAAATTTAAATTCCTTAAAATGTCTCTTTAAAAGACCAAATGACAAAAGAACTAAAATAAAAAATGAGACCTAAGATTTTGAGGCATGGTGGTTGTCAGTAAAAACTGGTGAATTGGGCCTGCTACCACATGCCTATAAGTCCAGCTTACCTGGGTGGGTCAAGGGCTACCTGGGCTACATAGCAAGTCTGAGGCCAACCTGAGTACCTTACTGAGACCCTGACTTAAAATTTAAAAAATATGGGCTTATTTACCTAGTTAGCACTCTTCTGGAAAAAGTTATGTTGAACTGAGCATGGTGATACATGTCTGTAATCTCAGCTACTGAAGAGGCAGAGGCAGGAGGGATTGAGAGTTCAAGGCCAGTCAGAAAAAAGTTTGTGAGTGTCTGTTTCAAAAACAAAACAAACAGAAGTCATATTGGCTTGCTGGAAAAAAAAAAAGACCTTTTTTAAAAAAAACGGGAGTGGATTTTGCAAAGAACATGCTTATTCTTGTGAAGAGTTTAGATTTTTTTCTGAAATGTGATATGCTTTCTATGTAAATTAAAATGTAATTATAGACATTTTCCTTGATTGAATATCATAGATCTATAATTTTATTTGTAAATTCTTTCTCTCTCACCTTTCTTTCCTTCCTTTCTTCTTTCTTCCTTTCTGTTTACATTTGTGGCTTGTTCATTTATCTGTCCTAGACAATGGTATTTTCTTGTTCTTTAACCTCTTCATGTTTGACTGTTGTCCTATATTCAGATTTCACATTCATTCTGACAAGAACTCTCAGCCACTCAGGCACCTGACATCCCTAAGCAGTAGAGTGATTTAGATTTACTTTCGTACTTCAGCTGACAAGACTAAGACTCAGAGGAGGAACATGACTTTTTCCAGAATGTACTGCCAGTGCAAGGCAGAACTGGGACTGGTCTCTCAATGCATTATCTGTGCACATGTGCAAGTGGTGCTTTGGGGAAGGCCTTCGCTTCTTAGAAATGTTTCATACAGTCTCAACAGATGTCTCATGTACTGCTTCAAGACTTAGAATCTATGGAGTATTTAGAGCCCAGTGGAACCTTAAGGTCATCAGATTCAACAGCCTCCTTGTGATGGCCTGAAAGTGTCCTTCAAAATTTATATGTTGGAAATTTAATCCCCAATGTAACAGTATTGGGAGGTGGGACATTTTGGGATTGTTTCAGTTGTGAGGACTCAGCTTTAATGAATAACTTATCATTATAATAAGGCTCAACAGAGGGAGTTTGGTTCCTTTTCACCCTCTGTCTCTTTTGCTGTGTTCCTCTGCTTTGGAAGATACAACATCAAAGCACCATTTTAGAAGCAGAAAGTAACTCTTACCAGGCAGTTGAACCTGCTGGTGCCTTGATCTTGGACTTCCCAGCCTCCAGAACTACAAGAAACAAATTTCTGTTTTTTATAAATCACCAACTCTTGGATATTCTGTATAGCAGCACAAATGGATTAAGATACTACCTTTGCAAAGGAGAAGAAAGAAGAGAGGAGGACTTGACCAGCCATATGACCGGAAAGGGGCAGAGTAAGGTCAAAGATTCCAATCTGCTAATTCCCAGGCAGTTTTCTCTCTGTACATGCTCATCCTTATTTCTCTGTCTCCATGTCAAGAACCCATCTCTTTATAGTCACATATACTGAAAGGAATTCTATTTCACAATGCCTGGAAGAGCTTCAAGCTTAATGTATCCAAACCAGGAAGAAACTATTCCCTTCGTCTTCCTCTGAATGGTCAGTTCAGGTTGGTGTGTGGTAGAGGTAGAGGTGTGGAAAACTTGCCAATTCTATTTTAGCAAGCTCTTTATTCTTTCGTACTCTTAAAGTGCCAAGTTATTGACTTCTTGGTGAAACCAGAATCCAAAGCAGTGGAAGTGGAGTTGGGATCCTGGTGAAGCAATATCCAATCCAGCCAAATCCCAGGTAATATATTTGCATAGCACTTCTGGAACCACCTTGTTCTTCATGGCCAGACTTTGTTGTGAATGTGGGATGTGCATGAATATGTGAACATGTTTGAAAGCACTGTGTAAACAATAAAGCAAGTACAAAAGGAAAAAACCAAAAGAAACCTACAAGTCTTTCCCATAATATCCTGTTCTCCCCTCTATGTCATGAACTAGACCCAGAGAAGAATATTGCTTCAAATCTCCAACAACTGCCATAGTTTTCAGCCTTGCCTGCCTGATAAATCACCTAGTAGCTTTCAAAATCATCTTAATGCCAGTTTCACCCCCCACGGTTTCTGATTCATTTGATCTGGAATAGGGGGTATGTGTCTAGATATCATGATTTTTAAAAAACTCCTTAGATGTCCAACATGCAACTGTGGTGGAGAATTACTCACTTAAAATTTTAAGTAGGTTTTTCTGATTATTGGGATACATTCTTTGTGCTACTGTTAACTATTTTGTAGCCACTTACAGGTAAATACAGTTAAAATGTGGCCTTATGCTGAATCATTCAATTTAATAGACACTTGTCCCTTGCTTTCTGGTACATAGCTAGATGGATTGTGGTGGGCACATAGGTGAATGGAAATGGCCTTGAAGAGCATAGGGTACAATAAGGGAGCCAATCACCTATACAAATAACTACTGGGAGTAATTACTTTTTCCTGGGAAAATTCTGAAGGCCCCATGGAGTTCTTCGAAGATTCTGAAACACCTAAGACCTTTTTCATCTTTTGGGGGAGAAAATTCCTTTATAGAGAGACTTGCTTAATCGAAAAGTTGTTTAGGAAAGTCCATAATGGTGTACGAATGAGCCTTGGGCTAATGTCTAGATTTGGAGCTTGGAAACTTCTCTGCATAGGAGAGTGAGAGCAGGAGATTGGATTGAGTGCTCTGTAGGGAAGTAGGATCACAAGAACACATAGTGACTTTTTTTAAATGAAGAACAGAGGCTTGCTAGGTGCCATTGACTCACACCTGTAAACCTAGCTGCTTGAAAAGCTGAGATTAGGAGGATTATGGCTTGAGGCTAGGTTAGACAAATAGTTATGAGAAACCATCTCCAAAATAACCAGAGCAAAAATGAACTGGCTCAAGCAGTAGAGCACCTGCTTTGCAAGCATGAAGCTCTGAGCTCAAACCCCAGTCCTACCCCCCCAAAAAAGACTCATGAAGTCTTTTTTTGCTAGGGATTGACCCCAGGGTCTCATGCACGCTAGGCTAACCAAGTGCTCTTCCACTGAGCTACACCCTCAGCCCTCACAAAGCCATTTTAAATAAGAACTTTTAAATTTAAAGCAAAATGTTGGCTATTGTGAAATGTAAACTCCATTTTCCAGGTTTACTAAGACATTTTCTGTAAAGTGTACATTGCTCATTAATGACTTGTGAGAGTGAATTCTGTGTGGAAAACACAAAGAAGCACTGAATTTTATACTTTGGGGTGGACGGAGTAAAACCAGAGGGTACACATGAAACAACCACTGCTTGGGAAGGGTTGCCAGATGTTGGATGAAAACTGCAGGGCACCCAGTGAAATCTGAATTTAAATGAATGCAAAGTTTTTTAGTATAAATATGTTCTGTATTAGTCAGCTTATCATCAATCTAATGCAATACCTGGCAACAGTTAACTTTATAAAGAGGTTGCATGAGCACATAGTGTTGGATCCTTAAGTGCCAGTCAACTAATTCGTGCTCTGTGAGAAATTAGGATCCCTTCAACATGTTAAAGTGAAGAAAATCATATCATCCATTCATCCATCCATCCATCTATCCATCCACTCATCCATAGAAATATATCTGTATCAATATTGCACATTGGAAAGCACATGACCTCTGAATTTATATTCTGGTTATGCTAGTGCTCAGTGAATGATCTCAGCCATAGTTCCATGAGAAATGGGCCTAATTAGAGCTATACTCTGTATTTCTCACTGATATACAATCAATCACCAAGCAAACAAGGCCACTCTGAATGCTTTTGTGGGAGACTCATTTGAAGGTTCCAAAATCGTGTGCACCAATTTTTAACCTTGTGTCTTAATAAACCCTCAGTCTGTTTTTTTTCATCCCTTGCAAAAGCACTGGACTTTATCCCTGTATAGTCACCTTCAAATAAGTATTGCATCCTGTCTTTTCTGCCAAATCAGTACATATGTGTGTAGATGGGTGTTACAACTTGTATGACCTGTTACATGATGTTTTCATGCTCATTATTTCCATTGAACTTTCAGGGAGATCAATCAGCTTTCATGGGAGACTAGATTGATAGGGGTCAGGGTTAATAGCTGGCTGGTAGTGAGACCTCTGGAAGGCTGCTATGATGCTTCTGGTGAGATGTTATGAACAACTGAAGTGGAGTGTTAGAAAGATGAGCTGCAAATGGAAGGAAAAGATGAAACAACCCAGAAATAAAAACAAAGGAAAGTTCTGACACCTGCATTTTGGTCTCCTTGACTTGCTCCCATTTCCTCTAGGGACATGTCCTGGATAAGGGTGAAATTGGATGCTCCTTGGCAGATTCAGATGACACCAGCCCTAAGTTTCCACTGGATAAGGGAAGGCCCAGAATAGCCTCTGGTCCCATAGGCTAGTGATTACTGGGGCTCAGATTCCTATTCTGAAAGCATGGAGAAGAAGCCAGGCATTTGCCCACTTACCCTCTCACCAGCTGACCTGGGGCTTTAGCACTCTTGTGCCTGCTGACGCAGAGCATATGCCAAATTCAATTAGTCCTGTGGTCTGGTTAAGCCAGGCATGTCCTGCATTGTAGCTTAAAGAAGCCCTCCAGGGAGGGACTGTGAGATTAAGAGATTTTTTTTTCCTACTGTGTGACTGACGTGACTACTGCATTCTTGGCAGTTTGAGGTAGGGGTGGGGAATAGATAAAAATGTTAGAAGGAACAGAAGACAAAGCCAAATATCAATTTAATGATCACTTCTGAAAACAGAGAAAACACTCCAAATAATCAAGATAGATTATTTTTCTTCTCTTTGCTTGAATTTTTTAAAGTTCTTCACAGTCCAGCTGATTAAGGCAAGCGTAAGTGAAATGACATGTAGGAGTGTGTTGCTATCACCCTACAAAACATCACCCTACATTACAAGTTGGTGATGACTGGACTTTGAGAAGCCATAGGGCTCTATTCTTCCCATGCCTGGGCTGGTGGACCCTCATCTGTAGACTCAGTCTTCCATTGCCTCTGGTGCCTGTGCTGTTTCTGATCACAGAGAATCTGCAGGGCTTTAAGGGTCTTGGTTCAGGAGTTCAGTGTCAGCCTGGACTTTCTGGTAGTCCCATGTGATTCTGAATGTTGATTCTAGTATCTTGTTCCTAAGGTTGTGCTAATTGTATTTGATTTCACTTAGGACTAGGGTCCTGCCTAGTTAAATCCCAGTCATTAAAATTCTATGCCCCAAGTCCCAGACATCAGGTTAGTACCTTACTTCTATGAGAAGAATTTTCTGTTATCTTTGATGCCTGTTTACCCAGAGGAAGAAGAATCTAGGGTAGCAGTTCTATCCTGGTTGGTCCACAGAATCAGTGGGAAGATTTAAAAAAATATGTGTGTCTGGACTCCACTCCCAGAGATTTAATTTTAATTCATCTGCGGTTGAACCTGGGTATAAGTAATTTTTTTAAGTTCTCTATAGGATTCAAATGTACCAGTATGAATTCAGAACCATTGTGTTAAGACTGAGGCTTTGGGATAATAAAGATGTGATTCCTAATCTGACCATATGATTTGTTAACTGTGTGACGTTAGGTGAGTTATTTAGGCTCCTGTGTTTTCATTTTCCTTGTCTCTAAATTTGTACCTGTCTTGTGGTTGATGAGTATTTTGCATAGCATGCAAAACATTTAGCATGACATCTGGTACAAAGTAGGGATATGATATTGTTTATTGCCACACTCTTGTCCTTGTGTTCAACCAGTTCCTAGGATGATCACCCTTCACTGGCTTCTTGAATATGGATAGTCTCTCTGATGTCCATGGATCCCACTTGCAAGGGACATGTCTATAGTACATGCTTACCCTTTCACACCTAACTTCTGCTCAACCTCAGGGAGCAGTTTGACTTTGCTGCCTGATCTACCCTACCACCTATCAAATATGTTCTCAAGAAACTGGGGAACTAAGAGAGCAAACTAGTTTGTCTTTTGAGTCATTCTCTATTTAGTTGGCAGTGATACACGAAGCATGACCTTGAGAAGGAATCTGAGGATAAAGAGGAGTTAGTGATGTATGTCATATTCGGAAGAGTTGGGGAGAGATGGCCAGTACTGATATCTAAGACTTTTGAAGACCTAGCAGGGTTTCGGTCATTATTCCTTCTCTTTTCCATCAGTCTCAAACACAAAATAACTTGGCAAAGTACTGATCTAGGGAAGATGGGCTATTCCTGAGTTTACCAAGTGGTTCCTATCTGCCAAATCCCAGTAACTCACAGGTCTGCTCTGAGGTGAAGGAATGACAGTTGCCCCATCTTCAGGTATTAGGAACAGCTGGCACAAAGCTGTAGGAATCCTGCCCTCAGATTGCTCAGCACACAGCAGTGTTGTGCCTACTTTAGGAGGAGGCCTCACATTGTATGAGCCTGTTTCCATGTTCACCCTTAAAGAACTAGTTACTGAGTGCTCTCTTGAAAGCTAAAAAATGATAAGCACCACCAGCAATCTGCCTTTTCGATTGAAGCCCAAATCATCTTTGACAAGTAACTACTTATTTTCCATTCTTTTTGCTTCTGTATTTTCCCAGTGACCTTCACAGTCTTTCAGTTTTGCAGTAGTTAGGAAAGTGGCTCCAGATGCAGACTGCATGAATTCCTGCCCCTGTTCTGCTGCTCACTAGTATTGTGACCTTTGGCAACTTAATCAATTTTTCTGTACCTTAGTTTCCTTATCTCTAAAACAAGAGTACTGGTATAGCACCTAGTATATGGATTGCTGTGAAGTGGGTTAATCTGCATAAGGTGCCTGGAACACTGCCTGCTGATAGTTCACTCTAGTCCCCATCACTATGGAATGGGTTGATGCCTGTCTAGGATGAGGCACAAGGTTGAGGCAATGTTTTCCTGATGCCATGGCTATTTTCAGGAATGTCACTGTGGCTCTGTTCCTCTTTCAGACTACATGAGTTCATTCATTCCTCTCTGGCCTCAGTCATCACCATTCAGCTTGGATGGACACTTAAGGATAATGGGCTTTGTTTGTAATGTGCAGTCTAGAAAAATACCTTTTATTGTAGTGTATCTCCTCCATTTGCCTAAGTGTGTGTAGTGGCCATGGCTTAATTGCCAAGCAGTATTGCTGGTGGAGTAAACAGAAGTTGCCTGAGTCTTCCAGATAAGAAAAAGTAGCCCCAAATGTTTACACAGACAATATGGAATCCCTCCCAGGAATCAGAAAACATTAGACAAGGGTTTGAAACCTATGTAAGGTGAGCTCAGTTTATCATCCATCAGCAAAGTGACTACTCAGAGTTTGTAAAAACTTCTTGAGGCTTTTCTATGAAGACATCACATTTTTAGGTGCTTTATGTATGGCATCATTGATTCTCACAAAATCTTGAGGTATGTGATAGTATTTTTATCTATGTTGTACAGGTGAGAAAACTGAGGTACAGAGAAGGTAAGTGATGTTCCCATAGTCACACAGTTCTAGTATCAGAGACCCAGGGGTTAGGTTCCAAAATCTGTAACCTTAGCTATCATACTATGTACCCTATGAGAGGTGATGAATTGGATCTGAGAGGAAACAGAGCCTCAAAGTCATCAGAAGGGAAGCTGGGCATGAGTGGGAGCAGAAATGGAATGACTTAGAAAGAAAATATAGATTTCTCAGAGATGCAGGCTAAAGGGACTCTGAACCAGAAATAAGCTAAAGTCAGTGGCTGGAATGAGGAATTCACTAGTATGACAGTGAGGTTTGTCTCCTAAACTGGCCAAAGCTTCACTAGAATGACCTTCCTATGATTTATCATGAGACACCCTTGTCCTCAAGGCCATCCTCTCAAGAACAGAATCTATGTAAAGTGTGTGAAGGTATCAATGAGGCAAGCTGAGAGCTGTACGTCCTTGGAGAAAGTACATAGCGTACAGGAACAAAGATGCAAGACCATTTTGTCCCAGAGAGTTCTAAACAGTGACTCAACAGGATGCAAATCCTGCAGTTTAATCTAGGGCTTCCTGACAAAAAAAAAAAAATACTGGATCTCTCTTTGCCATGTACCATGTAAGATGACATGCATAAGAGAAATAAATCATAGGTAAGTCACATTGCCAGTAGGTAAGTAACATTTGAAAGTAAGTTGAGAACGAGGGAGAAAAAGTGTATACCTTGAAGAACAGTTGATCATCTTCCTCAAGGTATTTTCTGACTGTCACAGAGTTGGCAACATTTTTATAGTTGCATATAGTAAAAACCATACTGGAGGCACACCCCTGCCTCGACTCCCATCCTGACCCAAGATGCCCCTTGATTTCAATCTTGTGGGAAAGGCCAAGAAATTAGGGCATTAATGATGGAGGGAGGAAGGAGATAGACAGTGAGCTATCTCAGAATGTTCCCAGCCTTTAAGTGCTTCAGAAATCTCTAATCTCTTGTTACTATAGACGGTGAAGTAGGAAGAATGGCAGTCCAGTTCAGCTGCTTCCTGGGATGGATGAGGGTTTAGAGGCTCAGAGACCCAAAATGGGTTTGCCAGCCTAGTTAATGACTAAAGTACCAGGACTCTTGGTGCCTAAGCCTGGTTCATTAGAATTTAGTTTTCCAGATTGCCTAATGGGAGGGAAACAAATCTGGACACCCTCCCTTCGCCTCTGAACAAAAAATCTTCAAATGATGTTTGAAATCTAAAATGTGCAGGGAGTATCCACATACAGACATACACACATACAAAGATGGGATGGAGATGGGAATAGATAATGTTCAGATCTTCATTTCCAAAACCCAGTTCCTGCAATCAGGAAAAGATATGCCACAAAAACTGGGGAAGGCCTTTGTATTTACAATCTGGTCATTCTGGAGGGGTGAACCTAGGAGTCTTCAGCTGAATTTTAATAGCTGATAATTCAGGATGCTTACTTAATTTATGGCCAATATAACTATTTTACAGAGACAGAGCAGTGTTGGCATGTGCAGAGCCCAGCTTCCCAAAAGGAATAATCTTTTCCTTAGTAATGATGCATGTTGCTCCTTACTTCCTGAAGTACTTTTTGAATACATTGCAAATGCATATACACTCTGGGTTTTAAGTCCACTACTGCTGTTGCTTTGAAAGGAAAAAAAATTATTGACTATAAACCGAAGTGAGCTTTTCTGACCTGTATTTCTATACTTGCTTTCAAATCATCAGTGGAACACTAAGCATTGGTTCACTTCTTAAGCACCTGTTGCTCTTTTGTTTTAGGAAATAGAAATCTAGATGGTTTGAATGATGATTTCAGGGCTTTGGAAAGAGGAAATATCATGGCTAGGATCAGAACTCAGAATTTGTAGTACAAATTCTTGGGCTGTGCTAGCTTTCTATTATCTAGAAGAACAAATGGGAGGGTGATTGTTTAGTCCCTTGTCCAGTGACTTTCAAGTTTGGGCACAGAATCACCTGGAGAGCTTGTTAAAGTAAAGATTGTTTTGATTCAGTGAGTCTAGGGAGGGACCTGAAATGTGCATTTCTGATGAGTTCTCAGAGATGCTGCTGCTGGTGGTTGGAGCCCACACTTTGAGAATCACTGAGTTCATCCAATGACAGAAGAGCATGGTACTGCTACCCCCAAGTAAACACTGCTTAGTGTCTTTTGCAGGTCTCTGCTGTTTAAGGCTTTCTTCCCTTTTCCCTTTTGACAAGCACCAAATCCAACTTTAGAAACTAGTTTTTAAATGTTGGGGCTCGATGAAATATGTAGCTTGACTAAGTAAATTTGGATGTGCACTGCAGTACTTGCTATGGATTTTTCCAAAATGTAAGCACTTAAGCTTGGCAAAAAAAAAATATCTCCCCTGGGTTCAGCCATTGTACTCACACCAGCTCTTGATTTCTAAGGAACCATTTGAAAGAGAATCCAATACAAAAGTGCAGTGCTGCAGAAGCATCCTTCTGTCCTTTCTAAAGGTAGAGTGCACATTTCAAGCTCTTTTTGGTCATTTACATGCTTAAGACAGGTCCTATCACTCACTACAGCACATTTTAAATAAATTTTTTTGAGGACAGAGAGTTAATTTTTTCCAAAGGAAAGTACTTTTGTTCTGCCAGGTTAAAAAAACAAAACAAAACAAAACAGCAGCTCAGACTTAAAGGTATAATGAATGTAAAGGTCTTCTTTAGTGTGTGTGTGTGTGGTAGGATTTATTAATTGGAAGGCTAGTCTTTACAATTCCATCCTACTGCCCTTACCAAGCACACAGGGTTGTTGTTGTTTGGCAAAGCAAAGGCCAGTTAGGGAGCTCCTGAGCTAATGGTTTGTGTCTACAAAATTTTAAAAGGTGTTAATGGTAAAGGCCTATGGAAATCCTATATAATGTCACATGAATAGTTTTTGTTAATGATGGATATAATGTGTAAAAGCCACAGTATTTTCTCTGTTAATGTTTAGGTAATTTACTGCATCCAATGACATCAAAAAGCAAGGCAGTTGCATTTTTTTTTCTACAGAGTACCATAGCTAGAATTGAGAGAACGGATGAAGACGCTCAAAAGACTGGATAGAAGTGGGTGGGGATTTTACTAACTGGGCTGTACATGTAGGAGCTGGTTTGGAGTGGTTGTGCCTACTCTGGTTACTATACTTGGCTCTCAGGTGAGTTCACCAGCCACTAGTTAGCTCAATGTAACCAACAAGAGTCAGATTCCCAACCATTCTCCCTACCCCCATTCCCCACCCCCCCACCCAACCAAACAACCAACCTTTAAAACAGCAGTTAACCTTTAGCTAAAAGAGTGGCCTATGTCCAATCAAGCACTAATTGTGCTGATCAATATTTGGAGGATGGATCAAATCCATGGGTGGTTCTTTAAATATTTCATCTATCTATATTTATGTAAGTAATTTCTTGTTCCAATCAACATTCTTAATAATGGCTTACCAAAAGTGCAGCCATTTCCCTATAACTGACTATAGAATACACTTGATGGTAGAACATGATAGAAACAGGTATTAGGCTTAAGCTCCAATGCTGCTGGGAGTGCTGGCTGAATTTAGGCAAGGCCTGAAGGTTTTTGTTGCAGTTCTAAAGGTGTTTAAAATTTTTGAGTCTGGTAACTATTTAAATGAATGAAAAAATTTTAACTGATTCATTCTAAGATTTAGTTCAAATTCTCACTCATGATTATGATATTATTCATAGAATTAGTAAAGATAATAAAAGACCTCACAGATGTATCTAATGACCACAGAGGGTTACTAATATGGTAGAAAGCAATAGATCAATGATCTAAGTAATTTCCAAGCTTCTTAATGATTAAACAGGTTCAAGCACTTACCCAATAAACACAATACAAATTGGTTACTTCTGTTAATTCTAAGTTGGCTAATTTAGTAGATGCCTTCATTTTTTTTGTTGTTTCTCTGACCTCATCTTCTAATGAAAACTTCTTATGTACCAAACTCCTTTAACTTCAAGTAATTTGGGTGCCACATTTAATTCTCACTTCTTATTACTCAACCCTGTCAAAAATATCTTAGTCTTCATCACTAAGAAAATTGATTAAGCCTGAAATATACCAAAAAGTTCTAAGTCCATGGCTGGGCTGTCATGACTGGCAGTCAAGAGTTTCTCTTAAGAGTTTAGAGTACTCTGCAAATTCACTGGACAGACTAGAATAGAGTAATTCATCTTATTTGATCTGTTCTTCCATATACACAACACAAGCCAATGTTTGTTATGACTTCCCTGATCCTTATTTATAAGACAATACAAGAGGAAACCATGTGTGTATGTTTGAAATAGAAATGATACATCGCACAGATATAGTTCACCACGTTCTGGGTTGTCAGTGTTCAAATGGGGAGTCTGAAGAGTAGGAGCAGATGTTTTTTTTCCTTAATGGCCCTTTCTCTAATTTAAAATCCTTCCATTTATTTCCCTAAGATTCAGTGATAACTTTAAATACTTTAACTAAATTACCCAGCGGCTTGGCAGCCATCACGGAGGCAAATCTTTTTAGAAACCCCAGCAATCTGTTAGATCATGGGTACTATGATATAAAATCTGCGTGCTCCATATACAAAAATCAAATCAGCACAACGAATACAAATATATATTTGCAAATGGAATTGTTTCCTGAGAGTATATGACCTATCTCCAAATATTGAATTTCTGTATTTTTTTTAGTCATTGCCTTTCTAAATTTGGGTCAATTTATTCTCATTATTCCTAAGTAAACCTATTTTGATTTTTTAACAGTTATTTTATAATCAAATAGAGCCAGCCAGCCCTAATTCATGGATCCTGATGTTGCTAGGATACATGGTTTGGCATTTGATGAAAATATGTCACTTCAAAGGGGAAAACTTTCAAGTGTCCTAGAAAATGACACTCCTGTCTTCCACCGTGGAAGACAGGCCCAATCCTAGAGCTTCTCAGAAGCTCACAGACTGCAGGATTGGCCTCCCCATGCTATGAAATAAGCATCCTCTCTGGAGGGCTATTCAATTGTCCTATTACTAGTCAGGTTTGTCTTAAAACAAAGAACACACGTATTTATAATAAAACACGTTTTCATGTTTGTTTTACAGTGAAGAGAAAAAAACCCAGAACCCCCAGATTTTATGTACTTTGAAAATATATTTAAAAACATTAAAAATTCTATATTTAAAACATATATTATATGTTAATTGGTACACTTAAATAGAACTTGTATTTACAATAGGCTTCTGATGCGGTTAAGTTTTAATGCCAATTTTTTTCAATAACATAATTATATAAATATACTAAAATACAATAAATATTTTTTCTTGTTTTACATGGTGAATAATATCTTTACCATAGAGAGAACAAGGCCACAGACATTTACTTACATTTTCAAAGGGAATCACCATAAAAAAGCAACAGGCCTGCTGCCATGCATGAAACACTTCTGCCACAAAGAGACCACAGCAAGACTTTAAAAACAAAACAGAACAGAACGAGAACGAACAGCAACAGAGAGAGAGTTTAACAAAATAAATCTCAGATCAACATAAACCACCAAGCATGTGACTATGATGTATCTGATTGAGTAAGAGAGAGTCACTGACCACACATTTGCTGAATGTCTCCTACGAAACCATTTAACAGATCTGGCCCTTGCAGCAATACTTTAGATTGTTAGGGGGACTTTTATTCCATTGCTTTTTTTTTTTTTTTTTTTAATGTTGTCTCTCAAAAAGAAGCTGTAAAAAGTTAACATACAGCAGATATTCCCAGCATTCCTTACAGGTTAAAATAATTACAAAGATAATGTTGTTAACGGCATAAAACAAATCTATACTACATAAAGTCTTTTTTTGAAAGACAGGTGTTCAGGTGGTACTATAAAAGACAGGCTAGTTCTAAAGGAAAGATTGAATAAACAGCAGTTATTTGCTGATGGTATCTTTACTCCCTGAGTCACGGTGGACATCCTCTTTTGCTTCTGCCTCACCTACTAAGATGCAACAATTGCTTGCAGATTTTTCTGATATTCAAGAACTTAGTCCAGGTAGTAATCATTAACTTTTGCAAGTGTGGTACTGGGCTAAATGGATAAATGGGCTTAGTACTAATTTTTACTGGGTCCATTTTTCCTAACTTCACTTATCCTAATCTAAAATGGCAGAGGTGCAGCAGAGACCCTCTCCATGAACAGAATGGGCAGGAGGTTGCTGTGGCCTTCACTGGGGAGCAAAACTTTGTCAGCTCTGTCCTGGCCTCTTCCATGGATCCGGTTCCTTTCCAAGTCTTGTCTCTGGACAAGATTTCTGTCCTTTCAGGCCTGGATCATTTGGCCTGAGTTTTAGGGCCTTTTCCTGTTCTCTTTCCTTCTACCGAAAGTTCTTAAAAGATAAAACCCTGGTTTCCTCAAATCTAGTTTCAAAGCACGTAAGTATTCTTGAAGCAAACATCTTCTATCTCATGCATCAATTCATGATCACAAATGTCACATTTGGTTCCAAACCTGCTCCAGGCTAATCAAACTTTATGCATAATTATCCAGGAATGGGATGGAGGGCATAAGTCGGCTTGAGAGTGGTCCTCCAGTTGAGAACCTCTTGAGCACAGTTAGATAATGTAGGCACTTAAAGCATGAGGTCCAAGCAACTTGACACATGTCATTCTCCAGCCAACTCTAGGGGTGCTTGTGAGGCCTTCCCTTTGGAATGTCTCAAGTACCAGTCCCCATCTCCACCTAGACCTCAGAATGGCCACTCAGAAATTCCTCCTGCACTGCCAGGAAATAGTATGGCAGCTCCACCTGACCTCCATAGGGCTGGTTCCATTTCACTGGCAATGTGAATTCCTCCTCTGAGTTAAGCATTTCTAGGTTCATATTGAACTCTTTCACTTGCAAGACATCATTAAGCCTTACCATATATATTTTTTTAGCATTACCATGATTTACTCAAATATTTACCCCTCATAAAAAATGAATCTTTATTTTTTGGGTTATTTCTTGTTCTTTTTGTGTTAAAAAAAAATCACTGTTCTCTATGAGTGCCATGTGACACAGTTTGTTCATTTGTTCATAGCAGTTGTAAAATATTTCAGAGCGCGCAACTTATTTTTCTTAAAATAAAACAAAACAAAGAGGGTACCAAAGGGGGAGGGAGGGAAAGAATGTGCGCTGAGCAAATGCAAGTCTTTCGGACAAAAGCAGCTTTCCCTGACCCACATCCAAGGGTGAGCAGGGGGACCTGGGAGGTGCATTATGGGAAGTGGAGTGTGAGCATTTTATTCAGTTGCCTTTTAATTTTTATTCACTTTCCAGTCATCTGATTGATATTGCAAACATCTTTACAACATACAAATGTATCTTTTATCAACCAGAATAGATTACTGAAGAAATTCTTTCCCCATCCCTACTCCCTGTGGGAACTAAAAAACAAAACAAACAAACAAACAAAATAAAACACAAAACAAACAAAAATATACCCCTCCCATTCCCCATCCCCTAAGCCAGTAAAGCAATGACAACAGCACCTTGACATTGTTTTAATTCCAACGCTATCAGAAGTTAAAAGCAGTAAAACAGATATAGTACTAACAAGAACGAAGATACTTACTGTCTAAAATGTAAACGGAATGTTTTGGTTTAAATTTTTGTTTTTGTCTTTTTTTTGTCTGTTTTCTGAAAGAGGACAGTTTATTATCAATTCACAATTAAAGCAGCATGCAATTTATTATTAGTATTTTTTTAAAACTTTTTATGTTTCAATTCTTGGCAACGGCAACAAACCACAACATTATCGAGGAATGTAATGCAGACTTTTAAAGTTGTGCGCAAATGACTGTTTCCCTTCTGGTCATGGATATGTCCAATAAATAGATTGTAGAACCACTGTACTGTATAAACTTCATTTATACATGCAGTTCATAAAATTATTTTTGTCTTAACTGAATAATTTACCCTGTTATGTATATATACAAATAGATAATTTTTGTCTCAATATAATCTATACAACATAAATCCACTATCTTCCCCTTTTAATGGTCAATGTACATACACAGGAAGTGTCTATCCGTATGAACCGCCAGCCGATTCTCTTTTTGCTATCCATGGTGAGCGCCCGCACGTACGACTGGGTAGTTCGGCATTGGGAGTTCCAGTGCCTTTTGTCTATGCCCCTGCAGCCTTCTTTGGTGTAACCCATGGGATTGCACTTGGTCTCGTAGAAGTATTGCTTCAGTTGGCCTTTCGATACAGGGACTTTCTCCAGGACTGTGACGGTCCCACCCGACATGTCCACAGCAGTCTTTTTATCTGCCGCTGTCACCCACTCACTAATACTGTCACACACGCTCAGCTCCCCGCGGCGGGCGGGGTCAGAGTGGCGCCGGACCCTCATAGACATGTTGGCGGCATCCAGGTAATTTTTGTATTCCTCCAGCAGAAAGAGAAGAGGAGGCTCCAAAGGCACTTGACTACTGAGCATCACCCTGGAAGTATACAAGTCCGCGTCCTTACTGTTTTCTTCATTGGGCCGAACTTTCTGGTCTTCATCCAATAGCTCTTCGATCACGTGTTCAAAAGTGTCAGCCAATGACGTCAGGCTTCGTGAACCTGCCTTGGGCCCATTCACGCTCTCCAGAGTCCCATGGGTCCGCACACCTGGGTAGGCCAAGCCGCCTTGTCCTCGGATGTTTGCTTCTTTCATGGGGGCAGCCTTCATGCAACCGAAGTATGAAATAACCATAGTAAGGAAAAGGATGGTCATCACTCTTCTCACCTGGTGGAACTGTAGGGGAGAAAACAGAGAAAGAGATGCAAAACTGGTTAGGGCTTTCTTTCACAGGGATACCATGTGGCCCATCTGATTGCAATTCCAGACCATTCTGCAGGGTCAAGGTTTTTTACGTCTTGGTGATCAACTCCAGCTGCACCAGACACAAATCAATGTCAGTAGTGTGCTATATGTGGTTTAATATAAACCAGAGACATGCAGTGCTTTCCCTAAGAGTTAGCATGTAAACCTAAGATTAAATAGCTTCTAAGCAAGTGAAAAAAATTGTGGCTTCATTTCTCTTTTTTTCCTCCCACTTTAGCAGCTTTGTAAGTTTAATTTTTAATGATCTCTGCTCATGCTGTCACAAGAAACACAAAATCAGAAATGTTACTAAGCAACAATTGCAAGTGCAATAGTAATCTTTTTTCATGTTAGCAATATGGTCTTTGCAGGAATGTGTGACAAAAATAGTAGTGGCCTGAGGGGTGGATGAGTCTGTGATGTCTAGGAATGAACAGTGCAATAGAAGAGTAGAGAGCTGTAAGAAGCCTTTACTTTTCTTTTCTCCCATAAAGTTAATCTATTATAGCAAAGAAGAAACATAATCTCACTGGTCCAATATATTTTACAGGTAAACCAAAGGCCATACAGGACTTGCCTTGTGTCAGGAAGAAAGTTTATTTCAGAACTCAGGGTTCCTAACTCTAGTATTCCTTCCACTACACCTGGGTGGTCATGACTGAAAATGTTTTGCTTATTTCTAAACAGAAATCATTTTCTATAGGTTCTTTTTAATGATGTGTCTAGGCCTGGGGCTGATGTCATGAAAACAATGTGTCTGGTTAAAAGAAAACGAGTAAAGTCAGCATTAAAAGGCATTTAATTCAATTTCAAATGCCTCCCATATGCAGACTCCACATTTATCTTCACCAAAACTCTGGCTTTTCTGGCTAATACAGACTTAGCTAAATCAGCTCAACTTCTCCTTTCATAGGAAATGTGGTTGTGTGTGTGTGTTGCTCTGACTTTATCAAACCTTTAAAAAGCTGAGTGGTATTTTACACAGTTTGGAATAGACAGCTAGTGCTTCTTTCTGTGCTTTTGAAGTTTCCTAGGAAGTCCCTTAACAGCATACCACACAATTAATTTCTTCCTGTTTGCTAGAGGGTTGCTCTAGTTGAAATCTGGTTTTATATCAACAAGCGTGCTCTAGGAAGCCAATTAGAATAAATGAACAAGCAAAACAAACACATACCTATGGACCAACCCAAGGTTACCATCAGGTGGCAGAGGACTTCAGAATCACTTACCTGAAGCATTGTGTCCCTTAGTAGTAAAGAGTAGAAACACCTTCCCCCACCCCACCAGCCCCAACGCTCTAACTTTATGCCTACATCTCAGATCTGGAGCATGGACTTATAAAAAGACATACACATCAATTACTACACTGTGCGAATCCATGGGAAAAGAGACTGTTTCTGTCCACAAAGTGTGACTGAACACAAAGACAACCTACCTCCCATTAATAGGTCTTGGTGTGGAAATGGCTGAAAACACTGGTACTGAAAACCAAATGTTTCTGTTCTTCACTTTTGAAAGAGATAACATTTCTACCACCAAGAGGCTTTATATTATTCTTAAATACAAACAAATTCCCTTGTAGATTCACCCTCACCTCTTGCAGGAATAGCAATCATGCTTAGAATCTCTTGGATGGCACAGTGATCTGAGATTAGATTTTATTTGAATAAAATACAATACCTAAAGTTTTGAGAATGTTCTGGATTCTGCATCATCAAAGAAATGGATTCTCCAAGGAGGTTTCTATTCTGGGCAGGCAGCACTTACATCACTGAAAGAAAACCCTTTCTCTTCATATTCTCAGTCCAAATTAAAACAACCCAAGGGGTTCCTCAAATTTAGGCTGATGAAAGAATGCAAATTTAAAATACTTTATTCATCTCTATCACGTTGGTAGCAATTTGCTTTTATCTGCTATTTTTTTTTTTGATTGACTTAATTTGAGGGCTTTCACCTTGAGCCACTCCACCGGCCCTATTTTTGTGAAGGGTTTTTGGAGATAGGGTCTTGCGGAACTATTTGGCCGGGCTGGCTATGAACTGCGATCCTCCTGATCTCTGCCTCCTGAGTAGCTAGGATTACAGGCCTGAACCACCAGCACCCAGCTAATCAGCTATTTTTAACACCATATTTCAGCAAACCTAAGATACCATCATTTTAAAACTCACCAATTTATGTACCACTAAGAAAGAAAAAAATGCAGCCAAGCTATTGCTTTATCATTTGTAACTTCCATTGATTACTTACAAAAAGAATTGTTTTAGCTGAGTGCCACTGGTGGCTCACACCTCTAATCCTAGCTACTGAGAAGGCAGAGATCAGGAATATCTGGTTAGAAGCCAGCATCAGGGAAATAGTTCACAAGACTCTTATCTCAAAAATACCCAGTATAAAGCATGGCTTATGGAGTAGCTTAAGTGGTAGAATGCCTGCCTAGCAAGCATGAGATCATGTGTTCAAACCCCTGTATGAGAATTACTTTAGATTTTTTTTTTTTGGCACTATTGGCATTTGAACTCAGGGCCTTGTGCTTGAAGTGGGTTGTCACTTGAGTTATACCACCAGCTGTTATTCTGTGTAACTTTTGTGCATACATAAAACAGAAAAGCAAAGAAAACTGGTAAAGGTAATGATAGCTCTGTCATGACTAGTTAGCAAAAATAACACAATGACATCAGCTGGAAGGTACAAGTCAATTTGAGAAATGTTAAACTATGAAAAAGGTGAGTTTTAGAATTAATAAAATGTAAGCTTAATAATTATTTACTAAGTGCCTAAAATGGCTGGAGGTACTGAGGCATCTGAAGCTACAGAGTTGGAAAGTTCATTGTTGTCACTACTACAGTAATGGTTCTTTTACGGATACCTTTTTACATACTTTAAGTTTACTCTGCACAGGTCTCATTCATCTTTTTATTTATAACTTTCTGTTTAGAAAGTAATTAATGCTTTAGATCTCATTTTCTCATCAGCTCCACAAGCAAATATTCCAAAGGAGCAGTTGAGCATTTGGGTAAATATGACTTGACTTTTATTCTAAGTCCACATCTGGATATAACTCAAAGCTGAACATCTGTATAGATTCATTTATTAACTAAATGATAATAAAGTCCACCCATACCTCCAACCCTGCCCTCTGAATAGCACTTCTGCAATTCTATTGGCTTGCTTACTTATAAGGTTTTGAAATAAGTAGATTCAACACCAAAGTCAATACTTCTTTCAGAACCATGGTACTTCCTACTTTGTTTTCACACAATGGTTTCCTGATATTCTGGGCAATCCTGGCAAACAGGCTAGAAATTTTGGAAAAAAGTTCAACACTACATTTCTGCATAGCCTTCAAATCTAGTCAGTAAAGACATTGTGCTAACATTTCTTTTAAAATATTTCTCCTATCACTCCCTTTTTCTCCATCCCACTGCCACCATCTGGGCTCAGCCCTCATCATCTCATTTTGTGTCTATAATGTCCACTTGCTGTATTACACATCCAGACTAAACAGTCTTACCTTATTCTCTTATAAAGACTTATAATGGCTTTTTTGTTCTATTTGATCAAATCTAGCTCCTTCAAATCAATATTCAATACATTCCAAAATCTGGCCTCACCCTACTCAGCTGCCTTCCTCGGATTACCCAATGCTTCATCATTTCTGCTCTGATTAGGCCAGAGTCCTTGGAGCCCTCTCCACATCATTGCTTGGAAATGACTTGTTCCAGTCTTTAGCCTGACATCTCTCTCCATCTCTTACCTCTACCTCTACCTCTACAATTGGGTATCCTTCAGACTCTGTTCAAGCATCAAATTATATGTTACCACCTTCCCTAATTACTCCAGCACACATTGCCTCATTGTCCTCTAAAATTCCACATTATTATCTTATTTAGTACTTCATTCTCTACTCAGTTGTTAGTGATATTTGCTAATTATGACCAATCTCAGTTGGAAAGTAGCGTTCTGAGGGAATTGATCATATCACATCTTCCATAATGTTAACCCCGAAAAATTAATATAATTGGTTTATTAAGCCAAGAGAAAAGAGAGCTCTAAGTTTTCATAAGAAGACTTTTCACTTGGAATGCATCTGTGAACACACTGAAATTGTTAGGTAAATTATGGACTGGACCAATTCCAAATGACAAGCTCTAAGGAATTTAACAGGTGGCAATTATTGGCTAGAAACAAATACTTAAATTCTTCTAGTATAAAACTTTACTTGAGTGATTAAAAAGCAAATAACATGCCAACATACTAACCTACTACTTTTGTGTAGCTCAGTTTCTAATGGGAAACTTGGAAAGCAGTCACTAATAGTAGTAATAATAATAATTATAGTAAAAATTGGAATTTTCCTTCTTTTAACTTCCTTTTTCTTATTCTTCTAAACTCTTCAATGAACGATTTTATATACTATGTTAGGAAAGATAAAAGATGAAGAGCTTTTGTTATGCTTTAACATGAAATGTCCTCCCACAGGCTCATGTGTTGAACACTTGATCCCCAGCTGGTGGTCTGACTTTGGGAGGTGTTGGAAACTTTAGAAGGTAGGGCCTGGTTGGAGAAAGCAGGTCACTGGGGGTGGGCCTTTGAAGAGTGTCTTATCCCTGACTCCTTTTTTCTTCTTTCTTTGCTTCCTGGCTGCCATGAGGTGAGCAGCTTTCCTCCACCATGCCCTACCTACCTGGAGATAGCCAACCATAGACTGAAACCATGAGCCAATGTAAATATTTCCTCCTTTTTAAGTTGTTAGAAAGCATTTATCACAGTGACAAAAAAACTGTGAAACAGCTTTCATGACTATTCTCAACATTTTTGCCCTTATCACACAAAAGAAAAAGGCCATGTTATGTTGCCAAGTAGATTGTAAATCTGTGTCTATTTATAGTTAGTAAATTCATTGGTACTGTCTAGTTTTGTGTCTAGAACATTTAATGCAGCTACATCTATAAAATACTAGGAAGATCTTCTTAGCCCCGCTCAGGAAATTCAATATAGTACATAGGACTGAAAGGAAAATCAACCAGGTAGGAAGGAAGTTTAGTTTGAAGGCTGACTCACAAATCCAAAACATTCAACTGGAAGAAAATCCATGACAACATGCTCTCCTACTATAGTACAGCAATAACTCACATTTGCTTAAAAGACACTCACAAACATCATCTAATCTGATTGGTACAAGGAGACAGGACAGGTAATATAATCCCTATTACACAGATGAGGCAATTATGTGTCAGAGAGGTTAAGTAATCTGTCAAATGTCACAAAGCTAATAGGTCACCTGTCTGCTGATCCAAGCTTTTGCTATTAGGACATACTGCCAGTTTTAGAATATTAACTGCAGGAAAGAAGAGAGGGGCTAGGACAAAGGACTTTATAAAATATGGACACAGTTTTTTGCAGTTGTGTATATCATGCAGACCAATTTTCTAAAGGCAGTACCATTAAGATACTACTTTTTAGGACTGACTTAATCTCCACTATGGTTTGAATTGGCAATGTTCCCTAAGGGCTCATGTGTTGCAGGCTTGGTTCCACTGTAGCTAAATTCAGATATGCGGCTTCAGAGAAGTGATTGGGTCCTGTGGGCTCTGACCTCATCAAAGGCTTAATCCAGTGATTTGTGATTGAATGGACTATTGGGAGGTGTGCCCTGGAAGAGTATATTTTGTTCCTAGTCCCTCAATTTCATGCTTCCTGTCTTTGTTTCTCTCTCTGTGTGTGTCTGTCTCTCTCTCTTTTGGCTGCCATGAGTTGAGCGCTGTGTCTTCTACTAGACACTCCTGCTGCCGTGATGTTTCTACCTCACAACAGGCCCAGAGCCAAATACGGACTCAAACCTCCAAAACTATGAGCAAAAATAAACCTTTTTATTCTTTATTTTGATTGTTTGTCTCAAGTATTTTATCACAGCAATGCAAAGCAAACACAATTATGATCTCTGAGATGCTTCAACTTTAAACTTACTGCAGTTAATGGAATTTCAGACAAGGCAATTCTTTGCAAAGAGAAATCCTTGCAAAAATTTAGGTGTGTCAGAACTAAGTTTCCATGACCAAAGCTAAGAAGGAGAACCAAAAACAACCCAGACAGAAAAGAACAAACAAAGCAAAACAAAAAAACCCAAAAGTTTTGTTTGTTTCTAGTCCCTTTGGATTTTGTCTGTGAACATGTAATCGAAGAAAACACAGTTTAATGACATAGGGCTCATTTTAGAGAGTCCTAAAAATGACAAAGGATAATGGTGATGTTGAAGAAATGATAGATTGATATTTAATTCCTAACATAAAAAATGTAAGCCAATTAAGAGACTATCTTAATGAAATCTTGCAAATCTATATTAAAATCTTTAATTCATATATAATTTTGTCACATTCATAAATTTGTCTTCCTTTTGTTTGTTCAATTATCAGACATGAAGTCTATTTTCCAGTTTCACTGTCTAGGAGGGAGTGAGGACAAATGTATAAATATAATGTAAAGATAAAAATGATCCATGAAAGATATGTATGAAATTCTAGAAAGGGAATGAAGTTACTTCCAGGTAAGGAACAAAAAATACTTCAAAGATTGCAAAGGATTTGAAGGTATCCAGAGAAGACAGCAGTAGATGAATTGTAGGTTGATTAATGGCATGAAGATAGAGGCATGGATGAGTTCTGGACAGGAACAGTGAGAAATAAGACTGAAAGTCTAATTTTGGAAGGTTCTGGGGAAGGGGGAAGGAAGTACAGACATTAGGCATGACAGGCATTCAGTGCCTTAGAGGCACTGAGGAGTCAATGAGTGTTTCTGAGCAGGGGAATGCTTAAAGAAGACCAGCTTATCACCACATATAGGAGAATTGAAAGAGTGGTAGACTGGAAGAAACAAGTTACTGATTTTATTCTTAGTGACCATTAAGTTTTGTTACTCATTCATTTGTTTGTTCATTCATTCATTTATTGAGAAAGGATCTTGCTATGTAGTCCGAGTTGCCTTTGAACTTGCAATCCTCTTGCCTCTGTTTCCTGAGTGCTGGGATTATAGATGTGCCCCATCACACTCTGCTTTGAGCTTTCAAAATAAATACCAAGTAATTACTTAAGAGTAGAATTACAGGCTTGATCTGTCTATCTATTGTCTGAAGTATACTGCACAAAGGAAAGTTATTACAGAAGTATACAAAGCCAAGCAGCAATGGTCAGTAATGTCCAGGTTGGCAGAAACAACAGGACAGAGAGGTGGAGATGAGGTAAGACTACAAACTTTCATTCCAAATATAATTACACTGAACTTTGGTTCCACGGCTCAGCACTTTTAATTCAAAGATCTCCAAATGCTTTGCAAATATTAAGTAATTAAGACTCATAGGACCCTAGAGGTGCAGGTAACTATAATTATCCCATTTCCTACAGGAGGAAAGAGGATCAGAGTTTTTAATCAACTCATCCACTCACTGTGGTTCCCCTGATAGAACAAGGTCAGAAACCAGATTCCACAGGAAACTTCGCTTTAAACTATAGATACTAGCTTATTTCATCCCTTCATATTATTTACATGTATTGCTGAGCCAAGACTAAACAAACAAAAAACCACAACACTAAAAAATCCTACTCATTTCTCAATTGAAAGTTGAGATCCATAATGAATATAAAAAATGTAATGATCATTATAGATACTCATTTATTTGGATGACCATTTGATTGAAACTAATAAATGTTTTAGAAAATAATATCAGATAATACAGCTGTTCCAAAGCTTTGAAGAAATATTTTTAAAATGTAGTTTATAAACTATAATGGAGTTTATGGCCCAGAGTATCCAAATATATCTCTATCATGGTTATTTTTAGGTATCAACTGCATTAAGGAATATCTAGAAAATCGGAAAAACATTATTTTGAGGTGTGTCTATAGGCGTGTTTTCAGAGGAGATTGGCAGGTGTGGACTGAATAGAGAATTCTTCCTGCAGTGTGGGCTGTCACCATCCATCCGATCAGCTGGCGATTTGATTTCTTTCTCTGAATTTCTCAATCTCTCTCTCCTTCCCTTCTCTCTCTCTCTTTCTCTCCCTCTCTCTTCCTCCCTCCCTCCCTCCCTTCTCTCCCTTCTCTCCTCTCCTCTTCTGGAGCTGGGATATTCTCTTCCTGACCCTTAGACATTAGAACTCCAGGCTCTTTGGCCTTGTACCAGAGGTCACCCTGGCTCTCAGGGCTTCAGACTTGGACACTTGGACTGAGACCTGCCACCACATCACAGGATCTCCAGCTTATATATAGCCTGGGATGGAACTTCTCACTCTCTATAATCCAACTCCTTAGTAAATACCTAGTTGGCTCCATGTGAGCCAACTTCCCTAGTAAATCCCCTCTCAGGCATCTTTATCTATATATTCTATTGGTTCTTTCTCTCTAGAAAACCCTGGGCAATATAGCTTCTTACAAAACACATTCCTGCATATAGGGGTAATCTCTGATCCCCTGATTTGCCCAGTGTTGAGTGGCACTGGCAAACATTACTTAGTATTACTGTAAGTACCAGAGAAATTGCTGACTCTCAGTTCATAACTAGAGTAATAAGTCCATGTAATCCCCATGAAAAAAAACAATGTATATTTCCCTGAATCATTAATTTGATGGATGAATTTACATGCATCTTTGATAGAAAGCACCATACCTCTGGTCCTCTTTTACCTTCCCTACTCCCCCAGCCTATCCTGAAAAAAAAAAAAAAAAACCAAAGATTTTTCTATTGGCAGGAGACCTATCTTCTTCAAGAATAAAAACTAGACCACATGTTTCATAAGGTTAAAGGCTGGTCATTCTCCCTTGAACTGCCACCTAGAACAACTTGTACAGAGTTGTTGGACATTCAATGAGTCAGTTCTCTTTGTGCTGGTGTTATGTGCATAGCATTTGGGGAGGTACAGTTAAAGTAAGAGCAGTAAGTATTAAAGTGAACTGAAATGATGTCTTGAATGGTGGAATAAGGGATCAAAAAACTGGCACAAGGACCAGACCTGGGCAGAGAACGCCATCTGACATCACAACATCCAGCATAGCTGCCACCATACAAGGGGTTCTAAGTGTTTCCATCATTACTACCCCAGGAATCCTATTATCCTGCTGTAACCGATGCAGGCTCCCTGAACACCAGAGCCACATAGATCTGGTAGTCCCAGTCATGTCTTGCCTTTCTCCTCAGTCTCTTTGTCACAGAGCAATACTTCTTGAACAGCATACTGCTCTTATCTACAATAAAGACGTCTAAAAGCCAGGTGTGGTGGCATATGCCTGTAATCCCAGTACTCTGGAGACTGGGCCAGAGTACTGGGCCAGAAGTTCAAGGGCGGCCTGGACCACTTAGCAAGACCCTGTCTCACTGTCAGTAAATAAATAAAAATAAATAAAAAATAAAGTCTTAGCACCAAGCATATCCCAGTCACCTGAATATCAAATGAGTAGTTTGTTAGAAAATCCTTTTCCAAATATCCTTTAGAACTTCTGTTTTTTAGTTTATAGGACCCAAATGGCAGTTGACAGTCAATTAAAAAGTGTAACCTTTTAAATTAGGATTCTGTTTTCTTTAGAATTTCAGGTAGGATTTGTTATAATTCATTAAAGCAAAGTTAGAGTAATATTAGTTGGATTATATTAGTTAGAGTTGTATTACTTACCAAATTCCCATACATGGTTGATAGTCACATTAATTAAAAAGATAATTAATTCCAGTTAGTTCCATGAAGTTTTAATGACTCACTTACTCTGTAATGAATAAACTGGAAAAATTATGAAATAAACATCATGTTTAATGATAGGTGTTCTTCAACTGCTATGAAATCATAGGGGAAAAATTTTTCTGTAAAGTGACAATGACTTTGTATGTGGTGAATAAGGAGATTAGAAAAAACAAAACAGGGCTAGGGTTATAGCTCAGTGGTAGAGTGCTTGTGTAGCACCAAGACCGAGGTTTTATCCCCAACACCACAAGAAAGCAAACAACAAAAACAAACGTTGTTGTCACACAAACACAAATAAAGCTATAATTAAGTTGTACTTGATGATTATATACTTTTGAATTTATAGAAAATTTTCAAGTTTGAAATTAATTTTTTGCAGCCTAAAGTCTCGAACTTCAGATAATATTTTGAGTGTTTCATTTATAAATTAAGTCTACTAATGTAATTCAAGCTTGTTTCTAAAAATCCTCCAACAAAATGAGAGATTTATGGGGCCTGAATTTAGAGTTTTAGGAAATATAGGTATGGGCTAAAATTCCATGGGCTGAGCTGGGGGCTAGTGTCTCACAACTATAATTCTAGCTACTCAGGAGTCAGAGATCAGGAGGATCACAGTTTCACAGTTGGAAGCCAGCCCAGGCAAATAGTTCATGAGACCCTATCTTGAAGTATACCCAGCACAAGAAAAGGCTGGCGGAGTGGCCCAAGTGGTAAAGTGCCTGCCTACCAAGCATGAGGCCCTGGGTTCAAACCCTAGTACCATCAAAACAAAAAAAATTCCATGGGCTGAAGTGAAAGGAACCATTACTTCATTCTCAAAGTGTGATCAATAGACCAGGAGTATTAGCATCACGTAGGAGTTTATGAAATGCAGAATCCTAGCTTTCTCTCCCTCATCCCATCCACCCTACCTGCTTAGTCAGAACCTGTATTTCAACTAGATTCATAAACTTAATGGTGATTCATGTACTCATTAAAGTTGAGAAGCACTAGACTAAATAGTAAAGAGAAAGCAAGCCTTGTAAGATAAGAAAGGAAAGGGTTAAAGTTAACTTAATCATTATGGTACTTTCTCAGCATGCCATGGGGTTGCCAATCAACTTTCCTCTTTGGTTCAACTTGTTTTATTGGAATATTCTGATGTGAGAAAGTATCTTTGCTTTTGTAAGAGTATTAAGTAAAATTTGGGTTCTCTTTATGCCAACTGGCTTTTCTACTCTTGTGTCTATGCCATAAAGTACAGGATACCTATACATGTGATTGGTTCAATGAAAAATTGTACAGTACTACTGATGTAAATTTGGATTACTTCTCAATCATCAATTTTTACCTAAGTGCTACCAGTCAGAGGCAAGCACATTTGAGTTCCCTAATCACTTAACACAGCCTAATATCAGTCACTACATCAGAATCATACTGGATATGACTAGCAATAGTGTGTGGTAGATTTACAGGCACTTTACTTCAGCCAGATGTCTCTGGTCCTTGTGAGTTCTTTATACTCTGAAATGGTGAAATAGAGACAGAGGCAGAGAGAACCCATTTAGTGTCAAATTCCTATTTCTAGACTTATCTTGAAACTAATAGATCAAGCTCTCTACTACCAAGTATCATGGAATTCAAAATAAAACAAAACCAAAAAAAACCTCACTAAATAAAATACCAGCAACAACATAACCTAGAATATATTAGTGTATGTATCAAGCATCAAAAACCTTCTTCCAACCCAAATGTGTCTCTTTTTACAACAAAGTACCCAGCAGGTAGCCAAATTTTTTTAGTTGGTATATAATATTTAAGACCATTTACCTCAAGACTAAAGTACCCTAAATGGAAGGAAGAGAGAGAGAGAGAAGAAAGGAAGTAAGAAAGAAAGAAAGGAGGGAGGGAGGGAAGGGAGGGGAAAAAAAAGAAATCGAGCTGAACAAAAATATGAGTGAGTTGATGAGGTAGTTTTGCAAACAGAATTGGAGACTGGTCCATGGTCCATGGTCCACTGTTTTTTACAAAAGTCTATAAGGATTGCTACCAAGAAGTCACCAAGTTTATCATCTATCCAAATGTAAGTGTTTCACATTGGGAACCCTGACAATGTGGCAAATAATGTACAAATAGGTGTGGCTGAGGTGGCACTGAGCCTTATTTTCCCAGCTGGTATCTCAAGTATTATTGGGCTCCACCTTCAACCCCAGGTTGAAAAAGTACAGATGCCAACACAGCAATTTGCCTTCTCCAAATTACACACAAGGCACCCCTCCTGGCAGGGGATTTATGAAAGCAGAACAGGGCATTATCTTCCTGCTTCCAAGAATAAGTGTGCTCATAACAAAAAATAATGCAAGGGTGATGTAATTGCATACTTTGTCCCTAAGGGGAAAACGTGTGGTAACTCTCAGACCTGAGGATAAAGGGAATCCCCTCTAAGACATGTTGTTTGCCTTTATGTGTCAAATGGAAATGTGCCAGAACAATAACAATTTAAAATAGGATGGAGAAATGAAAGTTAAAACACTCTGTCTTATTTCAGTCACTTTCTTCAGAATTGGCTACTTTAATCAACAGTTTGCTTACAGAACACTTCTGGACACCCTGAATTCCTGCAATGAGATGCTGTGGAATTCTTATGTCTGACAGCTACACCCTACCAGACAGATTCACCACACGACCATGCTCTAATGGACCCCAGAGCTATGGCAAAGGCATGCCCTTCCTAGTTTTTCCACAAAACTAGGTGGTGCTCCTGAAATTTTCCATAGCCAATGTATTCCTGTGGTTAATTAGTTATCACAGCAATTTCCATTATAGAAAGAATATCTGTACATAATTAGATCCACCTTAGGACTAAACCAGTAGGCTTCAACATCATTAACCAGAAAGGCCAATATGAGAATGGAATGGCTAATTTTCACCTGATAAAGGAACTTCTCTGGATTAGGCTCAATCTTCTGAAGTACATAGAACTTAGAAAGGAGAACTAAAAAGAGATATGGGAAGAAACTGGAAAGATAAGTTGCCTCTAGAGACAAAAGAATAAGACTTTTCAAACTACTATCAAGAAATCCTAGGGGAAAGATAAAATTAGCACAACCAGGCTGTTAGCTACCCATTGCTCACCTTTATGAGACCATTCTCAGAAACTGGTTTGTTCCATTCCACTGACACACAGAGGCACACACCACAGCCCTCATTCTGGGATGCACAGTCCCAGAAGTGTGTGGGTAGCTGCCAAAACATGTGTGGACATGCAACCCTTTCTGTAGAAACTCAATGTTCTGAGCATTAGTGAGGATTAACCTACACACATGGAGAGAACTGGTGGTTCCACACATCCAGTTGTCTTTCGGGTTACGTTTGCATCCAACTCTATAATTTCTTTTAATTACTTTCTGTAACACATAGGAAAGTGCTTATTATCTGTAACTTAATCTAAGAGGAAAAAAGAATCAGATATGTTCCCCTACCCACTGCCCTACCCCAGCTCCCAGCTCTTCTTAGTGTCACTGTTCATCTGAATAGTACAGTAAGGCAGTTCCAGGCCCTGTGTATAATGAACCATGTGGACTCATTCAAGAAACTGTCTCTGTTCCAGGCTACTATAAAGTCTAAGGAAAAACAGTATTATCTCAGATGACAAAAGATCCATATGGCTGGTCAGAAAATAGCTATATCATTTAAACTATTAGAAAGCACACAAACATTTAATTAAATAGTATCATAGCATCAAGACAGCGAGAACTCCACCTCTACCTTTTTTCCCTAAACATTGATTCTTGTAGGTGACATACAAATTCAAATGCCAATATATTTAATCTAAACAATGGAATGGGGAGACTGTATTTCTATGTGGTTTCTATAAATAAAAACAGTATTGTTGATAGCAATGGTATGCAAGACAGAGATTTTTAGAAGATGCTCCAGGTGCTGGATAAATAATAAGTAATACCAAGCTCCTCTTTGCATTAAAAATGACCAAAAAACAGCTAACATTCTTTAACTCTGAGGCAAATAATCCACAGTTTACAATGGAGGAAACTGAGGCTCAGGGGGATTCAATAAATTCCCTGATCATACATCCAGCATAGTGCAGATAGAATTTGAACCAGGGCTATGATTCCTCTTCTACATGGGGTCAGATGTGGATCTGGTTGTTTCCATTTTGAGAGAGGTCTACTTGGCAAAGATACCCTGCAGTCCCTATGTGCTATTTCTTATTTGTTTAAACAAAATCCCATATGAAAATTTTTGATACACTGTTAACAAACATTCCATACAGGTTGAATATAACCTTAACATCTCATTGTTATTACTTTTGCCCTACCATGGAATTATTCTCTCAAGGTACCAACAATATGCACGTACTTAATAGGGCAGTGTCAAAACAATGCATGAAGGCAATTTGTTGGATATGTCAGAACATTTTTCCCATGAGATCTCTTTGTGCGCTGAAACAGAAACACATGCTTTTTAGACCAGTAACCACAACTACCAAATACTCCTCTGTCAACTCCACTTAAAAAACAATGATTTCAATCAAAACCCAAATGCCTTTTAAAAATATAACTGTGGCATAAAATCTTTCCTTTTAACACCAGAACCTAATAACTTCCATATCTAGAGGTGTGGTATTCTATACTACCCTAATTGTGATCTTCATCCTGTTCTTTAAAAATGTAACTGAGATGTGAGCAAAAAAGAAAGGCACTGTAAGATAATCTCAAATTTTTTCTCAAGGAGTAGTTTAGACAACTAGTGAAGACAAAAAATACAGTAGATGAGATGGTTTAGCTTAGTGAGTAGCACTGTCACAGATTGTGCCAACAAGAACATCAAGTCAAAACATCACAAGGAACAAGGTTCTTGAAATGGATTGTCTCCCAACAAACTGGCACCTAGAGGCCTTCAGCATGAGTGACAAAGGCAAGAGGACCCCACAGGCACATGTACTTGGGCTGACATCCTGAATGTGCATGCAGGTTACTGATGATGGCATAAAAGACACAACACCTTGCTTCTGGCCATTGTCAGGCCTTGGGAGATAGCAGACATTCAGAGAAGAAGCTGTAAGAAGCCAGCAAACAAAACTGGAAATGCCTGTGGTGGAAGCTTTCACAGGTATTATTAATAAAAGAAAATTTGTATTTGTCAATGGTGTGTCAGCTAGCTTTTGGCAGTCTACCCTTATGCCCAGGAATGATCTCCTGTGTAAACCAGATACAGATACATTGTGACTTTCCAAGTGCAACTCTTCTGTAGAGGGAAGATAAGTGGCTTTTGCCTTTAAAACGGCCCTGTCAAAAATCCTGTATTAAAAAGTTCATTTGGATTGAGTGATCTCTGTCAGGCTTCATTTGCTATACTTTTCTAGGCAGTGGAATGGAAGGGATTTTTTTTTTTTCTGGACAAGAGCATGCTGTCCTCAGAAACTAACGAGACTGAGAATCAATCTTTCCTCTGACAATAGTAAAGAATTATGGGAGGATAATCCAGAATATATTCTGTTCAGAATGTGCAGCTATATTTAAGTCATAAATCCTAGTGTTTTCATATGATATCTTATTTGCACAAAGCACAAAACTGCCTGGTAAGATTAAGGAAGAAGTCTAGCAACACTGTGTCATAGTTCTGTGTTTTTATTGTACCCTGGCACTTTTAATTTGTCTTACACAGCACTTATTACTTAATTGCAAACCTTGGGGGAAGTGCAGAATCATTCCTCAAAAGAGCATCCCTTGGGTATGAAAGTTCTAAGCTTAGCAAGACTTCTTCTGCAGTTTGAGATATATATCTTAAATTCAGTCCCCAGGAATAATATTAAGAGTTTAGAAAAGAGCACTGAAAGCCCAGTGTGTAGTACATTGTGGTAGAACAATAATCTGTTTCAATAAACCCTGTTGTGCTCACGAGAGCCAGCATTGCTAGTTAGGTGAATAATGAAAGCATGCTCAACTTTCCGTTACAGGAAATTCTGCAAGTGGCAACGTGGGTTCATTCCATGTGTGTCACCAGAGCTGGCGTAAGCCCATGTCCACAGTGAGGCATTATTTCCATTGGAACTGATGCCTACACCAGCTCTTAATCCCACTGCAAACTAGGGACAAGGGAAAAGACTGAGTCTTCAATTAGAAGTTTGCTTCCTGTTTCTTATCTAACCTCACACGATCGATTGGTAAGTCTATGGGGAGAAGGATTTCTCATACACTGATGGTGGGAGCACAAACAATTCAAGTCCTTTGTAGAACATTTAGGGAAGACCTATTAAAATTATAAGTGAACTCTCCTGCTGACCCAGCCATTCCACTGCTGAGAACGAATGTACAGATATAGGTGCACATGTTTATAATGGTGTATATATGAAGTTATGAATAGAATAGCAAGTTTAATAGAAACATCCCAGTTTCCAGCCACAGGAAAGCAGAATATAACACATACTTAAAGTAGAATTCATACAACTGTAAAAAAGAATATGTTCTTTCTATACTGAAATAGAAAACTCTCTGGAATTTACTGGATAAAAATGAGGTGCAAATAATGTGTACATAGCATGCTGCCTTTTGTCCAAATCAATGGGGGAAATAATAATATTCATATTTATTTGTATTTCAATGAAACACACCATAAAGGATTCACCACAAACTAATACTATATTAGTACCAACTATAGATGGTGCAGGTTTGGTGGGAAACTGTGGTGGGTAAGGCCCAAGTGCAGCTAGAGTTCTCAATGTAAATTTCTTTTAATACTATTTTGCTTTTGGATAATGTAAATAAATTAACCACAGAAGTTAAATGAAAAATGAACATTTTTTAAAATGTTTAGTCTATTGGCTTCATTTTGGGTACTAATCTCCTATACACTGTGGTGTTTGCAACAAGAAGTCTGGTTGGTGCCATCATAGTTCTTAGTACATTTCCCTGGAAGAAATTCATACAAGGTAGGACAATTGAATATAATGACTGTCCCTCAGATTGGGGGCTAAAGCCCCCAATTCTGGTTCTGCCTCCCCCACTCTGTATAATGTTGACCCCATGAAGTGGCTATTTGCCCATTTTTACCAGCAAATTAGAAAAATTCATGGGTGAACAAATTTAAGGACCCTGCTGCCTCACTTCTATCATATGACAAGGATAAGACTCACAGCATTAAACAAAGTATCAAAGGATTGTTGGCATATGGAAAAGAGCTTTGTGACTTCTGAAGGGCAACTCTACAAACTGTTGTGAAACACAAAACAAGGTTGAAGTGTGGCCATGGCCAAACACAGGAGGAGAAAGGGACCCATTTCCAAAAGCATTTTGAGATGCTGAAATCCTGAGGAGGAAAGAAAACTTCCAAAAGATAGAATCTGAACATAAAAAGAAAACAGGAACAGGCAGACAAAGAGAGACCTGACAAGGAAGACATGGTTTAAATGACTCCATATGTGGTCACCTGCAATTGAACATGTTGCACAGTCTCTAAAGCCTAACAGAGAAATTAGGGATACAGACTTGAAAATGAACACAAGATCAATGCTGAGTGAAGAATCCAAAAGGATTGTCCTTGCTCTGTGATCACTATAATTGGCGGAAACATGTGCCTGTCACATATGAGGAGCCTCCAACTTACCTCCAAATCAGATGCCAACTTCAAACACTTCTGAAAATGCTCCCTGGAGAACATTTTACCCCAAATTTAGAGAATGAGTGAAAAAACACTCTTTAAAAAGACATACCTCCACCCACCCCCAAAACCCTTCTCATCTCCACACGTACAGTCATCTGGAAAGCAGATCTCCCATTAAACGAATAGTCAAAGCTGCCCCACAATGTTAAACTAATCATGGAAATCTAAGCGTTGCTTTCCTCACCTTCCTTAAGTGAAACATTCCCAGAGGCTGGAAATAACCACATGGAGTTCACTGACACTACTCTAACGTGGTACTGCTATCCAGATGCTAGGTTAGGAAACCAGCTACTTGGAACTCTGGAAAAGCAAGTAAAGCCCTTTTTTCTATTTTGATTGGCACGGGCCCTGTGAAAGGTGTCTGGTTCCAAGCCATCTAATTGGGACTTCACCTACACTGCAGGCCATGTTGACCAACTCTCTTTGTGACCACTTTGAGTCAAATACCATATCCTCTCAGCTTCAACTTCATGTTGCATAGCAGACCGTGTTTTCTTAGAGAAATTTCTCTAGGAGGTGCGTTATGCTATCATGTCAGGGCCTCCTCTTACACAAGAGGCTTAAACAGCTTCCAATTAAGAATTAAGAATGTGCTATATTTTAGTTAATGACTCATTTATTCATTCAGCAAAGGCTACTGAATTTAGGTGTACTTGACTTTAGGAAAATAATTGTTAAAGTGGCTTCATATAAAGTGGGAACAATTAACTTGGTAACACTTAATGGATTTATTAAGTGATTATCTCAAGTTTAAATCATCACTGATTTTCAAGAACAAGAAAATCAGAGACCCATGGATATGGACACATTCCCACCTATGAACCACTTTGAGAGAGCTGTTTTAGTGTTACCCTAAATGGTCAAACTTATATCATTAATCATTTAATTAGAGGTTCACAATATTAAAAACTTTTTTATTTTGGTGTACTGGGGTTTGAATTTAGGGCTTTGAATTCAGGTAGTCAGCGCTCTACCACTGGAGCCCTACCTTCAGCCCTTTTTGCTCTGGTTATTTTGGAGATAGGTCTTACATTTTGTCCAGGCCAGCCTGGACCTCGATCTTCCTGTTTTCAACTTTCCACTATCACTGGGAAGACAGGCATGCATCACCACTCCCAGTTTTTTTCCAATGGGATAAACTCTTGCAAAGTTTCTTTGTCCAGGCTGGCCTGGAACTGCAATCCTCCCAATTTCAGCCTCCTGAGTAGACTGGGAAGATAGGTGTGCACCACTGTGCTTAGTGACTGGTTAAAATGAAATCTTGCTTTTTGCCTGGGTTGGCCTCAAACTGGGATCCTCCTGATCTTCACCTAACAAGTAGCTATGATCATAGGCATGAGACACTGGCAACCAACTTAAAAAACCAATTCTTTTAAAAATGCCTAAGTGAAAACAGTGACAATAAGCTGACATCTTCATGGTATGTTAGGGATAGAGATGGAGGATAATGTTTAACTGGTAGTGCTCTGGTCAGTCAGTTGACCTAAAGGTTATAACTAGCTAAGTTTCTGTCATTCTTTCTTATATTAGTCAGCTTTTGTCATTACAACAAAATACCTTACATAGTTAATTTATAGAGAGAAAAGGTTTATTTTGGCTCATAGTTTTAGATGTTCTGGTCCATGATGGTGTACTCAATTGCTTTTTGGGTCCTGACTTCCAAAAGAATCTACCACTTCCTAATAGCACCACCCTGGACCAAGCCTTTAACACATGGGCTTCTGTGAATCACTCAATATCCAAACTATTGCCCCTCATCTGAAGAGAACTGAGTTGTAGACCATGCTTATTCCATAAGGGGAAAAATACCCACAAATGTTTTTTTAAGATCTATTTCTGCATCTTCTCCTTTTGGGGGTGCAAAGTCACCTCAACTTCCATGGCTAGGCTATCTGTGAATGTTTTCCCTTTGGAGGTCAACTTGTCAGCTTTGCAGCTTTAGAATGACTGTGAATTAAACTTTTCCTAAGTTTTACTTTCTAATCATCTGTTTATTTAGCAGATATTATCTGAAAAGGCACTGGGGACACTGAAATGAATGAGACAGATCCTGTCTTTAGGGACCTCACTTGTGAGGTGGTGTGCACAAGGTAGCATGTGATATCATTGACACACATACAAAGGGAATTCCTAAGATAGGGAATAAAAAGTGGAGGAAGGTGTAGCAGAGGCTTTTTGTTCAGGTTTTTATTCAATACAAATCATTTTTTGTATAGCAGAATACATATTTTCTCATCTGCTAACCCCCATAGAGCAAGTCAAAGTACCCATGAAGAGTTCAACGTTGGTGACCTCCTGGAGTCACAAAACACAGTGGGGCCTATTTCTTGTGATCTCAAACCAAGAACTGGACATATACAACTGGAAGCAGAAAAATGGGAAACAAGAAGGCAGAGGTCATGGCATGGTCTGCAGGAAGGTGGCCCTGCATGTATCGTTTACTGTATAATAGCTAGAATGACAAGAACCTACATATTTGGTCATACTAGCCCCGTAAAGCAAGAGAGAAGTATACTGAATTTCAGCACAGTGGTCCATTGCTTTGGTTCACATGCTACACAGTACAGAAGATGACAGATTTAGTGGGTCTCATCAATCAGATTCATCTCTCCCCTTCTCACAAATAGGAGAGAGTAATAGGGACAAGAGAAAGGTCCTCTGATAGTGCTTCCTTGCAGGATGTGCCTCAACTAGTAGAGATTATCAGTGTCTTTTTCATGATCTTCAAGCTAGTAAGATGTATGCCTGAGTCAAATTTAATCATGAGGCCCAGGAACCAGGCTGGAGATAAGTTTCTATGTAGGAAGTATTTCTCGAAGTCAACAGACTATCCTGAGTACTCATTCTTGAACATTTTTCTAGAGTGGAACATCATATCCAAAGCTCCTAGCATAGAACCTGACACAGAAAAGATATACAACAATGGTTTAATGGTTGTATGATTACTTACACAATTAACTAACTTGCAAGATACAGAAAGCAGCTCAGGGCAGACTTATTATGGGAAGCAGTCTTTCTAAAGGAGGTAGAATTCCAGCTGGGTCTTAAAGAATGAATAGGATTTACATAAATAAAAGGAGCAGAAAGTCTGAATAAACAAATTAGACAATTACAGCAAAATAGTTCTGGTCTTGTCAACTTTGCTGTAAAGTACAGCAAATTTAGCATAAAGCATGCTGGTGAAGCTTTTTACTGTCTTGATAATAAGTTATTTAAAAAGTGTTCTTTTGGGGTTAGAAAGTGCTAATTAAAAAAAAAAAACCACAGTGTCTATGACAAGTACTATCCTAAACACTTCCTATCTATTAACACATTTAATCTCTACTATTACTCTGCTGAGAGGTTGGGAACCAGAGCATCTAATTACTTGCCCAAGGTCGTAGACCTCATAAATGGTGGGCCTACAAGGCAATACTCAGTCAAAAGAACAATGCAGGAGGTATCACAATACCTGACTTCAAACTATATTACAAAGCAATAACAATAAAAACAGCATGGTACTGGCACAAAAACAGACATGAAGACCAGTGGAACAGAATAGAGGATCCAGATATGAAGCCACACAACTATGAGCAACTTATCTTTGACAAAGGAGCTAAAAATATACGATGGAGAAATAGCAGCCTCTTCAACAAAAACTGCTGGGAAAACTGGTTAGCAGTCTGCAAAAAACTGAAACTAGATCCATGTATATCACCCTATACCAAGATTAACTCAAAATGGATCAAGGATCTTAATATCAGACCCCAAACTCTTAAGTTGATACAAGAAAGAGTAGGAAATACTCTGGAGTTAGTAGGTATAGGTAAAAACTTTCTCAATGAAACCCCAGCAGCACAGCAACTAAGAGATAGCATAGATAAATGGGACCTCATAAAACTAAAAAGCTTCTGTTCATCAAAAGAAATGGTCTCTAAACTGAAGAGAACACCCACAGAGTGGGAGAAAATATTTGCCAATTATACATCAGACAAAGGACTGATAACCAGAATATACAGGGAACTTAAAAAACTAAATTCTCCCAAAACTAATGAACCAATAAAGAAATGGGCATGTGAACTAAACAGAACTTTCTCAAAAGAAGAAATTCAAATGGCCAGAAAACACATGAAAAAATGCTCACCATCTCTAGCAATAAAGGAAATGCAAATTAAAACCACACTAAGATTCCACCTCACCCCTGTTAGAATAGCCATCATCAGCAACACCACCAACAACAGGTGTTGGCGAGGATGCGGGGAAAAAGGAACCCTTTTACACTGTTGGTGGGAATGTAAACTAGTACAACCACTCTGGAAAAAAATTTGGAGGCTACTTAAAAAGCTGGACATCGATCTACCATTTGATCCAGCAATACCACTCTTGGGGATATACCCAAAAGACTGTTACTCCAGAGGCACCTGCACATCCATGTTTATTGCGGCACTATTCACAATAGCCAAGTTATGGAAACAGCCAAGATGTCCCAGCACTGACGAATGGATTAAGAAAATGTGGTATCTATACACAATGGAATTTTATGCAGCCATGAAGAAGAACGAAATGTTATCATTCGCTGGTAAATGGATGGAATTGGAGAACATCATTCTGAGTGAGGTTAGCCTGGCTCAAAAGACCAAAAATCGTATGTTCTCCCTCATATGTGGACATTAGATCAAGGGCAAACACAACAAGGGGATTGGACTATGAGCACATGATAAAAGCGAGAACACACAAGGGAGGGGTGAGGATAGGTAAGACACCTAAAAAACTAGCTAGCATTTGTTGCCCTTAACGCAGAGAAACTAAAGCAGATACCTGAAAGCAACTGAGGCCAATAGGAAAAGGGGACCAGGAACTAGAGAAAAGGTTAGATCAAAAAGAATTAACCTAGAAGGTAACACCCACGCACAGGAAATCAATGTGAGTCAATGCCCTGTATAGCTATCCTTATCTCAACCAGCAAAACCCCTTGTTCCTTCCTATTATTGCTTATACTCTCTCTACAACAAAATTAGAGATAAGGGCAAAATAGTTTCTGCTGGGTATTGAGGGGGGCGAGCGGGAGGGGGTGGAGTGGGTGGTAAGGGAGGGGGTGGGGGCAGGGGGGAGAAATGAACCAAGCCTTGTATGCACATATGAATAATAAAAGAAAAAGGAAAAAAAAAATAAATAAATAAATGGTGGGCCTAGACTCAAAGTCCATTCTCCAGTTCAGGAATACTGACATGAGTCTTTTGCCCTCACAGGTAATTTCTAATCAGGAAATTTCTTTCACCAGGCCTCAGTCTCAAAGCCTCTGAATGTCTGATAATTTATAAAGCTGCAAATCCTTTCTAACATGTATTTGAGCAGTGAAGTAAATGATAAGTCTCTCTAGATCAAAGGATATTCAGTTTATTTGGCTTCTAGCTCAGCAATTCTTGAACTTTCCTGTACATCTGAACCACCTGTGTTAAGTTTCTAAACATAGCATTTTCCCAGACCCTATCTGAATCCTACAATCTCAGGGACGAGAACCTCATATCTATATTGTTAAAGCACTTCAAAGATAAATTCTGATGCCCACCATGTTTGAGTACAAGTGCTCCATATATTCTATTTTATTAGCAACTCCAAGATCCTTACCTTTAACCAGAATCATTACTCAGAAGCACAAGGAAAAATACATCAAAAGTCCTATATTCATTTTCTGTCTGTTTCCTTTAAAAATGAAAAGAAAATTTTAAAAAGTCCTTATAATAAACATCTTTTATCTTCCCATCACTACTTTCTTCCCTGCACACAGAAGTGTGCCGAGTCTTTGCCTTAGAGAGAAAGTGGATACAATACTTATTATCAGCCTGTCCGTGTGTCAGTCTTTCACATATAATGCATTACATAATTTCTTATTTGAATCCCACAGGTCATGGTTGTAGACAGCCAGAGTAGCGGTAGGGTTAGGAGAAGTCACTGCTTTCTTTGCCTTGCACAAGAGCAAGAGAAGGCTAGGAAAGTGACTGTAAATTTGATATTAGAAGGAAAGCAGGACCTATTAACACTTATTGATCCTGTGGGGGGTTCATTTATTTGCTTTTGAGATTCACAAAAGAACTATGTCAAGGTTTACTTCCTTGCATTTTGAGAAGTTAAGAATTTCTGAGTTGACAATGCTATATTGTGCTCTAGTTATAGTGGCATATTTACATGATGTAGGAACACTGCATACGGATTCCTACACCACACATTTGAGCAAAATCACCTCCTAACTTCATGGGTAAGTGGAAATTATTAACTTCTCTATTTGAGTAGTATGCTTCTACTAATGAGGACCAAAATTTCAGTAGCTATGTTAATAGCTCTTACTTACACCTCTGGCTCCCACTGAACTTGCAGTTATTTAAACATGCAGGTTTCCTTTCTATAATCTGCTGATCAATCATTCCCCCAAACCATGCCCCCCAAATCCTTATTCTATACTGTATTTATCCAACTTTGAAAAACTTAATCAGAGTAAATGTAAATGATCCAGCCTCTATCATCGCAGAATGTCTGCAATGCTTTCTGGCTTTATGTTTTATTTTTTATTTATTTATTTTTTTTCCTGGCTTAAAGTGCATTTTATTCCAGTAGTGTGTTATTTAGATTAAACTGTCATTGAAAACAGTCTTCACAATAAGAGCACTTACACAGATGGGAGTACTTTTTTCTGCTATAAAATTCTGAGTAGGGGTTTCAGACTGTTGTCATGTCCAGTGACTTTCTTTCTTCTGTGGCTCCTGGCTGGCTGCTTAACTTTTGGCCTCAGGGTTCAGAACAGCATCTCTGGTGGCTTTCTCCATCCAGGCTTTAGAATGGAGAAAGACATGAAGAAGAAGCTGCTAGGAACGTTTATGCTAACACTCATTGACCAGCATATACTCATATGGCACATTTAGTTATAAGGGATACTTCATTGCCGTCTGTTCTTTGGGTTGGCTTTATGTTTTAATACGATAAGTATATCATCTGTGTCTTCAGACACATTAGAAGCCAACACACCACGCTGGGTGTACTTTCCCAATATTGCATAAGAGAGAACACCTTAGAGAATTTGGTCTTGGAATGTGGCCTGGGACTCTGCCAAGCGTCTCCCTCCTGTACCGTGACTACAGATTTCTCCACCTTCAGATCCTACGTCATGTAAAAAAAATTTGTCTGTGTTTAAAAACACATTCAAGGAAAAAAGTGAACATGTGAAATGATACAGAAACTTGTTTCAATTTGGGCCTATTTTCAGTTTTCAAAGGCAGATAGAGGCAGTAGAAAATGCAACTGCTGATGTAGAAGTTCCAACACCAAGACTGATTAGGCCAAATTCCATGTGGCAAAAATTTGAATGAATGAGCTTCTCTCTCTCTCTCCATATAAACATCTCATTTTTTTTTCTGAGTAAGAAACTTTTCTACATCTGGTGGCTTCTATGGATAACACAAAGCACAGACAGTGTAATGACTGCTATCATGCTATATTTCTCTGTTTACCAAAAATTGGCAAGAATTTAAGATACGCTGTATTTTAGTCCCTGAAGCATTAGAAACTGGCATCTTCACTGGCAATCCAAAACTCTGAGGGTATTTGATAAGAAAATCCATCAGTAAGTTTATAGCTATTGTCTAAATCAACTTCAACATTTCAAATGTTCTAAACATTATTTCATGAGTGAATCAAATTATACATAAAAATTTTTAGAACTAACTTAACTAAGTGACTTTTATGATGGGGAAAAATAAGTATTATTAAACTTATTTCCTCTAATTTCTGCCTTCCTGCCAGAAAAATGAATAAATATTTTCCTGTGGTTATGAAGTTCCTCTGTTGTCTCCATCACTAGTCAGAATCTGAAGCAACCACTAATGAACCTATTTGGTCATTTAACAATATTTAGCAATATGTCTCTTTTGCCACTGGGACTGTCTGGATGCTACTGTGGAAGAATGCAAAACCACACTAAATACAGATTTTGTAAAATTTTAAGCCAATTTTTAAATTATTAGTTCCTGGTTCCATCACAATTTTTTGGATGCTTACTCAGATGTATATCTTTATCTATTCCAAGGTTGAGGCAACCCTTGTCATTTCCCTCCCCTTCTTTTGTTTTCTTTCTTTGCTGTTTACAATCCTGCTAACATATATGACCTGTTTTATTCTTAAGCCTTCTCAAATCATTAAAGTTAAAATTAGATCAGAGATCAAAGACATTCTTAAAGTTCTTTCTACTCGATTTATTTGGTGTTTTGTATCTCAGAACGTGTAATGACTTGCCTGTGGCAAATGACTAAAATCGGCTCCTTTGTACTCAATGCTGTGGTACATACCCTTGAAAATAATAACTGTTAAAAAGGAGGCCAGCCCTTAAGTCCTGGCACCCTATTCTATGTTTAGCCACTACTTTAAAATACTAGAAGTTTATCTATTGAGCGGTGGATTTGCGTGTTTTAAATTTTCATCTACCATCCCAAATGCACCTTACCCTACCTTCTACCCTAACCCCCCCGCCACGCATACTCACCACCACCTGCATAGGACCATAAGGAAATCCTAGTAACAGCAGCATTGGAAGGAAATAAGCGGTTTGGCCGGTAAGGCTGGCGATTTTGTTCTCTAGGTGGCACTATTACTTCAATTTTTGATAGGCTACTTAATTTAAACTATTTGAATTTCTATCACATTAATCTTAATTTCATACATACATACTAATTATAATTAAATGACAGGTTACCTTTTTAGTTTTATTTTAATAAGCCAATTTGAAGTACAGCGATTTTTTTTAATCATGTGATTTTACATGTTAGTGTTATACTACCTTAGAATTAAGAAATCCTCCTTTGCTTTCCCTCCTCCCTCTAAAAATGCAGAGGCATGTCAAAAACACAGAAGGTTGTTATAAAGTTTCAGTCAGACCAAGGGAACAAAGATGAAAGCACATTTAAAAGCTACTAGGTTCTGTAAGCTTTCAAACTCAGGACATTACTGCCATGACAACCAATGAAAAGTTCTTTCAAGTGAACCTTTGGGGAAACTACATAACATTTGTGACTCTCTGGGCATTTTTGGAAATAAACTTTTACTTTATGATGGCTGTCACTGACGCTTGTAAATTTATATGCTTCCCCTCATATCACTCTCCCATTCTGTACCCTGCCCCTTAACTTTTTAATGCAACCCATCCTTGAACTTCAGCTCATCTATTAATGAAACCTCAAGGTAATGAACTACTTCTTAGCATCAGTCTATTTGGTCAGGCTGGCCTCACCAAGAGAATAAGGGTCCCAGAGGTTGCATTTGAGCTTGGAGTACTTACATGTGAATGAAAGTTTCCATAGTTCTTACCTAACCAGATACTCATCTGTTTAACAAAAAGAGATATTTTCTGTCCTACTTAGAAAACATGCCTATTTAGCCACTCCTTTCCTCCAAAATAGCTTTTCATTGTCAATACATTAGTGAGCTTCATTTTTTGCATGTCAATAACAATGATTCCATACGTTCAATAATTGGGTCATGACTTTTCTAAGTCATTAGTATAAGTATTATGGCAATCTAGTAATGCATTTAAGTAGAAAATGATACAGGATTAAATAATTTTATGCCTTAAATATAAGCTTCAGGAGACTTTTAGGACAGACGTGCCTAAGCTTAAAAGTACCAAAACCTCCCTAATATTTCCTAGGGTTAAATCCCACATGCAAATGACATACGGATTTCATTTATCGACATCATTTATTGCTTAACATGACTCCATACTAGACAGAGTTAATGGAGTCAGAGTGTAGCCAGTATGTTTGCTCATTCACTTCTGAAGCCCATCTGTGCATGTTATTCATCCTAATAAAGAAAATTTATCAGAACACAACTTAACGTGATATTGTTCAAATGATTTCTTCCTCCACTGAACAACAGCCAACGTTTTAAATCCAGAATTCCACAGAATTCTCTGATTCCTCTTTAAAATGCAATTCACAGCTTGAGATCACAGAGCCTGCCAGTGACTGAATGGCTGCACTAGAAGGCTGAGAGTCCTTCAATTAAGCAGCAATTTTGCAATTAGTGGAAACAGAGTGCTCCATAACAATTGTTTGGAAACAAGTTGAGACAAGTGGGCAATTACCCTATTAAGGGGATATATTCAGTTGCACAGGGCTAGAAGAGTCCCCTTCATACAAACTGCAACCTACACAAGGAGGCACATGCAAGGTGAAAGTTAAGCTTTAACCATTAAAATCAGGATTATGGACATCTGAAATGGGAAAGCCTTTCATAAAAGACACTCAGGGTTTAGCTATCATCTGCTCTCTTTCCTCTCTGCTTTCATTCAGGAAGACCGAAATTGTTCTTCTCTGTATTCTGGGACTAACTTCCTAAATCTTAAAATTACTTGTATTTGACCTTTCCCTTGTCCACATCTTCCATTTTCTTGATACTTAGTAGACTAAGTGCAAGAGACCCAAGGCTGCTGGCTGTGTTACATTTCACAAGTTCATTACATATAGAGGGGTGTGTGTGCGTGCATGCATGTGTGTGTGTGTGTGTGTGTGTGTGAGAGAGAGAGAGAGAGAGAGAGAGAGAGAGAGAGAGAGAGAGAGAGATACAGAAGGTTTTAAAAAGATGAATGTAAAAACAAAAATGTAAACAGCTCTTTGCTGTACTATCAGGTGGGCATGTTCAGCCTGCTCTGTGTACTGAGCTACAAACCAGAGCTATTTATTGAAATAAATGACATTATCAATCATCTTCATCTACATTTTGATTATTAAAAACTGGGACTCTTAAAAGCTACCAGGAAGAAGGGAATAGCTTATACTCTAATGGTGCCCCTTTTAAACAGGAAATCCAAGAACTTTGAGCCGTGATTTTAGAACTCTGCATTTCTGTTTACATTTACATATGTTTCCCTTCCTGGTGAGTCAAACAAACCTGCAATACCCCACCACCTCCCTCTCCACACTTTAGCCATTATGAGATGTAAGCTATTAATTTACATAGTACAAATGAAAGTGCTGAGGTGATCACAGCATACTAAACAAATGATCATTTTTTTGGTTCCTTTTGTCTTCAAGTAAAGGTTACACTGGAAGGACATCCCAAAACAGATTTCTTAAATGCTTTAACTTCTGGATACACAAATGTTGACATACTGTTCTCTCAAATGACCTTACATATCACCTTAAAATAAACAAGATGTCTACTCACCAACTCTGCTCTAAATGGGCTATGAAAGTCTCCAAAGGTATGTGAAAAATTACTGTTATTTTGCTTTAAATAATGTGATGTCTAAGTGTGTCTGCAATGTTCTAATGCTTCAAAACATGTACGTAAGTCTTGTTTATCTGGAAATCATTTCTTTCTGCTTATATCATTTATAAATAGAAAATGTTCTGTAATAACTTAAAATAGTTCTATACACATAATGCCTTTTGTGTCATAATACTTACTACTGTTCTATATTTACCAACATTTATCTCATTTTACAAAACAAAGTAGAAGAGAAAAAAAAAAGAAAACGACTTTACGGTGCTGGAATTCCAGTGATGGTAACCAACATGTTTTAAATTCCAGTAAAGGTTATGGTTATATTTCAACAAGTGTCTCTTTCCTTTCTCTTACCTCTGCTGCTAGTTCAGAGGTAAGCTTAAGAAAGATGTCTTAAGCAAAAGCAGGCAACAGGAATTGAGTGTTTTAAAAAGGGGTGCTATTTCCAGGATCCAAACTTCGTGGTGTAATTTCAACACGCTGTATATAATAGCTTGAAGCACTCATGTCAAAATCTCAGAGACCTCCAACCTAAAAATGGTGAGGTGCATGAGGTAAACAATGAAGGTTCTCAAGTTTAGCTGAATCAAACCTGTAATTACCCCACAATAAATACAAATATAAAAAAAAACATATCAAATTGGCTTTATAACTAACAACAAAAATCGATTTTGGTTCAAAATAAAGGGAGGGGGAAATTTTCCAAGAAGTAAGCCAGTTTTTTTGGGGGGGGTCATTTAATAGCATAACACCTTTTATATGCAGTTTAAAAACAATCCACGTTCCCAATTACCTACCATTTTACTTTAAAAGACAACTGTACTAGAAGAATTAATAAACACTCGGAAATATGCTTTTCTTTGCTTCTGGCCAAGAACATTCCTGCATTCTTGTCAGAAAATGTTCACTGGTTGTTGCTGACATTGAGGAGTCGGTATTGCAAGGTACCCGTAGGAAACTAAATTAAGATCAAAGAAGCCCTCGCACATCACCAACGTGGTTATCGAAACACCCCAGGCGCGAGGAAAGCTTTTTGGATTGGAGCCAAATAAGCGCGACAAGTCAAAATCCACCACAAGAAGCGGTAAGTCCCCATCTAGCTGGTCAGAGACGTCATACAACAAGCTCCTCCTACCAGCTCCCTAAAGGGTCCCGGCAAAACCACCCCTTAACCACTTCCCCACCCCCAGCCTCCCGCCCAAAGCAACTGTTCTTGCCAGCATGGCCAGCAGAGGGCACCCTCTACCTTCCCTAGCGCCGTTCTCCAGGTCCCCTCCTCCTCCTTACCGGTCCCCCCATACCCGGGTCCCTTGTCCCCGCTCCACCCCCAACGCACGAACACTGCATCCTCCAATTGCGGATCCAGTTCACCCCGTGGCCCGTGGCTTTTCCCCTGAGGGAGCCCCTCGTCTGCAATTTCCTCTTCTCCATGCCCATCGGGCACAAAGCCCCCAGCCCTTAGTTATTTCTTTGCAGTGGCAACTCACTCACCCATTCCTCTGCCTGACCCTGCATCCCCAGAAACCAAAACCTGTCTATACATCCCCCATATACACTCGACCTACTCCTCGAAAAGTCAAAACTTTTATGTTCGTGGAGGGTGCTCCAGCTGAGGCGCGTAGAATGGGACCCTTTCGGGTCGAAGCGGCAGGAATACCCCCAAGTTTTCTAGCCGACATTGGCCTTGGACCAATAAGTCCTCTTTGGCGTCACCTTCAGGGGAGCAGGTGACAGTGTGCAGCCTGTCCAGATATCCAGGAAAGGAGATGCAGACTGAGGGCGCAAAGACCTCACTTCCCCAACTCATTCCACCCCCGCCAAAATCCGAGCGCAGAGCACCCAGACCCAGGTAATGGTCCGTATTCCAGCCCAACACCCTTCCCTCTGTCAGGACCCCCGACAGCTGGCACCCTAAATCTTTCTCACGACCCCGTTTCGTCTGGGGGAAGACTTCGGGAATTCCCAGGACGCCGGTTTAGCTCCCATGGCGCAACTCGGCATCTCGTCTTGGCCTTTCCCCTCTCTCTTCAAGGATTCCCGGGTCCCGCTCCCTGGGGGTGCCGGCCGCCCCTCTAGGTCGTAGGGGAAAACTCCCCAGGAGCAACTCCAAACCCTCGCGTCTCCTGGAAGAGGAACGACAGAGTTCTGGCTTCTCACAACTTCGTGGTCCCCCAGCCAACTTTACCCCGAGGACGCGCGGCTCCCGCTCCAAGCCACACGCCCGGCCGGCGGTCGCCCGCCTACCTCGGGGTCCACACAAAGCTCTCGGGTCCCCGACAGCGGAGTCACATCGTTGTCCCGCTCCTGGCCCCTCCGTCCAGCCCTGGTCCCCGTCGCGATGCTGCTCTCCGCCGGTCCCACAGCAGCGGTGGCAACTGCAGTTCAAATGTCTCATCAAAGCTTCACCAGGAGGAGGTGGGGGGCGCGCCGGGCCGGCGTCTCCACCCGGCCCGGGAGCCCAAGGCGCGGTGGGGTGTGCGGGACAGCAAGCGGACTGGTGCGCCCCGGCGCGGCGCAGCAGCAGCTACCGGGACCCGGAGCTCCAGCCTGCGCTTTGCACTTGGGTCAGACATTATTTAGCTCTTCGGTTGAGCTTCGATTGGTCAAACGGCGCCGCCCCCCGCCCCCCGCCCCCCTCCCGCCTCCCCCGGTTCGCCCGCGCTACCGATACCGGTTCTAGGCGGCCGCTTAAAGGGAACGCCGCGCCTTTTCCTCGCCTGGGCTCAGCCCCGGGGGGGCCTCTGGGGAACCCCCGCGCGCCTTGCACCACCCATCTTCTACTCCCGCTCCACCCGCGCCCTCCACATCTCCTCGCGAGCCCCGCGCCTGCCCGCAGAGCCTCAGAAGGACGCACACGGCTTGGAGGGGTGGTTGAGCCCCAGCTCCGGGGAACCCCCAAGTCCCGCACCGCCTCCCCCCGGCAGAAACCCGGACAATATGCTCTGGGGGCAGGAGGAAGTGAATGCGAATCCAATGCGCCTAGGTCTTGATTCTCTAGCTTGCAACTCTCCCCTTCTTTCCCATCCCAGCACTCAAGTTCAACCGGGGGGAGTGCGTTTCCCCGGCCACAGACACACCTTCCCTCACCTTCCCGCACCAAGGAGCCTGCAAACGGGAGCACACAATAAAATTGCACAGAGCATGGGGGTGGGGGGGGGGCTACTAGTTTACTCGGCTACCTTAAACGTGCCGGCTTAAACAGAGTTCGCGCACTGACCTCTCCCGAGTTTGCCTAATAGGAATTCAATCAAGATAATAACCTCATTTTTTATTAATGAACGCACCAGATAGCGTTACGTCCAGCCAGGAAGCCCAGGCAATGACAGACCTCACTAAAGCCACACGCTTGCTAGAAGACCAAAGCGAGAAAAACGAAAAGAGAAAGAAAAGAAACCCACCTTCTCAGTCACTACTTGCCAAAGTAAACATCAAGGCAGCTGCTCTGGGGAAGACTTCGGCCCCAAAACTCCCAGAATCTTTTTTTTTTCCTCTCCACCTTCCCTTTGGTTAAAAAGGAGGGGAAGTCTTTGGTGCCCGGTGTGTACTCCTGTTCTGCAGCAAAGAAGTTAAATTATTGATAGTGGAAATTGCATGGCGGAGGTAATACTCGCACCCCTTGAGCGAGGAGCTCCATTTGATCTCGGCAGAGACCGGGAGATTTCATGCTAGCTCGCCGGGGGGGAGCGGCAGCGCCAGCAGCTCTCTCCGCCGTGAATGGGAAAGTGGGTGGGAGTCCACGAGAGGGCTCCACGGTGCCTTGACGTGCGCTGTCATATGATACCTCCTCTGCCTCGAAATAGACACTCTAGTGCACGAATTACCAGAATCAAAATTCAGCGCATTTAAAATGATACATCTTTTATTAGAAGAGTTCCGTTGCAGATCATTGCATGCTTTTGCAGATGTTTTCTCTTCCAGCCCTAGCAAACTTACACACATAAGCCAACCCTTTTCATAATGAGCCTGGGCAGCAAACACAAATTAAAAAAAAAATTTTTTTTTTAGGACCTGCTTTAACCAGAATTGGGGTCAGGGGATAGTTGGGGGTTGGGAGCACAATTTGTCTCCGTTAATCCTGTCCACTGCACAAGAATACGAATTCTTTAGGGTTCTCATTTGCCTGTGGCCAAGACCCTTGGAGAGAACTTACGTGGCTAAGGGCCAGAGGACCATTTTCACTTTAGCCATTTGGCGAACTCTGGATTCCTGCTATAAAGGTAGACAGACCTTAAACTTTAGACAAGAACAAGACTGCAGTATTAACATGGAGTACTGGATCTTCTCAGAGTAGAGCAATCACCTGAGTGTTAAAATGAAGGTTCCTGAGGTTGGAGGAGAGTTCAGGAATTAGCATTTTAATAAGCACCCCAAGCAATTTTGATACAATCTGAAGTCACACTTTAGGAAGCATTCCCTGAAGGGATGTAAAACGAGGTATCAGAGGAACATCCCTCCAAAGTACTTGTGTGTGTGTGTGTGTGTGTATTTTCTGTAATCTCAAAGGGGTTTGACCTATTCATTATTAAGACTCATGGCTGTAAGAATTCCCCTAAACACTCCAACATTAATTTTAGTAAAGGGAAAGATTTGTAAACAGTTTCCCTTCCTGGACTTTCTTGTGGCTATCCAGAATGTATTGTTGAATAGAATACATAATACTATTACACACTAGGTTCAATTTGCCTAAAGATTGACAGTTGACAAAATGAGTTCACTAATATTTGCATTTTAGAGCTTCTAAAGACTATGACAGAAATTTTTGTTTTTGTTTTATAAAGAACAGGAGACTTCTTGCTACAAAGTAATTTACCCAAGTTCACACAGGACCAGAGACAAGACTTCACTGAAGTCAAGAATTCCAGTTAGAAATACCGGTTTCTACTCTTTCCCTTTAGTAAAGGCAGCTCTCTGTTCCTTGGAAGTGTTATCAGAATGTGCGATCATTCAGAGCGACTTTGCAAATTGTTGGGCTAAATAGTCAAGTTATTCAAATATATGCATATTCTTAGAGTGTCACACATTTAGCTTTGCACCTCTGTCAACTTGATGGAGCACATGATCAATACAAACTCCCCTACAGCACAGATGGTGGAGTTTATTGTGGAATAGCTAATACATGTGAAATGTGCAGGGTAACCAGAGAGCAATAAAGGACAGAGGACATGAAGCAAGGTTTGGCCACCTCAAAGACCCTCCATATTGGTTCCAAGTGTGTAGGCTGAGTGCAGACACATTTTCTTCTAATGTTGTAATACAACCCCAGACACTATATTATAAGTTAAAAAAAAACAAACCTGTATTTCCTTATAAAAGACTGGAGGAATACTACCTCAAACTTTCAAAAAAATAACTTTAAGTTAGCTTCAAACTGATGGCTTATTTTCCAATCTTAAATTTGCCAGAAAATGACTTCAGTCCCCAGATTTTGAAACTGAATTGTAATTTACTTCTTTCTTTAAAAATACCTGGTGAGTGAATTCCCAGAATCTTTGCTACCATTCTCCATGCTGCTGCTTCGTTAGAAATTACAGCAAGTCTTTTACCTGTGAATTCACATTGCCATGTCATCATTTGTGCTATAAGAAAGAACACTCTGATTTCTGAGACTGATTGGATGGGTCTGTGGCCAATCTTCTTATTCCTACTCTCCCTTGACATTATATAAATAAATGTTTGTATCTGCACTTTCCAGTGTGTGGTGCAGTTTCACTGAGGAAAAGATAGAGGAGTCAGAAAAGGATAGGAATATTTATAAATAAAAGAACAAATGCCAATTCTGATAATTCCAGTGAATTGGACCCCTTAACACCACCGCTGAGCATTTCCCAACTTTCTGATTTGTGATTTTAGCATCACCGAAACAGTAAGAGATCATAGTTGAACACCTATCTATCGTAAAAGTACATCTTAGATTGAGAAATAATGAACTCAAGATGAATTAAATGCCAGTGTCTTGCATGGAATGCTGAATGTTTATTATTTGTTCAATTCAGGTAATATATTCAAATAGTTTTGGAGGTCTAAGATAAAACTTTTGACAAAAAGTTTAGTTTCTGTTTTTGAGAATACAGTCTCACTATGTACTCCAGGCTGGCCTGGAACTTGCAGTCCTCCTGCCTCAGCCTCCCAAGTAGCATGATTACAGATTGCTTTCTTATGATTAAGGGTGATGCTGAGAACACAGAGCATTTTTTGTTTTGTTTTTGCTTTTGGTGCCACTGAGGTTTGAACTCAGGGCCTCATACTTATTAGGAGGCACCCTACCACTTGAGCCACACCACCAGCCAGAGCATGAGTTTATGATTCTTCTTAAAATTAGTCTCTGACATAGTAGATATGTAATGAGCAAAGATTCCAAGTTTATGATATGGACATTTTCTCCATCATTAGGAGGAGGGGAAAATTCACAGCTTGAATAAAAATGCTACTTTATTTCATTTTTGTGGGACTTTAAAAATTAGTTTGAATTAGTTTAAGTCTTTATTCTTTTGAGGTTATGATCTAATACTATCCTAACCCAATGTTTCAGGAAAACAAAGATTGGGAAGAAATGTGAATTCCCATCTATTCTTGTCAGGAAATATAGACTAATCCTCATTATCCAAGTGGGAACAGAGGCAGTAGGATCAGATTTGACATTGACATATTTTTTCTATTAATAATTTTAATTGGATGAGCTCAATTCTACTATCAGTATAAACATTTTGTTTAATTTTGTTTACTTAAGTTTCCTAGTTACTCCTGCCTTCACTCTTCCTTGCCAAAAAGAAAAAAAAAGACTGCCTAGTATCAAATGAATTGACCTCAAACACTGTTGAAAATTGGAGTAAGTAATTAATATAGGGAAAAAATAAACAGAAAACTCCCCTGATGAGCAGAATGGCAAAGATGTCCTCAAATTCATGCTGGATGATTTCAAAGGTCCCCTACAGCCTTGAACCAAATTGTGTCATTTACAGACCTTAAAATTACTGAATAAGACTTGTCCTGAGAAAAAACCTTAAGGGAGACATAATTTCCACATTCTTTGGGTAGTACTTCCTTGTAAACTTTTTATGAACCATAAGAATAGCTCTATGCTGTACTCAAATGTGACCAAATTGATCAACACCTGTTACAGGAACTATGTGATCAGGCAGGGCCATTAGTGGCAGACAAAAGCAAAGAACCCCAGAAGAAAATCTTAGAAGGGCCCAGATTTGGAGTATAGCACAAGACAGTAAAAAACAAATCTGACTTGGGAATATTTGTCTAGATCAAGAAAAACAGCACAAAAAATCATTATGGAGGCTACCCTTGTTCCTATGAGAATCATTAACTTACAGCCCTTTGCATAACACCTACTATGTGCTGAACACTCTTCTAGGGATGTTATCCAGGCAAGTGAATAAAATACATCTCTATTCTTTTGCATAATTTTCTCTAACATTTAAAAATTAAAAATGAAGAATAAATTGGCTTATTTTAATATTTCTACAAACATAGTCAAAAAGGACGCGAGGTTGTGGACTTAAGAAAAAATTAGAGCTGAAAATGATAATTAACTGTGGGGTTTCTTGGTTGTGCTGGGAGAAGAGCCATGAAAAGAATCCACAAATTTGCTGGGTTTCAGGACACTGACATAGGTGTACTGAGCAAATGACCCCATTTTTGAGACCCGACTCTTACATTGTGTGATGATTGAAGTGAGAGGTTTTCTACAGCCACGTTTACATTTTTCATGAAAAATGGAGAAAGGAAAGCCTACACAAAGGTAATTTAGAATAAAAATAATTACTGCACTTTCCAAATTCATATTAAAAACATGCACTAAGAATTTGGACTATTTTTATGTAATTCTGATATATGAGTCTGTGGTGCTCATCTTTAATGATGCTTTTGAGGAAGAATCTAGGTGGAATGTGCAGCTGGCTGTCTTGTCCTGGTCCTATAGATACACAGGTACTGTGGGAATAAAATCCTCAGTAGTCAGGAGAAGTCTTCAGCTTTGGGTGGCACACAGCATGATCGAGAAACATCTGAAAGTCATGGCTTTCTCAATTTCAGGTTCTTTTTACTTCATAATTATACTCTTTCAAATGAAGAAAATTTGCTGAACACCTACTATGTGTCAGACACTATTCCATGAGCTATGATGCACAGATCAATAAAATACATCTCTGCCCTTTTGCAGTTTATATTCTTGGCCATTGGAACATTTGTGAATTTGTCAGGGGTAAGTAATTGTGGCTTTTTTCATCTTGCCAGAGGTTTGGTGTGACCATTAACGAGCCCCTTATGGCTCAGGGACAGTAGTAATGACAAGAAACTAGAGAATCAGGAGAACCAACTCTGATTAATCAGTACCCTAGTTGTTCTTGGTTAGCACTGTTTTCAAAAGGCAAATAAAGGATGAAGGGTGGATGTGGTGGTAAAGAGGATATAGGCAAATGATTTCTTATTTGAGGCAAATCATTTTTCTATGTATGATTAAGCAGACTTTTTAAAATTTAACTTTATTTTTCTTATCAGTAGTGGGGTTTGAACTCAGGGCCTTGTGTTCAAAAGCTCTACCACTTAAGCCACACATCCCCAGCCCTTTTTGCTATAGTTACCTTTTCAGATAGGGTCTTATACTTTTTGCCTGAGCTGGCCTCAAACTGTGATCCTCCCAATCTCCACCTCCCAAGTAGCTGGGTTTATAGTGTGAGCTTTTGTGTCAAGCCTCCTAAGTAGACTTTTAAAAAGATAGATCTGGAAAGGATCTTAAGAAATTAACTCATTTTCCACACTACTTATAGGCCCATCATTGCAGACCATTGTATCCTTCCTCTGAGGATTTCTCTAGAATACAGCATTGCTAGTGCTGGAAGTTCCTGCTTATAACATATTTTTGTTCTTGTTGCAATTTATATCTTATTTCATTTTATCCAACCTTAGTGAAGATGTAGAACAGCTGCTTACTAACCTCCTGATGCTATTAAGTCACCACACAAACTTTTCTCATAGCAAAAGATCAGATCTCACAACCTTCTTCATAAACTCCAACTTCCAATCCATTAATCATTTCCCTGTCTATGCTGGACCTCCTCCAAGGTTTCCATATTCTTCTGAAGAGGTGGAGCCCCAAACTAGACATATGTGTGAAATTATCCAGGGCTCAGGAAACATGGGAGTCATGAATTATCTGAACACAGCTGTTGGGAAAAACTAAAGGAAAGATTCAATCAGATTGACAAATCCTCCCCTTGCAAGTTGGAGATAGAAGTGGTTGTTTAATAAAAAGATGAGCCTTCATATCAAAGTTGTATTTTTTATCATTAGCTTATAGATGAAGCATTTTTTCAAAAGAAATACATCTTGAATATTTAGTTTTTACAACCCTCCCTCCAGAACAAAATTGACTAAGAACAAGTGACTTTTCTATATTCTACTTAATATCACAAGTTGTGAACTTTTAACTGTTAAATTGGAGTAGTGGTTTCATATTCTCTGGGGTTTATATTTTGAAATAATATGAAACACTACACTAGAGGTGAAACTTTCAGTCCCTCTTGAACCATTTAAAAAAAATTTTGTTAGTACACAAAATCTAATTAAAATGACTAAAACTAAGTTGAATTCTATCAAAGAGAATCATGCTAATCTACAGGACACCTAGAATCAAGTTTCTCTGAATAGTTCACTCATCAGGTATATCTCCATTATGATTTCACAACACAATGAGACCAAATGTTTTAGGCCTTCTAGTTGTCTGTAGTTCAGCTATGATTCCAACAGAAATTCCATTCCTACTAGACATGGTTTTCTAGTGTAGGACATATTCAGTGGTAACTGTAGAATCATCCTAATTGTCCCAAGAAGAAATTAGGCCAGATAAAGAATGAAGTCAGCACTCTAAAAAGAAACAGGGAAAGAAAGGAGAACATTACTTCCTGTTCATAATATCACTTTGAGAAATTGTGAAGGGACACTGTGCCCAATAGAAGATTAGTAAGAGCGTTTGCTGTAAGCAGGCATTTCTGAAATCTTAGTCTGCCAGTGAAGAACACCAACAAGTATAAATCTAGTTAGACCTGAGAAGTGTTGGTGCAGATAAATAGAACAAATAAAATGTTTCATAAGCATTGAGGACAAGGAGATAAAATGGAATGGAGAATTAATTGGGGAGAGCAGAGTCATAAGCTTAAGTTCCAAGACCCCTCAGTTGCTTTTATTTCTTGTAGTCATGCTATACATACTATGTGGACAGTAGTAATGGCCTGAAAGAGAAGTTGGGGCCTGGGACTATAGGATAGTATATGACTAGATATTCAGTTTTGGAAGTTAGAAGTTGCTGCCTTGATACAAATTAAATATATTTCTGGAACACAAATTCAGACTACAATTATCCCTCAAGACAACTTCCATGCTAAATTAGAAAAATGAAGACCCAGAACTTCCTTTATTCCCAAATTTCATACCTCTTTCAAATGCAGTAAAATTTTAGCATTGAGGAATTTTTGTTTCATAGGCATTAGAAAGGCTTTGGGAAGAATAAGCCAAAGGTATTATAATTCACTGACCATTTTGCTAAGAAAAAAAAAAGTTCCCAGTATAAATAACTGGAACTACTTTTGCATTGCCTGTTGCTTTATGTGGATACTGAATCCTGACTTTAATTATGATTCTCACATGATAAACATATTCTTATAGCATTACAACCAGATTGTGGGCGTAGATCATGTTAGAACTACTTTGCAAGCCAAATTTCCATTGCCTTCCATTTTGTCTGCACACAAAAACTAATTAGAGTAAAGTGAGTAAAAATAAGTTGTAGTCCATAAAAGGCAATCATGCTAATTTATACAATGCCAATTTTTCTAAAAAATGTGTAGAAGTTTAACATATTCCTGATTATTTGCTAGGCTAATATTTTTCTGATATTACTTGCATATTAGTGTGTTTTTGGAAATTCATGTTATTGTTTGTAGGGTTTTGGTCTCTATTCCCAGGAAGAATTTATAAAAAATCTAATTTACCTCTCAATTCATTGATGTTTATAAGAGCACAACTCCATGATAGTATTTAATAATGAAAGTTAATCACAAAAATGGTCTTATATGGATGGATATTATATGAAAAACAAACAACCCTAAAGAGTGTTTATTTGTTAAATGTAGGGGCTAAAAAATAAGTTTTAAATTAGCAAACATTTTCTAATATTTTTAAGACTAGGAATCTTAATAAATAGAATTAATTTTAGAATTATCTTTTTTATTATTTTAAGGGAAATAAATCATTTTTTGCTACTGTGTTTTTTTTGGGAGGAAAAAGCAAGGTAATTTTGTCACTGAAAATGACATTACACTCTTGTCAAATCTCAGATAAGACAACCAAATGAAGCAACTCTGAAACATAAATTAATAAGATAGGAATCAACAAAAACTTGAGATTCCATTTCATCTTGTCTTAACCAGTGTCTCAATGTTCAGAAAGTAACTATAGGTGTTTAAGAAGTTTAAAATATAATTGGTTTTCCTCTACCATTTTGAAATCAATAATATCTTATTAGCATAGTATTACTAATTTGTCATTTATGTTGATAATTTAAGTAATGATTCAAGATATACAAAAAACACTTTAATTTGAAAATCAAAATTAAAAATCGTACAGACTGTTCATTGTTTTCTTTTGTTTTAATTATTGGGAAATCAAAGAAATATATTTGTCATGTGGTATGATTTGAAGGCCCAGACAGTAATCAAAAGAACTTGGGCCTTACTTTAAAATCTGTCACTTTCTGGCTGAGCAAGCCCATTTGATAGCCCAACCTTATTCACATGCATAGTGTAAGTGCCACATAAAAATTTATGGAATAAATTGAGATTTATTTTTATTCCATAAAAAAATTTATGGAATAAATTGTAGATATTTGCTACTGTGCACTTCAATGGCACATCAATAAAATGAGGTCAGTGGGCTGTAAGTCACCGCTGCCAAATTTCCCATCACATTCAAACCTGAACTCAGAAATAACAAATGACTCAGGTGATTTCCATGCTGTAGGAGAACCACTGATCTGGATTATATTTGTGGTATTATTTTCATATAAAGTCAGACTTTTTTGAAGAACTGTATATCATTTGGTAAACTATACTTGGAACTCATATAATTATTTCTCCTAAAGGTGGAGCCTTGAGCCATGGTAAGGGTTCATATTCTTCTACTTATTATATTACTCAGTTATCTCTGACAATGAGTAGTTAGGTGGGCTTTTCACACATCAAAAAGTCCTTTGGGGTCCTCATTTTCTACTGTGCTGTTTCTGAGCTCTGGGACATTAAAAGTTTGTGGTATCCTCCCTGAATAAATCATAGTGGAAGTGGGATGAGGTTTCTCATAGACTTCTGTATCTGTCTTTCCTTACATGACTTCAACAGCTCTGAAAAGACCACTGAGTTGTGTTATCTAAGATTTATCAGTATGCATCCAATCCCTCATTTAAAACTATGTCTTTCTAGGAGCTGCTTTCTAGGAGGAAGATGAATGAAATTTATCAGGAAGGTGCCCAAGCAGATTTAGGACTCCCTTGCAGAGAGCAAACCCCCGCACCCACTGCCCTGCTTTACTTCTAGACCTGGTATTCTCAATTCTGAGTTGGTACAAAGACAAAAGGGATTCGGATACTGTTTCCTGGCATTCTTCCAAATGAGATGTATTTACAGAGAAGTTCCAAGTTTGGAGTGGAGCCTTTGGAGGAAGAACATTGAATTGCACAAGGAAAGCCAATAAACATTTTAGTCCCCAACAGGGACTACAAGCCTTGCAATTACGTTTAAGGCTGTGCTTGTCTATTCTCTGCTTCTCCATGTCTGTAAACAACATACTAGCTTTGGAGGTTTGTCATCCACTGTGTGTCTTTAGAGAGGGCGTTCCTCATCACAGCCTCTGCAGTACCACAGGCAGTCACAGTTAGAAAAGGCAAACTTATGAAATGGCTTCTAAACACACTAAATCCTAATCCAAACAATTTGTAACGTTTCTTACTCAATAACTCTCAGAAGTCAACTAACTTGGAACTGCCCTAAACAAGTTAAGAAAGGAGTTAGACATCATCCATTGGGCAATAAACTAAAGTAAGTGGAGGGAAGAATGTGCAGGTGAAGAGTCCAGTCTCTAATCTGTGTCCTCAGTAACTAGGTACTTACTGCTGGACAATTCTGCCTTGATAGTGTTGTAGGCATGACAACAATGATAACAGCAGCTATGATTGCACAGAGATTTTCAGATTCATTTCTTAATTAAAAGAAAAAGCTTTGGCATTAGGCAGACAGATTTGAGTCCAGTTTTGCCACTGATTGACTCTGTTAATTTAAAATAATTAAACTAGCAAACTGATGCATCAGTTTCCTTATTTTTAAATGAAGAAGAATAATCCTTGCTTAAAGAGATTATTGTGAAGAAGAATCAATGAACTATGAAAATGCAGAATGTCCACCATCATGAACTCAATAAAATTAGGTCTTAATATTCTTTTATTTGATTCTAACAAACTACTTTAAGTATTATCACTTTCTCAATCTTACAATTTTGTGAAAACTGGGCTTCAAAAAGGAAGGTAACATTTAGCAATTTGAAAGTCTTCCATCAAGTAGTAAAAAATAAAAATGGTTCTAAAGTAGTATTTGTGGCCACCAATTTTGAGACTCTCAGCCATATCAAAGGGTGGTGAAGGAGCTCTTCAGAACCACCTGAAAATGTGATACTCAAATCAAACCTGTGCAGTAGCTGTTAAATAAAGGAGATTGGATATTATAATGGACTTTAAAATCAGAAAACTTCACATTTGAAGTTCAGCTTCTCCACTTAAGATTTGCTGTGTTTGTTTGGGCAAATTGCTTAAACTCCCTGAGCTCTAGTTTCCTTGTTTATACAATTAGAATATAATCTATCTCCAAGAGTTGCTGTCAGGGTTAAATAATACAAGTCTAATATAAAGCAAGTAACTTGATACTGGAGATGTGCAGATGTTATCTTGCCTCATGATTTGCATGTACCTTCCTATAATGTAACAATTACAAAAATAAAAGAGTTTTAACAGACTATTGAGGTTAGTCAGGTTATACTACTTATCTGACACAAGTCCCCCTTGTTAATGGCCAGAGTCTGAACTATCTATCTTTTTCAATGGAGTGATGGATTTCTAGGGCAGTGGAGTTGTGCTGATGATACTAAAGATTAACACTAGGGTAATAGCAAGCTCAGCCAATGGAAACATGCCCACCATACCCTAGCTATTTCACCACTTGGTCCTTTCCCCACTTTGCAGCTTGTCTAACAGCAAAAGTGAATTCTGAACGTTTTCTTACAATGCTAATTTCCTTTGCCAGGAAAGAAAACCAAATGACTAATGCTGACATTGGCTAAATTAACATTTCTGAATTAATGCTAGGATAATAAGTACCCCCAAAGTGTTCTGTCATCAAATAAGTGTGGGAAATATTATCTAGTAGTATTTTCAGACATTTTAACCAATAGAAATCAGAGACTTTCATTTCACATGTCAGTTGTGATAGATATTTCAAAATACATTGATGCTTACTGCTACTTCAAAATTATATTTATCTTATTGTTAGACCTTATTTAGCACATAAAAGTACATATTAGTATATAACACAATGTATTCTTTTAATATTTTTGTAGCTATATACCAATGTAATTGGCTTCCTTTTAATCTTATACTTTTTATTTTATTCATTTAGAAATAGTGTTCTAGAAGAGTTTACTTGGGCTTTACCAGACTACCAAGAGTCTATGCCACAAAAGTGACTACAAATGCCATGTTAGTAAAGAGTAACAATAAGGAAACAATTCATAAATATTGATTGTGGAAGTTGTTGAGGAGAAGGAAGTCCTTAGCAGAGGATGAAGAGGACCACTGAAGAAATTGATTCCCGCTAAAGTACTTAGAACAGTATAGAACTGGACATCAGAGATGAGTCTCTATGGCTAGACAGTCTGGAGAAATATCACAGAGAAGATATAAGCACGCCTATATAATCCTTAACCCTATCTTGGCTTCCCTTTTCCCCTTCCCTCAGGTTTCTACACATTTCCTCTCTCTTCTCCATTCATTCATCCTGCAATGTCCTATCCAACAGTCTTCAGAAGTTTGTAGAATGTTTGTGCAGTCACCTGACTTGGGTATTTCTTCCCACAGTGGCCTTAATACTTAGGTACTATTGGTAATTGAGGTGTTTCCTTGATACTGGAGAGAAATCAATATTCTGAGGGATTTCTAGGTACCATGTCACTGTAACACACTCTGAGGTCTCAGCATTTTCTAATTTTGTTTAGGGCAGTTGGTGTATCCCCTTTCCCAGTGTGGGAAGGTTTTGAAGTGCATTTAACATTCACACAGAGATTAAAAACATTGGCAAAATACTTTCTATTTCCTGTAGTGGTCCAGAAAATGTTCACTCTTTGATTAAAATGTCTCATATAGGCTACAAGTTTCTACCAGCTTCTGGCTGAATTGTTAAATTCATAGGTAACATGTTGATAAACTGTTGGTCTTTATAAACTGGTCTTTAAACTGTTTTTTTTTATTTTAAAATTAATAGTTTGGAATATATTTTGCCATTTGTCTAAAATAGAATTCAGGAATGATGTCTGTCATCTCTAGTACATCAGAAGTTATTTTAAACATGGCATCTTTATAAAAGTCAATAGCTGCCTCATCAAAGGGCAATCATGTCCAGTGTGGGTGGCTGTGCCAATTGTTTTTGAACTACTGTAGCAATCTAGCCAATCCCTGGGAATGGCTTGCAGTCTTTCTACACCCACATTTTTTCTTAATTATCTCCACCAGGCTGAGTTAGCTCAGGACAGATCTATAGCATTTCCTGGATGTCAAAATGCCCACACACCTTCTGCAATCCTTGGGTTACCCGCTCCCTTTCATGTTTCTACTGGCTGGTCCATCTAATTATCTATTATTGTGTGTATATAATAAATTATTCATAAGACCCAGACAATTTCAGCATGTAATATCTTTGACTTTAAAAAAGAACTGTCCTGAAAAATTAGAAATTTACCAGCACAAAGGAAGTACCATAAAATTTGAAAGTGAATCTTCTACCACATCACTCCCTTTTAAAATAAATCTGTAAAAGTTTAGGATCATTGTTCAAATTAAAACTTTTATAGTCAGCATTCCTGAAGAAACAACAGATTCCACACCTAGATTTCTCCATTGTAGGTCCCAAGTACATTGCTTTGAGTTTTCATAATATACTTCTTAGCAGTTAAAAAAGGATGGTCTCTAAAACTGTAAATCATCAAAGGTTAGTATAACTTAGGCCCTACTTCCCACCTGGAGCTGAAATGGAATTTAGAGCTTATTCTTAGAACATCCTTCTTGATTTATGTGTGAGGAAATAAAGATCAAGTAACTGTTTGACTTTTCTAGCTACTGACAAGTTGGAAGTAAGGCTTAAACATAGGCTTCTAATCTGGTTCACTGTGTTCTTTTGAAAAAGATAAGAATCCAGGAGTCTGCACCCTTCTAGTGATCACAGCTAATAAAGGGACTAGTCCTCATCTCTAGTCTATAAGCTCCGTAAAGATAGGATAATTCAGTCTTGCTCATGGTTGACTCTCTGGATTCCAAAGCAGTTTCTAGCACATATAGTCAATTAGTACTTGGAGAATAAATTATGACTGTGAAGAATCTCTATAGAAGGTATACTTTTGGAGCAAAGTGGGAAATGGCTAGTCAAGCTCATGATCCACGTAAGATATCCACAGAATATCTACCAAAGTAAAGAGTATCTAAGCATCCAAGACTGGGATGAAATTCTAGAGGGTTAAAAGAAAACAAGCCAGCACGAGTTCATGCATCTGATATAGGCTGGCCTAAGTGACCTCTGAAACCTTCCTGGCCCTCAGATTCTGTGACTCATGACAAAAAGTAATGTACTTCTTGGCTTTAGCTATCTTCTGTGTTTGTTTTTTTGGGAAATTAGTGACTATGACTTAGATATGTGTCTGCTACAGGAAGATTCCTGCCTTCTCTAGGCCTCTAACTGTGAGAGAGGGAAAGAATGGTTTAGAAGGGAAGATCACAGTCTAGTTAAAACTTTCCAGTAGTCCTGAAGAATGTTGGAAATTGTTGTAGATAATGCTTATTTTTAATTGAGTCAAAATAGGAAGAAATAATGTCTACAACTGCCTCAGAGGCCTTTACTGGTGTGAGGCAACAAGGCCTAGACAGGAATGAGCACAGACCTTGAAAATGAAGAAACAGATTCTGAGTCACTTTTCCTCTCGCTGGTTGTGTGGTCTTGGGCAACTTTGCACTGCAGTCTCAGTCTCATCTGTAAAAGGTGATGGATGATTCCTACTTTACAAATTGATAAGGAATCAAATGATGAAACCTGTTAATGAGCTTCCAAACCACTATATGAATATGAGTACTTCTAGGAAAGCAAACAAAATCTGTACTATATTATAAAGAATTCCGTACAAGACTCTTAGAATGTTACAGTGAAAGAGAGGGAAAAAAGTCTACCTAAGTTTTAAAAAATTCAGAATGAACATCCCCAAAAATCATCAAATAAAAATGGTGGCAAGTATAAAAAATTCAAAATTTTGATCTCTGCACCATGGTGTTTGGACAGTATTATTATTTATAGAACATGTGTCACTTTCTCAAGAAATACTTTTTAAAGCAGTAGTTCTATATTCTAAATAAAAGATGAAAGGTTTCATAGTTTTGAAATTATGGTCACACTGAAGCCGAAAGGGAGAACATTTTCTTTTTATTGTTTAATAATTCAATCTTCCTTCACTTAAGGCATTGCCCCACTTTCACAGTGTTCAATAATGGTAAGCTTTCACTAAATGCTAATGTTTATGTGTATTGTTAAATAATATACATATGGATTATGGCATGTAATTTTAAAGATTCATTGCTGATTAAATTCCCACCAGAAAATACACACACACACACACATACCCATACACAGACATACTCATGTACATGGCAGTAGCAGATAATAAGAGATAACAGCAAAAGAAGATAATTTGAGATACTTCTGAGGTAGCAGTTGTAAAATTAAAATAGGCAACTCATTAAATTATCCATAGAGTGAAAAGAAAGCTACAAAAATAGTTTTGTTTTTTTTTTTTCTGGCAAGTCAGTGTTGTTCAGAACAGAATTATTTTTAAGCAGTGCTTTAAAATCAGATTATATCAACTCATAGTCATAAGAGTCACTTAAATGGTTAGAATAGTTTGTTTAATTACAAGTAAAAATTAGGTAGAAGTATGCTTAGTAAAAAATATAGTCAGCTAGACATCATTTTAACTGACAGATTGTAAGCAATATGATCAAGCAAATGCTACTTGAGCAAGTTGGAGCCTGGTTCTAAGATCACAGAATTAATAAAAATAAAAACCTTTTGTAAGTCATGTTTTCATGCCAGTTTCCACTCTATTCTATTTGTTGGGTTTTGTGGCTGATTATCTCTTTTATGGTCACCCAGAACCTTACCTTCTCTCTCTCATTGCTGGATTTTTGAAGACTGTTTCTTACTAAAGCTCCCCTAGAGGACAGGCCAGGAAAAGGAAAGAATCTAAATTCACCAGCGTATTCTCTTATTAAGAATTTAGATTAGACATTTGATAGGAAAAGCCGGGCAAATGAAAGAACACACTTAAGTATGTTGATTTTAGGTCTTTTGAAAGCCTTACCAATTTACACTGATAGAAAATTAGCAATATTTTGTAAAGTCAACTAATCATATTTTAAATCCCTACTTACTACCTTGACCATGTAAAAGAGATGGTGTTTTTAATTAACTAATACTCTGGTTCAACCAAATAAAAATATTGGGGGCAAAGGGAATGTCATAGTGATACCTCCTATTTCTGAAGTGACTGTGTCCCAGCTTGCAAAGCCCTTTCATACATTCTCTTCCACCCTCCAAAAATTGCTGTGTTGTAGGTCTTGCTATCAATGACACTGAAAAATGTGCCGGTAGGGTGCACATATTTTCATCTGAATCAGTACTGATATATTTCATTGGGGCAACGAGACCAAGTGAAAATCTCGCATACAGAAATATTAATATGCAAGATAGGGGGGCACAAAAGTATGCTAGGTTTCTGTTAAAATTTTAAGGTTAAAATTCTCTCATATTCTCTCTCTCTCTCTCTCTCTTCTCCCCCCCCCCCCTTCTTTTATCTTCTACTTTTCTGTCTGATTCTGAACAGGGCAATTGAAATTTCCTGCCCTGATGCTGAAGAGCTCTGTGTTAAGACATATGAACAGTTGAATACTAGGTACACCATTCTTAAAGTGCCATTCATTTCCACAACACTTGAGGTGAAACCATTTCATCTTACAAGTCCAGGATGAGAGTGTGTGTATATGAATGTGTGTGTGTGAGAGGGAGAGAGCATGACGTGACACTTCTGAGGTTTATTTCAGTTGTTAAAGATCTCAGGGTTACAAGAATTAAACTGTTAAGCATCTTCCCTCCTGGTCTCCCACAGACACGATATTTACATTTTTTCGGTTCGACTGTCAGATAAATTGGCAAGTCGACTAAAAGAATAATATTCTCTTAACGATGCATTCATTTGAAGCCCTAGCAACTGTATGAGGCAGCAGCGAGTGTTAGCTCGAAAGGCACAGCGCGGGGAGAGGGAACTCTGCAATTTAGAGTGACGGATGATTTTTTTCCCATCCATCAAGCTGCCTCAAAATGTCACAATATTTACACCTCTTCTTTGGTGAATTAGAATCCAGAGACAAGTAGTCAGAAAGAGAGAGAGAGAAAAAAAAAAATCCGACCGGTGCCGCTTGGTTGGGGAAAAGCAGGCGTTGCACCTTTAAGTTCTGCCCCTCCATTCCCTGTTCACCCCCCTTCTCAGGATTTTGCAATAAATCTCCCAGTTCTGCGTTCAGCCCTGCAGATCCGTATTTAAAACAGCACCATCTGGGAAGGGTGGGTGGCGATGGTGATGCGGACGCCTTGGAGTTCCTTTGCAGCACGCTTGGAATTGCATCAGACTGATCAGAAATCCCCCCGCCCCCAAGCCCAGCCCCGCCCGCCACGCTCCTCTCCCCGCCCCTCCTCTTTGCTCCCTTCGCGTAGATCTGACTGAGAAAACGACTGGATCTCGGAACAATCTGTGCCCCATTCGCTGCAGGCTGGCTCCGTAAACCCTGCCCTACGCTCCCTTTGTGTGCGGAGCAGCCTATCACCGTCATCTGATCCAAGTGCCTGTTTTTTTTTTTTTTTCTTTCTAATTTTCCACAATATCCTCGCGTTGCCTATGAATCCTATGAATCTATCATTTCCACCTGCGCAGAGTTGGGGTTCTTTCCTTCGTTCGCTAAAATAATCTTGAGTCTTGAGTTTGGGAAATGGGTTTGTCCCTAACCCCCCTTACTCCCACCCTAAGCCCTAGACTCTTAATTGAAAAGAGCTGATCCGGGGAGGAGTTCAGAACAACCGAGCCCTGGGGCGAAAGCTGCCACCGGGCAGGGCTCCGTGGCCGGAACAAAGGGCCCGGGAAGTGGGTGGGGGTGAGGGTTGTAGCTGGAGAGGTTGGTGGCCCCCGCCCAGGGACGCACAAGTCCCTGGACTCCCAGTGAAGAGACAGGACAACGCAACCTCACGCTTCAGCCGCTCTGGGTCCCTTGGGGCGCAGGCGGGGGCAGGGGAGGTGGAAGGGAAGGCTGGGCGGCTCGGAGCTAGCTTCTATCTCAACCCGCCAAGCCCCCCATGTCCACCCCCTGCTGGGCTCCCGGCCCAACGGGTGGCAGCGGAAGCTCGGCGGAGAGCTGGTGCCCTCCGCCCGCGCCTCTGGACGCAACCTCGCCCTGGCTGGGCGGTCTGCGCGCCCAGCTGATTGGTGGCTCCGTCCAGCAGCCGCTCGGAGCTACGAGTGTTCTTCTCCACCGCCTCCAGCCGCCCAGGCCCCCTCCCCCGGCCCGCTCCCAGGCTCTTCGGTCCGGAAAGGACCTTCCACTCCCAAGCGGAGACCCCCCCCATTTCCCTGAGTTACCCCGACTGACTCGGACCTGGGCACAGTGAGGCATCCGGCCCGGTGGAGGAGCCGAGCGCGGTCTCGGCGGCTCCCCTTCCCTTGAGAAAGCGGGAGCCCTCCAGACCAGCGCCCGAAACTCGCAGGGAGGGAGGAAAGGAGGAGGGAAAAAAAAAAAAAAAAAAAGCCAGAAAGAAACATCCAGCAAGAAACGAGGGTGACGGAGAGGAAGAGATAGAATGAGGGAGGGATGGAGGCAGGAGGAGGGGGCGGGGTGGAAGAAGGGGGGCGGGAAGGAGGGAGGGAGGGGGATCAAGAGGGAGGGAGGGATACAGAGAGAATGAATCTTCCTCACTAGAAGAGCTGAAATTACCTTGATTCATTTTGTGTTGGAGATTTAGCGTTACCTCCTTCCCTCTCCCCATCTCCACCTCCCCTTTCCTCACTGCACACTACCACCACCGCCTGATTCTAAATGGTACAAAGTCAAATTTTAGGAAATCGAATGTTGTGCAAAAGCTTCATAATTAGTAATGAATCTACTGTACACACCACACACACACACACACACACACACACACACACACACACACACAAGCAAAAAGAACGGAAAAGAGGGGGGGAAAGGGGAGAAAATGAGAGAAGTCTTACATTTGAATCAGTCATTTGCAGGTCCAAGTTAACTAAACTCATTATATCCGCAGGAAGACAGCTTTTCCCCCCTCTTGCTTTGCTCCAGGGTTCTCACCTAGGGCAATTTAAACTGGACAAATACCAGGAACAACCCCCCTCAGATGCTCACCCTCTACTTCCTCCCTTCCACCACGCGTCCTTTCCGGAAGATCGAGTATCAAAATAGCTCTAGAATTGGGGATACAGGGGTCCCCGCCCCGGTGCTTACCTTCTTTGCGGCTTACACCACCCCGGTGGCTAGATCCTGGAGATAAACACTTGCATTTCCCAAAGTTAACCCAGTATACCAACCCGGAGCTTGCCAAGAGTCTATTCCAGCCTACACCGCTAGGAAGCCAACTTCAGCGAGCTCAATGAGGGGACCAAACTGGGGCTCGCTTTCCAAACGCTCCGCTCCAAAATCTGACTCTCTCTTCAGCCCCGATCTCAGTGTGAGTCGAACCTCAGAAAAGACGCTTTTTAAGGGCGACACGGGGTTGGCTTGACAGGGGGTGGGGGGTGCGAAAGGCTACCTGGAGTACCACAACCTCGGACAAATCCGTTGGCTCTGTCCAAGGTGCTGAATGGACTCGGATCGCCCGGATCCCACACCCCTCGTAGCAGGAGGAAAAGGCTAAAAAATGTCTAATTAAGTGATACTTGATATTGCTCTAGACGGTTTCTTCCACTTCCTTACGTTTTGTCACGTGCCGATGGCTTTGCCAAAGCCATCCTGTTCATAGTTGATCACATGTTGATAAGACCCTTTTCTTCTATGAAGATTACCCATTTCATTACTAGTGATATGCACTTCTGACTTCTTCCCCTCCAGTCCCCATTCTCACCTAAACTCCCAGCCTTTACCCCACTCCACCCCCTAACCCCAACCTCTAACAGCATTATTATGCTGTTAACCCCCTTGCGAATGTCAATTACATGCCCACATATAAATCATAGAATATGCTCATACACCATACACGTAAAGGCAAAGAATGGAATACAAGACGGCTGGCACACAAGCATCAGATTGAACAGCCAATATAACACACACCCCCTTCAGTTCCAAGTTTGTTCCACGCAGTTCCACATTGCAGTGTTAAATCTCAAATGATTCCAATTGAAGTTGCACTGTGTAAAAACCGGTTCCCCTGGCCTGAGTAGCTGCTGTTCTTTGGCGTGTGAAGTGCTAGGAAGAGCCGTGATATTCCCGTTGTTAAGCAACATGTCAAGATTTTTCAATTAGAATGCAAGGTTTATTGCTACTCACCATTGTGCCTTTGCTGTCCTGGAGACTCAAGTGTCTTAAAATCTCGTCTCCCCAACAGATGCTGGAAGGTAATGTGTCTTGTTTGAAGTCATCATGTGAGAAGTTCGGCTTTGCTCAGTGGATCGCCCACCACTTGGTGTGACTTATGAATCTAATAACCCTTTGCAATATCCGCAAGCTTAAACTCTCAACCACCTTGGCGACTACAGAAGACAAAGCAACTGGCATCGATGTTGAAAAACCTATAGATTTACGCAAACGCCCTCACTCCAAGAGACACGTTTCCCTTTGAGTTCTTACGTGATTCTAATGAATGAGCGAGGTTACCAATGACTGTCCAACTGCCCTGGTATATAGCGGGTGGTTCCTGAGGCTGCCTTCTCACCGCCCGTCACTGGGTCCTGGCACAGAAAGTTCCCAGAGAAAGTGAGGAGTTTCAGGGTACCCCCATAAAAATTACTCAGCCTGCACACCGCTTTCTTGCCCACTGCTCAGGTCACACCTGGGGCTCTGGCAAAGCTGAGTTCGGCTGTCGCCAGGTAAGAAAACCTTCGCCTTGCCAGGCTGGGGCGGGAAGACCGCTGGGGAACTTGTTGCTTATCAGCGCCAGCAGGCTACCGCTTTAATAAGAATACCAGAAAAGCGCAGCGGGAGGGGGTCAGGGGGGTGGCAACGACGACGACTATCCGTGCTGTTTACGTGACCAACTCACTGTGACTCCCTTGGTAAAAAGAAAACTTCTTAGAAAAGTTTGTGACCCCCCCCCCACCATGACTAAGGGTCTCCAGCCGATGAGGTCGGTCGATGAGGGTTGGGCGGGGGGAGGGTTAGTAAGTGACTTGTCCTCAGGAACAACTGCATGCGTCGAAGCGCGCATCAGCCCTGCAACTTTCCCTTTTCCTCTTAGGGACTGATGACTAGGCGAGAGGCACCGGGGCGAGCCACTAGTTGCCCACAGGAACCTGTGTAAGCCTTGCTCTCGAGCGGCTGAGTTGAATGAAGTTATGACTGCATTTGCTCTAACGGGTTATGGCTTCTCAAATGTGAGTTAACCGCCGCTGTGCGCAGCTAGGTCGGCCAGGAGAGCCACGGAGAACAGAGCCGCGGGCAAAGGCAGGGAGGAGACCATCCGCGGCAAGCTCCAGGCTCTGTACTACGTCTCTGCTGGTGGCTTCCTTCCCGGAGTCTGCTGGTGGCTTCCGCATCATCCCGGGGCTCCCCCGCCACCAGGGTGCCGGGGTGAATGCGGCTGGGAACCTGAGCCGCGCGCGCCAGGAGCCCAGGCAGCGTTTGCGAACCTGGGGGTGGGGGAGGGGGGCTCTCTCTGGAAGTCCGGCGGCCAGCACCGCGCTTCCCCACCAGAGGCTGCGCAAGCTGGGAAGCGAAGAGGTCACGTGTTGGCGGAAAGTAAGTTGGAAGGGAAAAAGGAACTTGGAAAAGAAGAAAAAAGCACCATAAAACAATCCTCCTCTCCGTGTGTGAAATAAAGAGAAAGGCGGGTGGAATGGGGGAGGGGCGCCGCACTCTGCTGGAGACCTGGGCAGAACTCTGGAAATATGCAGTAACTGGAGCGTTGACAGCATTCCCCGCCCCTGCCCCCCTCTCCCCCCAGCGTAGGGAGGCGCTAGCCCAGGGTATCTTTCCACTGAAGCTTTCCTTTGCCTATCCTCAGCTGTCGCCTGCACGGTGAAGCACCCTAACTGAGGATGGATGTAAACCAGTTGTTATGGAAATGCCCGTCGCTCTGAGGAGCGCGAGTGCTCTGGGAAGTCCCCTGACGCTTTTCAGGTTTCGTCGTTTTGGCACCAACACTATGGTTTTACTCTCCATCCAGAGTTCCCACCAAGGGGAGCCCACCAACAGCGTCACAGGCCCTAGCCGTGGCGCTGTTGACTGCAGAGATGAGGCAGAGATACTGCAGAAGATGGTGGATAGCTTTAAAGTTTCAGACCATCCAACCATTTCCAATTTCCAGTTTCTTTATTCCAATCAGAAGAGCTGTGTTTGAATGTCATTCATGCTTCCTGATACATTAAAAACCAGAGTTACATGATAAGATGACTTTAGAAGAATTCAGTGGCTGCTTCAAGGTTCTGCTCCCCTCCCCCTTCCATCCTAGAAATGACTTCCACAAGGAAAATAAGCTTTACTTCCTAATTCTGTACATGGGCCTCTCTTCCTTGGAACTTCCATTGGTACTGGATGATTAATATTAGCAGTTAAGTCCAGTGTTGGTTCATGCATACCCTATAGAGATGTTTCCAGACTCAATGCAGGTAATCCTAAACTCCCGCAAAGGTGCAAAGACTTCCTGGACCTCATTAGGGACAGTTACAGACTTGCCAGGCTCCTAGAAACCTGAGGTGGGCCATCATAAAAGAATGCCAGACAGCCTCACAGTCACCAAGGCAACAGTTCCCTCCAACTAAAAGATGCTCATATTGTCCACAAACTGCCACTTTTGTCCATCCATGAATTAGCCAGCAGATGCTGCCCTAAGACTGGAACAGCTGGCACAAACCATTCTCAGAGGTCTTGGGGTACAGGCTTTGTGGACAAAACTGGTTTCCTCAGAATGAAATTCATCATGCTATTAATAAATTGTCTTGCCTGTTGATAAATTCAGTTACTCTATACAGCTCTGATATATATATATATATTTGTTTGTGTGTGTTTCTCTGGGGTTTGAACTCAGGTGCTCTACCACTTGAGCCACTGTACCAGCCCCAGAGCTGAAATCTTGAAATGACACAGAAAGATGATCACTATGTGAACATACTTATTCCCTATTCTCATCTCTGTGATGTATTTATCTGACTTTGTCAACAGTTTGTGGCCTGTATGGGGACTGTCAGCTACTTCTCAGATGGATCTTTATTCTGAAAATTAATGCCATATTTTATAGGGGCAAGCACATTCATAGCAATCGGACTATGATCCCGAATTGTTGGCTTAGGTGCCTAAGGAGTCAGAATATGAATGGTTGATTAGAATCAGTCACATGATTTACTAAAGTTTTCCCAAGGAATATGTTTGCCTATTGCCCTTATTTCTTAGCGCCATTATTAAAACCTACAGCTTATGGGTCAAGATGAGAGGTGAAAGTTGCTATTCAGTGAAATTTGCTATAGTGAGTTATGAAGACATGGTATTCAACATATACATACATGTCACATATTTATGTATGACAAATATACATATACATGTAAATTTTCCTCTGATTTCTCAGTGACCCAAAAGACAGTTCACTTCTCTTGTGCATTATCAGCTCTCCAGCCTTTTATCTCTACAATTCACTTACAAATTTCCTTTTTTTTCTCCCTTTCTGCAGAAATCCAGGCCTAATATAAGCAGATTGCAGTCATGTTGTTTGCTAAAATAGACGTGAAGCAGTGTACCTGCTACAGTTTTAATCTTGGGAACACTGATCCTGAGGTCATATCATTTTTTCCCACACAACTCTAGTCAGTTGTGATATGAATATCACACTTCTCCAGGTTCACCTGACCCCATTCATTTTTAGCAATGTTAAGAACATTTCAAAGTGAATGGTAAACAAATGTTGTGCCTTAAAGATCACTACCTAACAATATAGCCAAACTTAAAGTAAAATGTATTAACATAACCTAGAAGGAAGGATTTTAGCTTTGTTAGATGTTTTCTTCCAAAGTCACAGGTACAAAACTTGTCTTCTACCTGTTCTTTTATGAAGATATGTACAAAAAATCAATAAGTTAAGGCTCATCAAGAGGAGAGGCATAGGAAAATAATTAAATATATGTGCAAAGCACCTCAGAATTTGTGGAAGAGGGATAAAAAAACAGGAGAGAACTCTTTTTTTCCTTAGAGTTAAAAGATGCTTAAAATGTCATTTGAAACAAAGTCTACTCTCTTGATTTCTAAACAAACACTTAGAATACCAATTTTAAAAGGATAGCATGGGAATTCCTTTCAGCATATGAAGGCAGATGTGGATGAGATAGTACTCCTGTTCTCTCCTCTCAACTAGTCTTAGCAAATCTAGTTGTAGGTATTGACAAGGTCTCTATCTCACCTTGTGTTTGACACTTTACTTTCTTCCTTCTCTCCTACCACCACCTCTCCTCCCTCTATAGTATTTATTCTATGCCAGACACTTTGATAAGGGCTAGTGGTCCATATGCTAATAATTCACTTAAAGCATCTCAGAATCTCAGATTTGAGCATTTGGGCAACTATTGCCAAAACATCAACAGTGCCTTTTCCCTGTCTCTCACATTCCCTTCCCCTTGTTGTTGCCTCAGAATTACGTGTAATGAATGAAGATGGATGTACACAGAGAAGCTTCAGATGGTGGCATAGTTGCTCTCTGGGAGCCTAAAACAAAACAAAACAAAACAAAACAAAAAAAACCAAGTAGCAAAAGATTTCTGTTTATGATATAAGAAGTGATTCTGACCAGGTAGGAAGAAAGATTGGCTCTCTTAGTCACTTCCTGATCTCTAATGGTTCTCCACAGGCAATGGGAGGAAAGGCAAAGAATCACGATGCACAATTTGGAAAGCTTTCCAAAAACAAGAATGGGCAATGATTGCCAAGCTCCTGGTGTTGAGCTCATATTTAAAAAGAACTCAAGGAATCTTCCATCTCCTAAGCCTTGTTTAGTTAGGAAGAAAACAATCATAGCATCAAAAAGAAGCAAGTGATAGAAAGCCATGGGAAACTCATGATTTAGTTTGCAGTAACCCCTATGCATTCCTGAGTATGAGACAGAAGATCTGGACTGGGCTTAACTCAATTTCAGAAAACCAGACAACCCCATAATGAGGCTGAAACAAGACCACATGGAATATTGAGGAAGAACTGAATGATTCTTTCTAAACCATCTCACAGACAAAAGATGAATAAGAGGAAATATGGGTGGCAAGTAAGGGAGAAGTGACACTATTAATATAAAAAGTTGATAGGAGGTTGAGACAGGTCAAGGTTGTATCAGGTCAGGATTTGTAGCGTATGGCTCACTAGCTGCAAGATCATTTCAGGAACTGGATAAAATGAGATACCAAACCTCTGAGAAGTTACCAAACTTAGGATCACGGAAAAGCAAGTGAAAACCAGAGAGAATAATGAAGCATTGTCGTGGGTCTAGAAAGGTATATTTGAGATCTAATTTGCCTACAATGTCTGTAGGGAAACTTTCACAGGTGCTGATCTATGCTTCTCATAATTTAATGTAGACATGAATCTGCTAGGTGGCTTTTTACAAAGCAGATTTTGAGTCTGGACCAACACTGGCATTTTCAACAAGTTTCCAGGTGATGGGTTTTGACTACACTTTGCACAGCTAAGTGCTAAAGCATGCTGCTCCTAGCTGTAGTTTTATTAGCTTCATAACTTTGTTTAGAACTAGTTAATGTCTTTAGTAACTAAAGTGAATGTCATGTAATAAGAATAAGCATTCTTTTAAACTCTAATGTTATACAAAGCCACAAACTCTAATGTGCTCCTAAACTTGTTAATTCTAGAGAGTTCCTGAATACAGTAACATCAACCTCTTATTGCTAATAATACTGGCTATAGCTTGAACATTTGTCATTTCATATGCTTTGTAAAAAAGAAAAGAGAATCTGTCTGGGATATAGTGAGTACATTGCAAAATGGAAGAGAAGTCAGGGAAAATTATTCTAGTCATGTAAAGAGGATTGGTTAGGTCATAGTATGAGTCCTGAGCTCATTCTGGGTTTCTTTCTATAAATAGGATATTTGGAACTAGAGAAGGCATAGCAGAAGGCAACCAGAATGACAGAGGGATTTGGGGAATTTGCTTCTGCTGAAAGGTTAAAGAAACTAGGTCTGATTTCTTTTGTAAGGAGAGAGAAGATGGTACCTCACTGAGGTATATCATTCTAAAAGTAGTGGAAGTAATAGGATGCGACAAGAGTGCCTTATGGAAACAAGATTTGAAGGATTCTGGCAAAGAATGAGGGCCTGAAGAATGGCTGGAGCTTTTCTAAAGGCCTTCAGTTAGCAGTGTTCTTACTGGCAAAATTCCACTGCTCAAAAAAGGAGAGGTAAACATGGAATTGAGATCAGGAAATAAGGGAGATAGAAAATGAGGAATATCTCTTTGTTCATTGAGAACATTTTCAGATGGGCATTGATTAATTCTATAGAAGCCCTGAATTCATAGCATATGGTGAACTTTGCTAACGTTCTCCAGGCTCCAGTGCTCTGTTCTGTAACGCCTCACATTTCTGCCATTTCTTCATCCCAAAATGGCACTGTTGAAGGCATTGTGGTAGAACCATTGTGCATTTGACTCCCAAATGACACTTTTTCATCAATTCTGCAAAGAAATGTAAATGGCTACAATGTGCAATTTTTTTCTCTAAGTTGCTAGTTTTTTTTTTTCCACATCAATCCTAGAAAACATTCTTTTTTTTCAGATGATGGAAAAGTATTGTTCATGACTTTGCATACAAGGTCCCAACATCCTCATTTGATGTGTGAAGCTCAGATATGAAAGGACTTGCAGGCCATCTGGGCCAAACCCATCTTCTTACATCAGGGGAATACCAAGTTTACAGCGTTGATAATCATTCGGTTTTTTTCTGTATGGTATTGGGATGGATTTGCTTTCTACAACCTTTGAAAATGGCTAAATGAACTCTCTGGAAAAATCAATCATACCATGAGTTAGCTCAGAATTCTAGTCTTCTGTCAAAATTGATTTTCAGCTCTATATCTTTTCTTCTCGTTTTTTACCCTCTTTTTATAAAATTAATTGTGATATTTCCGTACACACAACTAATGCAGTTGGATCAAATTCACCTCTTTCTTATTCACCACTCAGGGCTTCATGCATGCAAAGCAGGCGCTCTCCACTTGAGCCACACTTCCAGTTCATCTTGCTGTTGTTATTTTGGAGATGGGATCTCCCAAACTATTTGCCCAGCTGGCCTCAAGCCACGATCCTCCTGATCTCAGCTTTCCAAATAGCTAGGATTAACAGTGTGAACCTCCAGTGTCTGCCTTCTGAAACAATTTTAATAGGTTTCATGATTTTATTTTCATACATGAGTATGAAGTACTTTAATTCTATTGATCCCTTTTACTCTCCCCTCTTCCTGCTGGTTTCTATATCCAGTCAGTGCTCCCATTTTATCCTTTTGTCATTCATTTTTAAAACTTTTTTAGGTCTAGATTCCACATATGAGAAAGAATTTGCAATATTTATCTTTCTCAGTCTGGCTTATTTCACTTAACTTTTTTTTTTTTTTTTGGTATTTGAACTCAGTCTCACCCTTACTAGGTAGAGACTCTACCACTTTAGCCACATCCCCAACACTTTTTTACTTTAGTTATTTTTCAGATAGGGTCTCATGTTTTTGTCCAGGGTCAGCCTCAGACTGCAGACTTCCTACCTATGCCTCTCATATAGTTTGGATTATAATTATGAATTACCACACTTGGCTTGTTGTTTCAAATGGGGTCTTGCTAACTTTTTGCCCAGGCTGACCTTGAACTGCAGTCCTTCTGGTGTCTGCCTCTTGAACAGTTGGGATTACAGGTATGAGCCATTGCATCTTGTCTACTCAGCTCTCTATTTTTTTTCAATAGGACATCTCTTGGAAGCAATTGTTCTAAGCCCACTGCTTTAGGTGGTTTCAGGTTGCTGTGAACAGCTGACATTTCAGAAAGCAAGTGGGAGGAAGAAGTAGCTCTCCCTAGTGTCTCCATAGAAAATACGATGCTTATATGCATTTTATTGCCTCTACCTCCCCCCTCCACCAAGACAACATGGGATTGTGAACCCCAACTTTCATATGACCCAGCCTTCTTCTACTTCTGAATAAGAGTTGTCTTGAGGAGACAAGGAGGAGTGTTCCAAGAGGAAAAAATAGTCACTGTGAAGCTCCTGGGGTAACAAATCTTAGTAGCTTAAATAAAAATACATGTTTATTATAGCCATGTTTTCCATGGTCTGGGAATTCTGAGTCAGCTAGGCTTAGCACTTCTGGCTCAGGGAGGAGGACTGTTCTTTGGTGATGTTAAAGTCAAGATTTATCCAGGGCTTCAATCATCCATGGACTTGAGTGGCTTCCCTGTAAAGACCAGACTAGAAGAGTCTCAGTTTGGAGTCTCAGGAGGAGTCTACTATAGGTATTAAATGGAAGTGACAGAAGTGCAGATTTAGAGAAATGGATGGATATTTGGATATAGCATATGTTTTGAAGGTAAATCAAAAGAACTTGGTGATTGATCTGTTCATGGAAGATGAGGAGAGAGAAGGATTCTGGCTTGGCCAACTGCATATGTGAAGAAATCATTTACTGTGTGGAGAAGATTGGAGAAGAGTGAGTATAGGTGAAGGGTGGGGAGATAAGAGTCTAGGTCATTTGATTTTTATAGCCATATGGAGAGACAGGCTAAAATGACAGGTACTATATATTGAGCACTGAGTCTGTGCCAGGCTCTGTCTTTAGAGCATTACCTATATTCTTCTATATAAATCTGTTAATAATGTGACTATGATAACTAAGGCATAGAGAGGGTAGCCAGCTTTCCCAAGATTGCACAGCTTATAAGTGGTAGAGGCAAATAAAAACTCAGTATATTCAGGTTCCACAATTTATGCTTTTGAGCACTAGACTACATTAATCCTTTCTTGCTTTCTCCTTCCTGTAATGCATACATTTTGCTTTTGTTGTAGTTTGTTTTGTGTTCGAGTTTTGAGAAAAGCCAGTTCTCTTTCTCTCCCTCCAATTCCATGACTGGTATATAATAGAAGCTTAATATAATGTTATTAGATGACTTGGAATTAAACTGCTCCTTTTGTCTCTGGGAAGACTTCTTTCTTAATCTCTTACAACATAGAACATAGACTGGAATGCAGGGAGAGACTGGAAAAAGAGCAGTGAACAACAATTGTCCTACATCTGGGGAGTCACTCCTTTTCCCATCCCCATCCTAGAAGGCAGCAGATGCATGCTAGAAGAGGCCAAGACAGAATAAAAGCCAATTCCTTTCTAAGATGCAGGTTATTCTTGAAATCCAAGAGCTGCAAGTCAAAGATGGGGTATACACTGCAAATTAGGGGGCACTAATGTGATGACTCAGAGCCCCAGAATGGATCTGAGTTTGAAAATTACTGAGGAGATGTTCCCAAAGTCTTGACAGATCTATGTTAAGGCAGACACCAGGACATCATATTCTCCAATACTGCTGTGATTCAGAATCTAAATAGTGACCTGAACACTAGAAATATCAGCCAAGAAATGGGAAAAGGAAGGAGCAGGCCAAAGATCTGGGTTTGCTGAGAGGCCCATGAACCAAATGACCTGTAGTAAAGACAACTATAAAGAGCCTGAAATTTTAAGAGTAAAGTGGGAATCGCTGACCTCCCTGATGGGCCTGCCTCTGTTTTCTACCTTCTGTAAGATGGGATATTAAGTCTTGCAAAATTTTTTCTTTTTCTTTCTTTTTTTTTTTAAAGTCTTTATTTATTCATGTATTTATTTATTCATTTATTCACATGTGCATACATTGCTTGGGTCATTTCTCTACCCTCCCCCCCACCCCAGTTCCAGGCTTGCAAAAATTTTTCTGATGCGTTTGAAGGGGGCTCCACTGGACAAAGTTCTCATTCTGACTCTGTTGCAGGTTGGATTGTCTGACCTTGATAAACCATTCTTTATCTCTGAGCCTCAGTATTTCTACTTATCTAATGGCATTAGATTTGACATATATTATGAATTTCATGTGTTGAAGTCCCAATCTCTAGTATCTCAGAATATAGCAATATTTGGAGTGTTTTTGTTTTTTGGCAGAACTGTAGCTTGAACTTAGGGCCTTGTATTTGCTAGGCAGACACTTCACCACTTGAGCTAAGTCTTTAGCTATTGGATCTGGGTTTTAAAGGAGGTTTTTAATTTAAAATGAGGAAGTTAGTGTGGGGCCATAATCCAATATGAATGAATTCTTATTAGAAGGGAGAGACTTCAGGGATGCACATACACAGAGGAAAGGCTGCATGAGGACACAGAAACAAGCTGTGGACAGAGACCACAGAAGAAACCAAACCTGCAAACACCTAGTACTTGATACCAAAACTGTGAGAAAACAAATTTCTGCTGTAAACGTGGTCTTTATTTTGGCAGCTCTAATAAACTCATAGAGATTTCAAAACAGTCAAATTATCTGCCTTCCTATTTCTGTGAAATCTTCTTCAAGAGGCTTAGTATTGGGATGGATTAGTTGGCTGCAAATTCCTTGACAGTTCTTTCATCCACAGCTGGGGTCTGTGTGACTCTCCTTAAATCTAGGTGGGCTCTGTGATTACTTTCACCAAAAGAATATAGTCCACAAATCATTGAATCAGTTTCTGGGTTCTGGGTCTTAAGAACCTCTAAGTTTTCTCTTTCTAATGGAACACTTATTCTTAGAGTGCTAGACCACCATGTAAGAAGTCCAACCATCTTTTGGGATACCATATGAAGAGACCATGATAGCACACAGAGGAGAGCCTGGCCTTCCAGTGTGCCCAGCAGAGATATGCTAGACATGTGAATGAAGCTGTCTTAAGCCCTCAAGATCCAACTAGCCACCTGCTGAAGGTCAGGTCACTAAGTGACTGCTATCAATGCCACCATGAGAGAGTTACCTAGTCAAGACCTGCCTGAGTTCTAAACCCATCTGTATGGCTATAGATGTAAACCACTAATTTTTGGAGTACCTTGTTACAGTGATTTAATAAATAGTTTTCAGTTGATTTACTGGATGCTTATGGATATATCAGTTCTAAAAAGGCACAATTTTATCAGGTCTCATTTTGTGAGGAAGTAAGATGTGATAGTTAAGAGATTGGGCTCTGGACTCAGACTGGCTTATTTTGCCATTAATAAGCCACTTCATTTGACATCTCTGAGTCTCAGTTTACTCATCAGTAAAATAGGGACAATTATATTTGCTGTGTGGATTTTTGTGAGGATTTAATGGGTTTATTAGGTATCATATTACAAGGCAGATTGTGAATGCCTAATAAATGGCAGTCACTATAATTGTAATAATAATAATGATGCCATTGCTGTTGCTGATTGCGATGGAAAGCCAGGTCATCCTGGTTGTGACTGCCAGTTGGGTTGGATGAAATGCCACTTCCAAACAAGCAGCTTTTGTTAGACTGTGACAGGGTCAAGATCGCAACACTGGCTCCTCCAAATTGTGCCATTTCAGTATAAGGATTCCAGTTATGTTTGTCAAGAATCATATATGCAAAGACATTGCAAGATTTAATGAATTTTGGAATTGGTTTTGGATGCAAGTAGCTCAAGATTGAAAATGACAGTGTGAGATGGGGATGTAGCTTGGTGGTTGAGCACATGTGGCACTAGATTCAGTTCCTGCACCAGTGGTGGGGGGTGGAGGGGGCAAGAGAGAATTAAAAAGAGAGAGAAAAGATCAGTGGGATTAAATATGTTAGGAATTTGAATTCCATGTAAAAGTACAAGTAGGTGTTTCTGAGCCATATGACATTCTATGGTGAAGGAAACTGGGCTCTTTCCAACTTCTATCTATGTGGTTTAACTTTCCATGATACCTCATGATATAATATGGCTGCTCTTTACCATCAGGAAGGAAGAAATGGTTTGAGAAGGGCACTCTTTAACACTTTAAGTATACTTCCCAGAAGCTGGGGACACACTGCCTTTGCTTATGCCTCATTGGCCAAAACTTAGTCATATGGTAAAAATGAACTGATACCCAAGCTGGGAAACATGGACTTGATTCAGGACATTCATGTGCCCAGCTACATGTTAGGAATGCTATTGACAAGGAAGAAGGTTATGGAGAAAAAGAAATAATATTTGTAAGTTACCTTGTCTTGAGCACTATTTTAAGTCAGAAACAGTGCTGGGTAATTAGGATATTTGCCAGCCCTATGCACTTAATATTATTATTCCCATATAAGAGAGACAGCAAGTGAACCTGAGAAGTGACTTGCACAAAGTCACACAGATAGTTATTGCCTGGGCCAGCACTGGACTCACATCCATTTGATTTCAGAGTATTTGCTCATTCGACTCAAACATACCTCCTTCTAGTCCTGGTCTGGCCAGTTTATGCATTGTGTGACTTTTAGCTAGTCATCTTCCTAAATAAAGGCAAATTCATTGTGTAACCAAAGAAATGCATAGCTTCAACAGATCACTTGGAGAGATGGGTTTGTAGGAGTTGCAGAATGCTATGGTAGAATGGGGATGAAAATAAAAGCCAGGTAGCAATCAGGAAGAATTTCTATGTAGGCTTTTTGGCAAATTGACATAGAGACCCACAAAGAAAAGGACCTTACCACCAAATAGTTTGCTGCGATTTCTTATTCTAAATATAACCTGAGGTTATATTTATAACATTGTATTCTTTTCTTACAGAGGGTATCCCAAATTGTATATACTTTGGGCCCTCACAAAACCTGGACCCACTCTTGTTCCCAAGCCAAAATTCAATAAAGTCCCAAAGAATGAATTTGAGAGAAGTTTGGAATCAAAGTTTAGATCTTGGAAATGGCCTAGCAGGGACCCAAACCAGGAAAGCAAACCCCAGGGAGAGTTTTAGAGGCCCAGGAAGGAAGATATGACCCAGGGATCTCTCTTAGTTTCCTTCAAGGAAGGGACACTTTCCCTCTGGCACATTCCCGGGGTTCCATATCTGTTCTTTTTTCTAGCCTATTGTACACTGCTGTTGGTTGGATCTGGAATCTTCCAAAGTCCCATGTGTTCAAGATTTGGTTCCCAACTTTGCACTATTAGGAAGTGATGGAACTTTGAAGAGGTGGGGCCCAGCAGGAGCTCATGGGGTCACTGGGGATGTTTTATTAATGGATATTGTGGACCTCAGTCTCTTTCTCTCTTTTGCTTTTCAGCCGTGAGGTAAGCATTTTTGACCCTACAACACACTCCTGCTATGTGTCACCACATCAAGGGGCCAAGGAATCATGGACTGAAACTGCTAAAACTATGATCAGAACAAATCTTTTCTCTTTATTAGTTGTTTATTTCATGTATTTGCTATAATGATGGAAAGCTGACTGGTACACACACACTGTTTTTGATAGAACTACTTGGGTCCATATTAGTCCCTTCAGCCAGAGTAACAGCTTTTAAAAAGCAGAAACCAGGAGACTTTTATCTTTGTAGATTCCCAGGATTCCAGAAAAGGATCTGGACAAAACAGGAACTAACACATAGTTGGTAAATTAAGTTGAATTGAAGAAACTATGGGCTCAGAAACACAAAAGGGAGCTCCCCAAAGCAGTTACTAACTCATTTCTTTGTTGTGTGATGTTTCCCAGGCCTCGATTTCCACCCATGAAACAAAAGTTAGATCTATTGATGTCTAGGATGGCAATTCTGAACCGGACAGTAGTGAACTAATTAATATCTCTGCACTTTGTACTCTTAGAGTGCAGGTTTTATACCTTGAAGTGAGGTGAAATTCAATCTGGAAGTCTCATGTTCATTAAAAAAAGGCCCATGGCATTGCTTGGAAGTGTCAGAGGCTGGCCTTACCAAATTCCAGCAGGGATAATTACATTCTGACAACTTTGAGTTCCCCTGCATTCTTCAATTGAATAAGAAAAGCTTTGCTTCCCTTCTCAAATTATTTTGAACTACTGTCCTTGGCTATTAAATAGAGATGTCAACTCATTTGTAAGCCATTTTGTTCTTTCTTTGAAAGAACTATGTACTTTTGCTGAGGCTTAATAACAATTTTGACCAGTTAAGACAGTGTATGATTTCAGGTAATTCCCATGGACGGCTGTTTTTGCATAGTCTACCAGAACTATTTTAGAACCTTATTATTTGCCCTCCAGTGCTAATGTCAGTCACTTTGAATGATACAAAAATTCTGTCACACTGATTGATCCCTATATTTATGGGTGGAAAATGAAATGAGATGAAAATTTGAATTCCCCTTCATATAGATACACAGTCTTGGTTCTGGAAATTGCCAGGGATTACATATGTTACCTAGCCAGTAAAATAAATACAGATTCCAGTGGGTTATACATTTGAGGCTCAAATAACCCAAACCTGACTTGATTCACCTTTCAATCTAATAATGGAAATCTGTGGGGAAGAGTATTGGAAAGTGAGGTGGCTCCATAAATTCTGGTGTGATCATGATTACCTTTGTTTGTTTATTTTCTATCTTTGTCATGGAATGCAGTATCAGGGGAGCTAATGTGCCCTGACTTGCCCTCATAATTAGTTCCTGCAAGATACCTCTGTAAAAGCATTTGTTTAATGTTAAGGAGGTAATTTAACACATTTTACGAGCCTTTATTTTATTAGAAGCTGCTATAATAGGTTTGTATCTAATCATCTTTCTTTAGTTATAATAATAAGATCCTTATCCTTGTAATGATGAAATTTTCTCCACTCCTTTGATGTCTATGCTAATTGCTATCTATTGTCATATTTAAACTCGAAATTGGCATGAGTTTCTTCCTTCATCTGTAACTTAAAATAGTCAAGTTGTGAACACAATGACACCAAATCAAACCCAAACTTGAGGTCTATAATAATCCTGTTTAACAGCTCAATGACTCCGTGGTTACACGTAGATCGCTCATTCCTTCTGTCATTAAATGTTTACCGAGCACTTCTTTTGGCTAAGTTTAGGTAATGAAAAGAGTGCAGTGCTGGATATGACCCTCTTACCTTACTTCTTATTCACATGAATAGTATGTATTGGGTGAAAAAAACTCCAATTTCATAAATTCTGTCTGGAGTTAATGAAGGTAAGATAAGGAGGATCAGAAAAGGGGTAGTGATCATGAATTTCAAGGCAAAGGCCTTGTAGGAGGTCTCCTAACTATTTTTGGATTTTCTCTGAAACTTCATCTCAAAATAATGTACCCACTTTCCAAGTTTCACTAAGAAACTTAGAGATTTACAGATTCCCAGTAGCTATTCCATGCAACCCAACATCATAACAGGATGTTTGTGTAAAATCGAGAAAATATTTAAGTCACTACACAAAGCACACACTATGTTACATGTGAGTACTGATTAACTCTAGAGTTTTACACATTGATCAGCCATCTCACCCACAACAGGGAGTTTGCTGTTAAAAGACAAGGGTGTCTTTACGACCTTAAGTTTCATCATTATCGTAATTAGTCAAAATTCTCCTATCTTATGGCCATTTCCATGCTGGCTAGAAAGCCTTTGAATTATATTCTTTCTCAGTCATTAGGATCTAGTTTAGCTAAATAATTGCCAAAAGTTACCCTCTAATTGAAGAGACTAAAGGCAGAGATGTCATGGTATTTATACAACTTCTAGGCCAGATCAATTCTGTTTACATACTGTTATGACTCTTGCAAAGAGACACTCTGGCAAAACAGAAATACTCATGGGTAATCATGAATTTAAGGGCACATAGTTCCCACAAGCAAAGGCAAAATCAAAATTTTGTTATCATGGGTTTATGAATGATGGAGGGGTGTGCGTGTGTTTATGTGTGCTGGCAAACACTTTGTCTCCTTCAAGGAGTAAGAGAGGAATTTGACAGTTCATTTATGGAGTTCTTCCAACTAGCAGATAACTCATAACTGTGTTGATTGAGTGATGAAAGTACCATACATAAGAAAGCCATGTAATTTATTACAAAGAGTCTTGAAAGTCACCATCCTGGCCTTTAACAAATTCAATGAATTGTCAGGCACCAGTGGCTCACTCCTGTAATTCTAGCTACTCAGGAGGCAGAGATCAGGAGGGTTGTGGTTGGAAGCCAGCCTGGGCAAAAAGTTCATGAGACCCATCACAAAAAAAGGCTGGTGGAGTGGCTCAAGGTAAAGACCTTAAGTTCAAACTCCAGTACCACACACACACACACACACACACACACACACACACACACACACACACACACACATTCAATGAATATACACTATGTTTGTGCATGCCGTAAGTTGTGCTGTGCTCTCCGAGTGACTCAAAGATGCATGTTGTCTTTCCCTGAAAGTACTTACTGTTAGTGCAGTTGAAAAGCACACGTGCAGGCACTCTCCCTTTTGTTTCCATATCAGACATCTCTAATTGATCTTGATGCTCTTTCTATATGAACCTAGATTCAGTCTCAAAGCCTTTTTATACTCAATGCTCTATGCAGCTCTTTCCAGTCAATCTGAGTTGGAACAAGCAATAAAATCCATTTGCCATCCTGACTCTAGGGGAGGGACAGATATATCACAAATACCTATGGTATCAGGAAGATCATAATCATCAAGAAAAATAGATATTTCTTAAGTATTTACTATATGCTGAATCAAGTTCTCAGTAATATATTGTAGTAGCAGTGTCCTACAGATGAAAGCTATTTAAAGAAATCCTACTGGGACCTCCTTTTGAAAAGCAAGGAATCATTTTGGAAATGAATCATCATCCTCTGATTGATCTGTTTGATGAGATCAACCGTATTGAATTTGCTTTGTGCACTACACACCTAAGAAGGAAAATAGGATTCACTATCAATTGCCTTCATTAGAGTATGAGATAGATGAAGAACAGCAGGTAGGAAGAAGTGGTTTTTTTCAAGGGAAACCAATTCAAAGTACAAAAGCAAAATTAAAGCACCCAATAAGGATTAATGGAAAGAATATGTCAACTAAAATTTTATACACGTCTCTTTTCTCCTCCATTTGACACAGAAAAAAATATTTGTTTCCCTTTCTTTCCCTAATGGAATCAAATATTTGTTGCCTGTTAGATTAACTTTATTTTTTTCAGTTCTAGATTTGAATTCAGGGCCTTGTACTTTTTAGACAAGTGTTCTACACTAGGTGAGTTGCACCCTTCCCTTTTTACTTTAGCTTTTTTTTCAGATAAGGTCTTGTTTTTTTGCCCACCTGACTTCAGACAGCAATCCTCCCACCACCGCTTCTGGAGAAACTGGGGTTGCAGGCCTGTGCCACCATGCCTGATCTTAGATCAGCCTTCTTAAGAACAATCCTTAATATTAGCCCTGTACATTAACATACTGATATCTCTAATATATTAACAATATGTTAAATGGAAGAATATTTCTAAAAGTTAACCAGGACTTTCCTTAGAACCCATAAAAGATTTAAAAAGGTGATGTATATTTACACACACAGAATGCAAAGAGAATACTGCATCAGCAAAAGGGCTTTAGCTATGACATTTGTTTAAAAATAAAATAAACACATACCACCAAGCAGCCAACTTCAAAACCCATTGAAAGGCCCCCAAAATCTTTTTTTCTTTTTTTCTCATTCTTTTTTTGAGGGAATTCTGGGCCTAAAACAATTTTGGATGGGTCATCGGCCACCTACCACATGCCATATTAGAGTAATTACAGCTATGTGGCGCCTTCTGAGTGTCAGCAACTCTCCTGAGGGTACAGTCTTAACACTTAATTTTCTCCAGCCCTATGGATTAGGTGCTGTTATTGCCCCACACAGATGATGTGACAATAAAACCAAGTAACTTGCTCAAAGCCAAGTAGTTAGTACAAGAGCTAGAGCGAGCGGTCTCATAGTCTGGTCCCAATGCCTGCTTTTTTTCTTTTTTTTTTTTGTGGTATTGGGGTTTGAACTCAGGGCCTCACACTTGCCAGGCAGGCACTGTACCACTTGAGCCACTCTACGAGCCCATTTTTGTGTTGGGTATTTTTGAGATAGGGTCTTACTTTTTGCCCAGTGTGGCCTTGAACTGTGATCCTCCTGATCTTTGCCTACAAAGTAGCTAGGATTACTAGTGTGAGCCACCAGAACCTGGCTCCAGTGCCTGCTCTTAACTAATACTAACTTAACAGCATAAGTGGGAAATGAGACCCCAATAGGTACTTTGGGTTTTATAGGATAGTTCTACTGAAAACATTATTAGTATTATTTGCTTTAATAATTATATTTATCCGTTTTTTTCCCCTGGTACCGGGATTTGAACTCAAGGCCTGTGTTTGCTAGGCAAGTACTCTACCACTTGAGCCATGTTGCCAGTCCTTTTTGCTTTAGTTATTTTTCAGGTAGGGGCTCAAGTTTTTTGCCTGAACTGGCCCGGATGTCATTCCTCCTACTTATATCTTCCATGTAGCTTAATGACAGACACATTCAGCTTTCTTTGTTGAGGAGATGGGGTCTCATTGATTTTTTGCTTGGGCTGGCCTCCATCTGAGATCCAACCATGTCCACCTCCCAAGAAGCTGGGATTACAGGTGCAAATCACCTGGCTATATTTATCTTTTTAAGACTATGTGTTAGTAGCTGCAAAGGAATGACCCAGACTTTTTTCCTCCAGAATTTACGGTTCATTCATTCATCTATTCATTTGCTCATTTTCAATAAAAAGTAATTATTGGAATCCTCATTTTGGGTTTTCTTATCTCATTGGCTACTGCACAATCTCAGCTTCTTCAACCCCAGATTTCTTAAATCATGGTACTCAGTTCTTAGTTTCAGTCCTTGGTGTTTTTCTCTACTTACAGTAATTTTCCAATTGAGTTATTAAATCTCATGACTTTAAATATAATTTATATGATGTTGACAACAAAATTTATACTTCCATCTCAGACTTCTGCTCTTAATGCTAGACATATATTTCTTACTGCCTATTTGATAGACTTGAAAATGTAGGAAGCCATTCAAATTTCACCCAAAATATAGTGTCCAAAGCCTGCTTCCCATATCGGTAAATTGGCAACTCTGTTTTTCTACTCAAGATGAAATTCTGCTAACATCCTTGACTTCTTTATTTTCTACACACACCCTTTAAATCCAACCACAGATCCTGTTGGCTCTCTGTTATCTATGAATAAAACCAGCACCTAATAATTTTCAACCACTCTTCCATGTTCCCTTGGCCCATGCTATCAACACATCTCACCCATGTTATTTCATCAGACTCTTGCTCAGTCTACCAAGGTTTCCTTTGTAGTAAACCCTAGGAGCATTGTACACTATCTTATTCCTCAGGAGCAAGTTGAAATTTTTGAAAATTTGTGGGCTCTCCTCTGCTCCTCTCCTACCCATTTTAAAAAGCTGGTTTGTTTAGTGATAATGGATTCATTTTCTAACTCTACAGATTGTCCTCCAGCCACTTTGAGCTTTAAAGATGTCCTTGATAGACACCTTGCCAAGCAGAGGAGCACAGGCAACCTTTAGGATTCCTGGAAAGCTCATTGATGTTTCAGGCATAGTTTAGGACAGCTATGGTTATTTTGCTGCAGTGGGAATGGGTCTTACTTCCAGCTGTGTGGTTCAAGGGCTTCTGTTTGAAATACTGTCATCTTTCTAGGTTGCCTGATCTAATGAGTGTTCTGGTCATTGAAGGAGAGTTGCACAGGGGTTAGGTGGGTCTAAACAAAGTCTTAGGGAACCAGTGGGGAGTACTTTCAGAAAGTCATTGGGTGACATGTTGGCTACTGTTATTGGGTTGTCTTCACCAGGTGATGAAAAGAAAGTTACTATAGCTGCCTAAGTCAGGGGATGCACAAGGATCACAGAAATGGAAAGGAAAATAGGTATGGGCTTTGGCACAGTTCTCTACTGCTGGCTTCTTTGGGCTGACAGCAGATAGTGGATTAGCCAACGTCCATAATCTGTCTATTGTAATCTAACTCTCTCTCAATAGTTTCTTTTCCTTCTCAGTCCTGGAATCTTTTCGGTGGTACTGGGGATTGAACTCAGGGCCTTGTGCTTGTTAGCAAGTGCTCTACCATGTGAGCCACACTCCCCAAATCCTTTTTCTTTTAGTCTGTTCTTCAGAAAGGGTCTCACACTTTTGCCCCATCAGGCCTTGGACCATGATCCTCCAACCTCTGTCTCTAAAGTAGCTGGGGCAACAGAGGTATGCCACTATACCCAGCCTGAGGAGCCCTGGAATCATAACTTGATGTAAAGAAAATAAATTCTGATCATTTATTCTTATAAATCTTTCCTATAATTCCATAACACATCCATGCCTTTCTATACTGGATCCATGGTGACACCTTTCTTTAAGGCAAAAAACTGAGGAAAGACTCCTTGTGCAAAGGAATGAAATGAGGAGTGAGATTGAAGTGCAGTGCAAAGACCATGGCTCACAGTTCAGAATGTTCTTTTGCCCTACTTCCATTTCACTTGCTGGTTGAGACACTATTTGCCAAATACTGTGCCAAACCGTTTGTCAGGCATCTTATTTAACTTTCGCAACAACCCTGTGGAAAAGGTATTATTTTCTGATTTGATAGATGAGGCAAAGGAACCTCAAAGAGATTAAGTAATGTGTACAAGATCACACAACTGGTAAGTAGCAAAATTGGCATTCAAATTCTGGGCTTTCTAACTTCCAAATTCATTTGTTTAACCACTCAAATCACTGTTGCCAGCCCAGAGAGATGCATTTTGAGAAAACAACGCCGAGCCCTTTCACTTGCTTCATTTCTAACATCAGGTTAAATGGAGGGCACACACAGTTTGGTATTGTGAGGTAAACATTCCTTTGGTTTAGACCTGGGCTGCTTGCTTAGGATACACAAATTGCTGGAATGTTAAAGAAGTCAGCCTTCTTTTTTTGTCTGAGCCAGTACAGAGGCGTCAGCTTTTCTTTTATCTACTGGGGGTGTCTCCTCCAGAAGCCCTAGGGACCTGCAGGCGCCCATCTTGCATCCACCATGCTCCTTCCTTAGGAGTGTGCAGAACAGCGAGCGATTGTCTTCCTCCCTTTCACTCACAACTCTCTCTGCTTTCACCTGGGCCTCCTTCTAGTAAACTCTATTCTTTCATTTTGCTCTGGATGGGTACTCTGGCCCAGTGCCATCTCCACAGGAAAACAAGAAGCCTTCCTTTCTGGGATAAGAGATTTCTCATTCCCCATCGTAACTCCCTCTGTAGATAAAGATTTTTTTGGCATGTTTTCAAGGATGTTGCAGCTGAATTATCCACCTCTGTGCTTTCTTCCATTTGCTTTTATGACATTTCTTCCATTCTCCATTGTTCCTTGTAACTTTTGTTGATGACAAAAGATACCCTACATTTACATTTGAAAAAGAGTAGAGACTGCTGTTACAAAGTCAGAACAATACTCACTGAGCTCAGCTTAAGTCCCACTTACTCAACTGAATAGTCGTTTAATACGTTAATAAAATAAAAACCTCTTTTAGTACCTGCTGCTGAGTCTGTGAAGTTTATGATGCGTCTTTTACATTCATTTCCACATTTAAATTCTAATATTTTCCCTCTCGCCCCAGAGCAGCTTAATACACTGCAGGGAACACTTTCCCTTGATGATGAAAATAATATTTTTGAGGTAAGTGGAGCTTTTAGTTTAAGTATAGCCAGGAGACTCATTAAGGAACATGTTCAATGCCCCAGGACCTGAATTCTCACTTCTATGTTTGTCTGATTTAAAAATGTTGTTCTTTGATAATTTCTGGGGGTAGGATGGGGTGGAGAGAGAGTTAAATCATTTGTGCAAAGTTATTGAAAAAGCATTAGTAACACCTGATGTCTGATCCCTACACAGCCTCAAATAGTGACATTATCTTGGTGAAGTTAGATGGTCCGAGATTTGGCTCAAGGCTTAGAGTCTCTGAAACCTGATTTGCCATTACCCAGAGTGAAGTATTATTCTCTCAAGGACATAGTTATACTAACCAGGATTATTTTATAAATCATTGATGTCTGTTTATCAATATGCAAAGAGAACTGTAATTATTATTTGCCCTGGAATAGTTGTGTGTCAAGAACCAGCACATACTTTCTGTATATGAAGACTTATATGACACATGAAAAAATGCTCATCATCTCTAGCAATAAAGGAATTGCAAATTAAAACCACACTAAGATTCCACCTCACCCCTGTTAGAATAGCCATCATTAGCAACACCACCACCAACAGGTGTTGGCGAGGATGCAGGGAAAAAGGAACCCTCTTACACTGTTGGTGGGAATGTAAACTAGTACAACTACTCTGGAAAAAAATTTAGAGGCTACTTAAAAAGCTAAACATTATTCTACCATTTGATCCAGCAATACCACTCTTGGGGATATACCCAAAAGACTGTGACACAGGTTACTCCAGAGGCACCTGCACACCCATGTTTATTGCAGCACTATTCACAATAGCCAAGTTATGGAAACAGCCAAGATGCCCCACCACTGACGAATGGATTAAGAAAATGTGGCATCTATACACAATGGAATTTTATGCAGCCATGAAGAAGAACGAAATGTTATCATTCTCTGGTAAATGGATGGAATTGGAGAACATCATTCTGAGAGAGGTTAGCCTGGCCCAAAAGACCAAAAATCATATGTTCTCCCTCATATGCGGACATTAGATCAAGGGCAAACACAACAAGGGGATTGGACTTTGAGCACATGATAAAAGCTTTAGGACACAAGGGAGGGGTGAGGATAGGTAAGACACCTAAAAAATTAGCTAGCATTTGTTGCCCTTAATGCAGAGAAACTAAAGCAGATACCTTAAAAGCAACTGAGGCCAATAGGAAAAGGGGCCCAGGAACTAGAGAAAAGGTTAGATCAAAAAGAATTAACCTAGAAGGTAACACACATGCACAGGAAATCAATGTGAGTCAACTCCCTGTATAGCTATCCTTATCTCAACCAGCAAAAACCCTTGTTCCTTCCTATTATTGCTTATACTCTCTCTACAACAAAATTAGAAATAAGGGCAAAATAGTTTGCTGGGTATTGAGGGGGTAAGGGGGAGAGGGAGGGGGTGGAGTGGGTGGTAAAGGAGGGGTAGGGGCAAGGGGGAGAAATGACCAAGTGTTGTATGCACATATGAATAATAAAACAAAATTCACTTACAAAAAAAAAAAAGACTTATATGTGAACTAAATTATAAACAGAAGATTGTATGATGATTCTGCAATCCACATACAAAGAATTAAATGGATTCCAATGTTAGGGTAAGATTACCTGACACAGGTTCTCCACCCTGACTATTTCTCTGAGACCATTAGAGACTATAAAATTTTCAAAAGCTTAGGACACAATTCAGATCTAAGATGAGGGCTGGGCATTTGTATTTTTCTCTTAAAAACTCCATATGTGATTTTTGATCTGACGCATTTGTCTCCACACTAGGAATGGTTTTGCAGTGGTGCCATATTTCTCCAAGTCCACTGGTCAAGACTGCTTTTCTCTTGGTTAGTGCTTGGAATCACAATGTCAAGACTTACTTTGGTTATTTGGGGTATTTTTTGACAGCACTAGGTTTTGAACTCAGGGTCTCATACTTAATAGGCAGGCACTCTTACTGCTTGAGCCCCTCCACCTGCCCATTTTTGTGAAGGGTTCTTTGGAGATAGGGCCTGGGGCTGGCTTCGAATTGTGATCCTCCTGATCTCTGCCTCATGAGTAACTAGGATTACAGGCATGAGCCACCAGCTCCTGGCTTACTTTGGTTCTTTGCCTTTGTTTGGGTTTATGAAGATGATCAATTTCTCTTTTTAGATTGGCTTTTGCTTCTAGACAAGACTTGCTCTGTACAAAAAACTTTTAATTTTAGATAAGCTTACCCATCTCTGCTTTCATCTAGCATGTACTTAGCAAACAATTAAGTCTTCTAAGCACATGCAATCTTGGTTTCATCTTTGCAAATTTTGACAAATCCCTGTTACTTTAATCACATATTCCACTTTTTCCATCCAATAAAAACAAATTAGTGGGCAAAGGAAGATTTTCCCAGCTCTTTAAGTATACAGAGGTAAGATAGCTCATGGATATATGTGTTTGTCGCTATAAGGGCCACAAAAAGAGTTCAGAAAACTTTCCCCAGATTATTGCCCAGATCATCTTTATTAAATCTAAATTTGATAGTGCTAGTCTCTCCAATGTATTCAGAACCTCTTGGGCAAAAGCTTAATTTCTGAAACCTGCTTTCAAGCAACAGGAGCAGGCACGATCCATGCTTTCATTACACTTCCTAGACTCCACAGTCATGCTATAGCTCTCCAGTGTGGGTCTATACAATTTTCTTTGAGAACACTCATCATTCTTTTCTTCATTGATTGGCTCTTCTCTTCCTTTGGTTCCAAACTCAATAGCACTTTCTTTGTGAGCCTTCCCTCATTTCTTCACTTGGTTTAGAAAGGTTAACCATGAGCTCCCAGAGTGCCCTCTTTCCATAATCATAACATTCATGTTTTAAAACTTGTTCAGCAACTTGCCATTGTTTTTAGGATGAGGTCCAAGTGTAGCTCACTTCTTAACCAGCCCACCACTTGGGATCTTATTCCTCTCTCCTTTGAGCCACTCTTTCCCAATGATCCTTTATTTCTGCCACTCTTGGTTACTTCTTAGCCATCTCTGACTGACTTCATTATCAAGTCAATACACCAGAAAAATACCCCTCCATCTTATATTGAGTTTGTACTATGATCAGAATTACATGAGTTGTTTTTTCTAATCACTACAGACAAAAGTAGAGAGGTATAATATTTTCAGGGTAAATTTAGTTAAAAAATTTTAAGATATTCTCTTTCTTTACTACTTCTGAGTTTAATTTCTAGAGTGAGCCATGCCTTGAAAAATTTTTATTTTATTTCTGAATTAGCATACATTAATAATGCAAGAGGATTTCATTGTATCCACTCTTCTTGTTAGTCAAAGTGCTATCTCCAACTTTTTTTTACTAAATTGAAAAAGAGGGAGAGGACACTTTTATAAGTAAAGATTCCAATCAGTCACATTGGGAGGAAGCAATGTGTTCGTTCTAAACAGAGTTCAAGTTTTTCAGCAGAGTTAGGATTAAATGTAATTTTTTAATTTTTATAGCAACATTCTGTTAAATGTTTCCCTAAATAGGAATTAATTTTTAAAGGTATAAATTCATAGGCTTTTAAAAAAAAACACCTTTGTCTCAGTTTGGTAAATACTGTGGCTATGTATGTAGAAGTTTCATCTTTTTCCATCCAGTAGCCACATAAAGGGAGTAGTGTTTCCCCAACCTCTCTAAAATCATTCCTCCCATGCTGGGTGCCATACTCTCTTCTCACATACCCTATTTTTCAGAATGATCTGGATTCAGTCTTAGCTCACTTCCTTCCTAGTTCTGCTGTTTGACTTTTTTTCATGCTCTAAGGGTTAATAATATGCCATGGGGAAAATTAACTGAAATAATATTTGTAAAATATATGGCATGGTTCCTGGCACAGAACAAAATTTAAAAGATGAGAATTCTTTTAATTTCCCTTCAGTCATATCAAATTCTCCATTTCTACAATATGTCTGCAACGCCCCATGTTGTGGCATATCAGTCAGTTCCTTCCACCACAAAGCCTTCACAAACTCTGTCAGTCAGTCCCTCCTTTCTCTGTCACTCAGATAACACTTCTCTCCTTGCTCTAAGTGCTGAACTCCTCCCTTTCCCTACAGGAGAGGTCCTGCCTTATTCACTTCTGTGACCTCAAGGATAAAAGTAGTACCTACCTCAGAGAGTGTTGTGAGGATTAAGTAAGTTAATACCTGCTGAGCTCCCCAAAGAGTACCTAGCACACAAAAAATGCTCCATGAGCATTAGCTATGTTATCATTTTTATGATTATTATTAGTGCTCAGCACAGGACCTTGTACAGAGCAAACACTCAATATGGGCTGAATGATTAACAACAGGAAAGGGGGAGAAATGCATGTTATTCTCTCATTATGATACCGGTTGAGCATCTTAGGAACAACTATTGGTGCAATCGACCTCTGTTGTTTCCATCTTCATTTTTATGGTGATGGTTCTGTTTTCTTAAGAGGAGCCACCTTTTTCTGTGCATGGGATTCAGAGGGTACGAACCTCATTCCCTTAGCTGTAGAGTGAGCAAGCTGTCAGTTCTGGTTATTCAATATATTCTACTCCTTGTTTATTGTGACAGTGTGCTTGGAAGATGGGTACATGACCCAAGTGAGAGTCAGACCTAGGACTTTTGTTACCACTCCTGGAAAAACTTGTGGTATTTGCCTTGGGGTTGCCAATTTATTCAAATATATACCTGGAGCTGCTGGTGGCCATCTTTGCTGCCAATGAGGAAGAATGTGCCTGAGAGCAAAGCCAACAGAGAGCAAAAAAGAGCCAAAGATAGAGATAGATGCTGGCTGACATCCCCTGAGCCCTTAGTTCAGCTAGGCCTGAATCTGGATCTATCCCTGAACATTTCACAGCAGTGGGCAGTGAAAAAGTGTGGTCTAGGAAACCCTGGGGATGCCGATACCCTTTCAGGTATGTGTAAGGTTTTAAAATTATTTTTACAATAATAAAATATTACATATATTTTTCACTCTCATTTTCTCAGGAGGATAAATTGTGTTTGACCGTGCAGTGCATTGAATGAAGATGCAGATATATAAATGCAACTATTTTCTATTAAGTCAGACATTAAAGAGACTTATAAAAATATAAAATAATAGCATCTTACTGAATTTGGTTTGGAATATATAGTTGCTTTTTAGATAAAAAGATGCCATTCTGTAAACATATGAGCCTGTAATTGTTATTTTTAAGTGAATATTTAACTATTTAAAAATAATCACATCAGTATTAATTTCTATTATGATAAATACTGATAGATATAATCCATAGAAACTAAAGCTCTTTGGAGTTATCAAAATTTTTAAGAATTTAAGGGACTTCCTAAGCCAAAATACTTGTGAATCAATTATACAAACCAATACATTCTTTTTTTTTCAGAGATCATATTTAGTTGAGTTTTTGATACTTTTGAATAATAGTCATTTGAAAGGATAGAGTTTTGATGTGTTTTATTGAAAAATAATATTATGCTGAGGAGTTAGACCAACAGTAAATTTTTTGGGGGAAGAAACAGTTTTTCTCCCTTGGTATAGTTTGAATGTTGAGTGTGCCCCAAAGGTTAAAGGACTGATCTTCAGAGTGGTAGTATTGGGAGGCAATGGAACCCTGAGGAAGTGAAGCCTGGTGGGAGATCCTTACCTCACTGGGGTAGACCCTCAAAACGGACTGAGTGATCCTGGTCTCTCAGTCTCCTTCTGCTTCCTGGCTCAACATGTGACCACTCACTCCAACAAGCACTTCTGTCATTGGCATCTGTCATCCTTCAGAGGCCCAAAGATACGGACTTTGAATGTAAAACTTTCGAAACTGTGTAATAATAAGCCTTCTTTTCTTCATAAGTAACCTGTCTCGGGCATTTCATTGTAGTAACATGAAGCTGACTAATACATCAATCCTCCTATAATTCAAAAACGAGGAAGAGGCTTGAACTAAATGAAAGAATCTAGGGAATGTTAGAGTATGTTGCAGTGTGAACTACATATAGGAAAGAGACCCTCTGTCTCCTGGCACATAAATCTATGAAATCTGTCCTTACAGGGGTGCTGGGGGCTGTTCCAAACCATTGGGATTACTGGCTATTATTTTAGGTTGTTAGCACAAGCCAAGTTTTAGGGAAGGGGATATAGTTCTTTCGTCTTTCTAATCAATTTAGACAGTATTTTATAGCCCAAACTCTTACAACCACTTTCCTCTAATGGATTTTGTTACTTGGCTTTTGGTTTTCATCAAATTGTCCTCATATGTCAAAAAGCTGCTTTGAAAATTGATCTTGGTACTGAGGTACGACTGATCTACCGGTACATAAGCCAAATTTGGGGGAAAAAATCTTATTTAATAAAAAATAATGTACTTATTTTTTTTCCTCTTAAATTGCAAACAAGGGTAAGGATGCATGGATGTGCTCACTCAAGAAACATTTAAGCAAAATGTCATAATGACATGACATGATGGCAGGTAAAGGGAAGGTCTCTCTGAAGAGGTGACATTTCAGCTGAGCACTCATTGTGGGAATATAAGTTAAAAAAAGAAAGAAAACCTACTGGCAGAGCAAAGAGCAAATGCAAAAGGCCTTAAAGTGCAAGTGAGAGAATCAACCTAGATGACTAGTGGGGCTAGTCATAAAGAAAGAGCAGTAGGAAGGAGACAGCTAAGCAAGCCATTGTACAATGAAAATTCACTGAAGGATTTTAGGCAAAGGGTGGGGGAAGATAGATGCATAAACATGTAGAAAAGAAGGGTGTCCTCTCCTTAACACTACAGAGAAACAAAATCATTGGTAGTTCTTATGTGGACTCCTCACTCTGCTGGCTGCTATGTCTATTCATGTTGTTTTTTGCATCCAGAGAGAGTGCTTCCATGTGCACTTATTGAAATCCTACTTGAGCATCAGATTATCCTTCAGAAGCCATAGCTCCTTGAGAAAGCCATGAAGTTGGGCTCTTTGGTGAAAAGCACATGGGCAAAGGAATCCAGGAAATCTGGTTTTGTATCTGGCTTATAATAAATTATAATCACTATGGGTCTTGCATAGATTCTTAACTTTTGAGACCCTTGTTTCTTTATAGGTATAGTAATATCTATCTCAAAGATTCACTATAAGAATCAAATGAGATGGCATTTGCAAAGGGCATGGCACAAGGTAGGCACTTCATACATAGTAGTCCTTTTTTGCCTTGAATGGCAGTATGGTGATGTATTTAAGGGCATGGGCTGTGAATTACAGAAGTTTGGATTTACATTCCAATTTGCTATAAGTTTCCTGGGTGACCCTGGGTATTATTTTACCTCTTTATAGGTTCCTCATTTTCATATGGAGATAATAATAGTACTAAAACCATGGGATTGCCGGAAGGATTAAATGAGATAATTTACTGAAAGCACTTGGCACAGTGCCTGACAAATAATAAGCACTCAGTAAATGTTGGCTATTATAAACAAGAGCAGTATGTGGAAGGGGTGCTTCGTGAAACACATATAGCATGATCTATTAATATTTTATGAGTGAAAAACTGCTAATGGTAAGTTCAGGTCTGGAGCATGGGCAGCTTGGTAAGTCCAGGGAAGAGAAGAATGAGGTGCTGATACAGACATCCATAAGGACCTTGGGCTTCCAAGAGTAAAATTTAAAAAGCAGGCACAGGAAGCCAAGTGGGCTGAGGAGGCCAATGGTGACAAAGTTTGCCTTCTTCCTAATTTTGGTGCATGAACAACACAAACTGCCTATCCTAAGATATAAACAATGAGAATAAACTTCTTAAAATACCACTGAATTTCAGTGAGTCATAATTTTTTTCTAGATGATATTTGGAAAGATCTAGGGTCCAGACGTGATTGCTCCCACAGAATGCATGTGTCTCCATCTCTGCTGTTGGAGCAGCAAGCTTGCCAGCCCCACTTAGGGAGGGGGTGGGCACCCATGCTGGTTTCCTTGACTAAGTCACAAATCACAGAAGCTCTGTTGGCACCCCCATAATAATGGGTGCAACTGACTTGAAATCCAGGGAATCAGAGAAATGCCAAGCAAGAAGGCTCCAACATCACTATTGACCACTGATGGCATGATGACTTTTTCTCTTGGTATCCTCTCATACTCCAAAGTTAAGCCCCCGAGTTATAGCTGCTCTCAAATGGATGACTCATGCTCAGCCCCTGCCACAGTGGCTTTCACCCTAGGAAATTAACTCAGTTTTTGAAGTTACATTTGGTTGCAGAAAAGTGGAAAAATTTTAGGATAATATTCACAAAAACATGAGAAAGTCTTGAAACTTAGCATTCTTCCCTCAAATGTTTTTATATAACTCTATTTGTATTACTGTCTATATACTATTGTCCCCTAGAGTTGTGCAGTGCATGGACTATGTAATCATTTTTGGTAGCATTAGAATTTCCAAACTGAAACATCCCAATTTCAATATACATAGATGAGTAATTGAGCCCCTATTGTCTGCCAAATACTTTATTACAGATGATATTCATCTACTAAATCAGTAGCCAAATACCAGGACTCATTCTTGATTCATTTGTTCCTTTATCTTACTTCCAACTCGATAGCAAGCACTGTCTGCTTGAATTTTAAAATATGGAAGGGACATCCCTAATCCAAAACTCCAAATCCAAAATGGCACAAAATTCAAAATGTTTTGAACATCAATAAGATGCCACCAACATGAATTCCACCCCTGACCTTTTGTGATGAGATGTAGTCAAAACATAAGCACACTAAAATATCATTACTAAAATTAAAAATAACCTAAAATTACTTTTAGGTTATGTATATGATGTGTATATGAAGCAAAAATGAGTTTCATGTTTGGACTTGGGTCCCATTCCCAAGATATCTTATGTATATGCAAATATTCTAAAATCTGAAAAAATCAGAAAACTTAAGCACTTCTGCTTTCAAGCATTTTGTACAAGGAATTCTCAGCTTTTGCAATATGAGTTTGATCACTGCTTAGCACCTGTTCTGCTACTACTTTAGGCCAAACCCCCATCATCCCTCATCTGGAGAATCTCAGCCCCTAACTATTGCCTGCTTCCACCACCTGTAAGATCCTCCTTGGGCTTTCCATTACTTCAAAGAAGATGCATCTTGCTTAAGATGGTCTATGAAGCATTCCCCTATTTGACCCCACTGCTTGTCTCTCTGATGCCAACCCCTCATTCCTCCTCTTTGCTCACTGTGGTTTGGGCATGGTAGCTGAAAATCTTCAAATCTCTTTTCTAATTGGAGTCTTTCACTTGACATTCTCTCTTATTGGAATGCTCTTCCCCTAGATCAAATGTCTTCTTTATTTTTTTAATTTTTGTTTTTCTCCCCTTTATTGTTGTGCTGGATAGGGGTACATTGTAGCATTTATAAAGGTTCTTACAATGTATCAACTATATCATACTTGAATTCACTACTTCCACTGCTCCCCTTTATCTTAACATTTTTCCATCACTTACCACTTCCTCAGAAATTATTTCCCTGACTGCTATATCTGAAATATCTTCCTCAATGAATTTAGTCACTCACTATTCCCTTAACCTATATTATTAAAGTTCTTGCCATAATCTGAAATGTTTATTTATGGATTACTTTTTGTCTGCTCTCCCATTAGAATATAAGCTTCATGAAGGCAGAGGCTTTGTTTTTTCTACTGCTTTTCCATCTTTACTTAGAATAGCTCTTAGCACATAATATTCAATAAATGTTTATTGAATAAATGCTCAATAAATTTAATTCTTGGAGTAGAGGGTTCTCAATAAGTGACCCTGGATAATGAGCATCAGAAACAACTGGGGAATTGTTAGAAATGCAAATTCTCAGTTCCCATCTCAGACTCACACTCAGAGTAGGCCCCAGCAGTCAAAGTTTTAGGAAGCTTTCTGGGGATTCTGATGTATGCTCAAGTTTGACAGCCATTGCCTTAAAAGCAGCATGGAAAATATTGTCAGGCTTGTTGTGCAGTAAGAAAATTACATTTTAGAAACATAATGTGGTTTAGACAACTTAGGAAGAAGTAATATTTATTACCTGCCAGATCATAAGTACTCTGTAAATAGTATTGGTAGTAATATTCATAACTGTATTGTTGTCTGTCTTGCACTAGGGGCTACATTTAATCTTTACAATAATTCTGCACAGTGGGTGTTAATGCTTCTATTGTTTCTGCAAATTTACTGAGGCTTCATTAAGTAGTTCATCCAAGACCATCCACGAAGCAAGAGACAGAAAGATGTTCCTGCTTACTTATTTCTTTTCTTTTTTTCAAGGAGATCTAACTAAGGACAGATCACTGATGTAGCAGCAGATATGCAAGGAAAACACATTTGGCATTTTCTGAAACAAATGCCAAGTTTCCACATTTGGAAATGATGAACAGTGGGTCTTGACATCAAGGGAACCCTCAAAAAGGGAAGTAGATGCGCTTGCAGCTTGGGTGACTTCCACTCAGCGATACTGGCCCAAACTGACTTTGATGAGTCTCATTTCCTACCTTATAAAAAAAGACTGTGTAGACTTTGGGTCTGGCTTGATCACTAGGAAGTATGAACAATTGTGGGCTCAGCAAATCACATGGGCCTCACAGCCTTCATGGAAGAGTACTGACATTTGATGGTGATGGAGAAAATGATGCTAGAAATATATAAATATATATGCTTCTGAAGTCGAGTCACAGTTCTTGGAACTGCACACACTGAGCACATACAGACAAAACCCCAAACAGCAAACTCCTAAAATTATGCTACAGAAATCTGGTCGATTTAGCCATGAGTATTGATGGGGAGATTACGTCAACTGGACTTTCAGTCACTCCTATTCCTTTCTCTGTTTTGGTGTTTACAGCAGCATCATTCCAGTCCCTGTTTTTTTTGGTTCTTTTATAATATAGAGACAGGCATTTATCAGAAGATACGCTTTCAAGTTTCTAATATAGACAAAACCAAGTTTGTATTAGTTTTCACTTAAATTTGATATTTTCACAGATGTTCCTTTGTACTTAGATTGTTTCCCACAAATCCAAGACATTGCTGTTGAAGTTTTGCTTTGTGGAGGCTCTTGGCTTTAGAATTTAAGGGTTAAGTACTTCAGAATTAAACAGATTTGTAGAAAGCAAGACCGACGTGTTTCGGATTATCAGCAAAAAGCAACACTGTCTGAGCCATCTGCGTCCCTGGCCACAAAACACCTAACACATATTTGACATTTAATAAATCTATATGGAATGAGTATTTAGATAAGGGATACATAAATGGAATTTAATTATATTTTTTGATTGGATAAAAAAAGGAAGAAAGGAAGGACTTTCACTATCTCTATATGATAAATATTCAACGATCATTTTTTGACTAAGAAAGTAGTACTGAGAGGCTCGGGTGAATGTCCAGTGAGGGTTTGGACAGGTGCTTGACAAAGAGTAGGCAGTCAAGGAATGAACCACAACAAACAAGGACTCACATTTTCTGCCACACAAATGATATCTATATAATATAACAGAAAGACACAGGGCTGCTTCCTGAAAGCAGGATCCTTCTGCTTGGATCATGCCTTTTTCAGCATGTCTCTGTCTTCCATAGCATTAACAGAAACTTGTGCTGTTCATTTGTGCATGTGGTAACAGTTTTGTTTCTTTTCTCACCACTTCTTAGAGACACGCAGACACTCATTTGCCCAAACTCACACATTAAGGCAAGAGTACAGTCAAGGCTTCTGACACATCCCAGACTCATTAGAGCCACAAGAAAGTGACCATTTTCCCCTAAAATGCCTAAACTGTAGTTCTGTTTGCGCACATAGATATACTGCGTCAGCCCACCATGTGGAGTTCTGACACATTGGGTGTTGTGAGCCTGTGACATCATGAATTTTTCTAGACATCTTTCTTCACTACACAGATACCACTGCCAAGTAAGCAGCAACTGCGCTCAGTTCTTAAAAAGGACAGTTGGGGAAAAGCTTTTCTGGAAAATAGTACCATTTCACCTGTGCATTTCCTTGAAACCAAGGTCCTATTTTCTGCTTAATTTTCTCTAGGTAAGGAGATTAGATGGATAACACTGTGGATCCAAAATCTTTTCCCATTCTGCAAGAAGATACTGTCTTCTACGAGTCTTAACTCTTGGGAATGTTAATAAGTTCTCTGTGCTTCTGTTTCATCTTCTGTAATAATACCTATACTATAGGACTGTTGTAAGGGTAGAGAGTCATGGTATGGAGCTTTTGCTCTTCCTTCTCTCTAACCAAGACCCCCTTGAAATTCAGGGGACCCCACAATCTCTGAGAGGTCTACTAAGCTTGACTTCTATGCTAAGAAAATGCAGAATTTCTTGGAAGTTTTCAATGAACTTCTCTCAGTGCTTTCCATACCAAGAAGGGCAAGTGGCACTTCCATTCCTCAGACAATAAAATTGAGTTTCAGGGAGACAAGGTGACTTGCCCAAGGTCATGTAGATCATGGTGTCAGAGCTGTACTCTAAATCCAGGTTTACTCATCTCCTTTGGTTGCCTTGTGTTGAAACCTTCCTAGCATGGGAAGTTTTCCTCATGTTTAATCTCCTAACACAGAGAGTTGTATTTTTACATAAGACAATTTTAGTCACCAATCAATGAGTGGTAAAATTACTAGTAAGGGAGGTCACTCCACCTTGGTGGCTGCTTCCAAGGCCTGAAAACATGTGGGAGGCAGAGGAAGAGTGGAATGACATTCGCGCCACTTCACTGTGAGAGTCAGGGAGGTGGGAGACATTGGGACAAATCAAGCGTAAAGGAAAAATGAGACTTTCCAAGAAGTGCCCTATATAAACACAGCCCTGACAGAGAGAAGGTCGCCTACAAGGACACACTTAAGTTTTCCTTAAGTTTTCACGGGCAAGAGCTGAGTCACCACAGAAACACCACCACTCTCCCTCCCCCAGGGTATAGATAACTGAGGTGTGACTCTAAAATAATGTAACCCATGCTTTGCATCCCTGAGTTGCTCACACAGCTGTGGGAGGATTGCTCCTCTATCTCTATCAATTTGCCCACACCCTCTTCATTTTGTTCAAGGTCCCAAACTTCTTACCCAGAGTCAGACATCTTGATATTAAACTTAAAGTCAACCTATCTCTTACCTACTTAGAAATTCATATGTAAAATTTCACCTGCAAGTCACAGAAGACCTAAGATAAAAGTGCTTAAATGCTTAAAAAAAAAAAAAAAAGAAGAGATAGGGAGTGTTGTTTAATTCAGAGGCTTCAAGTCAGCAGATTCTCTCCATCATTCTGTACTGTGCCATTAAAAGGTTAGTTTCATTTTTAGACTTGTATGATTATGGTCCCAAGAATGTTGACCCAGTACCAAGTTTCACATTCTTAAATAGATGTACCCAAAGGCATCTTGTGAGGTCTTTGTTATTTTTTTTAATGAGAAAATACAGTCTTTCTACAATTTTCTTGGCAGACATCCAGGAGAGGATTTCTTTTTTGATTAAATATCAGATCACTGGTGCCAAGGATCATGTGTCATCCAGATGAATGTGGCCAAAGCTCACAAGGTAACAGATAGGTTTATCAGCCACTTTAAAATATATGCTATCTGTGGGCCATTCACAAGATGGATGAGTCAGATGACTCTATTCTCTGATTGGCCAAGGCTGACAACATCATCTCAAAGAACTTTTCTGAGAAAATTATGGGTGTGGAATATTTGCCATAAATAAATTGAGAAGCAAAATCACCACCACTACCACCACCAAAATCCCTCAAACCAATTGTTAAATTTGAATTGTAATGACAAGTTCTCAGGAAAATCTGATTGGCCCTAGTTGGCTAGGTGACCACTCTGTATGAAATTGGGACAGGGAGGCCATACAAAGTCCTGTAAAACAAACATGGCTGCCCAGAAAAGATAGGACAACCCTTGGAGAGAGGGGGGGGGTTTATGTGTTTTTTGTAGATCCATGTATAGACACTCACAATAGAAGGCTATTTTTAGTTCTATTTTAAGATCACAATCAGGTCTGGAGGCATGGCTGAAGTGGTAGAGTGTCTGTCTAACAACTGCAAAGTCCTGAGTTGAAGCCTCAGTACAGATAAAAAATAATAATAAAGTCACAATCACTTCTTGGTTAGCCCAAGTTGGAGGTTTCCCATTTTTTAGCGAGAAATATTGCCAAGAAATTGGCCTAAAGGAAACCTCAAAGCAAGTGCCCCTTCTCATGTTTCTTCTCAGTCAAAATATTCCCTATGTTTCAGATGCCATTCTCTTTTGAGGAGGGCCCAGAATCCATCCTGGACAGAAGGACTGGTCCTTGGCAGTGTTACAGACTGAAGATAGATGACCCATTATTACAACTCAGTAGATGTGTTTTGCCAGCACAAAAGAGGAAAAAAACCCACAAAAGAAGAAGAAGAAAGAAAAGGTCTTTAACATTTTGGCCACTAAAGTCTTGTCATCCATCAGGACCTGGAACTCTGCCACCCATCTACTTGGTCACTTCTGGACCAGAAATGATGAACATAAGTCATTGTGGGTTTTTTGGTTTTGCAAAAATAGAAGAAAAAAATGTGGCTAGAATGTGGCATATGTGGGTTTCCAGACACCTTTATTTAGATAGGGAGATAAAGGCCTCAGGGCATGCCATTGTAAATGCTGTTATAAGAGTCCCCCAAATATCAAGGCTATTAGTTTCTAGAGAATAGAGGAAGACAATTTTGTCTAGCTTTATAATTTTTTATGATCATAAATATAGTTTACTCTTTAATTATTTGGCAGTATTGGGGTTTGAACTTAGGATGTTTTGACTGCTAGACAAGTGATCTACCACTTGAGCCATGCCCCCACCCTCAAGATTACTCTTTAATTTTTTTATTAGCATAAGTTAATTATACAAAGGGATTTCATTATGATACCTATAACATGCATATAATGTACTTTGATCAAATTTGCTTCATTTATATTATTCTTTCTTAACCACCTTTCCTCCTCCCTGTCCTTTTATACAGTTTTTAGTAGGTTCATTGTGCTGTTTTCACACACAAATATAATGTACTTCTATAATATTCTCCTTTTCCCTTTCCCCCAAAACACTCACTGGTTCCTCCCAAAAAGTTCCTCTCTTTTATAATTATGTCATATTATTATATTTTTAAGAGTATATTCCACATATGAGAGAAAACATGTGCTATAAATAGAGTACATTATTATTCTTAAAAAAAGTTTATAGATATGAATGCTTTCTCCATAATCTTATTCCACACATATAACCAGTAGAATCCATTTGGTTCATATTTTTACACTTTTTTCTATACATACATACAATATAAGTAAATGCCCAGTTTTTTTATATATAATTTTTTTGCTTAACTGGATTAATACAACAACATATCTGTTGTGTTTTTCACAATACAGCTTAGACATTTTTCCATCAGGATCTAGAACTCTTATTCATTACAGACTTTATGATTTTCATTGTTTGAATTCAATTTAATGTATTTTTTTCAGTAACAAGTACTCAGGAAGTGTGGAAAATGTTTAATGTTCATATTTTTCCTCATTCTCTCTTCTTCTCGCACCCCACCCCACTCTATTATGCAAGGGTGATTTTTGAGGTCAAAAGTCAGAAAAGGATCTGTCCAGAACAGTAGATGCACAGCTGTTTTTAAATTAGCATCTCCCATAATTATTTGATTATTTAGTCTCAACTTAAAGAAGTCACTCACCTTTCCTCCATAAGCTAAATAATATAGAATACTGACAGATCTACAAAAATCTGAGAAGGGTCTTGGAGCTGTAAATCTGGAGAGAATCAGGAACATTGAGCTCTTCTGTAGTTTCTACATTGCCTTTCGATTTTTCCCCCTTGTTTGGTTTCCATGGGAATTAGTGGTGTGCTTGAAGTGTGTGTGTGTGTGCTATGAGTGTGTGTTTGAGAAAAAAAGGGGCAGGCAAGTAGGAACTCCCTAGAGCAAATGCTGATTTATGCAAAACCCAAGGAGGTAGCCAGGTAGAATTTTGGGGTCACCAGCAGTAGGAGAAATGACCCTAATAAATTAAGATAAAGCTCAAGACAAAGCTTGGATGCTATTTTTGTGGCTTTCACAAATTTGGAAAATTGATTCCTTTGCTAGTGCAATGATGCCTTGGGCATCTGATTAATTAAATGTCTCTGTGCCCCTCTGTGACAAATGTTGTGACATATGCTTAGTAGAATAAAGCAGGAGACCTTGCTCTGATAGTCTTTATTATTCATATGATGCTTAGGCCACAAATGTTGGAGAAGAGCTTTAATTTAAGATGAATTCTGGTTGCCAAGGGGCCGTGGGGTTGGGAGGTGTGATTGGAGAGGAGTGGATAAGAATTTAAGATGAATTTAAGGTGTCCTGTTACTGCTTTCAAAATACTGTTGTCTGTAGTGATAGAAATGTTAGTCTGTGTTGCTTAGAAGGGCAGCCTATCTTAGAAATGCTTTTATTCTTCAAGTGCTAATTTAAGCACAGCGTGGTTTCCTGAGTATAAATACAGATTCAGTGTGTACTCTACCCTACTCAATATATGATCACATATCTGCAGAAGCCACCTTGTTCTTAGTCTCACATTGCTGAATGCAGACAAGAACTGTGCTCCAAATAATTTTGACTTTCTCTGGATACAGGGATTGTTTTGTAGGGATTGAAGAGACCATTATACCTTGTGACAAGTACAATTCTTTATATAACATTGTCCTTTAAACTTATAAAGTCTCTTCAATCCATGAATTCATATGTTCTTCCCTAGGAATACCTAGGGGATAGGTATGAATTATTACTCTTCTCTTTTAATTACTGGTGGGTAAAATTATTTCTGAAGCAGTTAGTAGAAGCCAAGCACCCTGATGATAAGTAACATGGACTCTGGGGTCAGGGCAGAACTGGGTTCAAATCCAAGCTTCACCCTAAATTCTCTATGTTCAATAACTTAGACAAATAATTGAATTTCTCTGCTGCTTTATTCTCTTTTCTTTAAAGTGAATATGGTTATTTTTACTCTATAGGGATTATCGTGAGATTAAGTGGAATAAGGCATATTAAACACTTAGTATAGTGCTTGGCAGTTAGGAAGGTTTGGTAAATGTGGAAATTGAATAATATACCCAAGGACACACAGATGGTAAATCACAAAATAGACTACAGTTTGAATGTGAGTCTGAGACAAGTGTACTTATTGGGGGAAGTGAATTCTTTTCCACTGGCACAATCTAGAACCACTCCTTTGTGGAAGCTAAATGTTTGAAATAGACTGATTCTGCTTGGGGTTATTTTAGGAAAGAAAGAAAGAATGCTGGGCATGTGGGCTCAGGCCTGTAAATCCAGCTACTCAAAAGGCAAAGATTAGGAGGATCACAGTTTGAGACCAGCACAGAGATAAAAATTTAGCAACAACCTGTCTCAACAAATAAACCAGGTGTGTAGGTTCCTCCTGTAATTCCAGCTATGCAGAAGGTATAGGTAGGAGGATCACAATCTGAGGCTGGCATTGGGAAAAAGAAGAAGACTCTATCTAAAAAATAACTGAAAAGCAAAAAGGGCTGGGGCATAGCTCAAGTGGTAGAGGACTTGCCTAGCAAGCTCAAAGCCTTGAATTCAAACTCCAGTACTGAAAGAAAGAAAGAAGAAAGAAAGAAAAAAGAATGCTAAAGCAGGTAACAACACATTCTGAGCCTCTACTATATATCAGGTAGGTTTACAATCTTATCTCATCTTTTCATTACATTTATCTTGCTTATTATAAAGATGAGCATTCGAAGGCTCAGGAAGTAGGTGACTTGTCAGAGTTCATGCAGATGGTATGAGGCAGATGACAAGAACCAGAGCTATCCAACCCCAAAACCATCTCTCTGCTGCTCCATCTAAGGACCACTAAAAAGGCCCAAGAGACAAATTTGGCTGAGAAGGTGTGGGCTGTATTTGGTTTGCCTGCCTGCTCAAGACTCTTTCTTCAGTCTGACTCCCTGGACTATTTCAGGGCTGCCATGTCACTTCAGTCCCCCTCAAAGAGCCCTGCACAATGTGCAAAGGAAAAAAGGAACCAAGGAAATCTATTATTGGCACTAGCCCTTGATTTGCTATTATGACGTCCATTCTGCAAAGAAGTGTTTATATCCTTATAAGGTTCCCAGCATCAATTTAACTGTGTTATCTCCCAGTAGATGATACAAAATGCAATCTTAGTAGCATATGCAAAGAGAGAGGTGGGAGAGTTTCTTGGCTGTGGAATGAGAGAGAAATTTAAAAGGGCCTACTATGCTGAGTCACTAAGACGAAGCAGCTTACAATGGACCACATTCAGGCCTGAGCCAAGACACAGCAGCGAGTCAGTTACTGGTTAGGGCTACTGAGATCTTCCTCATTGGGAATGCATTAAGCTGAAGCCAAAAAAAGGGGGGGGGGGGGGAAACGCCAACATCCTGAACATTTTAAGTTCATCAGTTATATTTTTATACAGTTAAATCAAGTACAAAAACAGAAAAAAGAAAGTCATGTTTCCGCCAGCTTTCCTCGAGCCTCCCCCAACACAGGCTCACCAGCCAGATGCATTAGCTCTCCTCCCTTTGTCCTCATAATAATCCATCCAGAATTATGAGTGTTGGTCATGGGCTTGGCAGTGGGTCAGAGTATCACATGCCTTCTCACATTTAATCCTTGCAAAGACCCCATGAGGCAGGTACACTTTCCCCGCCCCCAGTTTTGAAACCAGAAAACTGATGCTTAGAGATGCTGAGTAGTTTGAGAGCTAGAGAGTTACAGAACCAGAATCCAAATCAAATGTTTTCTGACCCCACAAATGGAATCCTTAACTGTCATGCACTACTATTTTACTGCCAAAGCAAAAGGGACAAGCAATCTTCCAGTTCAGGGTACCAAACATGGCTTATTGTTATAATAACTTGGTGAACTTAAAGCAAAACAAAAGACAAAAACCTCTAGTGATTCTGGGCCCCTCTCTGGATGATCCTTATTCAGAAGGCTCAGGCTGGACCTTGGGAATTTAAGCACCCCTCACCCAGGTGATTCTAAATCAAACCCAAATTGGAAACCACCTATCTCATCTATCCTATTTATCAAAATAACAGCAGCTTAGAACAATAAGAGATTTATTTAATATAAGTATATAGTTGGTGGTACAAGAAAGTCAATTGCTGGTCCTCTGACCATAGTCCTATGTCCATCAGCTGATAAAGGAACCAGCAGTGTAGGTCAAGTCATTAACTATGTGAACATGGCTTGGTTTGATGGGGGAAGCACCATGGGGTCTGGGATATTAGCAAGGACGAGGCTTATCAGGGAAGGTTCTAGAAGGTGGTAGAACTATAATCAACAGTGCTCAACAAATATGCCAGACTCCTAGTTTTTATGGATTTGGACATTTGGGGATCAGGAACCAAATCCAGGGTATTTTCAGGAAGTGAGAGGATTGCCAAAAGCATATACATGAGAATGGATTTGCTGTGTCAGGACATGAAAATATTCCAATCTGAGGAGCCAACCAGTTAAAGATGAGGAAGTACTTGATGAGCCCCACAGTAAAATGAGTAAAAATGAGATTAAGAACACGTAATTTATTATTTTTTTATTGTTTTATTATTCATATGTGCATACAAGGCTTGGGTCATTTCTCCCCCCTGCCCCCACCCCCTCCCTTACCACCCACTCCGCCCCCTCCTTCTCCCCCCAATACCCAGCAGAAACTATTTTGCCCTTATCTCTAATTTTGTTGAAGAGAGAGTATAAATAGGAAGGAACAAGGGTTTTTGCTGGTTGAAATAAGAATAGCTATACAGGGAGCTGACACATTAATTTCCTGTGCGTGTGTGTTACCTTCTAGGTTAATTCTTTTTGATCTAACCTTTTCTCTAGTTCCTGGTCCCCTTTTCCTATTGGCCTCAGTTACTTTTAAGGTATCTGCTTTAGTTTCTCTGCGTTAAAGGCAACAAATGCTATCTAATTTTTTAGGTGTCTTACCTATCCTCACCCCTCCCTTGTGTGCTCTTGCTTTTATCATGTGCTCAAAGTCCAATCCCCTTGTTGTGTTTGCCCTTGATCTAATGTCCACATATGAGGGAGAACATACGATTTTTGGTCTTTTGGGCCAGGCTAACCTCACTCAGAATGATGTTCTCCAATTCCATCCATTTACCAGTGAATGATAACATTTCGTTCTTCATGGTTGCATAAAATTCCACTGTGTATAGATACCACATTTTCTTATCCATTCATCAGTAGTGGGGCATCTTGGCTGTTTCCATAACTTGGCTATTGTGAATAGTGCTGCAATAAACATGGGTGTGCAGGTGCCTCTGGAGTAACCTGTGTCACAGTCTTTTGGGTGTATCCCCAAGAGAATTTTCTCTATGTATGAATATGGAAATGGAAGAAGCTTGATAGATACTTGCCTTCCTCACCTCTGAAGGCTGGTGCATAGACATAGTGAGCAACTAGAGACTCCCACCCAGATAATATATGGAACCAACTGACATTTAGAATTCACTTGGGTGACAGTTGAAGTTGGATGTCCAAGGTTCAGCTGTGGCAGAAGTCAATGAAGAGGGCTGTGTTTGATGTCTAATTAGACTTTTTTTAGGATGTGCCCTTTGACTGTGGACATGGCCACTCAGATTTGCTTAGCCCTTGCCCCTTGTCCAACTAGGTTCTCCATCCTTCTCATTGAATCTTGGAGCCATTCAATGCCTGTCCAAAATTTTCTTTGCTCTTTTATTTAGTCAAGTCAGTTTATGCTTTTTGCAACTAAGAATCTTGACCCATGTGCCTTCCAACGTCACGGTTTACTGCCTCCTTGCTAGAATTTCTGAACAACTTTCTGTTTGACCTCCTTCAACCACTTTCCTAATGATAAGGCCATTTTCAAATGCTTCATCTAATTTAATATTCATTAGTCAGGGAGCCATCACTATCGCTCCAGTTTTTAAACATGAGGAAACTGGAGCTAACAGAAATAAGTAAGAACACCTGGGTATAGAGTCTCATTGTGATAATCAGCTATAGGACTTTTATTATATTATAGGTGAATTTATTTATTTACATTATAAGTGAATTTTATTACCATTCAGAATCCTTGTTTGACTGAGTTCAAAAGAAGTCAAACTTCCAGGGTTATTGGGAGGAGGAAACATATGGCAAAATAATTTAGATATCATAAAAACTTAACTTAAATAAAAGTTACTGTTGTCATTGTGACTTCATCACCCAGATAATTCCATATATTTTAATTCACTTTAAATTCAGTAACTTTCAAATGACTAAAAATCATAGCCCAAAGAAAGCCCATCCTTAAGGACATATAAGCCAACATATAAAAAATGAATAATTTCAACAAGATTAACTGAAATTAATCAACTGTATTTGGATTCCAGTTCTGGCAAGGGTTCATTTTATTGTTCCTAATGGAGTACTTTGTTTGAGCTCTAGCTGTTCTATAGGAACACTGGGCTGAAGGCATCCCTCCTGAAAAAGTTTAGCCAGTATTGAACTCCAATAGAATGGACATTTTTTCCTAAAAATGCCTGAAAATGTAAAAGAAAAATTGTATCTTTGGAACCTCCTGGGACATGACCTCCCAGGAACAACAAACTCATGCCATGGAACACTTACCAGTGGTGAGGGCTCCAGGGACTCCCTATGGGTGAAACACCAAGGACCTAGGGGCAGAGGAGGAGTGTTGGGCTCTTGCCTTGATGCTTGATAGAAAGAAATACTGTCCTGGGTATAGAGCCCTTTCTGAAAAAAATAATTCTGCTATATGCCTGGCTAGTGCCATGGTACTCATTTTTACTTAGAACCTAGAGGACTGATAGAAAGAAAAAAAGGAAGGAAAGAAGGAAGGAAGGAAGGAAAGAAAGAAGGAGGGAAGGGGAAATTGGCTCTTTCCTTTTCCTCTCCATGTCCAGGGAACGACTGGATTTTCTAAGGGTACTTATTTATGGAAAGATCTTTTCTGCTACACCTCCTCCCTACATCCTTCCCCATGCTCTCCATGCTGCAGGCCCCTCTAAGTACCTTTTGTGAGCCTAAAATACATTTTCTCTGTATCCATACCTATACTTACTCCCTTCTCCCAATTCCCTGACCCCTTCCCACCATGAGATCTCAGAGGAAAAGATGTCATTCTTCCTATCTAGGGATGACCTCTGCACTTGGTCTGGACCCTTCTTTCCTATATGTTCTATCTTTATCTCCTTTCTTCCTCCGGTTCCTATTCTTCAATATCTCCCTTTATTTTGACTCTACATCCACAGACTATCAGTGCACTGCAGGTTTCTCCTTTCTTAAAAAAAATAACCCCCCCTTTTTTTTGACCCTGCGTTCCCTTCTAGCTACCAACACCTATCTTTTATAGTCAAGCAATTAGAAAGAGTTCTCTCCTCTCACTTCATTCTGCTTCTTTTTTCAGTGCATATTAACTGTACAAAGGGGTTTCTTTGTGAGATTTCCAAACATGCATATAATGTATTTTGATTAAATTCAACCCCTCTATTGCTCTTTCTTATCCTCCAGTTTGAACTCAGGGCTTCCCGCTTGTTAGGCAGGTGTTATACTGCTTGAACTATGCCTCCAGCCCTCTTTACTCTGGTTATTTTGGAGATAAGGTCTTGCTTTTCTCCCAAGGCATCTCCTATTTTAGGTTTCCCGCCTTAGCTGGGAAGACAGGCATGCATCTCTATGCCTAGCTTTTTTTCTTTTGAGATAGGTTCTCACAAGTTTTTATGCTTGGGCCAGCTAGAACTGTGATCCTCTCAATCTCAGCGTCCTGCTTAGTTTGAGCATGACAGGCATGTACCACTGCACCCAGCTATTGGTTAAGATGGGGGTGTCGTGAGCTGTTTCCCCTGACTGGCTGAGAACCACGATCCTGCAGATCTCAGCCTCCCCAATAGCTAGGATTACAGGCATGAGCCACTGGCACCCAGCTCCTCCCCTCTCTTAAAAACATTTTTTAATGAGTTTCATTATTTCATTAAGCTTCTTGTCATCTTTCCCTCTGACTCCTACAACTTCTCTTCCTCATCTGATCAATTTAGTGAATCTTGTCAGTCATTACTGACCTGAAGACTGAAGCAGTTGACTGTGATAACCTTTCTCTCCTTGAAACTTCATTCTTTTTTGTTTCCTTCACATTTCCCCTCATATCACTCTAACTTCTATGGCATTCTTTCTCAATATCTTGCACTTTCTGCCTTTTTTCTTCCTCCTAAACCTTTAAATATTGATATAGCCCAAATGTGACAGGTGACAACTACTCAGAAGCTGTTGCACCTAAATTTTGTTCAGCTGTCAGGCAGAGCTCTATTGGTTTTAAAGAAGGTAGGCACCTGCCTCAAATCTGGGGTATGCATCACAGTTGTTCTAAGCAGGCATATTAATCCCATTTTCCTTCTAAAGTGATTTGTTTTCAAGCTAGTTATAGCCAATAAGACATGGACAAATCTGCTGGAGGACTTCTAAGAAGCATTATATTTTGTCCATGTGAAAAGTCAGAATCTTAAAAGTGAAAACCTTTTGTCCTTACTTTATATTCCCACTTATGTGTGATTGGTTGAGAAGAGGGAGTTTAGATTGTGGGAGCCACTCTGAGACTATGAGGCCACAAACGTTGAGTGAAAATTCCACATGCAGAATAGAAACAATGGCAGAATAGACACAGAAAGAACCAGAGTCTTTGATGACAACACTGAACTCTGAATTAACCTCAGAAATACCTCTGTGATTCTTTTTATGCAAGATGATTATAAAATGGCTTATTAATAAGTTAGGCTGCTATGCTATTGATTGGATTTTTGGCTACTTGCAAATAGTATTGGAATACTAAATAGTTCTACAGGATATATGTTTCCTTTGATTCCCTTCTCTCTGTATATTCTTCTTTGGAACAGCCTTGTAATACCTATGGCTAAAGTACCACTGTATCCTGATCGCTTCCAAATGTGTAATTCTAGCCAGATTATGCATGAAGAAATATTTTGAGTATTTATTACGTGGCAGGCACAGCTCTAGGCACTTCACACATTTTAATTCATCTTAGCCACAATCCTATGAAGAATGTCTCATTATTATCATTTTACACTTGAAGAAACTAAGTCAGAAGAGAATTAACTTGCTCAAAATTCATAAAATGATTACAGGTCAAAGCCATAATTTGAACTTCACAAGTCTGACTTTAGAGCCTGAGTTCTTAACCACTGTAATCTTCTTCCCACTGACAGAGTTCTAACATTATAAAGTACTTCTTTTTATAGAAATTTCACTTTCCCCTTATTTTTTCCACATCTGTGGTCATAGTCTGCTTACTCAGAATGTTTCTTCTGTCTTCCTCATGTCAGCTCTTCAGATATTAGAAACATCTCTCATGTTCTCTTCTCCTTTCTAGGCAAACAACCAGTTACTGGAATAGTTTCTCATATAACCAGGTTTCAGACTTCTCACCAACCTGGCCATAACCCTGTAGTTGGACTCTTTTCTCCTTAAAAAGGGAAGTTCCCCACTGGACCTAATGCTACACACATGTGGGCTCTGACCAATACAAGGGCCAAAAATTCTAAATAGTGGCATTTGCTAATTATTGACCTCTTACTTTGTGCCAGACTCCACATTAGGTATTTTCTGTGAACCAAAGTTTCTCAAGATTTTTGCTGAAGTACCCTGGAGACAAAAAATTAATGTGTATTCCTAAGAAAATAGGAGTGGAGAACATGCAGAAGCTGTCTGCTATCTTGGAAGTTCTTTACCATTTGAGCTTTAAAAATGGTAGCAGATTTTCCTCTCTACTCAATAATAGCAAACTGTTTGGCTTAATATAAAAATAGGTTGTAAGTGACTTGCCATTGAGTAAAATAGAAACCCTGGGAACATGCCCTGTGTTTATGCCATGGCCTCCCATACTCCAAGCACACAGCCAAATACTCCTAGGGATTTGCCAGCCTAATCTGAGAAGTGTGGCCATACATTATCTTTATTACTTACAGCAACCAGTCACGGGAAGCCTATTTTGGCACAGTTCAAAAACAGAGGCTCAGAGGTAACTTGCCCAAGTTCTCAAAGATAGTAAGTAAATTGAACCTGGCTTTGAATCCAGACCTGCCTAGGTCATTTCTGCTACACCCTGGCCTTCCTTTGAAGGTGGTGTGCATAAGTATGTATCCAAGTCTCCTGTATAGCAGAGGATTCTACTCCTGAACACTTTGGAGCCAGCCTGATCCACAAATGCAAACATTCTTCTATTAGCTCAGCCCAAGCTGTTGTGAGGCGCTGCTGGCTGTTTTATACCCTGGAACCATTTCCTGAGATCTGCTGCAAAGACTCCATGCAGTGAGAAATTTGATTTTTGGACCCACATGCTAAACTCAATATTTACTTCTGCTGTCTTTCCTTCCCACCAACATTTATAGCTTGTGTAGGTAATTTTGATCTCTCTCTCTTTTTTTTTTGAAGTACTATGGCCTGAACCTTGCTCTTGCTAGGCAAGTGCTCTACCACTTGAGCCATGAACCCAGCTTCTTTTGCTTTAGTTTATTTTTCAGATAGGGTCTCACACTTTTGACCAGAGGGTCCCCTCAGACTGCAATCTTCCCACATCTACCTTACAAGTAGCTAGGATTACAGACATGTGCCACAATGTGCAATGTGGGGTATTTTTTGGTGGGGGATGGAGAGGAGGTGTGGTACTGGGGTTTGAATTCAGAGTCTTGTTCTTACTAGACAGATGTTAAACCATTTGAGCCACACCTTCAGCTACCAACTTGTTTTTTGAGATAGGGTCTCCCAACTTTTTGCCTGGGCTGTCCTCAAACTGTGATCCTCCTGATCTCTACCTCCTGCTTAGCTGGAATTATAGGCCTGTGTCACCACATTTGGCTTTATTTATTTATTTTGAGATAATGTCACTAATTTTGCTAGAACTGGTCTTGGGGACCTTGAACTCATAATCCTCCTGCTTCCATCTCTCAAGCAATTGAGACTATAAGTATGTGCCACCATGCCCTGATTTGAATCCTAATTTGGTGGACAAAATTGCTTCTGTATCCCTATGGTAGGCATTGTCATCTTAATTGCTCCAGGCAGTTTTTGAGAGGTCATCATGGATTACAGAGCTATTGCTGGAATATTCCTCTTGAAACATCACTAAACAGAAATGCATGAGTGAGTAAATGTGTGTGTGTGTGTGTGTGTGTGTGTTTAGCTGCCTGTCTCTAGCTAAATAGACTTTGATACTCACTATTCATTCTTCTTGATGTAGTCAGTGAAGAAGTGTTGGTGGTGGTTCTGAGAATACAAAATGTCAGGGGATGGAAGGGACTAGAAATTCAGGTTCTTAAGCCCTGTCTGTACCTTTGCTGAAGTTTAGCAAGGAGAAATTTTCTTTATGCAAAATCTAACTCTGGTGTTTTCCCGGTTGTCTGCAAACCTTTTCTTCAGCACCTTTCTGAGGCTGCTCCCTGCGGCTCCCCCTTCCTCCTCTCATTCTTCTCTTACCGCCAGGCCAGTGATTAAACCAGAAAAACTGATGTGGAAGATTAAGGCCGAAGCAGGACCCTGTCCTTCTGCACTTACCCAAAAGAACTTTTGTTTCTAATTAGAGCAGGGAAAATGGTTTGAAGTAAGGAGGAGGTCCACTGGCGAAGAAGAGAGAAGCTGGAAGGGATATAAAAGGTTTCTTTCCTTAGAGAGAATACATAGAAACAAAGAAGACAGACACCACAGCTTCTTGGGTAATTCAGTTTTCATAGCCCTGGATACAACCATGGAAGCTACCCTTGATGACAAAGAAAGTCCCAGAACTGAGGGAGCCCTGCTGCTGGTAGTCATGTGCCTGCTCTTACAGATCAGACAATAGAACAGGTGCAGGCCAATGCTCTCATCCTGTCATACCCATTGCTCCAATGATGGCAGCTGAGGCTAGGCAGGCTCTCTGCCTCCCTTGGTAGTGCACCAGCTGCACTGACTTAGCTTGGTCACTGGCCTTGGCCTCCAGCACTACATAATTTCTATTGTACTGGTTTGTTTTCTGCTAGTTGTCTGACGGTCCTGAAGATTGAACCACTAGGAAAGATCTCCTAGTAAGGAAATAGACTCAGGTAGTGTTTAGTATTAGGCTTTTAAAGTTAAACTTCCTGGGTTCAAAACCTGCTTCACTCTTGTAGCTGCAGAGTTATCTACCCATGGCAAGTAATCTACTCTTTCTGGTCTTTAGCTTGCTCGTCTGTAAAATGGCGGTAGTAACTAAACCACTTGGAGTTCTGGTAAGGACTGTATAAAATAACGCATATAAAGCAACTGGTACTGTAGCAAGTGCTCAGTAAATGGTAATGTAGAATTAGCAAATGATTTGCTTTTCCCACGTAGTGTAATGTGAAAATGGGAAATATATTTAAGGCCCATCTAATTATGCATATAGTATAACAGGAAAGAAATGGGCTAGAAGGCTGCTCAATCGTCTCATTTTGGGAAAATCTCTCTCATTCGGTATTCCCATCTGTATAATAATGAGGTCTCACCAGGGTCCTTCTACAACTTACATTTTATGCACCCAATTTTCAGAAACACTGTAAACCACTCGGAATGATATTTGGAGAATTAGAATTAGCTACACAAGCTACTCAGTGCTAAAAGCTTCTTATTTTCTTGAAAAAACCATATAGGTGGTTAGGGTGTTAGCTTTCTGCCGCTCTGGCAAAAATACTTGAGAAAATCAGCTTAAAGGAGGAAAGGTTTATTTGGGCTCATGGTTTGATAAATTTCAGTCCGTGGCTCTTTGGCTCCATTGCTCTTATGCCTATGACAGTAAGGTAGAACATCATGATGGGGAGTATGTTGTAGAGTAATGCTATTCACTTCATGGTGGCTGGGAAGCAAAGAGGAAGGAAGAATTCCAATATCCCCTTCAAGTGAATTCCCCCCGTGATCTAACTTCCTTTCACTAGCCTTTCCTCCTAAAGGTTCCACCACCTCACAATAGTACCAGAAGCTGGCAACCAAGCCTTTAGTACATGGCCTTTGGGGTACATTTCAGATCCAAACTCTAACAGTGAGAGCCTAGGGAGGGCCTTTGTTTGAAGCAGGAAAGATACAAGAACAATCAAGAATATTTTTTTGGGGGGGGTGGAAATGTGTGCATGTACTTTTTTTTAAATTAGAAGTCTAACAGAGAGATGGGAAATGGAAATGGCTTTATTCTTATGATAGATAGATAGGTATGATAGAGTTATGACTAATTCACAGGTAATGTAAGCTCCAGAGGTGAAGCTTCAGGAAATGGATTGCCATGTGTGCTGTTTTTACTGTCTCTCTTCCTCTTTGACTGGTCAGTTCCTCAGGTGAGCTTTGCTCATGGGCGGATGGGGGATTTCCTTATGGTATTGGATGTGCTGATGTTGCTTAATACCTTACTAACCCCATGAATAGATAGGTACAGGAGCCATGGCAAAGGGTGACTGATGGCATGGAAAATAAACTTAGAAAAATGCAATCCTTTATTGCTAGATCTTGACTTTGAAAATCTATGCTCTGGAGTATCACTTGGAGTTTGTGTTAGATCTCCTTTCTGTTAGGAAATCTGGCCAGCTAGATTCCTTTCTCTGTCACTGGAGGTACTGCAGGCATCCCCACACTAAGTGAGGGACAGCAAATGCTCATCTGGCCAATGAGAAGGGAAGGAACCCAAAATCTATTGGGAGTTACTGAAGAGTCACATACAAGGCTTGTATGTAATGTACACACTTTCTCCCATTAACTTCTTTACCTATGAGATAGGTGTTATAATCTGCATTTCAATTAAGGAAACAAAGGTTCAGAGAGATTAAGGAGTTGGCCAAATAGGCAGCTAAGAAGTGACAAAACTGGTGTTTGGACCAAGATACATCTGATTCCCGAGCCTTTTGCTCTTTCTAGGAAACTACACTTCCAGGTCAGCAGTATCAGTCCAGGTCAGGAGATAGACTTACCTTTCAATTGATTTCCTGCAACTCTTCATTGATAATTTGTTTTCTAGTTCCATTGTCCCTTTTTTTTCTGTGTTGGAAAGTTATTATAGAAAAGACTAAATCCAATAAGAATAATTTTGTACGTATCATGTGATATATATGCAGTCAAGCCTACCAGATAAGGAAAGCAAAAGAAAAATATGAATCAATAAATATCTAAAGCATAAAAGAAACATGCCCCAAGGATTATATTTTACAATGCAAATTCTTATAGCAAGAATAGTAGATATGTATCCACTCCTAAGGTCAAGGCAGACATGACTAACTGATTATAGAACTCCTTCTCCACTAGCCTGAATACAGCTTAAGAATTCTTCTCAAACCTTCCTCAGGAACTAGTCATCAATTAACATGGAATCTGTTATCCCTGTCTTACAGGAAAGCTGTGTATTTTGGCTTGGAGAAACAATGAAGTTTTCTGTCAAAGAACTGTTTTTGAGAAAGGTCTTGAAGAATGAGCACCATTTTAGTGGGTAGGGAATATTACCCTTAAGGGAACAGCATGAGCAAAGTCAGGAAGGCTGGGAGGCTAGAAGAAATGTAGGAATGATGAACAATCTCCTGTATGTGTTTTTTGATGGGATATTAAGTGTACAGGGTCTTAAGTAATCCTGTTAAGATATTTCTACTTTCACAAACCATGAGGCATTATGCTCAAGTATGTTTCACAATAACAGTTCTGTCAGCAGGGTGCAGAAAAGGTGAGAAGGAAAGGAAACTGGAAGGAGAGGAAGAAGAAAGTTAAAAAATTTAGATGATAGACAATGAGGTCCCAAATCAAAACAGAGGCAGTAGGGGAAAAAGAAAGGAGGGAACAGAGACACATGGGGAGACAAGGAAGGAAAGAAGGAAAAAGGAAGGGAGGGAGGAGGAGAGGATAAGAGGGAGGAAGGAGAGGAAGGAAGAGAGGGAAGGAGGGAGGGAGGGAAGGAGGTAGGGAAGGATGGAGGGACAAAGGAAGGAAGGAAAGCAGGCATACATTTAACGAATCTCTATTATGTTCCTGGCATTACTTTAGGCTCTGGGATATGGTAGGGAACCTGGCAGATAATAAATCGCTAGCCCTCATATACTTTAAATTTTAATAGGGAAATTCAAATGAAAAGCAAGAAAAACACAACAAAAAGATTAGGACTGTTGGGTGCTGGTGGCTTGTACCTGTAATCCTAGCTACTCAGGAGGCAGAGATCAGGAGGATCATAGTTTGAAGCCAACTCGGGAAAATAGTTTGCAAGATCCTATTTCGAAAGAACGCTTCACAAAAAAGGACTGGTGGAGTGGCTCAAGGTATAGGCCCTGAGTTCAAGCCCCAGTACAGCAAAAAAAAGAAAAAAAAAGATCAGGATTAATTTAGACAAAGATGGGTGCAATGAAAAAAATGAAGCAGGATGAAGTAGTGAAGTGACTAAGAGAGGCAGGTGCCTGTGGCTCAAGCCTCTAATCCTAGCTTCTTGGGAAGCTGAGATTGGGAAGATGGAGGTTGGAGACCAGTCCAGGCAAAAAATTCCCAACAGCCCATCTCAACCAATACCTGGGCACAATGATGCGTACTTGTTTTCCGAAGCTACTTGGGAGGTTGAGATCAGGAGGATGAAATCAAGAAGACTACAGGAAGCCTAAATTAGGAGTTCAGGCCATCCTAGGCAAAAAAGCTAGACCCTAAAGCAAGATCCCATCTCTAAAATAATCAGAACAAAAGGGTTAGAGGCATAGCTCAAGTGGTAGAGTGCCTGCCTAGCAATCATGAAACTCTGAGTTCAAATTCAAGTACCAACAAAAACAACAACAAAAAGAAGTGAGGAAGGGAGACTAGATTGGATAGCTTGGGAAGATTCACATTTTGACTGAGATCTGGATGACACAAAGGAAACGGCTATGCAAGTATCTAGGGAATCAAGGCCTTAAGGTGAGAAAGCACTTTTAGTGCTCTTAGAGCAGGAAGAAATCAGTGTGACTGAAGCCTCACTGGTGAAAGGGAGGGATGTGGATGGGGCAGGAGAAGAAAAGGTAGTCCTGTTATTCTAAGCTACCGAGGAGTTCTAAGCAAGGCGATGCCTTCATTGCTTTATGTTTTGAACAGAACACTTTGGCTTCTACTTAAAGAATAGATTGTAAATCAGTCAGAAAGCTGTCTTAATATTCCATGCTAGAGCTTATGGTGGCTTGACCTCATATGGTAGCCAAGGAGACGATGAGAAATACGCAGATTCAGGTTATATGCTAAAAGTAGAAGTGACTGGAATTGATTCAAGATTAAATATGTGGGTGGTAAGGAAAAAAAGAGGAATCAAGCATGATTTGTAAGTTTGGGGGCTAAAATACTGGATGGGTGAAAAGAAAGGTGAAACAGAAAGCCCTCGTATCTCTGTAGTAAGCTTATTTTCTGGAAGGGTGTAACACTTACAATAGCAGGGCAAGTACCATGTCACCATCCTTGTCTTGCAATTGGATTCTTCATGGTTTATCTGAGCTAGTAAGTATTATATCAAAGGGTACAGAAAGAAATGCTCAGGAAATAGGGATGACCTTATTCTGTTCTTTCACACTACTCAGGGAGGGAACACGGTTATAGTATTTCTGAAGAACTATTTCGCAAACTGTATCAAGAGCCATAAAAATATTCACACCCCATTGACTAAGAAATCCAATTCTAGGAATAGATCCTAAGGCAATACTCAGAGAAAAGTATAATGATTATGAACATATGTTAATGTCAACATTACTTACAATATGATAACAAATGGAAGCATCCTAACTGTCCGACAATAGATGATTACTTAAAAATTATGGTATGTTCATATAATATTATACAGGATAACCATTACAGAAGTAACATTTTAGTGGGATAATTAATGACTTGAGAAAAATGCAAAGGCATAGTATATAATCATAAAATGATTATGATCTCAATTCTGTAAACAAGCATGTAAGTCATAACAAAGTGAAAAATGTATCATCCTAGCAGCTAGTAACAAAATTTCTAAGAATTAAAGTAATGCAAACATTTGGAAGCTGTGGTTTGATAACTTGCTTGAAGGGTGTAAGACTCCCCAAGGGTATACTCAAGTAATAAACAATAACACCTAAACTTTCTTGCTTTGTAAATAGGTGAATCCTTTTGATTTGATTGTAGGACTTTCTGAGCAGAAGATAAAGAAAACTGCAGGTTTGTGGGTAGAACAGCATTGCTCTTCGTACGTGAGAGAGAGCAGGTAGAAAGTCCAGTACTGTGTGGGGTGGGAGAGAGAGGAAAAAAATAACCTTGGAAGGTGGGGCAGGAGGCAACACAGTGAGAAGGGGCAGGGGTTGGTGAAATACTTAAGATGTCAGATAATTGCCTATGGGCTTTTTGTTGTACACTCTCTCTTCCAGGTCCCTTAAGGTATCTTCAGTAAATTATCTATTTTTCACCAGAGTGGACATCTGTTGTTTATGCCTATCCAGAATCTATTTTGTCTTCTGCTAATAACACCTTGGTTTTCTTCAAGAGAGCCACCCATTTCTCCCTTTCAGTCCATGTGTTTTGAGTGAAGTTGACCCACCTACACAGCTCTCAAATCCAGGTTTGGGCACATGATTTAGACCAGGCTAGTGAGGGTACCACATACTTTCTTCCCCCAAGGCAGAAGTTTCAGGGAAAGGTCTATAAGCCCATGGAACAGAACTGTGGCATTCTTCTGGAGATTGTTAAAAGACTTGGATGCTCGCTCTCTTTCTCTCCCTGGATTTGGAAAGGGAAAATCTGAGTTTATTGGCCATAATTGTGAAGATATCAATCTAAATCTTTTGTCCCATTTCTTGCCACAGTAAGGTATGAATGAAGCTAACCCAGAGGAAGACAGAACTGAGAAATGCACTAAACCTGGCATTCAGCCATAACACATATTGGAATTATCCTTAGATGTTCTTTTTGCAGTTTAATGTGCATGGTGGTGGTGATAGGGTATTCTTAAAAACATTTTATGAACTCATTTATATTTATAAACATGTATAGAGTTAGTATAACAAAAAATTGGATACTCATAACCCAACTTAAGAAATAAAACATCACCAACCTAGTTAAAACATTCCTTTTACTTCTTGATCACAATCCCAAGCCTCTCAATTTGGGGTTCATTTCTTCCAATTCTCTATTCTCTCTCTCTCTCTCTCTCTCTCTCTATATATATATATATATATATATATATATATATGTATATATATATAAATATATATACATATATATATATTTGTGAGCTATGTTTGGATGTATTCTTCAAAAACTACATTTCGAATGGTGTTAATATATGCATTCTTTGCAATTTGCTTTCTTTAATTCTATGTTATATTTGTGATAATTGTTTATGTTCCAATGTATCTTGTAGTTCACTCATTTTCTCTTCTGTGTAGCATTTCACTGTGTGCCTTCACCATAGCATATTTATTCTATCTCCTGTGGATAAGTATTTAGGTTGATACACTGAAATTTTCTGTGATCCAGTAAATTCCTCTTTTACATAGGCCAGTTTGAGCTGAGTTTTCTGTTACTTGAAAGAGTTCTGATAAACATACAAAAACATACCTATTACAAGTTCAAAAATAGAAAAAAGAACCAGCTGATGTGTGAGTTATAATTGTGCACATTGAAAAAAATGGAGAGTGAAACACACCAAAATACTTGATGGTGGCACTTTGGATGTTTTGAATTTGTTTTAGACTTTTCTTTTTTTTCTGTATTAAATATGTATAGTTGTGATTATCAGAAAAGCTATTACAAAATAAATATTAGTAGGCATTTGTTAGAAAGTGAATCCTCCTGGATAAAAAATGGTACAAATTCATTAGTAGAGTGCAAGGAGGAGAGAATTCACAACTTGTATTCAACATGAAAGTGCTTTTTAGTTCTCTGAAGAACCCTCTTCTACTACACTTCTCCATTCCCTTAGGGTAAAAGTCTTGATTTATCATTTGGAAAAGGAACCCTCTTTGTTCAAGGATCTTTCTGTTTTTGTAGTGGCAAACTGATGCTCTTAGTTTTTCTTCTTCCTTCACAATCTCAGAGCTCCCCTTTTGGGAATGACTATCTTCTACCCCCAATCCTGTGAGTCACTCTACTTAATAGCACTAAAGCAAGTTAAAAAAAAATAACAACAAAATACTATCAGTCTTTATATAGGGTGTCTTGGAAGACAGTGCTGGAATGGAAGAGGCAATGAGACATTGTTCCCCAAATTAGGGGTAAAGCAGTTTCAGATTTAGAATTGGCTAGCAAAAAAGGGCCCTAAAAGTGAGCTAATCCAACTCTCTCATTTTACAGATGTGAGAAGTGACTCAAAAAGAAGTAAGGTGATTAGCCCAAGGTCACACACCTAATCATGGCAGGCTTGAATTTGACTATATTATGTCTAGATCTCTTTGGTCCATGATCTTAGGTGGGAAACAGCAGTAAAGTTACTGCTTTTGCTACCAGCTCTGCTAAAATCACCAGAATTCACATTGAATTATTCCTGGTTGCCTTTTACTGATCTCTCTCTCTCTCTCTCTCTCTTTTAAATAATAAGACAACTTTGTGTCACCAAACATATATGAATGCCTCTATTTGTCACAAGAACAACAGGTGCCAATTTGGATCTCTGAAAGGATTGGTCTGATGTAAGAACACCCACTGTAGTTAAGGATGAGTAGGTGAGAGTCTGTGGACTGATACCTAGTAACTTCAATATGAAACTCTTTAAAAAAAGAATGCAATGATGAGAACAAAAATTAAAAAGAAGACTCTAAGGCTGGTGGTGTGGCTCAAGTGGTACAATGCCTGCCTAGCAAGCTCAAGGTCCTAGTTCAAATCCTAGTACAGAAAAAAAAGTGTAGAAATGGGAATGTTTTCTCTAATGGATGATAAAAAAAAAACTAAGCAGACATAAGGGGTTTCATGAGAACTATTGCTGACAATGACAGACATTTCTAAACAAAGTTTTAGGAGCAATGCATACATACTTAGCTCATATCTTAGATGGCTGCATCCTTGAGCAAGGGGCACTGACACTCAAAATGGGTCCTAGGAAATGCTCAACCATCTGAGCTTCAAGATATTCAGCTATATGTTTTTCTTAAGGTAGAGAGCTTGTGCTTTTTCAAAAAAGGTTTAAACATTTTTTAAGCAAAAATACATTTGGAATTTTCCTGAAGAAACTAAAATATCAAATTAACTCGACACACAATTCCTTTTCCCAATCCTTTAGGTAATTTGTGTCCTCCTGTACACAAAGTGGTAGAAGTCAAAAACTGTACAAACAGATTTTAAAAGGGGGAGCAGTTTTAGATGTTATTGCCACAAGATTTAGAAAAATGGGTCTGTATAGATAGAAATTCTCTAACGAGCAAATGCACTCACCATCCTACACCATTTTCTCAGAAGCATAAATGTTCATTTATCCATTTAGGCAAAATTTTAAATGAGTCACTGAGAACATAAACTAGGGAGAAAGAATGGCTAGGATTGTAAAGCAAGAGCAAAAGCAAATATTTACACTGCAAAATGGAGCTGGGCTACTTTAGAAGTGCATTCAAAAGGAACAAGAGTACAATTCAAAGGGGAGCAGGTGGCAGAAGCATCAATTGGCTCAGGGAGGGGATAAGTCAGGAGCAATGCTATGACAAAGCACACAGAAACAGGAAAAAGAGCCAGTGGTTTAGGAAATACTCGATTCTTTTAAATTTTTTATTAGTGTATATTGTAAAAATAATGAGTTCTATTTTGACTCTTTCATACATGCACATAGTGTACTTTGATCATACTCAACTCCTCCATTATCCTCCCTGATCCCCTTTCTTGCTGGTCCCTGTGCTCTTCCCAAAGCTACTTTCATGTCTTTTTTTTTAACATGTAGATTCCACATATGAGAGGAAATGTGACATTTTTCTGTCTGGCTTATTTTGCTTAACATGATGATCTCCAGTTCCATCTATTTTCTTGCAAATGACATAATTTGGTTTTTCTTTGTGGCTGAATAAAACTCCATTGTGTTTATATACCATATTTTCTTTATACATTCATCTGTTGGTGGGCACCCAGGCTGATTCCATGACATGCTACAAGCATGGATGTGCAGGTATGCAGATTTTGATTCCTTTGGGTATATGTCCAGGAGTGGTATAGCTGGATCACATGGTAGTTTTATTTAGTTTCTTGAGGATCCTCCAAACTGATTTCCACGGTGATTGGACCAATTTACATTCTAACCAACTGTATATAAGGGCTCATTTCTCCCTCTCCATCCTCACTAGCATTTGTTGTTTGACAGCCATTATGACTGGAGTGAGATGGAGTCTCAATGTCATTTTTATTTGCATTTCCCTGATGGCTAATGAGGTTGAACTTTTTTTTTCATGCATTTATTGACCATTTGTAGTTACATCAACAACTTTGTTCAATTATTTATGCATTTATTGATTGGACTATTCTTTTGGTGTTAATTTTTAAGTTCTCTATATATTCTAGATATTAATCTCCAGTCACATGAATAGTTGCAAAGATTTTCTTCCCAGTCTGTGGGCCTGTCTCTTTACTCTGTTAATTGTTTCCTTTGCTGTGTAGAAGATTTTTAATTTGATTCAATTCATTTGTCAATTCGTGTTATTGAAGTCTTATTCAGAAAACCAGTGCCTAGACTTATATATTGGAGTGTTTCCCTTTTTTCCTGTAGCAGTTTCAAAGTTTCAGGATTTACTTTAAGGTTTTTGACCCATTTTGAGTTAATTTTTGTATAGGGTGAGAGGTAGTGATCTGGCTTTAGTCTTCTATATTTAAATATCCATTTTCCCCAGTACCATTTGTTAAAGAGGCTGTCTTTTGTCCAAAGTATATTTTTAGCACCTTTGTCAAGAATCAGGTGGATTTGTGGCTACATGGATTTATTTATATTCAATTTGTCTGTGTATCTGCTTTTGTGCCAGTACCAGACTGTTTTTATTACTATTACCCTGTAGTATAATTTAAAACCAGGTATTGCGATATTTTCATCAATGCTCTTTTTTACTTAGGATTTCTTTAGCTATTCTGGGTCTTTTGTACTTACATATAAAATTTACGATTTTTTTTTCATTTCTGTGAAGAGGCAGTTGGAATTTTGATCGGTTTGCATTGAATCTGTAGATCTCTGTCAGTAATATAGTCATTTTCACAACATTTATTCTGTTGATCCATGAATTTAGGATGTCTTTCCATTTAATTTTTTAATTTCTTTCTTTAGTATTATTGCTGTCATTGTAGAGGTCTTTAACCTCCTTGGTTAAGTTGATTACTTATAGTCTTTGTGTGCATGGGGGGACACTGTTGTGAACTTACTGTTTTTGTGAGTTCTCAGCATGTTCATTACTGGTACACAGAAAAGCTATGCATTTTTGTATGCTAATTTTGTATCCTATTACTTTGCTGCAAGTGTTATCAGATCTAAGAGTTTTCTGGTCCAGTCCTTAGGATGTTTTAAGCATAGGATTGTGTCTCCTGCAAATAGAGATAATTTAATGTCTTTCTTTTCTATTTGCATTTGTTTTATTTCTTTCCCTGCCTTATTACTCTGGCTAAGAATTAGAGTATTAAAAGCATTATGTTGAAGTGGTTCTAAGAGACTAATGATTACTTTTAGAGAGTATGTTTGCTGCTTGCAGTAAATAGCTCTAAACTTAGTATCTGTCAACAAAATTTTATTGAGCACCTAACAGGTTCAGAACTCAGAGATGGCAAGGACATTTCATCTGAAATTGAAGTCACTGTTTCCCACTGAGGTTTTTTAATTCTAAATGAAACCACCCTCCACATGGCTTAACCACTGTTAACATTTTGCTCATCTTTTCATGACTCATCTACTGAGCCAACTTCTTGGCGAAGACTTCCCTCACCATTCTATCCAACTGTGTTCACTGCCTCTTAAAACCTCTTAGGACTGAGTGATGACTAGTCTCATACACTTCTTTTTTGAGGTCTAATTTGGTTATTTGTAGACATACCTTTGACAACTCTATCCCAAATAATCAGCGATTATAACTTCCTAGAAGACAAAAAATATTTTGCGACATGCAGTATAGGGAAAAAAAACTTTTAGAATTTGTTATCAGCAAGTCTGAACTTCCCATCTGAAGGGCATTATTCTTAACTGTGATTCTGTACATCATCTAATTTCTGTAAGCCTCACTTTTTTTCATCTGAAGTACTGCTGTGAAGATAGATGTGGTTCCTTGTGTAACTCACTAATCCTCTCTGCCAAACTGGCTCATCCCCCAGAGTCTGACGCCATGCCGTTATTGGATACCCCATCTCATTCAGTCACTCATGGCCAGATCAGAAAACATTTTTTTTTAATAATGGGGATTGAACCCAGGGCCATGCTGGACAAACTCTATCATGTGAACTGCACCACAGTTCTTTTGTTTTTATTTTGTTTTTGAGAGAGGGTCTTGCTACCTTTTTGTTACCTTGAACTCACAATCTCCCTTCCTCTGCCTCCTGAGTAGCTAAGAGTATAGGCATGTATCACCATGCCCAACTCAGAAAATATTATTGATACTTACCTGTGCTCCGCATTCACATCTAATCAGTTTCCACATTTCACTGATTCCACCTCCAGAATGTTTTTCAAAGTGAACTATTACTTTCCATCATACTCCAGCACCATTTTTTTTTTTTGGTGGGATTGAAGTTTGAACTCAGGATTTTGCACTGGCAAAGCAGATGCTCTACAGCTTGAACCACACCTCCGGTCCATTTTGCTCTGGTTATTTTTAGAGATGGGTCTCTTGAACTATTTGACCCAGCTGGCCTTGAACTATGATCCTCCTGATCTCAGTTACACAAAAAGTTAAGATTGTAGGCATGAGCAACCAGTGCCTGGCTCTAGCACCATTTTTAAGATACCATCATCTTTCATATGGAATATTCTGAGACACTATTAACTGGTCATTACCTCTTACTCACCTTTGATCTATCATTTATGCAACATTCTGAATGGTCTTTGCAAAACAAAGCTGATCAGGCCATTCATTGGTTTTGCAAATATTCCAGTAGTTTGTAGTTGTTCCAGTCTTTAAAACACTTTCAGTGCCTCTTGTTAACCTAACACACACATTGTTTGGCCCCATGCCACTCTTTACCTCACTAACTCTATATGTTTTAGTCACACTAGCATTCTCCCTGCTTTGGGAGCACCTTTGGGTTTTCACATATGCTAGCCTGTCAGCCTGCAAAGTTCTATTTCACTTGCATTTTTCTGGGTGTCTCATCTTTTAGGACTCAGCTGAAACCATCCACTCTTCAGGGAAACCACTGCCTTTACAAGTCAGTTAGTTTCCTCCATAACCATAATCTGTTTTGTTTCTCTTGGTCCCTCCTTCCTGGCGATGCATATGGAATCAAATGAACATCATTAGAGCAACTATATGATCTCCCCTTCCAGACACCAAACCCAATGAAAACAGACCTTTGTCTTGTTCATCTTTCTATTCCCAACTAGATCTGGGATATATGAGATTCCTACAAAGAAGCTGTTCTTAACCAATGAAACCCAATGAACCCTACTTATAATAAATATTTTGTGATATATCCTTTCCTATCCTGAAGTGAAATGCATACATTACAGATTCTCCAAATGTTCATAGCTTAAAAAATCAATTATAATGTAAGTGTGAGGTAAGAGAATTAAACGGAAAGAAAGTAATAATAAACGATACGTAATTCAATATGCAGTTGCTTGAACATGAGCACACTAAAAGTCATTATGTAAGAGTCAGATATTCACAGCTACATGAAGACCCTCCAGGAACCTGCAGACCTATGCAGATGTCAGTCTCAAATGTCACCTTCCATTACGTAACTCTTTAAAATGGCAAACGACTTTCAATAGAGTTATTTTTAAAAATACAAATGACTTGTGATTTACATGGAAATTGCATTGCTGGCAAATTAGTGTATATTAAGACCTTGCAAATAAAGAAAGTTGTGCATATGGGAAATGGAATTGGGTGTTAGACTTAGATAAATATAAACAAGTGAATAATGGGTGGGACACTAGAAAGTCACATGGAATGTGAACAGTTTTTCATTAGGGAGGACCAGCCACACATTTCAAGGTAGAGAGTATCCCTGACCCTTGTGTTTTAAATGCTCTGATGTCCTCTCAAATCATTGTAGCAACCAAAATGTCCCCATAATTTTCCAAACTATTACCTTTGGGCTGAACTTCTCCTGGAAACCATTGACATAAAACATGATTTCATATCACCCAAAGTTTTAGATTTTTACTTTCCCCATAGTAGGAGCACTAAAAAATCTTGTGAATTAATGGGATATAAATAGGGAAACATTTGAGAAGATAGTCGATTTCCATGATGTGGTGAATAGATGTCTTCAACTAAGTCTAACTTGAAGGGATTAGGCTAGTACAGCAAATATGTGTAGCTGCCATCTTTTACCAGGTGTAAAATAAGTAGACATGTTTATTTTCTTATATTTCACAAACATTAATTAAGCATCTTTTAGTTGCTAAGACTATGCTAAGGCTTTGGGATCCAAAGGGAAATGTACAAGACAGTTACCTTAGGAAGAGACACAGTACTGAAAAAGAAATAGAATGTATTCAGCAGTCAGGCAGTTAGTAGAACTCATAAAAAATGACTTTCCTTTAAAAACAGTTTTTACAGTGTTATGCTTTTATTAAAAATCCTAGTTTTTCTCCTGAGAGAATCATTCTGCTGGAGCAACAAGCAAAAACAAAGCAGAGTGGGTGACATCCAAGAAAATGACTTTGGAGCCATAATGTACGTATCCTACACAATAAACACTGTCACTTCATGTAAACTGGCGAGAGTGGGGTAAGAAACTTGCTATTATGGAAATTACTCTAACACTTCTCAGCTCTACAGATGTAGTTTCAAAAAAAAAATCACAACCATATCGAAATGGAAACAGATTGCAGCATTCGGCAGGAAGGTTGACAGGCAGTGAACATTTCTGTTAAGAAAACATTCCCACCAAACTCTTTCCACCTCTGGGTTTGTTGCTGTATCCAACTGGGGGCTGCTGCTAAGGGATACAGTGACTGAGCAACAGAAAGGCTCTGTTATAGCAGCCAGTATAAATCCAATGGCTGAAATCAAGAGCCATCATTCATCCATTCATGCCACAAATACTTAAAGAACACCTTCTAGGAGCCAGGTGCTGTTTGTTGCACAGTTATAATAGTAAATAAGGTAGATAAAGTTCTGCTCAATGGCACTTCTATGACACAAAATAAGTGTATAAATAGGTTAAGGTATATACCAATATCTATAATGGTAGGTACGAAGAAGAGAACAAAATGAAATTATTGCTGATGGGGATTGGAAGTAGGGATAGGAAGCTATGCTTGGGTTATTTGTGAAGGTCTTTGCTGAACTATCAGGGGTCATTTCTGTCTGAGATAGTCACCTGGGTATTGAAATCTGAATGAGGCCAACAGCATTCACTTTTTCAGTGTTCTGCTTTCAAAGTATTGGAGCCCAAGGCTATGGGTTTCTTAATGATGGGTCCTTTGATTCTTAATGTGATTGGAGTGTATGCAGGAAATAACCTGTGTTTCTTCTTTAACCAAATAAGTGCATTCTGGACACTTGAGACTAGAAAGTGGGGTATTCTTTCAGACAGACTGAGTGACCTTAGGAAAGACCTCCACCAGGTCAGGTTTGGTTCTCTATAAAATGAATACAGACTGTATACTCCATAAGGAAGGCTCATGCTGTCTTGTTAGCACTCAGCACACAGAGTCTGTCAATGGTGAAGTCTCAATAATAGTTATTATTTTTGCTTTTCTTATTAGCTGATAAGTAAGATTTCTTCCAATCCTAACATTCAGCTACTTTAACTCAATCTCTTTGTGATAACAATAACAAATCTATTTCTGATTCAGCTGCATCTGACTCTAGTACATCAGGGCTAGTCCTCTTTCTTTTCTGAGACTCAGTCTCTTCCTCCATAAAGTAAAGAAGTTTAGCTCAGCAATTTTCCATGGCTCTGGAATTACAGATTTTTAATTAGATTTTGCAAATAAAATTGTATTTCAAATACACTAGAGGGACCCCGTGGTGAATTTTAAAAACAATTATGTAGTAGAATTCTTTCCTAAAGCAAAATGTATCATTTTTTACATTATGCTTCTAGGGTGAGTCTTACTACATGAAGATGGGCTTTTTTTAGAGGGAGGAATGCCAAGGTTTTGAAGCATCACTATTTCTTGCTTTTACTGAGATGTCAGGGTCATTTCTTTGGTTTAGCACAACATCCAGGCTGTTTTGTTAGGGAGGGGAACGAGCTCAGAAATTTGAAGCTGCATTCCTGGAAGCTACATTCTGCCTGGGAAATGGACTCTTTGTATCTCTTCCTTCCTTCCTTCTTTTTTTCCTTCCTTCCTTCCATCTTTCTTCTTTCTGTTCTATTTGGAATCTTGGCAACATTTCCAATAAACCATTTCCATACATGGAAGATCTAGAAAGTATCCTCTTCTCAGGAATGGAATCAGGTGCACAGAGGAGTCACTTTTTAAAAATTATCTCTTTCTTAAAAAATAGAAAGTAAAGAAAATGTAACAATCATCACCATCATCATAAGCTGACATTATTGACAGCATACTATGTGCCAGTCACAGGAACTCCAAGAAGCAGGTGCTACTTTTATGTGCACATTATGAATGAGAAAACTATATCATCTCATTTAAAACCTTATGGAGCGATACCACCTTACATAGATTTAGAGAAAGTGAACAAAAACAAAAGGAGGAAAGGGGTTGAGAATGGGAGATGTTAATTACAGGGTCAATGGTGTCAATTGTAAAGAGCCCAAACTGGAAGTTAGGAGACCAAAGTTCCAGTCCCAGCTCCCTTACTGACATCATGGAATGGAGATATTGTATTTACTTTGAGGGTGATGTGAAAGTTAAGGCAAGAATGTGTAGATGAGGGACCAGAACAGAGTATCCAGTGCTAAGCCAGACCTAGGTGCCTTACATGCCACAGGTCTCACCTGACCACAAGAAAACCTTTGCCTATTATATTTTATGCTTTTCTGCTATGCCAATGCTTCTCTCCACATCCTATCCTAAACCTTCTCCTACTGGGAACTGTAGAATTGCAAAGATGATCTCAACTCATTTCTTTAAGTCAAGGATATCAAAATTGTGGACCACAGATTGGGTCTGGCCTATGGATGTGTTTTGTTTGGCCATTATGGTGTTTGCAAAAAAGCATGAATTAATTGCTGGCACCTAATTGAGGTGATTCATACAAAAATATAAAGTTTTGACCTTTTTTGAAACACCAGAAAATTTGGCAACATGGGATCTTCTACCCACCAGATATTGCTAGACTTGGTTAGACATGAGGATCTTCAATTAACCAGTCTTCATCACTCCCTATTTCATTATGCTTATTTGCATTTCAGGTTTGGCCATCTGCAGACATTTGAACTTGTGACCCTCTGTTTTAAGTCAACATTGTTCTCTTCCCCAGGCTACTGCTACTGGAATCACGTAAATAAGTTTAATTTTTTATTTTCATATATTAATTGTACAAAGGAGTTTCATTGTAATATTTCCATATACTGGTATAATGTACTTTGATCATGTTCATCCCCCATCACCACTTCTTTTACCTCCCCCTCCTGTTGGTTCATCCTCAAAACAGTCTCCCTTTTACATTCATATAATTTTTTATATAAAAAGAATTCAAAAAGAGAAGAAAGAAGTCAAATTATCCCTTTTTACAGATGATATAATCCTGAAGATTCCACCAGAAAACTAGATTTATCAAAAGACTTTTGGCAATGTATCAAGATACAAAATCAATATACAAATACCAGTAGCTTTTCTATATACCAACAATGAACAGGCTGATAATGGAATCAGGAAAACCATTTGATTCAAATAGCCTCAGAACCAACCAAACAACAAAAGAAAATCCCTAGGAATAAACTTATCTAAAGAGGTGAAAAACCTCTACAACAAAAACTATAAAACCCTGAAAAAAGAAATTGAAAAATATACTGAAGGATGAAAAGACCTTCCATGTTTATGGATTGGCAGAATTAATATTGTGAAAATGGCTATATTACCAAAAGCAACATACAGATTCTATGCAACTCCCATTCCTCACAAAAATAGAAAAGCCTATTCTAAAGTTCATATGGAAACATAAAAGATCCCAAATAGGAAAAGCAATCTTGAGCAAAAAGAATAATGCTGGAGGTATCACAAATACTGGATGCCAAATTATGCTATAGAGCCATAATAATAATATAAAAAAGCATAGTACTGGTACAACTGACAAAAAGACAAGAGGAACAGTAGAATACCTGGGAACAAACTCATACAACTATAGCCATCTGATTTTTTGACAAAGGAGTCAAAAATACATAGGAGAAAAGAGCCTGTTTAACAAATGGTGCTCAAAAAACTGGATATCCACAGGCACAAGAGTGAAATTAGACTCCTATAGTTCAACCTATACAAAAATCAATTCAAAATGAATCAAATATCATAATGTAAGACCTGAAACTTTGAAATTACTACAGGAAAACATAGGAAAAACACTGCAAGACAAAGGCATAGATAATTATTTTCTGAATAGGATATAGCCCAGGAAATAATAGTGAAAATTGACAAATGGGATTGCATCAAATTACAAAGTTTCAGCACATCAAAGGAAACAATGAAGAGACAACCCACTGAATGGGAGATAATCTTTGCCTGCTATTTACTAGGTAAAGGACTAATACCCAAAATGTATGAAGAGCTCAAAAAATGAAACACCAAAGATCAAATAATTTGATTAATAAATGAACAAATGAATTAAAAAGATAGTTCTCAGAAAAAGTACAAATGGCTAATAAATATGTGAAGAAATGGTCGACATCTTTACTCATAAAGGAAATGTAAGTCAAAACTACACTGGGATTCTCTTACCCCAGTCAGAATGGCAATCATCAAAAAAAACTAACAATAACAAATGCTGATAAGGATGTAGGGCGGTTGGGTGGGAAAGAAACTTCATACACTGTTGGTGTGAGTGTAAATTAGTGCAACCACTATGGAAATCAGTACAGAGATTCATCAAAAAAACTAAAAATAGACCAACCTTATGACCCTGCTCTACCACTTGGGCATATATCTGAAGGGGATAAGTCAACATACAGAGAGAAACCTGAATATCCATGTTTATCAAAGCACTATTCACCACAGCCAAGCTTTGGAATCATCCTAGATGCCCAACAGTCATGAATGGATAAAGAAATGTGATACACACACACACACACACACACACACACACACAGTAGAGTATTATTTAGTCATAAAGAAGAATGAAATTATGTTGTTTGCAGAAAAATGGATAGAACTGGAGATCATCATATTGAGTGAGATAAGCCAAGCTCAAAAAGCCAGATAGTGCAAATTTTCACTCATATGCAAAATCTAGACCTAAAATTATAATAATAACGGGAAATGAGCATAAAAAAGAGGAACTGTAGCATAAAGAAACCCACTAAGTATTGTTTGAAGAAGGAAGAAGGAGGGAGCAAGGGTGGTTAAGGGAGTATAATAGAGGGAGCAAACTTGTTCAAAGTGCGTTGTATACATCTATGAAAATATCACAATGAAACTCCCTTGTACAATTAATGGATGTCAATAAAAATGTTGTAAGGATAAATTCACTACTAAAAATCCAAGGAAAGTCAAAGATAGCATTCCTTTCCTGGGGATAGGGTAGTCTAAAAGGGGAAGGACTGGGGATGAAAGGCTTAGACCTGGCATGTAGAAAGTGCTCCAGGCACTTTTATTGAATAAATTAGAAAGGGGTGATGTGTTATGAGGAGTTTCTGATGTCAAGCTTTTGCAACTGAGTAGTAGTATAGGCTCCAACCATCACCAAGACCAGTTATCTGTGCACAGGATGAACTTAGCTGAAGAATCCTCACATATTCCATCCCTGAATCCAGTAAAGCTTCCCATATTTCCTGGTGTAAATGTGGAATCACAAATCCTAAACTAAAAGTAAGCACAAAGTCCAACCAAAGATTAATTTTTCACTTGAATTCAAATTAGTTTAAACATATTTATTCTTAGTTCTATCATATGCCAGACACTTTGCAAGACTTTCAGGGTACAGGTTACTCAGAGATGTTTCTTGTCCTCAAGAAGCCAAGTCTTGTCAGGAATTCAAAAATGAAAGCAGCAATTATAGAGTTGGATAAGTGCTATGGTGTGAAATACAGGTTAGTATTATAGAAGCACCTGAGAAGAGAACCTATGGTGTCTGTATTAGTATACATGATGTCTTTTGAGAATTAAGGAAGGATTTCATCTTCTGAGAAGATGCAATTCAACCTAGGGCACATGGCTTCTTAAATACATCTTGGGCTGGACATTAGGTGTCTTCACTTGATGCCTCTGTCTACAAATTAGATGATATTATCAGGTATGTAGATGTGTCAATTAGAATATTCTCTGCTATAAGTTAGAGAAAACCAATTATTTGTGGTAAAACCCATAGGATTTTTTTTTTTAAACAAAAGTCTGGAAGTAGGTGGCTCTAGGATTAATGCAGCAGTTCTGTGGTCTTTGGGTCCTTGGGGCTACATCTCAGATATTCTCTTGGTCTTCTCCTCCTGGTCACAAGATGACTGCTGTACATTAAAGTGTCCTCATACAATCATTTTCTTTTTATACTGGGATTTGAACTCAGGGCCTATACCTTGAGCCACTCCACCAGCCCCTTTTTGTGTTGGTTTTTCTTGAGATAGCATCTTGCGAAGTACTTGTCTGGGTTAGCTTCAAATTGCGATCCTCCTGATCTCTATCTCCTGAGTAGCTAGGATTACAGACGTGAGCCATCCATGCCCAGCTTCATACAATCATTTTCAAAGGCAGGATATAGGACAAAAATAGTGGCAAAAAACAATTTTCCTTGCATCCTCTCTGCTTTGATCAGGAAGAAAATCTTTCCATAAAGTACCCCCAGAAGATTTCTCTGCCTGTTTCATAAATCAGAATTAGGTTACATGACCATTCCAACTAAAAGGCAGGCTAGGAAAGCAGGGTGTGGCTTTTTCAGTTTTTTGAGAGGGAGGTGCTCTGGGAAGAAGGGAGTTTGAGAATGTTTGTTGGGTGGGCAACTTCCGAATCCTCACTTGGATTTGGAAATAGAAAAGATTTCCTAGAAGAAGTGGTGTTTGATCTGAGTCCTGAAGGATGAGGTAACCCCAGAGAAGTGGAAAGGGAGGAGCCAGAGGCTGGAGATTGTAAAGGTTGTCAGAAGAACAGTGTGAGAGACTGGCAGCAAATTCTGCAGGATGTGACAGGACCTTAGAGAAAGAAAGCATGATGAAAGAAGGGCAGAAAAAGAAAGGCTTAGTTTAATGATGAAAGAATCATAAGCTGATGGAAGAGTCAAGTATTAAATTGCAGTCTGAAAAGTGCTAGAATACTGAGATGTTGAAATGAGTGTGATCCTACATCATTTCAGGTGGCTGGACATTCAATATATCATGAACTCATGACTGACATCCCTTGCAAATTTACAATCTGTCCTTCCTTGAAAAACAAAAGACTACAAAGTGCATGACAATGACAATAATGATGATGACGACAATGATGGCAGTTAACACTTACCAAACACTTGTTATACCACAGACACTGCTCTAAGTCTATATACATTAAATCATTGAATCTTTTCAACAATGCTGTAAGTCAAGTGCTGTTAATTTCTCATTTTCCAGAGGGAAAAAACCAAGTCACAGATAGGGTAAGTGCCTTGACCAAGATCCATGCAGAGCAGCTCAACTAGGAGACTGCAGAGTAGGTTGGTGTTTAAATTCTTCTTTGTCTCCCTGTTTTTGGTCAAGTGTCTGTGTATATTGTGTTTGATTCAGCACAGAGGTTCACCCTAACTGCCCTGGGCTCAATAGCTAACATGTCAAGTAGTCCTAAGGAGGCAGAAGTGAGAGCTGGCTGTGTTCTCTAAGGATTGCTTTGTAGGGAGGACAGCCTGCAAGCAAGAGGCCTGGTCAAGAGAGATCAATATGACAATGTGGATGTTTCATTGGAAGCTTAGCATTGGTTTCTGGTCCAATAAATTGCTTTGATTATTGCCTAATCAGAGTTATTGCTACCACCCACGTGCTGCGGCAAACAATAGACTCAAATCAGTTTGAGTGATGAACTTCAGCTTTTTAACTCTTTTTAATTTCTCCAGGAATCTTACATTAAATGCCTGGAATACAACACATCCTATATGAAGCCTTAGAAGTGGCCAGGTGAATAAAATACAATTCTTGCCATTGAGGAGTCAGGTAGTCATATCTGTCTTCTTGCGTTTTATCAAGTCTTCTGGGTGTATCTTTCCTGCTCTCCTTGGATGAGATGGAAGAACATCCTCCACTCCCAGAAATCTGGGAAGCAGCATGGTGTGATGAAAAGAATGTAAGAATGGAAATAAGGAGACTAAGCCTCCACTCTGGATTTTGTCACTTATGAGTCCGTGGAACTGACAGCATCACATGAGGCTGGCAGTGTGGGAGGAGCACTGGATTTGAAGATGCAGATTCTATTATGCTATAGATCAGTTGGTTGTTTACCCTGGTCTCTAACCAGCATGAATATGGTCTCAGCAATGGTTTAACCTTGAGTAGAAGCTGTGTTCCTAGTGACCAGCGCAGCCATGTTTCTATTACTGTCAAACTTCCAGAGGCTCCAGGAAGTTGTAGAGTAGACTACAGGAATCAGGAGGTCTGGAATTACACTTGCATTTCTATCACTTGCTAGCTGTGGGATCTTGGACCTGTGTCTTAGGAAAATTCCCAAGTAACCATGGCCTAAACAAAAAAAAAAAACATGTTTCTATCTCATATTAAGATGAAGCCATCCAGTACTGCGGTAGTAGCTCATACAGGAACACCAGGGAGACTGATTCCATTTATCTTGCTGCTTTACCATCTTCAATGTGTGACTCCCATTTCATGGTTCAAATCAATTGCTCAAGCTCCAGCCATCAAACTAATATCCCTACTTGCAAAAATGCAGAACACACATGGGCAAGATGGCGGCTAGAGGTAGGAAGCAGAAAACGACCCTCCTATAGTGAAATCTTGGAGAGATGCTGGAGACACACTTTGCAGGCATAATCACCGAGAAAAGGCATAACTTTGACCCCTCCACATCTCCAGCCGGTGCAGAGAATCTCCACTTCACGTTAAATGGAGAAACGAGGAGGGCCCCTGGGGCCGCCAGTGGCCGGCGCCCATACGGCTTGGGAAGACGCAGACCAGGTGAGCTTCGCGGTACTGTGGTACTCCCACAGACAAGCCTGGGCCAGAGCAGCATAGCCCCCTGGACAGACTGACCTCCACCCGGGAAAAAAAAAAAAAAAGAGAAACTGAGTAATAAGCAGTAAGAACAGTTAAGACAAGCTGGAAAGAGGGTGGGGCGCCCTGAGCGCTGAAGATTGGGGGAAGGGAATCCTTCCCAGGACTGTAAATAAACAAGCCAGGCAGGCCGGAGAGGCTCTGGCGGGAGCGGGGCACGTGCCCCGCAACCAGGAGCGGGGAAGCTTGTGAGAGGAGGGAAGACCCACTTCCCACGTGAACTGTAAACAAACATGGCGGCCGGCAGGAGCAACAGCACCGCCCAGTAAGCACGAGCAGGAAAGCTGCTGAAAGTGGCAGTGGGAGGAAAACTTCAGAGGAGAGGGGCTCCCACATGAACTGTAAATAAACACGCAGGCCTGACAACGTGGGGCAGTGTCACCTTTCCCAGTGCTTGGGAAGGGGAAAGCCTGTAGCAGAGGCTCCCGCACAGGAGAACTCTGAGCAAACAAAGCCTGTGGGACCAGGTGAGTGCTAGCTCACCCCAGAGATCTGCATAAATAACGTCACCAGCTACAGGCTGAGAGCAGCAGGCAGGCAAGCCACAGTTGCAGATACCACTCTCAGAACTGCCTCCAGATGCTTTTTTTCTTTTTCTCCCTACCTTTGATGAGAGAACAACCGAATTACACCTGCAAGCTGAAAAACTTACTGAAACTGTATTGCATTTGAACTGGGGACACTTGGTGGGGCTTTTTTTTTTTTTTTCTTGTGTGTGTGTGTGTGTGTGTGCAGTTTTGTTCTACTTTATGCATCCCCTTTGATGAGACAACTACAGAACAACATCTGAGGCACCAACTCCAGGACTGGAGATTGAGGCGGACATCCAAATTATTAAGACTGAAACTGCATTGCATATAAACTTGGAAGTTTTTTGGTTTGTTTTTTTTTTTTAATTTTCTATTTTCCATTTTATTTTAATTCATTTTTATATATAGATATTACTTTCATTTACTTATTTTTTATTTTTTTTTATCTTTGATTTTCAGTCCTCTGTCTCTCTATTGTCCGTTCAGCTTACTGTCGATTAGTACACTAACACTCCCTGTTTATACCTTTGAAACTCTCTTGTCTGATACCTTGTTCTGCTTTCTCCCTCTTGTCTGTATATTTGTTTTCCCCTTTTCTTTAACTTCTTGCTTTCCATCTCAGCTCACTCTTCCATTCTCAATATTACCATTGTTATTATTACAAGCTAGAAAATACTTAATTACACACAGTACAGGGACAGTAACAACACCAAGGACAATGACGGGAAGACAGAAAAAACAGGGAAACCAGTTTCCCCACAGCAAAAAATTAGTACAGGAACCAGAGGGGAATGAAGAGAACAGAAACTCAGATCCAGACTCCAACAAAATGAAGATAAACTATGCCAAAGGACCCAATGAAGCACACAAGAATAATTTAAAAGAAGACATACTACAAGTACTCAATGAGAATTTTATAGAGATGATACTGGATAGGGTCAAACAAAATGTACAGGAGACACTCAAGAAATTCCAAGACAATGAAAATAGAGAATTTGAAAAAGCAAAAGAAGAAATAAAAGAAACCATAGAAGCACTGTATAAACACCAAAGTGAAAGAGAGAACACAAAGAATAAATGGATAAATGAACTCAGGACAAAAATAGACAACAATAAAGAAGAAAACTGCCAGGATAAGGAAAACCTCAGAAAAAAGAACGAAACAGAACTGCAAAACAAAATGGAAGGCCAATCCAGCAGAATAGAACAAACAGAAGACAGAATCTCAGAACTTGAAGATGAAATGGTAATTAAAGGAAAAACCAAAGAACTATTAATTAAACAACTCAAGACCTGTGAAAAGAAAATGCAAGAACTCACTGACTCCATCAAAAGACCAAACTTGAGAATCATGGGCATCGAAGAAGGAGAAGAGGTGCAAGCGAAGGGAATGTGTAATATATTCAACAAAATAATAACGGAAAATTTCCCAAATCTAGAGAAAGATATTACCATACAAATGCAAGAGGCCTCCAGGACACCAAACAGACCAGATCAAAATAGGACTAGTCCACGACATATTATCATTAAAACAACAAGTTCAGAAACTAAGGAAAGAATATTGAAGGCTGTAAGAGAGAAAAAACAAGTAACATACAAAGGTAAACCCATCAAAATCACAGCAGACTTCTCAACAGAAACATTAAAAGCAAGAAGAGCGTGGGGTGAGATCTTCCGGGCACTAAATGAAAATAACTTCAACCCCAGGATACTCTACCCAGCAAAGCTATCATTCAAAATAGATGGAGCAATAAAAGTCTTCTATGATAAGCAGAAACTAAAACAATATGTGACCACAAAGCCACCATTACAAAAGATTCTGCAAGGGATCCTGCACACAGAAAGTGACACCCAACTTAACCATGAAAAGGCAGGCAGCACCAAACCACAGGATAAGAAAAAGCAAGACAGTAGAGAGTAACATCAAGTTAGGTACACACAATCAAACCTTCAAACAACTAAGATAACTAAATGGCAGGAATCACCACATACCTATCAGTACTAACGCTTAATGTTAATGGACTTAATTAACCCATCAAAAGACACCGTTTGACAAAATGGATTAAAAAAGAAGATCCAACAATTTGTTGCTTACAGGAGACTCATCTCACTGACAGAAATAAGCATATGCTTAGGATGAAAGGCTGGAAGAAGATTTACCAAGCCAATGGCCCCTGAAAAGAAGCAGGAGTATCAATACTTACCTCTGACAAAGTAGACTTCAAACCTACATTGATCAAACGAGATAAAGAAGGACATTCCATACTAATAAAAGGGGAAATAGACCAAAAGGAAATAATAATCATCAATCTGTACACACCCAATGTCAACGCACCCAATTTCATCAAACATACCCTGAAAGACCTAAAAGCATATATTAACACTAACACAGTGGTTGTGGGAGACTTTAACACCCCATTATCATCAATAGATAGGTCATCCAAACAAAAACTCAATAAAGAAATCCAAGATCTAAAATATGCAATAGATCAAGTGGACCTAGTTGATGTCTACAGAACATTTCATCCAACCTCTACACAATATACATTCTTCTCAGCAGTCCATGGAACCTTCTCCAAAATAGATCATATCCTAGGGCACAAAGCAAGCCTCAGCAAATATAAGAAAATAGAAATAATACCGTGCATACTATCTGACCACAATGCAGTAAAAGTAGAACTCAACAACAAAAGTAAAGACAAAAAACATGCAAACAGCTGGAAACTAAATAACTCATTACTTAATGAAGAATGGATCATCGATGCAATAAAAGAGGAAGTTAAAAAGTTCCTGGAAGTCAATGAAAATGAAAACACAACCTACCGGAACCTATGGGACACAGCTAAGGCAGTCTTGAGAGGAAAGTTTATAGCCATGAGTGCATATATTAAAAAGATTGAAAGATCCCAAATCAATGACCTAATGATACATCTCAAACTCCTAGAAAAACAAGAACAAGCAAATCCCAAAACAAATAAAAGGAGAGAAATAATAAAAATAAGAGCTGAAATCAACGAAATAGAAACCAAAAAAACCATACAAAGAATTAATGAAACAAAAAGTTGGTTCTTTGAAAAAATAAACTAGATCGATAGACCCCTGGCAAACCTGACTAAAATGAGGAGAGAAAAAACCCAAATTAGTAGAATTAGGAATGCAAAAGGGGAGATAACAACAAACACCATGGAAGTCCAGGAAATCATCAGAGACTACTTTGAGAACCTATATTCAAATAAATTTGAAAATCTAAAAGAAATGGACAGATTTCTAGATACATATGATCATCCAAAACTGAACCAAGAGGAAATTAATCACCTGAATAGACATATAACACAAAATGAAATTGAAGCAGCAATCAAGAGTCTCCCCAAAAAGAAAAGTCCAGGACCTGATGGATTCTCTGCTGAATTCTATCAGACCTTTAAAGAAGACCTGATACCAACCCTCCTTAAACTGTTCCATGAAATAGAAAGGGAAGGAAAACTGCCAAACACATTTCATGAAGCCAGTATTACACTTATCCCAAAACCAGGCAAAGACACCTCCAAAAAGGAGAACTATAGGCCAATCTCCTTAATGAACATTGATGCAAAAATCCTCAACAAAATAATGGCAAACCGAATTCAACAACACATCAAAAAGATTATTCACCACAACCAGGTAGGCTTCATCCCAGGGATGCAGGGGTGGTTCAACATACGAAAATCAATAAACGTAATAAACCACATTAACAGAAGCAAAGACAAAAACCACTTGATCATCTCAATAGATGCAGAAAAAGCCTTTGAAAAGATCCAACATCATTTCATGATAAAAGCTCTAAGAAAACTAGGAATAGAAGGAAAGTTCCTCAACATTATAAAAGCTATATATGACAAACCTACAGCCAGCATTATACTTAACGGAGAAAAATTAAAACCATTCCCTCTAAAATCAGGAACCAGACAAGGATGCCCACTATCTCCACTCCTATTCAACATAGTACTGGAATTCCTAGCCAGAGCAATTAGGCAAGAAGAAGGAATAAAAGGAATACAAATAGGTAAAGAAACTGTCAAAATATCCCTATTTGCAGATGACATGATCCTATACCTTAAAGACCCAAAAAACTCTACTCAGAAGCTTCTAGACATCATCAATAGCTATAGCAAGGTAGCAGGATATAAAATCAACATAGAAAAATCATTAGCATTTCTATACACTAACAATGAGCAAAAGGAAAAAGAATGTATGAAAACAATTCCATTTACAATAGCCTCAAAAAAAATCAAATACCTAGGTGTAAACCTAACAAAAGATGTGAAAGACCTCTACAAGGAAAACTATACACTTCTGAAGAAAGAGATTGAGGAAGACTATAGAAAGTGGAGAGATCTCCCATGCTCATGGATTGGTAGAATCAACATAGTAAAAATGTCGATTCTCCCCAAAGTAATCTACATGTTTAATGCAATTCCCATCAAAATTCCAATGACATTCATTAAAGAGATTGAAAAATCTACTGTTAAATTTATATGGAAACACAAGAGGCCACGAATAGCCAAGGCAATACTCAGTCAAAAGAACAATGCAGGAGGTATCACAATACCTGACTTCAAACTATATTACAAAGCAATAACAATAAAAACAGCATGGTACTGGCACAAAAACAGACATGAAGACCAGTCGAACAGAATAGGGGATCCAGATATGAAGCCACACAACTATGAGCAACTCATCTTTGACAAAGGAACTAAAAATATACGATGGAGAAATAGCAGCCTCTTCAACAAAAACTGCTGGGAAAACTGGTTAGCAGTCTGCAAAAAACTGAAACTAGATCCATGTATATCACCCTATACCAAGATTAACTCAAAATGGATCAAGGATCTTAATATCAGACCCCAAACTCTTAAGTTGATACAAGAAAGAGTAGGAAATACTCTGGAGTTAGTAGGTATAGGTAAGAACTTTCTCAATGAAACCCCAGCAGCACAGCAACTAAGAGATAGCATAGATAAATGGGACCTTGTAAAACTAAAAAGCTTCTGTTCATCAAAAGAAATGGTCTCTAAACTGAAGAGAACACCCACAGAGTGGGAGAAATTCAAATGGCCAGAAAACACATGAAAAAATGCTCACCATCTCTAGCAATAAAGGAAATGCAAATTAAAACCACACTAAGATTCCACCTCACCCCTGTTAGAATAGCCATCATCAGCAACACCACCAACAACAGGTGTTGGCGAGGATACGGGAAAAAGGAACCCTCTTACACTGTTGGTGGGAATGTAGACTAGTACAACCACTCTGGAAAAAAATTTGGAGGCTACTTAAAAAGCTAGACATCGATCTACCATTTGATCCAGCAATACCACTCTTGGGGATATACCCAAAAGACTGTTACTCCAGAGGCACCTGCACATCCATGTTTATTGCGGCACTATTCACAATAGCCAAGTTATGGAAACAGCCAAGATGCCCCAGCATCCATTCAGCACTGATGAATGGATTAAGAAAATGTGGTATCTATACACAATGGAATTTTATGCAGCCATGAAGAAGAACGAAATGTTATCATTCGCTGGTAAATGGATGGAATTGGAGAACATCATTCTGAGTGAGGTTAGCCTGGCTCAAAAAACCAAAAATCATATGTTCTCCCTCATATGTGGACATTAGATCAAGGGCAAACACAACAAGGGGATTGGACTATGAGCACATGATAAAAGTGAGAGCACACAAGGGAGGGGTGAGGATAGGTAAGACACCTAAAAAACTAGCTAGCATTTGTTGCCCTTAATGCAGAGAAACTAAAGCAGATACCTTAAAGCAACTGAGGCCAATAGGAAAAGGGGAACAGGTACTAGAGAAAAGGTTAGATCAAAAAGAATTAACCTAGAAGGTAACACCCACGTACAGGAAATCAATGTGAGTCAATGCCCTGTATAGCTATCCTTATCTCAACCAGCAAAACCCTTTGTTTCTTCCTATTATTGCTTATACTCTCTCTACAACAAAATTAGAGATAAGGGCAAAATAGTTTCTGCTGGGTATTGAGGGGGGGGAGCGGGAGGGGGCGGAGTGGGTGGTAAGGGAGGGGGTGGAGGCAGGGGGGAGAAATGAACCAAGCCTTGTATGCACATATGAATAATAAAAGAAAAATGAAAAAACAAAAACAAAAACAAAAAAAAATGCAGAACAAGAAAAAGGAATTTGTTACTGCATTTAAGAACATTATCTGAAGGTGGAGCATGCTCATTGGTTAGAACCTGTACATGTGCCTCTACATTTCTATAGGGATATCAGGGAAATGTGGTCCTCACTTTGGGTAGACAGCTGTTAGTTCAAATGTGAGACTTTTATTACTGAGAAAGAAGGGAAAACAAATATTGGGCCACAATTAGCAATCTTAGCTGTAAGAAGTAATGTACTTGTTTGACTCTTTATTTCCTAATGAGTAAATGAGGCTAATATTATCTGTTTTATTATGATTTTGGTGGGTGAAAGGACATATAAATATCAATGTACCTAGAACACAATAGATGGAAATAAGTACAGTTATACATGTACAACATCTGGCACATAGTAGGTAGCATTTCTCTTGCTGCATTTCTGATTCCACACACATTGGATGCTATGTATGAAAGAAACAAAGAAGAAGGTAAGACCTGGACCAGATCCACCTTGATAAATGTCACTCTTATTGCCAATACTCCTTCCCTCACCTATTTCATATGAACACCTCTAGGGTCAAACAGTTAGAAAATGAAAACAAGAAGTGACTCTTTGGCAAATTACCTTTCAATTCAGTCTATCTTGCAGTAATTGCTATCAGAGATCAGTATTAGGAGAAGTAAAGGTCAATGATTAATGATTAGGATCTCTTCATCCTAAGGACCATGTTATATAAGTAAAGCTAAACTCTTAAAACAACCAGGATGACCTCACCATCTCAGAGAGCCAGAGCCTGGAGCCAGGCTCGTGGTGGATTCCTTCTATGCAACTAGGGATGTCTCATTGATGACATCCAGGCCAGGCCCTCCTGGGTTCCACAGAGCAGAGGATACAGCTGAAGGGGAAAACTTCCTCCCATTCAGTAGTATTCCATTCCCAAGTCTTCAATCCCTCTTCCACAGAGAGTGGGTGGATCTTACCATCCTCGAAGCCCCCTGTTAGCAACAAACTGGAGGCCACTCAAGTGAAACTAGGTCTAGGACCCCAGAACGCCAGATTTTTTTCTCCCACAAATTCCTTCCTCTAAGCTACTGTAAAGAGCCTCAGCTATGGAAGGAGATAGGGTGTAGAGCCTCAAGGTCAGAGTTGAGCCCATTCTAAAAGGGAGATGCTCAATTCCTCACTTTGCATCTGGACAAAATCCACTCATTCTTTCTTTCAGTGGTGATTATAAATGCCTATTATGTGTTAGAACCTGGGAATGTTAAAGTCATCTTTACAGAGCAATAGGCATTATGAGAGCAGTCAAGATAAAAGAGGTGTTTGATAAAATGAGAGAAAAGAATGCAGTTCCACTCTATGTACTATTTGTTATTTATATGATCACCATTTTTTCCCAAGCATCTTTTCTTCTATTTCAAATCTAATACATTATATCTAATTTATCATAGAATCTAATTCATCATCAAATCTAATTCATCATAGAAAACTTGGAAGCTATAGAAATACAGAGGAAAGAAAATAAGAACCCCATATAACTTCACAGAAAAGAGCTTTCCCAGATTTTTAGCCTATAGCCATCTCCTGCTACCTCTAGCTCCCCTTTTCCAGAGTCCTTACAGCATATGGTTGGCCCCCATTCTCATTTCCAGTGAAGACTGGGAAGGTGAGACATTCCTTTAAGGAGTAGATCTTCTCTAGAATAGAGTTTCCCCACCTATTTAAAAAAATTTAAAAAATTAAATAGGGCTCTAACTAGCAAACATAAACTTGGAATCAGAGAAAACAGCAGGACATTACAAAACCTTGGGATTTTGTCTTGAGTGGTATGCTCTGATTTATGATTTAAAAGGATTGTTGTAGTTTATGTGTAGAGACAAGTTAATGCTACTAGTACTTGATCTAGGCAAAATTAAGACCACTTCCTTAGCCTCTTTGAGGGTGTAGGCTGAATGGCAGCCCTCCAATGATTTCAGTTCTGAGTCAGATGTTCTGAATGAAAAATTGTTACCTAATGAGGAAAGAGGATTTTTCCAGATGTGATTAATGATCTTGAGATTGGAGATTACGGTGTATTGACCAGGTAGGCAGTAAATGAAGATGAGATTACTCATGAAAGATCTATGTAAGACCCTCTAGACTAATAGCACAAATCTGTGTGACATACACTGGAGTCACAAAGGGTTTTTGAAAATGTTATAGCAACAGAAATACTACAAATCTAGATTAAAAATGACAGACAGGATGTTAAGAAAGAAGGTTGTTGGACTTCCAAAATTTCTATACAGAGGACACAGACTGATAAAACTACTTAGTTGCAAATATTTGCTAACCATACTTGACTCCAAAAAGTACCTGTCATGGAAAAGTCACTGTGAGAAAATGGTATGATTTTTGGGTGGCAGGGTCATCTAGTTGGCACAAGTGACAGAATCCTCCTTCAGGGATGGCTACATAAGAATAAGTAGAATTATAGCTCTATGGTTCTAATGAAGCATTATTGTGCTGGATCCACCAATTCTTATATCACATTCATTCATACATAGAGATGCCTACACAGTACTCTTAGCTAAATACAAATCTTACACAACACTTATTTCACCAGTGACAAATTATTTCTAACATTTCTCATGCTAATTAACCAATCCTCTAGTGTTCCCCTTGTTAAAGGTGGTATTGATTTGATTCCTTCAAATGCTAACTGACCAATTCTAGAACGTAGATTATCATTAGGGCATTTCATTTGTTTTCTTTACCATTCCTACTTGGCTGACATGTATCATCATGTTTATGCTGATGTATACCAAAGTAAACTATACTCAACATATCAATTTTGAGATTTTTCTACTTGGGTACCTTAGATTTATCATTCAAAAGTGGTCAACGAAGGACCTATTTCAGTTTGGTCATCATGTAATCATAGAACAGTATCTTTCATAGGTCTGAGATGAGTTTCTATGTTAGTGATTTAGTAATGAAGTGCTCCTAGGATGACAATAACAGGAAGGGGAGAAGCTAGACAGCAAAGGGGAAGGAGCTGAGCAAGAGTGCACAGTTTCAAATCAGGAAGCTTTAGGTTAATTTTATAGGAGAAATTTGTACTGTGCCTCTTTCTAATATCATGCAGGGGAGCTGGAGTCCAGTAGCCTGAGGGCAGTACACCTCAGCAAAGTCACTGGAGCAGACTATTGGAGGAAGAACACACCAAAGTTAAGGGGAAGAGCATATGGAAGCAGCAAAAAGAATCTGAGGTCTGTTCAGTGTACTAGTTATTTGCTCATCCGTGACACTCAAGGTATTTTCCCTGGACCAGTACCTGTCTAAGAACACATCTGCAATAAAATGAACACAGAAATTAAAATAAGCACTGAGAAATTTTTACAGCAATTTCACAGTAATTTCATTTCTGTGGAATCTAATAATAATAAAAATTAGATTCATTTGATTTCATTTTTTCTAATATTTTACCCGAGAATTGATCTGTGATGTATTAGAAAATACTGGTCCTTTATTACAGAAGCACTGGGCTATGGCACACATAAAATGATGCTATTATTAAAATGGAAAACCATTCATTAATTCACTCACTCACTGATGTGGTTTAAATATATTTTTTTCCTCCCCTCCCCCAATTCCTATTGGCATTTAATCCTCATTGTACAGTATTCACAGGGTGGAAACTTTATCTGACTATGGGCATTTGCGAGGGGATTGAGATTAGATAAGGTCATCAGGGTGAAGCCCCCATGACTGAATAATGGTGGCTTTATAAGAAGAAGAGAAAACAGAATAGACACACATGTGTGTGTTTCCTCTCTCTTGCTGTGAGATTCTCTGTGCCACCTTAGACTCTGCCAACAATAAGGTCATCACCAGAAGAGGCCCTTTGACCTTGTACTTCCAGAATTGTGAGCTAAAATAAGTGTCTTTTCTTTACAATGTAGCCTGCCTCAGATATTTTATTGTAATTATGAAAAATTGACTAATACTCTCATTTAAAAATATCTACTTAATTTCTGCTATGAACCAAGTACCTTTCTAGGGGTTGCAAATTCAGCTGTGAGTCCTTTTTGATCTTACCTTTTAGTGGAGCATCAAGATAATAAATAAATAAGCAAACAAATATTAGATGGAGTAGAAAAATAATTATATTGTGGAATAAATGAAGAGAAAAGAGATAGGAGCAAAGATGGTATTATAGAAGAGCTGTATTTGTTATTGCTACAAAGCAAATAAGTGTCAGTTTAGTGGTTTAAAAAATGTACATTTAGGAGGATTCCAAGATGGCGGCTAGAGGGAGGAAACAGAAAGCGAGCCTCCTATAGTGAAATCTTGGAGAGATGCTGGAGACAAACTTTGCAGGCAAAATCACTGAGAAGAGGCAAAACTTTGACCCCTCCACACCTCTAGCCGGCGCAGAGAATCTCCACTTCACGTTAAACAGAGAAACAAGGAGGGCCCCCAGGCCGCCAGTTGTCCGAGTCCAGACGGCTTGGGAAGATGCGGACAAGGTGAGCTTTGCGGTACTGTGGTACCCCCACAGACAAGCCTGGGCATAATAGCCCCTGGACAGACCAACCCCCACCCGGGGAAAAAAGAGAAACTGAGTAATAAGCAATAAGAACAATAAAGACACATGGGAAAGAGGGTGGGGTGCACTGAGTGCCGAAGATTGGGGGAAGGGAATCCTTCCCAGGACTGTAAATAAACAAGCCGGGCGGGCTGGAGAGGCTCTGGCGGGAGCAGGGGCGTGCACCCAGCAACAAGGAGCAGGAAAGCTTGTGAGAGTGGCGGAGGGAGGAAAACTCCACAGGAGAGGAGGGAAGACCCACTTCCCATGTAAGCTGTAAACAAACATGGCAGCTGGCAGGAGCAGCAGCACCGCCCAGTAATCAGAAGCTGGAAAGCCTGTAAAAGTGGCAGTGGGAAGAAAACTGCACAGGAGAGGGGGGAAACCCACTTCCCACATGAACTGTAAGTAAACACGCAGACCTGAGAACGCAGGTGCAGTGTCACCTTTCCCAGTGCTTGGAAAGGGGAAAGCTTGTAGCAGAGGCTCACAGGAGAACTCTGAGTAAACAATGCCTGCAGGGCCAGGTGAGTGCTAAGCTCACCCCAGAGATCTGCATCAATAATGTCTCCAGCAACAGCAGGCTGACAGCAGCGGGAAGGCAAGCCACAGCTGCGGATACCATTCTCAGAACTGTATCCAGACTCTTTTTTCTGTTTTTTTCTTTTTTTCTCTTTTTCTCCCTACCTTTGTAGAGAGAACAACCGAACTACACCTGCATGCTGAAAAACTTACTGAAACTGTATTGCATTTGAACTTGGGACACTTGGTGGGGATTTTGTGTGTGTGTGTGTGTGTGTGTAGTTTTGTTCTACTTTATGCGTCCCCTTTGATGAGACACTACAGAACAACATCTGAGGCACCATCTCCAGGATTGGAGACTGAGATGGAAACCCAAATTATTAAGACTGAAACTTCATTGCATTTGAACTTGGAGGTTTTTTGGGTTTTTTTTGTTTTTTAAAAAAATTTTCTATTTTGCATTTTATTTTATTTTATTTTTATATATAGATATTTCTTTCATTTACTTATTTTTTATTTTTATTCTTATCTTTTTTTTTATTTTTTATTTTCAATCCTCTCTCTGTCCCTCTAATGTCAGTTCAGCTTACTGTCAATTAGTACACTAATGCTCCCTGTTTAAAACTTTGAAACTTTCCTGTCTGATTCCTTGTTCTGTTTTCTCCTTCTTGTCTGTTTATTTGCTTTTCCCTTTCCTTTAACTTCTTGCTTTCCATCTCCATTCACCCTTCCATTCTAAATATTACCATTGTTATTATTACAAGCTAGAAAATACTTAATTGCATACAGTACAGGGACAGTAACAACACCAAAGACAATGATGGAAAGACAGAAAAAACAGGGAAACCAGTTTCCACACAGCAAAAAATTAGTACAGGAACCAGAGGGGAATGAAGAAAACAGATACTCAGATCCAGACTCCAAAAAAATGAAAATAAATTATGCCAAAGGATCAATAAAACCCACAAGAATAATTTAAAAGAAGACATACTACAGGTACTCAATGAGAATTTTATAGAGATGATACTGGATAGGGTCAACCAAAATGTACAAGAGACACTCAAGAAATTCCAAGACAACAAAAATAGAGAATTTGAAAAAGCAAAAGAAGAAATAAAGGAAACCATAGAAACACTGTATAAACACCAAAGTGAAAGAGAGAACATGATGAATAAGCAGATAAATGAACTCAGGACAAAAATAGGCAAAATTAAAGAGGAAACCACTCAGGATATGGAAAACCTCAGAAAAAAGAACGAAATAGAACTGCAAAACAAAACAGAAGGCCAATCCAGGAGAATAGAACAAACAGAAGACAGAATCTCAGAACTTGAAGATGAAATGGTAATTAAAGGAAAAACCAAAGAACTATTAATTAAACAACTCAAGACCTGTGAAAAGAAAATGCAAGAACTCACTGACTCCATCAAAAGACCAAACTTGAGAATCATGGGCATCGAAGAAGGAGAAGAGGTGCAAGCAAAGGGAATGCGTAATATATTCAACAAAATAATAACAGAAAATTTCCCAAATCTAGAGAAAGATATTCCCATACAGATGCAAGAGGCCTCCAGGACACCAAACAGACCAGATCAAAATAGAACTACCCCAAGACATATCATCATTAAAACAACAAGTTCAGAAACTAGGGAAAAAATATTGAAGGCTGTAAGAGAGAAAAAACAAGTAACATACAAAGGTAAACCCACCAAAATCACAGCAGACTTCTCAACAGAAACACTAAAAGCAAGAAGAGTGTGGGGTGAGATCTTCTAGGCACTGAATGAAAATAACTTCAAGCCCAGGATACTCTACCCAGCAAAACTATCATTCAAAATAGATGGAGCAATAAAAGTCCTCCATGATAAGCAGAAACTAAAACAATATGTGACCACAAAGCCACCACTACAAAAGATTCTTCAAAGGATTCTGCACACAGAAAGTGAAACCCAACTTAACCATGAAAAGACAGGCAGCACCAAACTACAAAAAAAGAAAAAGCAAGACAGTAGAGAGTAACTCCAACTTAGGTACACACAATCAAACCTTCAAACAACTAAGACAACTAAATGACAGGAATCACCACATACCTATCAGTACTAACACTTAATGTTAACGGACTTAATTCACCCATCAAAAGGCATCACTTGAAGAAATGGATTAAAAGGGAAGATCCAATAATTTGTTGCTTTCAGGAGACCCATCTCACCGACAGAAATAAGCATAGGCTTAGGATAAAAGGCTGAAAGAAGATTTACCAAGCCAGTGGCCCCTGAAAACAGGCAGGAGTAGCAATACTTACCTCTGACAAAGTAGACTTCAAACATACATTGATCAAATGAGATAAAGAAGGCCATTCCATACTAATAAAAGGGGAAATAGACCAAAAGGAAATAATAATCATCAACCTGTATGCACCCAATGTCAACGTACCCAATTTCATCAAACATACCCTGAAAGACCTAAAAGCATATATTAACACTAACACAGTGGTTGTGGGAGACTTTAACACCCCATTATCATCAATAGATAGGTCATCCAAACAAAAAATCAATAAAGAAATCCAAGATCTAAAATATGCAATAGATCAAATGGACCTAGTTGATGTCTACAGAACATTTCATCCAACTTCTACACAATATACATTCTTCTCAGCAGCCCATGGAACCTTCTCCAAAATAGATCATAACCTAGGACACAAAGCAAGCCTCAGCAAATATAAGAAAATAGAAATTATACTGTGCATACTATCTGATCACAATGCAGTAAAACTAGAACTCAACAACAAAAGTAAAGACAAAAAACATGCAAACAGCTGGAAACTAAATAACTCATTACTTAATGAAGAATGGATCATCGATGCAATAAAAGAGGAAATTAAAAAGTTCCTGGAAGTCAATGAAAATGAAAACACAACCTACCGGAACCTATGGGACACAGCTAAGGCAGTCCTGAGAGGAAAGTTTATAGCCATGAGTGCATATATTAAAAAGACTGAAATATCCCAAATCAATGACCTAATGATACATCTCAAACTCCTAGAAAAACAAGAACAAGCAAATCCCAAAACAAATAGAAAGAGAGAAATAATAAAAATAAGAGCTGAAATCAACGAAATAGAAACCAAAAAAACCATACAAAGAATTAATGAAACAAAAAGTTAGTTCTTTGAAAAAATAAACTAGATCGATAGACCCCTGGCAAACCTGACTAAAATGAGGAGAGAAAAAACCCAAATTAGTAGAATCAGGAATGCAAAAGGGGAGATAATAACAAACACCATGGAAGTCCAGGAAATCATCAGAGACTACTTTGAGAACCTATATTCAAATAAATTTGAAAATCTTAAAGAAATGGACAGATTTCTAGATACATATGATCATCCAAAACTGAACCAAGAGGAAATTAATCACCTGAATAGATCTATATCACAAAATGAAATTGAAGCAGCAATCAAGAGTCTCCCCAAAAAGAAAAGTCCAGGACCTGATGGATTCTCTGCTGAATTCTATCAGACCTTTAAAGAAGACCTGATACCAACCCTCCTTAAACTGTTCCATGAAATAGAAAGGGAAGGAAAACTGCCAAACACATTTCATGAAGCCAGTATTACACTTATCCCAAAACCAGGCAAAGACACCTCCAAAAAGGAGAACTATAGGCCAATCTCCTTAATGAACATTGATGCAAAAATCCTCAACAAAATAATGGCAAACCGAATTCAACAACATATCAAAAAGATTATTCACCACGACCAGGTATGCAGGGGTGGTTCAACATACGAAAATCAATAAACGTAATAAACCACATTAACAGAAGCAAAGACAAAAACCACTTGATCATCTCAATAGATGCAGAAAAAGCCTTTGATAAGATCCAACATCATTTCATGATAAAAGCTCTAAGAAAACTAGGAGTAGAAGAAAAGTACCTCAACATTATAAAAGCTATATATGACAAACCTACAGCCAGCATTATACTTAATGGAGAAAAACTGAAACCATTCCCTCTAAAATCAGGAACCAGACAAGGATGCCCACTATCTCCACTCCTATTCAACATAGTACTGGAATTCCTAGCCAGAGCAATTAGGCAAGAAGAAGGAATAAAAGGAATACAAATAGGTAAAGAAACTGTCAAAACATCCCTATTTGCAGACGACATGATCCTATACCTTAAAGACCCAAAAAACTCTACTCAGAAGCTTCTAGACATCATCAATAGCTATAGCAAGGTAGCAGGATATAAAATCAACACAGAAAAATCATTAGCATTTCTATACACTAATAATGAGCAAACTGAAAAAGAATGTATGAAAACAATTCCATTTACAATAGCCTCAAAAAAAATCAAATACCTAGGTGTAAACCTGACAAAAGATGTGAAAGACCTCTACAAGGAAAACTACACACTTCTGAAGAAAGAGACTGAGGAAGACTATAGAAAGTGGAGAGATCTCCCATGCTCATGGATTGGTAAAAATATACGAAGGAGAAATAGCAGCCTCTTCAACAAAAACTGCTGGAAAAACTGGTTAGCAGTCTGCAAAAAACTGAAACTAGATCCATGTATATCACCCTATACCAAGATTAACTCAAAATGGATCAAGGATCTTAATATCAAACCACAAACTCTAAAGTTGATACAGGAAAGAGTAGGAAATACTCTGGAGTTAGGAGGTATAGGTAAGAACTTTCTCAACCAAACCCCAGCAGCACAGCAACTAAGAGATAGCATAGATAAATGGGACCTCATAAAGCTAAAAAGCTTCTGTTCAGCAAAAGAAATGGTCTCTAAACTGAAGAGAACACCCACAGAGTGGGAGAAAATATTTGCCAGCTATACATCAGACAAAGGACTGATAATCAGAATATATAGGGAACTTAAAAAACTAAATTCTCCCAAAACTAATGAACCAATAAAGAAATGGGCAAGTAAACTAAACAGAACTTTCTCAAAAGAAGAAATTCAAATGGCCAAAAAACACATGAAAAAATGCTCACCATCTCTAGCAATAAAGGAAATGCAAATTAAAACCACACTAAGATTCCACCTCACCCCTGTTAGAATAGCCATCATTAGCAACACCACCAACAGCAGGTGTTGGCGAGGATGCAGGGAAAAAGGAACCCTCTTACACTGTTGGTGGGAATGTAAAATAGTACAACCACTCTGGAAAAAAATTTAGAGGCTACTTAAAAAGCTAGACATTGATCTACCATTTGATCCAGCAATACCACTCTTGGGAATATATCCAAAAGACTGTGACACAGGTTACTCTTGAGGCACCTGCACACCCATGTTTATTGCAGCACTATTCACAATAGCCAAGTTATGGAAACAGCCAAGATGCCCCACCACTGACAAATGGATCAAGAAAATGTGGTATCTATACACAATGGAATTTTATGCAGCCATGAAGAAGAATGAAATGTTATCATTTACTGGTAAATGGATGGAATTGGAGAACATCATTCTGAGTGAGGTTAGCCTGGCCCAAAAGACCAAAAATCGTATGTTCTCCCTCATATGTGGACATTAGATCAAGGGCAAACACAACAAGGGGATTGGACTTTGAGCACATGATAGAAGCTTTAGCACACAAGGGAGGGGTGAGGATATGTAAGGCACCTAAAAAATTGGCTAGCATTTGTTGCCCTTAACACAGAGAAACTAAAGCAGATACCTTAAAAGCAACTGAGGCCAATAGGAAAAGGGGACCAGGAACTGGAGAAAAGGTGAGATCAAAAAGAATTAACCTAGAAGGAAACACACACGCACAGGAAATTAATGTGAGTCAACTCCCTTCATAGCTATCCTTATCTCAACCAGCAAAAACCCTTGTTCCTTCCTATTTATGGCTTATACTCTCTGTACAACAAAAGTAGAAATAAGGGCAAAATAGTTTCTGCTGAGTATTCAGGGGGTGTGCGGGAGAGGGAGGGGGCGGAGTGGGTGGTAAGGGAGGGGGTAGGGGCAGGCGGGAGAAATGACCCAAGCCTTGTATGCACATATGAATAATAAAAAAAATGTACATTTATTTTCTCACTGATTCTGTGGGTAAAGATCTAGGCATGGCTTATCTGGGCCCAAGGCTTAGGGTCTCATAAGATTGCAATCAAGATGTTGATTGAGCTGTGGTTCCATTTGGAGGCACAACTGGGGAATAATCCACTTCTAAGGTTGCTGAGGTTGTTGGTAGAATTCATTTACTTGCTGCTATAGAAAAGAGACATCTGGTTTCTTGCTGGCTATTGATCAGAGGTCACCTTCAGTTTCTAGGAACTATTCTCAGCTACTTTCCAATGGCCTTGTAACATAGGTTCTTATTGCTTCAGCAATGGAGAAAGTCTCTAGAATGAGTCTGGCAACAACAAGATGAAGTCTTAAAATGTAACATAACCAAGAGAATTATCTCCCATCAGCTTTGTCATATTTTGTTCATTAAAAACAAGTGCAGGCCCACATTCCATGGGAAGGATTACACTAAGGCATGAACACCAGAAGGTGAAAATCATGAGGGCCACCTTAGAGTCTATCCATCATACTGATCAAAGAAGTCCCAAATAAGATAATATCTGAGCAACAACCTGAATGAACCAGGAGAGAAAACAGGGTAGACATCTGGTGGGAGATTAATCCAAGCAGAAGGAAAGGTAAATTTAAAAGCCCCAAGGCTAAACATAGTTGGTGGTTCAAAGGGCAAGGGTGGCTGGAGCAGAGGGAAGATTAGCAAGAGATGAGCTCAGAGGGATGCTGGGGAGCCAGACAATGGAGGTTTTTATAGATCTGTATAAGGACTTCAGCTTTCACTTTGAGTGAGTTGGCATATTGAAGGGTTCTGAAAAGAGGGCCAATGTGATCTGATATGATTTGGCTTCCTTGTGGTATAAAGAAGGGGAGCAATTAGGATTGTAACAGTAGAGACAAAAATGGTGGCTTCTTAGATCAGGATGGTAAAAGTATCAATGTTGAAATATAATAAGATGATAGATATACTCGGAGGGGAATGTTGACAAGATTTGCTGGATTGTTGTGTATGTGGCAGAAGAAAAAGAACAGAGTCAAAGGATAACTTCAAATTTTTTGGCTTCAGCAAGTTAAACAATGAAGTCACTATAATTGAAATAAAGAAGGTGAGCAGGACAGATTTGAGGAGGCATTTCTATAAAGGCATATGGAAGTTTGGTTTGGGACATGTTAATTTTGTTTGCTTATTTATCAGGGAAGTAGTGATGTCAAATAAGATGTTGGGTAAGTGAATCAGAAATTCATAGATGAGGTCAGGGCTGGCCACAAAAATTCAGTAGTCATCAGCAGAGTGATGATCTAAAAGCACAAAACATGATGGGTGACCTAAGGAATAACCCCTGATAGAAAAGAGAAATCTGAAAATTGAGCATTTAACCAGACATGAGGAATACCCAGCAAAGGACATTGAAAAGAAATGTCCACTGAGGTAAGAGGAAAAGCTGGAGAGAGTGGTGTCTTAGAGTGGAAGTGTATTAAAAGAGAGAGCACAAGAGATCAACTGTGTCAAATGCTGTCAATAAGAAAGATGAAAAAACGGGAATTGACCATTGGTTTTAGCTGCATGGAAGTCTTTGTTCACCTTGACAAGAGTTGTAGAATAGCTTCAATTAAAAATGGAATAGAGGAATTGGTACAGAATATACAATTTTTTTTTGGGAAATTATCCTATAAACATGAGGAGAGAAATAGATGATGATGACTGGAGGAGCCTATGTCAAAAGAAGGTCTTTTGGGAGGGCTATTAAATCATATGTGCCTGCTGATGGGTATGACCCACTGAAGTGAGAAAAGCTCAAGATGCAGACATGGAAGGTACAGTAGCTGGAGTGAAGATTGACTTTGGTGCAGGGAAGGAGATTTTAATGCTTCATAAAGTTGAGGGGATGATATAAAACCTTCTCTGTAAGACCTCAAATTGGTAGCTGGTACATAAATTGTCAGAAAATGAGGCCTTTTAGTATTATTATATACTACCTTGGGTTGGGGAAAGGGGTGAAAGTAATCCCAAAATTCAGAAAACTTGAAGTTGAGATTACAATCAACTGAAACACCATGGCTGGTGTTCACAGTGTTCAGGTCAGGGTCCAGACAGGTGGTGCAACTTGTAATGCTAGCTACTCCAGATGCAGAGATTAAGAGATCAAGAGCACCTGTGCCTGAGGGGAAAAAGCATGAGACCCTATTTATAAAAAATAAATAAAAAGAGCTGAGAGCATGGCTCATGTACTAGAGCAGACACCCTGACTTCAAACCCTATTACTTCCAGAAAATAAACAAAAGAAGAGCATACAAGCCAGAAACTGGGTTCGCTGAGGCAGTTCAAGTTTGAGTTTTTCAAGTGGGAGCAGAGAAGCAAGAAGCTACAGTATCAAATGCAAATAGCCTTTGCAGGGGAGTGCAATCTCTCTTCATCAGTACCTAGCTTCATAACAATAAGTAAGTCCCTGAATTTCTTCATGCCTCTGTCTTCTCTCCTACGTAAGGATGCTAGTAATACCCATTCTGTAGACTTAGAAGTTGATTCTTAAAATCCAGCAGTAGAAAATCATTTAAAGCAGCCACTCTGCAAATGAGTTGTTTTCAAGAGGAGGTATCTCAAATAACAGAGAAGTGGGATTCCAAAGACTCCCTGGGATTAGGAAAAACAAATACTGAACTGTGTAGAATGGGTCCTTGAGTTAGAAGGGAGGGGAGAGGGAGAAGGCAGAGTAGCATACAGGGATCAGGAGTCAAATAGCAATTAAGGGAACAAAGGTCAGCTGGATGATAATTACAGGCGGTTAGGGAGGGAATTAGAGCTAGAGAGGTGCTAATTACACAGGCCTTTAGACAAAGGCGGGGCTTTGCTGAGAAGAACAAAACAAGGGCTGGTTACCTGCTAAAAATAAAGGCTGCCCCTCTGAGCCTGGGCTCACACATCTGGCACAGTCCCAAGCAGCGAGAGGCTGTGTGCTGGCTTTGCGGTACTTACTCTGCCTCTAGTGTGGGTGCGGCCTGCCTCCACCCTTCTCCAAGTACTGACACTGGGTCTGGGCCTATGAATCACATCACATCCGTAGGAGGTGGTAGAGTGGGGAGGAGTGGGGTTGGAGAAAGAGAGTAAAATTCTGGGCATCCACCAATCCATGTACTCCTTCTAGGGGCTGGCCATACTCTGCAGAAGGATGCCAACCAAGAGGACCAGAGGGAGTGAAATCCAGAGCACGTTTTGTTCTTCATACCAGTATCTTGGAGTGGGCTGCAGATATGGGCAGGAGGGACGCCTTTTCTTGATTTACTTGCAGTCACTTTATAGACTATCTCAGCTCTGTAACCCATGCAAGAAGGTTGGCCCAGGTTTCAGGGGCTGGCACAGTATCCTTTATTTCTCTTATCACCCTGTGAGATCACTGTCCCCACTGGGAGTTGTGGGAGAGGTGAAAAGATATGTGAGAGGTGGCAGAGGCAGAAAGTACATGTTTCCCGTGATTCTTGCTCAGCCAGGGTTCTTGGTCTCCCAATGTACTCATCCACTCTGGCTGGTTTACACCGTGGAGACTTTTTGTTATGATGGGTAAACTGGTTTACTAAATCCCAAAGTCTCTGTGTGCTTCTTTGGATATTTTTGCCCTTTTTTTGGAGGGGAAGAGTTGTTTTCTGTGTAATAGTTGTGTAGTATTGCATAACAAATTACCCCCAAGACCTAGTGATTTCAAACAGCAATGAACATGTATTACCTTCCACCCTTCCTGTAGGTCAGGAATTGAGGAGCAGCAGAGGTAGGGGGTCTGCCTTTGCAGCTCTCATGAGGTAATAGGCAGGATGTACCTACTTCTGAGATGGCCCACTCATAGTGCTGTCAAGTTGGGGCTGGCTGTTGGTAGGAAGTCTCAGATCTTTTTCATATAGGCTCTCCACAGAGTTATTTATGTGTTCTCATGATACAGCAGCTGGCTTCCCCCAGAAAGAGCAAGGCAAAAGCCCAAAGTCAAGGCCCCTATGCATTATTTTGTTTTGAGCCAGCCTTGGAAGTCACAGATCACACTCTGTTCCATTGGTCCTACATTTCAGCTCTGATTCACAACGATGTGAATAACAAGAGGTAGAGACCACTGGGGGTTTACCATCCCACAATGGCTATTATAATGAGAATGTAAAGCCTATTATAATTACATTGAAAATTTTAAACACATGATGCTTGCTGCAGAGCTAGGGTTTTCATTCATAGTAGCTTATGTGATGTTCAAACAATCTGTAAGCAGGTAGAGATGGATATGTATTGATTCACCCATCCATTTATTCATTTGTTCATCCTAAATATTTGGTGGGTTCCTACTATATAATAGATACTGTTTCTAACCACCTGTCAAATGGATAAACTGAGGTAGAGAAGTCCAGTGACTTGCTTAAGATCGAGTGGTAGAGAGTGATGAAACCCCAGATATCTGGGCACCATCACTGAGCACTTGAGCAGCAATTAATAGCCAAGCTCTGGGGGTACAGAGGTGAGTGGTTTTCTTGTCCTCAAAGAATTGAAAGTCTGGTAGACATTCATAAAAGGACATATACATGGAGACAGTATAATTGGGATAAAGAGAGGGTCATATGCCGAGAGATTAAGTTAGGAATAGAACTGAAAATTGACTTGATAAGATGTAAGTCTTTAGCTGGGTGCAGTGGCTTACACCTAAATTCTAACTACTCATAGGCAGAGTTCAAGAGGATCACAATTTTAGCCCAGTCTGGGCAAAAGTTTAGCAGACCCCATCTTAAAAATTAAGCTGGATATGGTGGTTCATGCCAGTGATCCCAGCTATGCAGGAGGCCTAGATAGAAGGATCAATGCTCAGGCTGGTTTCAGGCTAAAACAGGAAACCCTACCTGAAAAATACCTAAAGCAAAAAAGGGCTGAGGGCATGGTTTAAGTGGTGGAGTACTTTCCCAGCAATCATGAGGCCCTGAGTTCAAACTCCAGAACCGCCCCCTCCCCCAAAATCGAAAGTTTTTGCTGAACTCCACAAGAACTGGTTCAAACTAAAAATGGAACCTTGCTGGTTGAAGTCATGCTGGGATGTAAATGGGTGATAATGGTGGGTGGTGGTGAGAGGATATTCTGCTTTATATTTTATTAATTATATTTCCCAAATAACAAATGTTTCCCACTATAACAACTTCCTGACTTTAAGTCTCTGCTTTGGGTTGGCAATCTCAGCAACTTAACTATAAAATTCCAGGTATATTTGCTTTTCCTTAGAAAAGAAATTTTTTTTTCTGATTGTAAAAGAAACTAACAAAATATAACAAAATAGCTCTAGAAACATATGCATCTATGTTTTTATGAATACATGTTGAATATATACATGTACACATTTAATTCTTCCCCTTTTTATAGTATATTATGAACATTTCTTATACCAATGTTCCTCAAAATGCCATTTTAGTGTATTTATAATAATTCTTTACTTAACGAACTCCTATTTGGATAATAATGTTGCAATAACCGTCTCTGTGTCTTTGAGCATAAAGCTTTTACTTCTGATTATTTCCTTAGAACACATACGTACACATTACAGGTGTATATTCACATATATATTACCTATGAGAGAGAAAGAGTTGGTGGAGATAATAAACATTTTTCAAATTTTTGATACATAGGTTTATCTTGTGGTAGAAATTTGTTGTATCTTTGTTTTTTGATGAGTCAATCTTCCTTTGTGGCACCAACTTTACTCTTTGGCATATGATCTTGGAACTATCCAGTGGGGTCTCTTCTTTCTCCAATTACAGTGATTCATTTAGGGATGAGCACAGGAGCCAACTTGAGAATTCATATCTAATTGGAACCACTCGTGGCACTTTTGCTTGAACACAGGAGCTAAGATGTGACCTTCCTGCTGCATGTGGAATTGGGAGAAATGGAAGTCCATTTTTGCTAGGGTCTCCAAGGGGGCTGGTCTGAGGAGTCACAGCGCAACCACAGGGACAGATGCAGAAAGAGAAACTGATTCCTGACACTGGTAGGTCTCCTGAATCAAACTCTGCCTGTAACCAGCCTACCCCTGGACTTTCCAGTGATGTGATCCAATATATTTCCTTTTTGCCTCAAGGCATTTTGATAGAATTTAAAGGGTGCTATTTGATAAAGACAATTATGGAGGTCTTTGGGGAGAAAGATGCTATAACCCAAATGAGTGATTCTAAAAGAATAAATCTTGAATCTCTGGAAAAGGAACTAGACTGGGAAGTACGTCAAGTCAGTGAGATAAATAGCTGTTTTTGCTTTCATTTGAAGGACAAGACTTGGCCCCAGTGAGAAATGAAGTTCCTCTACTTATTCTAAGAATGGCTCCAACGGGAAGTTGGCAAATATCCCAGGCTGAGCTGATAAGGAAGGGGCTGGTGCAGCAGTGCAGAGGTAGATGGACAGATGGCATCTGCTTATACTTATTAAGGTTACGACTCATGGCCAGAAAGCTCCAGTGAGCTTAGGGATGATTAGAATTTCCCTGGTGAGTTTGTATTTGTCAACATCCCTGAAAAAGTCATGGCCTTGATTATAGACAAAGTGAGCACACAACAATGCAGCCAAAGCAGCATAGAAAAGGCCACATGTGTCTTAGTCCCTAGAAAAGGACGCTCTGGGACTCTCCTAGCCTCAAAGCCCCTATGATACTTTGCTGACCCACGTCCACTCTGTACTGATCAAAGGCTTCACATGCTATGGAGACTGCAACATGACATAAATCCATCCAAATAATCACCAAGATCTCTAAATCCCTTTCAAATGCCACAGTCTACTACTCAAATTCCATGTGTGTGGGTAGAAAATGATGGCTTTTAATGACTTCATTGAAATGACCCAGTCTGATAGCAGAACAGACAAAGGGCTATGCTCCAAATTTTATTTATAAATGGAAGTTATAACTTCTTGTGATCTTGAAGTTGAGATTAAGAATATCTACTATGTGCCATATACAGCTTTTGAACTAAAAGTGAAGCAATTACAAAAAAAAAAAAATGACAAAAACCAGACACTATGGTCCTTGCCTTCATTGACAGAAGAATAAGCACGAGATGCTCTGGCAGCACCTATCTTATCCTTTGGAGTGGTAGCCAACGAAGACATGCTGGAAGATCTGAGATATATGACAGATCAGAAGAGATTGTGAGATAAAAGTGTTGGCAGAGATAATAGTGAAAAACAAAATGAATATACACAAACACAGAAGGCAGGTTTGAGGAACTCCAAGTATTTCATCAAGGTCAGTAAAAACTCTGCAAGAGTGAGTGAAAAGAAACACTTGGATCAAATTAGCAAGGGTCTTGTGTATTGTTTAAACGCATGGATTTTACCTGTAAGGCAATCAACATTTAAATAGGAAGGTGAGTCTCTCTTAGAATTTTAATTTTCATAACAGATAAGAAACCAGATGCCTTAGGATTTGTTGACTTCTTTCATTACATGGGTTAGGCATCATTTACAGTAGAGAGAAGGTTCAAGTGAAGGACTAGGCTGAAGTTGTAGATGTGCTGTGGTGTCTGTGCCATCTGTTCCTATAGGCTTCCCTCTTTCTCCATGGTGCTATGTTTTACAAAAGTGAGCATCATCATTCCTTTTAGATCTACAGGTCAATATTGAGAATCTTTGGTAGGCTCAAAGATCCTGAAATACACAATGCCAAAAACCAAGGAAGGATTTGTGAAACTTTTCAGAAGTACTGAGTTTGAGCTCAGAGTAAAAGGTCATCAATCACCCATTCCATGCATTCATTGGAAAACCAGCTCTACAAGCACCTCTAGGAATAGTTCCATGGAGAGTTATCACTGTATTTACCTTAAATCTTACATGGAGGGACCCACAAATCACTTTTATTATCTCATTTAACCACCAATACTGATGACATGAGTATTCTTCTCATGTGACAGATGAGGAAACTCTGGCTCCTTGTGATTTCCCCAAAGTCACAGAGCTTATTCATGGTGGGGTTGACCCAGAATTTGGTATTAATTTGTGGCAATGCTGAAAATGAGATAATATGAAGAAAGTGTTGGGGATGGTCTTTCCTATGAAGAAGAGAAGGCATATTTGAAATAATCATTCAATTTGAAGTAGTCATTCATTCAGTAATTTCATTGCCTACCATGTGTTAGGTTTTCTGGCTAGTGAAGAAGAAAACAAAAATGACTTCTGGCAATATAACATGTGCAATTTAGAGGGAAGATGGTTATCTAACAATAACCAAACCAAACAAAAATATTTTGAGCATGAATCTCTTCCCTTTGAAAAATTGTTACTCTTTTTATAATGGGGCACATAGTCTTCCTAAAATATTGGCCTCACTGATTTCCCTGTCAGAATCCAGAGTAAGCAAATGGGCCAGACCAAGTCAGTGATCCTTTGCTGTACTCATTGATTAACCATGCCATGTGACCTAGAACAAGTCAATTAGGTCACGTCCAAGAGATATGCAGAAGCCATTGGGAGTGCTTTTTTCCTCAGGGATCTTGGTTTGTCAAGAAGTATAATACTGAAAGAGATAGTGACCATTTTTCTTATTCCCTGGAGGGAAAATATCTGCTTCAAAATAAATTAAGGTAACACAGAATAAGGCAGAATTTAAGAGACAAAGACAGAAAGAGCCCTGGAAGTTACAAGGGAACTTGTGGATCTGAAAATGCCTTTCAAGTTAGGCAGGACCACAGATCCACTTTCATGTATTAGTTTAAATTTGTATTGAATTTCTGTCTCAATTGATGCATACATAATTATAAATTGTGATAAGTATTAAGAAAATGAACGAGACTATGAAAGAGTAGCAGTGGGGATGTGAGTCATGTGTTACAAGTTGTGCTTCCTTAGAGGACGATTATATTATATCCTAACTAGGGGCACAGGCTGGCAGCTAACCCAGCTCCACATGTAATATTATTGAAAACACATTCTTGAAAGTTTCCTCAGTGCCTACTGTCTGACTTAGATGGAGCTAAATAAATGCTTTTTGGGGGTCTCTGTCACTCCCCTATATAGAGGGACAATATGAGTCAACCTTAAGCCACTAACAAGTTTAAGGCTTATAGACAAAGGGCGACATAGGTTCTGGGAATTGTGATAATGAGATCGCTACGGGCCTCTGGGCAGAGCCAGCTGCTAAGGACATAGGCCCTGCCCAGCTCCTGCATTGTGTGGCCTTTGACTGGAAGCAGGGATATGGAAGCTCATTAGGGAGGAATGGTTTTAAAAATAGCATCATCTTCTCTAATCAGGCTGTGGGCTAGGGTTTAGACCCCTCTTAATAAGAATGTGGGCAGAGAGGATAGGGCTGGGCTGAGCATGGTAGGACATGAAAAAGCAACTGTAGCCAGCTACCCTGAGCTTCAGCTCTGGTCACACTGTCACCCACCTCCCAAGTCACTGTACTTGAAGGTTTTAATTAGGCCTCCTATACTACAATGTATTCCTCAGAAAATACTGCCAACCACTGCACCACCGGCCTTACAGCTACCAGGCCTGGACTTGGATTAAGGAAAGGCGAATCTGGCTGGGAGTAAGAGCAGACACACCACACAGACCTGGCCTTGCCAACAGCTCTGGGCTGTGCTTCTGGGACTTCTGATGGGAATGCTGAGAATGGGTGAGGGGAAGGCCCAGACTTCCTCCCCACACAGACACTGCTTATTGGAAGGAGGTTGGCGTAAACCACATTGCTGGCTGTCCCACGCTTCCCCTCAGCTCAATTAAGGCAGTAATCGGTATTTCTTAATTGCTGCTCCGGCTGCATCTCCTGCCCCTCCTCCTCTCTTTGTCCACTGCAGTGTAGTACCAGGAGACAAGCTTGTCCTTTGGGGCTGGCCTGGGAAGAAAAGGGAAGTAACTTGAGGAGGTTGAAAAGCCTCAACTCCTAATAGGGAAAAGTCTTGTAGAAATAGTTCCATAACCAGACCATTACATGGCCAAACTCAAACCCAAAGCAGAGACCTCCCTGTATCACCCAGGGTGACACATGGTCACCCGGTATTGGGTTTTTCTCTACCTGGCCTCAGTTTTCAATTTCTACTTTCCCTAAACCTGATTTTCATTTGACAGGTGTATTATTTCATTATAGGTGTCATTGTCTGTAGAAAATCTTCTTAGATCTTTGTGAAATGAGATTAGTTGTAAATGTTAAGAGCAAAATTGCAATTATTTGTGTTGGGATAAGAACAAAAACTGAATAATATGATAGCAAGGGACTGAGGTTGTGTGTGTGTGTGTAGAGCAACATTTTTAAAAGGGAGTTGATTTGAATCTTCTAAACTTAATTTGGATGACCTCCTTTGAGCAAATACTAAGATTAACTGGCATAGGAGAAAGTCCAGAAGTTTAATGGTTAATTCTAGTTGAGGAGCTCAAGGAGGCTAAAGTAAAGTAAAGTAAAGACTTTATGGAGCTCTCAGACTGATTTCCTAACAAGGTGTATGTTTTGAACCTCCCTCCTTTCCTCCTTTCCTCCTTTCCTCCCTTCCTCTTTATCTCCTTATCTACCTTTCTTTCTTCCTCCCTTCCTTCCTTTCTTGTTGCCTTCCTTCCTTCCTGCCTTCCCTCCCTCCCTCTTTCTCTTACTTATTTCCTTATATATTTATTGAACATTCAAGTTCAAGTTTCTTTATCAATAATAACACCAAGATGAATCAAATATGAGTCTTTATTGGAAACTTTCAAAGAGCTAATTTCTAGAGATCAGATATGTTTACACATAACCATCACATAGGGTAGTAGTCTTACGTTTTTTTAAACAGACACAGTCAAACTCCTAGGGAATACTTTATTCCATCCTCTGACCTCATCTTGTCTATTCCCATATGATCAACTATGTCCAGTGCCCAGGGACTATATTTAGATATTATACCATCTTTAAGGCTGGTTTTCTTGGATTGGTTGACATTAGTGGACCAGGAAACTCTTTGTCTCAAGGCAAATTTCTATTTGAAGCTCCTGAGGCCAGTAATCTGTTTAACTTACTCCTTGAAGAGTCCTGAGAAATTAACCAGTTGATGCAGACACTAAATTGATGATGAAATGGGCAGTTCTGGTTTGTCTGTCAGGTGTGGATAGTGTGGGGTATATAAAATCAAAGTCTAGACTAAAATAGTGAACTATAAACCAACTAATGCTTTGTTCCAACTTGATTTTCAAATCTATCTCTATTGTGGATATCTTATACATCTTCTTAAGCTAAATCATTAACTATTTCTAAGCCAACTTGAGTATTTAATTGGCAAGAAAGATTATATTGGCCACATCCTAGAAATTCAGGCAGGCCATGAGCCCCTCCCTCAAAGTACCAGTTGGGCAGCCTGGAAAGTGGTCATTATCTCTGTGCAGCTGTTGAACATTGAACTGAGTGGTGACAACAAGACTAGAAAGAAGAACAAGTCTAAGGTTCATTCAGCCATTTGGACTATGCTGTCATAGAGAAAGACATAATGTACATGCATCACAAATGCAGGCTACTATGTAATATAAATTTTCTAATGGTAGACTTATTTTCACAAGTAAAAGGGAACACATGAAATTAATGGTACATTTTATTTAGTTCACTACAATAAAATATCATTTCATGAATCAGGGTTAAAAAACAGATTGACATATAATTTTTTCACACTAGGTGTTATGGTTTGAATATGAGATGCTCCTTGAAGGTTCATGTGTTAAAGGCTCTATTGTCAGCTGATGGGTTTCTTTGGAGGTGATTGGATCATGAAGACTCTGACTTCATTAATGGATTAATCTATTGATGTAGACCTATTTGACAGTATTATTGGAAGGTGGTGGAGAGTGGAGGCATGCTGGTTGAAGGAAATAGGTCACAAGGGTCAAGATACCTTTTGAAGGGTATCTTATCCCTGATCCCTTCCTGTCTGTGTCTCTCAGTGCTTCTTGGTGTATATGAGTTGTGTGACTCTTACTTCACTCTGACTCACCACAAACCCAGAAATAATGGAACTAGCCTTCTATGGACTAAAACATCTGAAATCATGAACCAAAACAAACTCTTCCCCCTTTAAGTTGTTTCTTTCTCTCAGGTATTTGTCACAGCAATGAAAAGTCTGACTAACATACTAGGTCTTCAAAATTTGCCATGTATTTTACAAGTAGCCACATTCCAAGAGTTTAGTAGCCACATGTGCCTAGTGGCCACCATATAGGCAGGACAGGCTTGGACAGTGAGAGAAACTTGCTATCATCAAAGCCCATTGACAAAAAATACTGGCATTAATTTTTAACTTCATCATATACATATACACATCAATTTTCTTAACAAAATATAGTTTATCCATATAATCCATATGAATTAGAAGGCATCTATTTTACCCCTGTGTTTGTGGATGAAAAAACTGAAGCTCAGTGAAATGAAGTAATTTGTCTTACAAATCACCATGACAGGTAGTAAGTCATAGAACTGGGACTTGACTCTTCCAGTTCTGATTGTTTCCAAATTCCTATTCTCCCTAACAGGTTAGCAATTCTTAAAGTTCCTGTAAACTCCACAATAGAAAGGCTTGGTGTCAAAGATGTTCGAAGAATGTTCTGTACAATGTTTTTGTACAATCTTGGAAATTCACTATACAAGTTAGTGTGTTAAAGTCTCTGAGAAGTTCTGTAGTTAAACTTGTAACATGGACCTGTTTTTTTTTCATGGAACATCTATTAACATTCTTAAGAACTAGTGTTTCACACAAGCATCTTTGAGAAATTCACTGCGCCAATGGAATTCTGATGTTTGAAACAAGGCTTCAAGCCATGTAAGAGGTCATATCACAAGTAATGACAGGAGTTTTGAATGTCAGCCTCAGGCATTCTAAGGAGGCACTGTCTGGTGACTTCAGTCTAGCAATAATATTGTTACTATTTGGCCTCTGCAGTATCAGATTAAAATCATGGTAAGGTTCATCTCAAGCAGCCAGAATTCACACAATGCAAAACTCAACACTTCTTTCTCCATCTCACACAATGCTGATTTATGTTCATAATGTTAATTGGGGTCCTTTGAGACCTTGGGCCAGCTTCAGAACCAAAACAGAAAGGTTCATATTCATACAGTGTAGTTTTACCATAAGGCAAATGTGATTGCATTTTCATTTTTTGAAAAGTACTGATTTGCATTCGCTGGTAAATGGATGGAATTGGAGAACATCATTCTGAGTGAGGTTAGCCTGGCCCAAAAGACCAAAAATTGTATGTTTTCCCTCATATGTGGACATTAGATCAAGGGCAAACACAACAAGGGAATTGGACTTTGAGCACATGATAAAAGCGAGAGCACACAAGGGAGGGGTGAGGATAGGTAAGACACCTAAAAATTAGCTAGCATTTGTTGCCCTTAACACAGAGAAACTAAAGCAGATACCTTAAAAGCAACTGAGGCCAATAGGAAAAGGGGACCAGGAACTAGAGAAAAGGTTAGTTCAAGAAGAATTAACTTAGAAGGTAACACACACGCACAGGAAATTAATGTGAGTCAACTCCCTGTATAGCTATCCTTATCTCAACCGGGAACACTTGTTCCTTCCTATTATTGCCTATACTCTCTCTTCAACAAAATTAGAGATAAGGGCAAAATAGTTTCTGCCGGGTATTGAGGGGGTGGGGGGGAAAGGGAGGGGGCGGAGTGGGTGGTAATGGAGGGGGTGGGGGCAGGGGGGAGAAATGACCCAAGCTTTGTATGCACATATGAATAATAAAACAATAAAAAAAAGAAAAGTACTGATTTGTATACAAGAAAATTGGTGCTTAAACTTATTGAGTATTAAACATGATTCAAAGCCTTCACATGTCAGCAGTGAGGTAGGAACCATTATCATCACCATCACCATTTTAAGATGAGAAAACTGAGGCACAGAGAGACTAAGTAACATACCAGAAGTGAGTCAGGTAGAAAGCAGCAAAACTGTACTTCAAACTAGGGGATCAGCACCAAGCTTGCATGTTTAGCCTCCATCGCTTGTTCTTGTAAGGATGCATCCTCCAGAGCAGTGCATTTTAGAACCCACCAGAAAAATGTGATGGGTGACTGTGTGTACATATGTGCAGAGAGAGAAACAAAGAGACATAACAGAAAGTAGGCTGATCAGAATATGTTAGAGACTAGGAGAGAAGTAGTGATGGATGCTTACATTCATATAGTACTTTATAAAGAGATTTCATATATATGATCACATTTGATGCTCAGAATAATTAACTTGAGTTAGGAACTGGTGCTGCTAACAGTGCCAAGTGGGAAAGGACACTGGGCATCTGATCTTAGTTCACAACCCCTTCTACCACTGGCCTGCTGCTTTGGAAATCAGCTCCATGTTCCCTCCAGACTCCTCTCCTTTCCTTAAAGTTTCTAGACTTTCTTTAAAAGCATGATTTTATGTTCCATGCTCCAAGTTTACACACTATGCCCCCTCTTGCAAATTCTGAGTCCAGACACCACCCAAGCTTCACCCCACACATTTCTGAGGCCCCTATGAGACGACCAACATTGTGTGGCAAGAAGCCAGCATTCTTATTTCCTGAGATTGGATGGCTGGAAGGCCTCCTCTGGGTGTCTGGGCCCATTTCCCGGCACACAGCTGCTGTGGCAGAGTCAGGATAAATGTTTCAGCATTTGACTGGGAAACCGCATGAGGGAGCATTTGGAGAATGGAAACGCTCCTCCTGTGTCAGTGTCAGCAATGAGGGATGCAAACCAAGGCTGTAGGGGAGCCTGGATGAGAACCTATCAGGACAGTGCCTGGAGAGTCCCCATCTAGGTTACAGTTAAGGACTCTGATCCCTTCCCAGTTCTCAGCTGCCCGCACAGATCCTGAAGGGCTAGCTGGGGATCCATGTAGAAAATTCACATTGGGGTGGGTGGCACTGAGTAGGGGGTTAGAATCCCCCAACCCAGCCTAGTCCCTTTCCTGCAGGGTCATATGGAGAAGCTATTTTTTTAAGGGGACCTGGATATCATCCTGGCTAAACCTGGGCCCTTCATTCTTTCCCTCCTTGCTCCTTCCAGATGCAACTAGAAAGGGCCTGTTTTACATTTATGTTGAACAAATTGGTTACACCTTTTGGGTTTTCTCACACAGACCACACATCAAAACATGCCTGTGGGTTCTGGAGAATGTCCCAGTGGCCCAAGCACTCTGGAAAAACACTCATTAGGACAGCTGCAGGAGGTGGGACTAAGACCTTGCCTTTGAAGCCCCACCTTTGGAGATGGAAACATGCCAAAATCACTCCCCCCAAAGAAGTGGGAAGAGAATCCATAACAAGCTTAATTCTGTGATCAAAATCGATTCCTTCATTAGAAGGTCATGATGATGATAACAATGGTGGTGGTGTTGATAACTACTATTTATTGTATATTAATTGCTAAGCACTTAATTCTCATTTAATTCTTACATGAGATAATCACATTATCTCATTTAACTCTTTGTAAACTAAGTATTATTTTCTCCAGATGATAAAACTGAAAGCAGATAATTTCTCTCAGCTGGTGTCTGTACTAGAGGCAAAATTTAATACACAGATTTTTTTCTGACTCCAAAGCTCATTTCTTCAACAAATATTTGTTGAGTACCTGTTATGTTGTTATGTTCTAGGTACAGAGGATACAAGAGTGAACAAACAGAGCATACATTCTGAGAGAGAGACAGACAAAAATCATAAACTTGTGAAATTGTTGTATGTTAGTTTTGAGAAGTGCAGTATAAAAATTTAAGCAATAGAGAGTATAGGGAATATTAGAGTGAAAAGAGAGGAATTTGTCATTTTACAGTGGGTAGTAAGGAATGTCATCCCTCATTAGGAGACATCTGAACAGAGAACTAAGTTAAGGGAGTAAGGCATCAAGGTGAGGAGAGCTGCAGTTGGGGGAATGAATGCAAAGGCCCTAAGGTAGGAATTTGGTGCAGGAGGAATAGCAAAGAAATCAATGTGGTTAGGGTAAAGCAAAACAGAAGGAAATGAGGTCAGCGAGGAAGTGAAGGCCAAGATCATGTGGTGTCTTGTCAGTCGTTATAGGGATGAGATGAGAAGTCCAAAGAGAGTTTTGATCAGAGGAGTGACTTGAGCTAACTTACTTTCTAAAGGCTGCTATGTGTGGGTTAGTGTATGTAACTTACATTTCCTCTTTCTGTCTACCAGTGGGGACCAGAAGTAATGACACCCCCATACTAATGAGTACATCCAGCACTTAAATTTTGACTTGGATCATTTGGCTCATGGGGCCATCTTTCAATGAAAGAAATGGGCTTCTTAAAGAAGTTGTTTCCAGAACCAGGGCAAGAAAAAGCAAGAGTAGCATGAAATATCTTATGGTGCCCAAAATAAAGGAAATGTCCCAAAATAGGATAGAGGCATGTCAAAAGGGGACAGCAATCAACTTGAAGGTAAAATCTATGAGGGGAAATAAATAATAATAGAATTAGATTAAACTCATAGGATAAAATATAGTGATACAAATATATAATTTAATAAATAATTAAATGAGGGAGAAGATATAGTTCTTCCTTACAGAAGAATTCAAACAAATAAATGCAGAATGAAATACATTTATCACCATTGGAACACCACAGTAATAGTTGATGCAAACAAGATCCACCAATGAATACCAAAAGTGGAAGGTAATCTGAACAGAATACAATATTATTCAAGGTATCGCTTCCAAAACATTGGCCAGTTACAAAAATAATTTGATAGTAAAGAAATCTGGTATGCATCATCTTAAATCAAATGATCAAAGCTAATATCCCCAATATTTCATATCAACATTAGGTATCCTCTAGCTGGTGCCCTGAGAAGAACATGTTATCATTTCTGTGGTATGCTAGCTAAAAACACATAACCTCAATTTCATCATGAGAAAACATCAGATAAATCCACATAATAGACATTCTATAAAACAACTGATTAGTACTTTTCAAAAAGTTTATCAGAAAATTACTTAAGACAAGAAAAGCCAGGTGCCAACTCTGCCTAGGAGGCAGAGATCAGGAGGATTGTGGTTCGAAGCCAGCTGGAGACAAATCATTCATGAGACCCTATCTGGAAAATGTCCAACACAAAACAGGGCTGGTGGAGTGGCTTAAGTGGTCGAGTGCCTGCCTAGCACACGTGAAGCTGTCAGTTCAAATCCCAGAACCACCACCAAAAAAAAAAAAAAAAAAAGAAAAGACAAGAAAAAAACTGAGAAACTATCACAGACTGGGGGACCTAAAATGGTGACAACTTAATGCAATGTAGGATTCTGAATTGTGTCTAGGAAAAGAACAGATGTGTGTGCGTGAGTGCACACATACGCAACTATTAGGGGAAAATGGTGAACTCTGAGCAAGAACTGTAGTCAACTGTACAGTTAGTGAATGTCCTGGGTTTTTACCCCCTTTTCTTTATTTTACAGAACAATGTGTTTCACTATAAATGTTTTGGTTTTGATCATTGCACTACAGTCTGAAAGTTGTAGGGAAACTGGGTAAAGGGCACATGTGAGCTGAATGTACCATTTTTAGAATCTGTATTAAAATCATTATTTTGAAATAAAAATGTAAAAAATTTATAAGACAGAAAACTTGAAACTTTAAATTAAGTATCATATTGGGGGTGCACTATATGGGGTCTAAGACAGAAGTCAGAAAACCAGTTCAGAGGTTTTCATGGAAAAGGACAGAGGTGATTTGGACTAGGGTATAATGGGGGAGGAGGTAAGAAGTGATTGATTCTGGAAATTGTTGACAGTAAAGCAGTCAATATCTTCTGGTAGAATAATTTTAGGAGGAAAAAAAGGAATGAAGAATGACTTTTAATATGTTGGACCCAAGCAACTATGCTTCTAACAGAAAGGTATTCATTTTTTAAGAATTTTATGCTCATTAGTCTTGACAATAATATAATGGGATAAGTCCTATAACCACCTCCATTCTAACATGCTTAACAATCATTTACAAGTGTTTACATGGGCACTTTAATATTTATTTTGTCTTTACCTTCATGGTAGGTGTTGTCACTATACCTACTTAATATATAAGGAACAGAGGCAGAGAAGTTAAGAAGCTTTTCATTATCACCAACTGGTAAGTAACAGAGCTATGTTCAGAAACATATAGCCTGATTCTGGTGCCTACACTACTGCCTAATTTTATAGTTGAGGAAACTGACATTTAGGAGGTTGGATAATCTGCCATGATTCACACTGTTTGAATGTGGCAAAGCCAGAAATTGATGCCAACTCTGATTCCAAAGCCCAGGCTCTTCACCCTCGTGCTCTGCCGTTGGATCACAGATATTTGTGTGTGGATGGTGTTAGATATGGAGCTCCCTTGGCATAGCCTGCAAAAGGCTGGCAGGGGACTGTTTGTGAGTTGCCACTGAGGGCAAATCTGCTGACCATGGCACCAATCTAGGCCAGGGATTTGGGCAGCTTTCTCATCCCTGGTTCTTACCCTGGCCAAGCCTCTTCCATGGCCCTGAATGATGAGGAGGAGATGTTATTACCAGGCCCAGGGCAGCAACATAGCTCCATATGCTATAACCACATGTGCCCAAGAATCCTGCTATGCCCATCAGCCTCTCTGGTCAGCTGCCAGTTGAAAAGGACAGATAAATCATGCACTCATTTTCATGGGCCAAAAGGTCCCTGTTTTACCTTTCTACTCTATTAAAAGTACTCCCTATCCACCCTTGCCCTCAAAGCACAGAGAAATGTTCCCTGTATCTGAAAAACAGAAACACAGTTTTCTTACAAGAAGAGACTATATCAAAATAATTAACTCTAAGTGCCCTGGGTAATAATTTAATCCTAGGTGCTAAGAGGAGGGGTGTTTTCCTGTTTTTTTTTTACATGTTTCTCTTTCCCAGTTTTTCATAATGATCATATATATTTGATAATTATTTTTAAGTTATTGATAATAAAATTATTGGTAACTAGTTTCTTACCTAAAAGAAAAATCTGATTTTGGACTTGGAAATAAGATTCCCTACATAAGAATAGTAAGTCTACCTACTAAACTGCCTATGTGATGATGGGCAAGTTAACTATTGAAGTCGTGGTGCTTTCAGCTGTCAAAAGGCAGTAATATGAGATCTTACTTCATAGAGCTTTTATAAGGATTAACTGAGATAACATGTAAACAATTTAGTAATAACTTCTGGCTACTTTATGATGTTGAAGACTGAACTTTTCAATTAGATTGGCCTTCCTTTCCTCTTTGCTCTCCCTTCTCCCTTGCCCCTTCTGGACACTGAACTCATCTTATTATAAAATTAAAGGGCTCCTGGGAAAAGAGGAACTCCTTCAATAGATAGTCTGAGTAACTGTGGATCGGAGGGAGATTTCTCTAGAAAAAGTAGTCATTTCATTATTATGGTTCTTAGTAAAGCAGTCCAATGAAGCTGTGTTTTTCATTATTCCCATTCTTCAGGGAGCACATACTTGGTGTCTCCAGTAAATTGGACTTTCAAAGGTAAATGTAAATTCTAGTGTTAATTTATTTAAAGTAAATTATTCAGAGAGTCATATGTCAGCAAACCTCATTTTGTGGCACTATATTAATGTCTTCCTTAAATACAGCTCGCCCTTTCTAAAAGCTGTTTTATGGGTCCAGGAAATCTGTCTATTACAAAGAAGTGCTTATTGTAAAGGATGTTTTAGTCCTCGGGTTCAATTAGGGAAAGAGCCAGGGTCAATGGGAGCCCTATGTGTGAACAGCGTTAATAGCTGAGCGATAGTAGGGAAGTGGGAAGCCAGCTAAAGCACATGGTTTTTACCCGGCAGAAAGGAACCTGAAGAAAGATAAATAAAAGGCTTTATTCAGATTTTGCCAGTCTTCAGGGAACGTAGTGACAGAATCTGACTAATTCATTGTAGTGAAAAACAGGTACGTTTGGAGTGGAGGTTTCTTAGGCCCTAGAGTCTTCCCTGGCAAGATTTCCCCAAGTCTGGATATTCTGCCTCTTTGCATTAGGGAGAGGAATATCTGTCTTTCCCATATAGCTGTTTGTTACTGATATCAAATAAATAGCTCTGAAATGCTTGACATAGTCAAAGAACCATAGAAATAGAAAGCATTATATGGTATCATTATATTTATGATTATTGATTACTGTTTTTCTTATCATATCTCAGGTGTACAGGATCAAATAGTTTTTAACACTCAATTCCTGATCTGATTGTTCAAAGATCTTTAAGTTGATTTATTTTTACCCATTCAGCATTTATTAAGTGCCTACTCTATGCCTAGCATCAAGCACTAAGCATGAAGCAGCCAGCACGATGGAATTGACATTGTAATTGGGGAGGCAGATGATAAATAAAACCCCCAAAGTGACAAATACCTTAATTTCAAGTGGTGAAAACAAAGGGGACAGAAGCAGAGGGTCTGGGAGCAGGTTAAGATCAGAGGGACTCTGAGGAGACACTAAAGCAAAGATATTTGAGTATAGGTCTCCGATGAGAAGGGCCAGCCATGTGAGGTTCTGGAGAAAGAGCATTCCAGACAATCCAAATCATTGCAAAACTCTGAGGAGACCATGTGGCAGGAACAGAGAGAGGCAGGTTGAGCACATATGGGAGAGCAGGGTGAGAATGTAAAACCTGAGTTTGAGTTCTAACTACAGAGAGAAGCTAGTGGAGAGTTTTAAGCAGGGTGGTGACATGATTGAGTAGATTGTTGGGGGCAGGAGGAGACCATGATGGTAATATAGGGAATAGTGATAGTGGCTTGGTCCTAAGTTGATTTTCTTGATTCTCAAAGAGGATCTTCAATCCTATTCTCTGCCACTACCACCCACCCCCAACAACCACTCTAATATATTTACTATGTTCTTTTAAACACACACATACAAGTTCACACATGTACCAGTGTTTTACATGCTTGGATTTGCATGAATAGGATTTTTTTCTAGATCACATTTTGGTTTAGTTAAGAGTCCATCACTGTTTTTAAGAATCATCTATGTGCTACCCACACATCTTTGTTCATCACTTAGAACTCCCATATAGGACCTCAAAATGTGAATTCATTACCTGTAATGATTAATGCTGCCTCCAACTCTTTACTGCTACAAATAACAACAATGACTACTCTTGTTCATCACTCTTCAGGCTCATAAGACCTGCTTGGAACATATGCCCAGAAGCAGAACTAGGTAAAAGACATAAACAGGCAATTTCCAGAAGAAGATAGGTAGTATTTTTATTATTGCTTTTTTGAGTTAAAATTACTAAACACCTAGTTCCCATTAAGAAATAAGTATTCAACACTCAGCAATGTAGCTCTTCTTAGCTCTCCTAGGTGCTAGAGCTATAACAATGAGCCACTCAGACATGGCCCATGCCTTTACAGAATTTAAGGTGCAGCCAGAGTACTTGATCATTTCTGCCCTGCCAGGACCTAGCTTTGTGTCTGACTTACTCTAGGAGCTCAGTACATATCTGCTGAACAAGTGAATGTTATACTTAACATCCTATTAACCATCCTATTGCTTTCCAATCTTACCATAAGTGGCTCAGCTCTCAGCCCCTAGGATGGTTTCCCAGGCAAGGCTGGTGCTTTTTGTTCCGCACCTTGTTCTTAGACTCTAGGATGAACCTAACTCCCCCATAAAAGTTATTTGTAACTAGCATTCATTCATTAACTCCCAAGCACTTGGCTAAGTTGATTTATCTTCCAATTTTCATTTGATGATGAAGGCACTACATGATTATTTTGCTTAGTTTACAAATGGAGAAACTGATCTCAGAGCTGTTATGAAGCTGCCTATTTCTGAGGTGCAGGTTAGAATCTATCACAGGTCACTTTTGCTCTAGGGCTCGTGTCATGTCCTCTATAACACAGTAGTATGTCTGGCTGGGTGAGTAGCATTTACCTCAATGGTGATGCCTAGCACCTTGCATATACATATTATATTCTTGGCAGACACCTGCTAAAGGTAGAAGGCATTTTTATAATTATTTGTGAAAGCATTGATTTCCACTTCATGGTTTATAGAAAATTAAAAATCACCAACACAGGATCTCCTTGCCCTTCCACAGCTCAGTTCTCAGCAAGCAGAAAGAGCTCATTAGAATGGAAACCCAACCTTTGCCTTGGCCCCTCCCAGAAACCTCAGCCAGTCCCCTTCCAAATAATTCGTTCAGGGTTGAAAAGATTTATAGCATCCTTTAGCTGCTGACGATGTTTCCCTATTGATCCTGCTTCCGGAGTTCTGCTCAGGGGACAGGGAGTGACCAAAATGCTAAATTTTTACCAGGCTCACTGCAAAATCAGCCAGACAGCCTAGGCCTCCTTTGGGACCCAGAGCTGAAGGCAGAGAGCCACTGAGTCACACACTTCCTCTTCATCCACACTAGGCAAATGTTCCCCTTTCCTCCAGTCATGCCTCAAGAGCCAGTTTCCAAATTTAATCCAAGGTCTTTGTCTAGAGGTTTCAATCTTCCCTTTTTTTCTAAGGTACTCACTCTACCACAGCCCGACAATACCATCCTACCCCATTCCTGTTTTCCCCTTCACACTGCTGACTTGGATTGGTCTAAAACATGTTTATTTTCTCTATCAGTCTTTAAACTCTCTGGAGTTCAGAGACTGTATAGCTCCAATACCTAGAATACAGTCTGATGTTGAAAATGTTGCATTAAAGTAAAAAATATACCTGTCAATTTTCACAGCAGGAGTCAAGACTATGAGAAGATACTATGCAGTGGATAAGTTATAAATGCCAAACTTTAGTTTTTAGACTCTGGAAGGAAGGAACATCATTTGTTTCATGTTTAAGTAGAAGAGACCTTATTCATGGACAAAAACTGGATCAGCAATGGCAAAGCATATGTGTGTAGACCATTCATCCTGTTAATCACATCCATGACAGACATCATTAATTGCTCAGGCTGTTCTACTTCACTGAGCATTTCAGGCAGCCATCACTAGCCACGGAATGAGACTTGTGGCTAAACCTCAGCTAGGAGCAATACACCGTGAATAACACAAGCCATGGTTTTTCACAGTCTCATTGAAAAGAAAATGGTTTTACATTTAGCATCATGGTTTCCTATGATCATCCATCATAGTTGATTCATTCATTTAACAAAAATTTATTGAGCATCTATTATGGACCCAGCAACTACTATATGCCCAGATAAATAAAGTATGGTCTCTGCCTTCAAGGGGTTTCTGGTTTAATGTGGAAACAATGTGATATGTTGCCTGACAAGGGAAATATAGGAATATTTTCCTGAGAGAATACACAGGAAACCCTCCAGAAGTCTAGGAAGTATCCAGAGAAAGAGTACTCTATCAGTTTCCTGATACTGCTTTAACTAATCACCACAAAATGGTGGCTTGAAACAACAAAAATGTATTTTCTCACAGTTCTAGACAGACCAGGATTCCCAAATCTGTATCACTTGGCTTAAAAATCAAGGTGTCACATGTTACTCCAGAGGCACCTGCACACCCATGTTTATTGCGGCACTATTCACAATAGCCAAGTTATAGAAACAGCCAAGATGCCCCACCACTGAAGAATGGATTAAGAAAATGTGGTATCTCTACACAATGGAATTTTATGCAGCCATGAAGAAGAATGAAATGTTATCATTCGCTGGTAAATGGATGGAATTGGAGAACATCATTCTGAGTGAGGTTAGCCTGGCCCAAAAGACCAAAAATCGTATGTTCTCCCTCATATGCGGACATTAGATCAAGGGCAAACACAACAAGGGGATTGGACTTTGAGCACATGATAAAAGCAAGAGCGCACAAGGGAGGGGTGAGGATAGGTAAGGCACCTAAAAAATTAGCTAGCATTTGTTGCCCTTAACGCAGAGAAACTAAAGCAGATACCTTAAAAGCAACTGAGGCCAATAGGAAAAGGGGACCAGGAACTAGAGAAAAGGTTAGATCAAAAATAATTAACATAGAAGGTAACACACACGCACAGAAAATCAATGTGAGTCAATGCCCTGTATAGCTATCCTTATCTCAACCAGCAAAAACCCTTGTTTCTTCCTATTATTGCTTATACTCTCTCTACAACAAAATTAGAAATAAGGGGAAAATAGTTTCTGCTGGGTATTGAGAGGGTAGGGGGGAGAGGGAGGGGGCGGAGTGGGTGATAAGGGAGGGGGTGGGGGCAGAGGGGAGAAATGACCCAAGCCTTGTATGCACATATGAATAATAAAAGAAAAAAAAATAAATAAATACACAAACTATAAAAAAAAAAAAATCAAGATGTCAGTGAAGGCCACACTCATTCAGGAGGCTTTAAGAGGGAATCTGCTCCTTGCCACCTTCAGCTGATTGTATTCCATGCCCAGGTGGTTGACCCTGGAAAATCATTCCATCACGAGATCCTTAATCACACATACAGTTTCCTTTTCTCTATGTAAGGTAATATTTATAGCTTTCCAGGAGTTAAAATGTGGATAAATATGGGTAGAGGACCATTATTTAGTTTCCCATAGGTATTTAGCAATAAAACCTGGTCCTGGCTCATTGTATGCACTAAGTAAATGTTACACGAATGGGTAAATTTGCATGTAACCTGAGAACAGAACGATGAGTGGATAGTGAGTCACATACTACTGGTATAGAGAGTACATGGGAAAGGAATCACAGAGAGAAATCATAAGCTAGAGAGGAAGCAGGAAGACCAAAGTTGGAGGTATTAGATTCAACTGAACACCAAAGTGGAGCAGGAAGAAGAGGTTAGGATAGGAATAGTGGTGGGCAACAACAAAGATAGCAAGGCACATAGTTGACTCTCAATGAATATTTGTTAAAAGCTCAGAAGCTCTAAGTTAGTTGGTTCATTATGTTTTCCCTTTTGCTTGGGCAAGGACAATGAAAAGGACATTGCAATGATGCAAACTGGCTGTTACTTGGCCTCATAGTTTCCCAGAGAGAAACAAGTTCTTGGATGTCCACAATTTCCTTCTTTGACTGCCTTCTTTGCCATCTTTTACTCACTTTTCTGTTCTCAGCTTCACTATCATCCCTACAGAGCCCAGGGTAACCACTGAGAGACAGGAAACAGTAATGAGGCCAGATGGTAAGATAAATGATGCTACAGTTGGAGCTCCACCAGAACAAGAAGCTCCATGGACAGGATTTTTTTCTGTTGGCCATTTTGTTCATTGCTGTGTCATTAGAGTTAAAACAGTGCCTGGTACATAGACGTTCAATGAATATTTACTAAAGTAATCAATGCACAAAGCCAGACTTTCACATTTGAGCCCTAGTTATGCCATCACTAGCTCTATGTTAGTAAATTACTTAAATTCTCTGTGTTTCAGTATCCTTATTTATAAGAATCAGAAAACTGATACCTGCCTTCCAGGATTCTGTGGAGTAGAAGATAGGCAAAACATTTAGAATTGGGCCTCGCGCAGAGATGTTTTCCAAGTATATACTGCAGAGGTACACAGAAGTTTCCCCAAAACTTGATATATGTATATATATATGTATATATTTCATTTTAAAATGTATTCTGAACTATTTTTAAAACTGTAATTTGTAAAAGGATACACAAAGAGTCCAAAATCAGCTTTAATACACAACAAAATGCCAATGCTTCAACTTACCTTCTCATTGACTTTAAAATCAGAAAACAATCTGATCTAAATTTTTAATATAAAACTATGCTAGCAAATTCACCATCCTTTGCCTATGATAGGGTTTTAAGGGGAGATTTACTTGAAAGTGGGACATACCCTGGGATCACTCTATCTAACCTGATTACCACAACGATAGGATTTGATGCCACACGTTTCCAAGCATATGCAAAAAGGACAAACAAAGTTAACCTTATTTGAAGAAATAAAGCTGTTTCAGCTGAAGGGGGCAGGGGAGAGAGAGAGAAAGTGAACAGGCAAAACATTAATAACCACTACTGCAGTTATTAAATGTGAGGCACCAAGATGGTATCAGTCTTCATCTCTGCTTGCTCAGTGGACAGAAAGTTGAACCATAAATGACTAAATATTCAGATGTTCTTTTATAAAAAATAGGTTGGCTGGTTCGCTCAAGCTGTTTTTGTTCATTCTATTCAGCAATAAGAATTAACAACCTATGGTGTTACAAGTACCAGGCTGCGTTGAAGCTATAATGGTGATGGGAGCAAGATAGAAAAGTTTCCACCAACATTGAGCATAGGGGTCTTGGAAAAGAAAAATGTTAAACACAAAGAGGAATTAAGAAATTATATGATAAAGGAACTACTCCACCATAAGAGCCAAGTCTTATGGCTCATTTAGATCTAGAAAAGATTTCCTTGGATTTTCCAGATGAAGAGAGGCTTCAGCTGAGATCTGAAAAATAAATAAGAGGAGTTGGTTTAATGAGTAGAAAATGCACGGAGGTCAGGGACAGAACAATTTCCCAACGGAGAGAAGGGAATGCATAAAGGCATAGAAACTAGAGAGAGCGTACCACATGTGTAGAACTGAAAGAAATTTAATATGGTGAGACCATTGACTTGGGATTTTCACCACAATAGCCCTTACTTTTGAAACATGCTCACTGATATGTCACTAAATCTCAATGTCTTCCTTGGGTTCTTTCTTTTCTCCCTTCCTTTCTTCCTTTTCTTTTCTTTCTTCCTTTCCTTTCTTTCTTTCTTTTTCTTTTCCTCTTTTCCTCCCCTCCCATCTTCTCTCTCTCTCTCTCTCTCTCTCTCTCTCTCTGTCTCTCTCCCTCCCTCTCTCTCCTCTCCTCTCCCCCTTTATTTTAACTCTCTTTTTGATTATTGCCTGCTCCATTACAATATCCACTTTTCCAGATGGTCACTACTCTTTGCCATATGTCTAACGTACCTTCAATGTTTTGATCTTCTCCAGCGTCCCTGACACAGCTTTCTCATCTTTGTATAAATGACACCTTCCTGTCTGGTGGCTGCCCCAAAGCTTTTCTCATGTACCTTTCTTGGGACTCAGGTTTCACACCCACAGATAGCAATCTTCAAAGAAAGATTGGCCCTGTGTAATAAACTCTCCAGCCTAGGTTTTGCAAAATGAAATGTCTTTGATCCCTCTCTAGTTGCCCCTTGGAATGAAACAACTCTTTGAAGTAAGATCAGAATACCCAGAAATGCCAAAACAGGACCAGGAGAGTTACAGGTTAAGACAAAGATGGTACTACATGCAAATTATTTTGCTAAAAGTTGGATTTGGGGAGATTTCTCATGTTTAGGCTGTGAAACTTAACATCATAAACTAGATGATAATTCAAGATGAAAGATCTTCTCCCACTATGCTGGCTGTATGCACCAGGATGGCAGTCCAAAACCATTATACATTTTCCCTCTAAGAACTTTCCAGAATATGGTCCAGATGCCATACAAATCACTATTTAGACTCGTTTTGCACAGTCTACAAATTCACACTATCTGCCTTCTAGAATTATACCTAGAAACATACTTGTCTTGCCATTATAAGTTATGCAACCTGTGCGCAAACAACAGCACCTTCTGATCTCCAACTCAATAACACTGAAGCCACATGATCAACACCATGAAGGAAGGGAATCCAAAAATGCCAAGTTTACTTTGTAATTTATCTACCAGGCAGGGATGGTTACGGTTTGCTCTGGTGCCTGGAAAGTGGCCTCGAAATAATTCAGTACACACTGTTTTCTCACTCCATCAGCTAGCTACATGTGCTAAAGAGCAGTTAAATTCTATCATACAGAGGAAGACCATAGCCAGTCTCCAAGAGGAAGTGTGATTACCCTGCGCTCAATTCTATCACTTCAAGTTGCCAGTAGGTGGCAGAAATTCAAAAATATTTTAAAACTCTGCTTTCTTTTAAGTTAGGTCCAAATGTATCAAATACAGTCTTTGATAATCTTGTCACATCTGTATGAGATTAGAAGTGGTACAGAAATGTTTGTGGTGGTGATGGATAACCAACTTGGATTTACCATGTTTTTAAGTAATTTTGGCAATTTCCCTGAAGTGTGTGAAAAAAAACCTGTGGTACAAAGCATTTGATTCATTGTATTATTTTTATAACTCATCATAAGGAATTCTTCTAAATTGTGTGGATTTTACTGTCTTGCCATCTCTTTGGTCCTGAGTCTTTTTATTGTATGTCTATACTCACGATCCTTGGATTTTGAATAATTGTAGTTCTAACTTTTCCAAAGAAGATGAAGGTGGCAGTGTCTGATGAACATTCACTGTCTTTCTAGAAGTCTACAAAGATAGATGTCTAATAGGTGTTAAGATTTGTTTAACCCCTAAAAGAAGGTTTTCAAAAATAAATTTTTAGCATAAATTCAGTGGGCAAAGCTATATGGAAATGAGAGTTGGGGATATAATGAAATAAGATGTCAAGTTATAAAGAGAAAAAATATGAAGTAAATATTGCAAATTAAGATGTGCAATGAGTTATAGGCTTACAAGATGGACTGTTCTAAAGCAACAGGAACCATATAACATAGAAGACATAGTAAAAGAAGAATGACATTACGTCATTTGTGGGAAAATGGATGGAACTAGAGAGCATTATGTTAAGTGAAAACAGCCAGACTGAGAAGGACAAATGTCAGGTTCTCTCATATGCAGTATCAAGTCTTTAAAAATGAATAACAAGAATGTAAAACAGGCTCTATTTGGGGGTACCAATGGGAGGAGAAGGGCAAAAGAGAGGGTGAAAGGAAGATGAATAAAGAACTACGAAACCTGTTGAAATTGTTTTGAGAAGGGGGGAGAGGGAAAAGGGGCAGGATAAAGGAGGCCAATTTGATCAAGGTACATTGTATGCATGAATGGAAGTGTCAGGATAAAATCCCTTTGAACATATAATATATGCTAACTTAAAAGGTTTTCTTTCTGATAGAACCTAGAAGAAAAACCAAGTGTCTGTATAGCTCATTGTTTTTGAAAAAAAAAATCAAGCAATACTCAGAAGTATTTAGAGGTTTGAGAAGATAAACAGGTTCTGTGAGCAACTTTCAAATTCTTCAGAAAAGACTGCAGAGAAATTCAAAGAATTTTGGTTACTAAGGATTACTTTCTAGTAAAACTAGAGAATTAATCCATAGCCTAAAAGAAAAGATTATTAGCTCTTTTGTTCCCTCCCAATACATACAGAGGCAAAACCCAACCAAATTTCATTTGAAATAGATACTGAATTTCCCTCCATCAGCTATGGTGAGATCTTCCTGAAACCAGCTTCCCAACTTGGTGATTGTGGCCCTGGTGGTCTGCCAATAACCATACCAGTTGGTCATTGTGGTTGTTCTTTGGGTTTGGAAGCATAGAATTGGGTAGGTGGAAACTAGTCCCAAATTGCACTATGTTGGTCGTTACTCATACTCCGGGATAATTGTTTTCAAAATATGGTTTCTGAAGAACAGCAACAGCACCTGAGAATTTGTTAGAAATGCTAATTTAATTTTTGAAAATTTGTATTATTATTTGTTGATAAGTTACAATTACATATTTATGGGGTATAAAGTATTGTTATATGTATACAATGTGGAGTGATGTAATCCAGCCAATTAGGATATCTATCACTTCAAATACATATCCTTTATTCCTCCTGACTAACTAAACCTCTGTATCCTTTAACCAACACTGCCCTATTCCCCCCACCCTTCAGCCTCTGGTAACCACCATTCTACTCTCTGCTAGTAGGAGTTTGATTGTGTTAGGTTCTGTGTGTAAGTGAGAGCATGCAGGATTTGTCTTTCTGTATTTGGCTTATTTTATGAAGCATAATGGCCTTTAGATTCATCCATGTTGTCAAAAGTGAAAGAACTTCCTTCTTTAAGAATAAAGAGCAGTCAATTTTGTGTGTGTATGTGTAAGCACATTTTCTTTACTGATTATCTATTGATGGAGATGTAGGTTGATTCCATAACTTATCTCTACTAAAAAATGCTATAATGAATGTGGAAATTCAGATGTGGCTTCAAAATACTGACTTCAAATCCTTTGGCTATATATCTATAAGTAGGATTACTGGGCCATTGGTTGTTCTAATTTTAGTTTCTTGAGGAACTTCCACACCATTTTCCATGATGGCTGTACTAATGCACTATTATGTGCTAATTTACATTCCCACTAACTATGCAAGGGTTCTCTTTTGCACACCTCCTGGTCAACACTTATTATCTTTTGTCTTTTTGACAATGGCTATCATAATAAGTTAAGGATATACTTAATTATGGTTTTAATTTTCAAGAAATACAAATTCTTGGGCCACTTTTTAGACCCACTGGATCAGAAATTCTGGGGTAAGGCTCAACAATCAATCACCATCCACATGCTTCTGATACACACTCAGGTTTGAGTCTTTGATGGAGTGAGACTCACTGTGTTCAAGATTCAGAGGTTTCTCCTGGGAGTTATGAAATGCACCCCTAAATACCAAAGGTGAGCACAAAGAAGCAATATCTTGGGACTTCTTTGAACATTCTAGAAATAAGAAAAATATTTCTTTTATTCTGTGAGTTGAATTATTTTTCCATGAGCGATTTTCACTTTATGAAAATCAGTGTAGTGTACCTAAAGAGAATAATCTCTAACTCACTTTTCAACTGTGTCTCTTTGGGCAAATTATTTACTTTACCCGTGCCTTAATTTCTACATTGATAAAGTGGACGGAATATGAATTCTGTCCTCTGGAACTATAAAGGTTAGATGAGGTAATTGTGAAAAACAGAAAAATGGTGCTTGATATGTTTTTATTGTATACACTGAATGTTATAAATTATCATTTTACGGCCCTTCAAAATCAACCTCACTTGTCACTTAAGTTGAGCTCTGTTTACTTCCATCGTCCTAAGTTGCTCACTCCTTTATTTGAGCAATAATAAGATTTAGCATATATACATTGCTTTGCAATTTATCTGTTCTCTTAACAGATTGTTTACTTTTCTAGAGGAGGGATTTCACCTAATTTATCTTTCTTCTGCCTAGTAGGTATTCAATACCTACACAACTGAATACTTACAAAAGTAGGTATTCAACAAATATGGTTGAAAAAGGGAAGCAACTTGTGTTAGTATTTTTATCACTGTGACAAAATACCTGACATAGCATAAGGGAGGAAGGATTTATTTTGGCTTGTGCTTTTAGTGGTTTCAACTCAAGGTCATCTGTATCCATCCCTTTGGATCTGAGGCAAGTCAGAATATCATATGACTGAGCCAGTGGTGGCCAGAAAGCAGAAGGTGGGGGGGATGCATACCACCTCCCAATACCACCACCCACTGGGAACCAAGCCTTCAACACAGAAGCTTGTGGGGACATTCCATATTTGAACTATATAATATAATATGATGTTGACTCAGGAGGCCACCATGTCCTAAGATTCTTCTAGGCAGCTGAGAACATTTTATAGAAACATTCTAAGGTAAATTGGTATTTCACCATTTGTAAAAAACAAAGCATATCTTCTCTCTCTCTCTCTCTCTCTCTCTCTCTCTCTCTCTTCTCCTGAGCTCAAGGAGCTTCCTCAGATATGATATGGCTGGTCAATTCAATACTTCAAATGATAGAAGGTAGTTCAGCAATGAAGACAAGCAAAGCTGAATCCTGATATTACAATGAGATATAAGAACTTTGTCTCTTCTTTTGCCTCTGCTTTTCCCTCCATAGGTTTTTATTCTCAGACAACTGTCTTCATACTCTAGCTCCAGTCTCTCAAATGTGTTTTTAGACCACATTCTACTGTCTTATTAAGACCAGCAGAAAAAAATAATTTCTTGTTCTCAAGATTTCTAGTGAAGTCCCTGATCATCCTCTCTGGGCATAGCTTAACTTAGCTACCCATTCCTGAATCAATCCCTGTGGCCAGAAGGATGGAACATTCTGAGTGGACAGCCTGGGTCATGTCCACCCTCCTAATGGAAGAAGAGTGGCTCTTTAATTGGAACTCATGATGTTATTACTAGGAAAAAAGGAGAGATTCCAGGTAGGGAAGAGCAGCAGATGTCGTTTGTAGGCATTATACTCAGTATTTTGCAAATTCTTGATTATTTTGTAAAACAAAGTTGAACTAACAAATAGTCACTGAGCCTAAGACATACAGCTGGAAATGGCAATGAGGCAGAACAAAAAGGGCATATACAGCAATATTACACAGAGTATTTTTCCCTTAAGGAAGGTTCCTTTCCACAGCAGAAAGAATCTTGTCTTTGTGTCTGATAGAAGGTAAAGGTGAGGACAACCAGCCTCTGACACTCCCAGCTAAGCAACCCAACTAAAGCTGCTTAACTTTTCCCTCCTACAGAATGAGAACTAAGACCACCATTAGTGTCTACCTCAAAGGTTCTTCTGGGATGGTTGGAGATAATCTTTGAAATTTCAGGTGTTTAGAATAGGAACTGGCACTTGGTAAGTGTTTAATAAATGTGAACTAATATTAGTATCCATAGTATTAATGATTCACTTTTATGAACCTCAAATTCTTCCTCTAAAAAATGATGACAATATTCTCTACCCCACGATTTCTAACAACATTAAATGAAATAGCATCCTAAAGTGCCTGAATATAGTTGTGTGATGAATTTCTTCTTTCTCTGCTACCAGTTCCCACTTTTCTCCTATCTCTCCAGAGTTGTATTCCTAGTGAAAATGCAAATGGAATAAGACATTGAATCTTGTCTGAAATAAGGACAGCTATAGTGGCCATGTGCCTAAGCAAATGATTTTTCTACTCATGACTTGGAATTTCCCAGCTATGATGTTAAAGTTCCCTTCTTCTTGGTGAAATAGAAACCTCAGGAACAGAAGTAAAGTATATGGTGGGTAAAGTGCTATCTTTGCTTCCATCTCTTCTTTATACCCAGGATTATTTATGTATTATGCACACATGAAATAGGAAGTTCTCTGCCTTAGCACTCATCACCCAGCACCACTTTCAAGAAGCTAGTTCTATTGCATTTGCCACTGTATAACTAAATAATATGTTTCTGGTTTTATTTTCTAATTTTATTTTTAATGATAATGTATCATAGGGTAGTTCTAATTTGGTTAAATCTGTTTGGTGTCTTGGAGGCTTCCTATACCTGAATGGTCATAGCTTTCTCTAGATTTGGGAAATTTACTGTTATTATTTTGTTGAATATATTATGAATCCCTTTTGCTTGCACCTGTTCTCCTTCTTCAATGCCTATGATTCTCAGGTTTGGTCTTTTGATGGAGTTGGTGAGTTCTTGCATATTCCTTTCACAGGTCTTGAGTTGTTTGACTAATAGCTCTTCAGTTTTTCCTTTAATTTCCATTTTATCTTCAAGTTCTGAGATTCTGTCTTCTGCTTGTTCTAGTCTGCTGGAGTGGTCTTCCATTGTGTTTTGTATTTCTGTTTCACTCTTTTTGCTGAGGTTTTCCATATCATGGTTCACTTCCTCTTTAATATTGTCAATTTTCATCTTTAATTCATTTATCTCTCTATTTATAGTGTTCTCCATTTCAATTTGGTATTTATTTAGGGCTCCTATGAGTTCATTTATTTGTTTCTGTGTCTTCTCATATTATTTATTTTTGGTGTCTTGGAATTTATTTTCTTGAGTGCCTCCTGTACATTTTGGTTGTCCATGTCTAGTAACATCTCCATGAAATTCTTAGTGATTATTTGCAGGATTTCTTCTTTGAGGTTGTGCTTGTAGGCATCATTGGGTTCCTTGGCATCACTTATCTTTGTTTTGTTGGATTCTGCAACTGGGTACTGTTTTCTTCGTTTTTATTTTTTGGGGGAGAATGGTTTTCATCCCTTTTTTGTCTTTCCATTGCTCGACTTGGTACTATGTAACTATGTTCTTGTTAGGCTATTGGTGGTTTCAGTCACCTGTTTTCTTTCCCTTAGTTTAATTTTGTTTTGTGTGTGTATTGGATTTTTAGCTTAGTGTATGTATGCTATTTCTGTTCCTAGTCCAGATGTAATTTAGTATTAACTAACTCAAAATAGTAAAACTAACAAAACAAAATAAAACAACAAAAAACCAAAGAAATCAACACAGAGAGATGAACAAACAAACAAGAAACAAAACAAACACACAAAAACCCTTCCATGTTCAGGAACAATAAAATTTCAATCTTAGTAGTTCTGGTGTTTCTCCTTCAGCATCCAGCTCTGGTGTTCGTATTTAAGCAGAGGCTCTGTCTTAGTCTCACCAGGTGGTTGGGGAGTCTCACCAGTTTTTCTTCTTTCAGTGGCAGCTGCTTGGTCAACTCCTCCCTCAGCGAGGGTGGCAGTTTAAATTTGAGTGCTGTCCTCAGGTTCCGGAGATCAGCCTTGCAGCCCACCAGCTGTCCTGCTTTGGAGTTGGGTTTTCACTGTGTTGGTTTATTGGGGGATTGTTTCTTTGCCTCACCCCCTTTCTCTGGGGCAAGGTCAGTGATCTGTTAGCCAGCTCCCTGCTCTCAGCATGCTGTGATGGTTTGCTGATTGTTTTTCAATTCTGCAGTGTCATTTGACTTTGAATGTTGCTCACTGACTCAGGAGATGAGCTTTGTGGACCACTACCTGTCCTATTTCAGGCAGCGGCTTATCACTGGCCAGCTGTCAGCCCTTCTGACTTTTTAGCCTTTGTTTACTGATAGTTTGTGTGGAGATCAGCTCCTTGCTCCTCCCCAATTCTCTGGTGTGCTTACAGCAGCCTGCCCCCTCTGCTGTGTGTTAGTTTTCAGTTTCTTATTTATTGTTCAGTTTTGTTTTTGTTTTTGTTTTTGCAAGACAGGGGTTCAGTCTGCCCAGGGGGCTATGCTGGTTTATTCCAGGGGTGGCTGGCGGAATACCACGTGACACTTGGTGGCTCACCTGTTGGTCTGCTGAATGTCTCCCAAGTAGGTTTGGAGCCAGTGTCTGGCAGTGTGGGAGCCCTCCTGTTTTCTCAGTGTAACGTGGCATGGAGAAGCTTTCCAAAGGCTATGGGTTCAGGGTGTCAAAGTTTTGATTCTTCTTTGTGCTTTATTTCCTACAAGTGTGGCTCCAGCATCTCAGCAAGATTTTTGATTTATGGAGCTCACGCTGTCTGCTTCTGTGCCCTAGTCACCATCTTCACCAAGATTTCTTATTTCAACTCTCTAGTTTTCTTTTTCAAGTTTACTTATTACTTACTGGCTTTCTACTATGAAAGATAAGGATTTTTACCATTGTTCTTCTCTTGCCCTACTACCCTGGCACATACCATCCTTTGTCCCTCATCTTCATCTTCCACATACCACAAGTTTTGGCTACATGAATATTAATCAAAGGTGAACAACATGGTCTCTTAGGATTGTATTTTTTACTTTGTGTAACAGGTGTCAGAAAAAATATAAAAAGCTTTCAAATGGGCAACACAAGATTAGCAGTTAGTTCACCCATCCAAGGTCCTTGCCTTTAACCTATTTACTGATTCTATAAATTATAGATAATTAATAATGCAAATTATCATTATCCATAATGATTCAAATTGTGGTAGGTAGAATTCTAAAATGACTTTCCTATGACCCACATCATAGGGTATTCTCCACCCCTTAAGTGTGGGCAGAACTTGTAAACACAATAAGATACCATTCTTGTGATTATGTTATATTCTAGGGCAAAAGGGAGATTATCCCAGTGGGCCTAGTTTGATCACATAAAACCCTAATCACATGAGCTCTTTAAAGTAAAGGGTTTTCTCTAGCTGGTGGCAGAAGAGGAAATCAGAGATTTTTCAAAGAGCCAAAAGGATATGACTCTCAGTTTCTGGCTTCAAAGATGAATGGGCTCTGTACAAAGACCAGAGAGGGATTTCTAGGAGGTGACAACAATCCCAGCTGACAGTGAGCAAGAGAAACACTATGTTTAGTCCTACTCTTACATGGAACTGAATTTGGCCAGCAACCTGAGCAAGCCCAGATACACCTGCTGATGTTCATCTTCAGTCTCATGAGATGATAGACAGCTCAGCTGAGCTCTCTAAATGTGTATTGTTTTAAGTTATGAAATTTGTAGTAATTTTTCACACAGCAAAAGAAACCTAAGACAAGTGATTATTGCCCTGTGAACACACCATTTTGTTTCTGCTTATAAATTGAATTCAGAATTCATTGTTCTCTGTGTATGATTCTGCCCTTTGCATTTACTTTTCACACTGGTTATATCATTTTACTGGTTCCCTCATAAAGAGAGGAGTTAAATCAATACCTGATGCATGTTCATTTTGTATTTATACTATAGTCACATTTTTATCCTTTTAAAAATTGTCCTTTAACATTGGAATGAACAATTGGTTTTTGCTACTTTAGTTACATTTTTTTCTATGCACCTGTTATTTATTCAGTCTCAAATTTTCTTTCTGAAACTTCACTCAGTATAGTAAGTCCATGGGGTAGTTTACCCATTATTACCTTTTCCCCTGGAGGCCTCAATCCTGGCACTCCAATTGAAAATGGATGCCCTCTAAGATGCTGCAATGCTATCATACTGGAACTTATTACCAATCTAAATTTCCTTTATGTCTCTGTTTTTTAAATCCTATTTCTTGGATTCTTTGTTTGATAACATCTTCATTTTGCAGGAGATCATCCTTCAGTAGCTTCCTCAAAAAGACATATGAAAGATGCACTTTGGAAGTCTTATATGCTTAAACAGATTTTTCTTCTACTTTTGTTTGACTATAAAAATAACTTTGTATTGAAAATCACATTCCCTTGGAATTTTGAAGGCATTGTATGTTTGTTTTTTAACTTTTATGGCTATTCTAAGAAGCCTTATACTATTATGAATCCAACTCTTTGTATATGACTTGTTCCTATTGTCTTCTTTCCTCAAACTTAAAGATTTTTAGAATCGTATTTTGGTCTGGGAAATAATGGAATTTTATAATAATGTGGCCTGGCAGGGGTCATTTTAAATTCAAAGTATTTGCTAATAGATGAATCTTTCAATATATAAACCAAGCTTTACCATCCTTGACCCTATATGGCAAGCAATATAACTAACCCTTTTCTCCTTCCTAAAATACTCCTGTATTTGATTTGGCTAATGTCTCTCCTTTTAGCTTTCCCCCTAACTCTCTATGGTTCCAATTTCTTTTGATACTGATACTCTAAATGGTGATTCTGGGCTGGCCATTTTCCGTTATCTTCAGCATTTTTCTATATAATACTGTCAGTATGCTAACTATGCCCAAATATACAACTCCAGCATACTTCAGCTTCAAATCATATGTGCAATAACCTGCTTGATTGACACTGTATCTTTCAAGCTTAATTGTCCCCCTCCTCCTGTGACCAGCTATAGGATCTAGAAACCAAGAATTCAATTCCTCTCTCACCATGATTGTATGTGATCCAACTCATGCCACTTCTATCTGCAAAAGCATCTTTTGAATCCATTTTTTCTCTCAGTCTCCATGGCCACCCACCCTCACTGCTTTCCTGATGCCTGCAATTCCTCCCAATTAATCTTGTCACATGTACCTTTTCTCTAACTCATCCATTTTCCAAACAGTAATTTGAGTAATCAGGTTTTAAGATATAAATTTAATCATTAGTTTTCTAACTACAATTCCTCAATAGTTTCCAAATTTACCTACATTAAAATAGAATATTCTTAAGGGACCTACAAGACTCAAATGTTCTGCCCCCTGCCTACCTCTCCAGAATCACTCTGCCACTCTCTCCCTACTCAGTTGCTCCACTCACACTGCTTTTGTTCAGTGTGGCAAAAATGTCAAAGTTCTATCTCAGATCCTTTTTCCTGGAATGTTTCCATTTCTCCTTTTGCATGCCTCCTACTATGCTTATCAAAAAGGTCCTCTTATTCCCTTTCCTTTACAACACCAACCAACATTTTGTAGAACTGTGTAATTTATTTGTTTTCTGATTTTCTTTTCTACTAGGTTGCAGATTTTGTAAAGGTAAGGACTGTGTCTGGTTTACCACTATTGCCAGCACCTATCATCTATTGAATGAATGATTACTCTTGTGAAATTTTAGTAACCTGAGTTCAGTCCTCACCCTTCTACTTTATTAATTGTGCAGTCTTGGGCAAGTTACCTAACATTTGGTAGTCTTAGTTTGCCTAACTGTAAAATGAAGATAACAGTACTTACTTTATGGTGCTGTTGTGAAAAATTAAAAAAGAGAATCCTTGGGAAGCACTTTACATAATGTCTGCCACATAGTAAGCACTGAGTAATTTTAGGCAATGATAATATGGATGAGGAGAGTTTCTAATTTGATCCAAGGTCAAATAAATTATCGTGATCATTTTTACATACAGTTACATAAACTTCTATTTATTGTTTATGATGACAATCTTAAGTAGTTGGCTGTACTACCAACTATGTTCTACAAATAGATGAATACAGAACACATTGCTGTTGTTTACCCAAGATTTATTACTTCTCTTCCTTCTTACTAACAGAACATCTCTCCCACCCCAACCCATTCTTAGAGATTCATCCCCTCTCCTCTACATAGCCATGTGCCTCAACGGCAATCTCCATTCCTAGCTTAACTGGGCTCAGATTTGTGGAACCACTCACAGGAATTCCCTGCCTTGTCAGTGACTGATCTTGCAGTGGGTATGTGACTTAGTTCTTGTCAATGAGATGAGCAGGGAACTCTGCTGGAGGTGGAATGGGACCTGGGAAAATATTTCTCCTTCAAGAGGACTACAAGAAGAAACCACCCCTCTCCTGCCTCTGGACCCCCATCTGTGGTATGCAACTCTATAATCATTTTGTGACTACAAGGGGAATGAGCTTTAGAAAGAAGTTGCTGAAAGTAGAGGTGGAAGATGGGTCTTCAGTGAAATCATGGAACTCCTATTATCCCATGCCTGAGACCAATGCCCCATGCTTAAGACCACTGCTATGAGTTGGATGTGTTTTGTTCTTGCTGAAACTCATCCTCCTTCCAGCTCCTGGCAGTAGGATGCAACTTCCCCTAATATTTAGGTCTATGTCAGGGTATAGTGCTACATACAGACCAAAACATCCCAACCAAAACCCAGTGACTAACTCTTTAGAAGCTGTCTGGCCAGAGAGCTACAGGACCTCTGATTGCCCTTCCAACTTTGAGATAACATAATGACACTTAGTCATTTACTAAACAAAAATTACTTGATGGGGTGAGGAGGAGGGAATTTGAAAACATTTTTGACAGTAAACAGAACTTCACATTTGAATTTTTGTAAGTGGGTGGGGTGATGTAAACTCACCACTCCCAGCTGCAGGACATGGCACAATGGCTCCAGTGAATGGGCTCTTGTTTCTACAACTTTATGCTCCCATTTGCTTTGCCAGATGGAAAACATCATGTGTTTTTCCTCTAGAGATAGGGGATCAATTCATTCCCTAAGTGTATGAAAAGAACATTTAATGCCTTGATTCTTTCGCCTGGTTTTGGATGAATTCTACCAGAATTCAGAGGTCTCAGGAAACACTGAAAGGGATGCAGGCTTCTCAGGCCCCATCTGGATAGGAACGAAACACAGGTCTGATCCCATCAGGCCAGAGAGCATTGCCATTAGAAGGGGTCTGAAGATTTTGTTGTCTAATGGGCATTTATCATGCAGTTTCTCTCTATATCCCAAGGCCTATGTTAGGCTTAGGGAATACTGGAGAAAAGGTATATGGCATTACATTTTATGGCAAGCTAGGTTCTAAGGTTAACATGGCAAAATTGCAAGTAGTCAAAAGTTATATTGAAAAAGTCCTTAAATAGTTGATGTACGACAATGCACATAGTTTTCTGTGTATAACCCTGAGTCTATTTATATATTTTTACGGGCACATATATATATATATATATATATATATATATATATATATATATATATAATGTATTTGATGATATACACTAGTATCTAATAAAGAAGTCAGCAATGTATGAGAAATATGTCTTGTTTAGAATAATACTCAGCAAGGCAAGAGAGGCCAGAGGAAGCTGAGGCTACAAATGGAACAGCAGATTCATGTCTCCCATGTTGGGCTCATGATATTAGTCTTTCCTTAAATGAAGCCTGTATAATTAACTGCACACATAGTCTCTACATTGGAAGACTAAGGTTTAGTCTCTGTTGTTTTTTAAATATAGAAACCTATGAGAGAGGCCAGAGAACTTGTTCAAAGTCACATTAATAGTTGACGGTAGTAGGAAAATTTTTCCATTTCACATTGAGATGGGATGGATATATATTTTCAATACCAGGAAGCTGGTGCACTTGTGCTAGAGGTTTACATACCTTCCCAGGTGTCTCAGTGCTAGGAAGTTGAGGTTTTTTGTGGGACACCATGGAAAAATCAATGTGTGAATCACAAAATGACTGAATGAATAGCATGCTGGCAAATCAGATCTGAAATGCACTGGCAAGTGCCAAAGGCTTAAGAAAAAGTCATTCCTGTCTGGCATGATAGTACATGCTATAATCCCAGCTACTCAGGAAGTAGAGACAGGACAATTGCAGTTCAAGGCTAGCCAGAGCAAAGTCAGTGTGAGACCCTATCTGAAAAACACACTAAAAGTAAAAGGACTGGGAGTGTGGCTAGTTGGTAGAGTGCTTACCTAGCAAACACAAGGCCCTGAGTTCAAATAAATACTGAAAAAAGTCATTCTTTCTTTTCTTTCTCTTTATATGCTCTGGCTCTTGAAGGGGCATTATAAGCAGAGGAATAGAGGCTAACTTTGATGGAGAGTCATGCTAAGGAATTTATCTTGGGTGAGATATGTTCACTTCAACAAAGTGAAAAATTGGGTCTAGCTGTCTGATGTCTTTATTTTCTGGGTCTAATAATGAGTTAAATGTACTAAAAAGTTCTAGGTAAGGTCACTAGACCCTTCCCTCTCCTTCCTCCACTGAAATCCTGTTAGGATCAGAAGAGAGAACAAACTTAGAACCTATTGTCTTTCATGTATTATATCCTTAACATTCAAAATAGAACAATAGATAATATTCAAATTAGTACCATTTTAATTTTTGCATTTATGCTTCTTTACAGTTTCCAATATGTTCAAGAAGAACTGGAGAACAAGAATTACCAAAAGACTTCTCTGAGACTCCTCCAAACTTATCTCACCTGGCCTTGTATGGACCACTGCAGAAGTCCTCAGCAAGTGTCCCCATACATCTTGCTTCCTGCAGCCCTATTCACCAGCAACCAGAGCACTCATTCCAAACCGGGTATGATGGTGCTGTCCAGTAAAATCTTAATGTGAGCCACCTGTGTCAGTTTACATATTCTAGCAGTCACATTAATAAAAAAACAAAAGAAACATGTGAAACTAGCTTTAATAATATAGCTCATAACACATTATATAGTCACAATATTATTAGCATGTAATGTAATGCAGCAGGTAATCTACGTAGAAAAATTATAAACGTTTGTATTTTATTTTTCATATTAAGTCTTTGAAATCCAGTATGTATTTATACTTATAACATACTTCAGTCATGGCTAGCAGTGTTTCAACTATAGATAGCCAGTGTGTTTTGTGACACTATAGTGGACAGGGCAGACATGACTGACCATGCCACTCCTTGCTCAAAAGCCCTTTGCAGGATTTTCCCACTGCAGGATTTTCTCCATCTATTGTGTATTTTTCATGCACAGAAGTTCCATGAAGGAACCCAAAGGTTTTGTCTCCAGCACATAGAACATTGCCTAGCATGTAGCAGAGACTCAACAAACACTTGTAGAAAGAGCTAATTATTGAATGGTGTGTATTTTATCTAATAATGAAAGAGAACAGAAAATGGTCCAGAAGTATATACATCAAAATGACAGCAATGAGTATTTGGGGAAAGGCTTGGTTGAAGGAAGCAAGTAATCATAAGAACCTTCATCTGTAGGGTCTGTGATTTGGATATGGTATCGAGTGTGTCCCTCAAGGTTTCATGTGTTGAAGATTAATGTCCATTATGATATATTAAGAAGATGGAAATTTAATCTGACTATGGTGTTTAGAGATAAGACCTTTATGAAATGATTAGGATTAAATAAGACCATTAGGTAGCAACCTGTGATTATTTCCTGAGGACTTTACAAGAAGAGACACATAAACATACCTACTCCCTGTCTTTTGCCATGTGGTGCCTTGTACCACCCTCAGGACTGTGTTAGCAAGAAGGCCATCACTGGATGTGGTCTTTTGACCAGAATTTCCAGAACTATGAGCCAAAAATAAGCTTAGTTTCTTTATAAAGTCATCCAGCCCTTGGTTTTGTATTGTAGCAACACAAAACAGACTAAAACATAGACTATGTATTGTTTTCACATCTTATATATGTTTTAATTTTTATATGTGTTTGGGTATTACTTGTATAATGAAAAACAAAACTATTTTTAAAATTTGAAAGAGAAGATAATGGTTGATTATGAACAGAAAAAGTAAAAGTAAATGTTCTAGAAGAATGAAGAAAGAAAAGATGCCTGGCACTGGTGGCTCACGCCTATAATACTAGCTACTTGGGAGTCTGAGATAGAGAGGACTGTGGTAAGAGGTCAGCCTGGGCAAATGGTTCAAAAGACCTCATCTCCAAAATAACCAGAGCAAAATAGACTGGAGGTGTGACTCAAGTGATAAGAGAGCCTGCTTTGCAAGCATAAAACCCAGAGATCAGAGTTCAAACCCTAGTCCAACCAGAAAGAAAGGAAAGAAGGAAGGAAGGAAGGAGAGAAAGGAAGGAAGGAAGGAAGGAAGAAAGAAAGGAAGAAAGAAAGAAAGAGAAAGAAAAGAACTCTTGTGGTATCATGAAAAGTTGTTATTTTAGAGTTCTGAAGATCAGAAATCTAAATGGGTCTCAAAAGTCTAAAATCAAGATGGTGGCAGTGTTGTGGTCCTTCTGCATGCAGGCTTTGGGAGAAAATTCGCTTGTTTGCCTTTTCTGGCTTCTAGAGACTGTCCACTTTCCTTGGCCTGTGGCTCCCTTCCATTTTCAAAACCAGCAGTAACATCAATGACTTCTGTTTGTGTCATTTCCATTTTCTGACTCTCCTTCCTCTTTCACTTAGGACCTTTGTGACTTCATTGAGCCTCTATGTAATCCAAGAAAATTGCATCGTCTCATGACTCCTAATCACACCTACAAAGTCTCTTTTCCAGGTAACATACTCAAAGGTTCTGAAGATTAGTATGTAGACTCTTTAGGAGCCATAATTCTGTCTGCTACTGTGATCTGATCAGACCCAGTGGACTGGCTGCTTGTGACATAGAGTTAGCCATGTATAACTTTAAGATATTGTCTGTAGACTCTACACTCACTGAATAAAGTGCTGGCTGCTACTGTTTAATGTTGGTCTCTGGTACATTATCGAAATTGCTCATTTTTGGAAATCATGAGGCTGATTTTGGAATTCTAACAATTTTTACTTGTTATCCCCTCTTCTTATAAAAGCTATTTGCTTTTCCTGAACTTATGTGGCCATCCTTGAAGATGGTCAATGATGATTCTCATCTCTTGGTATTCAAATCCTGAGTAATCTTCTCTCTTGGACTGTGGGATGGATTTATTGATTTGCTTCTTAATGAATAGAATATGGCAGATGCCATAGGCGGTCACTCTCAATGTTTGGTTACAAAAGACTATGGCATATCTCTCTCTCTGATCTAAGCCAGCTTCTAAGTTTGAGTTGCCCAGTTAAAAAGCCTGTAAGGTAAGGAACTGGTATATCTAGCTAAAAGTTGAGGAGCATGCAAGACTTGTCAACAGTCAAGTGAATGAGTTGGAAGTGGATCATCCTTTAGTGAAGTCTTGAGATGACTGAAGCCCTGGGTGACACACTAACTATAGCCTTGTGATACACTGAGAGGGAAACCAGGCTGCTGTGCCTGGATTCCTGTCCTATAGAAGATAATAAATGTTTTTTAAACCTAGCTTTTGGGGTAACTTTCTACATAGCAATTGATAACAATTATAGATACATTCCTCCTTCACTCCTTTCTCCCTTCCTCTGCTTCCCTTCTTTTGTCTCTTTTTCTTTCTCTTTCCCTCCCTCCCTCTCTCTTTTCTTTCCTTCCTTCCTTCTTTCTTTTTTTTTCTTTTCTTTCCTTCCTTCCTTCCTTTTCTCTCTCTTTCTTCCCGTCTCCCTTCTTCTCCACTCTCTTCCTTCATGTCTTCATTCCTTGCTAGGCTTGATGTATTTCCTCAAGATTATTTATCTTGAAAAGGGCAGATAATATTTCAGGCTTTGCAGGACACATATGATCTCTGTTTCATATTTTTTAACAAATAAGTTGCCAGCCCCAAGACATTAGGTATTTTGGCCCAAATCTGTCTCTTTCAGTAACTCTTATACTTAAATTCTTCCATGGATTCCTGTATCTCTAGGCATAACAAGCAGTGTCCTGATGGTGCCCTGCAAAGTCCTTCACATTTAATGTGTACACCCCGCCCTACATTGCTGCTCACTCTGCTTGGGAAGCCTATTCCTGCCTCAGGACATTTGTATTTGATGGTCCCTTTGCCTGCAAAGTATTCCCCCTAGAAATACTTACTTCCCCCTAGAAATGTTACTTCTTCACTTCCTGCTTTTTTTTTCTCTCTGGTAATGCTTGGGAGAGAACCCAGGGCTTCACACAGACTAGGCAAGTGCTCTACCACTGAGCTTCATCCCAGACCTTTTTGCCTTTCTTACCTATCCTATTTAATATTGTACTCTCAAATACCAAAACCTCTGCCCCTTCCCTAATTTTTTTCTTTTTCTATCTTATACCTTAGATTTATTTATTTATTTATATTTATTATCTGTCTTCCCTTATTAGATTTTATGATTCAAAGGGTAGGGATTTTTATTGTTGTTAGTCCACTTTTCTCACTGCTATAAACCCACTACTTGTAAAAATACATGGACTTCAGTTGACATTCAATAGATATTTGTTCAGTGAGTGATATTTTGAAAAGAGCACTGAGTCTGGGCTTGAAGAACCCTAGCTTCTAATCTGACTATGTCAAGACAGCCTGTGTAGCTTTAAGCAAGTATAAAGTTCTAAGCAGAAAATATAACAAGTGGGTGTTGTCATTGACCATGCATCAGTTTCATACCTGGTACTGAGCTAAGTGGTTTAAGCACACATAATTTAATCCTCACACAGATATTTTTATTAGTTCTCTCTTTTGGATGTGGATGAGGTTTACAAAGGCTGAATTTTATCATGTGAAAATGAAAAGACTCAGGCCAAATAATCCCTAAGGTCTCTTTCCCCCCTCAAAAGTTCTAAGATAACTATGTCTTTCTATTTGAAAAGGCCCATTTATTTATTCATGGTTCAAAGGAAGAGAGTAAAGTCTCTATCATAAATTTGAATTAAACTCTACTTTCATACGAACAACCTTCTGTTTCTGTTTATTCTGAAAAGCTCACTTGAGTTTGCTGGTTCTAGGGTAAGGTCTATAGAGGTAAGTGATTTCACAGTACACTCCTACTTGGAAATGAATATGCAATGTGTGGGGTTAAAACCACGCATTTTGCAAGAAAATCCATAACCAATTATTTTTAGGACACCTGAAAAAAAGTTCAATGTTCATTATTGGTTTTCTATTAGTAATGGAATTCAGGACTGTTTTCACTGAATGTTCCTTGCCTCTAGCCTAATAGTCTTTCTTTAGCAACTTGTCCCAAGAAAATTGGATTAAGGAAAAGCTTTATGAAGCTCTCTATTTACACCTCAAATCACACACTTGAGAGCCTGAGTGATAACCTGAGGCAACCCTCTGTTTTCCAGAACAGGAAAGGCTCAGAGAAGGTAAGCCATACACCCAAGCACACACAGCCAACAACTAGCTGAGTTGGAAATTTGAACACCAAGTTATTTAATTCCCAAACCTATGTGTTTTCCATTTTGTCACAATGCCTCACTGTGACCGTGAAAGGAAGGTTCCTCTTTGCGATATTATTTCAGGCTGATCTTTTTGGTTTTCTCCCCCTTAACAATAAATGTGGCAGAAGACACTCATATGTATAACACATTCTAATGGTATATTCAAAATCTGATAAAAATCAAACAAAATTTTGTATAAAAATAAACAAACAGTCCCACAGGACATTGATTTGCTTTGCCAAAATTTTAATTGGCACGATTATGAAAAAGTACAATCAACAGATTGAGTTTCAACACTTCTATGTGTTTGAGACATAATAATGAAAATGAGACTGAGAATAATAGCTTTCACTAAAATTATTTGCGTTTTTTATGTACCAGGTGTTGTGCTAAGTGGTTTAAGCTAAAAACCAGATGTAACAATGTCTAGTTGTTGCCTGGAGTCAAATCCTATCTCTGCCACTTGCTAAGTGTTGAACATGGGCTTCCTGTTAATTCAGGCTCATCTATAAAATAGGGATAACTATAGGACCTTCTTCACAAGGTTATTTCAAGGATTAAGCACACATTAACACTTCTTGCGCTTTTATCCCTTGTCAGCCCTCAAAAAGTTTAACTCCCATTATCTCGTTTAATTTTTACTAAAATCCACTAGAAAACAGCTCTGAGATGATTGTTCTGTTCACTGTAACCAGCTTAATTATGCAAAAAGATATAAGCAGCAGTATTTGGCACATTCTGGAAGTTCAATAAACATGTATTCAGTGAGTCAAATCCTTGAGTTACCCTTATGATCTTCTCTTTTCAGATTAGGAAACTGAGACCTTGTTCTTATCCTGGGGTCACATGGCAAGGATATGTAATTTGATAGCACATTAAAATATGGGGGTTGGGCTGGCAGAGTGGCTCAAGTAGTAGAGTGCCTAACAAGCTTGAGACCCTGCGTTCAAACCCCAGTACTGCCAAAAAAAAAAAAAATATATAAGGTGGATGTTATTACCTGGATGGTGGTGTTAGTATCATGGGTATACACACCTGTCCAAACTCATTAAATTATGTACATTAGACAAGTCCAGCTTTTTTGTAAAAATAAAAATGTGATAAAGGATCATATAAAGATGCAGTTACATAAGCATGACACAGTAAGAATGACCCTAAATTTGTTCCGATTAACTTTAATAGTAATTTCATCATTTCCAAATGTGGCTATTCTTACTATTTTAAGGCACAAATTATTGGAGACATTCCTGGTATTTGATTGGAATGCATAAATGTGCTGGCATACTCTGTGAGCAACAAAGACTGTAGGTGTGGGATGATGCACTAGAGACATTTAAGGAAGATGAGTGTGGCAAAAGTGTCACGCGTGAGAGATTGGAGGTACAGAAGCAGGGTCAGGAAGGGCTGCCCAACATTTGGATGGATTGGAACACTACAGAAACCACCTTAGAGTTACCAAAAACATTTGGTAATTACCCCAACCACCAATTTCACTCACCAGGACACAATGAGTAGGAGGAAACCTTATCCAGGCTGGTAAAGTCCAAGTGGCCTCCAAGTTCCCCTCAGCCCCAGGAAGAAAGGCTAGATGGTGTATCTGCCTGACCTCAGGGATATTGATAGGGTCCTTTTCAGGGGAAGAGAAAAATTTGATCTGGGATTTGCCTGTGACTGTCAGAGGGGATGGTGTGCATTCATGAATAATCCAGAGGGAATTCAGAACCCCAGAGTGTCCTGCAGTTGGCTGACTTGGCTGACAATGGAGTCAGGCTATGTTTGTGACCTCTGGGGTCAGTTCACCCCAACACACACTTTCCTGTTCCTGTTCCATAGCAGCTCAGCCCACCACCAAAAAATCCTGGGCAAGTCTGGCTGGTAGTAGAAGGGGTAAGGTAAAGTAGTGAGAGGGAGACAGGAAGAAACCAGGAGAGGTGTCCTGGACACAGGGTCTTGCTCTGTCTGAGGACAAGCTACTGGCTAGTGAGCAAGTCAGGATCAAATGTGTTAGCCTCAGTCGCTGGGGGCAGTCAAAACAGTGTGGCTCAAAGCATACCTTGTACTTCTACTACTGAGAAAACAAATGCAAATCTGGAAGGCAGGGAATGAAGAGAAAGTCTGTAACTGAGAAGGATAAGGTGTCTTAAAATGGTTGGCACAGAGGACAGGAGCTCTGACTATTGTACCTATGAGGTTATGACTACATCTGTAGATGTACACAGGGATTGAAAAGGAAAAAAGAAAACATTACTGAATTGGTAGTATTTCTAGGTATGTCCAAGCCTAAAGGAGACAACACTGTGAAGCAAAAAGAGAAAAACCAGAAGAATCTGGGTTTGAATCCCACTCTTCTTTCTGGTTGTGACTTTGAACAGCTTATATCACTAATCTAGCCTTCAATTGTATTATCAGCTAAATAAAGGTAAGACTGATGTTAATAAAATATAATAGCTAGTGTTTCAGAGGGCCAGGGCAAGTCTGTATCAATATACAGCATAATGTATTAAAGTCATATGTTTAGATTCAATCTATGTGAGTTGGAGTTCTACCTCTGTGACTAACTAGTTAAGTCAAACTGGAAAAATTAATGTTTCTGAGTTCTTGCTTTCTCATGTGTCAGGCGGAAATAGTAGCAGTACCTGATTGAATAATAAAGGCCCCATACACCTTTGCTGAATGAATGAGGGTGGTTGAGAGTTTGCTGTATGATAATGTATATGAAAAGCTACATCTAACGCTTGCCCCATAATAATTATTCAAAAGATATTAACTATGCTTATCAGTAACAGGAGTGAGTAAGTTGAAAAACATGTGAATTAACAGTCCTTTCATTGTTGCTTACTCTGTGTTTAGTTCACCTCTACCCTTTCCTCTTCCAGCTCAATGAATGACTCTTCAAAACCTCTCATCTACAGCTCAATGAATGAATCTTCAAAACCTCTCACCTACAGCCAGGTGTGGTGATTCATTCCTATAATCTCAGCTTTTTAGAGGTGAAGGCAAGAGGCTAGTGAGCCCAGGAGAACCTATCTCAAAAAAAAAAGAAATTTTTAGAAAAGCAAAAGAGGGCTGGCAGAGTGGCTCAAGTGATAGAGCACCTGCCTGGCAAGCATGAGTCCCTGAATTCAAACCCCAGTGACAACAAAAAAAAAAGCAAAAGAGCTGGAGGTATGGCTCAGGTGACAGAGCACTTGCCAAGGGAGAGCCTTGGTTCAATCCTCGGTACTGCAAAATAAACAAACAAACAACAAAGAACCTTTACGGCTTCAAGTTGGTCATGATGAGAAAGTCAACATCAGATCAATCTGCCCAATGGGTCTGAGAACAGGAGCACTGGGGTTGGCCAATGCCCTGGGTACCAATGGATCCCCTCCAGAATCTGCATGTTTCCTCCACAGCATTGTACTGCTCCAAGCACCTGGACAGCTTGATATGCCAGATGTTATGGGAAGTCCAGCGTCATTTATGGCTCCCACTCCCACTCACTGATCTTCTCACAGTTTGCATGCAGCATGCTACCCAGTAAAACACAGGTACAGCAGCTCAGGTTAAGTAAACAAATTGCAGTGTTTAAACATTTTTGCATGATCTGAATCCTCCAGAATGTATGCCTCCTGAGAGAAGGGGAGTTTTGTATGTTTTGTTTATTTTCGGTCTCTAGCTCCTAGAAGAGGGCCTGGCAAATAGTAGGCAACTCAACACATATGGTGAGTGAATGTGTCACGTGATTCTCATGGCAACTCTGTGACTTGGAAGAGCAGGTGTTACTGTGATCATCTGTATCTCTAACAAGGGGAAAGGATGCTCAGAGCCAAAAATACCCCAAGCTGGTAAGCAGCAAAGCTGAGGAGAAGACCTTAATCTTAGCTTCTAAGTCCATCCTCTTTCCAATAAACCATCATTAACAGCATGTTTATTTCCTCAAGTACAATGAAATTTTTCAGCAGCATTCTATAGGGTAAACCCCACTGTAGAGATAAATACTTCTTCCAAGCGGAGTCCTCACTATGGTATTCTTCATGACAGCCTCTTGACTTGACTTGTGGGTCTTGCTGATTTTTAGGCACAAGGCCAGCCTGGATTCAGATATTAACTTGTTTTGCAGTTTACCCATATGGAATCCTGCTGAGCGCTGTTCACTTTCAACACATTGTCTTACCAATGCCTGGTGGCTGTGCTAGGATTACTGACCCTATCAACCAGCCACAATTCAGTGTGATAGTGTCATTTCTTCATAAAGTTGACTACATTCATCCCATGGCAAATATGCATTTACATATATCTTAAGTACATATGCCCAGACAGTGGATGTCCAAAATTGGAGTAGTAAAGGATTTTGTTTTCTAATCATTGCATTTGTGAATTGAAAGAAAAAATGGTTTTACAAATATGGTTACTTTTATAATTAGCAAAAACAAAAAATATTTCCATTAGCATTTTAAAAGGATTTTGAAATCAGCTCAGTGAAACACACTGCCCATTCTCCAGCAGACATCTAGGATTTGTAACTTTGGACTTGAATTGTCTCACCTTCTTCATTTTACCCATAGTCTACTCTGTCTATTTCTTAACTTGCTTTGCTCATTCTCTGGTTTTTGCAGTATTTTTCTTATTTTCAGTCTCCTGTCTTTTCTCATACCTCCCTAAGGCCTTAACTCCCTTTTTGATAAATGAGCCAATGATTCATGATCAATTGGGGAAGACCTAGGCACTCAGGCCCCAAATGAGAGAAGACTGTAGAAGTCTATTCTCTAACTCTATAGGAGTTCATGTCCTTGCCATACAGTTAAGTACTATACTACATTGTATACTCCACTGTTTCCTCATTGGTTCTTGGTATCTGCCTCATTTTTATCAACTGTATTTTAATTTCCTCAAGAGCAGGTATCTTAAATAGTAGTTCTCTTTATTTCCCATAGAAAAAGCTAAATATATTTTTTAGGCTCTGGAACCAGCTTTTTTCTTCAGTGAAGGGTGTTTTCCAACAGTATTTTGCAAAGGAGTTATCCTCAGACTCTCTTTCTAAGAATATCTATCAGAGCTTTATTTGATAAATAACTACAATCAGGCCATTTATTATAGTTTACAGAGTCCTTCATAATTGAGTACCAAACTATGTCACCAAGCTCCTCTTGCATCTTGCTCACCTCTCCCACACACAGAGCTCAGTTTCTAGTAATAATTAATTTCTTCACCATTCTACAAATACAGCCTTACCATCATTATTAATCATCATTAATTATGTTTTTCTATGTGGATGCCATTGCCTATTGTGTATAGAACACTTTTCCTACCCAATCTGATAAGCTCTTTTGCTCCTTCCAATACCCTTTTCAGATGACTTCTTTAAATCTAGAAAAACCTTCCATGCTTCCCTAGCAAAGCGAGTCTCTCTTTTCTCATTGTGTTCCTACAAAACTGTTTAACACATATGATTTTTTTTCTCTCTGACTAACTCAGGACTTGAGTCCTACCTTTTTTGTGTGTGTCTCTAGCAGCACCTTTTATAATGTCTGAGTTGGCACTCAATAAATAAGTGTTGAATGAACATATGGGCAAAAGACAAAAACATTCAGGTAGTTACTATGATGGATTGAATGCAGAGTGATGGTGAATGATGAAGGGGGGGAGTCATTTTACTGGAAGTCAAAAGGATTTGCTCTTGCATCATGCACTACAGCTGACCGCTCCCAGAAGGGAGACATCCAAATGTAAGATGCAGAACATTAAATATTGAAGGCAAAAGTTAAATATTAAATTTTAATATGAAACATTAATGCCAATAAACAAAACCAGCCAAGGGGGTGCAAAATTAGGACCAGGCCATGTCCAAAAAGGAAAGAGTCATGGCTAAGGCTGAAGGTTGACCATGGCCTAGACTTTCCCAGCAGGGCTCATTGGTAACAGTCACACCCATCAAATTTCCCGGGAGAAGCAAAGGAGGAGGGCAGAAGCCTTTTATAACCCACAGCCATAAAACTCAAGTCTTTCCTACAAAACAAAACACAGTAAAGTGTTTCAGGACCGCCAAGGCTTCAGAACTTATGGTACACTGGAACAAAAATAGAGGCAGCAGAGAGGAAAATATGATATTGCTAAACCCTTGGGGCAGAATCCTATCTTTGCTTGCACTGTGTGGGACTGGGCTTGTGTGCAGCCAACTTGGGCAGAATGAAACAAGAGTCATAAAAGGAGCAAAAACAATGGGCTTGTTACTGTTGCTGCCAGTAGATGTTTGTCTGAAGAGAAATAAGTCTGGCAGCAGAAAACTGAAACTAAAGTTCAAGATTTGAACTTGTCAGAGCTTAAAGCTTTGTCCACCTGAGCTGCAGGAGCAGTTTATGTCTACCGTGACTGTCTAGGGTCAATGGTCTACCAGCCTTATAGGATTTGAGCTGAATCCAAAATCTCATAAATTATGAGTTTTTCATCAAAAAGACTGTGGGGCCTATTGGTAAAACTGTCATCAAGCGTGGCATTGGGTTAGATGTCAAAGAGTCTGGAGAACTCACACTTACATTCAAATTTTGCTTGATACCTTTAGTTTATGAAAAGCTCTCATTCTAAAAATGAAAGCCAGGACCACAAGACCAGATCAAATTCTTTTATGGCAAATGTAGTAAGGTCTTAAGAATCAAAATCCATGACCATTGAAAGGAAATAACTTCATGGCATTGGCCCTGAAGGGTCAGGATGACACAGAAGGCTGTTTATTTGCTTTAAGCCTTGGAGGTGAGGGGAGAAGTGAAGGATTCTGAGAGCAAGACCCCCATAACAACAAAGGTCTCACATAACCAGTCCCTAAGTTACAGGAAATTTAAGAGGTCACTGAATGTACAGCCCCTGGCCCTGATGTCCTTTAATTTTGAATAGACACAAACATGTACAGGATGTTTAGACAGAGGAAGTATATTGACAACCCTCCCACTTCCCAAGAGCTCTTATAATTTCAGGGGAAATATGGATGAAATGATAAAGGAATGAGGCTAATTTAGCTAGAAGGACAATCTTTGCAAGAAATTAGCAAGCATAAGGGGGGAAATGAACATGGATTGGTGGTTTAATTTTAGCCATATGGAAGTATTAACTGATCGCTGCTATCAAGTAACCTATATCAAGTGAAAGTCAATCAGGAGACAGCTTGGGGGAAAATTAGGTTTTCTTAAAGGAAACAAGGTATGAAAATGGGAGCTGGAGTCAAAACCCACAGAGTTCATATTGAGATTTTTTTTTTCTCAAGAACTCATTGTTTCTTATATTTTGGTTGCTTTCTCTTCCAAGTCTATTTGAGCATTTTTATCTGGTCTACTACTTTTCTCTCTCATTTTTACCTATTCCAGTACAGTCACATCGTGCCAATAAAGGTCAGCCTCAGAAGTTAAAGTAGCCTTTAACTGAAGAGAATAGGAAAGTAGCCTTTCAGAAGAGAATAGGAAATTTTAATATGGGTAAGTTTTGCTATTCCTGGTGTATACAACCTCAACTATATCTATACCTGGGGTGAATATAATTGGATTCTCTAGAAGAATATTGCCTCTCTTACAAATAATATTGAGTGCATTTTATAGGAAAAACAGAAGTTACAGTTTATATGCTTTTGACAATGGCAAATTATTCTTGATGCTTCACAAAATGCAGAAAAAAAATATTAATGAGCCAGACGGTCAGGAATAGAGCCCAGCTTTCATACTGACTCATTGGATGAGTCGGAGGTGAGGTGTTGAACATTACCAGGCTTAAGTTTCCATGCCTGGAATGTAACAGGATGGCACCAATAAGTGATTCTCAAACCATAACCCCAGGATCCCCAGTTAAGGTTCATGGGAAGGTGATGTAGGATCTCCATAAAGGTAAAGGCAAATATTGAACACTAGCTATTTTAATTCAAGTAATTCCATTTCAGTCAACTTATTTGTATATTGGACTTCTGCATAACAATTTGTGTTTAAAAATGAATACATGCTTTATAATTTTGAAAACTCATTAGACTATAATAGATGACAGCTAATGCTTAACAATGCTCTTCTAGCTCTTTTTACATAGATATGGAATTCCTACTTCCACATACTAGGAAATTGCAGGGATCTCTGAGGTCACTTCCTTTTCTTCATTTCCTGGCAAGTTTGTGACTGAATAGGTTTAGTTTTTGACTTTCCAAGTTGTTTACATCCCCCGTCAAATCAGAAATGGCAAAACCCAGGGTAAGAGTTTGTCAGGTCTGCCATAACTTATATCCTAGACTAAGTGGCTTAAACAATAGAAATCTATCTCCTCATTTTTCTGGAGGATAGAGATCTAAGATGAAGGTATCAGCAAGGTGGTTTCATTATAAAGTCTCTCACCTGGTCAACAAAAGGCTGGTCATCTCTCCACCTCACCCCACATTCTTAAAGAAATCCCATACAGTGTTTCCTCTGTGAGTGTCTGTGTCCCAATCCTTTTTTCTTATAAAGACACCAGTTTTCTAGGACTAGAGCCCCCCTATAACCTCATGTAAACTTCATTATCTCTTTAAGGGCCCTATCTCCAAATATAGTCACATTCTAAGGTACCAAGAACTTCAGCATATAAATTTAGGGAGTGTGTCACAGTTCAGCCCTGAACACCTGGTGATCATAGAGATAATCTGGAGAGCTCTTTGCTTCTTAAATTTGTTTTAATACTTTTGAAATAGTAATGTATACACTTCTCAAAAAGTGCAACTACTACAGAATGGTATACAATGAATAATCACCCCTGTCTTCTGTTTTCCCTTGCCATGAACAACTATTATGACTTTTTCTTGTTTATCTTTCCAGAAATAGTTTATGTATATTCAAACCTATAGTGTATGTGCCTCCTGAATGCTACATATACTGGAGAGATTTAAAATAAAAGTTCTACCCTCCCTCAACCCTAGATTAATTATCTTAGACTATTGAAGTCCAGGAACTTCCAGATGTCTCCAATGATAGAAGAGATTTGGGAAACTGCTCTGGGCTCTTGCTACTCACATAGTATGATCTAAAGACCAGCATCAGAATCACCTAAGGGACTGCTAGAAATGTAAATCTCAAGTTCTATTCATAACCTACTGATATGGTCAGTATTTTAATTACTCTTATGTGATTTGAGTATAGGCAAAGTTTGAGAAGCTAGGTAACTTACCTTTTACTGGATTTTCTGCTAGATATATAGATCATGAAGGGTCACACTAAGCAGGCTTGACCAGAACAGGTGCCAAGGGACTGATGCTTCTATTGACAGAAGACAGGATTGCATGGTGGCCTATCATTTGTGTCAACAAGTATTCTGGTTTCATGTCCTTTAAGAGGAGATAAGGACAACTTCAAGAGTTGACTTGTCATGCCTTTCTGGTGCAAATGCTCAGTGCCCATTTTGGGACTGACAGTTACTAAAGAGCCTATTTCATGTGATTCTATTTCTGTAATTAGGCGATCTTTTGAGAGAAAATAAATATGTCTACTGTGAGCTGGAGAACGGCTCAAATAAATCACAGTGAACACATTGAAGAATTGGCAGCATGCTATTCCTCTGGCCTGGTGCAATAAATTGCTGAGGCTACCATCCGTGGCAAATAACCCAGCTAGGATGGCTGGCAGGCCCAGGAGAGAAGGAGCAAGGGAGGGAGGTGTCATCCAGTCAATTAGCCACGGAAAACAGCATTCTTTCCTTGAGGGTGGATTTTCCTCTTTTCAGCACCACTAACTCAAATGTCAAACAAGTTGTAACTGCCATGGAGAACAGGCCTAACTACAGTATTTGCTTTCTATAAGAGGGAAAACAACTCTCCCATTTCAGCTTTACTGTTGGAGCTTGGGGATTTGGGATAGAGCCAGGTGGTCTGCTTGTTAGCAACTTTTCTACTGCCTCACAGCTCCTATACCACTGCCCTTTTGAGTACCGTAGTGCTGGTTGTGAAGCCAGAGGTAGAAGAGGAACAGAAAATTTACATGGGATGACTATGGTTAGATGTCAGCCCCAATCAAATTAAAGCATGCTGCTAGCATCTTGAAATCTACCTCAAAAAATTAATGAGGACTTGGATTCCACCCAACCCTGGGATGAACTGAGATGCTCTTCATAGTCCTATAACACCAGGTGTTCACCTCAAAGAGGCATTTATGGAGGACACCAGCTTTGGCAATTCCTCTTGGCAACTGCAACTAAGCCATGGGAACTGACCGCCTCAGGGAATGTTGTATGCTAAGAGCTTCTGTAAATTGCCAAAGACCACTTGGCATGAAGACTGTTGGGATCACAAAATCTCTGAACCAGAGCTCCTAGGAGGCAGGTACCACTGCTGTGTGCTGTCTTAATGTGGGGTCTGGTGGATCCTCTAGGGTGGGAGACATGTAGGAATGTTTTAATACTAGACAATCATAATGATTCCTAGGAATCTACCCCATCCTACAGTCACAGAGCTCATTTGGCCCTTGCTAGGATCTTAAGACAGTTGAATGTCTCAATCTGGAAGCAAACAACTTTTCTAAGTTGTTCTCATTTTCTTCCGTTGCTTGAAATGAGGGTGAGGAAATTGGTAGTGGACATTTGATCTCCACTTAGGGGGAGACCTAGGCAGACTGGGATACTCAAAGACTAAGAGAACATGGTATCCAAAGCAGCCAGGCATAGGAAGACAACTTGGGTGAGTAGCATTCCTTCCTTTGAGTAGCTCTGAATGATAGAGGCTGAATTCTAAGAGAAGAGAGCAGGGCTAGAAACAACAGAAGGCTAAACAGTTAAAAAAAATACTGAGTAAAATAGGACAAGCATGTGGAGTGAGCTCAGAGCAGAAACAGAGCGGTGGGGGGTGGGGCCCAACGCCTTACTGGTTTTTCCTGGCTCCCAGCTGGTTAAGACATGGTTTGTATTAGCTTGTTTAAAGGAGTGAAGTAGGGGTGAACATAGTCTTGGGGACAAAATGCAAGCACTTCACTCCTTCTACCTGCTATTAACTCAGCTAAGCTATGCGTATAAAGCTGTGGTTATGCAGGTCCCTCTGCACAGATCTGGCCATTATGGACCAATAATTTGTTAATTACATACATGGGCATGTGGACAATGGCTTTCCAAACCCTGACTTAAACCTTTTCTTCTATATCTCAAAGATCAGCAGGATATTCATCAACTGTGACCTCCACTGAGAGCTTGTCTCATGTTTTCCTCACCTTGGCAGTCAGTTAAATTAATTGCTAACACTAATACAATACTATATTTCAGGTACTGTTCTAAGTGTCCTAAAAGTATTTACACACTTAATTATTGCAGCAGCACTATGAGGAGTCTAAGGAAGATGATGTTCCTATTTTATAGTTGAAGCAACTGAGGTTCAAAGAGATTAAGAAACTTTCCCAAGGCCACATCTTTCATGAAAAAAATGGATAAAACCCCACAATCTAACCAGGGATGGTGGTATATATCTGAAATCCCAGCATTTGGGAGGAGAGGCAAGAGGATTGTGGGTTCCAGACTAGCCTGGGTTATGGAAGCAAATTCAAAGCCAACCTGAGTGACATAGTGAGATCTTCTCAAAAACAAAGAAACAAAAAGAAAAGAAACCCAGTGATCTATCTCCAGCACAGTGCTTTTAACTTCTACCTCTTGAGCTTATTCTTCCACTGTTACAGCCAAATCCATGTTACTTTCTTCTGAATTGGCTTGGGCATGGGGCAGGGGGCAAAAAACACCTACCTAGTAAATGCTTTGTAGAAACCTTTCATATATGTGAAGGAAGTTATTGGGCTAAGCCCAGGCCACCTCTGCCAGCTCTTCTGTGGGGTTCATGATAGGTTTTAGGAAGTACTTTGTCCAAGAAGCTTCCAAACAGATCCAAAACCAAATGTGGGAGACACGTCAATCAGAATATAACCTTAGTGCTATATTCTGAGGGCTAGCCTATCATCCAGTTTATACCCAGATTTATACAAAGATATACAGCCCCAAACAAACACAATTATTGGTGGATGTGGATTTTTTTATTGTTATTTCAGAAAATATTAAATGGGATCCATTTCATAAATCACACAGATTCTTAAAAAATCTTTCTGGCTCTCTAATTTGTTCCTAAACTATTCATTCCCAAAACTATGATAGTTCTTCTCAGATTCCTCCAAAACTCTCCTTTATATTCATGTGGTCCTCCTTCCTAGAGAAGGCAACTAGAGCTAACTTTCTAGGCAGTCCTGGGTCTTCCGCTCCTTACTAAAACCTGTGGAAGGTCTTAGAGCTCTGTATCAGGAGCCAAGGTCAAAGATCAAATCTCAGGACAAAAGTCTCTCCTGGCACCCCTGTTTACAAGAGTTGTAGGAGCTCTATGCCAGGAACTGTGGATGAAGATGTAAATATGTATTTCTTATTACATCACACTATCACAACCTCTTTCCATACTTTTACCTTACTTCTGCAGCTTTTCCCTCCCCCTCACTTCTCCTCCCCAGTCCAGGGTCTCTGTTAGTACCTGCCAAGCCTCTAACTAGCTCTTTTCTGCAAGTGCAACCCCAGGCCTTTTAACTTCCTCCCCTTCCAGATAGAAGGAGGACTAGCAGTATGCACTTGCTTCCTGCTGAGCCCGATTGGTATCTTCTTTTTGCTAAACAGTTTTTCTCTTCCTTAAACCTTTTGAGGTCTGTGAATAGGGTCGCCTGCGTATTTAAAATCTGAAAACAAACAAGGTTCCCTGCTGGAAGGATTCAGGGAGAGAGAGACTCCAACTGTCTGTGTCTGTGAAGGGAGGTATTCAAACCTGGAAGGAAGGTCATTTGGCATTGTAGAAAGAGCTCCTGCAGAGAGTGAGAGATCCAGGTTCTGGTCCTTGTTCTGCCACTGATTTCTGTCATTATATGGTAAGTGTTTAACCAACAGCAGCTCCAAGGATCCTCCTCCCCTCCAAGAGTCTTGGACTCTGGAAATGTCTGGAAGTCAGACAATCTGGCAGGTATCCTATGGTTGGGACACTGAATCACATTTTGTCATGACTCTGGGTCAGTCTGGCCAATATGGTTGTCTTCTCTGACATTGTATTACAGTAAAATGAGCACTTCTGCTTAAGCAAGGTTGAGGCCTGATGTGGCCAATGGTGAAGAGTTCATTATATACTCATTAAACAAAGTTTATGAAATGCTTCTTATTTGCCAAATACCATGCTAGGTACTGTAGATAAAATAGAGACTATATTTGTGAAGGATTTATTACGTGTCCAGCAGTGAGTGTTTCATGTGCATTGCCTCATTTAATCTTTATAACACTTCTATTTGGTAAGTAGTATATAATTATTACCCCTATATTATAGGTAAAGAAGTTAATATTCAGAGAAGATGAACATGGGTTGAATCCAGGTTGTCTGACATTAGAATTCTTGCTCTTCAACATTACATTACACAGTCTGCTCTCATCCAAGACACAGGTCTTTTCCAAGAAGACCTGGTATTCCTGCCTCACTGATCCAATTGCTGCCCCCATTGCTGCCTCCTCCACCCTAGTTCTTTTTTTTTTTTCACTAGCCATTAAACAAGATTTATTTTTTTTTCTTTTATTATTCATATGTGCATACAAGGCTTGGGTCATTTCTCCCCCCTGCCCCCACCCCCTCCCTTACCACCCACTTTCTCCCCTTCTCTCCCCCCCTCCACCCTAGTTCTTGATTGAGTCCTCCTCCACCAAGCCTCCAGACCAATGCATAAACCTTCACTTTCTCTGCATGGAAGCTCACTTCCTGACTTTCAGGGGTGCATCCTGCTCCATCCAGTGAACATTGCCTGACTCATTTCCAACAGCTCCATAACAACCAGGTCAACCCGGCTCTGGCCCAAACCTGTAGCCATCCCTGCTACTTCCACAGCTCATTTAACGTCAAGTGCAAACTTGACATTCCAGACCCACCACATCTGGACCCGGAGTACCCACCTCAGCTTGGCTCTCACGTGATAGCACAGTCCCAAAGAGAGGAGTCTGTGGGGTTTGACACACCTTATGCAATCTGTGCTCATGATAATCCCACTATTGTTCTCATTTTATAAAAGTGCAAATAGAAGTTAGATTCTCCCAAGATCAAGCAGCTGGTAAATAACTGGAATTTGAACACAAATCATGGTCTCAAATTTCATGCCCTGTAGTGGCATTTTCTTAACTTCAGTTAACTGTTTGCTATTTTCATGATTTTTTTTTTGCCATATTCTCATGCACTGCCTATAATTTAACATTTTTCTTTCAAATAACCCACTTTTTATATTTTTCACTTTGCTACATCTTGCATCATTTTAAACCATAAAAGTTAAAAAGAATCACAGGTTCAACATGCTGGTTACTTTTTCTGATATATGTTCAAATAAATGTTTCATACATTTATCCAGGTGCTACTGCTGCTGCTCTTGGTTACCCTCACTGTTCTCCACAGACAGAATTCTAATGACAGGGATGATGACAGCTAGCCCCAGGTCTTGGAAAGACCCCAGGCCAGCTTCTCAACCTGACTGTAGCTACAAAGCCTTCTGGCTTTGGAAGAGCAGGCTTTCAACCACCACTGGAAAATGACATCACTGGACAAGAGTGAGGTCTATTAAATCTGCCACCCTGAGCCTTCCTTTTCTTCAAAACATGTAGTCAGCAACTAGGCAGCTCAGAAAGTTCCCCCTCTTTTATCCAGAACTGCTTTAGGGATTTGGTATATCCAGCACAATGCCTGGCACAATGGGTAATGGATAAACACTAGCTGCTCCTCCCTTCAAGAGCTGCTGCATTGCCCACCTACCTCCCACCTGGAGAGGTAGAGGGTGGTAGAAAAGAAAAATTCCTTCTCCCTTTCTTATACCTCTGTCCAACCCACCCCTACCTTCATCCCCACCCCACCTGCCAGGAACAGGGAAGGAAAAGAAACCAGAGAGGAGAGGCTGGTGCAGCTGGAGCCAGTGAGGGCTGTAAAATAATCAGTGGGCAGCCGGTGCAGGTATCGCTTTGCAATGATTGCTATGGGAGGCTCTGTGGAAGTGAGAGACTGAGTTGCAATCATGAAACATTAGCACTTTGACACGCATGGCCCCAGCAGTATAGGGCTCTCTGGTTACAAGGGAGCTTGACCTCTGCCCTAGTTCCTCAATTCTGAGCAACCAAGGACCCTCCAGCGGCTATGATTGGGGCCAGCCTCCGTGGCCTTGCTGCCCTGGAGGAACTCTAAACCCTTGCTTACCTATGACCTATGGCCCTGGAGCGACTTCGAGGGGGACCTCCATGCTGGGTAGTCAGTGCTCTGGTCAGATGATGGGTGGGTGGTCCTTTGATACTGAGGCTACTGGAAGCTTGAGGCAAACTTAGGTCTCCCTATCTGGGGCTTGCATCCAGTTGCCTGGAGTTCTTCCTGACAGAGGCTGTGTGATTTTGTGAAGTCACTTACTCTCTCTGAGTCTCAGTTTCCTTGTCCTAAAATGGGGACAAATATATAAAATTGTTATAGTTAAAATAAGGGTTAAATAAATGTTGTCTGGAATGGGCCTAGGGCAAAATCTTAGATAAGATCAAAGAAGAGCAAAAGTCTGTGAGAATAGTAGGGGAACTAAAGGCAGTGTTTGGTTTCTCTATCCTGATGTTTACGGCTCTCTGGACTGAGCTTCTTGCTCACCCCAGCAAGGGTTGTATGTGTGGACAGGAGTCCCTCTGTGAAGTATATGTAAATTCAAAAGGCTGGAATTGGTTAGGGACTTGTATGTGATCCCTTAAACAGACCATGAAAGATGAAATTTTCAGAACTCAGAGAGCAGCAAAGGTAGGTTGCTCAAAGTTCCTTCACTTAGTGCCATCAGTGTGTTGATACCCACAAGTCTCCCACTAAGGCCTGGCCTTTACCAAACTTCTTCTCCATGATGGCCTCTAGGGATTCTTACCTTCTGGTAGTCACAGTCCTGTGTAGTCTCCTCCCACACTGAACCAGAGATGATCCGTGTGACCAGTAGATCATTGTAGGGGTTGAGGTTGTGACTTCCAAGGTTAGGTCTTAAAAGTCATCATGGCTTCCCCTTGCTCTCTTCTCACTTTTTCTGGGGGAAGTTAGTCACCATATTATAAGAACACTCAAGCACCCCTGTGCAGAGACGCCTGAATGGAGAGGAGCTAAGGATTTCTGCCAACATCCAATACTACCTTACCTGCCATATGAGTGAGCCATCTTGGATACAATTCCTCTAGCCCCAGTCAGCTCCTAAGATAACTGCAGCCTACATCTTGATTGCAGCTTCACAGTGATCCTTGAGCCACAATTGCTCACCTAGCATACCCCTAAATCTTAAGCCACAGAAACTATGAGAGATAATAAATATTTGTTGTGGTTTAAGCAACTAAGTTTTGTGACAATTTGTTACACAGCAATAGAAAACTCCACATATATATTTCTACGTTAGTGGAAAGAACTTCACATTGAGGAGCTGCATCAAGAACATCCTGTATTCCCAAACCCTGGCTTACAAATGTTCAGCAAATTCTCTTTGAAAAATTGTGACAATACATATTACTGGGTCTTCTCTAGGGAAATTGGATTCATGAGGCCTGAAACCAATGAAGAATCCACACTTTTAAAGCACCCTGGTAGTTTTTGGTGAAAAAGATAGTTTAGAATCTAAAGCAGTATCTTCATTATCAGGTGGGGCTGAGATGGAAAGTGGCCTGGTAAGGCTAGAAAACAAGGCAGGGACAGAGGAAAGAACAGAACTAAAGGGTCCAGGCATAGAGCTTGAGGCTCTCACTTCATGGTTGTGGATTTATCAACAGAGCTCAGATATAAGAACAAGAGCGCAGCTAGGGAACAATTATTTCAGGTGTGGAGACACAGCACTGCCTGTTTCCTCTAAGGATGTGTTGGGTGGGCCGCAGCAGACAGGCAGACAGGCTCCACTGCCTCTGTGGCTGGACTAATCACACCGTCTCCACACAAATGCAGGTAATAGCATCATAATGAGCCTGTTGTGCTTTTAAAGTTGCACTGAGTGAAGATGGCTGCTGGATTTAGGATAGACTTCTATCTGCCTGTCTCAGCCTAACACAACAGTAGCCATCAGGATTACTGTGGCCATGTTTACTCACATGCGCACATGTACATGTGTATCAGAAAATGGATATGTGAGAGCCAGGGTTTACCTGGAAGTCCAAATTCATAATTATGTACCTGCAAAATATGTGTTCACTGCTATTATTATATCCTGTACTCCAGAAAACATATGATTTGCACACACAGGAAATATCTTTGATGTTATGCATGCTTTTTTGTCCATTCTCAGTGCTATACATGATGATTTACAAAGACAACATCCCATATTTGATCTGAGTGAGACCTGACATGGAACCATCAATCTGGCAACTCGGTAAATATTTTCAGTGTTCCAGTCACAATGAGCACTGAGAGTTCAGTGAAGATCAAAGCCCTCCCCTCTGCCATGGTATTTGTAAGAGGAAAGGATGCAGCCAAGTAGGTGTGAGGACATTTGTCCTAACAATATTTGAGAAGGGTGTGGGGGACAGACAATTACCTGCCAAGACTAGCTGCCTTGCCATTGCTCTCATCCCTCCAGCTTTGGGCTCTGGCTGCTCTCCCGGTGGGCTGATTTCCAGCTGAAGCAGGGAGGGAGTGATTTTAAGGAGCTCTTTGCAGTGTTTGGCAATTGGCTACTCCTCAGTCTCTGACTTTAATGTCCTAGTTCTAGCAACTAATTGCTAGTGATTCCAGCAACTGCTCCTCTCGTTCTTACTGAAGCTTTTGATGTATATGCTTTCATGAGAGTTATTTATCATGTTGTATTATAGAAATTTGTTAAAGTACCTGACTCTCCTGTATCCTCGTCCTGAGCTCTTTGAAGGCAGTAACTCTGCCTTGTTTACTGCTGTGTCCTCAGCTCCTACCTAGTACCTAGAATGCAAGTGATGGTCAGTTAGCAGTGGAGGAATAGGTTCTGAATTGGGAACTGCTCCTATAACCAAATGTTTCTTTGATCCCTGAAGCTTTAACACACAAATACCTATCTTTTGGCTTCACTCCACTTCTTTGCCAGAATTTATCTTCTCAGTGGCTTTTTGGGGACCCCAGCTTTTTCTTCTAGTCACCAGACAATACCCTCCATTGCTCCTATCAGTTCCAGCAGAGGTGGAATTCCTGCTCCTACCTACTAGCCTGTGCCAGAGAGCAAACACAGAGAGCCCAAGCTAAGCACTACCTAGGGTCTGCTCAGTGTGGGGGCATGGAGCACTCAACCTGCTGCTTGGGTAAAGGCCATTGCCTCTATGTGCCTCCTGGAAGTCTTAAAGTTGTGGCATATTGCTAGTACTTTAAGTGCCTATGGCAAGGTCCTGTTCTAATCAAGGATGATAATAGTTATTTGAATTATACAAGTACTATATATTAGTCTAACTATTTTATATTCTTAGTTTAATACTCACACAGAAGGATCTTTCATCCCTCACATTACAGATGAAGAAACTGAGGCTCAGTGGGGTTAAGTAACTTATTCAAGGTTTCAAGACTTCTGAAGTCAAGACCAGTGCAAATGGCATACTGGAGTAGGGCAGACATAGCTGATGGGCTCAGGAATATCTAGATCAGAGCTTGATCACGAATTTGCCAATTTGCCCTGGTCAATGAATACTAAACTGGAGACTTACCTATAGAGTAAGGAAAACAATAGTCGCCTCTCTGGGTTATGACAATCCAATGAGCTGTGTCTTCAATGTCTAGCACAGGGGTTGATGCTCAGTAGGCATTCAGTAAGTGTTTATTGCGGTCTCCTCTTCTTGGCATCTCCTAGTTCTATCTTGATTTCAGGAATCCTGACAAAGAGGAAACACACTGATGTAATTTCTGATCAGAACTGTCAGAGCTACATTTTCCTCTTGTCACCTCTTTACTTCATTGTCTCTAATGGGACATAATGAGTGGTATTCACCACTCTTCAAAATTTTTTCTCATGACAGTAAATGTATGTGCTCCTCCCTTAATGTTAGATCATTGTGAATGTGACAGAGAGCCTTATAGAGAAGCAATTATCCTGAGCAAATGAATCCCACACAGATTCAAAGGAAAATATTACAAGGAGAACAGAGACATACTTTATTAAGAAATTAAAGTGGAAATCAAATAAGAGTTAGGAACCAAGTCTCAAATATTTAATTGTCATAATTGCCTAATTAAAAATGGCTTTTTAAGCACTTCTCCCCTTCACCCATGCATGTTAGGAAAGCTCTATTTCCAGGAAGACAATTGTAGCATTTAGACTTATCAGAACATGAGGGCTGACCCCTGGCAAACCTTCTGGCTGAAAGAAAACTTATACTACCTCTTCATTCATGCTTTCATTTAGCAACTAGAGTGTCTACTACTCTACACTGTCTTGTAGGCAGCCCTGGGGTGCATACTGTGGAAGTAAGTGGGTTGGGAAGGTCACCAGAGTCAAGTTGAACTACCTTGTATTACTCAAAAGACTGCTCATAAGTTTACCAAACCAAGAGGAAGACAGGGTCAGTGGCCTGCATGAGAATCTGGGTCATGACCACGAGGTAGGTCAGATTGTTGTCAATAGGAAGGGCAGTAACTGAGTGGGTCAAGAGCAGACAAAGCTGCAAGAATGAAAGAGATAATGAGGAAGGAGAAGGGGGGCAGTTGAGTGTGTAAATACATACATTTCCCAAGACAGCTGATATTTGTTCAGAGTTGTCTGTCTTCCCTACTAGGCAGAGCCTTTTGAGGGCAAGAATTGTGTCCATCTGACTTGCTATATACCCAACACTTAGCACAAAACAGAGACTTTAAAATGTGCTGTCCGATTGAATTATATTGAAATGACATTCTTTTAAGGTAGCTCTTGATGCACTTTAGAAAGAAAGGGGCCTTGAAGACATTGCGAAAAGATGGGCACCTACAATGTCTGGCACATAGTAGATGTTCATTAAAAATTCCTAGAGTGAATGAATGAATGAATGTCCAGTAGTGTTCCACATACAGGAATAGAGATGATTAATGTGTGGCTGTTGCCCTTGAATAGCTTCTAGATAAATGAGAGACATAGATTTGGGACCAGTTAATGAGAACCAAACCTAATCTGAGATGAGTCATACCATTTATCAAGTATGAGAGCTGGCATCTCATTTTCATTAACGTAGGTACTGCTGCCAGGTTCAGTTCTGTGGGCCTAAAGACTTTATCTCCTCAACTTGCATAAAAATGTTTTGAGAACAGAGGTTTGTAGAGTAGTAGACTATCACTTTGTATTTGCGGGATGAAGGCATGAATGAAAAGGCAATCGAATGTTCCTTCAGTGGAAGAATTTGCCTGAGGTGGCTTTCATATTATGTAAGTGCTGCAATTGTCTTCCTAAATAAGTCCTATCCATCACATGTACATTTTCCTCTTTGCTTAATAAGTGCCTTTCTCTAACATCCAGACACCTCTAAAAATTCATTTGGAATATTCTCAACAAATCCACAGTACACACTGTGCCAGGTACTAAGCAGAGAAGCAAGGCCACATAAAACATGATGCTCTCATCAAAAGTTTATATTCCAATTGAGGGGATACATCTTCACAACATATCTCATCCAGGTAGAAAAAATGAGACACAGGGTCTCATGTAGGATAAAATAATAATCTGCCTCCCCCATGAGATTTTTCCTGCTTTGACACTATTCTCTTCCTAAGTATGGTTGCCCTACTGAATGGATGGAGCTACATTTCCACCACTCTGGATTAAAAATAAAAAGTACCAGGGCCTAGGACTGTCTCAAAGACCCTCTGGACAGCGTGGGTGACACACCACATGAGATTTGTGTGTAACTGATGTTATATGTCAGAGGTGGGTCAGGGAGTGGTTTTACCTGGGACATGATATTTAAACTGTGCCTTGAAGGATGGATAGAATTCTATGTGGCAGAGGTGTGAGCACATAGGGAAGAGTGAGAAGTTACACTGAGATTTGATTTATGTACCTGACCTCCATTCATCCTCACAATAATCTGAGGAGATGAGTCCTTTTTATGGCTAAGAAAACTAAAGGTCATAGGGACTGAGTCCCTTGCCCCCAGACATCCTGCTCCAAAGTGGTCAAGCCAAGCTAAAGGCCCCCAGTGGTTCCATATAGAGGAGCTGGGGATGACAGAATTGAAAATTAAGCTTGAATTCAATGAAATCATGGAGCCAGAGCATTTATCAAAAAGGGATTGAAATTCTTTTCTGATTTACTAGCTCTTGTATTTGCTTTCATTTGACTGAGTTGTGTGGTTATTTTTGCCCTCACTTTGAAAGTTAAATCTCTGCAGGTTGAGGAAGGAGTCATGTGACTGAGAACTCTAGTTGCAGTCAAACTACAGGTCAGCTATTTCCAGTTTCTGGCTTCTGAAAGAAAACAAGTTTCTTGGAGGAGAACTTAAGAGAAACTGATAGAACAATAGGTGATCTAGGAGAAAATAGTAAGAGGCCACAAAAAATAAATATGATAAAGATTGTTTTGATTTTCAATATCCCTATGAATCAGACATAAACAATTTCTTTGTGAGCTGGGTGTAATGACGCACCAGGAGGATCACAAGTTCAGGACCAGTCTGGGCTACATAGTGAGACGGGGTCTCAATAAAAAAGAAAGAAAAGAGGAAAGAAAGAAAGAGTTCTTTATAGTGCTTAGTATTTCTTGTTCCTGAAAAACTGGTAGTAATTTGAGCACATACATACAGCAACTTACAAATATGCTACCCTTTAGCCCTACTATTTCCACTCTGGTAAAACTGTCCTCAAAAGAATAGAAAATTGCAAAACTAGTCTCTGACATTTTCTTAAGAGGGGCTCCAGTGACAGATATCACAAAGAATTACTCTAAGTGCCCCCAAAGAAGGACTCAGGGTAGAAATAGAAACAAAGCTCAAAAGAAGAACCCATGTTTTTCCAGCATAGACACAGAGATGCTTAATAATTTACTTCATTGCAGGATCCGAGGTAACACTTGAAAGCTTCAATAAATAAGCATAATGGGCTCCCTTTAAAAATGTATTGGTTGGCAATTTATTTACTCATGTATATGCAACCTTATGGTATATGACATGCTGCCCTTCCTCTCTTTAAGGAAAAGTACTCCATAGGAGGCTGTAATTGGTGCTGGCAGCTAAAGCCAGAAACTCTTTCCTTCCTATACTTAATTTCCTCATTCAGCAGTCCTCCATATCCATTTTTCTTTCTCATTTTTCTTTTGTCTCTTCTTTCTTTTCCTTCCTTCCTTTCCTACTTTCTCTTTCTTTTATTTCTCCCAATTTATTCATTTGTGCTTCAATAGGTACCAGTAAATTTGGTCTCAAGAACTTCCAAATATATGAGTGAAAAAAAAAAAGAGGAAAAGTATGATATATTGCTACTGGTATCACAAATGATGTATATGAGAGATGACACATATTAAAGTCATGCAAAATTCAAAGCATATTGCTAATACATAGGTGAAAATAGTATATTAGTAATGAGTGAAATTACTTTCTGGAAAGTAATTGGAAAAAATATAGTCATAGTTTAAAAAACGGGCATACTCATAGACCCAGTAATTCCACTTTGGGGCATTATCCTTAATAATGGGGAGAAAAATAAATCCTGAATGTGGAGGAAGCCTTATTCAAAAGATGTTTATCATAATATTACCTGTTACAAAAACAAAAATCTCCTTAAGTTTGGAAATAATCTAAATTGTTTAAAAACTAGTGGCACTTCTACCTAATCAGAATAATTCTATCTGAGATAGGAGATGGATAAAGAAATGCTTCGTGTGAGAGTTGACAAGTAATCAAAGTCATGGGCAAACAAATGATTACTCCAAAAACAGAGCCAATGAATAATTTTGAGTAACTACTAAACAACAGGCAGTATGGTATACTAAGGGTTTTAACTTACTTTTACTGAACACCTATTATGTGGCAGTTTACTCGGTTTTGAATTTGTGATTTGATGTCTATAACCTTATACGTTTCCCAGGAATTTTAAAAGCTCAAAAAGTTAGTATAAGTCTCTCTATTTTAAATGTCATGAAAATGAAGCTCAGAGAAGAGAATGGACTTGTTCAAGGTCAAACAAATAAACTACAGTCTTGGGATTTAAGCCTAGTCCCTTAGGCAAAGTCTGGTGAAGTTCCATGATCCCTTAGCTGACTTGATGGTGTTTATGTACTAGGACGTAAAGTATTCAACGCTCATAGTTGTCCACATACATGGAGGTGGAGAAGGTGCTTATTGTTAGGCCATTGTGTTCATTTGTTTCTCATTTGGGAAAAAACTCCGCACTATAAGGGAGTGGTGCTCCTGTGTAAAAAGCCCAAATTAAGATAGTAGTCACTCAAATCATGAAATCATGGGAACAGCTGCTTACTGTGGTTAGTCTGAAAGACTGTTGAGGGCCATCATGTGCCTGCCTGTAAGTCTGAGTTGGGAGTTTCGGCAGTTTGCATTAGGTCAGGTAGGCTCAGCTGCCTAGAGGAGGCTCGTGTTTAGAATACCATCCCTTCCTACCATTTGACTTAATCAGATACTGTCATCAAAGAAAAATGGCCACAATGATAGCATCATATGGCAGTTTCCAAAGCACGTCCACACACATTTTGATTCTCATAGTAACTGAATCAGGTAGATCAAGCAAGCTGTAGTGGCTTTACTTTTGATAGATAAGGAAATTAGCATCTGGTGGGTATGAATGCTGCGGCACGCTGTGCATTGGTATCTTTATGTTGAAAAGTAATTTGAGCATACGCACACAGCAACTTAAAATACGTACACTTTTGAAGGAGTGAGTCTAACTGAGATATATTGTAAGTACATATGTAAGCATCATCATGTATCCCCTGTACAACGATTATATGTTAATAATAATAAAAAAATACAACCTTGCAAGAATAAAAAAATGCATACTCTTGCCCCTCCAATTCCACTCTGGAGGAATGGTCCTAAGGAAAGAATACAAAAATACGCAAAAACTTATGTGCTCTAAGACATTTATATTATATTTATAATAATAATAACTAAAAACTACCAACATGTCCAGGATTATGGCAAAGACTGAGGAAATTATGGCACATTCATTCCAGAGACTATTACAGAACAAGTAAGATGGTCTTTAATAAAATGGGGACAATAATAACATATAATGTAAATGAAAGAAAATGAATTATACCTACACCAGTAGTGTGGTCACAACTATATAAAATTACTAAAGGAAAAAGTCTAAGCAACATTGATTGCCTTGGGGCAAGGGATACTGATTTACTAATAATAATTTGAAAAGTATTATCTGGAATAAATCTGTCAGGCACTGTTCTAAACATTTTGTCTAAATCATTTATTTAATTCCCATAACAGCCAGATAAGACAGGAACTATTATTATAAAAATGAAGCTAAGGCACAGAGAGGTTAAGTAACCTCCTATAGTCGCGCCGTCAGTGTTGAGCTGGGCTGCAAACCCAGGCTTTCTAGATTCCAAGTTCACACTCACCTGTAGGACTCTGCTGCCTCTCTAGATGCAATGGACTCAGTGTATCTTCCCAAACATAACCCCCGATGTGATTGTATTAGGAAGAGGGGCCTTTGGAAGGAATTGAGGGTGGAGTCCTCAGGATGGAATTAGTGCCCTCTATGGTTTGGGTGTAGACCTCAAGGGTCCATTGTGATTGGAGTCTCAGTCCCAGGGTGGTGGTATTAAGAAGTGCTTTGGAACCTGTAAGAGGTAGAGCCAAGGCTGGCAGAGTGGCTCAAGTGGTAGAGAAAAAAAATTAAAAAGGTGGAGCATAGTGAGAGAGCTTTGGGTCCATTGAGGAGTACCTTCAAAAGGGGCTGTGGGATCCCAGTCTCTCTCTGCTTCCTAGATGAAGATATGACTTCTTGCTCTGACATGTGCTCCTGCCATTGCCACCTGCCATTCGCCATGTGGTCCTCACCAGAACTGAGCAGACAGTGAGCTTAAAACCTCTTTTTCTTCCTAAGTAGCCTGTGTTAGGTATTTCATTGCAGTGATAAAAAGCTAGCTAATACAGTACCTTTAATAGAAGAGACACTAGCAAGCTTGCTTCTTCCTTCCTTCTCTGCATGGGAAGAGACAGTGAGACGATGGCCCTCTGCAAACCAAGAACAGATCCCTCACCAGACACCAGATCTGCAGGTGCCTTGTCCTTGGACAAGTGAGAAGTAAATTGTGTTGAGTAAGCCACCATCATGTTGTAGCGGTCTGAACTAAAAGAGTAAGTTCTTGGTTCTTTCCCAGGTTGCCTCATATAATTCTCCCACTAACTATATGAGAAATATGCTACAATTACTTCTATTTACAGATTTAAAATCTGGCATTGACTTGCTCAAGGCCCTACAACTCTGACCCAGGAAGGTTGACTCCAGAGTCCTTGTATTTGACTGCTACAATAAATTGTCTTCTTCTTATTCATTTCTGTCCTTTCCCAGACTTTCTGCAATAAAGATGCTTGTCACTAGGTTATAAATTAATTGTCATCTAAGTATGGCTTATCAGCTGCTTCCAACCTGCTGCTATCTATTTTTGTAAATAAAGTTTTATTAGGACACACAGTCTGGGTTCTTTCTTTCTGGTGATATGTCATTTGAACTCAGGGCCTTGTGCTTGCTGGGCAGGCACTCTACCACTTGAGCCACTCTGCCAGCTCTTTTTGCATTGTTCATTTTTGAGATAGAGTTTCACTTCATGCCTGGGCCAGAATAGATTATGATCCTCCTATTTGGGCTTTCCTAGGTGACTGGGGATGTCAGGCACACACCACTGCATCCAGTCATTGGTTATGATGGGATCTTGTTTTTTGCCCAGCTGACTTCAAATCACGATCCTCCAAATTTCCACCTCCAGAGTAGCTAGGATTACAGGCTTGAGCCACTGCAGCTCTCTGTCTGTTTATGTTTTGTCTATGCTGCTCTAGATATAAGGGAAAAGTTAAATAGTTGAGACATAGGCCATATGATCCATAAACTCTTAAAAAAATTATTATTGAGCCATTTATAGAAAAAAATTTCTGACCCCTGATTTAAATGATCACAGAACTTTAAAAGTAGCAAGAGAAAGTTCTGGTCTTCTAAATATGGATTGCTTGGAAGTGGAAAGAGATATGAGGAAGAATGCCTCTAAGTACATTTGTATGTGTGATGCACTTATTCCCCAAATCTTTAGTTAGCCTTTTCTCTGACCAGGTCAGAGTAGCAAAATCTAGAACAAATGGTATGGCTAGTATGTTGTTTCAACCTCTCAACTTTTCATCAAAGCTTGGACAATCATAAAAGCAGCAATGAATGACTCTGGCATCCTTTGTAAATTGTCAGCATTAAAACCACTTTGAAAGATTTGGGTGTGGTCACAGGATAAAAAAAATGGGCAGACAAGTGAGAATTGAGAGTGTTTTTAAAGAGCATTCCAGTCATTTCAGAAGTTTCCCATCTAAACAGAAATGCAGTAAATAGACACACCCTTCAGAACCAGCAGAATCTTCTGCCAAAGTAGGTCTTGGGGCACTCCAGCTTTGGAGAGGGGAGAGATAACATTTAACACACCATAACGTAGAAGCAAGGTGTCCAGAGGGCTAAAAAACAGAGCAGGACAGTGAAACTAAGATACGAGTGCCTGAAAAACTGGAGTCAAGTTAGGTTTTGTGCCTCCTCAGGCTGGGATGTTCTAACCACAGAAAGAAGTTTAAGATCTAAAGAGAGAGGGGGGAGAGAGAAGACACACACACACACACATACAGTAAATGCTCCTCTTTGAGTACTAGTGTATATATTTACACAACATGCTATATTGTTTTCATGTATTAACTCACATCTATTCGTGCTTTCCACAATTTATAGGTAAGGAAACTGAGACTCCGAGATACAAAAGAATTTGCTCAAGGTCACACCTCTAATAACAATAAGAAATTCTTCTGAGAGTTGCATAGTATAATGGTTTGGAGAGTTTTTTGGAGCCAAAACCTCTGGGTTTGTATCTCAGCTGTGCCACTTACCTTTAGTAATTCACTTAACATCTCTAAGGTCCATTTTCTTCACTTGGGATATAGGATGACCATTTCACTGACCTCATAGGATACATATGGGAAATAAGTGGATTATTTTAGAACACTGGCACATAGTAAGTACAATATAGGTGTTTAAAAACTATGTGCAAGGCAGTGTCATATTTATGTATTACTTATGTAAGATAGGTGCTTGTCCAATCTTATAAATGAAAAGCCTGAGACTCCAAGCAACCAAGCAACTCTCTCAAATAGTATAGCCAAGAGTAAAATGCAAATAGCCGGCACTCTTGACCATGTCACTAATCCCGTGACATGGGTGAATGACAAGTCTGTTTCCAATGCCTACAATCTAGATGTTTTATGATGAGGATCCTCTGTCATGCTGTGCCTCTGTTGGTACACATGTTCCAATATGGAAGATCCAGAATGGTCTCCAAGCCTCAGATCTGGTTCACCCTCCAAGTTATCTTCTGTCATCTCTATGTATATGCCCTATGCCTGAACCCTAATCAAAGAATTCTATCTTTGTCAACCCTATGAGGCTGTTTCATCTACAGGAACTGAGAGAGATCTTCTCATACTGTGAGAGACCTTCCCATACAGTTCTCAACTGGGCCTTCTTAACACTTGCCACATGCTCTGAGAAGAGCATAGTCCAGGGAGGAAACCTGGGCAGGAGACTTTAGTACAGGGGAGAACACATTGCAGTTTGAATCTAAATACAGTTTAAAACCTATGTAATAGTGTAGGGCTGCTACAACAAAGTACCACAGATTGGATGGTTCGATCAACAGAAATTTATTGCTTCATAGCTCTGGAGTATAGAAGTGTCAACAGGTTTGATTTCTTCTGAGGCCCAGAAGTTGGCTTATAGATAGCCAACTTTTGTCTCTGTCTTACATGATATCCTGTTTGTGCATATATATGTGTAAATCTCCTCTGGTTGTAAGGACGCCAGCCATATTTGGTTAGGGTCTATCCATATGAACTCATTTTGCCTTAATGTTATGGTTTGAATATGAAATGTTCCTATAAGCTCATAAATTGACACTGAAGGCTTGGTTCCACAGCTGAGTTACAGTAGTGATTAGATCATGAGGGCTCTAACTTCAGCAATGAATTAATCTGATGATTAATAGTTGAATGGACTATTAGGAAGTAGGGCTTACAAGGAGGATGTAGGTTACTGAGGGTGTGACTTTGAAGGGCATATTTTGTCCCTGGGCTCTTCTCCATCTCTGCCTCCTAGCTGCCATGAGGTGAGCATGTGCTCTTGCCCTTAACTCCCCAATATGGTCTCCTGTCTCACCACAGCTCAACAGCAATGGAGCCAACTGACCATGAACTGAAACTGAACCAAAATGTATCCTTCCTAAAGTTGTTTATTTCAAGCATGTTTGCTGACTAACATATTTATCTCTTTCAAGGCTTTATCTCTAAATATAGCCATACTCTGAGTTACTGGGGTTAGGACTCTGACATAGAAATTTGTAGGAGGAGGGGAGACACAATTCAGCTTATAATAACCTAGCTTCACCATTTTTTAGTAGTATGACTTTGGACAAGACATAGAACTTCAATATTTATTTTCCCTTATTCTATAAAATGGAACAAGAATAAGACTGATCTCACAGAATTGTTACCAAAGGTAGGTAGAAGAGACTCCAAAGTCCTGTGCCATACTTGAACCTACAAAATTTGCCTCTTAAGACTACAGGGGGGGGATAGTATTACTTGGAACCCTCATCTAATTTTGAAAATTATGCTATAAAAGGAACATCAACAAATTAGGTGTGGTTGTGCATTGCCTGTAATCCCAGCTACTTGGGAGGCAGAGGGAGGAGGATCACAAATTAGAGACCAGTCTGGGAAAAGTTACCAAAACCTTGTTTCACAAACAAAGACCAAGAAACCTCTAAAGGATTGAGGGCATGGCTCAAGTGGTGGAGCCACTTGAATACTCATGGACTTATCTTCAATCACCAGTACCAAAGAGAAAAAATGCATAGGAAAGTTGGAGGGAATAGAAGGAACAGACATTTAACTGGAAGAAGAAACAATAGGGAGGGGGTTTCAAAGAACTGAACTACAATATTTGTTCTTTGTTATAGTGACAAGGCAATGGAAATTGTGGCTTTGGTTTCACAGAGAGATCCAGTGATATGTATCTGAAAGGAAGACAAATTGGGCCCATTATCAAGAGGTGTTTCTCATAGTCAGAGAATTCAAACTTGAGATACTGAGGTTTCTATCACAGAAGGTGTAAGGTTCAGGGACTTTTTTGAGCATCTACTTTGCTAAAAACAATGTTAAGAAACTTCACACAGAATGGAGTAGAGAGGATAGGTCCTTCTTTGAGGAGGAGGTTAGAGGAGCTGGCCTCAGAGTCTCTCCAATTTTGAGGTTTCCTTGCCTATAAACTATTTTGCCTAGGAGAAAGTGAAGCACACAAGCAAATGTAGTTAATGGAGGCATCTTGTAAGGAAACAGGAATTCTCATGACTCTTACTACAAGAAGTAGAAGTGTCTCATAAAATACAGGAACTAGAAACTAGAGGGTTTTCAAGGATAGAAGCAATTACTCTTTCTCATTGTGCATGGCTCCCAAATGGTTGCCTTGGCCTCAGAATTCAGTTCACCTTCCGGGTCCAGTACACCCACCTAATCAAATAGAATTTCTGACTTTCAACTGCAAAGGGACACAGCTTCAGTTTGATACTCAGCCTTGATGCAATGAGCTATGGCAAGGCAGTCTGGGAAGAGGGGTTGCATGGTTCAGGGGACTGTAATGACCCATTCATAGAGGAGTGGATCAAAGCTTTCAGAGTGTAGAATAGAAGCTGGGTCATAAATCATATTTGGCATCAGAATTTCTCAAACACTGACAGATTTGGGCCCCTTTGTTCTGATTCAGTAGGTAATGGGTAGGTTTAGGAATCTGTATTTTTGAATTGCTCTCAAAGGTGATTCTCACATGAATTACTGACCACCACTTCATGTTTCGCACTTTCCCATTCTCTAACAAATGTACCCTTTGTCTCCTAGGAATGCATTTGTACCTCTTCTATGACACATATCAAATTATACTCACTTTGATTTTGTCTTATATCTCCAACTTAGCTATATAGACCTAGATGGCACAGATTATTTTGTCCCCATCATTCTAATTCTACAGCATGTACCACAACGCTTGGCACAGTTGATTTCTCATAGAATTAATATGGTTCTGAGAAAGCTACATTAATAGGATATTTTCCACCTCCCCAACCCAAGCAGGGAAACCTACTCAGAAAATGCCTAATTGCTCTATGATTTGACATAGCTGGGTAGTTAGGCTAGGATGAGGGTGATCAATTATTAGTAGCATGCTGTGCTGCCCCAGAGGCTGGTGGCCCATGTTGCAGTCAATTAGCTACCAGACACAGTCATCTAGGTTGTTATTTATTACTGGGTATGTCTGAGCAGTGAATTGTGTGAAGCAGAGAACAAGTAAAGGATACATCACTATAGGCCTCCAGGCAGAAAAAAAAAAAAAGAGAACATGGGAGATCACCAAGGGCCATTCTTGCCAAGTCAGGCAGCTGGGGAGGTTCCAAGTCCTCCCATCTACAGCTCTGAATACACAAGTTGAAGAGGAACCAAATAAATTCAGTTCAACTAGGGTGCACAAGGCACCAGGGAGGCCCCAGAAGTAGAAAATATAGATATGAGAAGTCTACAGTGTGTTGGATAAGAAAGCAGTATGCAGTAGAGAAAGGAGCGATCACATAAAGGCTTCAAAATAGATTTACCTGTCCACAGTAGAGGGGCTGTGAAGAAGAATCAAAAAAGCAGGTCATGCAGGGACCATAGCTCCTCTGTCCTGGGTTCAATCCACAGTAACACACACACTCACACACACACACACACACACACACACGGGCAAATCAGGAATGGTCGGTCATCACTGTTCGGAGGATAAGGGAATACCTCTTTGAACAAGGGTGGTCTGGAAAGAGGTGGAATTTTAACCAGGCCTTAAGGATAAAGGAAAGAGGTGGGGAAAACAGCTTAACTATTACAGACACCTCCTCCTAGACACTGCGTTAGACATTGTGAAAGACAATGCTATGTAGTGGAAACATGAAAGTTGAGGCCAGATTCAACATAACCTGAAAAGCCATTTTCCTTGGGCTAATTTGTTAAGCCATCTGGGTCTGTTTCTTAATCTGTAAAAAGCAGGGAAAGATATTTATCTCAATGTGTGGCTTAGAAGATGGACCTAGATAAACATGTACGTGGAACACCTGGCAGGTGCTTGAAAAGTAGTTCCACCAGCCATTTGTACTACTCAGAACACATCAAGAGAACTGGTTTATCCATTCTGTAGACGAGAAAACCAAGGCTTAAAGAAATACTGTCATTTAGTCAAGATCATAGGTTGGTAAGTGGCAGAGTCAAAATTGAAACTCATGTTTGTTTGACTCCAGAATTTCTGCCTTTCCCCTTATTTGACGAGAACGGGGGCATCATTAAGGCGAAATGTGTACAACATTTTGTGGGGGATGAAACTCCTTGGAAAGGGTATGTTACTCTTGCTAACAAACTGCGCTGGATGCCTCTTATCACTGTTGCCATTCTGAGTGGACTTGCCTCCACTGTCATCTATTGCTTCCTCCCACACTCATGCCCATTGTCAATGCTCTTGATAGTCCAGGACAGCTTGTAATATATTGGAGAACTTTCTTCCTTCTTAATGAAATGAGCAGAGCCCAATAATAAAAATTCCTAAGTCTCAGAGACTAGAGCTAGAGCTAGAGCTCTGCAATGCCACACTGAGCCTCTTTTCTTCACAAAGGGCACCCACAGCAACAGAGAAGCCAAGAGAACATAGGTAAGTACCAGTGCCTTACAGGATTCAGAACCATAACTTCCTGTGATCCCAGAGCCCTGAAGAAATGTCCAGTTCTAGAAGCTAGACTTTGGCCATTGTCCACTCATGACCATTTACGATTTTGTCCCAAAAAGCCCCTCTATTTGAAACCTTGTCCACTGTGTTTGAACCCTATGAATTGAGAATCTATTAATCTCTACAAGACTTTTCAGTTTCTAAGTAAATAATTACAAATGGATACTGTGAAAGGTCCACTTTATAGTCATCTCTGGATATTAGTTCTAGTATAGCTGTATTCTCTGTTACAATATTATTACTGTTACTGCATTTTAGGACTATGCAAACTAATTTTCTTAAACAAGAAGCCCCAATAATGATAGTTCCAGAGTCCTAATACAGCTGACTAAACTTCAGCCATGAGGTCCCTTGTCTTGACCTTCTGATCTTACTTAGGGCCAGGGATGGTTTTCAGCTTTTCCTGGAATTGACTTTTCCACAAATAGTGGAAACAATCTCCTTTTGGAAGTTAACTCAATTGGTACCAGAGTGATTTTATTCTTCCTCTTTTTCTTCTTTTTCTCCTCCTCATTCTTCACTTCCTTCTCCCCCTCTTCTTCTTCCTACTTCTTGTTCCTTTCCTCCTTTTTCCTTCTCCTCATCTTTCTTCTCCTCCTTTATTCCTCTCCTTTGTCCACCTTTCTCTTTCCCCATCTTCTTATTTGGTCCTCTTTTTCTACCTCCTTTCTTTTTTAATTTTTTAAATAGGAATAGTGTATCTCTGGGTCTACCAGATAGAAATCTCTATCATTTCCTTTAATGATGGCTAATGTGGGGCTAAACACTCAATTCCTAAGCCAGGATTTAAAAGAAACTTAGAACTAAACTCTCAAGAGGCCCACCTTAGCCAAAAGAATTTCTTTGATCTTGAGCACCCTCATATGGAGATAATAACCAGAGCCTCTAGTGATAGAGAAGTAGTTCTCAAAGTCTAGTATGCATCAGAATTATTAAGTTTCTAATTCAGTAGGTCTAACACTAGGTCCAACAATTTCCATTTCTACCAAGGGTCCTGGTGATATTGATGTTGCTGGTCTGAGGACCACTTTGAGAACCACTCTATTCAAGACCTCTGTACTTATACACAGCTGACGTTTAGTTATCTGTATTAGTGCTCTAGGAAGCTTTCCACCCTCCCTTCTGCTGACCTCTTCTTACTTAGGTGCAAGAATGTTTTTTAGTTGATTTCTCCTGGCATTGACTTTTCCATAAATAGTGAAAATAATCTCTCTTTGAAGTCAACTCAAATAGTACCAAAGAGTGTGACCTTATTTAGGCATACTCTGAGCATAAGAGATTTTTTTCCCTCATTTTTCTGAGAGGCTAAGATGAGACTACAATTGATTTCCTTTCATAGGATTCCACCTAAGAGCTAATTCCCTTGAGTAGGGTCTCTTGAGCAGGTCTCTCTATCCAGAACTTTCAGCCTAGGGACAACTCTGGACATCTCAAGGTCCCAAGGCAGTGTTTCCCACTCCACTGCAATGTGCACCACAGGTTATGAATGGATATCAAGTAAAAAAAGTTTGAACCAAATAAGTCTGGGAAATACTGGATTAAATACTAAGTTCAGTTACTATTGAACTTCTCAAAGCCTCTATCTTGATGGTGATCATTGTGGATATCTTAGGGAAAATTCTGCAGAAATCTTTTATAAATTTATTTCTTTTGGAATTGGCAATATAGTCAGATAGTTCAAAATTCCAAAAGTATAAAAGGTTATACACTCAAGATTCTTATTTACCAATTCATGTCATCATAAGCAATATTTTTTGGTGTATCCTTTCAGAAATAATTTTATCTTTCCCTTTCTTACAAATAGTGGCATATTACAAACATTAGTACACGCCTAATTTTTCTCTAGCCAAGCATTTTTCCATGTTAGTATATAAAAGACATCTATTTTTAATGGTGTGATACTGTGCTATTTCCTAAATGTGCCAGTTCTATCTTTCGTGAATACGTAATTTTTTTCTAACTTTAAGCTATTAAAAGCATTGCTAAAAATGATCTTATACATACATATTTTTACAAGTATGTGATAAAATTCAAGAAGTGAAATGTTTACAACAATGTGTATATATGCATAGTGTGTGAGTGCGATATCAAATTTTTGGCACTTTGCCAAAGTAGTAGGTGAAGAATGTTTTTCCCATTGTAGCCTTAATTTGCATTTTTTCTTGTTATGAATGAGGTTGGATATTCTTTCACATGTTTAAAATCCATTTGTATATCTTTTTCTGTGACCTCTGTATGAACTTTGCCTTTTTCTTATTGGCTTGTTGACTTTTTAAATATTGATTTATGAGCTCTTTATGTGTAGAAGTCAGCTCCATCTTATATGAGTTGGAAATATTTTTCCCAGTTTATTCTTTGCCATTTTTATTTATGTATGTATCTAGTTTTTGTACTGGGGACCAAACCCAGGGCCTTGTCCATACTAGGTAAGTTCCCTGTCACTGAGCTACATCTCCAGACTGCCTTTTCTTTCTTACTACAGTATTTTTATCATTCAGAATTTTTTATACAATTAAAATTATTCTAAGGTTTTAGTATTTTTAAAATTATAATTACAAATCTTTTCCCTTCTATAATTAGAAATATTTTTCTTCCACCATTCTTTTTAATACCGTTGTTTTCATTTTTACATTTAAATAGATGATTATTTTAAAACTTATACTGGGATAAAATGTGGTGTGCACATCCATTTTTTCCCTCAGATGATTAATCAATCATATTAACAATAATGATTAGATAATTTATTTTACATCCAATGAGTTGAGGCACCATCAATTTAATTTATTAAGTTCCTATGCATATTTAGGTTGATTTTCAAACTTTTTTTTTACATGGATCACTTTCCATTTATGTGTCAATAGTACATTGATTATTAAGGTTTTATGATGTATTTTATGTTGGCAGTTATGGTCGCTTGTCACTCTTTCAGATTTTTCCTGAATGAATATTTTTTTCAAATGCTCTTTAGAACAAGCTTATCTATTCTCTCTGCTCCCCTCCCCCACCAAAATGAAAAAAGTCCAGTTGGTATATTTATGGAATTGTTTTTAATCTTATAGATTACCTACTGAGAACTAACATATTTTTGAGGTTATGTTTTTCTTTCTAACAGTAAGGGATACTTTTTCCTTTGTACAGTGTTTTTGAATCCCTCAAAAGGGTTTTAAACTTTTCATCATATAGATTTCGCATATTTCTTATTAAATTTATTTCTAGATATTTCATCTTTTGTTGCTGCTGTAAATAGGATATTTTCTGCTCTATTTGGAACTTTCTTTGAAGGGAATGTCATATAACAATGGTCTGTGAGGCCATCCTGGGAAATTCTTCAGGCTTTATGCATTCCCTACATGTTAAATAATGTGTGTCCTGGAAAGGGAAATGACATTTACATAGAGCAACCAGAGACTGTATGGAAGGGCAGGAGGAAAACCCCCCTCTTCTCTTTGGAAAAACTGGGTATTCTGGTCTATTCTGTGGAAGCATTTGTAGAATACTGGAAATGGAAGATCAATGAAGGTTCAAGTGATTAAATCTTTCAATGTGGAAGACAAGAAAACAACCAGAGAGGGGAAATTACCTACTGAGGTTGGGTAGAGTATGGTTTCTGGCTCATATCTGTAGATGCTCCTGGCTTTCTATAGCTGAACATTCCTGCCACCAGTAACAAGTAACACCCTCCTATTCTGTCCTGGATTTCTTCATGACTTTCTGACGGTTAGGAAGAGGGTATTCTACCCAATATCTTTGTCCTTTTCATGTGTCAGACGCTATGCCACCTATTGTATGTATATTATTGACATCTGTATTTCATGGTCCTGGGTAATTTTCATTATCCCAGAAGAACTGTTATTACTATTCTAAACCCAGACCAATATTAGGACCCATCTCTCATTACACTTGAAGTCAAAGCTTTGTTGTTTGGGTGTGTTTGAACATGGCTAAGGTACAATAGGGACCTGAAATGAGCTGCCCTAACCAAAGAGGTTTAGAAAATTAGGAGTTGCCAATTCAGTTGCATAGGAATAGTATCTAACCCTCCATTCATGCTGTCTCCCCCTAATCCTCTGGCCCTTCCCATCTCAGCTAATAGCAATTTGAGTGTGGATTGTTGTAAACCTGATTTAGATCTACTGATAGTTCTTTAATCTTTGACTTTCATGATAGTCTCTTTCCCTTTGCACATCTTGGTTACTCAGATGACTGAATTTTACCACAGGGACATTTAGTAATGGGAATCATGCTGAAAGCCTTCTGCATGCAATCTGGCAGAAGGAGCACTGTCTTGGGGAGTCAAAAAGCCTGGCCTAAAATTTCACTCTGATGTTGCATGACCTAAGAATAATCACCGAAATTCTCAGGTCTGTTTCTTCCTCTATGAAATGGTGGTATAATGTTATTTTAGAAAATATTATGTTGATGGGCAAAAGTAATCCAATAACAATTTCTTATGATGCATCCTAACAGTACCTGCCCTATCGCCCTATCTACCTCATACAGGAGTAAAGAAAACAGTGGGCATGAAATGTTGCTTTGAGATACTTCAAGTGTTCCACAAATGTAAGGGATTATTGTTTATCTCCTTCTCAGGGTACTTGCCATCTAAAAATAGGCCCTTAACAATTCAAAGCAAATGATCCTAAATGTCAGAATTTCAAATAAAGTTTTCATATCTTGTATAGTAAGCTACTTAAGTGTTCATTTCTTAACCACACAGCCTGTGGATGTTACCTTACATGACAAAAGGGACTTGTCCATTAAGGGATAATTTTAGATTATCTAGGTAATTTATAAGGCTTGGGTAGGCCTTAAAGCAAGTCAAAGGGAGTCAAGGTCAGTCAGAGGAGATGGTGAAATGATGATAGAGGCAGAGAAATTGGAGTGACATACTTTTAGAATCAAGGAAAGGCCTGAAGGCCACCAGACACTGAAAAAAAACAAAGAAAGAAATATTCCTATAGAGCCTCAGAAGGAACCAACTGGGAAGCACACTGATGTTAGCCCTTTAAGTCTTATTTTGGACCTCTGACCTAGAGAGATTAGAATTACAAGAGAATAAATACATTTTGTTAAGCCACTATATTTGTGGTGAATTGCTACAGTAGCCATAGAAACCTAATGTACCCTATAGTCTGGTGATTTTACAACTTGGAACATAATTAAAATATTTTTTTTGGATATCTATCAGGAAACATACAAAATAACATTCACAATGGCACTAATCACAATAGTAAAAATGAAAAATCTCAAATGTCTATTGATAGAATAAATGAACTCAAATGAAATATTCAATAGTAAAAATATATGAACTATGGTGATATGCAAAAGTCTGGATGAATCTTGGCAATGTTTTGTATTTATTTTTATTTTGTTTATTTGGAAACAATGTCAAACTTATAGAAAAGCTGCAAGTATTGTCTAATTGCCTTTATTCTATTCTGACTCATTTGGGAATAAGTTGCCAATCTGTTGTGCCATCAACCATGGATATTTTAGGTTATATTTTCCACATACAATTCTCTAATATACCTATCAAATAAGAAAATTGAATTAATACTTGACCACCATATAATCCTTCAATCTCATATAAGTTTTGTCATGTTTTCCAAACTATCTTTTAGAGCAAAAGTGTCTAATTCAGAATCATACGTGGCACTTACTTGTCATGTCTTTTTAGTCTCCTTCATTTGGAGCAATTCTTCAATTTTTCTTTGACTTTTTGTGACTTTTACACCTTTGAAGATATTGCAGAGTGTTTCATAGAATGTCCCTTAATATGAGTTTGTCTGATGTCTTCTCATGATTAGATTCAGGTTATATTTATCTTTGGCAAGAATATCCCAGAAGCAACGCTATGTTCTTTTCATTGAATCCTATCAAGCACATGATTTTGATTTGTCCCAGTGCTGATGAAGTTCACTTTGATCCTCTGATTAAAATGGTGACTGCCAGGCTTCTCCACTGTGAAGTTATCCTTTTACCCTTTAGCAATATAGCTAAGTAAAAAGAGCAAATCCAGAGATGATAAACAGTATAATATCCTTGCATGTAGTTAAAAATAACTAAAAATTTTAAATGCTTATTACAAATACATATAGATGAGGTGGAAGTACATAAAAAGAATAGCAAGAGAATAAGCACAGAGTTCAGGCTGGGTGGAAAGAGGCAGGGAGGGATGCATGGAAATGTAAGGTATTGCTGACTTGCTAGTGTTTGTGTTGGTTAGTGAATTCAGAAAGTCTTATTATATACTGTTAAAAATAAACAAGGGCAAAAGGTTAAGAAGGTCATCCCTGGACCAATCATGAGAGTGAGTCAAGAACCATGGATTATAATTAATCCAATTACATATACTTAAAGTCCAATTTTAAAAAATTGAATAGATGATAAGTAGATAGTGGTCATTGGAGCTACCTTAGAATTCTTCTCTTCAGCTCCTCACTATCTCTCCACTATCTACCAGGCCCAACCAAGGTAATAGAGACTGTGCTTATATGAAGGGAGCCAATATTCCACACCATTCTACCCTGTTGACCATCGCTGACTGGTTTGAACCAAGAGAACTGACTGTACAGACCCGGAAAGTTATTAAAGCTTGGATCATTTTGATAGTAAAATATAGGAAAATTTGTCTCCTTCCTGGAACAATTTTGCATCCCCAGTACATTTGCATTTTCCAACTTCATTTCCCTTTTTCAAGAACACATAGAAGTCTGGGGATGAAGCCCAGTGATAGAGTGCTTGCCTACCACTTGTGCAAGGCTCTGGATGCAATGCTTAGCAGCACAAAATAAAAATACAAAACAAAAACAACAAAACAGACACAGAAACTTCCCAGGCCTCCACCTCTTCCTGTCCCTGGTTCTTGCACATATGGGTTTGACACAGTTGACATAGAGAGGTGTCTATTGGAAAACATCATAGGTTTTCATCCCTGTGGCATCCATAATTACTGAGTGACACGAGGCAAATTATTTCCTTTACATGGGCCTCAATGTATCCAGCTGGGATTATCCCACCCTCTTCACTGCCTCTGAGATTCTGAGTTAGTACATCAGGAGAAGACTAGACAGTTGTATTTTGAAAAAGCTACTCTGATAAGAATCATTATACCTGTTGGCTTTTACATCTCATTCACACACCAATGTACTTACTCTGATGTTTTAATATTTTGTTTTTTGGGTGTCCCACTCTATGATGGATGCCCACTGGGTTGCATTTTTCTCTGGGAAATGACCACATCCCACAGAGATGGGTGGTCAAATTTCTGCCCTGTGATAACACCCTCAACTGTAGTCAGTTTGAGAAGGAGTTGTCACCTGACTTACAATGGTTTAGCTTGCTGTCTGTAAATGTGGAAATGAGACAAAGAGATTCCAGTCTCTACCGGGCCATTTCACGAGTCTCAAAAAGGTTTCCACATTGTAAGAGAAAAGTTTTCCAAAGAAGTTGATGTGTTGAAAGGAGGAGAGATACGAGGTGAGATGTGCAAGCTGAGTTCTCAATTGTTTCCTTGGTTCTATTCTCTATGGATGCCTGGCATCCTTCTTACCTTTAGGTGATAAGATGGTAAGATAATAAACTTTTCTTTACTTTCCTTAAATTGATTCCTTAGGGATAATTTGCATAGTGCATGCTCAGTCCTGTCTACTGTCCAGTTTAGCTTTCATTCTGAACTAGAAGAATTTGGTTTTGTGTTAATGGACTTAATAGCTATAGGTAGAAAACAGCTGAACTTTGGGTGGAGAGTGGAGACTCAGAGGAATATAAAAATAAGCTAAAGTTTTTAGCTTGTCCAACTTAACCATGAAAAGGCAGGCAGCACCAAACCACAGGATAAGAAAAAGCAAGACAGTAGAGAGTAACATCAAGTTAGGTACACACAATCAAACCTTCAAACAACTAAGATAACTAAATGGCAGGAATCACCACATACCTATCAGTACTAACACTTAATGTTAATGGACTTAATTCACCCATCAAAAGACACCATTTGATAAAATGGATTAAAAAAGAAGATCCAACAATTTGTTGCTTACAGGAGACTCATCTCACCGACAGAAATAAGCATATGCTTAGGATGAAAGGCTGGAAGAAGATTTACCAAGCCAATGGCCCCCGAAAACAAGCAGGAGTAGCAATACTTATCTCTGACAAAGTAGACTTCAAACCTACATTGATCAAACGAGATAAAGAAGGACATTCCATACTAATAAAAGGGGAAATAGACCAAAAGGAAATAATAATCATCAATCTGTACGCACCCAATGTCAACGCACCCAATTTCATCAAACATACCCTGAAAGACCTAAAAGCATATATAAACGTCAACACAGTGGTTGTGGGAGACTTTAACACTCCATTATCATCAATAGATAGGTCATCCAAACAAAAACTCAATAAAGAAATCCAAGATCTAAAATATGCAATAGATCAAGTGGACCTAGTAGATGTCTACAGAACATTTCATCCAACCTCTACACAATATACATTCTTCTCAGCAGCCCATGGAACCTTCTCCAAAATAGATCATATCCTAGGGCACAAAGCAAGCCTCAGCAAATATAAGAAAATAGAAATAATACCATGCATACTATCTGACCACAATGCAGTAAAAGTAGAACTCAACAACAAAAGTAAAGACAAAAAACATGCAAACAGCTGGAAACTAAATAACTCATTACTTAATGAAGAATGGATCATCAATGCAATAAAAGAGGAAATTAAAAAGTTCCTAGAAGTCAATGAAAATGAAAACACAACCTACCAGAACCTATGGGACACAGCTAAGGCAGTCTTGAGAGGAAAGTTTATAGCCATGAGTGCATATATTAAAAAGATTGAAAGATCCCAAATCAATGACCTAATGATACATCTCAAACTCCTAGAAAAACAAGAACAAGCAAATCCCAAAACAAATAGAAGGAGAGAAATAATAAAAATAAGAGCTGAAATCAACGAAATAGAAACCAAAAAAACCATACAAAGAATTAATGAAACAAAAAGTTGGTTCTTTGAAAAAATAAACAAGATCGATAGACCCCTGGCAAACCTGACTAAAATGAGGAGAGAAAAAACCCAAATTAGTAGAATCAGGAATGCAAAAGGGGAGATAACAACAAACACCATGGAAGTCCAGGAAATCATCAGAGACTACTTTGAGAACCTATATTCAAATAAATTTGAAAATCTAAAAGAAATGGACAGATTTCTAGATACATATGATCATCCAAAACTGAACCAAGAGGAAATTAATCACCTGAATAGACCTATAACACAAAATGAAATTGAAGCAGCAATCAAGAGTCTCCCCAAAAAGAAAAGTCCAGGACCTGATGGATTCTCTGCTGAATTCTATCAGACCTTTAAAGAAGAACTGATACCAACCCTCCTTAAACTGTTCCATGAAATAGAAAGGGAAGGAAAACTGCCAAACACCTTTTATGAAGCCAGTATTACACTTATCCCAAAACCAGGCAAAGACACCTCCAAAAAGGAGAACTATAGGCCAATCTCCTTAATGAACATTGATGCAAAAATCCTCAACAAAATAATGGCAAATCGAATTCAGCAACACATCAAAAAGATTATTCACCACGACCAGGTAGGCTTCATCCCAGGGATGCAGGGGTGGTTCAACATACGAAAATCAATAAACGTAATAAACCACATTAACAGAAGCAAAGACAAAAACCACTTGATCATCTCAATAGATGCAGAAAAAGCCTTTGATAAGATCCAACATCATTTCATGATAAAAGCTCTAAGAAAACTAGGAATAGAAGGAAAGTTCCTCAACATTATAAAAGCTATATATGACAAACCTACAGCCAGCATTATACTTAACGGAGAAAAATTAAAACCATTCCCTCTAAAATCAGGAACCAGACAAGGATGCCCACTATCTCCACTCCTATTCAACATAGTACTGGAATTCCTAGCCAGAGCAATTAGGCAAGAAGAAGGAATAAAAGGAATACAAATAGGTAAAGAAACTGTCAAAATATCCCTATTTGCAGACGACATGATCCTATACCTTAAAGACCCAAAAAACTCTACTCAGAAGCTTCTAGACATCATCAATAGCTATAGCAAGGTAGCAGGATATAAAACCAACATAGAAAAATCATTAGCATTTCTATACACTAACAATGAGCAAACGGAAAAAGAATGTATGAAAACAATTCCATTTACAATAGCCTCAAAAAAAATCAAATACCTAGGTGTAAACCTAACAAAAGATGTGAAAGACCTCTACAAGGAAAACTATACACTTCTGAAGAAAGAGATTGAGGAAGACTATAGAAAGTGGAGAGATCTCCCATGCTCATGGATTGGTAGAATCAACATAGTAAAAATGTCGATTCTCCCAAAAGTAATCTACATGTTTAATGCAATTCCCATCAAAATTCCAATGACATTCATCAAAGAGATTGAAAAATCTACTGTTAAATTTATATGGAAACACAAGAGGCCACGAATAGCCAAGGCAATACTCAGTCAAAAGAACAATGCAGGAGGTATCACAATACCTGACTTCAAACTATATTACAAAGCAATAATAATAAAAACAGCATGGTACTGGCACAAAAACAGACATGAAGACCAGTGGAACAGAATAGAGGATCCAGATATGAAGCCACACAACTATAAGCAACTTATCTTTGACAAAGGAGCTAAAAATATACGATGGAGAAATAGCAGCCTCTTCAACAAAAACTGCTGGGAAAACTGGTTAGCAGTCTGCAAAAAACTGAAACTAGATCCATGTATATCACCCTATACCAAGATTAACTCAAAATGGATCAAGGATCTTAATATCAGACCCCAAACTCTCAAGTTGATACAAGAAAGAGTAGGAAATACTCTGGAGTTAGTAGGTATAGGTAAGAACTTTCTCAATGAAACCCCAGCAGCACAGCAACTAAGAGATAGCATAGATAAATGGGACCTCATAAAACTAAAAAGCTTCTGTTCATCAAAAGAAATGGTCTCTAAACTGAAGAGAACACCCACAGAGTGGGAGAAAATATTTGCCAACTATACATCAGACAAAGGACTGATAACCAGAATATACAGGGAACTTAAAAAACTAAATTCTCCCAAAACTAATGAACCAATAAAGAAATGGGCAGGTGAACTAAACAGAACTTTCTCAAAAGAAGAAATTCAAATGGCCAGAAAACACATGAAAAAATGCTCACCATATCTAGCAATAAAGGAAATGCAAATTAAAACCACACTAAGATTCCACCTCACCCCTGTTAGAATAGCCATCATCAGCAACACCACCAACAACAGGTGTTGGCGAGGATGCGGGGAAAAAGGAACCCTCTTACACTGTTGGTGGGAATGTAGACTAGTACAATCACTCTGGAAAAAAATTTGGAGGCTACTTAAAAAGCTGGACATCGATCTACCATTTGATCCAGCAATACCACTCTTGGGGATATACCCAAAAGACTGTTACTCCAGAGGCACCTGCACATCCATGTTTATTGCGGCACTATTCACAATAGCCAAGTTATGGAAACAGCCAAGATGCCCCAGCACTGACGAATGGATTAAGAAAATGTGGTATCTATACACAATGGAATTTTATGCAGCCATGAAGAAGAACGAAATGTTATCATTCGCTGGTAAATGGATGGAATTGGAGAACATCATTCTGAGTGAGGTTAGCCTGGCTCAAAAGACCAAAAATCATATGTTCTCCCTCATATGTGGACATTAGATCAAGGGCAAACACAACAAGGGGATTGGACTATGAGCACATGATAAAAGCGAGAGCACACAAGGGAGGGGTGAGGATAGGTAAGACACCTAAAAAACTAGCTAGCATTTGTTGCCCTTAATGCAGAGAAACTAAAGCAGATACCTTAAAGCAACTGAGGCCAATAGGAAAAGGGGACCAGGAACTAGAGAAAAGGTTAGATTAAAAAGAATTAACCTAGAAGGTAACACCTACGCACAGGAAATCAATGTGAGTCAATGCCCTGTATAGCTATCCTTATCTCAACCAGCAAAACCCCTTGTTCCTTCCTATTATTGCTTATATTCTCTCTACAACAAAATTAGAGATAAGGGCAAAATAGTTTCTGCTGGGTATTGAGGGGGGGAGCGGGAGGGGGTGGAGTGGGTGGTAAGGGAGGGGGTGGGGGCAGGGGGGAGAAATAAACCAAGCCTTGTATGCACATATGAATAATAAAAGAAAAATGAAAAAAAAAATTTGGAAGCAAAAAAAATAAATAAATAAAAAAATAAAATAAAGTTTTTAGCTTGTCAGCAGGTGATAAATACTTATTAATCCTGCACATTGAAAAATATAGTAGGCTATATGTGCTATAAAGATAACCATCTGTAAGGTCAATTAAAATGCATCTTTCAACTAAGTAGAGTAAAATTAAGTGGTCAGAAAGAGTTTTGCACCTTTTGATATTGTGATCACCTGATTAAAAAAACAAAAACAGTAGCAGTCTTCCTCAATGAACAGAATAATGATATTAAATCAAGGAGATTTTTAAAGCAATGGTTTAAACTAAATGTACAACAAGAAGACCACTTTTGTTCTACCAAATCGGCAAGCAAAACAAGGAAAAATTGAAATACCTAGGATAGAGAACAGTGAGGTCCATACTAACTCCTAGTGTGAATACACATTGCTACTATCTTTTCACAAGGAAATTTTGTAACATATGCCAAAGTGATGACTTTGAACCTCAAATTTTATTCCTACAAATATAACCTAAGGAAATATTTAACAGTATAATTAAGAGAATTTGTTCTATTATCAAAATATTAAAACAACCTAAATACCTCATAATTATGGTATTGCTATAATAAATCATGCTATTTCATAATTTAGAGTACTATGCCAAAAAATGTAGATTAGTATTTATTAACAGCAAATGAATAGTCCAAGAAAATATCAAGATGCTAAGCAATATATGCTGAGTTTTTAATAAATTAGTATGTATCTTTATATGCAAAGAAAAATGTTGGGAATATTCATACCACAGTATTAAGTGATATGTTTTCTTTCAGTAATAAACTTGATGTCATTTTTTTGCTTGTCTTCTACAGTGGTACTTTTTATGACAATACTACTTTTTTAGGGGGCAGGAAGTTGAGACAGAGTCTTACTGTGTAGTGCAGAATGGCTTTGAACTCACGATCCTCCTGCCTCAGCTTCCTGAATGCTGGGATTACAGACATGAACCACACACCCAATGCTATTTTCAACAGTGACTCAAAGCTTTCATACTCACAATTCCATTTGAGCCATGTAACAGCCCGGGGAGCTCAGCAAGGAAAGTGCTAGCATCATCCATTCTTACACCCAAGAAAACAGACAAAGCTAGCAAGTGGCAGAACTGTCAGTAATCCTTGGAACTGCTTCCTTGAAGGACGGTAACTCTTTCCTCTGCACCATGAGAGAATGGCACAGAGGAGATGCCTAAATCACTCACAACAGGTTAAGCACCTATTCAACACCAGTATGATGTACTGAGATACATGATGAGGGGTCTGGGATACAACAGGAAAAAAAAAGATAAGTAAGAATGGAAGAGTGGGGCGTAGATTGCAACCAATATAAGTTTGAATCTGAATCCAGGAAGTGTTTAGCAAATATAACCAGGACATGAGGGATGGCTCTGGAAGTAGAAAAAGGAAGCTAATTTCTGAGCTGATTCTTGGGAACCTCAATCCAGTACGATTTTTAAGTTTTGTAAATGCCCTGACCTCAGCTGTTAATGTTATCACCAATGAAAAACAAATAAGCAAAAACTAAATAGCCTTGTAAATTTTGTGGTAGAAGGTAAATTGCCTTGTGTCTACATGGGGGAGTTTCCAGAGAACTTCTATAAACATTAGTCAGACAAACATTGACAATTGGGAAATGCTAAAGCTGGCTAATGCAAGTAGGAAACAGAATGAGATCTTCCTGGTCTTACATGGTATTGAAACAAATTCCACTGTGCATTATTATGAAAGGGCTTTTCTCTGCCAAGTCTCAGTCCTCATTATAAGAGAGAGAGAGAGAAATACCCAAATTTCTGAAGGAATTTAATTCACCCAATCATTCTTCATCAAACTTATATTCAAGCATTGGGTTGGCACTGGGAATCACTGAGGCACAGCTCTTTCCCTAGAGGAGTTTACAGTCTAATGCAGGAGACCAATGAGTAACCAGATTAGACCATCACTATTAAAGCAATATGCTGAATGTCTGGGAACATAGAAGAATGGCTAGCTCTATAGATTGGAGTTTGAAGGAAAGTTTTTCAGAAAGGAGAACATTGAACCAAACTACAAATTAGAGTCTGCCAATCAATACCAGTGGAATAGTCACAATGAACACTTTAAGTATATACACTTTTTACTAAAAACTCAAACTCAAATATAATTAATCTATCTTTTATATTGCTTTTGTCTTCTTTATCAATGTTTTATGATTTTTGGCATATGTAATTGTAGTTAAATTCATTTCTAAGTATTTTATTCTTTTTGGTACCAATGTAAATGGTATGGTTTTCATAATTCATTTTTCAGATGGTTCTCAAATAGTGCATAGAAACATCTGATCTCTGTACGTTGATTTTCCTAGCTTTGTTGAGGTATAACTGGCAGATAATGTTGTATATATTTAAGCTGTGGGGAAAAGAAGACCCGGAGAATGATGATGGGATGCTGCTATAAGAAGAAACGTCGTGCTCTCTGCTGGACATAAACTGTGCACAGCCCATTAAGCTGGCCAGGGTCACCAGCGTGCTGGGAAGGCCCAGTTATCAGAGACAGTGCACACACATGTGCATGGAATTTAGGGATGTCCCTTGGCCCCCACCATCCACAACACGAAATGCCCCATGCTGTAGGGAAAAAGGAAAAACATCTTTAAAAAAGAGCCAGGTCAGTAAGTGCTCACAGATCTTACTGAGATATACATGGGAAAGATGAGAGTGGAGAAACTGGGCTGGGACATGCAGGATTATACAAGATAAGTAAAGGACTGTGGAGACTGTACCTTATTCCTTAGATCTGAAGGACCACGAAAGGGTTTTGTACAGAGAAGATTCATCTTGGAAAGTTTGCCCTCACCAAGGAATGGTACAGTCATGTGGTACATGAACAAAATGGATAATTATTCGACAAGAAAGAACATGAAATTAGGTCATTTGCAGGAAATAGATGGAAATGGAGATTATTATGTTGATCATCAGACTCAGAAAGACAAATAACACATATTTTCATTCATTTGTAGAATATAGACCTAACAGTAATAATTAATAATAATAATAATGCATGATTGTAAAACAGGAACTCTTTGGGGGAGTTGACTACCAGAAGGGGGAGAGAGAAAAGAGAGAGTGATGGGAATGAATATAATCTGAGTATATTATGTATATATGTCTGAAAATGGCATAATGATACCTATTAAAAATGTTAAAAAGGAGGGGGAAGAAGGGAAGGGAGTTAAGAAAGAGTTATATAGACAAGGTAAATTTTATCAAATTTCTTTATATGCATGTATCTAAACATCACAACAAAACTCCTTTAAACAATGAAATTATGCTAGTAAAAAGTTTTTTTAAAATGAAGTTTGCTCTGATAGCACTCTGGAGAATGAACTTTATTGGGTAAAGTTAGAATTAAGATAATTTAGGAGGCTCTTTTAATAGTTAAGAATACTGATAGCCTAAATTAAGGCAATGACAGTGGACATGAAGAGCAATATAATTTGGGAACATATAATATATTAATAATCATGATAGTAAATAATTTTATAGCATTTATTGTAAGCTAGGCACTATTTTAATGCTCACAACAGACCTCTGAGGTAGGTACTGTAATTATCCTCATTTTACAGGTAATGAAACCAAAACCAATGAAGTTAAGAAACTTGCTTAAGGCCGTTTGTTATCAAGATGGATTATCCCAGATGGCACAGTGTCAGGAGGCAGGGATGTGACTGTACCTGCAGTCAAAGTCTCATTATTTTGGCATGAATTAACCATGCTAAGATCCAACAGAGATCTGAAGTGAGCTCACTTCCCCAGGAGAGCTCAGAAAATTGGACTTCTGCCAAGAGCATCTAGGTAGAGCTACCCCATCAGTAGGAGGATATGAAAGACTGAATGAAACTCAAGAAAGAAGAATGAATTAGAGTGATAAATTTAGAGATTATCACAAAATTGAACCTTATGACTAAGAGTATCAAAGGAAAAGGAGTAGAAAAGAGATGAGTACAGATGAGACAAGACCAAATTGGGGGGTTTGGAGGGAAGACCAGACTGGAAGGGAGTAGAGGGCTGCACGGAATGCCAACATTTGGGTCTGGAAGAGGAAGAAGACTCTATAAATATAGATGATGGAAAAGGAGTAGTCAGAGAGGAAGGAAGGCCATAGTAGAGACTGAATTCATAGAAGTCAACAGTAAGAGGTCTTTAAGAAGAGAAAGAAATCAGGACCCAAAGCTGCAAAGATATTTGGTAAAAGTAAAACTGGACAGTGGCCAGCAGTTTTAATACATAGAAATCTAATGGTAACTTTGGTAAGGGCAGTTTATGGTCAGGACTAAGAGTAGGAGTATAAATTTCCATACGTTGAAGAGTGATCAGGAGGCACTGGTCTTCAAGAGTGCAGACCACTCTTTGAAGACCACAGTTTGAAGGTCAGGTGAGGTGTAAGAGACAGGGTTCATTTGGGAAAATGCAGCCACAACAATTAATATAGGGATTCATTGTAGAAATTAGTCCCTATCCAAATGTGTGAGGAGCTGAAGAAGCAAAAGTCTAGAAGGAGAAACTTGGAGACCAGAGAAGCCAACTTTCAAAAAATGAGAGACAGAGAAGTTGGAACTTATAGGGAACTCCTAGAAGCAGGTCTGGTGGCTTCAGTGAGGCCACAAATGGGAGCTTATGGGGAGGTTTAGAAAAGTGCTGCCCCTGGGGCAGTTGCTGGCTTTGCAGAACTGCTGCCTCCTGTGGACCAGAGGTTGTCTTCAGTCAGCAGGGTTCCCCATCCTGAAGACGGTCTAGACACAAAGTGGAAGTGAATAAGAACAAGCGGGGCCCACTGAGCACTTCTGCACCTGTTCCTTTGTTACCACGTCAAATATGGTGACCTTTTGAGAGTAATGTCTTTTGCTTCACTTCTGTCCTTCAAATTTCAGTGCCACTTCCTCTCCTGGCAAACAATGACCCAAGCCAAACAGGGAAAATGTCCTGGGAAATGGCTCACGGACTTAGCCGAGTTGATAAAACACAGTACATTGTGAAAGGAAAGGAAAAAATTAAAGGGTGAAAACTTTGCCCTAAGAGAGGACCCTTGAGAATCGTGCGGGGCCCTGTCATAGCATTGTGGCAATGACTCTAAAGTGGCTCTTAAGGGTCCATTAAAAGACAGGGTGGCTCCTGGTGTGGTAGTACATGACTGTAATCCAGCTGTGTGGGAGATGGAGATGGGAGGGTCATGGCTTGAGGCCAGCCCAGGCAAAATAAGTTAGTGAGACCCTATCTCAAAAAAACAAGTTGGGTTTGGTAGCACACATCTGTAATCCCACCTGCATGGAAGGCATATAGATAAGAGGAGTGCAGAAGGTCTGATATCCTATCTGAAAAATAACTAAAAGCAAAATGAGTTGGGGTGTGACTCGAGTGTAGACCATTTGTCTAGCAAGCTCTAGTATGTGACAGGAGAAGGACTCTGAAATCTTACAAGAAGGGAGAGGTGGCAAAGATATATGTAGCCACTGACCTTCATACGCAGAAGGGCCCTCATTAAGAGGGGAAAGGAGTCTAAATAAAGCAAGCTGTTGGAACGTTTTGTGAGGTCAGGAAAGAGAACAGAGCGACTCTAAGAAGAGCCGTGCAGCTCAAGAGCACATGACTGCAGAATGAGTAATTGAATAAAGACTGAGCGTTTGGTTGCTAAGAGCAACATGGACAAGGAAAGGTACAGTCCCCACTGTGCTGGAGTAAGAGCTCTCACAGCATCAGACGTGATTCAGTGCAGGAAGAACTGCATCTGCAGTGTGTCTGTGTCCACAAGTGTGTTGTATTTTATTTGATGAATTGTGGTGAAAAAGTGGCAGTAAGGAACTATGAAGAGGCAAATGGAGATCCTTTGAGGGACAGCTCACTTGAGTTTATGACAATAGTTAGATCAATATTTGGAGCAGAGGATTTCAATCTCAGCATGCCTGACAATTTAGACTGGGAAATTCTGAGTGGCAGAAGGCTGTCCTGTACATTACGGGATGTTTAGTGGTGTCACTAGTCCTTACCCGTTAGATGACAGCTAGAAATGTCTCCAGACATTCTAAATGCCCCTTAGAGAGCAAACTCACACCTGATTAGGAACACCGAGAAGGAAGTAGCCAATGTGCAAACTGAACTTCCATTGTCTGAGGGGATTTGAGGGCAAAGATCAAAAGGGCTTTCTGGACTAGGGATGTCACTCAGTAGTAGAGTGCTTGCCTAACCTTTGTGAGGCTGTGGGTTTGATGCACAGTACCTGAAAATAAGAAACAACCTAAATATCAAATAAAATATTGGTCAAATTACTTGTGGTATATCTATCAAATGGAATATTATCTAGCCATTAAAAATATTAATGTAGGGCTAGGAGTATAGTTTAGTGGTAGAACACTTGCCTAGCAGAAGTGGAGCCCCTGGGTTTAATCTCCAGCACCACAAAAAATAAAAATAATTGTGTAAGCTGGGCTCATGCCTGAAAGCCCAGCTGCTTGGGAAATGGAGATCAGGAAGACAGGCTTCCAGGCCAGCCTGTGCAAAAAATTGGCAAGATCCCATCTCAACTAATAAAGCTGCGTGTGGTTGTGTGAGCCTGTAATTCCAGCTATGTAGGAGGCATAAGTAAGAAGATGGCAGTCTAGCCTGGCCCAAGCAAAAATGTAAGACACTTTAAAAAAAATAATTAAAGCAAAAAGTACTGGAGGCATAGCTCAAGTGGTAGGGCACTTGCCTAGTAAGTGTGAGGTCCTGAGTTCAAACCCAGTTCCACCAAGTAGTAATATTAATGATGATGATAGTGTAAAGTATTAACATGGAAATATGCCTCAGAATAACTAACTGGTAGGGGGAAAGCAAGTATGTGTGTGTGTAAATATATATATATATATGTATGTGTATATATATATATATATATATATATATATATATATATATATATATATATATTTGATTTGGCCTTGTCAAAAAAGTGTGAGAGGATACATACCAAAATGTTAGCAGTGAAAATCTTAGAGGGGAAAGAATGAAAGACTTTTGCTCTTTCTTTGTGTACTTTTCAGGAGCATAAGCAATGATTTTTTTTTTTTTAAAGATGGATATCATGGGAGAAAGACATGCTACCTCCAAGCTAACAGAAGGATTATTTGTTTATATTTGCTTGTTTGGGGTACTGAAGTTATTTGTGGAAAAGGTGTCAAAATCTGACCTTTACTGCAGCTCCTTGAGTGATGCAGTGCCTGAATTTTTATGGCAAAGCTTGTCTGAAGCTGGAGGGTGGGTCAAACCCTTCTCCATCAAGGAGAGGTTCAGATAAGGGAACCACTTAGAAGAAGATTCTGGAAGGAAGTGTGCGCTCAGGGCAGTGGCCTAGAGGACCCTCTCTTGCTGATGACCCAATAAAGCGAAAGGCAGCCCGAGGCTTCTCTTTGGAACCTAAATTGGCTGGGAGCCTCTTTTAAGCAGCAGTCACTCATTGGGCTGTGTGCGTCCCTTCAATTACTCATTGGCTTCAGCAAGCAGCTCTTTCCCTTCCCTACAGGCCATCACCCTGAAGAGGCAAAGCCTTCAGGCTTCAGTGAGTCAGCCCCCACAGGGCCGGAGAAGAACAAACTGCAGGGAGGGTGACCACTCTGAGGATCCTGGGCACCTGAAGCCAGTAAAGCTGCAGGCAGCTAGGGTCTGTGCACGTCTTCTGTGAGGCCTTTTGTCTAAGGGGGGCCTCAGCGTGGGGACCAGGAGAAAGGTAGAGGAAATGAAGAACCCTCTTAAAAACAACAGAAGTGATTTCTTCTTGCGTATTTATAAAGACAAGTTTTTAAAAGTGAGGTTTGTTTGACAGTGAGTCATCCCCAACATTTGATGGATATGATTCAGATGACCTTCCCTGACAGTATATTCTGAAAATACAGGCAAAAGTTTCCCGATTGTTCAGAAACCCTCAAAGAGTTCTAAAAGGCAGCATCATCAGCTTGATTTTTTTAATCATCCAGAATTTTGTGGTTGTTGTTGATGGGTTCAAAGCAAATGATAACCACCCCTGGCTCTGCTGGAAGGAATCGATGCTTACCTAGGATGAGCAGTGATTAAGGTGGAGAGCATAGACACAATGTGGAATTCAAAGGTCCTAAGTTCTAAAACCTCATCTGCAGTTACCAGCAGGGTGTTCTGACTTTGAACAGAACTCACCAATCTTCGTTTCCATTTCCCTGCACGTAACATGAGGGGGAGTTATACTAGGTGGTGTTAAGGTCCCTACCTTAACATCCCCTGGACGGCCCAATCCTCACCTAGGTTAAATATCCCATCCTCTGTTCAACTTTAGAACTTTGTGCTTATCTCTTCAATAACACGTCACAGAGTATTGTCATTCCTTTCTGGGTTATCAGACTTCCTCAGACTGCAGTCAGAACCCCAGCCTTCTTCACCCACTACTGCAACATTATGTATGTCAGGGAGTCAACAGATATTTGCGGAATGAATGCATAATTGATGCCAGAATTTCTTTATTCCAGTTTCCAATCTCATTTTTTTACCTTCTTTTATATCCCCTGCCTTCTCATTGTGTCTAGAATAGATATTTCTGCCCACACTCTGGGCAAACTTTGAGCTACATTGGGGAACCAGCTGCCCATACACATTTTGAATTTTCACTCTGAGTGGCCATTGTTGTCGCTATTAGAATATACTTCTCAGACGTCTGTGAGAAACCAATTAACAAAGGACCTGAAGTGCTAAGCTATGAAGTTCATTACCATGTGGGTTCTGGTCACTGCTGCAAAAGGTTACTTCCAGCCAATGAATGATCCGGTAGGGAATCTAAGGCAGATCCGTTTCTAATAGATGCGTGTCTCCTCTGGTGAGAAACTTTGACTTGAGGACTCCCTGTTGGCTTTGCTGAACTCTCCTTGGAACTTGGACTTAGAGCCAGTCTAAGATATTTCCATACAGCCAGCCAGCTTCCTTCCTTCCTTCTTTCCCTCCCTCTCTCCTTCCTTCCTTCCTTCCTTCCTTCCTTCCTTCTTTTTCTTCTTTCCTTTCTTCCTTGTCACTTTCACTTGGGTCAGATTTATCTCCTAATGGTTCTCTTCTGGTTCCTTTAATCTTCTATCTCATAGGCATTTCCTTTAACATGTTTTTGTCTAGTGTACTCTTGTCTTGGTATATGCTTCTTGGAAGACCTGGACTAAAACCACATTCTCTGAGAGTATCTTTTACACCCACTGGGTGGGCCTCCAAGTATCTTGTTTGTACTTCACCCTACTCCTAGCAATTTAGACTAGGGGTAGATTAATCACATGTTCTCTCCAAGGAATCTGGAATTTTGTGAGTCATAAGTATTAAGCCAGTCTTCTGGGTGTGGCTGTAACTGGGAAATAAATGGTAGCCATGTACAGCCATCTTCTGACCATGATGTATTTAGACATTCAGAGACAGTCAGTCAGAAAGAAAGAAACTGATGCAAACCTCCGAGACCTACAGATTTTACTGCCTGAGCATCAGATAATATTATTGTCCCTTGCTGTAGATCCGCAGAAGCCTACCTGTCCTTAGTTCTGCAAGGTACTTTAGAACCTATGAAATACATTTCAGTTTTGGATTATGGTAGTTTAAATGGAATTCTGTTGCTTGCATTTAGAAAAGCCTAGTCTGGGAGTCAGCATTCAAAACTAATGAAGTTTCAACAACAAAATAAACCCAATGTGGAATTGGAATGACAAAAGGTAAGAGGAAACTCCCCAGAGGAAGCGGTAGTGTCAGAATTACCATATAATTTATCATCCAAGCTATGACCATTTTGAGAATGAAAGGATGTGCCATTCACAATAGCCTTGAAATGACAGGCTTAATCCAGAATTTTCATGGACAAGCCTGGGCCTATATGGTCACAGTAGATCCTTAAAGTAAATCAGTTGGCAGAAGAATTGAGACTGGACACAGCTGTGGCGAAACCCATTATAGTGTTTAACTGAAATCACAGTGGTTTCTGACAAAGGATTTTTAAGGAGTATTTTTTGTATGTCCTTAAAAGAGGAAACTGAAGGCCAGAAAAACAACAAACTCAAGGCTACTCAGCTAATGAACAGGAAGAGCTAGGCTCAAATCCAGGTCCCAGGTTCCCCATCTTAGCATTCTGGGCTTCCTCCTCTGTACAACATCCCTGAGAAGTATTGATTCTTTTTCAGTATGGACACAGAGATCCTGTAATTGTCAGGAATACCAAGGTTGCCCAGAACAGGTAGTCTTAATACATTCCTTGGAGTGTTCTCCCTGTGCTATGTGGCAGGTTATATTTTCCAAAAAAAAAAAATGGTTGCAATGGATTAGCCATCTCACATGCTGGAGAGTTCAAACCAGGCCCAAGCTGGGACTGGATCTCCCTTTCTAGGTAAAGCTGTCACCCCTTAATTACAGCTACTGTAAAAAATACAATGTCAACAGAGCCCTTTATGGGGGAGCTTTAATTCTCTGAGAAATTGAGTTTTATTGGGATATTTTCATGGAACAAACCAAGGTAAAAAAATCCAAGAATACTTGGAAATCCATGCAAGACTTGGCCCCCTATTTACCTGCTTTATCCACAGACTGTCTGCTGTGACCTGACAAAACTTCATGGCTTTACTGCCCCAATGTCAGCAAGAAACTGATGCAAACCTCAGAGACCTACAGATGTTATGCATCTTCTGTGGTCTCATTCTGAATTCTGTTCCTATCTCAGTACAACTACTTCAATTTTACTCATCCTTGGTATAGCTTGAGACTGGATGTTCTCTTTTCAACATGATCTCTCTAAATGCTTTCTATTCGCCCATCTAAACAGGTAACATATTTTACTGGACTTGCCTGTCAATGTGTCCAATTTTTCAAGGAGGATGTTAGCCTCTGGAAGATAAGATCGACTTTTCTACCTATCATCATAAATATTTTTTCTATCATTTATTTATTTATGTCCTATTTCTTGTTGAATCCTCATCATTAAGCCAGGCACAGATTAAGAAATATTTAATTAAGTAAAATCAAGAAGAATCAATGCGAATAGGTGGAATGTTTTCTATGAACCCTTCTCTTGCCAATAACCAATCTATCTACCAATAACATCACAATGACAGCAACAATAGCTATTTTTGCTATGTTCTAGGACCTCTTCTAAATGTAGGAACACAGTGCATGCAATCTTCACGGCTCAGTGAAGTGGATATTATTATCATCCCTATTATTACAGATGAAGAAACTAAGTCAAAGCAAAGTGAAATCACTCATTCAATAACCCATTCTAAGCTATTGAGGGTAGAATTAGGATTTGAATTTACACCATTCTGGTTCTGGTACCTACCTTTCAATACTGCTTCTCTAGAACTAATCTCCATGGCTTGAAATCCCAGAAAGCTCAAGGTTAACCTCTGTTGACCCTGTTCTACCATGCTCTGTGTGAGGCAAGTCACTAGTAACTACTGCAGTACTGTAGGGAAACAAGGTTAATGAAAGAGGAAGAAAGACAGATAAATAATTAACCACCTGAACACTGAGAAGAGATTTCTTGGATTAAGAATCAGGAAACTCAAAAGACACTATTTAGACAATAGGGTAATAAACGACACAATTATTGACTAATTGACCATTGTCTCAGTCCAGCTCTGGAGTCTGTGTTTCACTTGAAGTGGCCCCTCGTTCTGTCTCTACAACACAATCCACCTGCAAACCGAGGCAGATTTATGCCACCCACCTCTATCAAAATGAATTAGCTTGGAAAACCTGAATTCTCTGGTGTTTTTGGTGGTACTGGGTCTTAAATTCAGGGCTTCATGCTCGCTAAGCTTGTTAGGCAGGCATCTACCACTTGCGCCACTCCATCAGCCCTGTTTTGTATTGGTTTTTCTTGAGATAGGGTCTCACAAACTATTGCCCTGGACTGGTTTCAAATTGCTATCCTCCTGATATCTGCCTCCTGAGTAGCTAGGATCACAGGCATGAACCATCGGCACCCAGCTTATATTTACTTTTTAAAGGAGTGAATCTCCCAAGTTATTAAGGGTATATGATGAGTTAGTAAGATTGGGAAGGGAGTGGGGCTGGGGGGGGTGAGGGGGTGGGAAGAGACAAAAAGAGATGCTGGCCTACCACCTTAGTGGGGCTGTTTGGAAAATGTGGATGAGCCAGTAACAGGTTCATTGAGGAAATCAGACAATTGACCACCAAAATTCCAAAATCAATTAGAGACCTCATGCTTAACTGTCTAGAATAGGAAGTATTACTGCTTTCTGTTTGCATGGACTGTTGGGAATGTGGTATGGAGTGGTGAATGAGATTGCGAACTCTGGGTCCAGGTTGTCTGACCACCACACTCACTGACTGCAGTGAGAGCTGGAGGCAGACTTCCTAAACTCTCTCAGTTTCTTCAATCATAAGGTGAGTGCAATAATATTCCCTATTTCAGGGTTGTGATGAGTATGCATATAAAACATTTAGAATAGTGCTGACACATTGTAAGTACTTGATAAATGTTAAATTTAAAATAATCAGACTTGGCAAAATACTTAAGACCTAAAACTCATCCTGTCTCTGATAAGGGGTGTTGTGTTAGTTAGTTATCATTATAATGAAATATCTGAAATAATTAACTTATAAAGGGAAAAGGTTTATTTTGACTCAAACTTTTGGAGATTCCAGTCTGTGATCGACTGGTTCTATAGTTTTGGTCCTATGGAGAGACAGCATATCATGGCAGGAGCATATGGAGAAAACTGCTTTGTGACAGGAAACTAAAAGGAAAAAGGAAGAGAAAGAGAAAGGGGCTGGGGTCCCATAGTCTCCTTTAAGGTATACTCCCCATAATCTAGAAATATCTCATAAGGCCCCACCCTTCAAATGTTTTACCACTTCCTAACAATTCCACCCTGGGGACCAAGACTTCAACATATGGCCCTTTAGGAAATATTCAACATCCAAACTGTAACTGCTTTGGAGCCAAGATCCCCTAGATTAATTCTCCTTATTGTCAGAGGTTAAAAATCAGATAAAGGTTTACCTGGTGGGGTGGAAGTCAAGGGAAAACAATTATTAAGGCTAGAGAATCATTGCCTGGATAATTTCCACCCATAGATCTAGTCATTCATTCATTAAATACAAGTAGTTATTAATCCTTCTTAGTAGGTCCTTTGCTGATAACTAAGGGTAGAGAAATGAGTAAGAAGAGTCTGTGCCCTTGGAAATAGCACAGTATAGGGAAGACAGACAAGTAGAATTAACATGAATAAAATGGGTTCCCAAGATCTGAATTAAAATTCTGGCTCCATCCGTTGGTGAGTTGAGTGACCTTTGGTTCTTTACTTCTCTGAACCTCAGATTCCTTTCTCTAAACTGAAAATAATAATATTAACATCTATTTATAAAGTCTTTATGAGTTATAAATAAGAAAATTCACACAGCATGCTTAACACAGATTTTAGCACATAATGTACAAGCAATCATTATATCTATAAAAGAAAAGTGATAGGCAAAGAAAAAATGATAGAAAACATGACAGGTTTAAAAGAAACGATGCATGAATAAAAAGCTGGGGAGCTGGAGGAGAAGGGTAGTTACTAATCTCACAATGGGGAGAGTGGGAAGACCGCAGAGAAAAAGAGGTATTAGAATTGTTTCTTTAAATGTTTAGGAGTTTACTAGGAGAGAAAGGAGAGATATCCAAGGAGAGGAAATGGTTAAAACAAAGGCAGAGAGGAAAGGAAGGGGAGGACAGATTCAGAGAAGGAAAACTCAGTGAGGCAGGGATGGGAATGAGGTTAGAGTTAATATAAACGGCACAAAAGTTGGGTCACAAAGGAGCCTTTCTTGATGAAGTACAGAGTTTAGGCTTTATCCTGTGGGCTAACATTTCCCAAGATCTGTAAAGCAGTCACCTTGGAAGATGTTAACAACCACTGTATGAAAGAGGTCTGTACTCCAGTCAATTTGGGAAGTGCTGGGTTGAGCTAAGGTGAACTCTTTACTCCAAGAATTCCCAGTACATATGAAGAGGTCTCTCCATTCACAAAGCAAAAGAGTTTACAGCATTTCCTCAAAAATGCTACAACCTCTGTATGAGATCTGAGGAATTCTGTTAGGCAAACATTTCCTTAGGTATGGCAATAGAGGTGCATGCTTGGATCCATGTCAAAGCAGATTTATCAAACATTGTGAAGAATGGAAGGTTGAAGACTAACTTGGGGGTGGTGAGATTGATGGTGAGAAACCAGCCCAGAGGCCATCACAGAAGTGTGTGTGATGGACAGTGAGGGTCTCAGGCATTGCCCCTGGAAAAAGAGGAGGCATGGACTCTGGAGCTTAACTCACCTAGGTTCGAATCCCAGCTTTGTCCCTTATTAGCTAATAATAAGTGGACGAGTGGCTTCATATTTCCATGCTTCAGTCTCCTCCTTTGTAAAATGAGAATAAGAGTGTGCTTGTGTGTGTGTGCATGAGGGGGTGCTATTGTGAAATCTGAATGAGGTCATATTTATAAAGCATTTAGCATAGTGCCTGGTTCATATTAACACCGCAAAAACATTTGGTTAATTAAATGCAGAGAACAGGAGAGAATTCTCAGAGGCATTTTATATTGAGTAGGTCAGAAAAGAGACTATGCATGGACAAAGCATGTCTCTTGTCCCATACTGGCCTCTTTTATCTTTCTTACAGTTTTCCTTTTCCCACTTCTATTTTATTTACATACTAGAGCAGTCATCTAGGACTTGAAAAAGAAGTAAACTTGGGCTGTCTTTGAGCATATTTTACTTGCAGGAATGCAAATAAAATAAAATAATTAAGAAAGAAGCCCCTATTAAATTAAAATTGTGTACTAATGTAAAGTATGTAACACAAATCATAGACACATGAAAATATAAGTGGTGTGGGCCATGAATGTCTACTACTACACTCAGGAAGTCTGTCATGCAAGCTGTGACTCTGGTGTTGGTTTGGGGGTCTGCATTCCCATTACCTGCTAAAAGAGCCAGCACCTTGCAAAGTTGTGGATGATGCCAAGGTAGACCAGTAAATATTTTTCCTTATGCAAGCTGATTTGATCTGTTGCTCAACTGGAGGAATATAAATCTGTTTCTGGACAATATACTGGTTGTATTAGTCTTACTGGAGGCACCTCTATAAAGTCTTTATAAAGTCTTTTCAAAGTCATTCTTCTCATGTGCTGTGTTTATCTAACATCCTTTAGAACATCATTGCCATGTAAGCTGAAATTCTTTTAGAATGTAGAACTGAAACTGTGACCTGGGTCTTCCTGACTACAAGATCCTTGCTTTTTCACCATATAGACCTATGAAGATAAGTACTTGTGACTCATCCACTTGTTAATTCAACATCTCTTTGTAGGTATCTTCAACATGCCAGAAACTGTGACAAATATTGGGGATTAAGTGGAGAACAAGGTAGGCACAGTTTCTGTTCTCATGGGTCTTCCAGACCCTGGGGAAGATGTTGGACAGGAAATGAACTGATATGGAGCAGGATGAAGAGAAAGACTTATTTACTCAGAGCACTTTCAGCACCCTCTAACCTACCTGATTAACCAGGGCCTGAGATAGGGTTCTGGGAGTTCATAAATCAAATCAAAACCAGAGAGGCTGGGGTGTAACTGAGTGGTAGAGCACTTGTCTGGCATGCATAAAGCCTTGGGTTTGACCTCCAGCACTGAAAAACAAACAAACAAAAGCAGGAATAGCTTTTCAGGATTAAACGCAAGGTCTTGTTGCTGATTCCCCTGTGCTGGTCCATATTTTGTGGGAAGAAACTGGGCACTGAATGGGAATTTGGGATCCCATGAAACCTGCAGGCCGGGCTAGTTCCTGGGCTCCACTTTGGTCCTCAATGTTTAAACATATCTTCCTAACTATCCAGACTTCCAGCTTCCTGCAGGGCCTGTGGTGAGCCAGCATGCTGATTTAACCCTAAATCGACTGCATTCCAGAGGCTTACTGGGCAGGAAAGCCTGATGGTAAGACAGGAGCCTTTATCTAAACTGCTAAGCAGTAAAGTCCCATTAAGGAGGCAAGAAGGGAACAAAATACCGAGAGCCAGGTAAAACAAGGAAGGCCTTAGCCATGCACTGAAAATTTAGTTACAGTGGAACCATATTCTATGGAAGAAACAACCAACAAGGTCCACCAAGACCAAGTAACTCCAAACCATGAAGGCCTGCCCCAAAACTAAGGGCAGCAGCACCCCCTTGTTGCTCAGCTGCCCATTGCTACCCTCAGCAGTGTTTTGTTTTGTTTTTTTTAAATAGATTTTTGTTAGGATATATTCATTATATGGGAGAGTCATAGTGACAATTCTGATTAGAATTCTACTGTACATCAGTCACATCGCCTGTTCTCTCTACCTCAACCCCCACCCTGCCCCATTTAAAGCAATTGCAAGAGGTTTCTCAGTTCTGTTTCATATGGGTATATGAAGTCCATCTACCATATACTGTCACCTTAATCTCAACTCCAACACTGAGTCAGCAGAGTTTTAATAAACCTCTGCTTCTTCTAAAAAAAAAGAAAAAGGCAGGAATAACTTTTAGAATGTGAAGTTTCAGAGAGCATAGGTTAGTCCAGTTATCCACTATTTGCTATCTGTGTGGCCTTTTTTTTTTTACCTCTTAAGGGCCATTTTCAATTAGAAAGATTAAATAAGTTAACAGATACAGCTTCTTAAATGAGAAAGTAATATATAGCAAATAAGACCTGTTTTTCTCATCTTATGAAAATCCCACAAACCCACATGAAACTTTGGGGAGTAAACTATTGGACTCCTCCTGCTCAAGGCTCTTGGTTTCCCTTCTGTGGATTAGGTCTTCTTAGATTGCTGGGCTTTCCCACTGATCTAGGTTTCTAGCAACCACATTCTGTTTGTACTGTAATGTCTCTTTTAATTTATGGTTTACTTGCTTTGGGTATTATGATAAATTAAAAATGGTTTCAAACTATTTTCTACACATCCTATTGAGAGAGTCTGATTCCTGTTCTTATGAATCTGGACTAAGTTTATTTTCTAGCTTGAGAGACAGAACACAGCAGAAATGATGCTCCAAAATTCTAAAGTGAGACAATGAAAAGGCTTGGAGTGTCTGCCTGGGTTTCTTGGAATGCTCACTCTCAGGACAGCCAACTACCTTGTAAGAAGTTCAATGTCCTGAGGCCACCATACTAGAAAGTCACATAGAGAGGCCACATAGCAAGGTCCTGAGACTACATGAGTAGAGAGAGACCTGGATAGCCCTAGTGTGTACCAACCCTTGACCCTCTCTCAACTGACACCCCAGTCATCCAGTAGAGCAAAGTGAGTTCTCCTTGCCATGCCTGGCCTTAATAACTGATTCATGAGCAAAAGAAATTAATAAGGTTTAGGTTGGTTTATTCTGTAGCAATAGATAATCAGAACAGGATTTTAAACCCAGTCTAGGAGCAGCTTTTTTGGGAGCACAAAGCCATATATAAAACATGATATGGATTTCATGATAAACACTAGGAAGCTGACAGGCCTCAACAACTCAGGTGTCCACCTATATGTAGGTGTTGTTACTAGAATTGATACTTAATATTCCTTCCATTGCTATAAAGACTGCTCTGGTGTTCTTTACAGCTAAAAAAATATTCCAGAAAAGGTTTGCTGAGGCTAACTGAGAGTCAGAGCTGATTCACAAAGCTGAGGCTAAAAAAGGAAATGATTCATATAAGGATGTGATTACATTCAACAAAACTTTATTGACCATCTATGATATACCAGCCCAGATATTAGAGATGCATATGTTAAATCTCCATGGGTATATGGATAGGAGGTCAGACAAAGTATCTGTGAAGAGCTATACTAGAGGTTGGGACTGGGGTTTATAGCTCAGTAGTAGAGAACTTGCCTAATGTGAGCAAGACCCTAGATTCAATGCCAGCACCAAGAGAGGTTATATTCAACTGTGGGGCCCAAGAGAGAAGGCATTCAACTTGACCTGAGGAGATTAAGGGAAACTTCATGGTTCTTGAGTGGAATATTAAAGAACTGAATAGAACTGAATAGAAGTTCATCAGGAAGTCACAGGATAGGTAGCTCTAGTGCAGTAGTTAAATACATGTGATCTGAAAGCGAACTACAAATATCCAATTCCTGGTTCTATCACCATTCACTTTACAGAATAGAACAAGTTACTTAACCTCTCTGAGTCTCGGTTTTATTTTTTGAATAATAGGATTAACAGTTGTGTTATTATATAGGATTATTCAGAAGGCTAAAGGAGTGAAAACATGTAAAGGACTTACAGTAGTGTCTAGTACATTGCAAGCAGGCAGGTGATGCTGGTTCTGACAAAGAAAATAATATGTGCGAGGTATAGAGGCATGAAAACCGCACAGTCTCATGGGTGAACTAGTTCACAGTGACTATCACAAATAATTGATGGGGGCATAAGGGATGGTAAGTTAACAATGAGAGATGATGCTAGAGAAGTCAACAGGGACTAAGTCTTGAGAAACCTGGTATGAAATGCATGGATTTTATCTTCTAGAGAAGCGATGTTTCACCATTATATATTCCTAGGAGGAAATACCAGAATCACTGTGTGGGCAGCATACTTTTGTCAAAGCGGTTTTAATATTCTAAACCCCTAATTTTTTAAAATACATACAACCAAACATAAAGATAAACAAATTTTTCTTGACAGGTAAGGTACTCTGTCATCAGCTTTTGTGATGGATCAGTTCAGAGAAAAAAAAGAGGAGACCCTGTGAGGGAGCATAGACCAACTTTGGTAAGAGTGAAAAATTTTAAAGGCGGAGTTCTGAGCAGCTGGGTATTAAAAGACTGAGGATACTGTAGTGGGAAATAGGAAGCTACAGAAGGATTGTGATCAGATAAAAATGAAGATTAGTTTTGCATATTAGAAACATCATTTTGGCAGCAATTTGAAGGAAGCATTGAGACAGTAGAAGAAACTGGTCAGTGATGGAAGAAGAGAGATGGATAGGAGAATATCGCAATGGTCCAGGCTTGAGATTATTAAGGCCTTCGTTAAGGAAGTGGTAATGGGCATAGAAAGGACAGGCATAATCTTTATTGCAGAGTAGATGGATGAGATATATGACAAAAGCTTCCAAATAGCTGAGGGCTCTTGGATTCTATAGCATGCTCTTTGGCCTTCATTTTAAGTATCGCTCTGACTTGTCACTCAGACTAGACCATTCAGCTTCTTTAAACTCACATTTCTCTAGTGAGTACCTACAATTACAAAGGCCCAATGCTAGTGATAAAAGTGAAGATTACAATTGTTTTCTCCTAGGATTATCTCATTGTATATAGTCAAAAGACCACAAATAATTTTGACCCACTAACTTGTGGGTTTTTTCAGCTGAAAGCCAGAACCATGGGAAGGTCATTTCTTAAAACCCATAATCAGGCAGATTTCCCCTAGGCTGGTTTTGTAACCAGGTGCAGCCCTCATTTCTGAATCCTTCCTGACTCCAGAACATTGCCTTCACTGTAAAGCAGAGACGTGAGGGGAGAAGGGGCAGCCAACACCATTCTGTCTTCACACTCAAATCCCTGGGTATTAGGTTCATCATCATATTGTGACTTGGAGGCCTCTGACAGGGAAAGCCAGGACATAAATCCCCTTCATTGTAAAACTATGCAGGAAGTAAGCCAGCCATGTTTGAGAGCTTCAGTCACAAAATCTCTCTGATTTCGGGGAGCTTCACTCAGCACCTTGATGCCTGTGGTTCTCCACCTATTACACCATGGGCACAGTCTGCTGGCTGCTGCTCTTCCCAGAGGAGGAGGAAGATGCCTGAGTAAATGTGCCCCTTTAACTCTGAGCTCATTAGCAGAGAGGCTGCCTCTTGGAAATATTTTGGACGAATACTTTTTTTAAACTTTAATTTTTACAATGATTAGGACATTCTTGTAACCAAGTATCATGCCTTTAGTCCACATAGGCCAAAGGTAAAAGGAGGTTGGACCATGAGTGCAAAAGGGGAAACTCAGTAATGATGCTGATTAGATCTTGATCAAAAAAAAAAAAAAAAGGAGTCCAGGGTTTGAATTGCTGGCAGAGCCTGGAAATCTGAGCTAGACAAGGGGTTTGAGTGGAAGACATGGCTCCAGGAAGTATCATTTTTGCCCCTTCCATTTCATGGAACTGAGTAACTGTCCAAGGAGAGACATCTTGGTGATGAGCTGCAATCAATGCTACCGGATTGCTCCAACCACAGGTCATTTAGAAAGGTAAAGACAGAGATGGAGGCTCTATGAGTTGATCCTTAAGAGGGAGACTAGGAGACTGGCTAGGAGTAGGAGAATTTGAAGGATAGAACAGGAAGCCTGGAAAAACTTTTTGACTGAAAGAACATAGCGACAAATGCTTTGATATGTCCAGTAAAGCAGCTATAGAAGTACCAACATTATTTGAAAATATACCAAGATCTGATGCTAAATGCCCCTACCCACCTGGGTAAATGACAGAACTGGAGACCAAAATTTATCTTCCCATTTTAGAGATTAGTAAATTTGGGCTCAGAGAGGTAAAGCCAATCATTAAAGTTCACATAAGAGCCAGGAGGAAATCCAGGACATGTGACTCTAAATATCACACCTTTCCTATCACATCAAATGTTTTACAAAGGTCTAAAGAGGAATGAGGATTCTGGGCTCCCTAATTAAAAAACAGAGGCAAGCCAATGGAACCAAACAGACTGAGTAGGACAAGTAGCTAGAAATGGGCTGAAGCTAGGAAAGCATTAAAGATGCAGAAGAGATTCCAGAAAGGCATGCAGATGTATAAGGTTGGGTGAGGTGTCTAGAAAAGAGAAAACTCAAAGGTGCGATCCATCTCAAGGAGACATTATAGAACAACTGACATGGACGTACACCTGCCTGTCAGACAGGGACATATAAGTAGTTCTCTGAAAGGCCCTTGCTACCTTGGCTTCATAAGGGGAATATGCAGAATTTGAGGATCCCAGTGCAAAGTGAAAATCTGGGCCTCTTGTCCAAAGGGCAGAAGAAAAGTATTAACGCTACTAAAATATAACTCTTTTTTCTGTCTTTCACTCTTCCTCTCAATCTGGTATGGCTTTTTTTTTTTTTTTTTGCAGTACTGGGGCTTGAACTCAGGGCCTTCACTTTGAGCCACTCCACCAGCCCTATTTTTGTGAAGGGTTTTTTGAGATAGGGTCTCGCAGAACTATTTGCCCAGGCTGGCTTTGAACCATGATCCTCCTGATCTCTGCCTCCTGAGTAGCTAGGATTACAGGTGTGAGCCACCACCACCTGGCTGGTATGGCATTTTTTAAATTTGCTTTTTAGTGTTGTGCTCCCCGAAGACTGAGACTTCTCACCAGGTGGGTGCAGACACCAATTTGACACCCAGATACTGCTCTGCAACTTGTTATTTACCTGAGACGCTTACTACCTGAAGGGTTCTCTACCAACACAGTCCCCAGGCTGGGGGGCAGGAAAGTCATTCTCCCTCCCACAGGTCAATAGTTCCAACTCAACTGTGCACAAGTGAAACTTAAGAGATAGCAATGTCTGTACTAAGATGGGCTCACTAGCAGAAACAGGTAGTCCAGGTAATCCCAGACCCAGGCAGACACGATAGCTGCATGTTCCACTGCAACTTGGACTATGGTGTATCTGCACCTAGGCAGACCAGAGGCAATAGTAGTCACTTGGCAGAGGTGGGAAAGGGAGGCCAGGCAGGCCAGAGCCTGAAGGCTATGGAGTAGACTACTAAGAACCCTCCCTGTGTAGGCAGCCTAGACAGGGAGACAGCAGGAGACAAGCTGGACATAAACTAAAATCCAAATCCCTGGAGCATACTCTATTGTCACACCAGCCAATCAAGACACTCAAGATGGTACACACAGCCCATAAAACTCCAAGAGCAGGGATCTCTGAGGCAGGGCTTTGGTGCACACCTATGACACTGGCAATTGGCTCTGAGACCATGTGAGCTGCAACAACAAAGGTCTTCAGCTATAAATATCAGCCATTAATTGGGAGAGGAATAAGGGTCCCAAGCCTTCCATCTTCATGCTGCCCATGTCCAAACAGATTCTAGGGTCTCATTGAACATCATGGAAATGTCCTTCTATTGTCCATGCTGTAGCCTTTTGTGCCGCTCGTGTTGCTGCCTCTTCACTCACACAAGGGAGGGCTGTCTCCCTGCCAGTGTGTATGTCACTTATCATAATAGACAATATGGTCTAGCTTTTGTCATTTCTCCTGTATCTTATACTGAATAATCTGGGGGAACATCTACTAGAGCTAATGGGACTATATAATTAACACATCTTCCATCTTGGACATACAAATTGGTTTAGTTAATAATGACACCAAGACAATGGGAGTAAATGGGACTAGCTCTGACAAATCAGCACATATGGTCAATCCGTCTAGGACTGAATATTTCCTTGGTCTTATGCAGTATCACACACTAAAAAAATGTCCAGCGCTGATACCTCAAACCAGTTTTTTAACATAAAGTCAAGCCTCTCAGTTCTTTCCCTGTGAGAAAGGCCTGCTTCTCATTCTTTCCAAAAGAAGGGTAGGTCTTTCCCTGCTCTTTCTCTGCTCCAATTAAGATTCTTAAACTTGGGGTGTGTGTGCTCTATACTCTCTCTGCCAAGAAAGCTAGCAGTCCATTCCTCAATTTTGACTCTTGCTGAGAATTCTTGGGACTCCAGGATTTGTAGGGGGAGTGGGGATGCAGATGTATCCTGTCTCCTTGCCATGCCAGTAAACAGACTGATTTCTCTCTCTACTTTCTGACAACTTACGGAGAAATATTGGACACCCCCACATATGAATCCATCCTCGTTAATGCTCTTTCAAAGGTGCCGGAGGATTGATGTCATTGACTGAGAAATCTTAATTGGCCTTAAATAACATATTTCAGAGTTTAGAAGAGATTTTGATAATGATTTCATTCGAAAGGTAGAGTTCACTATTGCTTAACCTTTGCTATAGAGGTAATTGCTCAGCCCAAACTATTTTTCTAAGAGGGTGAACTCATTCGTACCCTTTGTGAAGAGACTATCAATAAAAGAGAGTTTTCCTTTATATTGCTATGGCCCATTTTCTTCCCTCAGATGCTGTACCTCTTCCCTCCATGGGAATGTTGTCACAGGAAATCAACTCATTGGGTCTCCCATTTGACATCTGAAATGACTTTTTATCTTCACATTATTTCTCTTGAACAAGAAACACCTTTTTGAAGAGTTCTATTTATGCCATGAAATATAAGTGTAACTTTTTTGGTTCCTTTTGGAAAAAAAAAAAGAAATACTTCAAGGAGTTGTACCTTTAGTAATGTCAGCCCTAACTGGGGAATTTATGGTTCAGAAAGTGTGTGTGGTGGTGGGGGTTGGGGCAGTCCTTCAAATATCTCTCTCTCTGCACTGGGGTTTGAACTCAGGGTATCACACTTGCTAGGCAAGTACTCTACCACTTGAGCCATGCTCAATATAATAGATATTATATTATTTATAATATATAAAAATAACTTAAAAATTAGTTATTTTTCAAATAGGGTCAAGTGCTTTTACCCAGGCAGACCTTAGACCATGATCCTCCTGCCTATGCCTCCTGTGTAGCTGAGATTATAGGTGTATAACACCATACCCAGCTCCAAATCTTCTATTTCAATATGGTAATAATGATACTGCACATGGTAGCATTTGCTTGTAATCCCAGCTACACATGGGATAGAGGTAGGAGGATCAAGGTTTGAGGATTTCAGGTCCAAGGCCAGCCCAAGCAAAAGTAGAGACCATATCTGAAAACAAAACAAAAAACTAAAGCCAAAACAACTGCAGTGTGGCTCAAGTGGCAGAGTAGAGTTCAAATATGACTATGGAAAATCTATTCTTAAACTCTCAAAATCTAAATTACACAGGACCCAAATTCTTGACATGAACAAGTTAAGATCTTTTCCATAACTTCACAATTGTAAGGTTGAAAGTCTATCAAACATGTATGTTCTTGTCACACATCTCTTCCCTGATCTTAGCCTCCTTTCTTATCTTATTCTTTTTTTTTTTTTTTTGTCTTCTGTTGATTAGGCTATGACACAGAGTGAAGACAGTTTTCAACCAAACATACTTTAAGAGTTGTATGGCATTCCAATCTAGCCTAAACAATATTACAAACCATCATAAATTTATTAAAGATAATTTTAGTTATATAATTGTTATAGACTTATTTGTGTCCCTTCAAAATTGATATGTCAAAATTCTAACCTACAATATCTCAGAAGGTGACTATATTTGGAGACAGGGGTTTGAAAGAGGTCATTAAGGTCAAATTTGGTCATTCAGGTGAGCCTTAATCCAGTATGACTGGTAAGAAAAAAGAGATGAAGACACACACACACACACACACACACACACACACGTGTTCACAACCATGTAAAGACACAGGGAGAAGACAGCCGCTATAAGCCAAGGAGAGAGGACTCAAAAGAAACCAAACTTGAATATGTTGATCTCTAAGAGGAAATAAATTTCTGCTGTTAACCACTGACTTTGTGTACTTTGTTATGCAGCTCTAAAAAAAATAGATTTATCCATTCAAAATTTACTTTTATATTTTCTTTACATTTAAAAATCAATTTTATTGAAGAATAATTTCCAAACAATAAAACACACTTATTTTAAGTGTGTGGTTCAATGAATATTGATCAATGTAAATACATTACAATCAAAATACAAAACTTTTTTTTGCAATAGTTTTTTCATTCCTCCTTGTGGTCAGTCTTCACAAACTCCCTTTCTGTTGCATTAAATTAATTTTGCCTGCTTTAGAATTACATATGAATAGAATCATACAGTATATATTCCTTTATGTGTAATTTCTCTTGTTCAGCATGTTTTTGAGACTCATTCATATTGTACATATATTAGCAGTTCTTTTCTTTGTATTGCTGAGTTATATCTTATTATATGGATAACCATAATTTATTTATTCATCTGTTGGTGGACATTTAACATGTCTACTTTTGAGCTGTTAATAAAGCTGTAATGAAACCTATGTAAAAGTCTTTGTGTGAATATCTGTTATTTCTTTTGTGTAAATACCTAGCAGTAGAATTGTGTTATGTGATAAGTGTTTTAATTTGCTTTTTTTTTAAAAAAAAGAAAAAAACCTGTTACACTTTTTTTCAAGGATTTTACTTTCCCATCACTTTTACTTCCTTAAATTGTAAATTTGTCATTTCACTTTTCCACTAATAATGAATGAGAATTCTAATTTTATATCCTTGCCAATCTTTGTGAGTTTTTAAATATTTTGGCTATTCTTATGAGTGTGTAATAGTCTCTCATTATGGTTTTAATTTAAATTTACCTTAGATGACTAATAACATTGAGCATTTTTTCATGTCCTTATTGAGTATTCTTTGGAGAAATGTCTGGCCAAATCTTTTGTCAATTTTTAATTGAGTTACTTATATATCCTAGATACAAGTCTCTTGTATGATACATGTATTGAGGTATTTCTTCCCATTTATTACTTACCATTTAATTTTTGTGATTGTGTCTTTTGATGCAGTTTCAGTTTTAATGATGTCATATTCATCAATTCTTTCTTTAATAATTTTTTTACATTCCAAGGAATTCCAAAGTTACAAACGTTTCCTTCTTATTTTCTCCTAAAGGTTTTATAGTTTTAATGTTTGCGTGAAGAAAGTTACTTCATGGGGTAAAGCAACCACATGTGATTTGAAATAAATTAAAAAGTTTGCAGTTTCAGCTTTTATAGTCAGATCTATAATTGATTTGGATCCATGATTATTTTTCTGTATGGGTTCTTTTTGCATGTGCATGTGGCTATTTGTTTCAGTACCATTTTTCTTTTGTCATTGAATTTCCTTGGGACATTTTCATGAGTTTATTGTCTATCTTTATTTGGGTCTATTTCTAGACTCTATTGTTGCATTGCTTTATACATCTATCCATATGTCAATATCACACTGTCTCAATTAAAAGTCTTAATAAATCATAGATTTATAAGTCTTTGGGCTCAACTTTCTTCTACTTAAAAACTGTTTGGGGGCTTTCCTAGATTCTGTATATTTACATGTAAATTTTAGACTGAGTTTATCAATTTTCCAAAAACCTGCTGGGATTTTGGTTAAACTGTGTTAAATTTCTGAGTGACTTTAGGGAGAATGGACATTTTAATAAGTCTTTGATTGTATGAACATGTGTTTTCCCTCTAATTAAGTATTTAATTTCTCAGTAATATATTTCAGTTTTTACCATATTGCTCTTATATATTTTTTGCAAAATTTTTTCATATATATGTTTTATATAAACATATCTAATTTCTTTTTATTGCCTTACTGCACATGCTAGGACTTCTAGTACAGTGTTAAATAAGAATCATATTCTTGCTTTGTTCTTGCTCTGGCATTAACTTCAATGTCAGGTTAAGATGTTTTCAAAGCTGTCCTTTATTATATCAAGGAAATTCGCATCTATTTCTAATTGGTTGATGGCTTTTTATTATGAATAGGTGTTGAATTCTGTCAAATGCTTTTTGCATCTACTGTGACAATTAAGGTTTTTCCCTCTTCAGTTTGCTAAGATGATAACTAAAATTGAAATTTCAAATGCTAAAACAAACTTAAATTTCCTGGATACAACTTCTATTAGTAGTTCCATGGTTGCCCTACCAGAAGTACCAGCAATAGCTAAGTGAAGTCTCTTCCTCCAAAATCTAAGTACCAGTTCTGTGGGGCCTTTGCTCTGAAATTCTGTTGCTCATAGGCTCAGAGGATCAAAGCACCAACTGCTTAGGGTCAATATTTCAAGCAACTAATTTCTGTCAATCTCTTCTTCTCATTTCCTTCTTCCAGCTCAGGGATCATGTTCTTTCATAAATCATGGCTTCTCAGAGTTGGAAATATTTTGGAGATCTTCCAGTCAATGCATAAATCCTTGCTGTAATCTCTCTGTTAAATAGTCGTCTATCCTTGGCTTGAAATCATTTGTGACAGAAAACAAGTACTTCCTGCTTTCTCAAATACAAAGAAGTTAAGAAAGTCAAGCAGATTAAGAGGATGTGCTATTGCAGTTGGGGTTTTAGTTTTCCTACAGGCCATTATCTACTGTTTAATATGGTTTTTAAAACATTTTTTTACATTGGCTCTGCAAACTCCCATGGATGTGTGCTCAGGATTTTATGAGTTCTCTATGGAAATTAGAATAAAAATGTTTATTTTGGGCTGGGATGTAGCTCGGTGGTACAGCGCTTGCCTAGCATGCGTGAGGCCCTGGGTTCGATCCCAGCACCAAAAAAAAAAAAAAGAAAAGACAAAAAAAAAAATGTTTATTTTATAGCACTCAAAAAGAAAAAAAGAAATACAGACATATTCTAGATGATTTCTATGACAGAAAACTACAACATTTTTTCAATGTTCTTGTTTACTTTCTGTTTATATTTACGGTCTATTTGAGAGACTACTATTGGTCACAAATAAGGATGTTGGACCAAAGGTACATGCGTTGGAATTCTACCTATGTGTGTAACTTTGGGCAAATTATTTTGCCTTTCTGTACTTTAGTTTCCTCATCTCTAAAATGAAGAAAATTAAAGTGCCTCATGGTTATGAGGATTAAATGAATTAATATATTGAGTGCTATCTGGGACATAAGTGCTATATAAGTGTTTGATAATGTCATTAAATAGTACTAATTTAATTTTTGCTACCTATTAACTGAGGCACCCAGACTAAATATGTACCTTAATCATTACCTACCAAGTGAAGACCCAATACTACCACGGCACATCATATAAAGGATTAATAGTACTTACAGTAGATAAAAATGATGAGAGAATTAGGTAATTATATGACACATAGTACTGCAAGCACATACGGAGTGGCCATTTAATTTCAGCAAAATATCATTTATCATATAAATGTAATACTAACTTAAATTTTACTACTTTTATAGTTTGCTTACCTTTAATTTTAAATTGGGTTTCTATTTTTACATTCTGAGGACTAGGAGCATATGGAATTTCATGTTTCACATAGTTAAATAACACACTACTAAAACTTATTTCTCAATACTAGAAGTCCAAGAGATAAGTTTTCTCTTTAAAGTAGGTATATTACTCAAATTTGAGATATACAAAATAGTTCCATTCTCTCCCTAAAAACTTACTATCACTAGTAGTAGTCCTAAGTGGTCCATACATAGCATAGATGACTTCTTTCCAAGAACAGCCATGAGGGGGACAATTTTACTGTTTTGAAGCTCCTGAGTCAGGGAGGCTCAGTACCATATTTAGAATCCAAGGCATGAAATTGGAAGAATTCTAGTATCTTTGATGGAAGAAAAATAAGGAATAAGAGGAAAAGGGAGTAACATAGAACTAACAAATGTTTGAGTGCCTTTAAGTACCTGGAATTACCCACATAACAATTCTGTAAACTATGACCTAATTCTCCACTTTTCAGATGAGGAAATGAGGATCAGGGAAGTTAATAACTTGCCTAAGGTCACAGAGCTATAAAGTAGCAGAAGCAGATCCCCCACCAGGCTGGCTGGCTCCAAAACTGATCATTTTCACTATAGCTTTGTTCCTGAAAGCCACAGGCAAGCTCTGAGATGAAGACTTATGATCAGAACTCCTGCCCAGGAATTTTAGAATGCAAGCCTGTTTGGAATGACCAAAACAGAACAACCCCTCAGAGTATTCTTCAGCTTCCAGCACACAGAGTGAAGAGGCATGCAGGCTGGATCCCAATGATGGTTATTTTTATAAGTCTGTTTGACTGGGTCATGGGAGCCCCAGATAGCTAGTAAAACATTATTCTTGGGTGTGTATATGAGGGTTTTTCTGGAAGGAGATTAACATTTGAAGATATGAGCTGTGTAGAGCAGATGGTCCTTCCCAAGGCGAGTGGGCATCACCTAATCTGTTGAGGGCCTGAATAGAACAAAAAGGTAAGAGAAGGTTGAGTTAACTCTGCTGACTGCTTGAGCTGAGACACAATATTCTCCCTTCCACACTCTAGTTCTCAGGCCTCTGACCCAGGCTGGAATCTACATTATTATCTCTATGGCTCTCAGGCCTTCCAACTGTACTACTTTCCCTCCTGGGTCTTTAGATTGTAGATGGAAGATCGTGGGATTTTTCAGTCTCAGTATTCACATTGTTGGCAGTGCGGTGGAATCTGTGATCAGAAGGCTCCTAAATTCTTTGTCCCACATGGAAGAGTCCATGGCAGACATGTGGGTGTAAATGGAGTTTACTAAAAGTTAGGGAAGGGAAATTCAAAAAGGAGTATGGTGGGGAATCTGGGGGCTGAGAAAGCATGCTTCTCTTCTCCAGGTACTTTTAAAACTTACACTAACCTATGGGAAGGGAGGAACCAAGTGATTTCTATCCGATAATTGATGAGTGGGGAAGAGAATGGGTGGTTCCTGGGCCTGGTAAGGGTGGTCCTTAAGCCAGAGCATGGTTAATGTGAGATGTAATATTAAGTTTCTGTGAGTCCCGAACTTTTCCTAATTTTAGCTTGCCTTAAATTCCCCAAGAGACAAAAATCCCCAAAAAATCTTTTTGAGGGTACTGAGGGGCTGGAGTTTTCTTTTCTTTGGAATTTGCTTCAAGCTGACAAGGGAAAGCCAACTCTATCTACAAGGGGAACTTATCACTCCTACTTCTTTCCCTTGGGGCGCATTTGGACACAAGGTATCTGAATAATTGTCTAGTACTATTAAGGTTCATCATGGAGATCTCGTTCATCTGCAGAGATCGATAGCCCTGTTGCCTCATGATTTGAGTCCTAAAAGTTTTTATCCTGGAAGAGATAAATCTGGTTTAGAAGGCATGACCTCAACATAAGCAATTTTAGGAGCATCAGAAAGAGACCTGCAAGGTGTAGCAGGAATGACAAAGAATCTAATTTTTCATTTTTGACCCTTAGATGATCTTCTGTTTGGACTGCCACTAGAGTGGTTCAGGACTGATTGTTTGGGGGTAATACCTATATACCAGGAGCCAGGTGTATGGGGGACATGCCAGTTAGAGGGTAAACATCAGTAGGAGTCAGTTCTGTACAGAAAGACTCACAGTGTTTCTAAGAAGATATAAGATACCATTAAAAGTAGAATGCAAGAGTATAAACAATTCTGAGTACTATTAAAAGAACATATCTGAAGCTAATAGAAATGTTATATTGCCTTTGCTTAAACAGAAGGACTTGGACAAAGACATGAGTTGGCTTTTTGTCAGAAGCCTAGAAAGCTTAAATATTAGAGGACATGTGTTAGAGCCCCTTTTTAAAATCTCTTAGCTTTGTTTACTTTTAGAAGTCTAGCATAATTGACTTAATCTAGATCCAGAGAAGTCCCCTGTTTTGTGTAGTTTTTTTGAACTCTCTCAGGTGACCAAACACCATTTGTTTCTCTAAAAAGGTGGCGGACACTGATCATTCAGGGATCAGGTCCTCTTAAACTGATTCTCCGAATAGTCATCTCTACAGATTCTGCCAATTCGACAGTTTTGAACCCTGGAGCCAGGAGTAGCTTCTCCTAGAAAGTCATAATTTCTTCCAGAAAGAAAGAGAAGGGGAATAACATATCGAACAGATCAGAAGTCAATGCCAATCCAACCTTTATGGCCAAATTAAGCAACAAAGAGATTTGTTTTAAAATGGCTCTTAGGCTGGGCTTAATTAAGTCAAATTATCTGTTCCATAGGAGATGTACTAATACCTTTAAATTGCTGTAAAGTACCAGCAGACAACAGTTTTATAAAGTTTTTACAAGGAAAATACAAAATGACCCCAATACTTAAGAATGTCCCGATTGATAGATAAGCATGATAAGCACTTATCAGAGTCATTTTTTACGTACTTGTCTGTAAATGTTTTAGAAGAATCATAACTGTAATGATAAAACAAAGTAACCATGGTTAACAGTTTAGCAATTAACATAATAGTTTAATTACTTTTAATTATATATAGTATTGTTAAACCTCTATTATGATTTGGAAAAAAGGCTATGACATCAGCTTGGTATAGTTGTTTTATAACTCTATTTTAGAGGGTTTATATAATTGAAGAACATAAAGACACCTAACATCCAAGGACCCAGTAGCAGTATCACAGTTTAAACCTTGAATTTTGGTTAGGTAAAGTAACAAGCTAGTGGTTGTCAGTACTGTTAATATAATACTGACAATTAAAAATCCTAAATTTTCTAATGGTTAGGGAAAGGCAGTGTCAATAATTTCAAATAACCCCTGTTTTAATGCTCAGTTGCATATCATATATAAAACAATGTTTATCTAGTAAATCTCAGATAAACCAATGTTTATCTGACAAACTCAGGCTTAAACAGCAGAAGTTTTTGTATTTGTCATAAAGAGCAGATATGTCAAAGACCTTATTAGATAGAATGTACCTTAGATAAAAGAACTGTAGCTATTTACTTGTATACACTTTTAGCTCTGTAAGTGATTTATAACATTTAGATACACTTACTAAGGACTAGCAGTATTAGAACCACTTAAAAGAATTTTTATTTAGTTCAAGTTTAGTTTCCTCAGTGTTACCAGAAAAAATACCTTAGGGTTTTTACATCTGGCAAGAGACTGACATGGGCAGAATGCAAAGAATAGTAAATAATTTTGAATGGGCTATGAAGAGAACTAGTTGTTTTTTGTTTTTGGTTAGCAGGATCAAAGCACTCACAGTATTTAAGGATACAGCCAAGTGAGTATGTTGGCTTCCCCTGTGATAGCTGGTGGAAAGAGAGAAAGGGAACAGGAAGAAGGAAAATCAACCCTTTAAGAGAGAGAACCATTTTCTTAAGAGCCATCCCTCCACCCTTGCTCGAGGGCTCCTGAATGGAATTTCCTATACAGGCTTGTGGAGGAGGGGGAGGGTAAAGAGAAGAAGGAAAATAGTTCTTTCCAAGATCCTCAAGGCATCCCTCTTATATCAAGGAAGTCTCAGTTGCAGATCCTTTTAACTTGGCTTGACATAAAGGCTCTCAGCAGACGTCCCTGTGCGAACAAGTGATGGGGTCCCCTGACTTCCTACCATTCTCCAAAGGGCCAATCTCTTACATCACTGCACGAGGGTTCCTAAATGGGATGCTGATCCTGAATGCCAGCCCAACTATTAAAACATCAGAATGATCATACACTGGGCAAAGAGGCTGATACCAAAACAACAAGGAAAATGAAAAGATAACAATTTAAAGGAAGACAATCTGTTGTGTGTTAAAAAGAAATATTTTAATATTTTAATTCTGTAACCAGTACAGAATTAATTATGAAATCCAAATTGCACCAGGTAAGTTTGGTGGATGGAAGTTAAGAGTCAATAATGATGGACGTTAATAGTCAATAGTGGGGAAACATTTTTTTAGTGCAAGAAAACTGAATAGTTTTGGAGCATTAGTACAAGTAGTAACAGAAAATCCTTTAGGGGGAAAAAGTACATTAAAAAAAATCAACAAGATTAATGTCTCAAATTATTAGATACAGAAACAGAGATAAGGGAGTAAGCCTAAAGTTAGAAAACCCAATGACTGTGAGTCATGGCTTGGATATTGGTAAGAATTCACATCCTAGACTGCTAATGTTAACAGAAAGGCTTGGAACACACAACAGGGTTGTTGACCTCCATGCAGACCTTAGAGCCCAAGAATAACAGACTCAGTCATTGAGAGTTAATGACACACAATTTAGTGGTCTAGGATTAATCACATTCTAGTAGACTCCAATAAAAACTTAAGGTTTTATCATCCCATCTGGAATGTGAACTTTTCTTTGGTTTTGGTAAAATTTTGTATTAGCCTATAGCACCAAAAATCCCTGACAGTTATTTTGATAAGACGGAAATCCATTTTTAAATACACATTAGTATCTTAATTTTTGACCTTAGAAAACTCTCTAGGCAAACTTTAAACTACAACCAACCCAATCATACACATATATAAACTTACAAGCTTTAAGACCTTAATTTGTATCTTGAAACAAACTTTGTAAAAATCTGAATTTAGATAACACTTTTTAATAAAACTCTTAATAACCTTATACCTTAAAAGACTCAAGAAGAAAATTAAACTATCTCTTTTATAATTGTAGTCTATAAGAACACATGGGTTAATAAACCTAATTATAAAAGAGTTAAGTGTAAATTACACTCAAGATAGAATGAACTAGATTATTATCCATAATTTTTTTTTATTACTAAAGTAGAGAACAGTTAGGCCTAGTTGGGATTAGAACTTTAGATAACTTTTTAAACAACAGTTTTATACATTAACTGTATAAAAGTAATTTAAGAATCATTCTAAAGATATCTAAACTCACACAAAATGTTTAGCCTAGAAATGCCAAAAAATGTCAAGTTAAGCATGTGTGTGAACTCATAAAATTCAGTGGCCACAATTGGTAGGAGACAAAGACATACACAGAAAACCACAAAATGACACACAAAACAATCACATTAATTCAGAGTGCATTCTTACACAAATCATTTCTTTATCATTATCTTTAGTATAGGTAGATTCCTAAGTAATTTATAACAGATCTTTAATACAAATACCCTAGTCTTTGTCCAATCTTTAATAAGTTAATGTATTAAAGCTGTATTAGAGAATTTCAACCATAAGTTTGTTATAATTTTTCTACAGGATGACAAGATGCTGAAGATGGTGTTACCCATGAGTTTTCTAGCCCTAGGGAGTGGCGAGATGGTACTGGACACGTGGTGGCTTCATCATGATGGCAGCATTTGTCTCTCCAAAAGTCAAATGGAACAAAAAACATGTTACATGCAACATACAGGCTCAAAATAGCAATTGTTATAGGAATAAAAGATACCTCCCCCAGAAACAGGTGTTACTGCCCAAATGAGTTACTAATAAAGAGACCAAATAATTGAAGCAAACTAAAGTGGGATTTGAACTCATGGCCTCACACTTGCTAGGTAGGCATTCTACCACTTGAGTCATTCTGTGAGTTCTAAAAAGATCTCCTAAAAAGTCTCTTTAAAGAAAGGAGATTTAGAAATTATCTTTAGAATCTGGCAAATAATCCCATTAGTTCCATCAGCAAAGGGTGCCGGCCACTTACTTGTGGACCCAGGACATATGTCCCTGGGACAGGGGAATGTGACCTCAGGGTGAGCACTTCCATGACAACTGCAGGCCACAGGGACAAGAAGAGCATGAGTGACAGACGATGGGGTGCCCAGGGCAGGCAGAGCAGGCAAGAGAGCATTGGTGTGAGGCAGGCAAGGAACGGAGTAACACAAGGCAGCCACAGGAAAAAGGTTTCTGGCCTCAGGCACGGGGCCACCAGAGCTGGCATCTTTATTAGCTTCCCCATTTGCTTGCAGTGGTGGAGGCAGCTCAGTGGTCATGGAGACCCCGACATGCAGGTGATGGGTCTGGGGAAACACTGTGCTGATGTTGCTTTTTGTCTGTGCCTCTCCCTCCAGTCTGCTAGGCCATATGGTTGTCACTGCTGCTGCTACCACTGCTGGTGGGCCTGAGCTGTTGCTGCAAGCCTCCTAAGCCTCCAAGCCCTTTCCACCAGCCCCAGGTGCTGTAAGCCTCCAGGATCTGAGCTGACACTCCCAGGCTGGTGCTGATAGGTGGGGTCAGAGACTCAGGGCGCAGGCACACCAATCCCTCTGATAGGTAGCAGGTAGGCATAAGAGGTGGCCACGAGAGGCAGACAGGAAGATATCATTTAATTTAACTTTCCAACTCTACTAATCTCTATTTAAGATCAGGTAACCCAGAGGCTATGACAGGATACTTGAAAGTTAGCCACCACCCTGAAGCTTAATTCACTCTTTGAGCCCCAGGAGTAATCCACACCATAAACATCAGCTATGTCTGGAGCAGGAAGGTTTCATAAGTGAATTTAGTGAAACAAAGACCCAAACCTAGGAGCTAGACAGAGCAAAGTTTAGGAATTTCAAACTGAAATTTTCTGTCAATAAGAGCAGGAACTAGTAGATTACTCAACATCTCTCTTAACAAGACAATGACTCAAACTCAGATTATCACTCCAGGGGCCAAAAGGACCCAAACCTAATCTGATCCCATTGCCCTTTCTCTAGAGACAAATCTCTTTCAGTCTATTGAAAGCCTGTTCTTTTCACAAGAACCCCAAGTCATGGAGGGAGCATGCATTGGGCAGATGGACCCAACTGGGTCCTGCAGGCCTCCCATACCGCAATGTGACCCCTGCGGGTCTTGGAGGGAGCCCCAGGTGTAGGTGGAGACCTTGGGTCCATTATCTTCCAGCTGCATTTCCCAAGGGCAGAGCTCAGTCCATTCCTGTGACTATGATTTGGGAAAAAAAAAGGGAATAGAAAAAAAGTAGAAATAGAGTCTGGGGGCTCACTATTTCTCCTGGCTGGCTTCACCACATGTTGGCTGCACAGTGGAGTCCGTGATCAGAAGATTTCCAAATTCTTTGTCCCGCATGGCAGAATCCATGGTGGGACATGTAGATGTAAATGGAGTTTATTAAAAGTTAGGGAAGGAAATACAAAAGGGACCATGGTGGGCCCAGGTGGAATCTGGAGGCAGAGAGAGTGTGCTTCCCCTCTGTAGATGCTTCTAAAACTTAGGCTAATCTGTGGTAAGGGAGTAACCAAGTAATTTCCATGAAATAATCAATGAGTGGGAAGAGAATGGGTGGCTCCCCTCAGAGTAAGGGCTGAACCTGAGCCAGGACATGGTCAGTCTGAGATTTAATATTAAGTTTCTATGAGTCCTGAACTTTCCCTAATTTAGGCCTGCCTCAAGATGAATCAATACCTTATCAGAAATCTCCATATATATGTATTTATATATACTTCCTAAAGGTTGTATATATATGTGCATGTGTAGATATATATGTATAATATATCTATACATACATATGTGTGTATAAATGTACAGATGTAGATATATACTAGACAGGGCTAGTTCTCAGCATCCTGACAGCTTTAACTGTAGCCCAAAGCTGAAATTGCATTTCTACCAGAAATTAATTTCTTTCCTTAACCTAACTATATTAAGAAAGAACCACTGGCCATTTATTTTCACAAGTGGGTTCATGACCTCAAATAACTATAGATCCAGATATGCCTGGGAAAAACAGACTTTCCCTTCCTCAGATTATAAGTCATCTTCTGTCAAGAAAGTGGAGGTACCCATGCCTTACTGCCAGGAGAAGTTTTTTTCTTCCAGAATATATGCTAGAAAGAAAACACAGTATCTCTACTGCCTATACTCAAGATTGTACATTGTTCTTGTTCTTCTCCACTAGACAGCTACACACTAAACCTTTCATCCTCAAATGCTCATTGATAAATTAGAGTCAAGGTACCCCCAAGACCCTCAATTTTCAGAAAGCCCAGTCCTCAAACGTGAAGTCTACTATTGGGAAAATATTGTTGGCTCTCATCTTTGCTGCTTTAGCATTTCCTAGAGGCTCCCAGAGACACTTAGGAGCCTGGTTTGCTCAAGGTCTAGGCTCTTCTGGCCTCCTGTACTGTACAATGTAAGGGGAACTCTGTGTTGCCACCACTGGCTTCACTTTATTTTTGAGGTCAGAGTTGATTTTTGTGGGGTACAGTTAATATAAATGTTTTAAAATTATTGATGGCTTAGAAAGTTTCTGTCAACTTCACAATTCATTTAGGTAACATTTTGTAAATTATCAAAATTGTCAAATTCAGGAAAAACTTTGTCAAGTTGTGAGATTTGAAAGAATCTTCTACATGCCACCTTCTGACTCCATACATTTCAATTTCAAACTTTGTTTCTCGTCCACATACTTTGAGTGCTGAGTGGCTGGCTAAGTGTAACAGGAAGCATTCATCTCACAATATGATCTCTGGCTTTGTGCCTTGACTTCACCATACAGGGTGAGTCAGTCAGCACAGAAGACAAGAAGATTGTTCCTGGAAGCTATCTCTCTACCAGCTAACCATAATAAACAGTATACAGAAGTGACCTCAAGCCACATGAATATTTGCCACCAATATCAAGTTTGTTGACTTACGAAGTTGGCTTCCCTTGGAATCTTCGTAGTTCTTGTGGCTGTACCAATACTGTTGGACATGCAGGAGAATGTGGGAACAGGGATATTGGAAAGGGAAAGAATAATCTTTTTTTTTTTTGTAGTTAAAGTAATGATCAAGTTGGGGGGAAAATCTAGTATAACAGGATAAAAGGGGGATAAATGAGAAAAAAAGGGAGAAACATTTTCTGTTCCCCATGCAAGAAATAGGAGTAAAGGCTCAAAATTGTGGTCCTAATTTCTTATTCTTATACTTTCCAAGTGGAATACATGTGGTCATGTCTGATAACCTCTAATCATTAAGATAATGGATCTTAAGATAATGGCTAAGATGGGTATTAAAAACAGAGAGATATCAACAGGCCAACCCAAAACATAGAGACAATAGATGTGCTTTAGAACTTCCCCTTGGCAGATAAGCCTTTCCTTCTGCCCATTCAAGGAGCCTGGAAGCTTGTTAATATCTCAAAGAGGAAGGCAGATGTAGATAACCCCTTTACTTCTACTCATTCTTGTATTTTAACATCTAAAAAAAGGTGGGAGAGAGCTAGTGGCTTTGACTTTTTAGTTTTTACTTTCTCATTTTATGTCTGAGTCTGGCCCTTTTAATATTTATTAAAAACAATATGATTTCCCCTCATCTCATCCATCTATCTGCTTTACCCACCACTCATCACTAACTGCCACCTAACTTCCCCACTCAAGGTCTGCAGACTCTGAAATCTTTTGGGGAATGGGAAGTTATAGTCAGTCTTTGGCTACTTCCTGCTGATATAAGGCATAGGCCTATGTCAGGAGTTTCTTGTCCTTGCACTCTGTGGCTGGAGACAGCTGGGATTCTAGGTCATGGATGATCCAGAGGATCCCTATAGAAGTAGCCATAGCCTTTGGAGATCATTATCAGTGGTAGCTGTGTTTAAGGAGAAGGAACCATGGTCACAGTTTAGTGGAGTTAGCCTCTGAGTTGTATCATTTGTAGTTTTATAGCCTGGAGACAAGAGGAAACTAACTTTGTTAAACTATTAATATAAGGTTTAATAAGGAATATCTGGATTCCTCCTATAGCTATGGAAATGGTGGGTGATAGGTAGACATGGGCATCAGGTAATTATGCTTATGAACCAATTCTTTTTAACCTCAAGGCTTTACTTCCTTTTGGACAGAATAGTCTTAACTGAGTGTAGTTGTGTACAAAATATTGCAAATTTTGCCAGACTTTTGACCCCATGCACACATTCCTCTCAAGACCCAGAGACTTGGAAGGGACCAACACAAATGAGCCCTGAAGCTTAGGCTGCCTTATAGTCATCCATCTGTTTCTGCCTTTCTTTGGGGTGTGTCAACTTCTTACTCTGTTATCTGTTTTTCTCATGTCCACAGTGTCTTTAAAGATACCCAACTACTTTTATTTTATTTAATCATGGTCTTCCATGATTGTAGGGATAGGTCATTAGCCATTTAATTTTTATTATCATACCTAATCATTGCTGCTATTGCCAGTGGAACAAGGAGCAATTTGAAGGCCCTGGTGTTTGTGCCTTTCAATTTGGGGCTTAAATTTGAAACTAAGAACTGGCTCCATACATTTCAAACCTTGTTTCTCCTCTACACCCTACACACTACCGGTGCTGAGTGCGCAGGAAATGTTTATCCCTTAATATGACCTCTGTCTTGTGCCTTGACTTTGCCACAGTAGGTGAGTCTGTCAGCACAGAAGGCAAGAGGATTAATCCTCCTCATGTCTGGAGGCTGAGGCAGGAGGACTGAGAGTTTGAATTACACAGTGAAACTCTGTCTCAAAGAACAACAACAAAAAAACTGAAACTTAAGATTTGCTATCTCTGACCATGGCACCTTCATATTTATGGTACACCTTTTGTGGCTGGTTAATAATTTAAGCCCCATGTGTTTCACTTTCAGGTACTTGGGAGGATAACTTCCCATCTCTTCAAAGTGTCCCTTATGCCTGCCTGAAATAAATTTCATGTACAACACATTGCCTGCAGTTTAGGTCTAGGAATCCCAAACAGAGTCTCTAAATTTGGTGAAATTTTGGTCAGCTACTTTCACATGATGTAATTACAACTAGACCAAAACACATTCCTGTTGGTGTGGTTTCATGCTTTACATCATTCCCTAAGGATCTGAAACAGTTTATGATTATATATGGGTTTTTTTCATATTTTCTTCATACCAATGGAAAAAAATTGATCAAAAAATGAAAAGTTTAAAACTTGGAAGAAAATAAAAGTTGATGTAGAATGATTTTTATTTTTATTTATATATTTTTTTATTATTCATATGTGCATACAAGGCTTGGGTCATTTCTCCACCCTGCCCCCACCCCCTCCCTTACCACCCACTCCGCCCCCTCCTTCTCCCCCCTACCCCCTCAATACCCAGCAGAAACTATTTTGCCCTTATCTCTAATTTTGTTGTAGAGAGAGTATAAGCCATGATAGGAAGGAACAAGGGTTTTTGCTGGTTGAGATAAGGATAGCTATACAGGGAGTTGACTCACATTCATTTCTTGTGCATGAGTGTTACCTTCTAGGTTAATTCTTTTTGATCTAACCTCTTCTCTAGTTCCTGGGCCCCTTTTCCTATTGGCCTCAGTTGCTTTTAAGGTATCTGCTTTAGTTTCTCTGCGTTAAGGGCAACAAATGCTAGCTAATTTTTTAGGTGTCTTACCTATCCTCACCCCTCCCTCTGTGCTCTCGCTTTTATCATGTGCTCAAAGTTCAATCCCATTATTGTGTTTGCCCTTGATCTAATGTCCACATATGAGGGAGTACATACAATTTTTGATCTTTTGGGCCAGGCTAACCTCACTCAGAATGATGTTCTCCAATTCCATCCATTTACCAGTGAATGATAACATTTCATTCTTCTTCATGGCTGCATAAAATTCCATTGTGTATAAATACCACATTTTCTTAATCCATTCGTCAGTGGTGGGGCATCTTGGCTGTTTCTATAACTTAGCTATTGTGAATAGTGCTGCAATAAACATGGGTGTGCAGGTGCCTCTGTAGTAACCTGTGTCACAGTCTTTTGAGTATATCCCCAAGAGTGGTATTGCTGGATCAAATGGTAGATCAATGTCTAGCTTTTTAAGTAGCCTCCAAATTTTTTTCCAGAGTGATTGTACTAGTTTACATTCCCACCAACAGTGTAAGAGGGTTCCTTTTTCCCCGCATCCTCGCCAACCTCTGTTGTTCGTGGTGTTGCTAATGATGGCTATTCTAACAGGGGTGAGGTGGAATCTTAGTGTGGTTTTAATTTGCATTTCCTTTATTGCTAGAGATGGTGAGCAATTTTCATGTGTTTTTTGGCCATTTGAATTTCTTCTTTTGAGAAAGTTCTGTTTAGTTCACTTGCCCATTTCTTTATTGGTTCATTAGTTTTGGGAGAATTTAGTTTTTTAAGTTCCCCATATATTCTGGTTATCAGTCCTTTGTCTGATGTATAGCTAGCAAATATTTTCTCCCACTCTGTGGGTGTTCTCTTCAGTTTAGAGACCATTTCTTTTGATGAACAGAAGCTTTTTAGCTTTATGAGGTCCCATTTATCTATGCTATCTTTTAGTTGCTGTGCTGCTGGGGTTTGGTTGAGAAAGTTCTTACCTATACCTACTAACTCCAGAGTGTTTCCTACTCTTTCCTGTATCAACTTTAGAGTTTGTGGTCTGATATTAAGATCCTTGATCCATTTTGAGTTAATCTTGGTATAGGGTGATATACATGGATCTAGTTTCAGTTTTTTGCAGACTGCTAACCAGTTTTCCCAGCAGTTTTTGTTGAAGAGGCTGCTATTTCTCCATTGTACATTTTTAGCTCCTTTGTCAAAGACAAGTTGGTTATAGTTGTGTGGCTTCATATCTGGGTCCTCTATTTTGTTCCCTGGTCTTCATGTCTGTTTTTGTGCCAGTACCATGCTGTTTTTATTGTTATTGCTTTGTAATACAGTTTGAAGTCAGGTATTGTGATACCTCCTGCATTGTTCTTTTGACTGAGTATTGCCTTGGCTATTCGTGGCTTCTTGTGTTTCCATATAAATTTCATGGTAGATTTTTCGATGTCTTTAATGAATGTCATTGGAATGTTGATGGGAATTGCATTAAACATGTAGATAACTTTTGGGAGTATTGACATTTTTACTATGTTGATTCTACCAATCCATGAGCATGGGAGATCTCTCCACTTTCTATTGTCTTCCTCAATCTCTTTCTTCAGAAGTGTATAGTTTTCCTTGTAGAGGTCTTTCACATCTTTTGTTAGGTTTACACCTAGGTATTTGATTTTTTTTGAGGCTATTGTAAATGGAATTGTTTTCATACATTCTTTTTCCGTTTGCTCATTGTTAGTGTATAGATGCTAATGATTTTTCTATGTTGATTTTATATCCTGCTACCTTGCTATAGCTATTGATGATGTCTAGAAGCTTCTGAGTAGAGTTTTTTGGGTCTTTAAGGTATAGGATCATGTCATCTGCAAATAGGGATATTTTGACAGTTTCTTTACCTATCTGTATTCCTTTTATTCCTTCTTCTTGCCTAATTGCTCTGCCTAGGAATTGCAGTACTATGTTGAATAGGAGTGGAGATAGTGGGTATCCTTGTCTGGTTCCTGATTTTAGAGGGAATGGTTTCAGTTTTTCTCCATTAAGTATAATGCTGGCTGTAGGTTTGTCATATATAGCTTTTATAATGTTGAGGTATTTTTCTTCTATTCCTAGTTTTCTTAGAGCTTTTATCATGAAATGGTGTTGGATCTTATCAAAGGCTTTTTCTGCATCTATTGAGATGATCAAGTGGTTTTTGTCTTTGCTTCTGTTAATGTGGTTTATTACATTTATTGATTTTCGTATGTTGAACCACCCCTGCATCCCTGGGATGAAGCCTACTTGGTCGTGGTGAATAATCTTTTTGATGTGTTGCTGAATTCGGTTTGCCATTATTTTGTTGAGGATTTTTGCATCAATGTTCATTAAGGAGATTGGCCTATAGTTCTCCTTTTTGGAGGTGTCTTTGCCTGGTTTTGGGATAAGTGTAATACTGGCTTCATAAAAGGTGTTTGGCAGTTTTCCTTCCCTTTCTATTTCATGGAACAGTTTAAGGAGGGTTGGTATCAGTTCTTCTTTAAAGGTCTGATAGAATTCAGCAGAGAATCCATCAGGTCCTGGACTTTTCTTTTTGGGGAGACTCTTGATTGCTGCTTCAATTTCATTTTGTGATATATATCTATTCAGGTGATTAATTTCCTCTTGGTTCAGTTTTGGATGATCATATGTATCTAGAAATCTGTCCATTTTTTTAAGATTTTCAAATTTATTTGACTATAGGTTCTCAAAGTAATCTCTGATGATTTCCTGGACTTCCATGGTGTTTGTTGTTATCTCCCCTTTTGCATTCCTGATTCTACTAATTTGGGTTTTTTTCTCTCCTCATTTTAGTTAGGTTTGCCAGGGGTCTATCGAACTAGTTTATTTTTTCAAAGAACCAACTTTTTGTTTCATTAATTCTTTGTATTTTTTTTTTGGTTTCTATTTAGTTGATTTCAGCTCTTATTTTTATTATTTTTCTCCTATTTGCTTTGGGATTTGCTTGTTCTTGTTTTTCTAGGAGTTTGAGATGTATCATTAGGTCATTGATTTGGGATATTTCAGTCTTTTTAATATATGCACTCATGGCTATAAACTTTCCTCATAGGTTGATGATTATTATTTCCTTTTGGTCTATTTCCCCTTTTATTAGTATGGAATGTCCTTCTTTATCTCGTTTGATCAATGTAGGTTTGAAGTTTACCTTGTCAGAGATAAGTATTGCTACTCCTGCCTGTTTTGGGGGGCCATTGGTTTGGTAAATCTTCTTCCAGCTTTTCATCCTAAGCCTATGCTTATTTCTGTCAGTGAGATGGGTCTCCTGTAAGCAACAAATTGTTGGATCTTCCTTTTTAATCCATTTCGTCAAGTGGTGCCTTTTGATGGGTGAATTAAGTCCGTTAACATTAAGTGGTAGTACTGATAGGTATGTAGTGATTCCTGTCATTTAGTTGTCTTAGTTGTTTGAAGGTTTGATTGTGTGTACCTAAGTTGAGGTTACTCTCTACTGTCTTGCTTTTTCTTTTCCTGTGGTTTGGTGCTGCCTGTCTTTTCATGGTTAAGTTGGGTTTCACTTTCTGTGTGCAGAATTCCTTGAAGAATCTTTTGTAGTGGTGGCTTTGTGATCACATATTGTTTCAGTTTCTGCTTATCATGGAAGACTTTTATTGCTCCATCTATTTTGAATGATAGTTTTGCTGGGTAGAGTATCCTAGGGTTGAAGTTATTTTCATTCAGTGCCGGAAGATCTCACCCCACACTCTTCTTGCTTTTAATGTTTCTGTTGAGAAGTCTGCTGTGATTTTGATGGGTTTAACTTTGTATGTTACTTGTTTTTTCTCTCTTACAGACTTCAATATTCTTTCCCTAGTTTCTGAACTTGTTGTTTTAATGATGATATGTTGTGTGGTAGTTCTATTTTGATCTGGTCTGTTTGGTGTCCTGGAGGCCTCTTGCATCTGTATGGCAATATCTTTCTCTAGATTTGGGAAATTTTCCGTTATTATTTTGTTGAATATATTACGCATTCCCTTCGCTTGCACCTTTTCTCCTTCTTCGATGCCCATGATTCTCAAGTTTGGTCTTTTGATGGAGTCGGTGAGTTCTTGCATTTTCTTTTCACAGGTCTTGAGTTGTTTAATTAATAGTTCTTCAGTTTTTCCTTTAATTACCATTTCATCTTCAAGTTCTGAGATTCCGTCTTCTGTTTGTTGTATTCTGCTGGATTGGCCTTCCGTTTTGTTTTGCAGTTCTGTTTCGTTCTTTTTTCTGAGGTTTTCCATATCCTGAGTGGTTTCCTCTTTAATGTTGTCTATTTTTGTCCTGAGTTCATTTATCTGTTTATTCATTGTGTTCTGTGTTTCACTTTGGTGTTTATACAGTGCTTCTATGGTTTCCTTTATTTCTTCTTTTGCTCTTTAAAATTCTCTATTTTTGTTGTCTTGGTATTTCTTGAGTGTCTCCTGTACATTTTGGTTGACCCTATCCAGTATCATCTCTATAAAATTCTCATTGAGTACCTGTAGTATGTCTTCTTTTAAATTATTCTTGTGGGCTTCATTGGGTCCTTTGGCATAGTTTATCTTCATTTTGTTGGAGTCTGGATCTGAGTATCTGTTTTCTTCATTCCCCTCTGGTTCCTGTACTAATTTTTTGCTGTGTGGAAACTGGTTTCCCTGTTTTTTCTGTCTTCCTGTCATTGTTTTTGGTGTTGTTACTGTCCCTGTACTGTGTGCAATTAAGTATTTTCTAGCTTGTAATAATAACAATGGTAATATTTAGAATGGAAGGGTGAGTGGAGATGGAAAGCAAGAAGTTAAAGAAAAGGTAAAAGCAAATACACAGAAAAGAGGGAGAAAGCAGAACAAGATATCAGACAAGAAAGTTTCAAAGGTATAAATAGGGAGTGTTAGTGTACTAATCAACAGTAAGCTGAACATGCATTAGAGAGACAGAGTATTGAAAATAAAAAGTAAAAAAAAGATAAGAATAAAAATAAAAAATAAGTAAATGAAAGAAATTTGTATATATAAAAATGAATTAAAATAAAATGAAAAATAGAAAATTAAAAAAAAAAAACCCAAAAAACCAAAAAACCTCCAAGTTCAAATGCAATGAAGTTTCAGTCTTAATAATTTGGGTGTCCGTCTCAGTCTCCAGTCCTGGAGATGGTGCCTCAGATGTTGTTCTGTAGTTGTCTCATCAAAGGGGACGCATAAAGTAGAACAAAACTACACACACACACACACACACACACACACACACACAAACCCCACCAAGTGTCCCAAGTTCAAATGCAATACAGTTTCAGTAAGTTTTTCAGCATGCAGGTGTAATTCAGTTGTTGTCTCATCAAAGGTAGGGAGAAAAAGAAAAAAAAAAGAGTTTGGAGACAGTTCTGAGAATGGTATCTGCGACTGTGGCTTGCCTGCCTGCTGCTGTCAGCCTGCTGTTGCTGGAGGCGTTGTTTATGCAGATCTCTGGGGGTGAGCTTAGCACTCACCTGGCCCTGCAGGCTTTGTTTGCTCAGAGTTCTCCTGTGCCGGGAGCCTCTGCTACAAGCTTTCCCCTTTCCAAGCACTGGGAAAAGTGACACTGCACCCACATTGTCAGGCCTGCGTGTTTATTTACAGTTGATGTGGGAGGTGGGTCTTCCCCCCTCTCCTGTGGAGTTTTCCTCCCACCACCACTTTCACAAGCTTTCCTGCTCCTGATTACTGGGCGGTGCTGCTGCTCCTGACAGCTGCCATGTTTGTTTACAGTTCATGTGGGAAGTGGGTTTTCCCTCCTCTCCTGTGGAGTTTTCCTCCCTCTGCCACTCTCCCAAGCTTTCCCACTCCTGGTTGTTGGGCACATGCCCCTGCTCCAGCCACAGCCTCTCCGGCCCGCCCGGCTTATTTATTTACAGTCCCGGGAAGGATTCCCTTCCCCCAATCTTCAGCGCTCAGTGCGCCCCACCCTCTTTCCCGTGTGTCTTTATTGTTCTTATTGCTTATTAGTCAGTTTCTCTTTTTTCCCTGGGTGGAGGTCAGTCTGTCCAGGTGGCTATGCTGTTCTGGCCCATGCTTGTCTGTGGGAGTACTGCAGTACTGCAAAGCTCACCTGGTCCGCGTCTTCCCAAGACGTCTGGGCATGGGCGACTGGCGGCCAGGGGGCCCTCCTGATTTCTCCATTTAACATGAAGTGGAGATTCTCTGCTCTGGCTGGAGGTGTGGAGGGGTCAAAGTTATGCCTCTTCTCAGTGATTATGCCTGCAAAGTGTGTCTCCAGCATCTCTCCAAGATTTCACTATAAGAGGCTCACTTTCTGCTTCCTCCCTCTAGCCACCATCTTGGAGTCTCTAGAATGATTTTTATGATTAGACATAAAAATGCTGAAATACCAGCATGATGACCACATCTGGCTTAGTAAATCAACTCTGAGCTGTTTGTGAACAAAGTGAAAAGGGAAACCTGATTGGTTATAAGGAATATACTGTTCAGAAGTTTAAAATCATCATATTTTTTGAAGTTCAACTTTTCCTGGCTCTGAGGGGCCCCAGGGAGTAACCCTGTGTGGTATTGGGTTGTGACTTTTTTTTTTGGCAGTACTGAGGCTTAAACTTAGATCCTAATGCTTAATAGGTAGGCGCTCTACCACTTGAACCATGCTCCCAGCCCAGGGTTGTGACTCTTCAAGTTACTTTTCCTTAGAATCATTTGAGAAGTGTTTTTAAAGTGCTGATTCCTAAGACTTACTCCTGGAAAATCTGATTCAGTAGACATGAGGTGAGACACAGAATATCTCATTCATTGTTTAAATCCCAGCGTGTCACCGGGTACTTCATATAAGACTCACTAAATAGTTTTTGGAAATTGAATAAATGAATGAGTGAAATGAATGTTTGCTTTCTTTAATAAGTTGAAAATCATGTGAATACTATTCTGTGCCTCATCCATTTTTATATTCCCTAGAATACTTACTATAGTTTATTCATTCATTCACTCAACAACCTTTTATTGAAGGCCCATTATGTGACAGGCATTTATCTAAGCTCTAGGAATATGGTAGTAAACAAAACATGCTAAGGGAAGATGAATGGAAAACAAGATAATTACATATAGGTTTTAATTTTAAAACAGTATGTCAGAGCTCCCTAAACATATGTTTATTTATGTGAGCACATATTTAAATATCATATGAATTCAAAACACTGAGACTTCACAATAATAAAATCTGTGGATAATAAAATCACTGGAGAGCTTAGAATGGTCTTGGATTTCATGCCCTTCAACAGTTGCTAGGGTGCTTGTTGAAATTTTTAAATCAGAAGGCCATGGAGGGAGACCTTAGACCCTAGAAGTTCTCTAGTAAAACACTCTACGCAAATTAAGCAATAAGAACCTTCACTAAGGCCATCTTTAGAAACAGGATCTCCTTGGGCCCATTTATAGCTCTGAGCCATTCTGCTTCCTACTTAAGGAACACCCAGGGATGTGGTCATCCCACTGAGGAAACACTCATGGTCAAAGTAGTTATTAGCTCTCAAGGAATGTTGCCTTCTCCTCTTCTTTGGCTCTCCTTTAGCATACAGGGACAGCTCCAGCATCTGTTATCTGTGGCGCCAAGAAGCCTAAGAGTCCCCTGACAGCATGGGCTGGTAAGGACGAGCACTGGAGGCTGCCTGACGGCCAGGGCCCATTAACCTCCTATTCTAGTTCATTGTTTTACAAGTGGTCATCGCCACCTTGCCGCCCAGTCAGAAGCAAGTAGCAGCTTTATAGCCTACTTACAGAAAATGGCTCAGCACTTAGGCATTTTCTGGTGCCCCAGGGTTCAAAGTGAAATTAATTTCCATTACCTCCCACAATAAATCACTTCACCCAACACATGTATGAAATTCCATTCAGAAGAGTCAAGTCATTCTGGGGCCACACAGAAGAGCATACACACTTCAGCTTGCACTTAGTTAATTTCTCTGCTTGGGAAAGAGCTGATGGGGCCCTGCAAACAATTAGGTTCCAAGAGTGCCAACGGAACAAAAAGCAGCCCTAAAACACACAGATAGGAAGCTGGGCTGATGATCCTGAGTTTATGTACAGGAGATGGGAGAGTTTTTTTCTCTCTTGGAATATTTTTGATGACCCTTTTCTCTCCCTCTTTTTGGCCTTTCTTATGCAGGTCCAGTTGCAAAGAAACTTATAACAGGGACAGGAGTGGCCTCTCTGACATCACATTCTGAGGCCTTTGGGAGGATGTATGTAGCTAGCCATTCTAATTCTCAATCTTTTTATTAAAAAAAAACTGCTGAATGATCATAAGTGCTGTATACAGCTGGATAATGAGGAAAGTAAATAGCAAGTTACCACGTCACTAAGAAATCCACAGAGGTTGAAAGGATGGTGAGCATGACTCACATGCACCAGAGAATCATGCCTAAGGAATTTAAGCCAGAGAGGCCCAGAATCTTCACACTGGAAGGGATCTTACAGAGTGTTTAGTCAAGTGCCTATGGAGTGAGAGAGTGCAAAAGAAAAAACAAATAGGAGATTTTAATAGTAACTGCTCCTGTTCGTGAGACCCTCTACTCTTTGTCTACAAGGTGCTAATTTGTAATATTTGCATCAATTAAGTGGAGACCTATGAGATAGGATTTCTTTGTCATTTTTGCAAAAGTTTTACATTTACAGAAAAATTAAGAAAATAACAGGCCTGGAGGTGTGGTTCAAGTGGTAGAGCACCTGCCTACCAAGCATAAACCCTGAGTTCAAACAACAGAACTGTTTTTTTTAAAAATGAAGACAGTACATTGAGTTCCTACATTATTTCATACCAAGTTTCTCTAATTATTGATATTTTACATTGGTATGTACATTTCTTATAACAAATGAATTAATGTAGATACATTATTATTAACTTATTATCATACATTATCCAGATTTCTTTAGTTTGTCCTTGATATTCTTTTTTTCCATTCCAGATCCCATCCAGAACACCACATTGCTTTTGGTTGTCACATCTCCCTAAGATCTTCTTGGCTGTGACAGTTTCTCGGATTTTCCTTCTTTTGGTGACCTCTATGGAGTTCTGGTTAGGTATTTCTTAGAATATTCCTCTACTGAAATTTGTCTAATCTTTCTTCTCATTAGGTTGAGGTTATAGTTTTTTGGAAGGTGAAGTAGTATTTTTATCCTCATTTGCAAATGAGAAAAGAAAGACCTTGAAATCAGGGGAATTAGTTTAAGCAGTGCTACCAATAAGTGATGAGGTTGAGTTTAGAACCAGGTATTTCTAAATCTAGAGATCATGTCTTAGCCATCTTGTTTTCTTCTAACCCAATTATTTGAAAGCCCAAGTAGGACTGAAATCTAATCCAAATTATTTTATGGAGATAGATGGTTGGAGGGCTAGATAGATAGGTAGATGGGAACAATAAGTAGGTAGGTAGGTGAAAAGATAGATAGATAGATGGATAGATAGATAGATGGATAGATGATAGATAGATGGATAGATGCAGAAATTTCTGATAACAAAAGTAACAACTTCAAAGTAAATATTATGAGATGCACAAAATGAGAATGCTTGGTAAGTCCTCTGGAATAATTGCTACTGTTAGGTATGTAACTCTCCAACTTTTTCTATACTTATGCCATATGTAACTTTTGTTAGCATATATAATTATGCCAACATAATTTTTAAGTAGAAGCATACACACATTGTTCTGCAAATTTTTTCTTAATAATATATCATACAACTTTATAAACTGTATATTTTACTTTGAGCTCAGATTTTCTATGTAGACTTAGTTAACTGGTTCTTCCATCAAATTTCCCATGTATGGGTGCTGTTCTATTGATGTGATAGGTCTAAGTGTTCAGAAATCATGAGACTCATTTAGATTGTATGTTAAAATATGTATTCTTAGACCAAAGACTAGAGATTCTTATTGAAAGATTTGATGAAAGTTAGATTTTTTTTCATAAGCACAACTTCCTCCAGGAACTAAGAAATGTAAGTGATTTTGAGACCAGAAACAAAAAGTTCCTCCTTTGTCTCGACACTACAGCCCTTCCTTCTTTGGATAGAAGCAATCCATTCTGATATCTATACCTCAGAAACTAACTGATTGGCTATGATGAAATAAACCTGTCTATGTAACTTTAAAAAATAAATATTATTTGAGCTCTGAATGGATTTGCACTAATGGCTCAACATCTTACAGTTTATGTTGGGGGTAAGGAGGTATTTCACAAGTACTGTGTCATTTGAACCTTCCCACAATCTGAGGGGTGAACAGACTAGATATCGTGTGACATTTTCTGAATAAAGTGCTTGAGTCTCAGAGGGACTTGTCAAATGAGTGGTTGTCCAGGTACAAGGTCATCAACACATGTCAACCTTGAGTTGTATATCAATTAGAATCCTTTCACTTAAGTGAGTTGATTGGCTCAAGCAACCAACTCACAAGAGGAGAGATGACCATCTCTAGTGCTGCCATTCAGATTAAATTCTAAAAACCATGCACCACTGTCTCTGTATCTAATGCTATCTTGAGAACTGACAGCCCCCAAATGAGTAAATCTGTGCCTGCCCTTAATCTAACAGGAGAAAAAAAGGTATCAAGAAATGCACATTGTAAGGACAGCACACCATATGAGCTCTGTAGTCAGGCAGCCTCAGCGGAATCCCTATTCTTGCCTTTGCTTTATGACCTTGTCTTAACCTCTCTGTACCTTAGTTGCTTCATCTGTAAAGACAGATAATATTAGTCTGTATGTCATTTCTTATTGTTACAAGGATTAGATATCTTAATACATGATAAAGTATTTAGAATAATCCCTAGCACATCACAAGTGCTACTTGCAACTATTACAAGATACAGTGAGAAGTATAGTAACAGAAATAAATTTACAATATAAAGGAAGGAAGGAAAGGTGAATTCTTTCCAAGAAAGCAGTAGTCAGGAATGGTTTCCTGGGTTTGGAAGGAAGACTAGGATTTTTCCTTGTTGATGGCAAGAATGGGGGCTGATGGTATTATTGCTGACTATAAAAAGAACTGCCATTTCTTCAGCACTTAAAGCATTTGCAGTTAAACAACTCACCGTTAAGGCCACACAGTCTTAGAAGACTGTAAACGTAGGACTTGAACTGATCATGATTGGTGTAAAATAAATTTTATTTTTTAATGTACAAGCTATATTTTAGTGGTTTTCTGTTCCATAATTTTGAAACTAATTTTTCTTTCTTTAGAGTTTGCTCTTCTAGAGCTTGAGACTTAGCCACTCATAGAGTCTCTTAGTCCATCTCTACATGCCCAGCCTGGCTCACTGGTTGAGACTACAGTACTCGGCCTACTGTGTCAAGAGTGCTGGGGCTGGAGGGATAACTATGAAAAGAGGGAGGCTTCAGAAGACAGGAAGAGGGAAACTGGAAAAGAGATGACAGGGGAGCTTTCCATCTTTTCTGCAACCCCTACTGCCTCCATCTTTTCTCTGAGTGACCTTGTGACACCTGATAAAATTAAACCTGCTCCAACAGGAGCAAATTATGCACATCTGTTTCCGCAGCACTTGTTGTCTAGTAAATGTAATAGCTCCTGACTAACTTTTCAGAAACATGGACTTCTGAAGCCACTCAAAAGGGCTGTACACCAATAACACTCACCCTACCATCTGTATCAGCCAAATGGTGCTAATTTACAACTTGGTTTTCATTTCAACAGGCTCCCTCAGTCTCAGGTTTACTGTGGAGTTTCTAGACAGGGGCAATCTGTGACATGCCCCTAACTTTTCTTCTGTTTCTCATATCCTACTCAGGATAGCATCACAGGATTACTTTTCAGGCCAAGGGCAAGCACCGCAAACTCCAGCTGAAACCTGTTGTTTTTTGAGCTGCTGTCGATTGACCTTGTGGAGAGACAATTGGTTCAGATTGTTCTGGGTTTGAGTATGAAGGCCAGATACAAGCTCTGGCTAATTCATAAGGCTTGCTAATGCAGTTGACAAGCACAGATTCAATACAGGCCAAGTGTAGAGAAAACTCAATTTCTAATAACCAAATCATAGGCCTTTCAGCAGTTTGCTTATCTATTGCAAGGAGGCAAAACAGACTACCCTTAAACTTAGTGAATTAAAGCAACAACTATTTTATTATCTCTCAAACTTCGGTGTCCACTGGGCTTGGCAGGGCAGTTCACTTACTGTCTTGCTTGGACTCCTTCACACAGCTAAGCTGAACTCATCTGGAATATCCAAGACAACTCCCTTTGGTAGGGACAGCTGCAATATTGAGCACAGCTGGGGCTCAGAGGCAGGTAGGATTCTCTCTCTCTCTGTGTAGTTTCTGGGGCTCTCCCTTTCTACATGGAGTTTCCAAATGATCTCTTCAATGGGGTCACTTGACTTCTTTTATGGTTGCCCTGGGCTCCCAAAAGTGGAAGCTAAAGTCATAGGGTTATCCCATATTTAGGGAGGGGACTCTACAGGTTGGGAATACCAGTTACACATCCCCACTATAAATGGGCAGGTAACCACATCTCCTTATTTAAGCATGCTTTCATCTTATATAGCCATTGTTTGTTGAGTGCTTACCATAGGTAAGGCATTATGTTAAGTGGGGGTATATCCTTACCTTTTATCCTTACAAAACCAGAGAGAGCTGTGGATTACTACCATCATGTTGCAAGTAAACAAAGTACAGCTTGGAGAAATTGAGTAAACTTCCCTAGAAGTCCAGATGGTAAGGAATGGAGCAAGTATTAAACCTAAGGTCTGTATGCCTACAAAAATCTGCTTGCCTTTTACATATGCAGATATAAGTCACAGTATCATCCGTTCCTGCTGTTCTGGTACAGTAAAAATCCAGCCATAGTTGGCCAAATGGAGGCTGCTGTATGAACCCAAAGACATTGAGATAAGCATGGCTCCAGGGCTCTCACAGGCATCCCACTTTGAAGGTCTGGTCTGCCTGTGCTTGGGTGCCTTAGATGAACTCAGGCTCTAAGCAGACGGCTTTTGATTCTAGTCAACTCATTCTTGCTTTCTGGGATCTGTATTTATGAATTCAGCTACCTGGTTATAGCTTGCTCACTTACCGCCCACTATTCTGCCTCAAATTTTGATCTTTCATCTTTGCCTGGATCCCTAATGCCTACTACTGGCCTTCCCAGAATCTGGTACTTACCTCCCCATGCCTGAGCTACTGCCTGCCCTTCTCTGCTTTACCTGACCCTGATGAGCTTGATCCAAATCCATCTAACTAAATAAAATCCTGTTTCTAGTCTAGTTTTTTTTATCCTTGCTCATTCATGTATTCAATCAATCAGTAGCAGTTTTCTAAGGCCTTTTCACACTTCAGCCCAATTACATATTTTCTGCTCTCGAGGACTTAAACAAATTTTTAAGTAAGCAAATAAGTAAAATTTAGATTACTTCTGATAGCAAATAAACAAGGATGTGTAACCAGATGATAATAAGCAGAAGGAACACCAGGTAAAAGAAAAAGAGCTTGACATGTTAACAGCCAGGTCAACAGGGCTGTTCTCACCACAATAGAGAACACTCGGGAAGACCCAAAAGACTGGGTTGGGGCCTTCTTACATGGTGTCATTTTCTTTAGTCCCCATTTAATTGCTTTTATCAAGATTATTTTGATGCTTCCTGTTTGTCTCCTGTATTAAATTGTGAAATATTTCATCTCTATATAAAGTACCCATTACAGTGTTTGCTCAAGAAAAAGTGTTGATTTAATAAAGGAAAAAAGAATGGAAGGAAGGAAGGAAGAAGGAAGAAAAGAAGGAAGGAAGGAAAGAAGGAAAGAAGAAAGAACTAAGGAAGGAAGAGTGGGAGGAGGAAGGGTGAGAAGAAGAAAGGGTGATGGAAGAATAAATGGTAGGAGGGAAGGGAGAGAGAAAGGAATGGAGGGAAGGAGATAGGAACATGTTGTAGCTATTTAACCTGTCCCAACCTTTCCATTTGTCATCTCTGCTTTTGAAAGGCAAGTGTCAGTCCATTTTCTGTTGCTATAAGGAAATATCTGAGATTGAGTACTTTTAAATTTTTATTTTGTTTTTGAATCAGTATACATTAATAATATGAGGGGATTTCACTATGATAATTCTATACATGCATGCAGTGTACTTTGAACAAGTTCACTCCCTCTATTTTATTTCCAATCCCCTTACTTCTTCCTCCAATGCTGGGCACTTTTTAAAGAATACAGATTTATTTAATTCATAGTTTTGGAGGTTGAAAACTTAAGAATGCCTCCCCACTACATCATAACATGGCAGAGAAACAGAAAAGAAGTGATTATGTGCAGAAGGGGCCAAGTATGTGAGGTGACCTTACTTTATAACAAACTGCTCTCTTTCTATTGGTTTATATGAGATTATATATAGTAAGGAGTTTCTTCATGACATTTCCATACATGCACTTAATATACTTCGAGGGGTTGAATATGAGCAAAGTACTCTCTTGAGAATTCATTCACTCTGAGACCAGCATTAATCCCTTCCAAGGGTAAAGCCTTGTGATCTAATTTACTTGCTGAAAGCCCCATGTATTAGAGGTTCCACCACCTCAACATTGCCTCACTGGGATCAAATCTCCAGTGAACCATTGGGCAGCAAACCACATCCAAACCATAGCACCAAGTTTCATTAAATGGACCATTTCATTTGTGTGTGTTTCCCAAGTTTGTTAGCAAAGCTGTCTCTCAGACGAGCTAACACCAAAGTTTCCCTATTTTCTTTTTACTTCTGCTTCTTACGGAAGCAGAAGTGTGATATAGGCTAAGGATCACCATTTATTCTTCCTAAACCCCAAATGTGGAGGATTTTTATGCAAAGTTCATGCTTTTACCATTACTTTGAAAGCAGGCTGTAGTCCTTCATCACTTGCTGAATAGTAAAACATTTATTTTTCCCACTGAAGTATTTCCTGCAATATGGAGACTTCCTGTTTCTTCCAAAAACCCAAGGTAGCATGGAGAAGAAAGATCAAGAATTTCGTTCTGGCCAATTTGATTTTGATTAATAGAATGGATAAAGAGCTAGTTTAAATCAAGTGTCATTGTGAGGTTTTGCAGTTTCTACACATTTCGAAGTATTGTCACTTCCATTTGTTTGTTTTTGTTTATTTGTTTCTGTTTTATATAAACATTTATTGTGTCAAAGGATTTAATAGGCTATATAATAAATAGTGCTCATACTAGAAAATGTAGACTTACATTATCCATATGGATGATCAAATTCAAGAACTTTAACTGTATTTTTAATTGAGATATCATGTTTGTATTTCTTTTAAATTTTTTATTTATCTTATTATACATTAGTAGTGCAAGGGAGTTTCATTATGATAATTTGAATAGATGCATACAGTGTACTTTGAATAAGTTCACTTCTCTGCTATATTCCCTTCACTTCCTCCCTTCTCTCCCTATTGCCACTTCTTCATAAGCTCATATCTTCAGAGATGTTTATGTAAAAATATATAAATCAACTCCACAAACATTTATTGAGCAAATTTTGTCCCAAGTACTGAGGATATAATGGATAAACATGATAGAACAATGTACGCACTAGTTAGTAATGAGGTAGTAAGTATAAAGAATGGGAGAAGTCCTCAGTGCTATGGAGGGACAGAGGATGAGCCCATAGCCCTGTGAATCAGTTAGAGTAGGCTAGCTAATGCTGTGATAACAAACAATTCCCAACTGTCAGCAGCTGAAAATAACAAAGGTTTGTAATTCATGCTATATAGATCTACTTCAGGTTGGCAGGGGACCCAGGCCAATGGAGTAACCAGAAATGATGGGGAATATAACACAGGAAGACCTTGAACTACCAATGAAATTCCATATACTAGAAATGACTTATGTCACTTTTCACCACAATTCATTGGCCAAATGGAGTCAGAGGCCCATCCAAATGTAAGGAATTCAGGATGGTGAATGCTCCTCCAACACAGGAAATTATATCTAAGCTGAGACCTAAACTAGGAGGCCTCAGCAATCTGAGTCCAAGTGAAGTGAAGTATGAGTATTCAATCAGAGAAAAGAGCAAACACAAAAACTTGGGGGCAAAAGAGAGAATACGTTTGGATGGATAAAGGTTAGGATGAGGAATAAAAAAGAGGAACCTAGAATTTAAAACATCACAGACATTTCTCCTATGAAAGAAGCAGCTGTCCAATAAACCAGTTGATCATTTGCGCATTCACTCCTCATTCATCATTCATGTCAAGGATGTACCCCTTCCAGTTATATTTTATCCTGAGGACATTTAGTCATTTTCCCAGTATTCTTGCAGTCAGTTCAGCATGTCATTGTGTGGACAGATGACTATGAAAGTATTTTCCTAGCAATTTTTTCATTTCTTATTCTGTGCCTTTATTAAGATACTTTACTCAACAATTGAGAAAAAAGTTTTCACCTCTTTTTTCATGAAGAATTCTTAGAATTCAGGAAGGTAGAAGAGAGAAAAAGGAAATTCTTAGTAGATGATCACTTTAAATATCTGCAAACCAAGCCCTTTTCATTTATGAGTAGACAGTGGAATTCTCTTCCTGAAGAGAATTAACTGACCTAAAACTCTCTCATTTTCAGCTTGCCACAGAGCGAACCAGGTAATTTCCACAAAAGGTAGAAGAATTCAGTTAAAAGAACTCAAATTTCAGTGAAAGTATTCTTTCGCTGAAGAATTTCAATGTATGCATTCTTTCTTCTATCAAATATTTACAAAGAACACAGTGTGTACCAGAACTAAGCACTCATGATACCAAAATAAACAAATCCACGTCCTTGCCCACTTGGAGCTGACAGTCCAGTAAGGGAGCTAGACAATGAACAAGTAAACATAATGCACCAAATGGTGTTAAGTGCTATGGATAAAAATAAAGTAGGGTAAGATACAGAGGGAGTCAGAGAATCATTAGAGAAGTCCTCCAAAATAATAGATCTTAAGGAAATGAAAGAAATCTGGAATAAATAAGGAAAGCCAGTATGGCAGAGCAATGAGAAAAAAAGTAAGAGATGTCTAGAAGATGGGAGAAGGAGACAGAAAATGCCTCCTTCCACTCAAATATTTTTCCTTTAAGTTAGAGAGAAGTGGGAAGGTGGTAGAGGATGTTGAGAGAGATCTGATTTAGGTTTCAGGAGGATGACCTGGCTGCTGTATTGAGGACATAGTTGAAGGCACTCAAGGATAAATGCAGAGAGTCTCCCACAGAGGCTTTTCTGAATGAGAAATAATTATGCTCAACCTAGTGTAGTAGCAGTGGTTGTAGTGCTGAGTATTCAGATTTTGGTTATATTCTGAAGGAGAACCTGAGAAGATTTGCTATTGAATTGATTTTGTGCTATGAAATAAAGGACAGAGTCAAGTACTCCCCCAAGAATTCCACCCTGAAATAACTGGAGGAAGGGAATTGTGGTTTACTGAAACGGTAACAGCTAAAAGTTTGAGTTTCGATTTGTCAAGTTTAAGATACTTGCTAGATATTCAAGTCAAAATATTAGGTAAGAAGTTGGATATATGAGTATAGATTTCAGGGAAGGAAACAGGCTTTAAGTTCATATGTAGATAAGGGGAATTATCTAACTATAAAGTGAACTGCCTTCACACTTAGGTGTTTATAATTATCTTTACCAAACACTATAAAGATTTTATGGGAGAGGAGCAGAATGTTATAGGAAAGAAAGGTCTCCAGTAGGCCCTCATTAAAAATGCTTCCAGTGATGCTTATCTTCTTCCAATGCAGCTTATCTATGAAGCAACTAGTTAGAAAATACATTTGCTATGGAATGCTAACCCCCAGGAGAAATGAGATAGTGCCTATTTAAACATCTTAAGGGTATCAGATGCTAAGGTGTAGTAACTTGCAATCAATACCTGTAATGTGATGAATAGGTAACCAAATCCATCAACCTGAATCCAATCATTTTTTTTCATCATAGACTAGACTAAAAACAAAAGCAAGTTTTTAACCTATCATTTCAGGTGAAACATAGAATCTGATCTGTGGTACACCTTAAAACATAACAACACAAAAGGGAGATAGTTTGAAAGCTTAGAAAGAAAGGTGGCCCAACTATTGAGCCAGGACACATTTCTAGCACTAGAGTCAACAGAGAAAGAGAAAGAAAGAGAAAGAGAAAGAGAGAGAGAGAGAGGGAGAGAGAGGGAGGGAGAGATTCTTACACATTGAACAATCCTCAGTTCACCTCCACTGGCAATCCATGGCTCTATATCTAAGACCCAAGTCTCTGTCTTCCAGAAGGTATATCCACAGACATGTTTTTTGTTTTGGAGACAATTTTAGAAAGATCTAATATGTTTGATAATTATCCTCTAGTTCTTTAAACTCCCCAATCATTCACTACAAAGGAATCCATATTAAGTGTCTATTTTGAATAGAAACTGGAGGTATAGTAGGAAAAAGGAAGGCCTTGGTGAAGTTTACATCCTGTTGAGGAAAACATAGATTAACTCTGTTCTTTCTTCAGCTCTTGGCTAGAAAACAAGTAAGATGTGAATATCCAAGTTAAAGATTCTATTGACTATGGAGGATGATGATGAAACCATCTATAATGAACCTAAATGAATTCCCAGACTCTAGCACCTAGGAAGACCTTTATTCCTTAGTCTCAACTAAGATTATCACTAAATTAAACTAATCCACTCTGTTCATGGGAGAGGCCATTCAGGTACTAAAAACTCAGGATCATTCTGAAGAACAGATCTTATTTGGAGTGAAGGAAATTTTGGATCTAATATTTTATCTATACAACATTTTTGCCAGCTACTATGCTAAATTCTTATCTAGCACTATTTGGTTCAATCCTTACAACCCTCCTGTTGAGTAGATATTTTTATCCCATTGTATGGAACACAAACAGAAGAGCCAATGACTCCTTCAAGGTGGGAAAATCAAAATTGATAAGTTAAAAGCTCTAACACTAGGAGATGAATTCTATTTTTAAATTACCTAGATGTGAAAACTTCCTGTGGCTAATAAATAATGAATGGAAAATCTGAGATATACAGGCTATCTAACTCCAAACCAAGATTTTTACCACATCAATCATCTCCTCAGCATGTCTTGTATCAATAGCTCATGATTACTATATAAAGGATGTTCTACTCTCTACCCTTCACCACCCTGCTTTGTGTTCAAGGAGTCTGACATTCATAAACTACATCATTGGGCTCCCACACACTGGATTGCAGTTGGGTTTGGGCAATGGTGGTATTCTTAGAAGACCATGGTGGGTGAGATGGAGGAGAGAAGAGTAAGGTTTGAGTAATAATTTCACCAGTTTCCATTCTATCAGATCATGGCTTAGCTGTAGCTGTGTTTCTCTACCAAATGGCTTTCATGAGCTGGCTCCCTCATGTAGTCATCTCTCTCTCCAGATTCTAGTAATCACTTCATTCCTTCTCCTTTGGACTTATGGGTGTTGGTTCCAGGGACAGGCTGATAATAGAAGCAAGGTGCTTCACTATTTCTTGCTGATTTTTCTTAAGCTTGTTCATATATTTATTATAATCATTTCACTAAACCTTCTTGAAATACCCCCATTAAGGTGGCCATCTATTTTATACTAGGCCCCTGATTGCTATAGCTTGAAATGGAGTCTAAGAATAAGTTGGCAAAGTTCTTTCCTCTAAAAATAAATTAACTTACGTGGCACAGATGAACTCCAAAATGGAACCCTTCACGTACCCAGTGCAAAAAAATCCTTTTAACTCTTTTCTTTTTATCTTTCCCCAAAGATAGAATTTATATCCCATCCTCTTCCAGCATCATGAGGAGGACAAAGTTATTTTATTCATTCAGGTTATATCTGCTTTAAATTTGACATTTCTTCATCCAAAAGTTTGAAAAATTCAATAAAACCTTGGACTAGAACAGATGTTAACATTTTAATATTAAACTTTAATATAATCCCTTTTGGTATTACTAATGATACCTGATTGCTCTACATTTTAGAGTTAAATAAAAGCATTTTGACTTCATTTTAGAATGATGGAATATATTGAAGTCACACACTATTATTTCAAAGCAGGCTACCAGGAGAGGCACAGACAGAAATTAGTATGCTGGGATTTATAATAACTGGTCCCTAGTCACCATCTTAAAAACTGGTCTGCTCAGGAAGCCAATTAAAGCCTCCTACGTTCTTCTTCATTGACCAGAATAATCATAGTTTTAAGATCAGTCAAGATGGGAAAAGGAAATGTTAACTTCAGAAATATTACACCAAAATTTCTGTATTACAGGGTACAATCTAAATCCAGCATTGGTCCCTGAGATATTTATAAGACTCTTCCCACTATACCCTTCTTCCCTGCCACTGCCCTAGTTCAACAGCTTCCTGAGGAGTTTCTCTGCTCCTAGTACTATTCTCTCATCCATCTTCCATGCTCCAACTAGAAATGTCTTCCTGAAAAGTGAGTTTGAACATGTTTCTTCCTTGTGTCAGTCCTTTGGATAACTTCCCATAATCTACAGAGTAGAGCCAACTCCTGAGATAAGCAAATAAATCTTGCCTAACTTTATAGGTGTCCCTATTTCTCTTCTGCCACTCCAGGATTTATGTTTCTATTCCTGGGCTGCCCTGCCCTGCCCTTCCTGGATGCAGGCTGCCCTCTCTTCCAGGGTCTTTTCCCTGCTATCCTGCTTGCAATGCTCTCTTCCATCACTCGTAGAAACCGCTAGTGTCTTCTCATGCTCAAGATACTAAATCAAATGGCAATCTAGGCTAAAACTTTGTCTTTTCACAACTTTCCACACTGTCCATTTCTTTGCCAGAGGGTATTTTTTTTAAAGATACTAAATCTCTTTTTTTCCTTTGTTTAACATCATATCCTTTCAGAAATAGGGAAAAATACTAATTACTCATTATCTTTTAAAATGTCATTCTAAATGCACTTCTAAATCAATGAGTTCTAATTGTATATTTAGAAAGGAAATGACATTTATTGAGCATCTATTTTTGTACTACAACATTCTTTACAGTCATAGTTTAATTTAATCCTCACGATGCTAACAAAGAAGCACCATTATTCCATTTTGGTGATGAAGAAACTGAGCCTGAAAACAAATGTTGCTCAAGGCATACTGTTAGTGATAGGAACCTGAGACTCAACCCTATGTTTTAGCTGATTCAAAATCTGTGCTTTTTTCTCCATTATATCACACTTCAAGAAGAGTTGATCATCAGACTTTATTTACTTAATTTATTTACTTTTTTGAGAGTTTTATAGATGTCTATTATTATTCTTTCCTTGAAAGAATGAAAGTAAATTTAATTAAAATTATCTATAGGTATATACTTTCTTCTCTTTTTTCCTTTATTGTTGTGCTGGATGGGGGTACATTGTGGCATTCACAAAGGTTCTTACAATGTACCAACTATATCATATTTAAGTTTACCCCTTGCACCACTCCCCTTTATCCCTCCTTCCCCTGATCCATGGAACAGTTTCAACAAGTATCATTATTGCAATTACATGCATGTGTACACATTTTTTGCACTGTATTCACCCTCTTACCCCCTTTCCCTGCCACAAACTCCCTCCCACTGGTGCCAACATTTATTTATTTATTCATTTATTTTTGACAGTACTGGGGTTTGAACTCAGGGCCTCACATTTATTATGCAGGTGCTTTCCTACTTGAGCCACTCTACCAGCCCTCATCAGACTTTTAAGACTCACATTTATTTATTTGCAGAGCATGTTATAGATAGCAAAGTACTTTCAAAGTGTCCTCTTATTTGATCACCAATAAACCTGTTAGAGCGTTAAGGCAAGGTGAGGGGGTCTCACTTTAAAGAATGGAGGATCAGAAAAGAGAATGATTCTCCAAAGGTCACTAAAACAAATACTAAAGCCATCAAGACTGGAACTCCTGTCTCCTAAGCCAGTTCTCCCTTTCTATATAACCTACTGTCTCCCACATAGATATGTTTTCTTCCTTGCAGGAAAAAAGCGCAAAACAATTCCACTCTCTCCAGAGTCCATGTGACCCTTCTGCACATGTTGCTTTTTGGTCCTATCATAGTCATTGAGGATTCAACTTCTGATCTTGTTGCTCTAAAATTGAGGTTACATCACAGCAATCCGGCAATCAACTCTGACCTCATATGTGGTCTTTTGTTTCTATTTCATTCTACATTGCATTTTTTTTAAAAAAGTACAATTAATTTCTAATTTTTTAAAAATCAGATATATTGGTTCTCTTGGGAAAAAAATCTGATGATGTTCCCATCACTGGATCTGATGATGAAATTAGACATTTTCTGTTTCCCTCTCTTATGTACCTGTCAGCTCTGTAGCCTTCTGAGCTTCCAACTTGTGTCTCACCATTTGAAGACACCCCATTGACAGTGATAGGATATTAGATAGCTTGCAGGATCATTGTCTACAAATTTGCATCCTTCTCTAATCTTGTTTTCAAAATTTAGCTCAAGGCTTTGCTTTCCTGGAACAAGTCTCTTCTCTCAAGAATTGAAGAACATCCTCTACAAAGACTCTTTCCTCTTTCCTGCAAGACTGAAGATATCAGGCATCACCTACTCCTGCTGGTGTCCCCTTATGAACCTCATTCCACTTGTGCTCCAAGAAGAAGGGGCATTTGTGAGTAAGATTTGCTCATTGCAGTACTAAGAAAGTTTGGTCTAGTAAACCTATGTTCTTTGCCTTGTCCCTGAGTCCTGAGTGACACAGAAGAGATAGTTGCATAATAGAAACAAAATTAATCCTTATTAATCACTCCAGGCCTCAACTTTTTGTTTCCTCATCTTCTATATGGAGGTGGTAGGTCCTTTGCTCTCTAAAGATCCTTCCAGATTGAACATTTTCTAATGCTATAAGGGAACCATCTTTAACATAAATTCATTCTTTTTCACATAACAGCATTTTCCTTCAGAAGTTATAATCAAAACTGTGTCCCGGTTTTCAGGTAGAACAACCTAATGCACTCACATAGTGATCTGGCTGTTCACACATCTAGTGTACTTCCTAGGTGTCTATGAAGTCTCATGTGTTAGATGAAAAAGCCCTATGCTAAAATAGTCAGGAGACCTGGCTATGCTTGCTGATCCTTTTCCCCCATAAGCTTTAGTTTCTTCATTGTAAATTGTGGGCAATGGACTGAATTCAATAGGTTTGTGATTGTGGATACAAGAAATAACCATTCAATGAGCTTACATATATAGCAATGGTAATGGGAAAAATACTGGAAAGTAGGAGTAAATCAGAGACCTAGGTGCTATTAATATTTGTTGTTCACTAGTTTTATGAATTTTGGAGAATCACATAGACACACTCTCTGGGTCTTTGTCTCTATTAGCATTTGTCACTTTTGTGCTGTGTTTGTATGTCTGTTTTTAATCTGGCCAGCACTAGTTATTTTCATAAACCCCTGTGCTCTAGGTATGTGAGTTGTTACATACCCTTCACCCAAGAGTTTCTGTATTCAACTGCTAACCACTGAGTATCACACGGAGAGCAAGGCTTTTATAAGAATTGGTGATATAAACAGGGAAACGAGCTGATTTCTTAGTGGTCTATGATTCTCTGTAGTACATACAGCACGAAGGCTGGGTTCTGGCACAAATAATTTTCCTTATTTCTTGTTACTTCCTCTGCCCCAACATTTTGTCCTCATCCTAGCCTCCACCCAGTAGTCTCCAACACTTTCATGTCCTCTTAGCTGTACACACTGCCCTACTCATACTACCCTTATTTAATTGCTACGCCACTGGTGAAGGTAGGTAATGTAAATAAGCACACGAATAAATATTAAAAGTAAATGTGCATTAATGGGTAGTCTTTCACCCAAAGGAATGATGGGGGCAAGGGTTCTGAGCTCAAAAGAATATAAATGCAAATTGCTGTAGGACTTTTGTCAATTTGCTGAATCTTTTTGATCCTCAGTTGTCTTGTAAAATGGGAATGATAATAGAACCTACTCCACAGGGTGGTGTAAAATAGAAGTTTTGATGAAATAATTCACATCAGTAGTCAGGCCAGTGCCTGACCTGGCAGATTTTAAACATTTAATAAATCACAGTGAATAAGAACCACTATGATAGCATTTGTGATCAGATCAATACTAGAGATGTTCTGGAAGAGGGACCCATCCCCCAAATGGTGCTAATTAGCTTATATTAATGAAAGCAGATAGAAAGCCTCAGTTCGAAGTTACCCTCAGTGAGACTGCTCTGAGTGAGAGAATCAGCAGCAGGATTGTAAGTCAACCCCCTGTTGTCTGTGTAGAAAAGAAAACCTTTTCAGTTGCAGAGACAACAGCAACATTGCCTCTGCACATGGTTTTGACTTCCAGTGCCAAACACAGACTTTACAAAACCTTTTCCTTTTTTCTGCCAATGTGTTTGTCAAGGGCCTTGTTTTACAGATGATGGATTTACAAAAAGGCCTGTTGTTTTCTGGCACCTAGAAAGGAGAAAATCCCTGAATGCAAAGAAGGATCAAGTGGCTGGTTTGTAGTAGTGTCTCTTGCCTACATGTTGTGCCACAGTACTGGAGGCTAGGTTTCATAATCATACAGCACAACTACCCACAAAGAGTCTAATTCTATAAATACACTATGATTATCTGAAAGACGTGAAGCAACACAGAAAGAGGATGAGGAGGCCCTGAGGTAAACCTGAGGGAAGGGGTGGAAGGGATGTGAAGAGCAGTAAGACAGTTTGGGAGATCTCTGGACCAGCATCAGAGAGGAGGCACTAGCTTCTGGGCCAGCCTCCCCTCCTTCCTGCACAGCAACAAGCCTTTTCCACAGACTCAGTGTGCTGGTGTCTCTTCAGGTGACCCCCACCGGTTCTCTTTACCTTCTGTGTTTGTTAACAAAACAAATCATAAAGGGCAATTGGGTTGGAAACCGTAACTAAGTTTCAGGCCAACTCCACAGCCACACTGTTGACATTTTAAAGACACATTGTGTGCATTCTATATTTCCACATTACTGATGGGCTGTCATTCTGAGTTGGTCAGGCTAGAGCAATTAAGGAAAGGTTTACACTGGCATAAAAATTACTGCTGACTGACAGAGTACCAACTGCAGAACTTCTGGCCCACTCTGTATATTGTCTACTAACTTCATATTTTGATAAATTAACGTTGAGCACGGATGAAAAGAGACAACTTCACAATACACACAAGTAACATTTTGGGTTAGTAGTCCTGGTGTCTGTTTTCTGGACTCTCCTGAATCCAGGTTCTCAACATTCATTCAACATTACTAAATGACAATTTTTTTTTTGCATTTTTCCAGTCTCCAAATCAGAAGTTGGAAGTGGAACAAGGAAAAAAGTAATTACAGTCTTTGCCCAGCAGGAGTTTATAGTCTAGCTGAGTTGAGAAAGAAGAGATATGTTCTGCTTTGAAGTAGATTTGCTCTGGCTATAATGTGGAAGATTGCATTATTGTTCCCTATTATTCACCATGCAGTGGAACCCTGCTATTTGCCATGTAACCTGGTATGCCTCTGCCTAATGATGGAGCTACTTCACTCCATTTTTGGTGGAATTCACCATGTGATATGATTTCACCAATGGAATTGGGCCAAAGTGATGGCAAGCCAGTTGTAAGCTTTACCCCCAAGAGACATTATATATTTACTATGATTTCTCAGGGAAACACAAACCTCTGCCCCATGAAAAACTCATGCTGTAGCGTATCCTGTTGGTTCTAGAAGAATGAGTATATGCAGCAGAACTAAACTGAATCTAGAGCCACGCTTGACCTGTAGAGAAGACCAGAAAGAACTTTCTGCCTGCAGGCAACCCCAGCTGGTATTGGCAGAGCTATCCAGCTGACCCTCAGATGTATGAAAAATAAATGCCTAGTGTGCCACTAAGATTTGGGGCTCATTCTGTTACATAACATTTTTATAGCAATAGTGGACTGATATAAAGATTTTTTTGATGTTCTATGTAAGAACTTTATGCAGGATCTATTTCACCTAAAAAGATGGCAAAGAAAACTTTGGAAAGATACAAAGTAAACCAAATTAGTAATAATTATTTTCTTTTGGGGGAGGGTGGGTGCTGAGAATCAAACGCAGGGCCTTGCACATGCTAGGAGTGCTCTGCTACCTCCCTGGCTCTTGGTATGTTGAGACAGGTTCTTGCTATATAGCTCAGGCTGGACTTGAACTTGCTATGTAGCCCAGACTGGTCTCAAACTCATGATCCTCCTGCCCCTGTCACCTGAGTGCTGGGATTACAGATTTGTACCCTATCCCTGGCTCAGTACTTTCCTTCACAAAGTGGTTTAGAGGAAGCAGAAGAGAATGTGAGAGAATAAAAAGGGACCATTTACTTTTTATTCTATAATATTTTGACCTGTAAATTTAAGCATCAAGAGTTATCTTTGTATTTTTAAAAGAAATGCAATTTTAAAGAGTCATTTCAAACAATTTAAACAGGGGAAATGACTAGGAAACATTGATTAAACACTTACTATGTTCTAGGCACAGTCTTACCACTTTATACGTGTTACCTCATTTAACTCTTCACAAGTCTGTGAGGCAAGTCACAACCATCCCTGTCTTAAAGATGAGGAATCAAACAGCTGGTATACTAGGAAGAGAGTATTTGAATTCAAGCCTGTCACCTTGAAATGGATATTCTTTCTCCATATAATATTGTTACTTCCTGCTACTGATAAATAAACTCTCAGGGACTCAGTTTGCTCATCTGCAAAAAGAGAAGTTTGAGCCACATCTGTTCTAATGTTCCTGAGAGTCTAGGATTCCATGAGTGAGAATTCATACCATGCAATAAAGATTCTTTACTTACAGAGGAATACAATCAAATTTCCTTTAAGCATAGTGCTCCCCTAGCTCACATAAGTGCTTATTATTTCCAGATCATTAACTGCTTGACATAGAGATTTGGCTGAGAAACTTGAAGCTCAAGTATTAGAGGACTCTGCCAATTGAAAATCAGTCAAATGTGGATAATGGCTTCTGTTACTATAATACAAGTCTACAGGAAAATGTGATTCAATTTATAAAAATTCTATCAAATTCAGCTTTTCAGGAATTCATCTGTTGGGTACAACAAGGTACATCTGTGCTGTATTATACAAATAACTTCCACCTGGCAGGCAGATGACTATGAGACTTTAAAAGGAGAAAAAAAGAAAAAGAAAGAAGAGTTTTTGCAAAGTCTTTCCATCTCTGCTCATTCTATTTTAATTTGTTCTTGTCTATTATACCCTCATTTCTAGGTAAAGCAGAGCTATTAAATTTGGCCAAACAATAGAAGATGCACTTTCATTAACAGACAGAGATGGATGGTCATGAGAAAAGCTTTTCAAATGTCATTCTACAGTATGGAAAATTGGGAGGAGGGATTGTGAAAAAAATGCCCATTCTTTGTTCAACTGGCTTTGCTTATAAAGAAATTCACAAAATGGTCACAGAAGCTGTGTAATGTGAACCCTCAGAGACTTGCTCTAATTCTACAAAAATCAAGGGTCTTAAGAATTCCAAAAGAAAACAAGCTATTAAGAAAACTTATAATTACTTTGAGGCATTCAGATCAAGGCAGGTTGTTTGAATGTCTGGGAAAGTAGGACTTAAAGAATAACTTTCCAGGACTATATGATTTAGCACAGGATTCTTATTATAGTCCGTGTTCTTCCCTGGGTGACAATATTTTAACTTTCAGCAGGAGATCTCCTTCCCCTTTCTCTATCTGATGCTCATTTTCCCTCTTAATCTCTGTGTCTTCACTCAAGACAATGTCATCCATTCTTACTTGGGCCTTTGTAAATCAAAATACCTTCAGACTAAGAAGTTAGCTTCGAAGAGCCAGCCATCTACTTCATTGTGGATATCTGTCTAACATAAAAGGGGGTCACTCAACACTGCCTCCTGTGATCATGAGTGCCACAATAGTAGACTGACGTACTCCACTCACCCCCCCTTACCCTAACCAATCTTAACTGATTCTATTTCCAAAAGAAGCAAGTCAGGCAATAGGGAGACTTCTCAGTTGGTAGAAGTAACAGTACTATCTTCAATAACTGATTTTGTTTGCTGTATTTGTGGCTTTCCTTTTAAAAGCAAGATAGTTTTCTGTTTTTCAAGGAAGTTTAACATGTTTAGCCTAATTAGTACTTGGATTCATTATCAAACCCAAAGGACCAAGAGGAAGTTGTTTAACTAATTATTCTGTCCACAATTGAAAATCTTATGCAGATGTATTTAGAAGCAACAGGTGCAGTGTGAAAATGCAACTTTCCAGGAATTATGTTGTCATTTTGCCATTTCATGGGATCATGTCTTTTGTCCCAACACAAAGGTTTTTCCAAGAGAATTATTCATCTAGATTGTAATTGGAAATCTCCAGAATACTGTTTAATGTTTTAGTTTATACAATCTCAGAAATCACCTTCTTAAAGTATATTCTCATTTTATCTAGGAGGAGACTTAGGCACCATTATAACCACTCCAACTAGATTTTACATGAGATGTTTATCAACAAGACGTGAAAGAAAACATAAAATGTCCAAATTAACATTGAAAATTGTGTCATTGGGAGGCCACAGGCTTATTCTACCAGGGTTTACTCTGTTCCTAACCTTCTCTTATCTAGGGAAAAATTTTCTAATCACGTGGAGTCACACAGAAAAAATGATGTAAGTACCTCAGAATACTTTCTTTTTTATTTATTTTTGGCGGTACTGGGGGTTGAACTCAGGACTTTGTGCATGCTAGGCAGGTACTCTATAACTTGAACCACACCCCCAGCTCTTTTGTTTGAGTTATTTTTGAGACAGAGTCTTATGTTTATGCCTGAATTGCCCTGGGCTGTGATCCTCCTATTTAGGCTTCCCATGTAGTTGGGATGACAGGGGCAATCCACCACTGCCCAGTTTTTATTCGTTGAGATGGTGTCTTGTTAATTTTTTTCCCAGGCTGTCTTCAAACCACAGTCCTCCTGATCTGCACCTCCTGACTAGCTAGAAATTTCAGGTGTGTGCCTTTCTGTCCGGCTCTAATACTTTTTCTTTCTTTTTTTTTTTAACTAACAAAATGACATTTCGCTAGGTTGTACTCTTTATATGAAATTTAATACCTAAAGATTTTTAATATTTACAAATGTCAAATCTACCACCAAAGGATTATTTACAGCTAGTAAGGGCATTCCAAAGAATACAGCATAGATTTTTAAGGTAATTCCAAAGTTTTGAACAAGGTGATGTTTTTTGTATCAAGTGTGCAGTCTACAGAGCTGGCCACTCTGAAAAGGATTCTGTTCACGTGTATGTGTATGCTTAGGTCACCACATTGCACAGCTAGAGAGAAGGTCCCAGGCTCATTTTATCTACATAAATAGCACCTCCTGGAATTTTTCAGTGCTGGGACAATATGTATATTCTACTCTTATTTGGCAAAATGTGGTACTGTCACTTCAGAGTCCCCCTCCTAGTCTTTAGAAAGCATCTTTTCAACCAGTCTAAGTAAAAAATGCCAGACCTTTGAGGATTATAATTTTTTCTCCTTAAGTATATTTTCTTCCTGAAGAATCACCAAGTGATGGCCCTGATTGATTGCTAATTATTCTTTGTCATATTTGTGAGTCTTTCAGGGAAATAGGAGCTACCTTCTGGATGTGGTTAGGCTTTGTACTTTTTTATACCACACTGTAATTTTTATGTGACAAAAGTGGCAAGGTTAGAAACATTTTTATCTTGAAGTTAGTGAGATGGTCTGGGTTAATGTTAGTCAGAAGGCTTGGAATTTAAGCCTCAGATGTGGTTGAGAACTTTACTGCTGGCAAAATTATCCTTTAATCTTTTCATAAGCCAAAAAAAAAAATCACAGTGAAAAGAAAGATTGAAAAAAATGGTAGAAACTTCTAAACCATCCAGGAATAGGAATTGGTCATTGGCCTCACTTAACTGGTTATGTTTACAGGTCATATTAATCAATATTTTGTTTCATTGCAGATGTGGAGGAAGTGAAAATCTGGATTCCAAAAGAACTTAAGAATACTGCAAAATATCACATTTCACACCCCTGGAAAAATGGAGAGGGAAAGAAGATTTATGTATTTCTGAAAGCAATAGGGCTGAAAAACACACAACTCAAGTCATCAAAATCATTGTTGAGAAACCAGATTCAAATATTGCTTAGAGTTTTCTTAATTAAATTTCAGCATCACAAGGTCATAGGTAATGAATCACCTCCCTCTTAGTGTACTGTGGTGTGGTATAGTGTCCCATACGGTGGGGGAGAACTTTAGTATCATACTTCTATGTGCATATCTGTGTATGTTTCTATGCACAAAGGCATAATTCCTCTCCTTGTCCCTCTCCCTCAATCTCAATGTCTCTTTCTCTCTCAAAATACTAGAAGTTTACCCTCTTATATCCTGTGCAGGAGGTCCTTTTTTACCTTTTGTTCCTTCATCATTTACTTAAGGGCCAGACTCTGCATTAGGTATGGTGAGAAAAATAAAGAAGCGTTTGACAATGGAAAAAGAAACCCCTAAAAATGAGAAATACTCAAAATATAAGAATGGTCTTGAGAAAAGAACATAGGGAGGAACAACTCTTGCTTCCCTACTGGCATCCACTTAATCCAGATGCTATTTTTTCCATGCCTACTATATGTAAGAGGTATGCCAGGCACAGAGGTGAATGGACAAAGGCAAGACAGAGCCTTCTTTTCTTACTTTGAGTACATGTTTTAAAGGTTTATGACAGCCTTCTTTCCAAAACCTCCTCAACATTTTCTTTACTTACATCTACCAAATCTCACAACTGGAGATCAGCAGTCATGGCTGCCCTTCCCAATTGGATTGACTATGTAACACAATTGCAGATATTTCACTAATTTAAGTCAGTTGTTTACCACTGCAATTATTTCTGACCACTGCTGGCAGGTTGGTGAGCAGAAGAAAACAGGAAATGAACTAAATCATTTATAACAAATCAAAAAGTGTTGAGTCCTGGGGTAAATAGTACTTGGTTACTGCAAATGAGGGAATGGAAATTTTCCAAAGAAAATGCTTACTGAAAGAATTTTCCAAAATTTGGTTTTGGCATCATGGAAAAATACTAATTTCAAACCTTTTTTATTAGTTGTAAAATGTGTCCTCAGGAACACACATACTTACTAAGAACTATAATACTATCATTGAAAATCACTGTACTGTTCATGCCTTGAGTCTATATCCTGAAAATAAAAAAAGAAATAGAATGAAAAAGGGAAGGAGGTTTTATTCTGCATCCCCATATGCCAAGTCCAGCACTAGATATTTTCATAAACACTAAGTTATCTATATTTCAAAACAACCTCCTAGTTAGAATCATCATTTTACAAATGGGAAAAAGTAGACTTGGAAAGGCTAAGTAACTTGGCTAAGGTCACACAGCTACAAAAGCAGAGCCTGTGCCTTACATTAGGACTCCATCTGTCCATCAAATTACAAGGCCATCCTAACTCATACTACTCACTCCAAGAAGGGGTCTTATAGAGGGCTTTCTAATTAACAAATAGTACTTTAATTTGATCTGGTAAATTGTTTTAGTTAATCATATTTTCCTTAAGATATTTATTTGTCTAGAGTATTGTTGAAAATATGAAAATGCAGTTCTTGGGTGGGATTCTTGCCCTGCTCTTTCCTTTATGCTGGGACTGTGCCCTACCATGGGAATGAGCAGTGATCTGGGAAGTTAGCTAGCAAAGAAGAAGACAAGACTTGGAAGTTGTAATTAAAAGGTTCAGAAGATTTAATTATATCAAAATAAAGAAATAAATGACAAAGAACTTATGAGCAAAGATATACAGCGCATTATGACTTAGAGTGGTGAAAATTTAGCAATTTCTAAATGTCCCATACAGGTGATTATATAAATAAATGAAGCTTATTTGTACAATGTGAATTTTTTCAGTGATTAGAAACAGTATTGGTGAGTGATGGAAATCTGGGAGTTTGTCATACTATTCTGCTTTATATGCGTTTGAAATTTCCCACAATAAAATATTTTTAATGCTGATATATACATACTGATGACCTTAGGAATATTTTTGTGATATGCTATTATATAGAAGAAATGGAGTAGAAATGTACATTGTTCATTCACACACATTTTTCTCTCCCCTTCAAGTGCAGGGGAAGATTGTACTTCTGGCTCCCTTGAAGATAGCCAAGGCCATATGCCTCCTTTCAAGTTTTAGAGCCTTTGTTCCTGAGTGAAAACAGCATCAGACAAAACTCCCCTGACAAACCAGAATGGCATGTAATATGAGCAAGTTATAAACTTTGATGTTTAGAGCCACTGAGATGTTTATTGCCACAGCTGTAGTTAGCCTATCTTGAATGGTAAATAGAACAATGAAATTTGCCGAAAAATACTCACCTTGCTTCCTCTTTATCAGGTGCTTGTGTCAATCTTATTTTCTGAGCAAAAGCTTTCCCAGGTGGCTCCAAATTAAAATTGCAACTTTCCCCAACACTCTTGATCTTTTTATTCTTCTCTAGTTTATCCTTTTCTACAGCACCTATGTCCATTTCTTATACAATATACATAAATTCTACATTAAATACATAAATTATACATAATAAATATGTGAAATATATAACCAAGATAGATTCTGTTTATTGTTTATCTCCCTCATTAGACTAGAAGTCTCATAAAGGCAGAGTTCGTGTTTTTTTTTTGGTGGTGGTACTGTGGTTTGAACTCAGGGCTTCACACTTGCTAGGCAGATGCTCTACTACTTGAGCCACTCCACCAGCCCCAAGGGCAGGGATTTCTGACTATTACCTTCCCAGCCCTAACTAACCCTTGCAACTCATAATTGGATGAAGGATAATTGATAATATCAATGTATATCTATATAATATTGTTATTCATATTACTATATTTTGCTCATATTCCAACTTGGAGGAGGGTAAAACTATGATTTTTGTTAAATGAGGCCTAAAAAGATTGTGATTGTTGGATCAAAGTAATCATAATAGCGTAGAATGTGTGGTGGTCTATTTTTTTCTGTGCTATTTGATTTAACATTCAAAACAACTTTACAAAGCAATTGGATCATTAGTTCCCTTTTATAGGTGAGGAAAGCAAGACAAAGAAAGACTAAGGATTGTATGTTCTCCCTCATATGTGGACATTAGATCAAGGGCAAACACAACAAGGGGATTGGACTATGAGCACATGATAAAAGCGAGAGCACACAAGGGAGGGGTGAGGATAGGTAAGACACCTAAAAAACTAGCTAGCATTTGTTGCCCTTAACGCAGAGAAACTAAAGCAAATACCTTAAAAGCAATTGAGGCCAATAGGAAAAGGGGACCAGGAACTAGAGAAGAGGTTAGATCAAAAAGAATTAACCTAGAAGGTAACACCCACGCACAAGAAATGAATGTGAGTCAAATCCCTGTATAGCTATCCTTATCTCAACCAGCAAAAACCCTTGTTCCTTCCTATTATTGCTTATACTGTCTCTACAACAAAATTAGAAATAAGGGCAAAATAGTTTCTGCTGGGTATTGGGGGGGGAGAGGAAGGGGGCGGAGTGGGTGGTAAGGGAGGGGGTGGGGGCAGGGGGGAGAAATGAACCAAGCCTTGTATGCATATATGAATAATAAAAGAAAAATGAAAAAAAAAAAAGAAAGACTAAGGAATTTAATTAATGCACTCTACTAGCATTTATAGAGCAGCAGCTAAGGCACAACCCTGCTGCATGCACTAAAAATAGAGTACTAGAGACAGACAAAATACTTTTTGCATAAAGCTTGTACACCTGTGCGAGGCAAGGGGCGAGACTGAAGTATCAGATGCCAAGGATCCATCCTACCAGCCCTGCAGCCATAACTCTGAGTCCACCTGTTCCCCAAGAGATTCCATCACTCAGCATTGACAGTTACCTCAATGTGCATTTCACATTTTTGCTTTTGGTCCCTGAAATATCTTGATCCACAAATAGCTCAGAAGTGGTAATGGAATTAAAATCCACAGATGAAAACTTCTACCAAGAGAGAATAGTTGCACGCACAAAACTCTAGTTCCCAACTTAGATAAACTATACTGGTAGGCAAAGGAGTATAAGCTCAATGCACAATTTTTAAAGGGATATCAGTAATGTAAGTCAGAGTGAAGGGATTGAGCATGATCCTAGGGCAGAATGGAGAAGTCTCTGTTCCTAAATCAGGTGTCCAAGGAGGACCTCTCTGAAGAGGAAGATGGTGAACTAAGACCTGCTGACAAGGAAACCACCCCATGAATATCCAGAGCGAAGGCTAGTGAAAAGTGCTTTAGGAAGGTAGAAAAAGAGGTACAAAGACCCTAAGAAGAAATAAACATGGTGGAATATAACATAAGAAGAAGTGGAAGAGGAAAACAAGGGACAGATCAAATTTAGTTTTGTTGGCTTGGTAAGGAAGTTAGAAATTCTTTATTGTGATAAGCAGCCATTGTCAGATCTCCAACAGGGGCGAGGTGGAAATGAATTCAATATTCCAGAGTTCAAAACCCAGGCTCTTAATCTTCTAGTAGAATGCGGAGTCAGTTATTTTAATCAAAACCTAACTTTCCAAAAGCATTGAATTATGTCTGTTTTATAGAATCATCCAGGGGCAGCTTCAATGTACTGGGACCCCAGACTCTTAATTTTCATTCCTTCAACAAATATTTATTCAGATTCTCTAATCAGGATTATTACATACTCAGTGAGGAGATAAAATGGTAAGAAAGATATATACATTGCTTATAATTTCTTGCCTACATTGGAGTTAATATTCTAGGGGGGAGTGCTAATAACAGACAAAAATAGGTGGGGCAAGATGGCAGATTGGAAGTGTCCACTGTTTTGACTCCATCAATGAGAAGAGTCAGGTAACAAAGGAGAGAATATATTCTGAAGAGAGAAAGGACTCATAAAAGAGGGTTTCAGGACAATTGAAAACTATAGGAAAATGGAATGGCAAATGAGGAAAGCAAAACCATCTCAAGATTCTTTCCCAGTTTCCCCAGGGGCTGATGGGAGGAGCTGACAACATGATCACAAACAAAGCTAGACAACCCTAGTGACAGACTGGCAATTCTAGCTGCAGGGGAAGTCCACAAATCCTGAAAGACTTAAACCCAGAATGGGATTTAGTGAGATGTGACTGCTCTGGTGTGGAAGACTAGCTTCTGTGAAAAAAGACATCCTGTCACTCCCCTTGTCTTGGACAGTTATAGAAAGATGTTATCTTGAAAGGGGGCCTATTAAGACTGAACTATTCTGGGGCTTTGAAAAGAGGAACAAACAAAGTTCAGGGAGTCTTGAGATACTCTGTTACAGTGTCAGGGTGGGAGATGGCCACAAGAGAAGTTCATGAAGAAGGAGAGGGTCTGACATGGTCCTACTGAAAAGGTTAACCAGCAAGAAGATTGGGTAGTGAGGGTCCAGTGGTCCTAGGTCCTTCCTCTCCTTTCCCTTCAGCAAGGAACAAGTTTCATCACCTCAGAATCATAGTAGAAATAAAGCACTGAGACACTGACTGGCATAATACTTGGTGAGTCTGAAAGTCACAAATCATGTGATTTCCATTTCCATAGCCTCCTTTCCTCCTACACACACACACACACACACACACACACACACACACACACACACACACACACAGATGGAAGGGAACTGTAGTACTGAGACCTGCCTCCAGTAACTGCAGCCTGGTGTGTGTTTAGTGTTAGGAGGAACTGAAACGCCTGCACTCAGGTTTTCCAAATCATGTGACTTGGAAATCTCCTCCCTTCAGAAGGAAGGGAACTGCTGGGTGGAGTTGAAAGCATTGAGACCTACCTCTGGGAACTGCATCTCAGTGAAGGTTTGCTGCCAGATGGGACTGAAAAATACTGGGCCGAGGCCCTCCAAACTACATGATTTCCATAGCCTCTCCCCGCCACAGAGGTAAACTTCAGGGTGGAGTCTAAAATCTGAGTGAGACCAGCAGGCAGAGTACTGCCGGTCCAGAACTCAGTGCCCTGTTTGTTGCCACCACACACACACTCATACCACACACACACACACACACACACACACACACACACACACATTGACTCATTTGGGTGATGCTCCTAGACATGGATGCTTGCTGCCACTTGAGACACAAATGAGGGATATTGTGGACAAGTGGGAATCTGGTTGACCCACAGGCTATAAAGCTCTCTGATGATAATAATGGCTCCTAATACACAAAGAAGGGAAGATTCTATAGTAAAAGGAGCCCAGAAGTGGACCACTGCCCCTTCTACATGAGACTCCAGCTAGTTCACCTTGATCTAAGCAAAGCTGGGGGTCCACCCCAGTTTCTTGAGCAGGAGGGCAAAATGCTGGACTACTAAACCAATACCCCTCAGGCTAGTGGTAATATCACCTCAGTTCTGACACTAAACTGTCCTGCTTGAACATTGAGAATACTTCAAATGAAATATTATAGATGCTTAAAACTTCCAACCAAAGAGTTGGCCTTAAACATGTAATCTCATGTTTCTCAACACAGAAACTCAGAAATATGAAAAAAGCAAAGCATGACTCTTTCAAAACTCAACAACTTCACAGTGATAAGCAGTAATAACAATGAAATGAATGAATTTCAAATAATTTTTAAATGATTATATAAATGATCAATGAAATTAAAGAGAACATGAATAAATGACTGAATGAATGCCAAGAGAACACTAGTAAAGAGCTGAATGAAATAAAGAAGACAATGAAGGACATGAAGGAGGAACTCAATAAACATACAGAAATTCTGAAAAAAATGAAATTGAAATTCTAGAAATGAAAAGCTCAATATGTCAAATAAAATCTCAGTTGAAAGCCTTCTAGTAGATTGAACCAAATTAAGGACAGAATATGAGGACTTGAAGATAAACTATATGTACTAGAAAATTCAGATGAAGATTAAAAAATAAATAGCAGCATCGGTGGCTCATGCCTGCAATCCTAGCTACTCAGAAGGCAGAGAGCAGGAGGATTGCAGTTTGAAGCCAACCTGGGCAAATAGTCCATGAGACCCTATCTTGAAAAATTCCATCACAAAAAAAACGCTGGTGGAGTAGCTCAAGGTGTAGGCCCTGAGTTCAAACCCCAGTACCATAAAATAAATAAATAAATAAACAAACAAATAAAATAAAGAAGTACAAACAAAACTTGCAAGAACTCTGGGACACCATTAAAAAAAACCAAACCTATGAATCAAGAGCACAGAAGAAGCACAGGTGCAAGCTAAAGACATAGAAAACATACCAAAAAAATAATCACAAAAAAACATCCAAACCTTGAGAAAAAGGTTGTCACCCATGGCTAGAAGGGTTCAAGTGGTTGAATGCATGCCTAGCAAATACAAGGCTCTGAGTTCAAATCTCAGTGCCACCAAAAAAAGAGATGGTCATCCAAGTATAAGAGGTTCTTAAGACTTTAAATGGACAGATCAGAAAGAAACTCTCCAAGGCATATTATAATTAAAACATTAAGTATACAGAACAAGGAAAGAATATTGAAATCTATAAGAGAGAGAAGCAACAAGTCATGTATAAAAAAGGAGATCTAGAGTAACAGCAGATTTCTCAACAGAAACTTTAAAAGCAAGGATTGCCTGGAATGATGTATTTCAAGACCAGAAAGAAAACTACTGACAGCCTGTATTACTGTATCCAGCAGTGTTGTCCTTCACAATTTAAGGAGAAATAAAAACTTTCCATAATAAACAAAACTAAATGAATTCACAGCCACTAAACCAGTGCTGCAGAAGACACTTAAAGGAATTCTACAAACAGAAGAGGCAGATAAACACAACCATGAAAATAGAGAAAGAATAATTCTCATGAGATAAGTAAACAAGCACATGAGGAATAGGAAGAATAAAACATTACAAAAATAACAAAATGGCAGGAATCACTGCATACTTTTCAACAATAACTGTGAATGTTAATGGTCTTAGTTGTCCAATTAAAAGACACAGACTGGAGGATTTGATTAAAAACAAGATTCAACCATTTCTTGTCTACAAAAAATGTACCACACTGTCAAAAACAAGCACAGGCTTAAAGTGAAAGGATGAGGTAAGAATTTACAAGCACATAGAACCTGAAAGCAAGCAGGAATAGCTATACTTATATTTGACAAAGGAACCTTCACATCAAAATTATTCAAAAGAGACAAAGAAGGTCATTCTATATTGATAAAAGGAATGCTCCATCAAGAGGAAATAACAATTGTAAACATATATGCACCAAACATCAGTGCACTTAACTTCATACCAAAAAATATTGGAACTAAAAGCACAGATAGGTTCCAACATAACAATAATGGGTGACTTTAATACCCAACTTTCATCAACAGATATGTTGTTCAGACAAAAATCAGCACAAAAACTTCAGAATTAAGCAACGCAAAGCATCAAGTGGACTTAACAGACATCTACCAAATATTCCACCAACGGATGTGGAGTACACATTCTTCTCAGTAGCCCACAGAACTTTCTGTAAAATAAATCATATTTTAGACATAAAAAAATCTTAACAAATACAAGAAAATTGAAATTACATCCTGTATTTTATCAGGTCAAAACTAGAAATTAATAGCAAAAGAAATTATAGAAAATATTCAAAGACACGAAGACTGAACAATTCACTGTTGAATGATCAGTGAGTGTTAAAGAAATTAGGGGAGAAGTTTTTAAGACATTCCTAGAATGAACTAAAAATGACAGCACAACTTACCAGAACCTTTAGGACACAGCAAATGCAGTGCTAAGAGAAAAGTTTATAGCTATGAATGACGACATTGAAAAAATCATAAATATCTCAAATAAAAAACCAAATGCTGCACTTTAATCTTTTAGAAAAGCAAGAACCAGCTAAACCTAAAAGCAGTAGACACAAAGCAATAATAATGATCAGGACAGCAATTAATGAAATAGAGACTAGAAGAAAATATGTGAATCAAAGCATTAGTTCTTTGAAAAGATAAACAAAATTGACAAAAATGTAGCCAAAATAATGAAAAGAAAGAGGAAGATGAACCAAATTAACAAAATTAGAGATGAGAAAGGGAATATCACAACAAATATCAGTGAAATTCAAAAGATCATTAGGGAATACTTTGAAAACCTTGATTCCAATAAACTGGAATATTTAGCAGAAATGGACACATTTCCAGATGCAGATATCCTAATAAAATTGAATCAAGAGCATAGAAATCATCTAAACAGATCTATAACAAGAATGAAATCAAAGCAGTCTCTCAACAAAGAAAAGCCTAGAGCCAAACAGTTTCACAGCCAAATTCTACTAGACATTTATAGAAGAATTAACACAATGCTTCTCAAATTATTACATAAAATAGACAGGGAGGGTGTAACCAAACTCATTCCATTCAGCAAGAATAACCCTGATACCAAAAATGGATAAGGGCACAACAAAAAAGAAAATATGAACTAATTTTCTTGATGAGCATAGATGTAAAAATTCTCAATAAAATGCTTGCAAACTGAATTCAATGATACATTTAAAAAATGATACACCATGATCAAATTGGTTTCATTCCAGGGCTGCAAAGTTGATTCAAAATATACAAATTAATAAATGTGATACAATATATAAACAGAATATTGAACACAAAAATCACATGATTATTTCAATATGCAAGATAATTCTTTATGTTGAAATTTGAAGGTCAAAGAACATAGAATAAAAAGCAAATGGTTGTGTTTTATTCTTCCACAGTTTTTCCCCTTTCTCTAAACCACTTTGTAAGAAAAGAACTGAGGAAGGAATGGTGGCACAGCCACCAGGAGGCAGAGGCAAGAGGATCATGAGTTTGAGGCCAAACTGAGCTACATAGCAAGATTTTCATAAAAGCCCTGAAAATACCAGGAATAGAAATGTATCTGAACACAATAAACACTATATATGACAAACCTATAGCAAATATCATACTAGATGGGAAAAACTGCAAACATTTCCTCTAAAGTCAGGAATGAGACAAGGATGTTTACTGTGTCCACACTTAACATTTGAATTTTTAGCCAGCGCAATAAAGAAAGAGAAATAAAAGGGATACAAATAAGAAAGAAGGAAACAAAATTATCCATTAGCAGATGATATGATCCTATACTTAAAAGATCCTAAAGAGTCCACCAAAAAACCCTTAGGACTGATAAATACTTTTTGCAAAATTGCAAGATACAAAATTAACATAAAAAAATAGTAGTTTTTCTGTACACTGATTACAAACAGGCTGAGAAAGAAAGAAGGAAACAATTCCATTCACAATAGCCTCAAGAAAATACCTAAGAATAAGCCTAACCAACAATATGAAAGACCTCTACAATGAAAACTATAAAGTACTGAAAAAAGAAATTAAAGAAGACACTAAAAGATGGATAAACCTCCTATGTTCATGGATTGGCAAAAATAATATTGTGAAAATGGCTATACTATGGAATATAATCTATATGTTCAATGCAATTCCCATCAAATTCCCAATGTCACTTTTCACAGAAGAAAAATCATTCCTAAAATTCATATGGAAGCACAGCAATTCTGAGCAAAAAGAACAATGTTGGAAGTATCAAAATACTGGACTTCAAGTTATCCTACAGAGCTATAGTAACAAAAACAGCATGGAACTGGCACAAAAACAGACACATAGACCAAAGGAATAGAACAGAAGGTCCAGAAATGAGCCAGCTATGACCAAAAATACATTGGAAAAAAAGAACTCTCTTCAACAAATGATCTTGGGAAAACTGGATATCCATATGTAGAAGACTGAAACGAAATCCCTCTTACCCTGTACAAAAATCAATTTAAAATGAATCAAAGATTTTAATGTAAAACTACTATAGGAAAACACTGAAAATATAGTAACAGGCAATAACTTTCGGAATAGGACTCCAATGGCTCAAGAAATAAGAGCAAGAACTAACAAATGAGTTTTCATCTGATTAAAAAATTTCAGCACAGAAAAGGAAACAATCACCAGAGTCAAGAGACCACCCACAGAAGAGAAGAAAATATTTTGCCAGTATCCATGGGATAAAGGATTAATATCCACAATGTATTATGAGCTCCAAAACTTAAATTCCAAGACAACAAATAATCCAGCTAATAAATGAGCAAATAAATTAAACAGAACTTCTTCCTGCTTGGGGAGAAGAACTATTGAGAGAAGGAAGAGTGAAAGGAATTTTTATCACAATAAAATCCCTTTGTACAATTCATACATGCTAACAAAAATATAAGTAGAAGAGAGTGTTAATGATAGAGTAATAATGTCGCCATTTTGTGAATTGGTGGCAAAAATGGTAGCCCCGCCCCTTAACAGAAATTCCCGTGCTGTAAGACAGCCCCACCCCTACCGGAGACAACTGTGCATGCGCTAACTTCCTTAACTTCCCTCTTAAAAGCCACACCTGGCCATGGTCTGTGCTGCACCATCTTTCCCAGGCCAGCCTGGCAGTTCCTGCCTGCCATTAAACTTTGCTCTTGGATGTGAGAAAAGCTCACTTTTCTCATGAGCTTTCTTTGTGAGTGGCATTTTTCCTAACAGTTACTGTTATCTGCTAATGAGAAAAAAAGGAAGCAGGAAGATAGAGGTGGGCCGAGGCTGCAATTTTAAATAGGATTCCTAAGATAAGTCTAGTCAAGATTTTGAAGTATGTGAGCAAGCAACTTGACATGTGGGAGTTAACCATGGATATCTGGAGGATGATCATTCATGTAGCAGTAATACCCAGGGCAAAGGACCCCAAGACCAACATAATAAGTGTATGAGGAACAGTAAGCAGCTGGAGCAAGTAAGTGAGTGGGAAGTAACAAAAGAAGTCAGAGGTAATGGGGCCAGACCATACAAGACTTTGTAGGCCATTGCTACAAATTCTCATTTCTGAGTGAGGCAAGAAGCTTTGGGCAGGTTGTTGGATAAGGAGTAGAGGGAGTGAACCGATGGCTTAAAAGGATCAGTTTGATTTCTCTATTAAAAAGAAACTGATAGAAGTGTAAGGGTAAAAGCAGCAAGATCACACAAAGCTATTGCAACAATTCAGACAGAAGTAATTGTAGCTGGAACTAGTAGAGATGGTGAGATGTGGATGGATTTTTGAATCTATTTATAGGTAGAGTCAATGGGGTTTGCTGATAGATCGAATAACTTTCTTTGAGAAAATGAGAAGTTAAGGGTAAGTCTAAAATTTTTAGCAACTGGAAGCGAGAGACTGCCTATACATTGAGATAGGTGGGACAGGTGATCCCATGAACCCTAAGATGTTTTTCTCATCTTCATGATCTAGTGTACTTTGCCACACCTTTTAATTCTGTATTTCTACATTCCTGCCAAGGGGAAGGTGGGAAAGGAGGAAATAAAGACATTCCTTTTTGTTTAATAGGTACACATCCACTATTTCCCTTCACATTTTTTGGCCAAAACTTTAATATCTAGTTTAAAGGATGACTAAACAATGTAGGCTTCAGCTGGATAGTCATGTGCTTACCCAAAACTTGAGTGTTTCATTATCAAGAGAGAAAGTAGTACAGATATTGAGGAGATCACTTCCAGTCTTGCTCCAATCCCTGGGTACATTGTCTCCCCAGTCAGCTCCAAACATCCATCTTTTGAATCTTTTTCCAGTGCTCTGACCTTCAAAATGGTCCCCTCTTATTTAAACAGTGAAGCATTTATCATAATTATTCTAGCAATGTTGGGTAGAATGCTAGTTCAAGTATAAGACAAAAGGTATTCCTTGTTCCTTTAGGCAAAAAAAATAAATAAATAAAAATTACCTGAACACCTACAATGGTCAAGATCATAGAATAAGAACTGTGGGAAAAACAAAAATTCATAATACATAGCCCATGTCATTAAAGATCTCATAAAATAAACTGCAGAGGAGGGAGAAACAGAGATTTATGCAATGAACTCTAATCAAAGGCAGAATAAAAATTGAAGCAGAAAGATCTAAGCTGTATATTATGAGACAGGGGTGGTTGGTGAGCTATAGACCTCAGGGTTGTTATTTGAGTGAACTGTTAAGGAATGAGAAAGATTTCAATAAACCAACAAAAGCAAGGAAGTGCAATTGAAGTCCAAAACACAGATGTAAGGGGTGTGTTGGGAGGGGGAGAAATGCATAATGAGTTCAAGGAGTGATGAGATGTCCAGTGGACTGAGATATCACCCAGGTACACGGAGGGATGTAACATGATATGAGATTGGAATGATGGGTTGGGGTCAGATGGTGACAGCTTGAAATCCCTCATGAAGGTGTTTATATTTCATTCTGCAGGTGTTGAGGAGTCATTTAGTGTTTGTGAAATAGGGAATGCCTATATCTGTCTTAAATTCGGGGCAATTGCTCTGGCAGTGCAGTGGATTGAGTGGAGAAAATGATTCCTCTGACTACCTTTGGGAATGCCTGCTCCTCGGCCTGTCAACTGCTCACTTTTCAAACTGATGGCTCCTCTTCTAATCTTCCTGGAATGTCCTGGTCTTCCTGGAATTTGATGACCTTTACTGTTGCAAATATAGTTATTTTGCACATTTATATTGAGCTGGAGATACCAGAGAAAACAAAAGCATCCTATATAATGCCTGGGGAACCATGGGACCTAAAGGTATTTGTCACAACTCTTGGGCAAACATATGGCCCTGGGCAGGTGTTCCACTTTAGCTGTTACAGAAAGTCAGAGTTGGTGGAATTATACAGGTCATCTAGTCCAGCTGTGAATACCCACAGAGGTGAATAATTGCCCAGGACACAAAGATTCAGGGCCAGTGACTAATAGTGTGAGTTTCAACATTTCAGTGCATTGTTGATCATTCTAAACCACAGAAAATCCTCTCCACTCAGTAGAGTCTCATATTTATACTAATTTGAATTAGAAGATTAGAATGGGTTGTGGATTAGAACAGGTCAGGAAAAAGTCAGTGAGTATTGTTTCTTGCAGCTACTCTAAAATTCAATCAAATCTTGCATTTTTCAGGCCTAATAATATTTTATATTCATTGGTACATCTCCATTCAAATTATAGAATCATAGAATCATGAAGACTTAAAAGATCATTTGACCCAATTATAAAATTGTCAGAATTCTGTAACTTGACTTTGTGAAAGGCATAAGAGCTTGATTTATCTTGAGCTAAAGAATGATAAAATGTATTACTTGCAGCATTCATTCACTCAAAAAAAGAAGTCAAAATAGTCCCAATTCTCAATATTCTTATAGTTCAGTAAAATAACTGTATTTTTTTCTTTCTTTCCTCTACTACACTTGATTACTTGATCATTATCAAATTTGGCCTATATGGCAATTTCAGCATTTGTTCGCAAATTTACTCAACCAGCTGTATAGTTTTGATTTTACAGGAAAGTAAAAGAAATTTTACAAGCCATACAGAAATACCTCTCAGCCTGTTTTCCTCTACCCTACAGCCTGCAACTCATGTAGTGCGAAATATCTGTTGAAGTTCAAGTTGTCACCCAATTGTCTGTGTTTGCTGGAAAGTCTTCCCCTACGTAAGACCAGTAATCTTTAACAGGGGCTGGAAATAGATCATCTTAATGAAAAATGTTCCAAATCCTAGCCATAAATTACCCTGGCAATAGCCCCCAGAGAAAACCTGGTTCTCATAAAGATTTGTTTGCCTCATATTAGAGTCTCCAGTCTTCCTGAGGCTAAACCCCTGGAGTGAGTCCATCATTCTTATCACAGGAAGACATTCTGCTCTTCAAGAACCTTTTTATTCTTCAAGTACATACTGGCTGAGACAGTATGAACACTTCAAAGAGAGTCAGCAGTTGTAATAATACTAAGAAGCTCGAGCAAAACACCTCTCTGTTGATAAAGTCCTTTCTCACTTATTCATGTTCTCAGAGTGGAGGGTGGGAGATAAATTGGAGCTGAGGACAAGATATGATCCAGGTGCCTTACCTCCTCCCCTCATTTTTTTTTTTTTTTGGCAGTGCTGGGGATCAAACCCAGGGCTTCTATCATGCTAGACAAACATTACCTCTGAGCTACATCTCCAGACTTCTACCTCCCTTTTCCCAAATGATAACAAATTCACAAAGGTTTATAGAACATAATTACTTGTGGCTTAAAACAGTCACATGCAGGCATCCTAGGATCTGGAGCTCTGGAGCCCTGCTGTCCAGTACAGGAGCCATGTGACTGCTGAGCACTTGACATGGGAGGCTCTGAGTGACAGGTGCTTAGAAGTCAAGTACCAGGTCTTGAAAAGAATTTAAACAGTATCTCCTTAGTAATTTTTATATCAGTTGCATATTGAAATATTTTTTATGTATTGACTTAAAATATATTACAAAACCTAATTTCGCGTGGTTCTTTTTCACGTTTTAAAATGTGACTACTATATAATTTAAAGACATGTATGGAGCTTGTGTTATATTCCTATTGGACAGCACTGCTCTAACCTGTCTGGGGAACAGCCAGTCTCACTTTTCTTAACCTCTCTTCAGTTGTTACTTGGACATGTCTCTGCCAGCATGACAGTGTTGGAAATTACTCTAAAAAGATCCAGGAAACAGACCGGATTTGTCCAGATAAATGCCTGACTTTTCCCTTTCCTCTGATCCAAAGTCCAAAGGAATAAAGCCCTTTCCAGGCAAGAGGCCCTTGTGGATGCCTGAATGGGTACATAAGCAAAAGACCACAAAAGAGATTCTAAGGCCTTCAGGTCTACAAAGAGAATAAAAATATGACAGCTATGATCACAGGACTAAGATCTAGGTGAGCAGGAAAGACAGTCCTCTCCGTGTTCACCAGGATACCCAGGAATTGATCTCTACTCCACTTACTCTGCTTAAGAAATATGCATCTAGGGCCAAGCGTGGAAGTTCACAGGTATAATCTCAGGTACTTGGGAGGCAGAGAAAGGTTTGAGGCTAGCCTGGACAAAAAAGTTAGAGAAATACCATCTCAATCAATATTCCAGGTGTGGTGTCATGGCTATCATCCCAGCTATGAGGGAGGCCACAGGTAGGAGTATCACCATCTGAGGTCAGTCCTGGGCAAAAATGCAAGACCCTACCTCAAAAATAACTAAAGCAAAAAAGGAACTGGGAATGTGATTCAAGTGAAGTGGTAGAGCACTGCCTAGCAAGTGTGAGGCCCTGAGTTCAACCTAAGCATGAAAGAGAGAGAGAGAGAGAGAGAGAGAGAGAGAGAGAGAGAGAGAGAGAGAGAGAGAGAGAGAAAGAAAGAAAGAAAGAACAAAAGAAAGAAGAAAGAGAGGCAGAGAAAGAAAACCAGGAAAACTCCTAAAAAGCCCTTTTCTCAATAGTTTCATGCTGTGACAAGTTTCTTTGGCCAGGTCAGGTAAGGCCATTTTCAAGCAATTCTTGATATTTCATCCTATTTAACTTCAGGTCTTCTTTCATAAACTGGTTTTCCTACTTCTACCCCTGCCCCAGTCACAATATTCCTCTTAAAACCTAAGTCAAGGGGCTGTGATATAGCTCAGTGGTACAATGCTTGCCCAACATGCCAAGGACCTGGGTTCGAGTCCAACACTGAAAAAAAAAAACTAAGTTGGAGAGATCAATCACCCCCCTACTTAAAACCTTCCTGTGTCTGCCCATCAGCCTCAGAGTAAAACAAAAGGTCCTGCCCTAGCCTGTAAGATCCCATATCACTTCCTTGAACTTTCTTAGCAAAGTCTCCCTGAGCACCCATTTAAAAGCTTGACCTGCCCCCCTGCATTCCCAATGTCCTTTAACCATACCATACTTTAACTACTTTTTTTTAATGTTTATTGACTGTCCACCCTTCCCCCTACCCCTACCAGAATATCAGCATCACAAGGGCAGGGACTGTGCATGTTTTTGTTTTTTTTTAATTAATGCTTTCCAAGAATACAGAATAGTGATAGGTTCTAAACAAACATTTTTGACTGAATGAAGAAGTTATGTAATGTCTATCATCCTTCTTTCTCTACCTGCTCTCTCCATCATTACCTTTCCAAATAAAGTGTATCACCTGGTGCTGGGAAGACCCCAGTGGCATTCCACCTTATCTCTCTGGCCTGCAGACCTTTCTCAGTCCTACTCAATTGAGCTTCCTTGCATCCTTTCCTTAACAAATCCACTACTTACTTGCTACTATGGTTTGAATATTTCTGTCCCTCCAAAATTCATGTTAAATTTCATTCTCAATGCAATACTAATATAAGGTGAAACCTTGAAGAGGTGATAAGGTCCTCATGAATGGGATGAGTACCTTATAAAACAACTTGAGGGAGCCTGCTTGATCCCTTTTGCTCTTCTGCCACGTGAGGATACAGCATTCGTCTCTATAGGAAGCAGAAACAAGGTACCATCTTGAAGCAGAGTTAGGTCTCAGCAGACATTTAATCTACTAATAACTTAATCTCAGTCTTCACAATTTTTCAAAACTAGAAGAATTAAATTTATATTATTCATAAATTGCCTAATCTAAGGTATTTTGTTATATCAGCAGGAGTGGACTAAGACACTACAGTCAAAGTCAATAAAAATCTGTGGCAAATGCTGGAGTACAAACAGTTTATGCTGAAATTCTTTAACAAGTCTCAGAGGTACAGCCCTTCTATAGAATATTTAGTTTTAAACTTGCAGGTAATGGAGAATCATCGAAACCTTTTTAGTAAGAGAGAGGTGTGATAAAAGTAGTGCTTTAACTATTCATTCTTTTCAGTTCTTCAAAGCAATTTTCTCAGAATCAATTTAGATAGTCATAAAATTAAACTAGTTGGTTTGCATTATCTCAGATTTTGCAGGAATGCATTCATTAAGATACAGTTTGTTTGTACACATTATAAAATGGGTCTTTTATAAATACCTACACAAAGATCGTCTACCAAAACAAGCTCTCCATGTCCTTCACAAAAGTGAAACTTTCGTGGTTGGTCACTAATGAGCTAATGAAAGGCCTACATAATTGATTGTTCCTCCTTTAAAAAGTAGTAACAGAAAAAAAAAAGATTTTGCTTTTGCAACTAATATAATTTTTTGTCAAGGAATCTCAGAAATCAGACCTTTCTTTTATTTTTGCATTCATTGTCAAAAAAGCTTAATTTAATCCCCTATTATTGTATTTAACTTCTACATATATCTTGTAAAACTTATTCCTTTTGTTTCATTTGTAGGTGTGGTCCCATTTTTGTGGGGTCACACATCCCTTTTGGAAGTACATGGGGTTTAGATGACAATTTTTGTCAAAATTCTCAGTCATGGTCCCAAAATTATTTGCAAGTTTCTTTCTGGATTTAGTTGGGCTAAATCATTATAAATACTTGGAATCAGCTAAACAAACCTGTTCTTGAAACTCATCCTACAATTTCTAACCTCAGGACCTTACTTCACAGCATTTTCACAACTAGAAGCACTCTCTAACTCCTCTACATTCATTCATATTCTAAGCACTATTTTAAAAAAGATTTTTATTTTAAAATAATTTTAGGTTTATAGAACATTTTAAAAGACAGTATAGAACATCCTCATACATTTTATATCCAGCTTCCCCTAATGTTAACTTATTATATAACTATATGAATCAAAACTAAGAAAATAACAAAATACTATCAACTAAACTATAGACTTTATTCATACTTAATAGTTTTGGTAGTTTTTCTACTACTGTCCTTTTCTGTGCCAGGATACCATATTGTAATGACCACTATGTCTCCAATCTGTGAGTGTCTTGGTCTTTGCTTGGCTCTTACAATGCTCACCCTTTTGAAGCATAGTGGTCAGATAGTTTGTGAAATGTACCTCAGTTTGTTTTTTTTCCTCATGCTTAGAATGAAGTTATAGATTTCACAGAGGTGAAATTCTTTATCCAGCCTCTGATTTCCTCACACACAGTATGTATATCAGCAACTCTACTTTTGTCACCATGATCTACTTGGCAGATCCAGTTCCCTTTATGTCATATTCCCATGGCTTCACCCAGAGTTTTTACCTAATAATTATTCTACTGTTTCCCTTCCTGCTGATCAAGACACATTACACCTGGCTGTTAACCTGTCATTTCACGGCCAATCATATTTATCTGTGTGCATTTTTGTGTGTGTACTCTTTCAAATTTGGCATTGTATTTGAGTATAAGAGCTGTCATGGATGTGAGAGTCTGCTGGATTTGTGTCTGAATTTCAGGCATGCTAAATATAGAAAGTCATTTTTATCTTCCCAAATCTAGGTTTCTTTGTCTTCAGATAGGAGTTCTTATACCTACATATCGAAATTGTTGTAAGGATTAAATTAATTGATAGAGGCAAAGCTCCAGTAGAGTGCCTAGCACACAGAGGAAGGATATTAACTATGGCTCTTCACCATGACCAACCACATTTGTATTTACAAACCTAGACTTGTCTATGTTTTTGTGCATCTCCATCTTTTTCCCATTCCATAGTTTGTGGAGGTCATAGGGCTACTTGGGGAAAATGTATGGATAAGTCTCTAGGCCTCTATCTGCATCTTGCAGAACAGTCTGCTTTGATCTATTTTGTATATTGTTTTTAGCATAAAATTTTAGTTTCAGACTTAAATTTTAATTACACTACAAATGTATCTGGGAGAGAATAAATTTCTTATACTTTTTTGACATTCTCTTGTATAGACTACAAGATTGTATAAGAAAGTGATGTTCAGTAAATGTCCATCCAATGACAGAATTAAAAGCTCCTTATGGCTCTCAGTCTTTTAACAAAGACTGAAGCATTTTCACCTTTTATGGTTATCCCTAATAGATTCTCTCTGCAGTCATTCTTGAAATACTGATACGTGAAGCCTCTGATCCACATTTACTGGAGACAATGTCACTTGTAGCTTACATCTCTGGTAAGCAGGCATGTTAGTCAATGTCCATAGAATACCTCAAAAATTATAAAAGCCAAGCTGACTTTATATGCCTGTAATCCCTCAGGAGGCTGAGGCAAGAGGATCCAGAGTTTAAGTCTAGTGTAGTTTCTATTACAAGACCCTCTCTCAAAAACAAAAACAATAAAATAAAACAAAATACACTAGAAATCAAACAAGTACAAATTAAAAAGAATTATAAAAGCTATCATCCAAACACAGTCATGTCCTTAATTAATAAGCTTGTGAAAAGAAACTAAGCTAAAGACTTTTGCATATCACAGTTTGAGCATCTCTTTTCTAAAATGCTAAAGACTAGAAGTGTTCCAGATCCCAAGATTTTTTGGATTTTAGAATATTTTCATATATATAATGAGATACCATGTGTATGAAACCCAAGTCTAAACATGAAATTCATTTACGTTCCACATATACCAGTGAAGTGTAGCCTAATGCTAATTTTATACAAGATGTTTAGTGTATGTGCATTTCAACTGCATATCATTAAACAGGGTCAGATGTGGAATTTTCCTCTTGTGGTATCATGTCAACATTCAAAAAGTTTTGGATTTTGAAGAATTTTGGATTTTCAGATTAAGGATATTCAACCTGTTTATCATTTGAATGTTGCCATGTTTTAAAGCAATGGAGCCACAGAACTTTATAGCAGAGATTCTGGAAAGAACATCTATTCCATTCCTCACCCAAAGACAATGATGTTCCAAGAGGGGATGTGACTTGTCCTAAATAATTCCTGTCTTTCCATAAGAGCTCATTCCTCACCTTCGTTGGCTTCCTTATTCAATGACAACTTCTCTATACAGCTTTTAGAAGCTGTACTTTTTACTAGACTATCCAGATAAGGAAGAGCAAAAACAAGAATGCCTTGGAAACAAAGTTTCATCTCATTTCTTTTGCTGTAGCTTCTTTGCTTAATGACCTAAATGTACCATCACTCTAGTCAGGGTATTGACTGACCAAGGAAGAGGGTGTTATTGAAGAAGAGTGAGTAAGAGCCTCCGTGCCGGGAAACATGACTCTCAACACACTACCAGCTGAGATACCAGTGCATGGGTGTGGGAAGGGGGAAAGCCAAGTGGCAGAGAGAAAGAGAAAAACAAAAGATTTTCTATATTTAAGATATAGAAAAGAAAAATTATAGTCTTCAATCTTCTCACTTCATTAAGCCTATCAAAATGTTGTCAGAACCAAGCAATCACCAGTGAACCTTGTCTTTTTAAAACAAATCCCAGACATACTTGTCTAACCATCCAGGCCTGGCCACTAGATTGCAATGATCTTGATTAAATAAAGCATTTTTTATTTCCTGCAGCTGGTATAACAAATTACCATAAACTGGGTAGCCTAGGACAACAGAAATGTGTTCTCTCACAGTTCTAAAGGCTAGAAGTCCAAAATCAAGCTTTTGGTAGAGTTGATTTCTTCTGGAGGCACTGAGCAAAACTATTCCAACTCTCTCTCCTAGCTTCAGGGTGTTTTCAGCAATCCCTGCATTCTTTGGCTTGTTAGATGCATCATTCTCATCTCTGACTGTTGTCATCACATAATATCCTCCCTGTGTGTTGGTCTATGTCTCTTCTTTTCTTATAAGTATGCCAGTCATATTGGATTAGGTGTCAACCTAACTCCAGTAGAACTGCATATTAATAATCATATTTTAATTGACTCCATTTTCAAATAAGGTCACATTCAAAGGTCCTAAAAATTAGAACTTCAATATATTTTCTTGAGGAGCAAAATTCATCCCAGGGAACAACAGGCTAAATTGAACAACAGGCTTGCTTCTTTAAATGAAAAGAAAGAAGTGTCCACCGGAATGACCCAATGTGGCAGCTTTGTCATTGATTGTGAGACAGTGCTACATCAGAAATGAGGAGAGCACAGTAAAGGAAATGCTCAGGGCACTTATGAGAAGATAAGAGTAAATTAATAGAGGTTGACGTATGAGGTTGGGGCAGAGCAGATGGAGTGAATAAGGGATTTGCTTCTGGTAATAGTAGTTCTTAAAGCTTAGAGGCACCTCAAGAAGAAAGTTGGTTATTGGAAGACCAACTAGGTCTGTGCAGAACCTTAAGTTCCAGTGAAAGACTTAAGTTGCAATGAAGTCACTTAAAGTTCATGAGTGGAAATTTTGAAATGGCTCTGGTCAGCTACTCCTATGATTCATAACTCTAGCCTATTCCTTCCTATTTGCTATTCTCTATCTTTTGAGTATTTTTGAAAATATATACAAAAGATACCATGCTACCTTTCTCCCATAACTATTATAGTAAGGGTTGAAATGAAAAGACCTACAGAAGCCAGGAGATGGACAAATGAAATAGAGTGGGTATAGAATTCTGAAAGTCCATAGATTTTCAATAGCTCAATTGGCACAAGTCCTCAGTGTGGAGAAGATGAAGGGAATGTTAGGGATTGTAACAAACTAGAGAGCATATGCCCCATTTGCAGGGAGAGTAGATTAGTTTGAACTGTCATGTACAACTGTGTACAAGGGCAGTGGTTACGAGGGTGAGTAGATGACATCTTGCCTGTCCTCTCATCAAGCTGTGAGGCACTGACCCCTACAATCCTTGTGGGACACTGTTATATAATTTATGCAAAGTGACAATGTAGGCAGGGAGCAGCCTTGGCTCTAGTTCATTCTTGCTGGGGCTAGAACATAAGTTCAGTGCTTCCATATTTTTGGATTTTTGAAAAGAAGCTATCAATCTGCATACCTTTCTGTGATCTCATCATTTTTAAATGTTGAAAACCTCTGCATAGTCTGGTGAATCTATTTCATCAAGCTCTGTACTCCCAATGTGTGCATATTTTACGGAAGGAACAGGGGAGGTAGAACTAATGTATAAGCTTTTAGGGGGGTCATAGGTGACAATATTTATAATCAAACCCTGTCTCCCAAAAGATTTCAGAATTAGTCACGGTAACCCAGAGCCTTAGTAGGAAAGATGCTGGGACCATCCTTTGCCTTACCTTTTGAGTGACTTATTAGTGCAAATATCTGAATAACTAGAATTACTAGCTATGTTACCATGGCAAGTCATTTGACTTTTCTGAACATTTCTTTCAGCATCTGAGACAGTTCTTTCAGAAGCTTCTTATACTAGGTAAATAAGATAAGCTTGTGAAGCACATCATTTGACTGTTATTAATACAGTATCAGCTATAATTTTTAATACTTGACTTTGCATACAGTCACATTCTTCCCAATGGAGAGCTGCAACTGTGTCATTATTCTTGTCCCAATCAGATTGCCCATTTTAGAAACATGCCTAATAACCCTACCAATAATCATGGCAGCATGTAACTATAGAGAATCAGAACAAATCCTTCATCATCACTTTCCTATTTATAAGCATGACATGAAACAGTTACATTCGATCACATGAAAGGAACTTGGAGATGATCTACGTCAATTCCTTCATTTGCCAGACAAGAAAACAAAGCCTCTGAGGGAAAGAAATATTTATCTATGGCCACATAGTTAAATATTAACAGAGCATGAAAGCAATATACATTTATGTTTTTGTTTTGATTTTGAGCTTGAAAGAATTTCATGCTTTTAATTGAAACTTTGAACATTGTAGGAATTATTTCAAACAATGCTAAGTAATAAATGTTCTTAATTGATTTGGCAATGAAATACAAAATTTCCAGTCTGCAATAAAAGTAAAAATAAAAATATGTCAACCGATCTTCATCTCTAATTCTCTACAGCATCTTTGAAGGAAATAGATTATATTAGAAACATCTTGCATTGGGATGCAATAAAAGTGTGTATTTAGTTTTTTTGTATATAATGGTTGTTTTGAACTCTTTTGAAGGGAAGCTACAGATCCAGTGCTGCTTCCTTCCATATGAAGATGTTAGGAGGATTAAGTGGTCAGGCCTGGTAACTCATTAGTCCTCAGCAAGGTAGCTGTGACTCTCTGGTATCTTTTATTTTTGTATAGATCTGGAAACTAATATAGGACAGGCCATCATGTATATACTCACTAAAAGTTTGTTAATTGAGTTCATTTATTATGCTGCATTCAATTGTAAGAATTATAAGAATTTGTGCTCAAAACACAAATTCAATAACACATGTGTCTACACATTTATATACCATCATTTGCTACAAAGGACTTAAACTACTAAAACCAATGATATAAATATAATTAAAAAAAAACTCAAGTTGTTGTTTGACTAAAAGACTAAAGGACTAGCATATGTTTATGAAATTACTGTTTCCTTGCATTCTGAGGACTTGTGTAGCTATTTGACTTCTCTCCATTGGTAGGTCACTCTTACATATGATGGTTAAAAAGAGGGGATTATTCCAGGAATCAGGAGAGCTCAGTTCAGGAGCCATGAGCAAATCAGCATTTTTCAGGTCTTCCTTGGCACCAAATCTTCTCTAAGGGGCTTAGAGGACAAGAAGTGGCTTTTTATAAATGTTGCCTCTGTTCTCTTCTAGATAAAATAAATCTCAAGACTAGTCCCTGTTTATCTACCCACTGGGATTTGTCCCTATGCAGACTTGACCAACAGAGAAATAGGTTATATTCTTATCAACAGGGCTTTTTCAATAAAGAGATTCTAAAAGGGAACCTTCCCAGGGAAGTCAGGCAAAAGCAGTTGATGAGTGACACATATCTCTGCGGATGCTAGCAATGCTATAATGACTTCCAATGCTATAACTTTCCATAAGCTCTTTTGGAAACACAGATGCAACCACTGAGCTGCTGGATTTTCCCTATATTGATCAAAATTAAGTTTTCCACCACAAAAGGGCATAAAGGGCATTGCCAATAAATTGAGTTCAGTTGCAGGAAAGGTGATTTTTGTGCTCCTGAACTTGTGACCTGTAGGTAAGAGCACTGACCATGGTGCCTTACACATAGTAAGAAGTCTAGCTATGGTAGAGTCTTAGTTACCCATTTTACACTAGGTGTATGCAATTAGATAGGTATAATCCTTATTTTTCTACAGTTTTTTTTCCTTTGTTTTTGTTTTTGCAGTGTAGGGTTTGAACTCTTGGAGCTCACATTTATATAGAACTGCATCATTTAGAAGGTGCTTTGGCATTTAATTCTCATTTACTCTTATTGCCAATTTTGTAAGATAGTAATCTAGCCTCGTATTACAGAAAAGAAACTGAAATGTATGAAACTTATGTAAATTACCTGGGATTAGCAACTGCAAATGGGTAGAGCCAGGAGGAGAGTGCCTATTTTCCAACTCCAAAGCCACCTTCTTTTCTTCATCTCAGCTACCTTCCTTATTACAGCTCCTTGTAGTACAGCCACTTTTCTAGTTCATAGGGCAAATTAGTCTCATCTTAGAGACCAATGAACAGAATCCCAAATGCTACTAGAATTTTTTTGCCCTGATACCTTCCAAATTTAAAGATTGTTTTTCTTTTTAAACAACTGAAGCTGATCAATTATTTATGATTTAGTTCTGTAATATTATTCTCCTTCCACTTTTTATTCATTTACTGCAGATCTTTTATCCATTTCTCCTTCTCAAGAGAGCCCAGTCACTAAAAGATATCAGGTAACAAGAAGATTGATGAGAAGTCCAAAGGCCACATCTGGGTCAATGAGCAGAGATCAACAGATACCATTTCACTAGGAAGAAATTTCAAATTCCTTCACATATCCAGTCCAAGTGGAAATATTTCATGTTTATCACTGAAACGCAAATAAGACTTTAATCATTCACTTACTTCTTATATTTTATCATTTTTTGAACATTTACTTTGTGCTACTTTGTGTTCTTACGTAGGGCATTTAGCAATGACTAGGGCATTAATCCTGTCTTTACAGGGTTCAGTTTCAGAGTTCACAAAAAGGTGCAGTAGGGAGATGGAGCATCTGCACCACGGGTCTGCATTTAATCTAAACTATTTCCATCATTATTGTTACCTTGAGCGTTATTGGTTCATGAATAGGTGTTAGTGGGTCCTGAACAAAGGATCTGCATCAAGAAGGTGTATTTCAATGGGCCATAAGTTTGTCAGGTGGCAGACATCATATTGTAGGACTTGCCTTTTTTGATGGCAAATGTCAAGTTGGGGACCAAGTGTTGCATTTCCCAGGGTGTTTATTTATAGGGTTAGAAGACCTGGCCTCTTGCTTTTGGAAGCAATAGGTGTAAATATGGAGACAGTTATTAAAACACCTGTGATGATATTTCCTCTTTTCATGGCAAGATTTATACAATGAAATAGTAAATATCACACGTTTTAACCTCAGAACTCTTAATTTCAGGGAGATACATTGATAAAGGTGCTTGGAAGTCTAGTGCATAATGATCAGTCCTCTTTAAGAATGATCAATCTTATTTGACTGGTGTTAAATGAAGGATCAGATTTTTTTTAAAGTCAGGGAGCAACAAGAAGCTATAATCAGGCAAAACACACAGAATGAACTTCTCTGAACATCACCTTTATATTATTATAATGTCAGGGGTACCATGTAGTCAATACAGACAGTCCTCAGCTTATAATGGTTTCACTTACGACTTCCTAATTTTATAATGATACCAAGGAATGCCCATACAACCGTTCTGTTTTTTCTTAAATTTCAGAGCAGTAATCAATGAATTACACAAGAATTAAATACATGATTGCAAAATATTACTTGATTATAAAATAAGCTTTGTGTTAGTTGATTTTTCCCAACTGGAGGCAATGGTAAATATTTTCAGTACATTTCAGGAGTGTTAGGTTAAGCTATGTTCTCTAGGTTAGGCAAATTAAATGCATTCACAACATACAATATTTCCAACTTATAATGGGTTTATTGGGATGTAACCCCAGTAAGGGTTGAAAAGTACCTGTACTTAGGTCAGGTCAAGTGCAAACATACACTCTGATCTGTCTGATACCATCTCTGACAGTCTCATCCCTGACAGTTTACTGCTTTCCTACACCTGAAGAGCAGTGAAAATTGCCTGTGCACTGTCTCTTATAAGCCAGGAAGACTAACTTCTGTCATTTTGCTATTTGTAATACAGAGTCAGTGTTACTCCAATTCTCTGCCCCAATACCTGAAATTACTGACTATGCATTTTAATTTTTATAATTGTCCTTTGGATTTATCATTCTCACAGATAGGACTGAAAATGGTTGAGCTTTCAGTTAACTAAGAATCCAAGTCTCAGGCACACACTATAATTTAACTTTTACATTGACTACAATCTTGTTCACACCCAAATCTGAGTTGAGCAAAGTGATATTCATGAAAGTATAAGAGGGTATGTTCTCCATCCCACCTTCCAGGAGATAGCATTGATAAATGTGTGTGACAACTCAGCTCCACTTTCCCTTGTAACCTCTCTCCTGTATTGAGGGTTCTTAAGACTAGACAGTATGTTTCTTAGAAACCCTGATAGCAGAGGACTAACAAAGATCACATCAAAGCATTAGTGTGAGGAAGAAAAGTAGAAGCTTTATTACTCTTTCTCAGGCAGTGGCACTGACAGAGGGTTTTAAGATACTTGACGTGATATAGTAGCTTCTAGGCATTTTGGTGTGTATTGTCCATCTTGGTAACAGAAACACTGCCAGAAATCTCCTATTATTCTTGCATGGTCCCAGATCCCTAAAAGCTAGACAGAAACACAGGAGTTAAATGTGCTTGCTTGGGCTGGGGGCATGGCTCAAGTGGTAGAGTGCCTACCTAGCAAGTGCAAGGCCTTGGATTCAAACCCAAGTACCACCAAAAATTAAAGTGTTTGCTATACCTTCTTTTGAGAATTCTTCTTGCTCAGAAACTCCCATGGCTTACAGGCTCACTTCATTCAGGCTTCTGCTCAAATGTCATTTTCTGCCCATTCATTATGAAAGTGCAGTTATGGGGACCAGGGGTGGTAGCTCACACCTGTAATCCCAGCTACTCAAGAGGCAGAGATCAGAAGGCTCATGGTGCAAGGCCAGACTGGAAAAAAGCTAGTAAAACCCTATCTCAAAAATTAAGTTGGATGTGGTGGTACACCATGGATTGCAGTCCAAGGGCTGGCTAGGGAAAAAAATGTGAGACCCTATCTGAAAAATAACTAACACAACAAGTGCTGGGGCTGTGGTTTCAGTGGTAGAGCACTTGCTTAGCAAGTGTAAGACTCTGAGTTCAAACCCTAGTACCAAAAAGAAAAAAGTACACTTTCCCCATTGTCACTTTTGTCACCTCCACCGTTCCTTATTCCTCTTCATTGTACATATTCCATTTATATTTTTTTACTTTGTGTTTATTTATTTATTGCTCTTCTTTTAGGATGTCAGCTCCAGGAAAGCAGGGACTTTATTTTGCTCACTGCTGTATCATCAGCCTGGAACAAAACAGGTGCACAGTAATTGTTCATTGATGAATGAATGAATAAATGAATACCGAATATGTTGATACAAGAAAAGCAGTTGATAATTACAATAATATTAACAATTAACCTCCATGATCATTTCCACGTGCCAGCACTGTGCTGGCTATGGATATACATTATTCCATCAAATTTTCCCAACCAATCTATGGCATAGGAAGCAACTAGGGTCATTCCCCAGCATCCCATTCTCCTTGTGGTAGTTTTTAGTTCAAGGATAGAAGTCACAGAATCAAAAGGAGGTTTGTCTTTATCTGAGGGCTGATGAGAGACTTTCTTCTGGATGAGAAGCAGGAAGCACCTTGGGTAGGGTGCTGCTGCTTTGCACCACTACCACAAGCAGACTCAGCCTGAGGAGCAAATCCCTATGGATGAAACCTCTTTCTGAAAGGAAAAAGAAGGAAAGAACTTGGGTGCAGGCTTACATCAATGAGCTGCTGGACCAAACCTTACTTGAAATTCATTCTACTTCTTTCATTTGTATAAATTCCCTTAATTATTCAATCAAGCTTGGGGTTGATTTGTTGTTTTTACTTGCAACTGAAAATATCTTAATTAATCCAGGTAGATACTATTTAGTAACTGTGGAATTTAAAGGTTGGTGAACCTTTCTTGTTTCTGTTCCCTCATCTTCAGAGTGAGGATAATAGGAGCTAGCTCTGGATTTGATGTGGGGATTAAGAGACAATGTAGGTGACAGCACTGAGCATGGTGCCGGACACATAGTAAGAAGTTTAGCTATGATAGACTTCAAAGAAGCATTATGATAAAGGAAAAAATGGAGGGCTACAATTACTTTAGGACAGATGTGAGATATTTGATCATTTTTACTTCTGTGGCCCCTTTTAGATGCTTCCATTATCACAGATAATTATTTTGATATATTGTTCACATCTCAACCTCCTGAACTATACCATGGGCTTCTAGAAACTAGTACACAGGAAAATGTCTTAGTATTGTTTGCATTGTCCCAGTGTCCAGCATTGTGCTCAGGAACATGGCAAGTGTTTCACTGAAATTTGTTGTATTAAAGAACTAAGTTGTGAAAAAAGTACCCAGTGAAGGAGTGAGATAGGGAGGCAAGTAGAAAAGATAGAACAAGTGGACTAGGTTTCAGGAACAAAGAAGAGGGGAGTACAGAGCACAGGTGGAGGGGTTAGGCTCAGAAATGAAAGGTTAATAAGAAGTGGAATTCAATTTCTAGTCCCAAATGACCATTATTGCAGTTCTTTTAGGCTATGCACACAGACAGGCTCTAAATATTTCCCGATGATTATGACTACAGCAAAGCCTGGGAAAAACATTTGTAACCAAAAAAAAAAAAATCACAATGAACTTTCCTCTAAGAGGGCTGGGATCAGTTTATTTATGTTTATGTTATAGATTAAACTGGGTATGACTTTTTAAAGAGACAATTATAATATTTTCCCACAATATTAATCTTCACTACATAACACAAGACTTTGAAAAGGGAGCAGCTCCAACAGCAAAGAGAAATGAGTTGTTCAAAGTTCCAAGTTGTGTAAATAAAACCAGTAATAAATGTCTTGGCACCATCTATTAGTATTTTTAGAAGAATTTCATATATTTTTCTTCACCAAAAGTTGTGTTAGGGGAAACAAAGTAAGTATTGTTGCTTCCTTTTGAACATAGATTAGTCATGGGTTAAGTCATTTGGGGTAGACAAAATTCAACAATACCATTGTTTATGAGTTCAGCAGCAGCAGCAATGTTCCAGGCACAGGGCTAGCCCTGGAGACACGGATAAATGAGGCATGAACACTACCCTCATAGAAATTGCATTTTTTATTACCTCACATCTAACTAATTGGAACTTGTCTATAATCAAGTTTAAGGAAAAAGAAGGCAAATAGAAGAAGATAAGGTCATTTTGAGGATTCTGTACTTTTTTATAGTAGTGAGTATCTCCCGGGGCCAATCTACATGGAACCTAATCTTCCACACAACCAGCTCACATTTTCCACTTTTGTGAATGTCCAGTGCTCTCACGGAACCCTTGCAGACTGCATTGGTGAGAATATGCTCCCTACTTAGAGATTTATAATGTGTGTATAAATAAAAAGCAGAATAGAAACACCCATGTATCTCCCTGAGCAAATCTAAGGGAAGCAGGTGTGTGGATTGGTCTAGGAGTTCTCTCAGCACCTTATTTCTATGCCTTGAAAGATCTGTTTCTAATTTGGATCCTACGCAGGAAGTGACTTGTATTACCATAGAGAAATTAGGTATTCTTTTTAGATTTCTCCTGCAGCTACTTCCTTCCTCTTCTCTACTCTCCCCATCCAATTGCCAAGGCTTCTGCACACAAGAACACTTCCATCAGAGAGACAGGAAGCTCCAGCATAGTGCATGGCTATGCAGAGTGGGAAAAAAGAAAGCAAGGCTTTCTGAGTTGTACATTTGTGGATAAAGCTGTATAAAATAAAGATACTGTAAGTACAAACTTTTGAGCAAATACATTAGCAAAGCTTAATACTCAGTGGGAAGATCACTGATGTCCTAATGATGAGAGAGCACACATACTCAACGTTGACTGTGTGCCAGACATTATGTTAGTGCTTTATGTACACCATCCACACTTAATCTACCTTGATCTAAGACAACTGTTTGAGATCACTATTATTATTATCTTAATTGAATGAATAAAGATAGTGAGACTCAGACACGTAAAGTAACTGGCTAGGACTACATGGCCAGAACTCAAATACATGTCTGTCTAACCGACTTTGCTGGCTACAACCATGTTCTTCTGCTTATTTAGCAAGGAGGAACTAGAAACTGACAGCAGAATCCATCATCAATCCTTTATGTTCTGGTATGTGTATACTGTTTGTGGCTGCAGGTTACATAATATGGTCTTTATTCTGTTGAGTGTATTCATTCATTCATTTATTTTTTAAAAAATCCTTTGTCCCTTTCATAAAATATACCTGTAAAAAACACCTGCAATAATCCTGAAGATAAAAAGACAAGCATAAAAACTTCATTAAGTAACTAGAAACCATAAAATTTGGAGCATTGCTTATTTTCAAAAGAAACAACTAGAAATTCAAGAACTGAATAATGCAGTAATGGAAATTAAAGACAAGGATTGATTTTTCAGCAGTAAAAAATGGAAAATATGGGGAGAAAGGTACTTTAACATATAGGAGGTGTAGGGTGCATTTACTTGGAGTCTCGGAGAAAAGTAAAAGGGCAGAGGTTATAAAGTATTTCCTTGCTGAGATGCATTTGTATTCTTCATCTTTAACCTTTCTGGAATCAGGATGTGCCTTCCAATTGAATTCCATGCAAGAATTGGCTGGGCAGTGCATTTATGACTGACAAAACTTCCAGAAAAAGGGTCAGTGGTTTAGAAGAAAATTTCAATGACAATAGTGAAGTGCTCTTTTCAATAGTGAGGCAATAAATAGTCATGGGAAGGGGATGAAGGAGATCGCTCAGATATGTTTAATATTTTCTAAGGGGAAGTCAATAGTAGGCTACATTCCCATAATTTCAAAGCCAGATTAAGTGCTCACCATTAATGGCTTTCAGTGGCTTTACGGATGATTTGAGAGACTACTACACAGAAAGAGTAGCCAAAAAGTGATCCAGAAGACTTGGATTCTTCATGGAAAGAAGTTTTAGGATACCTGTGCAGGTAGTTTATTTTATGGATATTTTCCTGGTTGAGTATTGTAATGATTAATTTTGTGTTTTAACTTGTCTGGGTCACGATGCTCAGACATTTGATCAAACATTATTTTAGATATTTTTGAAAATGTTTTTGAATGAGATTTATATTTAAATTAGTGAACTTCAGGTAAAGAAATTACCTTCCAAAATTTAAGTAGGCCTCTCCAATCCATTGAAGTTCTAAATAGAACAAAGTTTGACCTTCCCCAAGCAAGTTATAATTCTCTAGCAAACTGCCTTTGAATTAGATTTGCTGGAGTCTCCAGGCTGTCAACGTCCTCCATCAGATTTTGAACTTGCCAAGTTTTCACAATCATGTGAAGTGATTTCATGACATCTCTCTCCCTCTCACTGTCTCTCTCCTCCTCAATAAGATTAAATATACACACATACTATTAGTTCTATTTATCCTATTTTTCATACTTGACTAATACAGGTATGATGAATGACATACATGTGTAGATAATACTTTTTCTAATAAAGAGGAACTGAAACAAGAATAAGATAGAAATTTTTAAGAGATAGGATATATGTTAGTTTATTTAACTGGCTGTGGATTTATTTTTCTTTCCTTGGTTACATAAATTAATGGTATAATTATAATTTGTTGTATTATGAACATGATTGAAAAATCATATTAAGAGATAGTGGTCAAACTTTTTCTAACTGATCAAAGACCTCATTTCATAGGTTTCAAATATCCAGTGAATTCCGAGGAGAAAAAAAGAAAGGAAATGAGACTTACCCAACCATAATGAAACTGTAGAAATCTAAAACCAAAGTGAAAATCTTGACAACCAGAGAAAAATGAAGATTATCTTTAAAGGAGCAATAGTAGGACTGACACCAACTTAGGCATAGGATGGGATAGAATGGGATGAGATTGGACAGGATGGAATAGGATAGGGTAGGATAGAATAGAATAAGTGGGATAAGATAATTTTAGGTATAATAAAAACTCATAAAATTCACAATAGAGCCTGCTCTAATATTTTGTTTTTTTTTTTTCAGATCAAAATAAGAGTCCCTGAGGGCAGCCAGAAGATATAGGAAGAAAGCACCAAAATGAAGAAAAAAATGATGGTATTAAATCTAAGTAAACATGGTATAACAGTTGAGAGTGGATAATAATTGAGAGTTAAAGTATAGAGCAAATTCATATATACAATATAAGCATACAAGTCATGAAGGTGAAAATGGAATGAGAGTGTGTGAAGAAGATCTTTGTATTGTTTGGATGGCAAGAAAAAACATCAAGTACTACTGACTTTTAATAACTCAGTGATATGTGTTGTGATTTTTAGTGTAATCACTAATAGTGAGAGAAGATATACACTCATATTAACGGAGAAAAATGTAATAACAAACAAACAAACAAACCAAGATCCTCAAAAAAGTGACTTAGGGGAAAAAGAGGCATAGAACAAGGAAGACAAACAGAAAGAAAATATTAAATTAAATCGATGAAATGTTTGGTTTGTAGGAAAAACAATGGTCAAATAGCATCAATTTATTAAAACTCAACCTTTAGTAAGAAGATTTATAGCAAATATATAAGAAATATGACACTGGTGTCAGACTTCACATTAGCAATACTGGATGGGCCAGTAATACAATGTCTTCAAAGTTCTGGGTGAAAAGGATACTGAATATAGATTTCTATTATCAGTCAAGCTCATAATGGCCAAGTCAGACATTTTGGACAAGTAAGAACTCAGTACCTTTACTGTCCCTGCACCCTCTATTTAAAAAACTACTCAAAGAGAAACTGGCAAAAATGAAAAATCCAAGCAAATAGAATGACATACGGTAGACAGTGGCAGCTGAGTATAAGCTGTAAAGGAAAAGATACAAGAAATAGGAAACATTGCTTGGAAGATTCTTTGTCAAATGGCAAACTTTTAATGCAGAGCATTGTTTCTCAATTGGGACTATCTTGTTGCTTGGGGAAATTTGGCAAGGTCTAGGAACATGTTTGGTTTTCCACCACTAGCTGGGGATTGCTACTGGCATCTAGTTAGTAGAGGACAGGAATGCTGCTGAACAACCTACCTTGCACAGGACATCTCTTCATAACAAAGAACAATGGAGCCCAAATGTTAATAATGTACAGCTTGAGAAACCCATGTATCTCCTTCCCCTTAGATCACACCATATTGCTTACCTCTGTATAAATGTCATCTACATAATTATGATAATGACATTGAGAGTCCTTCATTGGATCATGTAAAGGAATAGAGCACATTAGATAATAATCAGGAAAAACTGATGGTGCACAATGGATGGATGCACAGGTTTCAAATCACCTAGAGATCTTGGTAAAATCAGAATTTTCTTTTAGGAGATGTGAAATCTGAGATATGGATCTAGAATTTTTTTCTTCCCTGAAAACTTTTAATATTTTCCTTTTATCTTTGTTGTTCTGAGATTTCACCAGGAAAACCCACTCATACAACCCATTGATCACTTATTATGTTCGTTATTATTTTGTTTGAAAGCAAAAATAATCAGCTGTATGTCACTGAAGCCCCTTTGTTAGTTTAAAACTATGAACAAGCAAGAAATAACACTGAAATATGTTTCACTTTAATTGCTTCCTTATGGTTGATTTTCTTTCTCTTTCAAAGATGAAAGATTTTTTTATTGTTTTGTATTTTGATTTTATATTTATCTTCCTTCTGGTCTGAATTCCTTTAAGACCAAAGTTTTGTTCACATGGCCATGTTGATGTAAAGGTATTAATTCATGTATTAATTCTGCAACATTTGATGATCATTTACCGAGTGTCATATTCTATTAAGGGCTGGGAACAAAATGTTACATAAGCATCTGCTTGGAGTACTTCTGGGGAAGTTTCTGGTTTCTCAAGAAAAAGAGATATTGCTGGGGAGATGTTGCACTTTCCTTTTTTTCTTGCCTAGAACACAGGAAGCGACTAGAAAGACCTAGAAAATTGCAGAAAAACATCCTTGTGCATCACCAAACATTAGAGCAAGCATCAGCAATTAACTCTCTAGGTTTCTAGCAAGTCCTTACTTCTTAAGCTATTATTGTTGGGTGGCTCTTTCTATCAGCTGCAGGGATTTCTGACTAATATAGCATATGCAAACAATCAGGAACTAGCTAATTCCCAGTGACATCATCAAGTCCTTGTAATAAAGGTTAATGATCCTGCATGGCAGATTTTATATTAGGCATAAATGGTAAATTAGCAACAAGATATATAACTTTATTGCTTTCAAGAACAGAGCTAGAACCAATGACCAAGGTTTCAGTGGGTGAGATTTGGATTCAACATAAATTAGAACATTCTAAAAGTTATAATATTCCAGTAGTGGCATGTGTTATCTTGCAAACAGATTAATTTTTTACCCATTATATTTTTTATGAAGAGGTAGGGATACAATAGGAAGGATTCTGGCATTGCATAGGAAGTTAGAAGAAATGGAGAGGAATTATTATTTATTCTTACCCTAAGATTCTAACACTGGTTTTCATCAATGAGAGACTGCTATATTGTAGTTTATAATAGGAAATTTATATTTAGTGCTTATTTCTGTTTTTGGTGTAGAACTTGCAAAATCCCTGTAATTTTCTAGGCATTAAGAGCAATAAAGGTAAATCTTGTGTTATTCATAATAAGCCCCTTTCAACCACACCTGAGTTTAGTTTAATGAGGTGACTTTGGACAATATGGGAGCTGGTTGCCAGGAGAATCAACCACATGATTTAAAAGGGAAGGGTTGATGGCCTGGAGACTGGCTTAACCACCAATGCCCACTGATATAATCAATCTTGCCTACATAATGTGGCCTCTATAAAAATTCAAAAGGATGGTGTTTGGAGAGCTTCCAGGTTGGTGATTGTGTGGATGTGCTGGGAGGTGGAGTACTTGGACAGGATTTGGAAGTTCCAAATACATATGTAAATATGGAATATATAGAGAATATATATAAAGTATATATGTAATGTACGTACCTCCCGTTTTGCTTTTCCTAAGGTATAGCCTTTATGATAAATGAGTAAACATAAGCAGTGTTTTTTCTGTAAGTAAAGGGTTTCATGTCTGTGAGAAGTGATAGCAAATGATCAAACATGAAGAGCAGGTCATGGGAATGCCCAATTGTAGCCAAGTTGGACAGGTTTATAGGCAACAGGGAATCCACTACTTAAAACTGGTATAAGTAGGGGGCAGTCCTGTGTGACTGAGCTCTTAACCTGTGAGTTCTGCATAATTTCCAGGCAATTAATATCATTATTGAATTGTAGTACGGACACCTAGTTAGTATCCAGAGAACTGTAGAATTGGTTTATGTAGGAAAAACTTGTACTATTTGGTGCCAGAAATGAAGTATGAGAGGATAGTGAAGTGTTGAGTGTTTAGAGAGAAACAGGAAGTCCTCCTTCAGGGAAGAAAATGAAGGGGTTTCCTTTATAAGATAAAAATAAAACAAGGCTTTAAGTAAAAAAACTTCTTTGAAACTGTTAAGCTCCAAATTTGATTGACCAAAGCACTCCAATTCCTCAATTCTGGTCATACTGGATAGTTAAAGAGATAATAGTAATTTTTATCAGACTGCCATTGATAAAAAGGAAGCATTTTATTGACACATAAAGTGTATTTTTTATTAAATGGGAAAATGGGACTTAGTAAAAAAAAAACCTAAAGTTTTAAATATATTTGACAGGGTGAATTTGCACAGGATTAATAAAAGCTGCCTATTCGATGTGGTAGATGAGTTTTAATTCTGTAAAAGAATTCTTCAGTTTCAGTTGAAAATACCCTGTAAACAATTATAGTTATAACTTTAGGTGATTATTTCATAATCTTGATATAAGAAAGTCTAATATGTTAGGATGTGATTTAAAATTTTTTTTAGAAAAAATAATTCAAAGTTTAGTGCTAAAATGAAAACCTTGCCAAGATGGGTATAACCACATATCCTTCTGCCCACACAGAGGGGAAATGGCACACACCTCAGAAGTTATATGACTCACTCAGTACCTGAGAGATGAAGAACATGTGACCCAGGCCACTCTGGAGGAGTCAGAACATATTTTAAAAGATAATTGCTAGTTTAAAAAAAATCACTGTTTTTTTTGTACAGTGTTTGAATTGTTTTCCCCCCAAATTAAGAAGTTGCTTCCATCTGGGAAGTGCCAACATGAACTATGTTAGGGTCTCCCTCTGGATTTCTTGATCAGAAGTAAACAGAAGACAAGGTACTGTGTTACATGCTGAGGCACAAAGGTGATCTTGGATTCTGTAGTTTCTAGTCTTCCTGTCATGAACATCACACAACTACAACGCAATGGGATAGTGAACTACTGGTCTATTTCTTTAAGTGTAAGGCAGTGGGTTCTACATAACATTTGAAGGAGCACAAAAATATTTCACCATTGGTTCTGGTTTTAGTTAAGTAAAATAATATAAATGACATTTAAACCCTATGTATAAAAGTTAAATTTTTAATAAATAGCTAACTTTTCAACATTTGATTGCCTCATGAATATTTTTAGTGAGTACTTTTCTACTTAACTTTTTGTTTTCATCTAACATATAAGTAGTTTCATGTTTGCATGGATGATTTAATTTACTTTGACATTGTTACCAGTTATGAATGATTTTCTTAATGTAGTGGTGGGTAGACCGGCCCTTTCATGAATAGACACTTTTGAACACAAAAGTCCCATTTTGCTACAGGTGGGAATGCTACAACTGGCTTCATCAATATAGTGGTCTGAAGAATTGATTATTTGAGAACAGGATCTCCCTCTTCCTACAACCACAGAAATTTTCTTTCTAATGAAAATTGAAGAAAATTCTAAATTCAAGCCGCTTGCATTGCTGAGTCATGCTAAGTTATGCAATATTATGTTAAATTCCATCTGGCATTAGACATTGTGATAGGGTATAAAATCTTTAATTTTTATTTGAATGTGTTTTAAGTATAGATATGTTTCAAGGTGCTATCTATAATTTAGGATGTATCTTGCAAATGTGTTCTACAGATGGTCCTGGTGATGGTCACTCAAAGGTAAACATTTATAACACTCATTGTACTAAATGTGCTTTTTCCATCCAAATGTTAAAAATTATTGGCGTTCATTTGAAGAACTTGTTAAGCTTCTAAAATTTTGTACTAGCAAGTATCTGGAATATGCCTTGAAGCAACTTCTGTTTACAGACAAAGTCTGTAAGATATCCAAATACCACTGTGATGTGTTTACAGTTTATAAAAGAATTAAATATCAAGTCCTTTTGGGTGTGCATTTCTAAATGAGCATTAACAAATTGGGAAAAAAGTAGAAAGTTTTCATATGTGGCACATGCCAAATGAATGGTTGCATTCATTTTCCGTTTATAGCCTACTTTTGGTTGCTGAGGGACTATCCAATGGTCATTAAGGTCATGACTGGGAGTTAGTTTACTTTTTTAAAAATGGATTTCACCTGGAAATGTCATTTCTATGTAATCAACTATATCATCTTGGGTTTGTGAGCAATGATGCTGAAGTACTGACAGATGGAGAATTTTGAAATGAGTTCCAACTAATTCTGACAGCTATCACTTCCCACAACCCCTGGTTATAAATTAACTTTCAATAGTGGGGAAAAAAGATGATGAAACCTATCTGATATCTACAAAAGATGTTTAATATCACGAATTGTTATCCACAATTTCTTTTTTTGGGGAGAGAGAATGAGTCGATGTAGGGAGTTAGTATGAGTACTAAATAAACCCAAAAGTTTGTTACACTGTACCTTCTGCCAAATTAAGTTTACAATCCTGAGGAAACTCTCAGGAAAAATTGTTACAGAATTTAAAAAATATTGTGTTGTTTACAAAAGGCTAAAATTTACCTGCCCAGAGTTTATTTAGTTTAGTTCAGTTCATTCTCAAGGCTTGTCTCTTAAACTTTCCCACAAAATAAAGACTAGAAATAGTTCATTTCCTCAAGAGTTGAGATCATCAAGGGCTTGGGATGTAACTCAGTCGTAGTATGTGCTTTACTTAATATGAATGAGGACCTGGGTTCAATCCCCAGCACCTCCAGTGCCACCCCACACCCCAAATCATCATCAGTGTTGAAGAGTTGGATACCACAAAGAGCTAATTAATTTATGATCACTGCTTTAAAGCAGAAAAGGTAACTGAAAAGGAAGCTTATCTTACTATAGGCTTTGAAAGCAACAGTTAGTATCATGGACTTTGAGTCCTTAGCTGTGTAAGGAAGTACCCAATTGCTTGAATGACTTATATTTTAGTGGGAAAGACTCGGGGTGGCTTTATCAAAGAACAAATAGATGACTTTGTCAGAAGTATTTATTAGATTGGACTTAAAAAGTGATTTTGGAAAAGTGACTTTTAGATCTATGTTACTGCAATTACTGATGGGTGTTTTACCTTTTCCCACCATATACATCTCTTTTTGATACTGTCTATTTACTTCTGGCTTTGTTGCTCATGTGCCATTTATGGTTAGGCAAATGCAAGCCCTACTGATAGCACTTCTTACCTTTTTCCTTTTTGTGTTAGAAAAGATAGAAGAGTAGTGGTTATGAACAAAAACTAGTGGGATTTTACAAGATAAATAGGTGAAGGCAGTAATGTAAAAATACAGTAGTATAAACAATGGAAAAAGTAGCAGCATTGAGTATTATAATAAGGATAAGTGTGTTTGAGCTGGGATGGAAATTAGGGGATATTCAGTATAGATGCAGTCATGTGAGTCAAATAATGTTGTTTGGGATCACCTGTGCATGTGGAATGATGTAATTTAGAAACTCAGAAGGCAATATTTGAATCTTGATACCAAAGATCACTCTATTTATCTAGCTCAATGAGGAGGACTAAGAATATAAAGAGTGAATGTGAACAGATTAGAGTTCAAGTTTTATTCTACTTCAATAGAATAAAAACATTCAGTTTAATGACAGAAAGAATTTAAATGTGGCCAATCATGAAGAGGGCGTGGTGTATGTAAGCATTTTATGAAAGGATTGGGAAAAACCAATCCTTCACTTCTCTTCTCTACAAGAGATGGACATAAGATCTGGATGGGAGTACTCACAAAGTACAGAGCTTTCTGCTACTTTTCCCCAAGATTAGATCTTGCAATTTTTGTCAAGTTTCAAGAAGGAACACGCCACATTTAAATTCTTAGCATTTAATGTGTACAGCTGGGCTATTGTTATTGGACTGTTTTGCTTTTAATGTTAGTGACAAGGTTTGTCAGGTGGTGTGCCAGCAAACCCACTATTCCCATATCCTGCTTCATTGCATCTTGAGTTTTAGAAACATATATGCCATGTTGTAGTATGGCTGTTGTACATTACACTGGTGTATATTTGTCGTTTCAAATGTGTCTCCTCAAAATCCTCAATAAGGAGGTGGTACTTAAAGAGATGCTATTAAGTCTTGTGACTTCTGTCCTCAAGAATGGATTAATGCGGTTATTGGGGGAGCAGGTTCCTTATACAAGGACTGATTTGTCAACCATTACTCTTTCCCACATTTGCCTTTCTGCCAAGGGATTATGCAGCAAAAAGCTCTCATTGGATGCCAACACGGTGGTCCTGGATTCCCCAGACTCCAAAACTGTGAGGAAGTAAATTTTTTTTTTAATACATTACTGTTATTGCAACATAATTTTGGCATTTAAGCAAAGTATAACTTCCAGACACATAGAGCATGTTCTTCAACTAATTTTTTAAAAACTAGGAAAACATAATATAATACTTTTAAAATGCTACTATACAATAAAACAAAATGTTTTGCTTAGGGCTTAATAAAATAAAGATGGAGTTGTATTAATGTACTGAAAATGATTATTTCAGCGTGTTAAGTAAAAGGACTCTCCTGACAGTCAGTCCATTAACTCCATAGTAGCATTACTCTCTAATCACCTGTTAATTTTATACATTTTATACATTGTTGTATACAGTATATTCTTAAGGATATTACTAGCTCTTTAATGATTGGAAGTTTTTGTATTACATGTAAAAATGGCCATATTTGTGACATTCTCAAGCAAGTATGTAATGAAATGATGCAATTAAATATTTCACCAAAATGGAGAAAATGAACAACTGGATACTCCAAATGTAGAAATATTTTATAACTGGATGCAGTTATTTGTTGTCATAGCAGTATTTATTAAATTCAGTTAAAATTTTTACAAGGATGTTCATGATGACTTTTTAAAAGTGAGAATAAAAAAGCAAATCACAAAACAATATAATTCAAATTTGTAAAAAAAAAAGCACATAGGATTGCATATGAAATACGCCTTCGTAAAGTACCTGAACTACTAACATGGTTGTATCTGAGAATACTTGTAGGGAGTAAGGAAAGGAGGTGGTAGTCTCCTTTTATAGAATGCGGTATCATTTTTTAGAGCAACATATTATGCTTTAATAAAAACAAATGACTTTAGTTAAAAAGCAATTTTTGCTGCTAGAAACTACAATAGCAGTTATCTTTAGGGGAGGTGGTGTATGCAAGTACAAGGGAGGCTTTGAGGAATTAATAACTTTTAAAGTTTTTTTTATCAATAGAGTAAAAATGGCTATACTACCAAAAGCAATCTACATGTTTAATGCAATTCCCATCAAAATCTCAATTACATTCATCACAGAGATTGAAAATCTACCCTAAAGTTCATTTGGAAACACAAGAGACCGCGAATAGCCAAGGCAATACCCAGCAAAAAAAGCAATGCTGGAGGCATCACAATACCTGACTTCAAACTATATTACAAAGCAACAGCAATAAAAACAGCCTGGTACTGGCACAAAAACAGACAGGAAGACCAGTGGAACAGAATAGAGGACCCGGATATGAATCTACACAACTATGCCCAACTTCTTTTTGACAAAGGCACTAAAAATATATGATGGAGAAAAGACAGTCTCTTCAACAAATGTTGTTGGGAAAAGTGGTATTCGTCTGTAAAAAACTGAAACTAGATCCAGGTTTATCACTCTGTACTAGTATCAACTTAAAATGGATCAAGGACCTTAATATCAGACCCGAAACTCTGAAATTGGTACAGGAAAGAGCAGGAAACACTCTGGAAGTAATAGGTATAGGCAAGGACTTCCTCAATAGAACCCCAGCAGCTCAGCAACTGAGAGAAAGTATGGACAAATGGGACTTCATAAAACTAAAAAGCTTCTGCACAACAAAAGAAATGGTCTCTAAACTGAAGAGACTACTCACAGAGTGGGAAAAAATATTTGCCAGCTATACATCAGACAAAGGACAGGTAACCAGAATATACAGGGAACTTAAGAAACTAAACTCTCCCCAAATCAATGAACCAATAAAGAAATGGGCAACTGAACCAAACAGAACTTTCTCAAAAGAGTAACTTCAAATGGCCAAAAAACACATGAAAAAATGCTCACCATCTCTAGCCATAAAGGAAATGCAAATCAAAACCACACTAAGATTCCACCTCACCCCTGTTAGAATAGCCATCATCAAAACCACCACTAACAGGTGTTGGCGAGGATGTGGTGAAAAAGGAACCCTCAAACACTGCTGGTGGGAATGCAAGCTAGTGCAACCACTCTGGAAAAATATTGTGAGGCTTCTTAAAAATCTAAACATAGATCTGTCATATGATCCAGCAATCCCACTCCTAGGGATATACCCAAAGGAATGTGACACAGGTTACTCCAGAGGCACCTGCACACCCATGTTATTGCAGCGCTATTCACAATAGCCAAGTTATGGAAACAGCCAAGATGCCCCACTACTGATGAATGGATTAAGAAAATGTGGTACTTATACACAAAAAATTGGAATTTTACTCAGTCATGAGGAAGAATGAAATCTTATCATTTGTAAGCAAATGGATGGAACTGGAGAACATCATCCTGAGTGAGGTTAGCCAAGTTTAGAAGACCAAAAATCGTATGTTCTCCCTCATATGCGGACTTTAGATCTAGGGCAAACACAGCAATGTGTTTGGATTTGGGTCATATGATAAGGGGAGTGCACACACAGGAGGTATGGAGATAGGTAAGAAACCCAAAACATGAAAGTATTTGATGTCCCCACTGCAGAGGAACTAATACAGAAACCTTAAAGCGACAGAGGTCAATATGGGAAGGGGATTAGGAAGTGGTGAAAAGGTCAGTTAGAGATGAATCAACTTGGGATGTAACACATTTGTACATGAAAGCAATGCTAGGAATCTCTCTGTATAGCTATCCTTAACTCAACTAGCAAAAACACTTTGTCTTTCTTATTATTGCTTATGTTTTCTCTTCAACAAAATGAGAGATAAGGGCAGAACAGGTTCTGCCTGGAAGCGAGGCAGAGTTGGGGGTAGAGAGAGGGGGCAGGGGGTTGGGGGGAGAAATGGCCCAAACAATGTATGCACATGTGAATAAATGAATAAAAAATTTTTTTATTACTTTACATTAATTGTATAAAGGGGTTTCACTGAGATACTTCTATACATGCATATAATGTATTTTTCATCCTGTTACCCTTCCTTATCATCCCTTAAACAATTTTAATGGGTTTATCTATATTCATACATGTTTATGAAGTATTTTACCCTTTTGTCTCCCCCAGTTCCTCCTGCTGATTCTTAGCCCAAATAGTCTTTGTTTTTCACTACTGTCACTTTTTTTCTTTTAAGATCTATATTCTGCATGAGAAAGAACAGGTGATATTTGTCTTTCTCAGTCTGGCTTATTTCACTTAACATGAGATGATTTCCAGTTCCACCCATTTTCCTGCAAGTGACATAATTTCATTCTTTATGGATGAATACTCCATTATACGTATGTATAAAAACACACTGTTTTGTAGTGACTCATCGAATAGTACTCTTTTTCTAGTTTAAATGCATATACTTTCTCTTTATTCACATATTAAACACTTTTCCCATATTCATTATGATTATTTACCCTAGTTGCTCCTTAACATGGTTGAAATACAAAATAGTTACTAATTTTTACAAAGGGAAAATCTCTTAATAAAAATGGCATCTAAGAAAATCACTCACACCTTATGGTGTCAGGTGGACCATGAGGAATGTGACTTACAATTTTGCCATCCACCAGTATCTGGCAAAAGATTTCTTTTCAAGTATACAATTATCTAAAATAGTTTGACAAAAGGATTAAAATAGAAGAGTTAATTATGGGGTTTATGACATCCTGAATATGGAATCTGCTCTGTCAGAGTTGGAACTGTGAAGATTATTGTATCTCATACTTTCTCAATTAGATTTTAAAGAGAAAATATAACAAACTAAAAGGCTTACAATGTCTCAATTAGTTGCTATATGGCTGTTTGCTTCGCTGTGAAGGTTCCTGTGGTACACAAAATTAAGTACATTTAACCAAATATTTGTTGCATTCAGTACAAAAACAGGCCAAACAAGGCAGCTCCATATAATTCCTATGGCAGCAGGAATGTTAAAGCATTCAGATTTGGTTCTGGCATCATATATCTCAATCTATCCCAAACACAAACCTACCCAACTCATACTTTATATATAATGGGTATGTAACGGGTGGTAATGAGACAGGAAAATCAACACTTTAAAAATCTTCATGTTTAATATATCAACTAGCAAGGAACAATATTAGTATTTTATTCACAATGAATATTAAAAAAGATTTGCAACAACTTTATGGGCACGTATTTCTACATTTGTACATCAAAGTATTTTTGGAAAGTCACATGTATGAGTAAAACAATGTATCAAAACACAATAGAACATCAAATATATCTTGGGCTATATTTTTATCACTTATAAAAATTCTCCTAATTTTGAAAACAGTAAGTGTAATTTAACTCACTAATATTTTCTAAAATGTCCTAATCAACGTGTATCCTGGTAAAACTGACACCATGCTGACTTAGGGATTTTAAAAGGTAATATTTCAGAAATTTAAAACACAAACTTTTTGTTGAAATTCTACATTTATTTAAAATACAAAAGAAGAAAACAAAGAGTTTCAGTTTTTGTTTGGGGAAGATACTTGGGCAAACAGCTTCTTTCAAAGATTTTAAATACATTTCTGAAAAGATACTGACAAACTTTTAAAAGCAGATTTGATCATTTTTTTTCCTTAATTGTGAATTGACTTATCTTAGATTTTCTTTTGAAATGTTTCTTCCAAATTTTCTAACCATGCTTGAATTCATTTTAGAGATGTTTCTTTTACGCCCTAAAGAAGAAACAATGATGCAAAAATACAGTGAAGTGGTATTATTCAAAGAGTTTATCATTCATAAACTTAAAATATAACAAAAGGAACATTTGCTCTTGAAATTCATGGTTGTAAATTAAAATGATTTAAATAACAATAAAGAAACATTAATACCTTGGGTTTAAAAGTTGTTTATCAAATTCATTTGTCCATTTTAGCAAACTGATGTTTTAGTATACACACAGTATCAAGGGAAATCACTGAGTAAACTAGTGTATTAACTTTCCTTTCTTCCCACCGATGAAAGACTACTTCTATAATGCTCCCTCTTTTTCTCATGTAATTATTTTTTTTTGTTGTTCTTTGGATTAATTCCCCAGGGCTTTTAAACTTTCATGTTTTTGGGACAGTATTTCCTTTTTTTTTTGTTTTTGTTTTCTAGTTCTTTATTTTTTTATTAGTATTATTTTATTATTCATATGTGCATACAAGGCTTGGGTCATTTCTCTCCCCTGCCCCCACCCCCTCCCTTACCACCCAGTCTGCCCCCTCCCTCTCCCCCCCACCTCCTCCATACCCAGCAGAAACTATTTTGCCCTTATTTCTAATTTTGTTGTAGAGAGAGTATAAGCAACAATAGGAAGGAACAAGGGTTTTTGCTGGTTGAGATAAGGATAGCTATACAGGGCTAATACACACTCCATAGTGCCTTTTCTTTTTGTCTCCACCCCTCACTGTGTTCTATCTATCCATTCCCATTTGTCTGATTCTTCATCAGCCTTTGCAATGATCCCGTACTCAACAAAGTGTGGTTAGATAGGGTGCCATTGACATTGCTTGAGATTAGTCTAATTGTTCATGCATTTTTTTTTTTGGTACTGTTACCAAAAAAAATTTAGTTTTTTTAGTTTTTAGTTTCAGAGGCACATATTTTCTTGACATAATATTTTGTTTCTCTACTTTCTTTTCTAGTAGTTTCTGATTTACATTTGGATATTTTTATTTATATACTCTAATATACATTAAAATATTAGTAGCTCTGTTCCACTATTCTCAACAATCTGTAATTTAATCTCTAACCTAGTATTAATTTTTTTCTCCCTCTTTGGCAAGAGCTTCTTTCTTCATTTGGGGATATTTTTACTCACAACTCCTTGATTATGTGGTACTTGATGCATTTTAAGGTATTCTTAGATAGCAAGTAGACTAGAAAGATAAAATTTCTATGATTTGAGTTTTTATGTTTATAATTTTTTTATAGAATTAAGATTTCTTGAAAAATTTTCCCAGGAGTCAAATAGGGGAAGTGCACATCTATACCAGTTAGAGATGCATATTGTTAATCATTACTAACCACAGCACAACAAGTCAAGTGATCACAGTAAATTTTACATTTTAGTACCTTATTGTCTGATTTTTAAATTTGCTTTATAAAAGTCTTTCCCATTGAACAAAACATAAACAACTGCCACTGGCACTCAGCAATACAGTTTGGTAAAGTTATTGAGTTGTGTTACTCCAATAAAAAGCATTGAAAGAAAAAAAGTAAGTTTCCATGTCATTACAGAAACTTCTAAGTTCCTTCAGAGAAGGAACCAAAGTGGTTTGGTCATACACAAGGTGGATGCTTAGTATATAAATATTTTTTGAATGAAGTCAAAGGAACTGTAGTGTCAGAGAGACAGAGGCCTAGACATCATGGTCTAGAAACTAGTTGGCATGATATACTTCTAGTTCAACCGATGGGCTTTTGTTACCATGGACCCATGTCATTCTCTTATGTGGGCGAGAGAAAACTGTCACCTTTATTAGCATCATTTTCAACTTGTCAATGGGAGCTGCAATATGATTGTACCTAGGTACAAACTGGCGCCCATGTAGTAATTACACAAGTGAGTCCAAGGCCAAAACTATTAAAAATAATAGGTCAAAAGAAAAATTTCAGGTAGGTATAGTTTATAATACATTTTGCTACTTATTTCAATTGTTAGCTAAATTATTTGCCAATTCTTCTACAATGTGAGGCAGTCTAGATAACCAAAAGGGTATAGAACATAAAGTTAGAAGATCTGGTTCTGAGTTCTAGCTCTCTCTCACACATAGTAACTGTGTGATCTTGTCTAAGGGCTTTACGTCTGTGTCTTAAGTTTCTTTATCTGTAATATGGATAATCACACTTGTTCTACCACATAGTGAAGGTATTAGCACAACATAAAAGGAGATTTTTATGAAGACATTATGGAAAATACTATATATACATTAGATAATCATGACATTAATATCAAATTAAGAGTTCAGACATACCTGCTGTTGGTCTGTTTTCTTGTAAGAGCTTATCACTTGAATTATCATGTCGAATGCGTTTGGCAAATCCATGATTTTCTTCATCAATTACTGGCATATTTGATGTGGAACTTGAGAGGAAAAGTTTTTATTTTAGTTAAAGAATTAAAAAATCTCTAAATTCTAATTTATATTCTACATACAACTGTGATAAAACATCAAATAGATAAATAATAAACAGTGAAATCCCATAGAAATAATTGGAGGCACTAAAAACATTTTTGGCCTGCAGAGAAATCTCCCTCCCCTTACCCACTGGGGTTTTAACTCAGGGTCTTACCAGTTGATTCACATCCTTAGTTCTTTTTGCTTTAGTTTGTTTTTCAGGTAGGGTCTTGTGTAAGTTTTGTGCCTGGGGCCTGCCTTGATCATGATCTTCCTGCCTCTGTCTCCTGTACAGCTGGAATTAAAGATGTATTCCACCATGCCCAGCCTGTCTTTTGAGATGGGGGGGGGTCTCACTTTTTTTTTTTTTTTTTTGAATGGGCTATCCAAAAACTGCAGTCCTCCCAACTCCACCTCTGAGTAGCTGGGATTCAGGGGTGTATCACCACAGAAGCCCACAAAGAAATCTAGTTGTGTGTGATTTAGATAAGGTATATTTAATTTGCATATTATGACTATAGATGTATGTAACAATTCTGTAGCTGACTGTTTTTCCAGGGTTTCTGCTCAAATGTGAGTACTGCTATTCAAAGTGTAGAGACAAGTAGCACAATATTTAGAAGGGGTGAAAAACTAAGTTCTTGTTACCAAATGAAGCAAGAACTTTAATCAGGGAATGTAAATAAGTGGTATTGTCCAGAAGCCTATTTTTTAAAAAAACATAGTAACAGACTTTTACTAAAGACTGTAATAGACTATTACAATTATTAAATCTGCAAAGAATGACCTATTTTCATCTGTTCTATCTTCAAAAATTTAATCAATTTTACATTGGTAATGGGTCAAATTCTAACTCAATTTGAGCTGACATTATTAAACACCTGTTCAAATCTTCTATTATAGGATGTGTGTGTGTGTGTGTGTGTGTGTGTGTGTGTGTGTGGCACAATCTCTGTCTTGAAAACTTATACAGCAGAGATATGGAAAAAATAAGACAGATACTTGACATGATATAAGACAATGGGAAAAAAACCCCAAAAAACCAGTGCTATAGGTTTTCAGACTTGAAGGAGCTTTGGGTTTTGTGGATGTGGCAAGTTTGATCTGGGTTTTGAAAAACAGCAATTGTTCCTAGTCCTAATGAGGACTGAATTTTAACAAACAGGTTTGAGGGATGAGTACAAGATGAATACCCTTCCTCCATACTGATTCAAAGAAGCTAATTTTGGAGAATTCTGGGGTAATAAAGACACTACATACTATTTTACAAACTGATGCCAACTTGACTGTCAGCTATATTAACAACTGGTAGCTTCTCTTTAATGGCAACAATTTGTTTTTTTGGTAAGCTGAATCATGTGGTGAACTGGTGTGGGTGTAAATTTATGGAACAAAGACATGGATTAGCTGTATGCTCAGTGCAAACAGTCAGAAATGCTAATTTACCATGATACCAAAGAAAAATAGCCAAGTTTTTGAATGCAGAAAAAAATAACTCAATGGATATACCTGGATTTTTCTAAGAGTCCCATGAGAGAAAAGATTATAGTATTCATAATGGTAATTGTACTTACTGTGTTAAAAAATGCAAACAGTATCTAATCACAATGTTTACAAAGACGTATGTGTTATACAAGTGAACAAATTCAAGTACAGAAATTTTTCATTCCTAAATTGTGCTGAATAAAATTGCTGTATGATTCTGTTTTGAATATTAAGTATATTAAAGATCAAGGTCATTGGTTATTTTGGCAAAAACTTTTTTCCTGATAATTTATGTTAAAGTTGTCTTTATTACTTTATCGTATGATTCTTTTCTTTGGTTAGTTCCAGGACCTTATTTTTTACTCATAGCATGCTCTTATTTGAAATAAATTTGAATAAAAATACTTGATTACAACTCATATTTCTAGGAGTCAAGTAAAACAAGTTGCATATTTATAAGTAAATCAAATACAACCCAAAAAAACAGGCCACAGATGAAACGTTTACCATTTAGAAATTAGATCATAAAAATCAAACACCTTAAAATTGACATAAGTGTAAATTCAAATTATGCTAAAGAGAATATTGAGAAATATGAAGACCTCTAATTGAATGGTTCTATTTAATAAATATACTTCATGCTCTTCCAGTTGAAATAATTTCTAGTTGGAATTATTAGATATCTTTTAAAACAAACAAAAAATATACAGCAAGTACAAGATCAGTTGTAGGTGCTAGAAAGATTATGGAGCAAACAAAAACAATCAACCAAATAAACACAAAATAAATAAAACCCCCAAACTCTATTACAATTTGTAAATAAAAGCTGACATATAACACATTGTATTTATATATTTGTCAGGCTAATTCATCTAGTCAAAGTGATCTGCTCCAGTGATATTAAATACATTGTGAAAATTAAAATTGGCTGGGTGTCGGTGGCTCATACCTGTAATCCTAGCTACTCAGGAGGCAGAGATCAGGAGGATTGTGTTTTGAGGCCAGCTTGGGCAAATAGTCCATGAGACCCTATCTTGAAAAAAAATAAAACCTACCACAAAAAGGGCTGGTGGAGTGGCTCAGGGTACTTGAGGCCCTGAGTTCAAGCCTCGAGTACCACAAAATAAATAAATAAATAAATAAATAAATAAATAAAATCTTCATTTAAGTAGTAAGATAAAATTTAGGTTAGTAGATTTTGGAATACCCAGTGATTTTGGAAGCTAGTACAATTTTCAGAAAATTATTATTATTGTAAGACAGATAAATATACCTAGAGATGTCTTTATTTTTAAAAAATCATATTAGAACATATACACGCTTAAATATGTATATAAAGCTACTAGGTGGAAAATACCAGAGTTTGTTACTCTCAAGCTCATGTAGCTTTAATTGGGGGAAAAGGAAGATAAAACAAAAGTAATTATGTACATTTCTAGCATTAATCTCTTTTAACCTTAGTTAATGGCAGGATCTAATTATTGGTACTAGAAGGAATGTAATAGAGTAATTAATAGGCTTTGAAAAACCAAGTTACTTTCTTTACATGTCCCCTAATATTATCTCACAATATTAGTTGCTCATCTGGTAATCTTATAACTCACCTAAAACTACTCCAAGTATATAATTCACATACCTAGACATTTCTGAAAAATAATGTGTTTGATAATGACCATGTCTATATTTTAAGATTATTCTTAGCTATAAACATTTGCCAGTGTAGTAAGACAACAGCACTTGCTACGAGTAGAGAACTAGAGAACTGAACATTAATTAATGGAAAGAATGACAAAATTGATAATACAAATTAGTGATAAAATGATGAACAGATGATAGTGGTTAGCAAGGCTCACTCATGAAAAGCTAGACTAATTGAATTCAAATTTGTGCCTTAGCAAAATGTAGTTGTCCCTCCTTATTCACCAGGTATTGTTCCAAGACCACCAGTAGATGCATGAAATCATGGATACTACCAAACCCAATATATGCTATGATTTTTCTGATACAAATCTACAATAAACTTTCACTTTTACTTTAATTGCTAGCATTCTTACTCTTTTGATTCTGAGAACTTAGGCAAAATAAGGATTACTTGAACAAGCACTGTGTTACTGTGAGAGCTGCCCTGAACACAAGATGGCTACGACATGGCTAAAGTCTGAGTACTGTATACAGAGAGGACATGGTGGATAAAGGGGTGATTAATGTAGTCAGATATAAAGGGACAGCACAAAATTTTATCATCTTGCTTAAAATAGTGTGAAATTTAACTTATAAGTTGTTGATTCTGGAATTTAATATATTCAAACCTCAGTTGACTGCAGGTAACTGAAACCACTGAAAATGAAACTGTGGGTAAGAAGATACTATTGAACAAATTTTGAAGTGTCATGGACAGTTAGGGGTATTCAAGAAAAATCAATTCATGAATGTAAAACTTATACATTCTAAGGCTGTCTGTTTTAAAGGGACACGGGGAATCTTAAATTCATCTGTGAGAAGATATTCCATGAAGCATGAATAAGTATGCTATTTATAAATTTGTTTCCATTGTAGAAAATAAGGAGATTTAAAAAGAGTTAAGGTTAGGTCTTATATTTTTCTTCCCATAATAATGTGGCTAAGAAAAAGGGGCAGAGCAAGTCAGACCCATTTTGTATTTATTCAGAATACACTGTCGCTGCATTCAATTTGTAGGATATAAAGAATGTTAGATGAATTTCATGTGATGTAACTCAGCATACCTTTGGCTTTTACTGTTTCATTACCATGTACTCAGGCATGCTTCTTTTTGTACTAATCCTGCTTTTGGCTTGCAGCACTTATCAAATCTATGACTTAATGTAAAATTAATGTCTTTTGTCAGTTTTAGAAAATGATTAGCCATCATTCTCATGTCCTCAAATACAGTCTGTTTTTCTTATTTCTTTCCAGTTTTCTTCTCAGATTCAAAATATATGTATTTCAAACTTCTGAAATATATCTCTTCTCGCTTCCACTGTTTCTGTATTTTCCATCTTTCTAATTTTAGCATCACTTTGGATATTTTTCTACTTACTCACCTTTTGACTCACTAGTACTCTCTTTTGCTGTGACTGATCTGCTAAATTAATTTCTTAATTTCAGTAAATGATGCCTTTTCAATCTAGAATATCCATTTGATTCATTTTAAGAAAATCCACGGTGGGGGTGAGAAGAGAGAAAGAAAATCCACTTTTATGGTGTTTTTTTTTTAAATTCTAAAAAAAAAAAAAAAACTTACCTACTTTGTTGAAATTAACCATGGTTGAAACCTTAAAGTTCTTATCTGCTAATCTCAATCTCTACATTATTTATGAATCATTGGTTTTTAAAAAATTTTTTCCTTTCTCTTGATTTCTAGTCATTTGGCTGTGTCTCTTGATATTCTCATTAATTTTTATTAAATGCTAAACAATATGTGAAAAACTATCCATGGATATTCATCCATAGATATTAAATTTTCCTTTGGCCAGAGGCAGAGTAGAGTTAGATCACTTTGATCCAAGAAAGGGTAGAGATGGTAGTTGGTGTACAATCCTTTTCAGGCTTTTAAGAACTGGTTTATTTTTAGTTCATCCTACTCCTAGACTATAGCCCTTTGAGGATTTCAAATAAAAACCTGTGCCTCTTAACAGGCCCTCTTTTTCCTTATGGTCCCTGAACTCCAATTTTTATGTTCCAGCTCCATAAGAGTGTCAAAATTCTGCTTAATAATTTTGTTTTTTTAGCAGCTACCTTCACTTGGTTTCTTGGCTTCTTATTCCAGTTGAGAAGTTGGCAAACTTTGAGGGCAAAAGCTGCTCTAGCTCAATGACACTGCTGGTAACTCTAAACCTCCATTTTTTGTTTGGTCCCTATGCCATATGCCATGAATTTATAAGTACTAAATGACAAAAAGAGGCAGAGAAAGTTTGCTCACCATAGCATGTCTGCCCTTTCTCTGGGATCTTAGACCCTCAAGTCCTGTTTGCTTTAGTTGTTCTTCAGGTCCTCAATCAGCTGTTAGTTATATTTTATTCAGCTTTTACAATTATAATTATTCTTGGTGAGTGACTTTGTTTTATACAAGCTATACTGTCAGAGTCAGAAACAGCATACTCTCCAGTTCATAATATTCTAGTCATATATCAAAATCTATTAAAATAAAATAATTCTAGTATGAAAGAAATTCAGTAATGTTTGAAAGGACAAATAATCAAATGAGTAAAAAATTGTCACCAGAAGGAAAGTTAAAATTAGGTGACATTTTGAAAGCAAGAAGACTTTTCAAAATTTATTTCTAATAATCTAAAAGATTGAATACTTTAAATATCAAGTGAAATAGTTAGGTTTCATCAAAGTCTCCCTTTGATAACATAAACTCAGTGCCTCATTCAGAGCAACTTACCAAAAATATGGTTAAATATGAGTTAACAGACTAATCATAAGAAATAAAATAGTTGTAGGAAACAAAAGTAAAGATGATTTTATGCAGAGATTGAGACAGTTTATGTTTGATCATACCTTGCTAATTTCCGTTTCCTTTTGGCAGCAGTAGTCATGGCCATGTAGGATGGTATGCTGGATACAGGCATAGAATGCTTACTTGATAATGAAGAAGGGTCATGCCTGTATTAAATTGTAAAAAATTAGAAAACCATTTGGTATTGATATATAAGAATATATATATATTCCCTTTGGGCTGGAGACATATATCAAATGAGAGAGTGTCTGTCTTGCAATGTAAAGCCCTGAGTTCAAATACCAGTACAAACAAATAAACAAATTTCCTCACTTGCCCTGAGGATTTCTTTTCTTTTTATAAACACCACCGGTAGATACTGTTAAGACATTTTTATGTTCCCCATTGCAAAGAAGGCATTTTTCTTCCCATAATTAGATTGGGTGTGATTATGTAAATAAATGTTCGCTTAAATGATGTGCATCAACCATACCTTAGATGTATGACTATTTCAGAGAAAGGAGAAGTTTGGTAAACTTAATAGAAGCTTATGGAATCTGCTTTAGTTGATTCATAATCAGATAGATAATTAAGATTTAGTATAAATAAAACACCTTTATAATTAAGATAGTACACTTGAACTATGAAATAAATCTCCAAAATACCAAAATAAGAAAAAGAAAGCTAATAGTTTGAGGGCTATGTACAAACAACAAAAAGAAGAAATGGCAAATACTATTTTCTTGTACCTTTGTGAAATGGTTTTGTTGTTTGGTAGTGATACCTCTTCAGGGTATTTACTCTTCAAGTTCCTGTTGTCTTCACATATAGTAAATGTACAGTTCAAATCCTCTCTTCTACAGTCTGATCTTCTGTTAAGAGGGACATCTACTTCACACATTTTTTGAGAATTATCATTATTTATATTTGAGCTTATGGTCTCAAAACTTGCAGTATGTGATAATGGTCTCAGTAAGGCCACTGGAGATGGATTTCGAAATGTTTTTCTACAGTCTTCTGGAGTATACACAATAGGTTGCAGTTCTTTGGTGAGAGAATCATTGAGCTGCATATTTTCAGACAGTGTAGACTTCTGAGTATGTTTTGCTCTTAAGGGAGAAGGCATTAGTTTTCGCCGAGTTCTTTTTTGCGGAGGAATTTTAAGCAGATTAGATTCACTTGAAGATGTGCCTGTTCAGTAAAATTAAAAAGATTAATAATGTTGGATAAATAGTTTTGCAATAATTTCATTAGTTGAAAAAAATCACTAAGAATAAAGCACTTTTCTGCCAATTGATAAAAAAATCTTAAAAATAAGTTGAAAAGGAAGAAATCATGGTTAATTACTAAGCTTTAAAATCAAGTTAATAAACTCATTATGAAGAGATTCTATAATAGAAAATTATTTACAGGTAAAGCTATCTTGAGATATTGAGTACTCATGAAGTTAAATTTCAACAAATTCCAAAAGCAATTTCCTGTTTTCATGTTTGACTTGGGTTTAAGATAACATGCTATTTAACATTTGTAAGTACAGTGATTAATACTTGTTCTACTGTAATGTATTACCAGTTTCTATTACTAATTAAATGGTAGTATAGTCTAAATTAACAGGAATGGCAGTAACCAATAAAACCCCAGGTTAATGAAAGAATTGCATCTGTTATGATATCAGATATGTAAGTAATCAGGCATGCTAAAGTTGGTTGGTTTGCATCCTTTATTGTACATACCTCACAGACTTGCAAAAATGAGACTTAATAGTGAAGATAAATGGATGTAATTTGAAGAGTTCAGAGTATTTCAACTCCACCACTCTGCAAAAGCATACCTTCCAAATGTTAAGGGAGCATCAAGTTTGATGATCTTTTCTCAGATTTAGCCTTCTACTTCTGCAGCTTTTCAAAATTATATCCTACTACTTCTCTAACATCTGTGTTGCTCTCTTTCTCCATTCAGTAATTGTAAATTTTTTAAGGAGCAGGACTTTGCCTTTTAACCCACATTTTCCCTTATTTCTAATTATCTTTTTACTACTACTATCTCAGTTATCTGGAGCTCAAATGATTACATTTTTTTTCAAACCTTGTCTTCTTCCCTTGCATTTGCCACCTGCTATGAATTCTACTTTTCTTATACTTACAGATAAAACATAATTCTGATTTTATCATTCTTTTGATTAAAGTCCTTTAGTAATCTTTTACAGAAACAAAACACCCAGAGATCTTTACTAGGTCCTTTGACCAAATTTAAGAAACAAATTGTTTTGTTAGAACTTAAGTATGAATTCCCAAAATACTAGAAATGCTTAAATATTTAAGAACACAGACATCTCTCAAATGCCTTTTACTAATGCTCAAAGTAACGAATTGACTATACATATAACAATAACTTCATCAATTCCAGTGTGCTTAGTGCTTATCTTACATTTGGTAAATTATTTTTTTGTAGTCTGTCTACTTCATTCTGGTAAACTTCATGGTGCCTGACATAAAATGCCTTGGCTTAGAATATACTGCCCAAGTGGGAGGAAAACCTATATGTTATTCCTGGTCATGCTTTTTAATCATGATATAAAATTCTCAGTTGATGTTGGATTCGCTTTAACTATATAATACTGAGCAAAATAATGCTGAAAACAGAACAAGTGATACTTATTTCAATAAAGCAATTCAAAATTTAAGTGAAGTTAAAAAACACACAAATAAAAATCACAATAGTATACTTGTTATCCTTATGTTAGTTGACAATAGGCTCTGCTATGGTTAGGTTGGCAATTACCCTCTAGGAAATGCAATTTACAAACAGGAAGAAAAATATGATCCCTGTTCTACTAAGGAATTTTACTTTTCTGAGAACTAGATAAATGAGATCTAGATCTTAAAATAATTTTCCACTCCCTTTAACATGACATTTGTCAAATTTTCCATTACCAGATATTTTTATACTAATGCTGCAGTGTAAAGACAGTTACTTTTCTCCACTGTGCAGCTACCACCAATTTGGTGGCTATTAATAGCTGGAAGATTAACTCCTTTTCCCATGAGAGGCACAGGGGGATAGAAGATAGAAAACTACATCGAGGATAGAGAACTGAATTGGGAGTCAGGAGACTTGAATTCTATTTCTGGTTTCACCAGCAACTCACTGAGTGACCTTGGGTAATTCACGTAAGCAGTGTGGGCATTAATACTCCCAAGAAAAGAAGGGGACACTATCTTTTGTGGACAGGGAATTTTCTAGGATTAGATGACAAAAACATGTGTGGAAAGGCTCTAAACATATAAATATACCTCAAATGTTAGCACTGAGACTTTCACAGGGAAGACGGTAATCTACTTCCTAATAGTCCATCAATAACTAATTCACAGTTACCTCTAGTACATTTCAAACAATGTCACCCTTTCAGTTAATCAGATATCTAGTTTATCAAGGCTAATCAAGTGTTACTTGAAAATGAAAGTTTTATAACAATATTCAAAAGCTTAGAACAAAATGGAACATGAAATCTCAGATAAGGATTATCCAGAATAACTGTACATATGTAGAGGGAATAATCTCTGGAGTGGCAACTTGACAAATTCTTATGATGGTGGATTGCTCTTTCACTACTGCAAGTAAAAAGCATGAAAATGGGAGCCTTCCCACAAGACACTGAAAAACATTCACCTGTCTTCTGAGATACAATCTAAACAATAAGCATACAAAATCAAACTTTGTATGATCAGATTAACAAATTACCAGGGAAATTAATAGTAATGTCATGATAATTTATCATTGGCTATAATTTTGTCTTCCTACACAATAATCTATAGGAGAAACAGTGAGATGTAGTAGTTAGTGTGCATTCACATGCTTATTGTTTTATTTGGCTTTGAAGGAGATGCTATAGACATACGGCATGTACAAAATACAAATCTTTTCAACCTCTCAAATATTAAACTGAGATAAAATAATAACATAAAAAAAACATAAGATAGATGGTCAATCTAGGATTACCTCGGGCTGATTAGTTGCTAAGAAAGACTTAGCCTGAGCTAAACCAAGATTTCAACACAAACAAAAATTAAATAGCCCACTGTAACTATAAATATGAAAAGATAGTGACCCTACTTATTAATGAAAATCAAAAACACAACAAATGCCTGAATTTCACTTTGAATATGATTAATAATATAAAAATATAACAAATATTATTTTTAAACCTAAATTAGATATTTGGTATAGTAACGCTAGAGTATTTAGTTAGGGGTAGTGAAGAGTTTATAGGCTGCTAGAACTATTCAATATGCTAGGGCTATGTCTATAAAAGAGATTTGCTGTACTTTTCCATTAGAGGAAAATGGTGTACAGTAAATTTCCAGAAGAGCAGGCTTGGGATATTACACAGGTTTCCCTGATTTGGCTTGAGAAATACTATTTACCAAGATCCCATAACTTGTGGAATATATTGTAGGAGTTATAAAGAAGGACCTTGGAGGCAGATTATAATCTCATTAGAAAGGCCCCATACAATGAGCATGAAATCACGTAGTTGCAGAGTGTCAGAACAAGGAACACTAATAGATAATAGTACTTAATAAAATACCCTTGCAGTGTGGGTTCTACACAAAAAGGGATATGAAATTAAAAATGTATTGTTATAAACTGGGCTGAAAAAGTTGGCAACCATTTAGGAAGACAAGTCTTTATTTAAGGAACATACACTTGAGTATAGGAGGTAAGGTAGTAATATACCTTATGACTTCTGGATAATTTTGCTGTTTTTCTATTGTCTTTTTTGGGACTTTTAAGTCTCCAACATATTGAGGTGTATTACAATTCTCTTGACCCAAGACAATTATGGCCCACGGGATATAAGGGAATGTAACCTGTTGAAACTCATCCCCAAATAGTAATAAGCATAATGTTAAGATATTTAAAAGAAAAAGTCACTACTACTATTTTTAATCCAGAACCAATGTTTGTGCTATTTACTAAAGGAAAAAAAAAGTTGCAGTCAGCTATGTTGTAAGAGCAACAATTTAACAGGATTACACCTTCACAAAAAGAATTCATCCATTTAGTAAGCTATGCTTCTACCAGGCAGGTATTGGAAATACAACATTAAAGAAGATAGTTATGAAATTAAATTTTTGAAAGGAGAAGGCATAACAAATGAGTGATAAAGACAATGAAATACAGAGTTGCAATAGAGTGATAAGAGATTGAAGGGAAGGCTTTAACTGTGATGGCCAGGGAAGAGCATTTTAAGGATGGGATATATGATCTTATACTTGAATAGCTAAGGAGCCAGCTTCATGAATAGGCAGAAGAAATAACAAGTCCAAACACCCAATGACAACAGTCCAATTTTTGAGTTTAAAGAAAAGAGAGGTTAGTGTGATTGAAGGGCAGTAAATTACAGGTAGAAAAGAAATGAAGATACAGACATCAAAATGGGCCAACTCAGGAGTTACAGATGACAGTTTGAACTTATTCTGAGTGTAAAAGGGTATCTGTAATAAGCATGGACATGCTATCTGATTGATAATTAAGAAAAAGATTGCTTTGCTTGCTGGGTGAGAATGGAGTTTTGAATGGGTAAGACAGGAAATAGGGAAATCAGAAACAGTCATGCAAGAATTAATGAGAACACGGGTGACAGTGGTCACAGCAGAGATGGAGAGTTGAGGCAAGGGTGTTAGAATCAAATATCAGATAAAATCATATGAGGAAATTTGTAATATATTTAATGGCATATACACGGGTCGTATGCTGTCTCTAGTAAGGAAAAAGACAAGGAGTTACATAAAATCATCTCTGTGGGGAACTGGTTTCAGGATGGCTTTTGAATACCAAAATATGCTCATGCTCAAGTCTCTTATATAAAATGGTGTGGCACTTGCATATAACCTCTGTATATCTTACCATATACTTTTTATCATCTCTAGATTATTTACAATAGCTAGCATGATACAGTTTCTATGTAAACAGTTATTCTGACATCTTCTTCCCCTATCTTTATTCATCAGGCTTAAGGTCTTAAGTAACTGTAGGACTGTTGGAATCTGATCCCTTCCCTGCCTTGTTTGGATGCTCATGGACTTGCGGTAGCAGAAACTCCTTGGGATTTGAAAATCTTTGGCTCCTATATAAGAGCCAACAGGAGAGTAAAATTTAAGTTGGTAGAATGTGTACCTTTTAAAAGCAGGTACTCTACTTTCTCTGCAAATTCATCTATTGATGTTACCAAACAACTAAAACAGATTTATCTTCTGCTCTAGACAGAGATATACTATCGTTTCAGATACAAAGACTAATTGCTTCCACACCCTAACATCTTGTTAATTATTGCATTCAGTTCTTTAAAAAAAGAAACCAATGCATGTTTAATGAAACTTGAAAATGCAGTCTTATAATAATGAATATGTTTTGATCAAAGATACACAGTATTAGTCTTTTCTAATATTGTGGAAGTTAAAAAGGCAAAGAAGAGTCAGGTGCTGGTGGCTCATGCCTGTAATCCTAGCTACTAAGGAGGCAGAGATCAAGAGGATCACGGTTTGATGCCAGCCCAGGCAAATAGTTTGTAAGACCTATCACAAAAAAGGGCTAGTGGAGTGGCTCAAGGTGTAGGCCCTGAGTTTGAGCCACAGTGCTGCAAAAAAAAAAAAAAAAAAAAAGTCACTGAAGAAAGAATTTCTCACTAGAGGAACCAGTTTCCTCTTGTGTTGTCTTTCTTGAAAACTATCCATAATACAAATAGACATATTAAAGTTAACAATGTAAAAGACAACCACCTCTACCCAAGATTGTAAGCCTCAATTCAGACTCCCTTTAAAATGACCACATGGCAAAAACAGGAGAAAATTCGCTCTCCTGTTAGTCAAGGGAGAATAATATCACCTGTACACCAAAGCATTAGAGGTATTCTGAAGCACGTTATACATCTAGACAGGAATAAAGGATTAAGGAGAGAAACTTGTAATAGTCCTTATCCTCCATCCTTTAGTGTTAACTAAAGACAGTGGGAGATGTCACAAAAGTCCCTTAAACTAGGAGTGGTACTAGGAGGTCCCAAGATACAGTCCTAGTCAGCTTAGTGCAGAAAGGAATAGTAAACAGAATGTGTGTCCACCTGTGGGGATTAATCCCAACATTGCTGGCCCTATCACATGTGGATGGATACTCCTGGGCAAAGAAACAAAAGTTTCTACCTGAGACTACCTGTAGCTCTGGTCCCTTTTGTGTATTTTCTGAGATACTGGATCTGTGAACAGTAACACATTTTTCTTTATTTTTTGATGGTTGTGGAGTTTGAATTTAGGGCCTTGCACTTGCACTCTACTACTTGAGCAACATCCCAGACCCTTTTTGTCTTAGTTATTTTTCAGATAGGGCCCAGTGCTGGCTTTGGACCACAAGCCACCTACTTACTTCCACATAGCCAAGACCATAAGCATGTTCATTATGCAGTTTGTTGAAGCCGAGATCTGGCTAACTTTTTCCCAGAACTGGCTTCAAACTATGGTCCTCCTTATTTCCGCCTCCACAGTAGCTAGGATTATGCACATGTGCCATCATACCTATGTCTTTTTTGAGATGGGCTGGTGGTGGTTTCACTATGTTGCCCAAGCTAGTCTCAAACTCATGGGCTCAAGTGATACTCCTGCCTTAGTATCCCAAGTAGCTGAGACTACAGAAGTGCATTTCCACATTTGGCTTTTCCTTCATAACTCCAAAAGCAAACACTTACTTATAATAAGCTCACTGAATCTATAAAAGGAAAACATAAAGGAATGGCAGAGCTGGCATACTAACATAGACCTTGTGATAAAACAAATGTTAAATTCTTCACTACACAATGTTGAGATCCTACCACAGAAAGAATTAAATCAATTAAGCAACAGATAAATAAAACACAGAATATCCACAATTGCACAATTACTTAAAACTATCTTTTATAGATGTGAGAAATGCTTGTTGAATGGGTAGTATATAAATTTTGCATTCAGAATCTCATGATCTACTTTTGACAAAAAAAGCAAAAAGTAAACAAAAACATATCATATACTAATAAACTCTATCTATAAGGAAAAACAGGTGTGTTGAAGGAAGGAAAGTTAAGGGAAACAAAGTAGAAATATGACACAATTCATCAGCATATTAGGTTATAGCTGAGAAAATTAGAGTGATTTTATTTTCTTTACACATTTAATCATTTTATATAATAAATATATATCATTTTTATAAAATCATAAATGATAAAAACACCTCCCCTCCAACAAACAGAAAACCACAACAAAACCCAGGAGCAATGTCCAAGGTGGAGTGGTAGAAAGCCAGTAAGAAACCAGCTTCTTTTTTTTTGGTGGTACTGGGGTTTGAACTTAGGGCCTCGTGCTTGCTAGGCAGGTGCTCTACCACATAAGTGACATTTCGAACCCTTATTGATTTATGTATTTTACAAATAGGGTCTCGCATTTATGCCTGGACTAGCCTGGACCTTGATCCTCATACTTAGGGTCTCGCATTTATGCCTGGACTAGCCTGGACCTTGATCCTCATACTTTCTTTTCTTGCCTAGGTAGGATGAAAGGCTCAACTTTTATTGGTTAAGATGGGGTTACACTACTGTTTTGCTCAGGCTGGTCTTGAACCATGATCTTTCCAATCTCCATCTCCTGAGATGCTAGAATTCTAGCATGAACACCAAACCCAGCTGAAACTAACTCTTTTAAGCCTCAGAAGATCTTAGTAACTGGAGGTATTGAGGTTGTCTCAAAGTATAGGATGGAAATAAAATAGAAGAACTGGTTGAAAGTCTATACTAAAGAAGTTGGATCCTTAGCTTCTCTTTACCCCATACCCATCACCTTCATTGTCAGGTGACTGTTCCTTTCTTACTCCTGCTGAAAGACACAAGGTTTCATTCTCTGTATAGGATATAGTCATGGGGTTCACATGCACAGCCAACACAAAGTTGATGAAGTAATTTTGTAACAGTGAATATATGCAGATGTTTTCTCCACTTCTCTAGCTGGGCTTAAATACCTCCTAAATGGGAAATCAAAGACTTCCTTTTAAGTGAACTATAAAAATGGAAAAGACCTAGATAACTGATAGTTGCAGGTTCCCCCAAATTTGCTAATTTTCTGAAAAATCACTATAAAGCACTTATTTGTTTAATGAATCCAATAAGTCTTTGCAACACTTATCCACTATAAAAAATCTGTGTGATGCTTTAACGGAGCTTGTGTAAAATTGAAAATGTTCATTTCAAGATAAAATGGTTAGTGTTCTATTAATTTATTCTTGCATTAAAGCTAGAGATTTCCACTTCAAAAAGATTAACAGGTAGTCCACAGACAAATTAAAAAAGGAAGTGAGACAAAAACACTACAAATACTATCAAGTTTTAGAAGCCTATAAAAAGACTTCTAAGTATTAACATTACTTTTAAAAGTAACTGTAAATGCAAGTATTGGATTTGTGATTAGATGGGGGAAGGAATACAAGTATTTTCATCATTAATAGTCCAGATTCTAAAACAATATATATAAATTATGAATTTATATTTTTCATATATAAACTATATATGAAAAATACCTTTGATAGATACACTGCATATACCTTTAGAGAAATAGCTAGGCAGGCATTCTACCACATGAGCTACTCCACCAGCCCTTTAAGAGAAATATCTAAAAAAGTATTGACTGGCTGTACTGCTCATTAAGCTACTTAAGTCTACCTGCAAACAAAATTTACTCAACTTCAATATTTGTATCTTTCAAATATTCCATATCTCCAAGAAGTCTATAAGACCCTAAAATGTTTTTAGGAGAAAGCAGAAAGAAGAGTTTTGTCATGTTTATCTTCTCCCAAAGTAGTTTTAAGAAATGTCAGCATATTTAAAAGGTGTTTTTAAATAATCTTTCATTATAAAATTTCCTAAAATAGACCCAAGAATTCAATGTTGCATGTATTAGCAACATTATATATATGTAATATGACACTACATACAATATTCAATAACATATATTTATATCACTTCTTACCTAATCCTGCTAAAATCATTAGCTAAATCAGAGAAGAACAAATAAGGTGGTGGTGTCAATGAGCTACATCTTCATTTCTCATAATCAGAAATTATAATATCTAATTATATATAAATTGAGAAATAGTAAAAATAATTGTTTTAGGTCTATTTTTCTAACAGTAGTTTTAAGAAAGGCCAGTATAGCTTTACTTTTAAGTGATTTTTTAAATTATAAGAAATATCCTTAAATGAGTATATTGTCAATGATAAACCACGTTTGAAAAATAACTTATACATACAATGTTTCTAAGTAGCAAAAAAAAATTAATGGCTTCAATAATAAAAACTTTATTCACCAACTTTAACTATCACATCTCTATACCATGGGACTTATAGTTCATTTATCTATATCTACTTTTTACTGAAGCTTCACTTTAAAAGGGTATTATTGATTAATTATAGACTAGCAGGAAAGTCACAGTGATAATCATCTTACCACTGAACAAGAATTTACCTTTTGATGACCTTAGTGTTCATTTAAACTTTCTTATACTATAGTTTGTTGCTTATAGTACGAAAAAAATACTCAAAAGTCATAATGTCAATAATATTTGTTGGCAGAGCTGAAGTGAATGTATTGTTTTCCAGTTTATTTTTCATTTACCAGGGAGAAGTCAGGTGAAGAAACCAAGTAACAAAAAGTAATAATATACATGATTAACATTATGAAGACTTAAATAAAATTTTCTTCACAGGTCCAAAATATATGAACTTTTCATACTTTGCTCTCCCCACCAAACCAGATACTACCTCTTAACTACTATTATTGAAAAAGAAATGTGGATTAAGCATGGATATGTTTATAACTTAAAACTGTATATAAAAACTAAAAGCCAGAATTTTCAGCACAAGAGAACAAACCCCTAGAGCTCTTAAAAATCATCCTGGATAAGAGAGTGAGAAAAAAAAAAAAAAAGAGTAAATGCACCATATTTGGCATACAATAGATCAGATTGTTTTTACTTTATAAAAAGCAAACTATATGTGTATGCTTGGAATAAAAGTCCAGTAAGCTATTAAAAGCAAATTAATATAAGTTCCTAGAAGGTATCTTATGGCTTGGTTTGGCCTTTTACAAATTAATACAAACATCAATTGCTAAAATAATAACAAGGTTTTATTGAAAACATTGTTTCTGGCTATCAATAAAGTTACAGTTTGTTGGGGAGAGGGAAAGTAAGGTGTGATAATTGCTCTAACAGTGGAATTGGGCGGGGGGGTGGGGGGGTGGGTGCAAAACAAGAGAATGCAAAGGAATGCAAGGAGCGATGAACCACTAAAGGAAAGGTTTCATAAAAGGTAGCATCTAAAGTAAACTTTTAATGCAGAGAAGGATTTAATATGTCAGAATATGGGATAGAAAGAGAGGAAGGAGCATTTTGAATCTAGGAAAAAGCTTGAAACTGCAGAGGCAAGAAAGCATATATAAGAGAAGGCTGAGATACTAGGTGCTGGATTGAAGTTACTCTGTAGTTTGACATTGTACTGGGAAAGCCTTTGAAGGCTCACCTAAAACCTCTGCATTTTGTTAGGAAGATATTTTGGTGGTAGAATGAAGGATAGACTGTAGAGAGGGGAGACAAGAAAAATGAAAAAAATTTAGATAATTATTCATTCTTTTTACAAATTTCCTCAAAATGTTTTATAAATAAGATGGTATCTATTGAAACTATTCCAGAAATGGGGGTAGAGGGGTGTGAAGAATAGTGGAGGGGGTGCATTCCAGTACCATATATTTGATATATTGCAAGAACTTTTATAAATGCCACAATGTAGCCCCACTCAGCACAATAAAAAAAAGAAATAACAAACATTCCTTTTTTTTCCTCTTTATTTAAAAAAAATTTGTAAGACACAAGCACTAACTGGCACTTCATGTGGTTTCTTTTGTAAGGGGGTTATATATTTATTATTTTAGCTTTGTGAAATATTTCACAGATTGTTTCTTTTTTTTTTTTTTTTCATTTTTCTTTTATTATTCATATGTGCATACAAGGCTTGGTTTATTTCTCCCCCCTGCCCCCACCCCCTCCCTTACCACCCACTCCACCCCCTCCCGCTCCCCCCCTCAATACCCAGCAGAAACTATTTTGCCCTTATCTCTAATTTTGTTGTAGAGAGAGTATAAGCAATAATAGGAAGGAACAAGGGGTTTTGCTGGTTGAGATAAGGATAGCTATACAGGGCATTGACTCACATTGATTTCCTGTGCGTGGGTGTTACCTTCTAGGTTAATTCTTTTTAATCTAACCTTTTCTCTAGTTCCTGGTCTCCTTTTCCTATTGGCCTCAGTTGCTTTAAGGTATCTGCTTTAGTTTCTCTGCATTAAGGGCAACAAATGCTAGCTAGTTTTTTAGGTGTCTTACCTATCCTCACCCCTCCCTTGTGTGCTCTCGCTTTTATCATGTGCTCATAGTCCAATCCCCTTGTTGTGTTTGCCCTTGATCTAATGTCCACATATGAGGGAGAACATACGATTTTTGGTCTTTTGAGCCACAGATTGTTTCTTTAAATAAAGAATGAGTTTAAGATCAGTAATAAGTTTAAAACCCTTCTTTTAAAAAATGGGCAGAACTTTTAGGGTCATCTTTTGATGTTCCATATCACATATTCTGAATGATTTTACCCAGTGGAACTAATTTATCAAAAGCTTAAGACTGCAAATGTTAAAAGATTTGCAGAATGCAGTATTTAGCAAACATGAGTCACAAGATGCAAAGTAGGGTTCATGTGAAAGGGAGACATTGATGAATGGGATTACATCTAATTGAAATTTGGTACAAAGTGATGGCAAGTATTCTTTGCTTGCACTCTTGTAATATGTATGTGATGAGGTATTTTGGGAAACTATACTAAATGAAAATTAGGTGGCAAAGTTCTAGAGTGAAATCAAGTACTAATACATGCATTTCAATAAACACCTCTAGGCTACAAATGATTGATGCAATTATTGTACTAATAATAAGTCTGGATTCTTTATAACAGCCTTGTGACTCATGAAATTAATAGTTGTAAATGATACAAGTGAATAAATTTTAGCTATTTAAAAGATATGTAACCTTAAACAGCCACCAAATTAACCAAACAAATATTTTCCAATGCATTATGACACCATTGTGCTTATTATAGCATTAGTACCAATACAGAAAATATCAGCTACACGCAAAATATTACAAAAAAGATAATGTAGTTTCCTATGTACTAAAGAATTATTTTAGTGCTCTAGATTAATCCAGGACTTTGAGTAATAAATCAACCATAATCTTTGGATATTTATCTCTGTGGAAAATAGCAAAAACCATGTTTTCTGCTCAGATTCACTTTGCCAGCATTTATACTTATTTAACAATGATAAAAAGGTACAGTGCAAAAAATCTTTAACTTGCAGCAATATTTACAGTTGCACATGAGTAATTAAACACTGTCTTATGTACATGGAGACTAAGAGACAAATAAACTGTATTTAGGACTATAAGCATGAAGTCTATTGTCTATTGGTAATGATAAGTAAGAAAAAATTTGGATGGTTTAGCGTATAAACATTTTTGCCACATTATGTTTACTATTAAAGAAGTGTACAAAGATTTCCTATTTTTTTTACTTGAAATTTCCTTGTATTTAAGCAATTTTAGGGGAAACCTAAACTTATATATGAACTCTATATTCTATTGGAGTATCTATATTCTCAAGAGACTGGTTTCTTCTAGTATCTTGTCTTTTATTGAGCTTTGAGATAAAACCAGTGACACAGGGTACAAAATTTTAAAAAAAGGAAAGGTTAGAGACAGAAATATTACTAACTGTGAGTTTCCAGATGGATAATGAGGAAATCTTGACTTTTCATTTAATGTCAGAAATCTTATCATTTCCATAAATAAACCTTGCCGTGAGCACCCCCATCTTGCACAGCACTTAGAGAGTGCTTTCTGTTTTCTGGACCCAAAATAGGTACATGTTTCATTCAACAGACATGTACTTTGAGGTAAAGATTTCAAGTCACATAAATATCTATCCCAAAAACAAATGTATTGATACTGGCAAAGTATTAAAACTAAAAAAAAAAATTAAAAAACTTAGTTTTTTACTGGCTAAGAAGTAGTAAGTTTATTAATATAAGCAAAAAATTAAAAATAGCCCACATAACCAATATAAAGTAACAAAGGATATTGTTAATAACAAATATTCAGAAAATATATGAAGAAAACAAACTATGCTGAAGAACATGTAAGAATATATGACAATGGAGACTAACTACAGTGAGAAAATCTGTTACTGGAAAAATGTGAAGGTAGAATTTATCAATTTTTAAAGAGATTTTATTTACTTAGAACTGAAAAAAATTATCCTAATGTTCATTTCTTAGGTATAGCAAAGAAAAATTTAAAAACAAAGAATAAAGAAGGGGAACTAACATTTCTACATAGAAAGTGTCTAAGTAAAAAGGATTAGCCCTACATAGGTAAAGACACACAGACACACACACAGACACACAGACACACACACACACACACACACACACGATAGGCTCCCTAAAAAGAATGTAAATTTAGTCTGTCATTTTTTATGCCAAAATAAAGTAGGAGAAACAGAAAGGGAAAAAATTTAAATTTATGGAGATACAAAGGCCTTTTGAGGAATTATTTCAAAGACATTGACAAAAAAAGTTTTAAAATTTCAGCATTAAAAAGAACACCTCAAAATATGGTAAGAGTAAATGATGGGCTGGGAGAGGTATGGCTCAAGTGGTAGCCTTGGGTTCAATCCATAGTATTGCTAAACAAAAAAACCCCAAAAAACAAAATGGAAAAAAAAAGAGTATAATTGTACCATGTATATTATAGGAAAGAGTTAATATCCCATTGGTGATCTCATCCAGTCCTATGGCTTTAAATATCATGTAAATGTTATTTAAATTTGTATTTTAGCATAGACTTCTCTCCTGAACTTCAGTTTCTTAACTGCCTACATGATGACTCCACTTGGTTGTATTGTAGAAAAAATTAACACTCCTTAAACTGAACTTCTAATTTTTTTCTACCTCTACTCTGTAAACCTGTACCACTTAAAATGTTCCCATCTCTTTTAAAGTAATTCCATTCTTTCACATGGCAAGCTCAAAAATCTTAAGAGATATCCTAGATCTTTCTTTCTCTCATATTTTAAGTCCAATTAAAAAAATATATTAGAATCTGACTACTTCTTGCTAACTCCACTGCTAGAAGGAAGCCTTGTTTGAGCCAGCCCCATCTTTACTTGGGTTACTTTAATAGTTCCCTAATGTTTCAACCCTTCTCAACTGCAATATATTCTCAACATAGAAGTCAGATGATCTTTCTAAATCGTGGTTGAGCTATACAATGTCTCTGCTCAGAACATGTCATAGCGCCCTGTAAAACACTAATTTAACTAGAATAGCCTTCAAGGCTCTATGTGATCTGCTGTCCTTCTCTTTATCTCTGAGATCTCATCTTTCCTTTTTTAACAGTTGCATGTCTCCCTTGCCATTCTTTGAATATGTGAAATTCCTGTGTTAAGAGATTTTGCACTGCTTATTTCCTCTACATGAAAAAGATTTTTTTCCCAGATATCCATTTGGTTAAATCAGTGAATTCCTTCAAGTTTTATCAGTGAGATGTACCCTGACCATGCTATTTAAAAATAGCAAACTTTCCTCCTATCTCTCACTCCTAAACTCCCTTGACTTCTTTTTCACATAGAATGTGCTGCCTTCTAAGATTCTGTTTGATTTACTTACAAGATTTGTTGTCTTGTCCATGAAGGTACAAGAATTTGCAATATATTCCTTGGCATCGGGTAAGCACCTGGCACATGGTATAAGGTCAGTATTGTTGAGTGAATGAGTAACTATTCTTATACTTAAGCTTTTGTAAATAAGCAACAATTTTCCCAATAGACAACTATACTGGAAAAATGTTGAAATAATGGCTAGGCAATTCACAGAAAAGAGACTCTTTAAGTGAAAAAATTCACATATGCTAGTAAATAGGGTACAAAGAATAGTATTAATAGCTGTTAAATTGTTAAAGAATTAAGAAATAAATAGCAAAAACAACAACAAAATACACACAAAAAAAACCATACACAAAGAAGAACCCCAGACTGAAAAAGATTTAGTAGATACACTAGTCAATTATAAAAAGTATGGACTTGCCTATAAGGATTAAAGGAGCTCATTCTTTAATACTGCTGGTGGGACTTAAAATTGGTATAATTATATAGGGGAGTGTAGTTAGTTGTCAATATTTATTATAAAATGAAATATGTACATGTATCTTGAGCCAGAAATTCAACTTCTAGAAAATGGTCAGACATAAACACCAGAGTACACACATTTGTTCCCTGCAATATTATTTGCAATAATAAAAATTTATCAAACAACCTAAATGCCCAATGATAGAGACTAAATTAATTATGGTTAATCTCATCAGACTTCTAAAAGCACTGTGTGTGTGTGTGTGTGCGCGTGCGCACACACGCACGAGCACTTTAAATCAAAATAATGCAGTTGATTTCAAAGCTCTTAAGGAACCTGAAAAAATTCAAATCACATAGCATTTAGTATTTTTGAAATTTAACAACAAAACCACTTGATACTGTCTGTTTATGAGTGTATGTGTATATGTGTGTGTATATATATACATATACATATATATATATATATATGGTAAACATCAGTGACACATGCATAAGTTTAAGACACATTTGATTCAAATTTTGCTTAACTTAAATCTTGTAAATTTTACCTTTAAAATTTGCCAAGACTAAAATTTATAGTATAAGTTTAGCAACAGGTATTATCTGGTTACTGTTTCATGTTCTTAGAAATGTAAACAAAGTATACCATTTGTGCTTTCTTCTATGACCTTCCATAGTCTATGACCAAGAACACTGTGTTTGTAAGTGGCCTTATGTACCTTCTGTTATTCTTCTCTGTTCATAAGCTACAGCACACATAATTCATGCATGGACAAGACATACTAAGCCAAGAGTTAATCTATGAAATAGTTTGAGTAGTAAAATTAGTAAGCCAAGAACAAAACATGCAAACTAAATCCACCTTCTGATATGTTTCCAAAAGAAAATACGTATTTATAAAATGCAACATAACTTTAAGTCTTTCCTTTTGAAAATATCGTGAAAAAGAATTAGGAGCCAAATAAATGTTTCTTTTATATTGTTGGCAAGTATATTATATGCAGTCATACTGTATGTGAAATATGTTTTTTAAAATAAGGAATAATGACCATCAAATAGCAGGTGGTCAGTATTTCGGTCTTGGTGTTAAAATACTATTTCCGCTCCAACATCTTGAATACATTATAAAGAAAGAACCAGGACTAGGCTCAAAAATATGAGAATCTGAAAATAATCTTGTAAGTTTTGCTTTCCAAAGATATCAATTAGGTCGGGTTTAATGACAATAATGCTTTATTAAAGAAAAAAATATAGATGGAAGGATGGAGGGAGGAAGAGGTAGAAGGCAGGGAGAGAGAGAGAAAAAGAGAGATTTTAAAAAGAATATATCCAACTTCCCTATCACTTTATAATAAAAAAATAGAGAACTTCTACCAGTAAAACAGATGTAGCTAATTTATACCAGTCTCATCTGAAGGTAACTAAAAAACTTGGACAAAATATTAAAAAGTCATCTGTTTGAACGCAATAAATTGTTAACAAAACTGTGAAGAACTACAGGTAAAAGGAGAAAGTTGGAGGTTTAAAATTTCTGAAATTATGGCTAATTTCCCCTTGAAGATATTTGTTGATGCCAGAACAAGTGAGAAGAAAGATCAGGGGCATTGGGAACATTGAAAAGGAAGGGGTGAAAGACACATTCGGGTTGCTAGATTTTCAGATATGATAAATAAAAAAAGCAGCATGAAACCAACAGTGTTATTGTATGCTGAACATCGAGCACAACACATTATAAAAAATAAGGAAACCTCCCAAAAAAACTCCAAACCTAAAAATATTTTAAAAATCACATTAACTCAAACAAGAACATAGAACAGAAGTAATAATCCCACTAGCAGTCTTAGAGTTACAAAGTTTAAAAGAACACGTTATTAGCAGTATTATTATTTTTTGGGGTTTAAGTAAAGATGAACACACAAAGTTTCATAAACACTATGTACAGCAGGTTGTGGTATCCTCTATCCCAAATTTTTGGAATCAGAACTGTTTCAGATATTTTTGGATTTTCAAATATTCACATAGACTTTATTGCCTGAACATCCCTAATCTGAAGATATAAAATGTTCCAAAATCCAAAACTTTTTTCGTATCATGTCAGCTCTCAAAACAATTTCAGGTTTTGAAGCATACTAGATTTCACATATTTGGATTAGGATGCTCATTTTTTATAGGAAAAAATTTGGAGACTGTAAGTACAGGATATATTTAAAAACAAAAAAACCCCAGCCTATCTGTCCTCTAACCCAGTTAGTAAGTCAGTTTTTCAGAATCCATTACGCATGCACAGGTTTATCTGTTAAATGCATGGTTCCAGCTGATGGCACTATTTTGGGAGGTTGTGGAAACTGTAGAAGGTGGGGTCTGTTTGGAGGAAGCAAGTCACTGGGGGTGGACCTTTGCAGGTTATACTCAGAATCCAGTGCCTTCTTCACTCTGTGCTTTCTGTTTAACAGGAAGTGCTCCTGCCACCATGATGTTCTGTTCAAATGCATGAGCCAAACAAACATAGATGGAAACCTTTGAAACTGTAAGTCAAAATAAATCCTGCCTCCCTTTAAATTGTTTTTCTCAGGTAGTTAGTAACAGCAAGGCAAAGTTTGACTAATACATACAGGTATATTCTTGGATTTATTTAACAAGAGGATGTTAAGTAAATCATGGTACATTTATTCTCTGGATTCTCAAACTTTAAAAAGAGTGAGATAATTTTTCATGCAAACATTCTGAAAATGTAACTAATAAAATTATATAAATGAAAAAAGTTGCAGCCCAATATATATGATGTGCTGTACCAATCATGTGAAATCTAACAAAAAGCTAGAATATCTAATAAAATGTGTTTGCATCTCACACACATAACATACACATAGACAAACACAGACAGAGCATGTGCAAAGGTAACCAAACTGCTAACATTAAATATCCTACAGGGAGGACCTAAGATTGAGGTTCTGAGGAGAGTCAAAAACAGTATTTTACTTTATGTTATACACTATCTGAATTTTTTAAACTAAGATTATATATTAATTTGTAATTAACATGTTATATGCACACTTTTCAGAGAAAATGAGAGCTAGCAAGGGACTTGCCAATAGAAAAATAGTACTTCTACATGTTAGTTGATCAAGAATGGATTATCATATATTATTGAATATAATATTACTAGTTATAAGCTTCAGTCTTTAATAGAGATTAAAATTTAAAGAAGGATGGGAAGTAAAATTGTTGCACCCAAAAAAATGGGTATAGCCAGATTTACTTGGAACATCAATGGACATTTCCTCTTAAATCCTGGGGAAATACTTGTTAATTAAAAAGACTTTGAAGCTAATTTCCTTGTTAATTCTTACCAAATAGCCAAGTCTTCAAAAAAAAAAATACCAAAAACAAAACAAACCAACCAACCAACCAAAAAACCCCTATTCTATAGCAGTATAAAGAATCTCTTTAGAAATAATGTTACTATTTACTTAAAACAAAAGCTGTACTTACAACTAATAGACTGAATTGGTCCAAGTTGTGGAAAGGTCATCAGAACTGAAATCCCTGGTATATCATTTTGGTTTGGCTGTTCAATACTTTGGTCAGCCCAAACCACCACTTTTTTTCTCTCTACCAAGTGTTCAATTTCTTTGAAATCAGACTCAAAAGCAGTATTCGACAGGCCAGCTTCTTTTAATGTGCAATTCTGTTTTCGTAGGACTGGAAGTAAAGTATTCAATACTCTATGAACAGAAGATGACAAGAAAGGAGAGATAAGTACTAAGTATGAAATATATTATTATAGTTCTTTTGCATAATACCCATAATATTATTATATCACTAATATCATTTCCTGTGTATTTCTTCTATTAGAATGTTATTTCAATCAAATATCTCAACACATGCTTAATCCATAAAGTACAGGGGGGAAAAAAGCTTGGTTGGGAACCATGAGACTAGACTATTCTTAGATAGTATACATATGCTTCTATATAACTTTGGAGAAGTCATAAACTAAAGTTTCTCTCCTATAAAGTAGGAGACAACTAAGGAGCCACTATACATAATAAAGACATTGTTCTGAGGACTAAATGAGTTAAATACATATAAAAGTTTTTTGTAAAACATAACTGGATTAACAAACCATAGATATTGCTATTGTTGTTACTAAACATGGGATTGAAATAAATCATTAACATACTATGTAAGACGATGTGGCTTTTAGAATGGGATTGAAAGTGGTTTAAAGAAGAGTTCTGGGTAAGGATATTAGGTATGAGGAATATATAAGATATTTAAGGCACTGGGTCTTGGCTCTGACTCAAAATCTCCCATATCATCAACAATCAACAGCAGCACTAAAGGCATCTTTTTATGTATTAGACCTGCATGTAAGCATTCATGGAATAAATGAAGTAGCAAAACAGTTGTAAATTTATATACTCAATCCATAGTTCCTAAGTTTTATATCAGGAAAGAAGTCAAACAATGTAAATAATCTTCAAATGATTCAGTGATTACCTAGGAGTCTATTTAGATTAGCAGTACCAACAATCTGTTGCTTTTTAGTTCTTGGTTGGAGTGGGTGGGAAGTACTCCATATGAGTCAAGTAGGTCACAAGTACAGTTGGCCCTCCATATCTATAGGTTTTATATCCATGGATTTAGCCCATGGTGGATTGAAGATATTAAAAACAAACCCCAAACCCCTCAAACTCCATAAAGTTCCAAAAATCAAAACCTGAATTTGCATATGACAAGCACTATACCAAATTCACACAAGTGAAGGGATGTGTAATGTATATACTCTGCTGCAGCCTCCCACCATTTCAGAGACCTTTAGTCTCTTTCTGCCATTCCTTATTTGAGCATCATTTACCTCATGTCTTCTTCATGGACTATGCAGTTAGATCTATAACAATTGCCATCTATACTGAAAATGGACAGACAAATGCTTTTCCTTGTCATTATTCTCAATACAATATAGCACAATAAGTACATAGAATAAGAAAGGAAGTGAACAATGCTCAAACAATGAGTGCCAAGAAGAGACTGAGGATCTGTAGAATGGTGAGTGGCAACAGCATGGCATACCTATATATCCTTATAGTTCTCGCCAATAGTACTGTGAAAAGTTAACATAGTGGCCTGAAACTACTAAGACATACTTGCTTTCCATTTTAAGAATGTCACTGTCATTTTCAGAACTGGTATGACAAGAATGGCTCACTGTATTCAAACTAGTTACAAATCAATGTGCATGTGCTGAATGTACCTGCTTTCCCTTTGAAAAGTCTGGAATTTTAGTATGCTAGGCAGAGAGTGCCTATAAGGTATGTTCCCAATAAAATCGCAATGCATTGAGTCTTTGAAGAACTCCCATGTATTGACACAATGTTTTGCTAAAATGAAGCCCACCCTATGTCTCCACTGGAACAAAATTCTTAAATTTTGTACTTGATCAGTTCCCTCCAGACTGTCAGATGCACATTTTCCCTTTTCTGTTTTTACTTTGTATCCTCTCATTAAAATATTATTACTTATCAACTATATGAGGTGTCTTTTTTTTTTTTTAACTTATCTCAGGGCCCATTTTAATCAGAGTAAGACAGTTGATATCAGAAGTGGTCCTTTAAAGTAGACCCTCAAATTGGATTTCTGGAATTGGAACACTTGTAGAACATATAAAAACAAGAACATATATGAGGTGTCTTATAAGTCCTAGTAAATCACTGAATCTAAAAGTAGTCTTAGGGACTCCTGCACAGGTACTACATTATGTTGGTATTACACTCTATTTTTATATATAAGAAAACCAAGGCTTAGCAAAGTTACATAATTTTATCAAGGTTATATTGTCAAAAGAAAAAAGATTTCAAGACTGATTGTAAAACTCATGCTTTTTCTATGCCACACTGCCTCTGTGATGTTCCCTCACCAATTTATTAAATCAGTGCATGAGGCAGAATCTTCCTATTTACAAAGCAAAGCTTATCTTAACTATATTAATCTATATGTCCAATACAGCAAATACAGCATAGCTAAACGAATGTTTCTTTGAATACTTTAGCTCTTGCATGTGGTTTGAGTTTGCAAATGACTAATGTTTATTCTATTAGAGACAGAAAGTACGGGGAGATTAGTTTGAGCTTCCCTGCACAGAAGGATACTCTCTGAAGTTTTTATTTTCTTTTTCTTCTTGTTATAAATAGCTTTTTTTTTGGTGGCACTGGGCCTGTGCTTCCTAGGTAGTAGCTTTTGATAAATTCACAGTACAGAAAATTAGTTACCAGAGATTTGAGAACACTAGTACAATGCAAGCAGATTTTAAGAGTGGCAGAAAGCCCTTAGAAAAATGAATTTCTCATTTTTATTGATCATGGAAGTGATGCCTAAGAAGTTAACTGATTTATCCAAGGTGACAAAAAAAGATTAAGTCATACTTTTTTTTTTTTTACTATCATGTTTTAAAAATTAAATGACTAACATGTTACTACTGAGCTAGTAGAGACAGCATAAAAGATCATTACATAAGAATCAGGATACCTGATGTTTAGTAGCTTTATTCTAATAAAAGCAAAAAATCATTCTGGAATTATAAATAATTAACAATTATGCACTTAAAAATTCAGTTGGTGTTAATAGCAACAGCTTTACTAGACAAGTACTTTTGGAATTTTTATTGTGTTACATGTATTAAGCAAAACCAGTAAGTTTTTAAAGAAAGGTGGTTTACAAACGTATAAAGTGCTGTAACAAATTAGTTGCAGGGAAAGAACCACATCCTTTATATTCTCTCAGTGTTCTCTTACTGCCACGTTTTCTGTTGCTGGCAGACAATGAATGTACCCATACCAGATAAAACTCAATTTCCTGGACTTCTATTCCTTGGGCACATTAGATATAGCCTTTTACAAATTTTAGAATACATTAATACGTGTACTTACGCCTCAGTCTGCTTGTACTGCTGTTCTTGAAGACAAGCTAGGTCCATCATATATCTAATCTGTGCTCTTAAATCTTTATTCTGGAGTTGTAGATGGTGACAGTGAAGATCTTTATTGAGTTCCTAAGGAAAATCATGCAAAATATGTCTTAGATTCTTTTTTAAGATATTAAGATAATATTTAAATACATTTAATAAAACTTGTTTTATACCAATATCAATAGCTTTCTTTTTTAGATATGAAATGTTTAGATAGCATTTGGAAAATGAAAGTTTTGTGTATAGTTTATAACTTACTAGTAAGATAAGGTTTCAAATTTTCTCAGAAACAACTGAATTTAGGAATTCAGAAGAAATTTTATTATGACAATAGCTTCTTAGTCTGTCTAAATTGTTTGTAATATTGTGAAAATACATTAATACGGTCAATTTTTGCTTAAATGTCACTTCCTGAAGGAGGCTTTTCCTGAGCATTATTTTCAAAGATTGATAGCCTCTATCCCTCAATACTGTCACTTTATTGGTTAGTAACGATTTCATCTATTAATAGTGTCTGTCTATACTAGAATGTAAGGTTTACCTTGGAAGGAACTATGGTCAAATTAGGTCAGTGGCAAAGCCATAGTGTACAGTGCTTGGAGTTGCTTGTTATACAATTCTCCCTCCTTCCCCTGCCCCCAAAAAAGCATGAAGTCTTTTGTACAAGTCCCATTTTCCTTTTTGGTGGTACTGGGAGTTGAATTTAATGTCTCCTACTTAATAGGAAGATGCTTTACCATTTGAGCCACTCTTTCAGCCCTTTTTGGGTTGGTTATTTTTGAGATAGGGTCTCTTTTATGTCTGGGATGTGCTTAGCTGCGATTTTCCTACTCATGCTTCCCCACTTAGCTTGGATTGACAGGTGTGCTCCACTGTACCCAGCCACTGGTGGAGATGGGGCCTTACAAACTTTTTGCCAGGGCTGGCCTTGATACATAATCCTCCTGATCTCTGCCTGCCAAGTAAGTAGGATTATAGGCCAGAGTCACCATGCCTAGTGAAGAAGTCTTCATCTGCATAGGTTCAGGTGTCCTTTAATCTGTCAGCTAATGGTACTCATCTTTCCTGAAGCCTACTAAACTTTAAGTACAGGAAATATCAGCTCAGAGGTCCAAGAGCATTTTCAGCATCTCTACTCAGGAAAATATCAGGTAGTATAATGAGAAAGTGATTTTATTTATTTTTTGTTTCGGGGTTATTTTGATAAGCCAAGCCTGTAATCCCATGAGCAAGAAAGCCATGCCTGGAAACCTCCTTCTAGAAAATACTGTGCTAATCTGTTTTAACTTTTCATTACTCCTTTCTAATTCACAGTTGAATACTGATTCTGTAACAGTTCTTGTTTTTCTTTTCATCTTTGTACTTCAAGAATATAGCATATATTTTAGGAAAAAAACCCCAAAACTCTTTATGGACCCAAGATGGTAAGCTTAGAGCACTGGCCTATGAGTCATTTGATTTTTAGGGACAGGCTTAACCTTGAAACAAACTGTCAACTTAAATCAAATATATGGCCTTTATGGAGATCAATTTACTTGACTAAAATTTAAGAGCTGGATCAGATGACCTGTATATTCCTTTCCAGATAGAAACTCATATAACAGTGTAAATGTGTTTGCCAAGAATGTTTTCTATCTCTTTTCCTTAAAAGACATCTTTCCTTCACAAACATCTTTGATAATTTATTTCCTTTATCTTTTTGGATCACTCTTCTTAATCAATAAGAAGTCTTGGGTAGTTTGTCATCTTTGGAAAAATAACCTTACAATTTGAATCTGTTCTTGTCTTAACACACTAATGACTGAGTCTGATTGGAAAAGCATAGCCAATTCTGAGAACTACAAGTGGGTTAGTAATGCCTGAAGTATATAGTATAATGACAGTATAAAACTTGGGAAGTATTAGGATAGAGAGTTTATACTAAGGAGAAGGCACTGAAGAAGGATATGGTCAGGGCTGCCATGGAACATGAGCAGAAGCAGAAAGAATATATGTAGCAGTCCAATAATGCAGGGTAGAAGTCAAAATTAGGGTAGTGGCAGCGAGGATTAGAGAAGTAGTTACAAAGTAGGTAATGCAGGAGGATATTGATAAAATAGCCCCAATTTCAAACTCAGCAGCACTGAGCTGTCCAGAGTTGTAGGACCTTAATAAAGTTATAGTTCAGTTTGTTTATGTAGGAAATACTGGCTTATAACCAGATAATTATTTCAACTGTGACACGACGTATAAAAAAATAGCTGAGGGTAGGATTTGAGTGGTGGGAATAGAAACAGTTTTAATTTTATCTTTTTTTAGAGTTAATATGATAAAATACATAAAAAACAGACAAAAATCAAATGTAGATTCATATTCAGGTATACAAACATTCTGCTTAAGAGAGATCAAGAAGACATATTGTTGGAAAAGATAGATATGACTATATTGAAAAACTTTAACTTTTTAAACACTACTACGTAGACAAAAAAAGCAGAAATTAAAAAAATATATATAGTTTTCAAAATTGGAGGCTTATAATAAATATGGGATAGCAAAGACAAAGTAGTAAATTTTTACCATTGACTTCTCTGTTTTTTTTAAGTTCTTAAGTACTTCTGTAGTTGGGGTTGAGCTATAAATTAGGATGTTGATTCCAGGTACAAGCATATTAACTTGTAATATAAGCACAATGTAAATTAAGTTATGCTCTTGGGAAGTGAAAGTAATCGTTTGAAAGCTACAAATACATGCTAAATTTTCTATTAATGTACTTAATGCCATTGAAATGTACACAAAATGGCTAAAATGGCAAATTTTGTTTTATACTACACACAAAAATTTTAAACTTTCATGAAGTTCTTGGCCAATAGATGCACTAAATAATCTATAAGAATATTATAACTGTAAGAAATAATATAAAGAAAACTAAAGAACCTTTGGTAGTTATTTTCAAATAAGGTCAAAATTTAACCAAAATACTTTTAATTTTAATACCTTAAAATGTGTTAATCTTTAGAATAACACTCTCCAAATAATCATATAAAAGGGGAAATAAACCAATAAATACTGTGACCATTCAATATCTGTTAGGTAGCCTAGAAAATCAAATTTTGTATATTGAATGAGAAACACTCATTTAGGCAGAGTTGGAAAACTTTTTATCCAGAACATTGTTTTAGTATACTTACAGGTAATAGGAGTTAGTGAAGTTTGTTACATTCTAAGATGAATCTTAGTTTTAGAAGAATTAGATCTAATATAGAATTACAGAAATCACCTTGCCTAAGCAGACAATCTCCATTACAGATCGTTAATGAAACAGTATCTTTTTTGGCTTACTACTTTTAAGTCATTATAGTCATATTAGGATGAATAAAGTACTTTATTTTCATTATAAGATAGATATTCTTAACACTGTATCAATAAAAGGGCTTTAGGAAACTTAAATGACTAGGCATGCCACCAACAAGATTATTCTAAAGACTCCTGTACCTATGGAGAACCATGTGACAATTCTAGCCAATAGACTTAGGAATGCCTAGAAAAGTCTTTGCTCTTCCTGTATAGACATCTTTCCTTACTGTTCAACCTCTTCTTCTGGTCTAGGTATAAACTTGAGACTAGAGATGACAAAGTAATATTAAAATCATGAACTGACAAGCATAACTGCAATATATTAGATATCCAAAGGCTTACTTTTAAGGGAGTAAAATGTAGCCAAAACTGGCTAAGGCATTAAAATAATACTATTTCTAATATTGTTGCAGAACAGTCATTAATCATCACTATACTTATAAAGTTTTGACATTATAACATGGAATATATTCAAACATACACACACACACACACGCATGCACAAATACACATGGTCCATGTAATTAGCAGTAACCACATTTAAAACTGTTTTTGCACAAAATATCAAGATTTAAAATAAACCTTACCTACATGATAAATCCTCAAGTAGGCTGAAAGAAAATTATTTTAAGAGCTACCACATAAAAGGATGAATTGCTTAAGAATAACAACATTTAAAGCAATTTTCTTGTCTGAAAATAAAGAAGGAAAATCTAGTAGGTAATTAGTGAGCAAAATGGTATATTCAGTTACAAACAGTAAAACTAGTCAATTAAATCTTAGAGAAATAGGGGAATATTTGTTTTATGAAAGGTATTTACACAATAAGAAGAAGTTTAAAGAGCTCAGTTTTACTGAATATGCAAACATATCTGTACCTTTGGAATATGACCATTTTCACCTAAGAGTCCGATTTCGTTTTCCACCCGATGAAGCCAATTAGTATTTTCATCAAATTGCTTCAGCTCCTCCTCCCTTTTTTTCTCCAGGTAGTATCGACGTGTCTTCAACATTGCAAGTCTATGATCTCGCTTGCAAGTGGCCTGCAACACAATTCATTTAATAGTATACTTGATTTTTGTGATATTTGATGTACATGATCATAGCAAAATAGTGTATTTTTGTCTAAGTATGTTAGTGTAGTCTATTAATTTAGGCTCTGCTTTTGTATTTAAAGCAACTTCCCCTTTGAAACCCCACAATACTAGTGCTTGTAGGAAAATAGGAAATTGAATTATGAGTTATTTTTATAACATTACATGTTAAGAGTTTATGGCTTTAAGAAATACAGTGGCCATATCAAAGACTATAATTTTTTTTTGTGTGTATGTGTGTGTGTATATGCTAAAATACATCCTTTCATTGTGCTGCATTTGTAAAGTTCATATAAGGTTTGATAAATTCCACAATTTCCTTACCCAAAGTCAAAATAAAAGCAAATGTATAACCTGTACTTCTCTTTTCTCCAGTTTGAAAGATATGAATAAATAAAGTGTTCTTTTGTTCTGGCTTTGCCTATAAGACTTTAAATTGGTTGATACAAATGATAGAAAAGAGAGCTTACATCAGAGTGCTTGTCATCTGATCTTGCCTATGTTTGGGTTCAGGTCCATTAATGGATACTATCACTATATTTGGTGTTTTATATTTGCACAAATTGAGAATGAAACTAGTCTTTTGGTTTGTCTCTTACCCAAAGGGTCTTGCACTCTATCACGGTAACTATGGGTCAGAACAGCTTGACCTCTGTGGGCAATTTGCCAAAATATATTGAATTCAATAATTTATCAGACATGATGGGTGTGTCTGAAACAATAAATCCCCACAGATTAGAAAAAGCACTTGCAGCTGGTATGGAAAGCAGAGAATGAAAAAATAAAGAGCAAGAATTAGACTTGAAATTGGTAGACGACTCCTTCAGTAATAAATTCAAACTTGCGAACTTTTTATAAAATATGTATTATTAACACTTGCAGGCATATAACAAAAACATCCATCAACACGAAGGATACTAAATGAAGGGCCAGGCAAAGGTAGCTGACAATAACTTATCACCAAATCCTAGATATCCATGTTTTACTTTACCTTCCCTAAATAGGAAATATAAGGGTCAGGGAGAAGCAGATTGCACCTCAGGCTAGACTCAAATGATCAAGGAAAAATGATAGATAGGCATTATCACTCTCATCAAGGTTCTTGAGTTTTTATTGTGATTTCCCAAATTAATTATATCCCAATCACTCTTTGTCTGGGTAAAACTTTAACAAAACAAAACAAACTGCTTAAACAAAGATGAAGACAGACAAAACAAATGTAACCGCTAAACTGGAGGAAAATGTGATAGACTCTTATAATGTTAAAGTTCTCCAAGTGTGGTCTATGCAGAAAAAGAAGTCTGCAATCTTTAAAGATGCCCGAGATCCTTTCACGGGGGTCATATGGTCAAAACTGTTTTCATAATAACATTAAGAATTATTAGCCACTTTAATTCTTATTCACCTATCACTGCATAGTAAAAGTTTTCCAGAGGAAAAATGATGTGTTATATTGCAACAGAGTAACAAAGAAGCAGATAGGAGGATACAGCTGATATGAATAGCCAGGTATAGACATTTTCAAAATTTTAAAATAAAACTACTCTTCTCACTACTTATTTTTATTTTTTTGTTTTAAAAAACATACTTAGCTATCTTTCATATTTTATGTTATCAAGTAAGGAGCTACTTGTAAACAAATGAACAAATATATTTTTGTAAATCTCATTTTTAATTCCTAATAGCAATATTGGTAGATGGAATCTACATAAACAAAAGGTCTTTGAAGTCCTAAGTAATTTTTAATGGTGGAAAGGGGTCCTGAAACATAAAGTTTAGAGACTGCAATAACAGAAAGAGGAGATGAGAAAATATGACCTATTTGATGTTCTTCTGCTATTGAGCAGTTGTGAAAAGTCAGGCAAGTCAATCTCAGTGGGTCTCAGTCACCTCATCTGAAAAATGCAGATGCATACATTGTCCCTGTTTGAATGTAGGCAGCTAAAATGAATTATTTTTATTTTAACATTTGCAAATGTTATGGGGATTCTAGAAACCAGGACAAGAAATGATATGTGGATGTGAATGCAGCACTATTTAATAGCAGAACGTAAATGAAAGCTCAAAAAGTTGTTGACTTTTTACATTTTATGTCCATCAAATGTATTTTCTGTGATGATACTCTATGGGGACATTTTCCATAGGTGTACGTACTCCCACTGAACCATTGTTAAGGAATATTAAATAAGTGTTGTTTGGGGATACATTCTTAAGTATACAAATTAGACCTTGACATAAAATGAAATGTTTCCCATTAAGGCTTGAAAATAGCTTTATATATTTCATCAATAAAATTCAGAACACCACAAAAATTCTGAGAGATAACATAGTTTTAAATTTTTAGATATGATTATTATTGCTGTGTGTAAAAGAACTGCTAATATGGTAAAATCATATATTTTTAAATTAAGAATAATTTTTACAAATTATCTTTATGTGGCCATAAAACTGCCCAGGAGATTTTTACCTCAATACTAATTTTAGCATTCATACTTCAGACCTATTTGTAGCTGAATCAATGTTATGAAATTCTGTCACTACTTCTGATAAACCTCTTTTGCAGACAGTCCAAAACTTATAAAATCCTTTGCTTTAGAAACCAATTTATTAAGACTATAGTTTGACACTTCTGTGTAAAAACAAAACAAAATAGAACTCAGTCTATTTTTCTTCCTATATTTCTCAATGGCTTAGCTATAGCCAATAGCTTAAATTCGTGTTTGTGTTTTGTTCTCACTGTGTAGCTCAGGTAGGCCTCAACTTATGAATCTCCTGCTTCTGCCTCCTGAGTGTTGGGATTACAGGTATGTGCAGCCACGCCTGATTAAAAGGCTTTTATCTCCATTGCTTACCTAGCTTTAAGCTCTGGACACGGTGGATCAAACCTGTAATTCCAGCTACTCGGAGGGCAGAAATAGGATGGATGTTTGAAGACTGCCCAGGCAAAAAGTTAGTGAGACTCCATGTCAAGGAATAAACTAGTGTGATGGTACATGCCTGCATTTCCAGTTAGGCAGGAAGTGTAAACAGAAGGATTGTAGTCCAAGAATGGACTTGAACAAAACACGAGATCCTATCCGAAATATAATTAAAGCAAAAAAAAGGGCTGGGGGCACGGCTCAAGTGGAAAAGCACCATGAATAGTTAAAAACTGGTAAGATGTAGGCTAAAATAAACCCAAAGCAAGAAATCATAAAAGGCAACTGGACTAAAAAGAGGTTAATAATAAATAATAAAAATTGAAACAAAAAATTAAAGAAACCAGTCAAACCACTACTTTGTCTTAATCTTTCTGGACATTACATTAAAAATTCATTGGAGGAATTAAGACAGAGTAAAATAACAATGATGTAAATTGGTTGGGATTAAATAGATTGAGCTTATTAACTGTACTAAATAATGTGTTCATATGTATTAAACGATGGCACTCAGATTCTAAGTTCTGGTAATACTACTCAGACTAATGACAAAGACTGTCTTTTTGCTACAAAAATATTCTAAATTCCTGGCAACAAATGCTTCCACGACGTGTGCCACTATCCTGTCTTCCCAATCACTTGTCAATAACTCCCAAAATAGTAAATGTCTTAACACCATGTGCCAACTCTATTCATAGTAGGTAGCTCTGGCTACTTTCAAGTTCCACAAGATGTGGCAAATTGATCAGTGAAATATGCTATGAGTGAATGAGCAGGTTTTTGAATATTTTTAATCCCAAACCAATTTACATCATTGTTATTTTACTCTGTCTTAATTCCTTCAATGAATTTTGGATGTAGGTGCCCAGAAAGATCAAGACAAAGTAGTGGTTTGACTGGTTTCTTTATTATTATCGTATCTAGAATATACTATTCTTATTTGTTTTTCTCTAATTGCTATTCTCATGCAAAGCCCAGCAAAAATGTTTTCTTTGAACCAGGAAGCCTTTCTTACTCACCCACCACAATGGGAAACCACTAGTTTCTCTTCTAATAGTAATAACATTTATAGTTCTTATAGTATTGCAATAGCAGTGACTAAGAATGCAGACATAGGCCAAACAGCTAGGGTTTAATATTGGTTCAGCCACATTAAATACGTTAAGTTAACTCTAGACAGTTTACTTTGTTCCTCATAAATGGGTGGTACTACTGTATCTAACTAATGGAGTTGTCATAAATTCTCAAAATTAATCTACAGAAAGGACTTAAAAATGTCTGGCATAGTTAATATTTAATATATTAATATTAACTGTCTTCATTGGGATACTACTATTTACAGACAATCATATAGTGCCTTGTCATTTTTATTGTTGAACTAGTATATAAATAACTGAATGACATATACAATCTCATATTTTTCTTTACTTCCATTGTGCCTAGCACAGGGCTTTGCATATAAATAAAATAATGTTCAATAAGAACTTTTAAAAATTGAGATATTAAGTCTGTATCAGCATCCCATGACTGCATGTCTTGCCTTTTGTTAGAAATAAAACCAGGTAACTGCACTTTCAAATTAATTGGCACCTATTTAGTGAATATTTATACAAAACTGAAAAGAAGAATAATTATTCTCAACAAAAATTACTTTATAATTTAAGATGTTAAATATAATATGGTACTATTTCAGAATCCCATTAACAACCATATGAAAGCGGTTCACAACAACAAACTGATATATTAATCCTATGAGATTTTTGGAAGTCATTGTTTTTATTAAAGAAGTCTCAAAGACATAAATTCAGGACTGGGGGAATAGCTGTGCAAAACCCTGGGTTCAATTTCTGGGGGGTTGGGGGAGAGGAGAAGGAAAGAAATTTGGTTTTTCTTTCATCTTAAAAAGATGTGAGGGACACTTTAAATGAATTTTGAGAAAACAAAATTAAAGAGGATCTTTCAGTTCAATCCCCAGTACTGCCAACCCCTCCGTCCCAAACTTTTATAGGGCACAATATATTAAAGTCGGTAAATTACTCCAATATTAATAATATAGCTCAAAAGCTGCTGATAAACTGGTATTGATGATATTAATGAATGCTTTATGATTACTTTTTAGTATATCACACTTTCTCCATTTCATAGGGAAGAGAAAGCTGAAATGCTAGGTGTTGTGGTTTTTTTTTTTTTTTTTTGTGGTATTGAGGTTGGAACTCTGGGCCTCACACTTGCAAGGCAGGCACTCTGTTGGTTGAGTTATTCTACCAGCCCTTTTTTGTGTTGGGTATTTTCAAGATAGGGGCTCATGAGCTATTTGCTTGGGACTGGCTCCAAACCCCAGTCCTCCTGATTTCTGCCTCCTGAGTAGCTAGGATTACAGAGGTGAGCTAGTGGCACCAGGGCTGAAATGCTAGTTTTTAAAAAGCACTTAAGGGGTCAGGGTGTAGCTCAGTGGCAGAGTATTTGCCTAGTATGCATAAGGCCCTGGGTTTGATCCTCAGAACCACAAAAACAAAAACCACCACAACAAAGCAAAAATCCAAAATCTAAATAAAATGTTTATTTTTCTGATTGTTTGTGATCTTATTGGTCTAGGTATGTATTTTATATTGCTTAGAACTAATTCTTCTTGAATATGTATCATTTTACTACTAGAAAATTCTCAGCCGTAATTTTTTTGTACCATGTCCTTTCATGGAGTATTCTGAAAATTAAATGAGTTAATGTTTGTAAAGTGCTAAACATTGCCTGGCATTATAAGTATAAAATGAGTTTTTAATTCTAGTTAACTACTCTTTAATTTCCGGAAGTTTCATTTGTTCTGGCCTGCCCATACATAGGTATTCTTTTTTTGTCTTCATTTTTAATCTTTTATTTTCCATTCTTACTTTTACAACTTTATTCATTTACTCATTTTCATAGTTTCTGTTAAATTGATTTAGTATTTAAAGTTTTGGGGGTACTGTCATATTTGCTAAGTCTGTTAACTCTTGCCTGTGGTGAATTATTTCATCATGTGTTTTTAAATTTTAGACTGTGAGTTCATTAATGGCTAAGAGTTGGGGGCTTGTTTCTCAAGGCTAATTTTGCATTTCTGCTTGCCAAGTTCCACAGAAGTATCACTTTTTTTTATATACCATTCTGTTTATTAATTTTTCAACTTTAGGGCTTTTCTAAATATAACATATAGGTCATGGATTGTTAAAATTCAGACTTCAATCACTAAAAAATAAAACCATACACCTATAATAACAGACTTTAAATAAAACTTTTTTCCCTTACTCTTGTCATCTTGTGTTGTTGGCATGATTCCCATCCCACCATGGATAATGGTTTTACCTCCAGTATGAAAGGTATAGAACTCTGCAGTTCCTAGTACTTGGTGGGAGTTCTTATTTCTAACTCATTGTCTCCCTTGGGTCTCTAAGTAGTAGTATAAAAGGCAGAGAAATGGGAGTAGTCTATGTGTGTGGAGGTGACAAAGCACTGCTATTATATATTCTTTTCTGAAAAAAGTTTCCGCTGGTGCAAGATGTAAGCTATTACCTGAATCTGGATAGGCTGTTTCCACCAATCTCCTTGAACATGTTTTAATTTCCTGTGAGGAGTTCCATAGACCCTCAGAAAAATAACAGTCATAACTGAGATTTTGCTTTTCTGGTTTCTTTATTGTTGCCAAAATTGAGAAATTTATTTCTGTATATATTACACATTTAAAATAATATTTGCTATATTTCCTTCAACACTTCCAAGTGTCTGTAGAGAATGACTGGGTAACTAACCTTGCCTATTAAATTCCTAGAATTAGAAGTCTGCAAGATTTTACACTTTCTAAAATCAATTATGAAATAAATACCTTTTCTACTTTGTCTTCAGAGCACATCATTTCTATTTGCTTATGGCACTGTTGCTGATAGAAAGATTTAAGTTCATTTTCTTTAAGTAACATTTCCAACTTTAGATATTCTTGTCTGATTTCTTCTCGATTCTGGAACAAGCAGGTCAGAATTTCCTGAAATCTATGAAAAGTAAAACATCACAATATTTCACTAATTTTGTGATAAATAATACAAATTTATGTAAATGAATTAACAAAATAATATATATGTATATCACTCACAAAATTATACCCAGTGATAAACAGCAAGTAGGTTTTTTCTATTACAAAAATGTTTAGAAAGGGATATTATCTTTATTTGTGCTACTTTGTTTCTCTTTCTTCTCCAAAGAAAATAATGTTATTGAAACATAGAGGTATCATAAGGTCTATGGTATTAGTAATTTACTACATCTCATCTACACTTATATCTATATATAGTCTAAATGCTTAGCAAAAATAAAATATTCAATGTTTGCACAAAAGGATTATAATCTGGATCTGTACTATGCCAATTCTGAAGGCCCCAATAGCATTGTGTTGTTTTCGTGTTGGCTTACTGTGAAGAAATAAGCAGTAGGAATCATAATCATATAGTATCTCCATAGCCCCCTAGGGAAAGCAAGAGAGTCAATTTTTAGCTTCTGAATTACAGTAAAAACTCACCATATGGTTAGGGACCCCTACAGCTTGGCTAAGGGTCAACTGATAATATCAGGATCTAAAACATCTAAGTTTACAATGTGTTGAACCTAGAAAAGAAGTTACAGTTTGCTTCCTCAAAAGGGTAATATAGATGTAAAGGGTCAAAGGTGGAGAGTTGATTCAGATCTCCAAATGCCCAAAGACTCCTATGAAAACTCCTGAAGGAACCAATCCTGTACCTTTTCAGGGTCATCAGAACATTGGACAAATAATATTTTAGTCCTATAAAAATGTATTTTTGCTTTTATGTCATAGATCAGCTTTGAGACATAGTACCAGTATATTCAGTCACATATAGGCAAAAACATCTAAGAAAAATTAACTGTGAAGCCTTTAAAATGAAATCAAGTATGTGCATTTAAAAATAAATGTTCTTTGGTCAGAATTTTAGATATATTTGTAAGGATTTGTGGTAAAAATACTGCCAATCTACGTCAGTAGTTCTTAATGAAACTCTATTGGGAATGAATATTAGCCACAATACATTGACTTGACTGCAGTTTTATCAAACTGATAAATATTTAATAGAAAATATGTATAGACACTGATTTCTTTGCATTATATTACAACAATGCTAATGCCAGTAAATGAATTGACAAGTTATCTTTAGGTTATACTCCAAGATAATTTCTTAGTTTTTTGTAACTTTTTACTCAAGGACAAAGTTATACTGTCAATTTTGTGTCTAGACATTTTACTGGCAGTGTTTACTGACTATCATGGAAGGAAAGGAATTAGCATCAAATGTTTTTAGAAAGTACCTACTAAAAAATATTGAAACTAGAACAAGTCCAAAGGGATTGACAGCTGACTATTTTCTAGTCATTGAGAACATTCAAGTTAACTAGAATTTGCATTAACAAGAATCAAGATAATAAGAATTTGCACAAATATTTTTAGGTGATATATATGGATTATGCCTTGCAATTTTCTTGGCACAATCACAAGTTTTATAACTACTGTTTATAAGGAATAATTGCATTTTCTTTTTATGATTTCCTCTTGAACATTATTTTTTCAAATAGCTTCAAGATAGCACATACAATGTATTTTTCCCATTATCTGTTTAAACTTCATAAATACGCTATTTAAATTTTAGGGAAAAGGTCACTTTGAAAATTCATGGCATTAAAAAGGTCCCATAAGTTCAAACCCCAGTCCCACCAAGAAAGTTCCATGTAACACTATGATTGATATAGAAGATGTTTGATGTGGGAGGCAGTAACTTTTGATGAAAAAGGACAAACGTTATGTATGGAATACATAATTTTCTAATTACCTTCTTTAAAAATACATTTATTTAGTGTGTTACTAAAAATAAAATCATAATTTAGGTTGATGATTAATAGGTTAAAATATAAAAAGTGCCCCAGTAAATGTTCACTTAGTAGCTCATCACCCTTCCTTGTGAATAATTTTATCAGAAAAGAAGGTTCAATGATTTAAAGTCATCAACGTCAAAAAAGTTTACTAATTTGTAACATTTTAATTGGCAAAGTAGACTTGGTTAAGTTGAATTGAGAAACCATATGGGAGCAATTGTTCCAACTTTGAGAAACTGATGATTAATTTTCAAGAGACCTGGATTACAAGAGGACTTCTGCCATACTTGATAACAAAGTAAAGTAGTAATAACTAATAATAACGTATCAGACTTAAAAGCTTTATTTGATGAGATTGAATGAGTAACAGGGAATCCTTTACCTATGTTATTTGTTAAGACTTTAAAAGTAGGAAATAATAAAAAATGTCTAATAAAATATAATGATAATTTAGTCTTGAAATGGGTTGCTAGGGGGATTAACAGAAAATAATTTAACATACTAGAGAGTCTCTAGCATAAGCAGAGCTAATGAATTTTAACAGTATATATATCAACTTTATGTTATATGAAAAACTGATTACTGTCACTGATAGAAGTAACTTTCTTCTTATGATGTTTTCAAGGTAGCATGGGAACACAAGGACTAAGACTTGAAAGATAAGAAAGTTCTTATTCCTGTCCATAGTAGAGAAACAATATCTCCCTTAACAGTACTTGAAAGGGTTGTTGTAGTAACTAGATGAAAGTACTATTCATCAACAATTCATCAAAACCTACAAAACAATACATAAAAATAAAATAGAAGTAGTCTAGGGAAAAAAAAGTTAACATAGTACTCAAGAAGACATTTTCCCTCAAGTAATTATGAGTTTTGCACATTAACCCTTTGGAACATTGGATCAAAAAATGTCAATCTTCAGAAGTTCTAAGAAGGCAGTGGGTCAATTTGGAAAATAACTGCTTTTATACCAACTTACATCACTGATAGATGTTTGTTCAAATAATTAATGACTTAAGTGGATTAGATTTACTTAGAATCAACAAAACAGAGGAAAGTAGATTTACATGTACGCTATTACAAATAATAATAATGGCAAAGAAGAAAAATATGAGCACTGCTAAAAACTACGTAAATGACATAATTGGTCTCACTGCCTTTGTCTTATACTTAAACCCTATAAAATAAAAACTAAAATGATCTGATTTCCAAAGTGTACAATATAAAGAGCACTCAGTGACCACCTGAATTCAGTTTAATATGTGCATACATATATGACATATAACAAATGACTAAAATATCTGACTAAATTTTAAAACAATAAATTGGTCAAAATAAGATCTTGCTATTTTTACCTTTCAATTTCTTTTTCCTGAGGGTTTGAAATCATTAACTTTGTCTTGTCATTTTTATTAGCAAGGGCTTTTTGTTCTTCATAGGCTTTTAGCTTTTCTTTTAACATTAAAATCTAGTAGAGAGAAAACACTAGTTAAAATACAAAACAAATTATTTGTCTTCATGATACATACAAGATCAGAGCAAATGTAGCTATGAAATATAACTCAATAAACCAGATTTCAAATGTAATAGAAATATATTACATTTCTGGACAATTAGTAATAAAGAATTCTGTAAGTCAACAACTGAGGGAGATTAGCATTAACAATGTGAATAGTAGACATACCTCTGCCTTCTGTTCATTACAGATCTTTACATACTGAGATATATGACTGTTGAGATTAAGAACATTGCTCTTCAACTGTTAAAAGAAAAAAAATCATGATTGTGAATTGTTATACATAGGAGCAAAATGGAATTACATCTCATTAATTCAGTTTCATCAGTTCTGAGTTTGTGACAATATGACCATGTGACAATCAGGATTAATTTTACTCATGTTTAAAATGTGTGAAAAGAGGGTATGCTGACCACATTAATAATATACTTGAAATTATGAAGAAATTGCTTTACTGAGAAAAGATACTTTTAAGCATTTATTCACAGTACAATAAAAATTGCTTATTTTCCTTTTATCTGATTTTTAAGAAATTCAGAACTTTATGTTCTACCCATTAATGAGATCAACTAGTTTTTACTAAGTTATTATGCTTCATCATTTTTATAATAGTATGGGCCTATGGGCATATATGGAGTAGTGAGAACATTAAACATCTAATTCCAAACACTTGATTTTAATGCTCTCACCATTTCTCACTTAACTGACTTAGAATTTACTACTTAAAACTCCTCTGAGCTTTGGCTTACACTACATTAAGTGGAGGTAAACATGCCTTTTGCAATGGGTTGAAGTAAGGATGGTATGAAAATTTTGTGTAAAAAAACCTTTGTACACTTATATAGAATGACCTTTTATAAAGGTATGACATTTCTCTCAGGACAAGAGCCTCATCTTTGGGAACTTAGAGTAGAAGAGGAGAGAGGAAGAAAAGAGTTATTATATCAGTGGTATCTTCTAACCTGAGATCTTATGATTTTAAACATACAACATGTTTTGACTTACCTTTTAAAAAATATCCCAAACCTTTTGGCAAAAATATCAACTTAACAAATTATATACATTATATTTCTTGAGCTATATAGAAATTGGCACACCAATATGACAAGTATAGAAATTAGCTATGCTATAAAGAGTTCTTTACATTATAAAGCTAGGTAGGTTTTATAGTTAGCTGGTGCTCAGCTAAAGCACAGCATCGTCTTTTGTGACAACAAATGTGTTAAGGTCTTGACTGATCACTCCAGGGTACGATACAAGTATCATATGCCATGATGGGAAAAAGGTTGAGAAGGAAGGCAGTAAAGCACTCAAGATTGATTAATATTATCCATTTTATACAGAATCAAGATGCATAAAGAGGAAGGTTTGACTGAGTCAGTGTTCAATTATTCAGGTAAGTAAAGACATTTCCAGTCCTTAGCTACCTACCTCCTTAATAGAAATACAACCCCAATTAATACTTTCACTGGGATTATAAAAATAATATGCACCCAATACTTTCACAGCAAAGGCAAAGTAAACACACTTACAGAAGATTTAATGTCTTTTGCTCTGTTAGCATACTTAAGAGTGTTATATGTGTCATCGTAGAATAAAGAGGAAGGACTAACGGCAGCTATCATTATAGTTTGACAGTTTCCTCCAAGAGAATCCTTTAACAAGCGAGTAAGCTTACTATTTCTGTAAGGAACATGCTGATTCTTTCTCTGAAAGAACAAAAAAAGAATTCTTATGTCATTTTCCACATTTAAATGCAAACTTGCTACTACTTCACTGTAAGAGTTTAAGCACTGCCTGACTATGCCCAGACTTATGATATAATTGGCGATTGAAATGATGGTAATATATCTTATACTACTACTTGGTGAATACATAAGACAAAAATCCTACTGAAAAATTGTATCTTCACATAAGAACAAGGTTCAGTTCATAACAAAACATAGTATCAATACTGGTTCATTAGTTGTGAATGATATACCATATTAATGTGAAAGGTTAACCATATGGCTGGGTGCAGGTGTGCAGCTATAATCCCAGTTACTCCAGAGACTGAGACAGGGGGATCATCAGTTTGAACCCATTCATTTTTAAAACAGAAATTCAAGTTAGGCATTGGTGGCTCACATCTGTAATCCTAGCTACTCAGGAGGCAGAGGTAAGGAAGATAGAGGTTCCAAGCCAACACAGGCAAATAGTTCGTGAGACCCTATCTTGAAAATACCAGGTGGAGTGGCTCAAGCTGTAGGCCCTGAGCTCAAGCCCTAGTACCACAAAAAAAAAAAAAAAAAAAAAAAAAATCAAATACAAAAGTAAACAAATGTATGTGCTATATAATTATATTAGCAGAACAATAAAAGTTCTGCATGCCACAGAGCTATTTCTCTCCTTAAATAATTATCTAATATGAATATTAAAAAATACAAAATTACAGATACTTTACATAAAACTGCAAGAGATTTCTGAGAACTTAATTTTTCAAGATTTCCTTTACTGACTTTAAAGTAACAAATTCTCCATGAAGTGTAACTTCTATATAAAAACAGATTTGTTATGCTACTTAAAACAACCTTACTTTATCAATGCATATTTTTCATTTTAAAGAAGAGGAAATTGAAACTAAGCAAAGTAAAATGAGTTGTCTCAGGTTGGAACTGATAAATAACAGAAGTAGAAATAAGTCACAGGTTCCCCAATTCTTAGTAATATGCTTTCACTACAGCAATCTTTCCCAAAAAGTATGGATTGTGTACTACTGATGCTACTTGAAATGATTTTACATGGACAAGACATGTATTATAAACTGGCTTATAAATGGCTCTATAGGTATTTTTCCTTAAAACTTGAATATTAATTATTAGTACATATGGCAAATATTTTGTATCTTGTCTGCTCACATGCTAAAGATTTTAACTGAATATGAAAAAAATCTTGCTTTTGCAATCTTCATGTGATTTCAGTAACTTGTCATCTAAAAAGCCTTCCAAATTGTTTTAATATACCATATTATAAATCAAATATAGCATTTTGAACAGTTTAGCAGTAATTTCCCTAAAGTTTCTGAGTCTGGTTATACTTAAATTATATTTTAGTTTACAAGTACCTTAGTTATCCAAAATGTTGTGTTCTATTAAGCACTTCTGGCATATAGCACATGTAAAATACTTTTAAATGTCCCAAGGCATTTAATAAACACCATCCTATAAGGTGATTATATCATATCACATTTAAAATCTTAAGTCTTTCCTTTCTTTAACAAAAATTAAGTCTTTAATATTTAATGCAATTTCATGATATATAAAACACTAACCAGGCATTTTTTTTTTTCTAAAATATGTTTGTATGTATCTATGCCAATTCATTCTTGTCCTGCAGTGATCACCGAATGGCCACTTTAAAAAGAACAACTTCAAAGCTGGAGACTGAAGCAGGAGGATGGAGAGTTTCAGACCATCATGGGGTACACAGTGAGATCCTTTCTCAAAACAATAAAACCCCCAACAACCAAAAAGAACACCAAGTACCATAATGAAAACTTTAGCCAGATGGTTTAAGTCAGCTTCTATGAGCCAATCTCCATCATCAATGTCCAATGACATTCAATTGTTAAGAGAGGCAAGAAAAACAACAACAAAAAGAATGCACAACTTTTATTTATTGATACTTTTTTTTGGTTTTTCAGAGTCTCATTTTGTAGCACAGACTGGCCTTGAACTCAAGATCCTCCTGCATGTGACTCCTAAGTGCTGGGATTATAGATGTTTTCCACCTTGCTGGCTCACAAAATATCAATTTTCAATCTGTTATTCATTACTTTTCCTTTTACTAATTCTGATTATGACACTGAAAGTAAAGAAGGCATCTTGAAAACAACCCAAACCAAACCAAATCATACAGCTTTATTCAAAAGTTCAGAGTTACTAAAAGTCTGTCTATATCTGAAAACTAATATAGTCTTGAAATTTGGTTTATAATAGACTTTCAAAATAAACTTACATTATAGTTTATCTTTCTAGAAAATATGCTTCAGCATTTAAAAATATTTATAAACATGAAGTATCTACCTTTGTATCTGCTAAGGCATTGATGACATTCCCGAGAGCTAAAAGTGATCTGTTAATATTTGTCCCTTCTACAAACCGGGTTCCTTTAGCACCGCTAGTGCTAGCACGCTCAGACCCTGCCAGGTCAATAAGCGACATCTTGGCAATACGGACATTTTGGTTGATGCTTGCAGTTTTGTCTTGTTGTCGCAAATAAATCTTAAGATATAGAATAGAGAAAAATGAGAATAAGATTTTAAAAAATTAAAAGGGAAATACTTTATTTTCAGAAGAGCATGAAATGAAAATTATTGTCACTTTAAAACCAACTGAACAAGGTATAATGACATTTAAGAATATTGGAATTATTAATGTAGAAAAAAGTACAAAAAAGCAAAGACTTCTTTACAAGTGTAGTCACAGTTTGATCTTAAATTTCCCAAAGGCCCACATGTTAAAGGCTTGTTCTCCACAATGGTGCTAACTGGAGGAGGTGAAAACGTTTAAGAGGGGTCTCAGTAGGGCCTGGTGGTCGATGCTGAGCAGGAGGATCACTTGAACCCAGGTATTTGAGACATGCCTGGTCAACACAGCAAGACCCTGTCATTCCTCCCTCACCCCCACTCCCCAAAAGCAGAAATGAGCTGAGGCTGAGTGGCAGGTCTCCTAGTTATTGGTGGCATGCCCATAGAGAAGAATAAGGCCCCAGCCCTTTCCTATTCCTTTCTATTTTCTCATTCAGGGCATTAGAGGAAAGATTTTTCCACATACCCTTTCATGTTGTGCTGACTTACTACAGGCCCAAACCTCCAAAACTGTGAGCCAAAACAAACCTTTTCATTTATAAGTTGATTATCTTAAGTATTTGTTGCAGCAACAGAGAGCTAACACAATGTTCCAGAGGGAAAATAACTCTTGACCTATTAAAAGTAAAAACTACTATCATCTGTATTCTGGTGCCCTTTGACCCAGAACATGGAATTATCAGAGATAATAGCGGGAAACACAAATAATGTAAAAATAATGTTCCCAAGGGAAAACAAAAGATAGTGGTCAGAATAGTCTAGGATTATCCATGCAGGAAAGCTGAATTTGAATGATCTAAACCGAAAAGCAAATTTATTTTAATTCCCCAAACCATTGTATATCCATATAACTAAGGGAGTATTATATATAAAAAAGGAAGTAGTAAATTATACCTGTTATTTGCAACTGCCTAGTAAGATATAATTTATTCAAATATTTTAAGCTGCTCTGTAGCAGTTTAACTGAAATAAAATAGGTGGTAAAAGAAATGGAAAAGGCAAGCTATTACTCCATCATAAAATCCATTTATTAAATTTTCTTTTAAAGCAAGATACAAAACATTCAGGGAAATCTTGGTGTCACAAATATTTCTCTTAAGACTATTGATAATCGAAAAGTTAGTGATGAGAACAGAGAAGACCAATTAAAGTTTGTTGTCTGGAGACTATCTGAATGGCTTGATTGCCTGAAATATGAAAGCTTTCAACTAAAACAATTTCTTTCTTATAAAATGAATTTCATATTGCATAATGCAGAATGAAGTTTTATATAATAACTTGGAGATAAAACAAGACTAGAAACTATAAGCAATAAGAAACTAACTTCTATCATTACCATTTTATGAAATCCCATATCAATATTTTTGTAAAATCATATAGGTCAGAAAGCTAGTATTTTTGATTTACATCATCTCAATTTTAAATATTCTTGGTGGTAAAAAAAGTTGCAAAGTAAAGGAAATACTGAAAAATTTAGATGTCTACAGATAAATAAATTTTATTTTCATGTATGAAAATTATCACCTATGATCTTGGCTTCATTTATTTTAAGTTCCTATGTAAGAGTGATAGCCTAATGGCCTGTTACCTGGAAAACAGCATGAGAACGAGAAGATGTAGCGTTCATATCAGTAGGATGCTGTGTCCTGTTTTTGTTTCCATTATCCAATAAATGTAAAATTTCCTCTGAGGACTTGGGCTAGAAAAATTTAAGTAAAAAGGAAATATACAAATTAGCAATTAATCTTTATGCTTTTCAGCAAACTTGCTGGGGATCAAACTTGTAACCTCATACATGCAACCTAGTTCTTCAATACACATTTAACAAATAAAACTTTCTTTTTGGTGGCACCAGAGTTTGAACACAGGGCTAGTAGGTGTTCTTACTCTTGAGCCACTCAGCCAGCCAACAAATAAGACTTTTAAAGGTAAAATAAAATGCAAGAAAATGTTTTCAATAAATTTAATCCTATTAAATATTGACTGTGTATCATATGCTTAGTACTTGGTGTTATATGAGAAATAAAAGGTAAGTAGCTAGTCTCTGCAGAGATGAAAATATAAATGCAGTTAGCATATTAAATGTTCAATCAGACTTTAAAAGTAAAAGGAAAACAAATAAGACTAAATATATATTTTAACCACTTTCATCTCGTACTTCATTTGTATGTTTCTCAAATGGGATGGAAAATATGTAAATGGTTGCTGTAAATGGCTAAACAGATATACTATTCTTAGAGGAAAAGAAGACATTTATAAACATACTTGGTGTAAAGTCAGACCCTGAACAACAACTCCATTTTGGGCATCTTCCCGGACAGCAAGTGGCCCTGAATTTACTAAGAGATCACGAATCTGCTCATTATATACCTGAAAACAAAAAGAAACACTTTAGCATTGATGTCAAATAACAAAGATTGTATCACAAACATTGCTAATTGAAATTTATTACAATCTTATTTTAAGGATAAGCATCAGTTCATTCATATTCTTCTCACCCCTTTTATCTATAAATTTTCTAACATCCCAGAAAATTGGAGTTTCATCACCTAGGTTTACAACTGAAACTTAAAGTAAGAGTCATTATATTCTCACCCTATAATTTCTGACTCTATAACTATGATGAACCAGAGATAAGCAAGATGGCTGAATTGCCTATTCTTATTTTGTGGAAATGTATAAATTTAGAGAACAAATGTTAAGAAAACCCACACTCAAGGATAGATGGTATTTGTGTCCTCAGTCCTTTAACCACATTAAGTTTACTATGTAATTACTGAGACCATCATTTGAATGACAGAGGAACTCAGGTCCTTAGTGATTTGCCTATGGGTCCTTTTGTTTTTTAATTATTCTTTTTCAAATAGGGTCTAACTAGCTAACTTGCCTCAGCTGACCTAGAACAGTGATCCTATCTTCCCCTTCAGAGTAGCTGGGATTATAGGCATGCATCATCATGCCTGGTTAAATCTTAACTTTCTACCTGTAGCAAAATTTTAAAAGTAATTTCTATAAATAATACAAATAGTACTATTGACTTGATTTTTCTGAATTTATTAAAGGTACAAAGTTTTACTACTTGCCAATCAAATGACAATTGCAACTATTACTGAAAAGATTTAAGAAAAAACCCACAAAATAAAGAGTTTAAAATTTCGATTTGGGGACTGTTGATGTAGCTCAATGATAGAGCGCTTGCCTAGCATGCATTAGGCCCTGTGTTTAATCCCTAACATAAAAGATAGAATTATTTCTTTCTACATTCTAATAAATAACCCACAGTGATAATTCTTTGCTGGTATAATTATCCACAAGGAATGATACATTTTATTAAGATATATTAAACTCTTAGTCATAAAATACTATAAAGAGGTAATGTTTTAATTCTTATTTTTCTGATCAGCAGCACTAACTTTTCTGTTGCCCCTCTTTAACTACATTAATCAAATCAAACAGAATGAAAACTCTCAAGCTGATCTGTGCATCAGACTGTGCATGGGAGCTCTTAACAAATACAGATGCCTTGGCTACATTACAGATTTACTAAATTAAAATATCCAATGGATGAGTTATAACTATATGTATTTTTTTTAATGCTCCACAGACAATTCTTGTGCAATCTGAGTAGAAACCATATTAGGCACTGCCTTATCACTGATATCACTAACAGAATGAACAGACTGAAAGAAAATTTTAAAAAATTATGAAAATAGCCAAATTTCAAAATTCCTCAGAAAAGGAGCTAAGAAAAAAAGAAAGGTATTTCCCTCTTTTTTCTGAGTTCAGAACAATTGTTTTTACCACTTATCCATGAGTTTTGCTTCTCTTTTATCTCTAAGTTCTATAGATCAATGAGGAAACTTTTAGCCACATACATAAGTTAACCAATCCTTGGAAGAAACTCAGTAGGAACCCACTAGAAGATGTTAAGAGAAAATTTTTCTGACACTGTAATGCATATTAACATTGCCAGTGCAACAAAGGTTTTGTTTCTGCCTTGGTTTCTAAAACAGTCTGAACATAAAGTTAGGCGTATTTGTTAAAAAAAGTTGGGCTGTATTTGTTAAAAGCTCCTAGGTAAGTAAATGGTCTGCCATTTAGTTACCATACATTGTAAGAAACCCAGCGCAATAAAGAAAAAAAAAAAAAAAAGAAGAGGATAGGAGGCCTCAAAGAATGATGGAGCATGTCAAAAGGACACAGGGGCAGCATGAAGGAGACTCAACTGGCCAAATCTTGCATAATTTGAGCACATAAAAGATAATCACAGAAAGCGATTAAAATCTGCTCATAAAGCAATAATCTGTGGAGTTCATATTGATGTAAAGGAAAGAGAATGCTCTTCTGTAAATAGTCATTGAAAAAATATAAAAGAAATGATGAAATTTAAAATCATCCTCATCAGCCACGGAGGCAGAAATTGGGAAGATACTGGTTCAAGGTCACCCAAACAAAAGGTTTGCAAGACTCCCATTTCCACCAACAGCTAGGTGTGGTAGTGTGTACCTATCAATTGCAGGTACAAAGGAAAGCACAAATAGATGCCTATCTCAAAACTAACCAATGCAAAAAGGGTTGGCAGAGTGGCTCAAGTTGTAGAGCACCTGCCTAAAAAAGTGTGAGGCCCTGAGTTCAACCTCTAGTATCACAAAAAGCAGAAATCACCAGGTATTATCTTCATAATTGATTTAGGTATGAATCAATAGTGGATGCCAATACTAACAGAGGAAAGTTTGAGTAAGCAGATATTTACACTGTCTCTCTACAAAATAATCACTAATTATATAGGATAGAATAGTATCTTTTAGAGTAGTACAAATTTGCCAACATCAGCATAATGAAATTTATCAAAGTTAACACTGCCATTAATGGAACCAACTGACCTTATAAACATATTGATTATGAAGCAGTAAGAACAACATCACTCTGTGGTATTCCTGTTTGTCTATAATCTGAATCTAATAGTGAGGACCCCAAACTGAGGATTTTATGGCAGTGTCATAAAATACAATGAAACACACAAAAATTGCACATCAAAGGAAACTAAAGACATACTGAATGCAATTCATGATCTTAGATTTTTTTCCTCAATAAGCAGTATTAATAGAATTAGAAAAATCTAAGTTCTATAAATTAGATAATGATAATCTATTATTGCTAATTTTCCAATTTTGATAACCACTCAGTGGTTATTAAAAAAATTTCCTGAAAAATTTTTTTTCCTGTTTACAAGTTTCCAACTCCAATAGTTTTGGAAAAATAAATATACATATCCAGAGATAGAAAGCAAATCTAGTAAAATATTAATATGTAGGGGAATCTTGAGGAAGGATATCTGGAAATTCTTTGTAGTACTCTTGCAATTTCTCTGTAAGTCTGAAGTTATGTCAAAATACAAAAACTGAAAAAGTAAAATAAACAAGTTCAGAAATTTTAAGTTTTATATACCCATGAAAAATGTCCTATATCAAATAATTTAGTTGCCCATGTAACTAAAATATCTTTCAAAAATAATATTGCCAAAAGAAACAAACAAACAAAAAACCCTGCCAACTTACCTCCAGATAAGAAACTGCAGTACTACATACTTTGTCTTCTTTAATCTCATCCATGGATTTGTAAAGATCTAACATTGTTAGGTACATTACTCCGGGTTCAGCAGGTGATCCTAGCATGGTGTGTGTCTTCCCAGCTCCAGTGGCACCATATGCAAGTACTGAATTTTTATGAAAAGGTATCAGAGCTCTTTGTTACAACATAACATTACTGTATTCCACTGTCTAGTGGGTGTTTCTATCTGAATATCATTAACAGGAACTTTAAGCCCAACAGATACCAACTGTCCCTGTTTAGCACAAATGTCACTTTTTTCTGTACCTTCTCTGATTATCACTGGCAGAACTGTTACTCTTTCATTTATACCCTGAGTGTATACTACACCTCCAAATCCCTCCACCCTAGGATGTATGACACTGTATTTCCAACTGAGCTTCACCAAAGTAGAGGCAGTTTCCTTTAGTGCCTTAGCATATCATCTACACAAAGTAAGTATACAAGTTTGAATGAATGAATTCCACATAAAGGCCATTTATAAAATTCTCTTTTAAATTCTAACTTTAGGTAAAGTATTTCCAAGATTCTATCTAGTATAATATAAACATCATGCATTTCTTCAAATTTATTTAAAAAAATCCACTCTTTGATTTACAAATTGCAAACACCCAATATTCAGCTAACATATCAAGTTTTCATACACTACCAGTTGATAAAATGTTTCAGTAGAATGAACTAAACTGATATAAGTTTCACTTTGTTCTATTTTATGTAAGCTGGTATATCAAGAAGTCTTAAGACTAAGCTGGCAGAGTGGGCACAAGTACTAAGAGTGTCTGCCCAGCAAGCATGAAGTTCTGAGTTCAAACCCCAGTACCACCAAAAAAAAAGTCTTAAGACAGATGGATAAAAATATAAAGTAAAGCCAAGGAGAAACGAAAGATTCAACATTGGTAGATTTTTTTTTTTTTGAGTCAAGAAAAAATTTTAAACAGGAAAAAAAAATTAGAAACTCTCTGAAGACTGTATGAAGAAGAAAAGTATATTAGATTAAAAATAAGAATCATCAGCTCCAATCAATGAACACATTCCATTCTTATTTGATCAAGAGGGCCAATCTTCTGTGACAAAATTATTTTTTTGTTTTTTGAGTAATAAATTTAATAAGCTTTGCGATTTACATGATTTTAAATAATTATTTAATCTGTAGCCTTTTGATCAGAAAGTGGTAAGCTTTTTTTTTAATTGTTTTTACATTTTCTCACATGTGTATACATTATTTGGGCTACCTCCCCCCAACTCTGTGACAAAATTGAATGAGTCAGTAATAGCAAAACATGTTACAGATGTGGATTATCTTGTGAAAATGTCATAAAAACTGATAACTACAAAAATAAGATAACAATAGTGTTCAGTGATTTGTAACCATTGAGTTAACTGGTCATTTTGCACATCTTTTTCTGAGAAATCACATGGCCTTTTTTGAAAAGCAAATGATAGCCTCTCCAATGTATTAGAGATGATTCTTGGGCTAAAGATATGTGATGCTCAATTATCATGGAGTTTTAACTTATTTTTTCAGGGTATCTTAAAGAAAAATTATGCTGCAAAAAAAACTGCCAGGGGTTCAGAAATCCCAACTCTTCAGGAGGCATAGATAATTGTATATATAGGTAGGTAGTGTGTATATTCATGAATCCAAATATGAAAAATTTAACATCAATTGCAAGAATGACGTGATTTAATAATACAGGAAACTGGAAATAGCGAGGACCCAGAAAGAGAAAGTTTCACAAATGATACATGTTATATATGATGACTGAATTTCAAAGGAGGTCTACAATTCAAGGTAGTCAATTGAATTTCTTAAAAATTGTTAGCATACTGCTATTTTGACTATAATTAGAAGAAAGGACCGAGCACATGTTTCTCCCAATATAAAGCTGAAATCAGATGGAGAAATTATATCCCAAACTGAAACAATTACCTGTGCAGTTATATCCATTCAAAAAACTACGAAGAATTGGCTTGGTAGTGTGTTCAAAAACTTCCATCTGAGTTGAAGTTTCATCAAAAACAGCATCAAATACAAATTTAAGATCTTTATTTTGTCTTTTTGTAATATCAAAATTTGTAACTTTCTTTCTACGGAAAAACGTGACTTCCTCTTGTTTGGGATCAAAAACTAGAATATGTTTATCCACAACATCAACAACTTTATGGCATCCACCTGCTTTTTCTTTTGTGTTTTCAGGGCGTACACGAACAACTACTTTCATGTGGTGACACAGGTCTTCCTTATTTGCAGACATTGTTGATTATCTTGATTTGTCTTTACATGAATGTCTGCTATTTCTGAATTAAAAAAAAAAATAAAGTTTTACCATCAGTTCTACTTATAACTGGCATGTAGCATTCTTTCAAAAAAGGTGTTAATTCTGTTCTACTCACCTGGTGTTACTGGGGAAAATATGTACACACACATCTATACCCTAAAATAATACCCATGCCACCTATTCCCCCCAAATCAAATGCCACACATTTACACAAAATCAGTTGGGGCTTTGGCTTAACTGAAATACTTTAGCTGAATTGTATACAACCACAGGTATAAGACCTGAAAATGGCTTTGATTTTCACAATGGTGTCAGCATTCTTTCAGCATGAGTAGTGAAAATGGAAAGGAAAGGATTTCTCAGAATCCTATCAAGGTAATAATGTGAGAGCTTTGGCTTGTGAACAGTTTTTAGTAAAGGTGATCTTGGTTACAAACTTTTTGGGAGTGGAAAGAGATAAATCCAGGGTGATCTCTACCTGCGCCTCAGAGATACCTGGGATTAAAAATAGTTCCAAGGATGCATCCACTAGCTAGCTCAGTTCTGAAGGTGAAAAAATGGAAGTATTTCTTGGTGTATTAAGAGGTCCTAGTCTCTCATCTGTTAATGATATACAATTTAAGGACCATCAATCATAGCTAGCAAATTTATAAATTAAGATTTGAGTTTATAATTAACTTAGATGAAAAAAGGAAAAGTAAATTAACAAAGGTAAATGACTTGGAAATCTCAACTATCCAGAAAAGAATCAAGAATCTAAAAGTTAAGATCCCTAACCCCAGTAGCACGCACACACACCCCAAAACAATATTTGAATAAGGACTTGAAGGAGGTAAGGGAGTTAGTATGATCTACCAATCTTACTTCTTGTCACATCTCCAATGGAACTGAAATCAGTATGTTAAAGAGATGCAGGTATTCCTATGTTTGTTGCAGCATTATTCACAGTAACCAAGATATGGAAACAACTTAAATGCACAACTGAAGAATGAATGAAAGAGTGTCATATTCCCCAGAGTGGAATACTATTCAACCTCTAAGAAGAATGAAATTCTGCCATTTCTTGAGGATATGGATGAATCCAGGAGACACTGTATGAAACAAAATTAGACAGGCACAGAAAGACTAACACTACATGATTTTCATTATATGTAAAATGTCAAAATTTGAACTAAAAGAAATAGAGAAGAGAATGACAAGAAGGGTGGGATGGATGGGGAAAGGCTGAAGTTATACAGAGGAATACATTCTGGTAACCTACTACACAGTAAGGTGATTACATTAACGTTAACAATAACATACAGTACAAGCAAATTTCTTAAAAAATATTTTTTTTGCCATACTGCAGTTTGAGCTGAAGGCCTTGCTCTTGCGAGGTAGGGACTCTACCATTTGAATCATGTCCCCAGCCTTGTGTGGCTTAGTTATTTTTCAGATAGGGTCTTACACTTTTTGACAGGGCTGGCCTCAAATCAAGATCTTGGAGCGGTATTACAGACTATACCACCATGCCTGGACTCTGTAAATTTTGAAATTGACTCTGTCAATTTTAAAGAGTGGATTTTAAATGTTTCATCCACAAAAGAGAAGCATGTGAGGTGAAGGATATGTTAACTAGCCTAATTTTCTTATTCAATTTTTGATGTGATGAGAAATATCAAGGCATTCCATTATTAGTCAATTAAAGATAAAACTAAAAAAAAAAAAAACACACACACACTAGAAAACAACCCCTTCTGGGTAAGGATTAGAAACAGGAGGGAGTTAGCCATGTAGATACTAGGAAATGCACTTTCTGGAGGAGAAAATGGCTCATGGAAAAGATCCCAGGAAGGTGCTTGGTGTGTTAGCTAGAATGAAGTGAGTAGGGAAGGAGGGAATAATAAGACATGAAGAGAAAAATGTGGGGATTAAAGAATTTTGGATCATACACTGAATAAAGAACCTTAGGATGGTTCTGAGCACAGAAATAACAATCTGATCATATCACCACTCTGTAGAAACATAGTATTATGAACAGAGACTAACCTATTGAAGTAATATAGACAAGAGACAATGGAGTCAGCTTAGCACTCTGAGCTCTAATACCAGAACTCTGGTATTTGCAGTAGAGGTGATAAAGTGGTCAGCTTCTGTACCTACCCTGAAGGTAACCTCAATGGAATTTCCTGATAGGTGGAGGTGGAGTATGAGTGAAGATAGGATTCAAGAATAACTCCCCAAGTTTTTTGGCTTGAGTGTTAGAAGAATGGAGTAGCCATTAAGTAAGATGGAAATTATTGAGGCTACAGCAGGTTTGGGGTGTGTGGGTGGAGAGGAGATCAAGAGTTAAGTTTTGGATATAGTAAATTTAAGAGCTTTTACAGACATCCAGGTAGAAATGTAAAGGCAGTTGGAAGCCAAGTCAAGAATGTAAAGGTTGTCCTTACCATCTGAATGCAGTTTCAAGCATTTTAAATTTCTAAAAGTTTAAGGCTTACAACTGACTTAAGACTTTTGGGAAATCATGAAATCAAGGAGAATGATTCTGACACTTTGTGTTAAATAAATCTAACAGGTCAAGTAGTCATTGAGAATTAACCATGGGATTTAGTTACACAGAGGTTAATGTGTACAGCAGTTTCAGGAAAGTGGTGGGGACAAAATCCTGAATGGGAAAAGATTCAGAGTCAGTGAATATAGGATGTATTACTATAAAAGATAGCAGAGATATGATATGGATAGAAGAGAAAGAGAGGTGAAAAGATATTTAGTTTTTCTTTTTTTTTTTTATGGAAGACAAAATAGCTGTGTTAAAGCTAAAATATGTCATAAAACCATATACTTTTGGACATAATTCAAGTAAGGCAAAAACAATCTAAAAGCAGCAGATGCTGGACACAGCCCAGCTTTAACACAAAAATAGAATGCTGAAGAGGAACAGATGGTCATTTAGATTATAACCTCAAGTCCCAGGTGATACCACCCTGCTCTTTCTACACTCTTGAGATTGTGTTTAGCTAAGCCCCACAAAGTACCTATACCTCATTTCTATGACCTTATATAAGTTACTTAACCTCAGAGTCTAAAATTTTTCATTTGCATAAAATGGATAATACTTCACAAGATTAATATAAAGACTACAAGAGTAATAACAAATATTTAGTGTATTAAAGTATTTGAGAAATATCTCTTATGTGTTCATCCTGGAGTGAATGGAAACTTTAGTGTTTCCCAATGTACTTATGACTGGCTTATAATCTTTCTTTAGAAATGTCCCATGTATTAGAGGATGTTTAGTATTTCTATCCTGTCTATTAAAGGCTAGTAGCCTCCCACATTCCTTGTGAGAGCAAAAACTACCCCCATACACGTTTCTAAAAATTTTCTGAAATATTCAACAATGCTTTGGCTTTATTTTTTTAAAAATGATAAAATATATGGAAATGGTTAAAATAAACATAAAATATCATGTTTTTATTTCAAAACAAACCTTAGAATTGCCAAGGTTAGAAGTTTATTTTTTGATAATTAATTAGCTAGTTAATTCAATAAGTTGGAGCCAAATAGCTTATGTTAAAAATCTCAGCTCTATTACTTAATATCTGGGAAATGGGAGTGATAGTAGCACTCATCTCTTAAAAGTTGTTGTAAGGTCTAAAGATTAAGCATTTAGCACAATGCTTGCCACAGAGAATGGGCTACAAGTGTTTACTACTGTTGCTATAATCATTTACAGTTTCAACATAAATGTAAACATGTAATATCAAATGTTACAGGAGAAAGGTTAACAGTGCTATTTGAGACTATATTGGGAGATTTGTATAGTTTAAAAGCTAGAGGAAGTCACTAGAACTGAGAGTTGAAAAATGGAAAGTATTAACTAGGTAAAGGAAGTATTAACCAGGTAAAAGGAAGGAATATTAGTTATGCACTTAGTAAATATTTATTGAGGGGCGTCTATGAAACATTTTTCTGGATTCTGAGATAAAGAGAAACAATAGTATGTGTACAAACTCCTATTTTAGATGGGTCAGAAATCTAAACTCTTCTAAGCTTCTAAGTTGGGTGACTTTTTAAAGAGAATGAAATGAGGGAGCATACAAGTGGTTCTCTGGGCCATTAGCATTTCAAGCAGCAAGTCCAAAAGCCTGTGATAGGAAAAAGCTTGTGCAGAGTAGAAAGACTGTCTACATGGTTAATTTAATTAAATCTTTTGTTTTTTTTAAACTGTTCCATTTTAGATGCATAGATATAAGAGAATCTCTGCTGCTGCAGCTAGAAAGAAGAGGGAAGGTTGCATTAAAAAGATAATTTGGATAAAGGTGGGGTCAAGTTTTGAAGGCACTGAATACACAGGCTAAAGAGTTTAGATTTGATTTTGAAATTAACTGGGAATTACTGAAGGCATTCAGAAGGCAATAGGTATTATTCAAGTAACATTTTAGGGAGAAATTTTGACAACCATCTAAAGGAGTTTCAGAAGTAAAATGTTTCTGGGAGCATGGTTCAAGTGGTAGAGTGCCTGCTTAGAAAGCTCAAGCTCCTGAGTTAAAAAAAAGAAAAAAAAAAAAAAAAAAGGAAGGAAAAAAGGGAGATAATAACGCCAAATATAACTTGCTACAGATTTCAAGATTGATCTTAATTTTTAAAGTATCACATATTTTTCTACTTTTTCTTTTTTTTTTTTTGCAGTACTGGGGTTTGAACTCAGGGCCTATACCTTGAGCCACTCCACCAGTCCTTTCTTTGCGATGGGTTTTTTTCAAGATAGTCTCACAAACTATTTGCCCACCTGGCTTTGAACCTTGATCCTCCTCTGCCTCCTAAGTAGCTAGGATTACAGGTATGAATCACCAGCGCCTGGCAGTTTCTTATTTTTTAAAGCAAATAAGTGAATATAAGTTTCTCTTTGCTGCTAGGAATTGAACACAGGGACTTGCTTATGTTAAACACGTGCTTATTCTCCAGCACTGAGCTAAACCCAATATTCTTAAATGTAAAGAATAAAGGCTGGCACTGTGCTAAATGTCTGTAGTTCCAGCTACTGAGAAGGCTGATGCAGCTGGATTGCTTGGGCTCAGGAGTTGCTGGTCACCAATTCAAAAATAAATAAATAAAATTTAAAAACATAAAAATCTAGTTCAATATCTTTAGGATTAATGAGATTGTTCCCACATTAAACCTGATGTCTTCTTCTTTTCTAACATAGTTAACTACTAGAAATGGACATCTAGTTGATTCTAAATCAGGTGCAGAGAGCAAATTCCTTTAACATTTATCATGTTTAATATGCACTGGTAAAACAAACAACTAAACTTAGTTATCTGTGCAATAATGTAATGATTCAAAAATTCTTTTCAGAAAACTTTTCTAAAGATAATATTAAAGCCTCTGATCAGTTTTGTCATATCTACTAAGTTGCCTTTGTTAATTAGTATCAAAACACCAAAATGGCAGGATTTCATTGGTGGGACAGAAGGGCATTTATTTAGTTTAGAAAGACTAGGGTATAAAAGAAAGGATAATTAAGTGGCTATAGAAGGGACTACAGTTACTAATATATAGAACAAAAGAATTAGACTATCTGGTTCTTTTTCTAGTTCCAAAATTTTATGATCATGGTGTATGTTTAGAAAAGGAACAAGAGAATGATAAGAAATGACCACTACTGGGACTGTGTTTTTTATTTTATATCACTAGTCTCTTATAAAGGCTTGTACAATTAGTTCCCAAATATATGATTAACAAACTATATAAAGTATACATAGAATTCAAAAAGCAATTTACCCACGTAGAAGTCCTCAGAGATTTTTTCACAGTAATTAAAAATATATACTTCTTACTTGAAAACATTTTAAAATGTTTAACATTAAATGTTTGACATTAAAGATTGTATATACTGAAGGTATTTTGTGATGGCTTGATATCACATACATTGTGTAAGGATTGCAACAATTAAGTTAATAAATCCACCACTAACCATGCTCCATATTGTACTTAAGATCTCACAAACTTAGTTTGTACTTTAGTCTAACATCTCATCATTTCTCTCATCCTTCAGCTCTTACTTATTTATTTTTTATATTTTCCTTTTCAAAGAAACCTCAGGGTTTAGTACATGAGTTCGTGAATGAATGTCAAAATAAAACTGATAATGATTTTCCCATGCTTGTCACATATCACTTAGAAGCCATTATTGGCAGGTATGTTATTAAGAACACTTGGATTAGGACAATATGGTTCTAATTAGTGATAACAAAAAGCAATGATCATAATTTGAGTCACTCTATGTGCCAGGCACTGTAGTAAACATTTGACATTCATCATCTCATTTAATCTTTATAATAATCATATAAAGTATGTTTTACAAACATAGGGACTTAGCCTTAGGACAAGTAATTTTCCCAAATGACAAAAAAGTGAGGAGTCAGAAAGTGGGTCCAGGTCCAAATCCAAAATCCATGTTCTTCACAACTACGTTTTTCTAGAATCAAAAGAGAACACTTCCTAACAATGGTGCAGATGTAGTGTGACAAAGCTATGAACTACTTCTTAAATACAAACTCAAGTTTGAATTTGATTGTGATTCAACAAACACTTTTTAGGACAGGGAATTATCTTTGTTTATAGTCACATCTATATTTCTCTTTGAAATACTGTAAGAGCCACTGCTTCCATTAATTTACAAACATCAGGGAAGAATGAAAAGTTCCAATGGAGGGAAGGGCAGCACTTCATTGTTTTATTTTATTTATTTCCCTCTTAGAATTCATAGAGTCAGCAGCATAAAAGTCACTTATTGTTTAATTGAGTTAAGTCATAGCTGTAGTGGGACAAGATACTTTTAAAATGAAAATTTTATGTATTTTAAAAAGCTTGTTCAATAATATAAGAGATTAATTACTGCCAAAGGGAGATAATCTTTGTTTACTGAAATAGTTCTTACAAAATAATATAAATTTAGTACTAAGTACTGTCTAGTCTTTGGACTTGGTATTCTCTAACACCAAAGTTCCTTAAATTCTCTCTAAACCGAAGGTAGGGGCCAGTGGGAGAGAGCTGGATGCGGTGGAATGCCACCAACTAAAGCCTGTGGAGTATTTAACAAATTCTACATAATTGTTCCATAGTTTATAAACTAAGCTGTATATGGTACAAGAGTATTAGTTCTGGTCAAATAATCCCTACTGATACAATAGACAGCAACAGTCAGCCTGGGCTTTTTTTTTTTTTTTTAACTGTGAGGCTAAAGAACTCCTAAAGGAAAGTCTCGCAGACTGTAAAGGACAGTGCACTTTGCTAAAGAGTTGTTCCCAATCCGATCCTCAGCAACCCCGTTGGGCAGTTGGGGCAGGTCTTGCCTTGATGCTGCAACGAGGGTTCCCAGTTGACCAGTGAACGGATAACAGCACAACCTCGCCAAACACCAAGTTTTTCCATTCGACAGTAAAGCCCAGAAGTACATTTACATCTGCAATAAAATATTCCGAGTTTGGAATCCGGAAGGAACTTCACACTGCAAGACGTTGGACAGTTAAAGTCCTCTGCCAAAGTCTGGGAATAGTGCCACGGTACCTTTAAAACTTCCGACTTCCTCACGGAATTTAAAACAAAAGATCGCTTGCCTCCTGCGGAGCTGTCGAGTGCTACAGTCCGGCAGAGCCATGCTAAATCCCCTCCGGCTTTCATTTTTTTCCCCAGGGACCATCGCCACCACCCAGTCCTCCCGTACCTCCCACCGACCCTATTAGAGCTTCTTGTTAACAAGCCCACGTGGTCTCGACCTGAAGCGGACAGCCTCTTCGCTCCCAGTAAGCCAGCGAGCGTCCCGGAGATCAGAGTGTTTTCCTCCAGTGCCTCTTACTTACCTCAGGCCCAGAAGGCAGTACCGCAACAACTTCACTTCAATGTCGGCCTCCTGACGCTCCAAACTCCATCACAAGATTCAAACCCAAGCTAGCTTCATCAGCGCCTCGTTTCATTGGTTACCGCCGTCGTGATGTCATCACGCAAGACGTTGCTACGGCGCGTGGCAGTTTGGCGCCGGAGGCTCAGCGGCACGGCTGAGTGGAAGCAGCTTGTTAGTGCGTCGCTGGGGCAACGCGCGCGATCGTTTCCGGAGGCGGTGTCCGAGGTGGGCGGGACTAGGCTGGAGGTGTAGGTGGGAGGTAGCCCTGGGAGCCTCAGTAAGCCAACAGACCCATGAGAGCTGGGCTTGGTGTCAGGGTTCGGGGCGAGAGTGAGACGGTTCTGGGCAGGGGTTGACGTGTGCCTTCTGCTAGTAGGAGAGGCGGATCTTGTCCGGTGTGGATTAATGGGTTCTGGGTTTTTATTTTCTCCTTTTTCCTACCTCATTAGGGAGGCCTCCAAGGCACAGGTCTCATGCTTTGGAAGGTGGGGGGCCTCTTCACCTGAATTAAATGCAAGTCCAGTTCTTTTGGTTAGAGGCCCCATGGCTTCATTTGTCAGAACTCCTAGGCCCGCCTCCCATTAGTGCTGACTGTCAAACTATGGTATTTGGCTGCTTTTTACAGTCTCTGTTTACAGATATCGGCCGAGTTTGTTATTGGATCAAATAATTTGTTTAAAGTCCCAGATTATAGGTATTATTTCAGAATGTATACTTTAGAAAGAGAAAGCTACCTAGAAAAAAAGGGAAATTGTATTTTGCTAAGTCATCTTCGTTTGTCAGGATATTTTTATTTTGCAATGGTGGGGATCCAATTTAGGGCTTCATGCATGCTAGGCAAGCCCTCTACCAATGAGATACATCCCCAGCCCCCCTGGATAATTTTAATATTATGATCTGAACTTCATTGCTGTTCTTTATATTGTACCCATTCATTCAGCAAATACTGACGTAGATTTTAGGAACACAGTAGTACACAGTGTAATCAAAATCTCTACCCTCTTGGAGTTTATATTCTGGTGATTCAATATCACTGTACAAATAAGATGTACCAGTGCAGAGTAGTGTAAGTGAAGCAATGTATTGAAAATGCACAGATTATGGACATTTAGTTCTATAAGAAAATCAGGAGCACAGTCTAATAAACGAAAATATTGTCTTGAATTGTACAAACCAATTCAGAATTCAGCCATTTGTTTCTGAAATATGAAACGTTAAATGACAGTAAAATGATATCTTAATCGAGTTTGAAAATATACATATCTTGCCACTTTCTTGTAAAATTGCATTGATAAGTGAATACATAAATATGTTTTAAATTTCATCTTTTAAATATCCACATGTATCACTTTCACAGGTGTTTGCGCACCTGACCCAAGTACTTTGCATTTAATTTCAGTTCAGCGTTTCGCTTGCCATACAGCAGTGCTTAGATGATAAGTACCAAATTCTTAAGAAATCACACATTTGGTTAAATCAGAGCGATTTTGACATTACAATCGATATCATTGCTGTGCCAGCTGGCTACTCTTTGGCAGGACATTGAGGAAGTATAACAGAATAAGAGAATGACACATTTCGTAGAGAAAGGAAGGAAAAAAAAGAATAAAAACTTTTCAAACTTCAAGACATAAGAAGATAGAAATTCCACCTTTAACTTAACTTCTGATATTAGAACACAAATTTAACATATATTTTCATGGCAAACCGAAGGGTAGAGGAGAAATTGAAAGTTACGTTTAAAATTGCCTCGGTCATTAAAGGAAAAAGTAAAAGTGCATTTATACATGGCAATGGTGAGGTCTTAACTATTTTCCCCAGAGCTCCTCTGAGCCTACAAGGTTCTTTCGCAGCGGGGACTGGAATCAGCGGAACCAAAGGCGGAAGGTGCTCGGTTGCTGGGGCGGACAAGGGGCCCATCTGTCCGTCCGTACAAGTTTCCCCCAGGGCAAGATTAGGTTCTCCAGAGCCTTAGTGGTCGTCGCTGGCCCAAGTTAAAGGCCGACTGAGCCATCTTCGTGCCTCAGGTGAGGAGAAGGTGGTCAATTCCCGGGTGCTGTTTTTCAGGCGGACTCCCGAGGGGTCGCCGGATCCCCCGCTCCCAGCCTAAGAAAGGCGATTCCCCTCCGACTCCCTTCCTCAACACGCCACCAACCTGGGGTTGGAAGTTTTCCCAGCAGTTTTCTCTAATCAGAGTGTGACTCTGGCAGAAGGGTTCCTTCTTCCCGTTGTTTTAGAACTTCTTTCACTTTGTCCGCGTTTCGGTGCCAGCCTTCATTCAGGTCGCGTTTGGTGGCATTAATTACATTTTCAAGCAGGATTTCCCTGCAGGGGAAAAGTGACTACAATGGTAATTGTTAGCACCTCTGAGGAATCGGGCTTCACTGGATCACTTACCTTTGTATTCCCACAAGCTGTTGTCTCAATAGCTTAAACTGAACTTTGTCAGTAGAGAAAAGTTGAGTTACCCAGGACATAGCACCTTGTGCTCTAGCCTTGGTCCTGGGACTAGAATAACCTTAATCCTAAATCATTTAAGGTGAGTGGCCCTTAGAAGACTGCTGGAGGGTTTGGTTTGTATAGTAGGAGACTGCAATGCAGAGAAAAAGGAAGTCCCTAAAGGGAGCATCACTCTTAAATTTTAAAGTAGCTATTCCACGCAAGAACCAATGAAGAAAATCATTTGTAGCACTTTCTCCATGTTGACCTAGGTTTGTGACCAATTAGTTCATAATAAATCTTAATGGACTGTACATTGAACATAATTGAATAAGTACATAGAAAATGAGTGTAGTAGAAAAGAGGTAAGTGCTGGTGATAGCATTTTTGTGTCTGTTTTTCTATTTGTCAAAATGTTGACACTATAGGTTGTCAAAATATTCCAGATTCCACTGTCCTGTATTGGCTATCTTACAACGCCGTACTGTTTTTTTCCAAGTTTTGCAAAGCCAAGCCATAGGCTTCTGTTTCCATTTAAAAAAAAAAAGCCAATCTAATTCATGAGATAGCACACACACATGGTCAACATGAATTACCATTAAATCACATTAGCACATTAAATAGTTGCAGTGAAGTATGTTCATGCATCGAGTTATGTTTCCTCTGTGTGACCTTTCTGGAAAATTTAAGACATAATTAACATTTTGGCTAATTTATCACTGCTTAATGTCCAAAAATTTTCTTAAGACTAGTCTAGTTTTTAAGCATTTTATTTTTTGTGACATTGGATGTTGAACTCAGGGCCTTATGTTTTATAGGTAAGTGTTCTACCACCACTGGAGGCTCTAGTCTCCATTTTCTAGTCTACTTCTTTTTTTTTTTTTTGCCATATTTTTCCTTTGTCACATTCTCACATAATTCTGTGAGTACATTTTTAGTAAAGTTGAAATATTATCCATAAGGTAACATCTTATTCATGTTACATATTTGTATTCAGATTTGTTTTAGGCAACACATGGTATACTCTTCATTTTCTATTTCTAAAGGAAAGGAAGACATATTGAAGTGGGAATTGTGTCTTCTGTATTTTGAGAACGTATGGATTTTGGTTGTGTCAGTCAGGCAGGTGAAATATCCTAAAGTCAGGAATGATAAAAATGTTTTTCTTTGGAATCTGAAATTTGTCCATCTATTCAATTTTTTTTTTTCAGGAAACACTTATTAAGCACCTAGTATATATCTGATTCTGTGGATACAAAGGTATGGGTCTTAAATAACTCATGAGGAAAAAAAGGGTTGTGTTAACTGGTATTAACTGTGATAATATGAAGAACATTGAAACCAATTGAATAAAATGCTTATGTTTTCAATGTTAGTAATAATGTCTTCTGTTAATATATTTATGTAAATATATTTTTCTCTCTGCATTTAAAAGAATTAGAAATTTCAGAAGACAATGGAGCAAGTAGGAGAAATTTAAGGAATGTGTAATTTACTTGTTTGGTTTTTGGGCATAAGGGACATGTAATTAAAAGTGATAGTCTGAGGGTATAGCTAGAGGTACAGTGTGTGATAGCATGCCTAGGTCTTGAGCTCCAAAAAAATGCGAGATAAAAAAGGCAAATATCAAATGCCAAAGTGTGCTCAGTTGAATGTAAAATGGTAGTTAAAATTGGATTATACTCCTAATAACAGACTGTGGTGAGATGGTCTTGTCAGAGAATATCTACCATGAATCTGCATGATTTTCACAGACTGATCATCTTTTCTTTTTTGGTGTATATGTCCTTTCTAGGCGATCTCTCTTAACATTAAATTGAAAATGATAACTTAGAATTATGAGAAAAACTAATAGAAGAAATTGAAAAAAAAGGATTGTTTGGGTCTGAATAGGACATTTATGATCACTTCTGTCATTCAGATAGTTTTTCAAATAAATAATTGTGTCAGTGAACCTACTCTTTAGAAGTAATTAAAATTCAAAAACAAGGATTTCAAAAAATGATGAATGGATAGCCAATTTTCATATCCTTCATGGTTAAAACATTAAAGGTCCTAGTGCTTATGAGGCTACATTAAAATTATATTTAAATTACATCCATGCATTTTCTTAGATTCCTTATTTCATATAAGGAGATTAGTCATCTTCACTTATTCAGCTAATGAATGTTACTTTTTTTGATGTATTAAATATTTCATATTAATTTGCTTTCTGTCAGACATAATATTCTTTCTAAAAATCCAACAGTCATATTTTAAATTTCTGTTCTAGATTTGTTGACCTACAGAATGCTTCGATACTCACATTTTTGTAGACTATATAAAGAATTTTTTGCATGCCCTTTGGAATCTGGCATAATTAATTTAGATGTCTGGCCAAAAAAAATACATACTATAGCAGAACGATATAATGAATATGAAGCCCAGGAGAAAACAAATGAAACTGGAGGTCAGGAGTTAGATAGATCTCAAGACAGAGATTCTGAAGCCATGACTAAATTCCATACTCCGGTAATGGTGGATGAAGTTGTTCGTTGTTTGGCACCACAAAAAGGTCAGGTAAGTTGATTTGTTTTTTATTTCTTAGCTTTTTTGTTTTGAGATACAATTCACCTGCTGTAACATTCATCATTTTAGAGTGTACAGTTCATTGGTCTTAGTATAATGATAAATTGTGCAGTCATTAGTACTATCTAATTCAGGAACATTTCCATCACCTGGTAATAAATGCTATACTGATTGGCATTTGATCCCTATTGACCTCCTTCCCCCAGTCCCTGACAACCACTAATCTATTTTTTTCCTTATAGATTTTCCTATTCTTGACATTCTGTATAAATAGATTCATATAATATATGCCTTGTGGTTTATTTTTTTGCTTAACATGTTTTCAAGATTTACCCATGTATTTTTACTTTTTTTTTTTCTTTTTTGTGGTGCTGGGAATCAAATGCGGGAATTCACACATACTAGGCGAGTGTTCTACTACTGAGCCACATCCCACCCCCAGTCCTACTTTGTTCTTATTTATGGCTGGATAATCCTATTTTGGGCTATATCACATTTTGTTTGTTCATTTATTAGTTGGTGGACATTTCTGTTTTTTTGACTTTGTGGCTATTGCGAATAGTATGAACATTTGCATACAAATATTTGTGTGGACATATGTCTTCAATTCTGAGGGGTATAAACCTTGGGTGGATTGCTCTATGCTTAATTTTTTGAGGATTCAACAATTTATTTCCCAGAGTTGATTAGTTTTGTCAAATCATAGTTTAAAAAATTTATATTAGCTATGTAGTTAGGGTACAGAACTTGAATTCCAGTATAGTTGTTTTTGGTAATGATTGGATACAGTGTCATAAATCTACATTCCTGTTCTCTATTTTCTTAACCTAAATTTTCCAGTACCCTGCTGTAGTTAAGTAGGGATCTCCAGAGAAACAAAGCCAGCAGGTTATGTGTGTATGTGTATATACTAGTCTTATTTTCTGGTTCTATAATAAAGTTTCTGAGGATGGGTAACTTGAAAGGAAAAGAGATTCAGTAGCTCAGTTTTGGAGGCTGAAAGTCCGTACAGCATGGTACTAGCTCTAGTGGGGTCTTCCTTGAGTGGACACCATCATGGAGGGAACATCGTGGAGGGAAAGATCACATTGTCAGATAGGAAGCTAGAGCATGAAAGGCCAGGCTGTCTTTTATAGCATCTCTCTTGCAAGAACTGCATCAGTTCCTTTTGGGAGCAACCTTCCTCCTTAATGATCTTACTACTTTGTGGCAGACTTCACCTCTTGAAGATCCAACCACCTCTCAACATTATCACACTGGGGACCAAGAGTCCAAGATATGTATGCAAATCACATAGCTGTGTGTGTGCGCGCGCAAGTATGTGTGTATAGACAGTAGTACCTCCCATCTGCATAGGACAGAGACCAAAACCTCAATTTTATGTCTGAAACCATGGATAGTACCAAACCTTATGTATACTATGTGTGTACCTGTTCATTCTTACTATAGGTCTTAGCAACTTCAGTGTTAAATTTTTTTCTTTCATTATTAAGTCAAGAGTTTTCACGTTTTTGCTTAAAAGAACTACTTTATGGTGGTTTATCTGAACTGCCAGGATCATAACTCTTATGCTTTTGGACTATTACTAAGTATAACAAGGTTACTTAAACACAAGCAGTGCAACATGGTGACATTTAATCAGATAATCAAGACAGCTACTATATGACAAATAGAAGGGTAGCATATAAGGTGTAGATATGCTGGATCAAAGGATTATTCATGTCCTAGGTGAGACAGAGTAGGATGGCATGAGATTTTCATCCTGCTTCTCAGAATGCTATACAATTTAAACCAATTAAATTGTTCATTTGTGGAATAAACCAGCTTACTAGAGATGACTGAAATCATGAAAAAGTAAAACCATAGATGAGGGAGGATTAATGTATCTGCATGAGATTGAGATTGAGATTTTAAATAATTGGCTTATCAATTACAAAATACTTTTATCTGTTCAATAAAAGATATGCAGCAGATTAGAGACCCAGGGAAGAAGTGTTGCAGTTTGACTCAAAGGTGGTCTGCTGGCACAATTCCTTCTTTTTTCAGTGGGGATCAGTATTTGTTCTGTTAAGGCTTTTCACTGATTGGATGAAGCTGTTACATTTCATTCCAAAATCGCCTTCACAGAAACACTCAGAATAATGTTTGACTAAGTTTCTGGGCACTGCAACTCAAGCAAGTTGATATATGAAATTAACCATTGTATACCTATCTCACTTATAGTATTGGTGGTGAGATTAAATAAGGCCTTTTATATGACATGTTTCAATAGCTCTAAGGGGGTCACACAAATGTTAGACTATATACTATTCAACAAAAATAGCTGGAAACTTTCTGATAATTATGTTCACAAAATAAAAAACTTTTATCATAGTAAGACATTTTCAAATGTCTGCTTAATAATGATAATACTTTTAACATACTGACTAGAAATGGGATCCCTTATTTGGGAAGCTACTGTTTTTACCTAGGTCATGTATTTTCGTTTTAAAAGTCACACCTTCCCTTTTCCAGCATATAGGAGAGAATATAGCTTAGTGGTTAAGAATAAAGATTGTGAAATTAGATTGTCTCAGTCCAAATATGCTAGGATATGTGCATGCATATATATACATAGAACCCAATTATTTTTTCTGAGACTTCTTCAAGTTGCCCCAGGCAATTTTCATAAACTAAGTCCTAAACTACATGCATAAGTTAAAGCTAGATTGTCTAGATGTTGTCGATAACAAAAGCTGTCAATGATATTAAATGAATTTGCTGCATCATAAAAGTATTGTTTGTGGTACTGGGCATTGAACTTGGCCTCCTGGTTCATGCTAGGCAAGTGTTTTACCACTTGAGTTATGCCCCAGCCCTTTTGTTTTTATTTTTGAATTTTGAGATAGGGTCTCACTGACTTTGCCCAGGCTGGCCGTGCGATCCTTCTGCCTTCACCTCTTGAGGAACTTGGATTACAGGCATGTACCATCATGCCAAGGTATAAAAATATTGTTTACTTCACAGACAGTATATCCATAACAAAGTTCATCTAGCATTCTCAAATGGGTTTATGTGTATAAAGCCTCTAGTTTAATAATTTCAAACATTAGGGCCTCTAAAATAAATATACATAAAATATAAATAAAAAGGTAGGTAAAACCTTCTGTTGAATATACCTTCATCAAGTAAAAATAAATTCAGTTTGTTTTCTTTAAAGATTCAAAATGAAGATATACCCATTAAAGCCCATATCTAAGTGTGAATTATTTAAAAGTATATTGAAAAAAATATATATGGTATGCTTTATGTCCATAGACATACATACACACACACACAATTATATCAGTGACTTGAATTTGATTTCTAGAGCCTAAAAAATCAAACTCTTTGCATCACTTTACTGAATCCTAATAGCAAAACCAAATATTTATTTTCTCCTAACCTTAGAGTAAAAACACAAACAAAAACCTGACTAACTCTCCTAATAAATCCGTATTGTATTTACTTTTTTTCTAAAAAACCAAATGAAATAAAATTAGATAATTCTACAATTTGACCTACACTGTTGTTTCATTCTCTTCAAGTTGCTGACAACTGTAATATTGGTTTGTTTTGACATTTCCATTGCTCTGATTTGAGTTGGGTTTACCAGTAACTTTTTATAGCAAGTTTAATTTTATGAATGTTATTTCTGAAAACTTTCATGTGAGTTACACTTAGAGGCAATGTTATTCTTAAATTTTCAGCTGTCTGGCTAGCAGCTTTGTTCACTCTTCCTTTAATCTTCAAGTAATAAAGCACTGGTGACAGTCCTTGGACAGGAAAGGTCTTCATTTCATCCAGAATCCATTATTTGCTTTCCTTCCTCCTGAGCCTTTTCACCCAAATCATTTTCCTTTGCAAACATGAGTCATACTTTCAATAGTATCAATCACCCACTTAATTACTATTTTCTACATCACCTTCAATAGTAAATTTACCTATGAAACTTTTGATCATAACAGGAACTTAAAAAAATCTAAATGTAGTTTTATAAGTGAGTTCTAAAGCTTACTATAGATACTTTTTTTTTCCTTTAGTATTTAAAAGGTTCTAACATAAACTGTTGATTTTGGGAAGTTGTTTATAATTATAGCTAGTTTTGCAAATACGTTTAAAATGTTTACTATTTTGAATTTTAAGGAGAAAACCCTCTTCTTTTCCCTTGGGTGGTACAGAAGGAGCTAAATAAATTATATTTTTTCTAGTTTATTTTATTTTATTTGTTTGGTGCTGTGGATCAAATCCAAACCTCAAGCTTGCTTGGGAAGCATTCTACTTTTGAAGTATATCCCAACCCTTTGCTTAGTTTTTACTTTATTTTCTGGGTGAACAACTTTTTGCTTTACTCTAGGCTACATAGACCAAATTTTCCTTCCTAATTTCTGAGACCTAGAGATTATATATAAGCAGTATCTTGTCTAATTTATGATGATAGTACTTTGTAGGGTATCAGAGGCTTGGAATTCATTCCCCAGTAGTAGAGCTAATTTAGTGTGGCATCTTGAGGCTCCTATCAGAGTGTTAAGTTATAGGGAAAATGTTAAGTATAATAGGACTAGTACCAGTAGCTGTAGAGTTTTAGTTAAGTTACTTATCATGGTTGTGTCTTAGATTCTTCATCCAGAGAATGGGGAACTAAAACCTACCTTATATGTGGACAAGCTTGGTTAATACACATCAGTTGCTCAGAATAATGTCTTTTAAGTAGTATGAACTCAATAACTATTAGCTGTTTTCATAGGAGAAGAAGGATGGGTGTTGGTAGCTACATTTAAAAACATATCAGGACAAAAATGCCAGTAGACAAGAAAGGTGGAACCAACAAGCTGAAAACTGAGAAAGTGCTGTTTCCTTTGCCTGAAACTTTTCTCCCATCTTTTACATCTTGAGTGAAATTTTACTTTTTTAGGGGACCTTTTTCTGAGCCTTGAGGAGACAAATGTTCCTATTATACATTCATGGAATCCTTTATTTTTTATTTCATAACACTTAAACTAATTTAAAATTAGAACTTCTTAAGAGATTATTTATTCAATGGATGTGTCTGTATTAATCAGATGTTTTTGTCATTGTGAAAACTACCCAAGAGAAACAGTTCCCATTCCATTGTTGATTTGCTCCATTGTTATGGACCTGTGGTGAGGCAGAACATCATGGCAGCAAAAGGTTGTGATAGAGTAAAGCTGTTCACCTCATGTGATCAGGATCTATAAAGAAACAAAGGAAGGATCTAGCAATAATATACACCTTTCAAATGTATACCCCCAGTGACCTACTTCCTCTAACTTGGCCCCACTTTTGATAGCTCACTCAGCTGTGAACTCATCAATTAATTAGTTCATTGATGATGTTAGCACCCTTGTGATCTAATCACCTCTTTATTGCCCCATCAGCTTGGGACCAAGCCTTCAACACATGAGCCTTTTTTGGGGGTGGGGTGCTTCATATCCAAACCATAACATTCTAGCCAACTGTTCTCTATGAAATCATAGACATGTTTGTACCATTTGCCATTGTCTCCAGTGATTAGCTCAAGGCCTGTTGCAAGGTGGTTTTGTTAATGATCTTTTAAGTGAATGAATAAAAGTCAAAGTAAATCAGAAGACAGATGTGAGGTACCACACATATGGTACTGAGGTAACTTCTGTGTAATTCCAGCCTCAGTGTGGCAGGCCTTGTCTGCTCAAGTAACTGGAGAAACCTGGTGAGTAAATAGAAATGTGAGCCTAGAAAATGAGCTGACATCTAAACTGATGGAAATAGGTTGTGATGATAGACAGGTTACTATTCCAAATTTGGTCTTAAAATATTTCAAGGTAAGTACCTTTATGTTTTAGTATTTTACCATTGAACATTAATTTTTTTAATTATTAGGTTTGTGGGTACCAGCTTTGATACACTCCCTCCCTCTTTCTTTCCTTTCTCCCTCCTTCCCTTCCTTCCTTCCTTCCATTTTCCCTCTGCTCCTCTTCCTTTTATTTTATTTATTTATTTATTACTTATTTAGTGTGTGAGAGAGAGAGAGAGAGAGTGTGTGTGTGTGTGTGTGTGTGTGTGTGTGTGATGCTAGGGATGAAACACCTGGTCTCACTAATGCCAGGCATGCTATAACTGAGCTACACCCCACCAGCTCTATTTTGTGTTAGATATTTTTGAGATAGGGTCTCAAGAACTATTTGCTCAGGCTGACTTTGAACTGTGATCCTCCTGATCTCTGCCTCCTGAATATATAGGATTATAGGCGTGAGCCACTAGTGCCCAGCTAATGACTTCTTACATATGGTACCAAAGATATGGTCCATGAAAGAATGAATTGATAATTCATTAGAATTAAAAAAAAATTCTGCTCCATGAAAAATATTGCCAAGAAAATGGAAAGACAAGCCACAGACTGAGTGAAAATATTTGCAAAAGAATCATCTAAAAAAGGTCTCTTACCTAAAATATGCAAAATACTCTTAAAATTAAGTAAGAGCGCAGTTTAGAAATAGGCCAAAGACCTTACTAAAAACCCCACCAAAGAAAATAAACAATTTAAATAAACATGAAAACATGATCCTTATTAGATGCCAGGAAATGCAGATTTAAATTATGAGATACTACTATATACATACTGGCAAGGACATGGAGCAATTGGAATTCTCACTGCTGGTAGGAATACAAAATGATAGACCCACTTTGGATTACAGTTGACCAGTTTCTTACAAAACTAAACATACTTTTCCTGTGCAATTCAATAATCACTCTTCTTGGTATTTTCCCAAAGAATTGCAAACATGGCCATATGAAAACCTGCAGTATGATGTTTATAGCAGCTTTATTCATAATTGCCAAAACTTGGAAGCAACCAACATGTCCTGCAGTAGGTGAATGAATAAAGTATGCTTCATCTAGATAATGGAATATTGTTCAGTGCTAAAAAATGAGTTATAAGTTAATAAAAAGAAGTGGGGGAAACAAGTCCATATTACTAAGTGACAGAAGCTAATCAGAGAAGGATATATATTGTGTGGTTCCTGTTATAGAACATACTGGAAAAATCAAAAAGATCAGTGGTTGCCAGGGTTTGGTGGAGGAGAGATGAATCCACAGAGTACAGGGAATTTTTAGGTCATTGAAACTACTTTGTATAATCCTGTAATGGTTGGTACATATCATTATACATTTTTCCACACCTATCAAAATCACTAGAGAATCTTAATGTAAATTGGTTTTATGTATCAATGTAAGTTCATCAAGTGCAACAAACTACCACTCTTGTGGAATCTTTGGAAATTGGAAAAGGGTATGTACTGGGGCAGAGAGTTTGTGAGGCATATGTGTACTATCTTCAGTTTATCTGTAGACACAAATCACTCTAAAATAAAATTGATTAAAATTACTGTTCCAAATATAACTAAAATGTGTTTCCATAGGCAAGAAAAATAATAACTCTTCTATGTTTAAAAGTCCTATATATATACTGAATTGTAAATTTAGTTTGGAAACATTTTTCTGTTTTAGTAAATAGAGATTGCCCAAGAAAATAGAAATCCATTCTATATGGAAAGCCTTTAAAAGAAAAAGAAGAAACAAGTGAGGTTTTTTTCTTCACAAAGCAGATTCCTATGAGTCATCTTGGATACTGGTTACTGTCTATTTAGGTCAGCTCTAGACCCTGATCAATAGTCTAATCATAGCTACTGCAAGAGGCTAGGTCCAGTGGTTCTGTCTTTGTCCATTGTTCTTCTAACTCTCATATCATTTTTGTAAAGAGTGCTAGGAACATTTCATTTTACTTCTACTGCCTTTACATGTAGCAAACTACGAGCAGTTAGCAGCATACTTAGAATGTTATTTTATAATGAAAATTGCAAAGCCTTATGGTAACTCACTTTGTGATTTTTTATAGACCCTTCCTTTTTTTCCTTTTTAGGTTGGGTGTTAGTGACTATCCCCTTTAGGTGAAACAAATACTGTTTAGCAGGAATAATACATATTTACAGATTTTATTTTTCTTGGTGAATATTGTCTAGAAAGTATTGATATGAATTTTGATAGCTGTTTTTCTTTCATTCCATATAAACTCCTTACTTGGCTTGTTTAGTGTTCAATGTTTGAGACGTCATTATATTATATAAACATCGAGGCATTTATCTGTGTCCTATTTATTTGCTCTGTGTCAAATGCAGTATTTTTCTATATTTATAATTAAATTTGTGTCAAATGCAGTATTTTTCTATATTTATATTTATATTTTCTATATTTATAATTAAATTTCAAGGTAAAGTATAAATCTTTTTTGTATATATTTTTTTCTTTCTGGAAAGCAAAAGAACAATTAAAATTAGAGGAAATCATGATGATGTAGTGTTAGAGGCTTTATAAAATGAGGAAGAGAGATCCAAGCTAGCATGTCTGTTCTATCTCACCATGTGATGTACCCCACCGTGTTACAATTTGGTGAGAAGGCCCTCAGATGCCAAACAAATGCCAGTGCCATGCTCTTGGGACTTCATAGTCTCCAGCAACAGAAAGTGGACTAAGACATCATGAAAAAAATGTTTCAGTATATGTTCTAAGTAGATATTAAAGATTCTCAGACATATATCAGGAACATAAAAATAAGTTCTGCATAAGGTAACTATGCCTTCTGAGCATGAGTGAGAAGTGGTTTTAGTGTCAAATTCTCCATTTCTGTGAAATCTTTATGTAGATTGATACCATTCTGGTTTGATTGTGCTGATGATACTATTTCTGAGACTTTTGCAATTAGATAAACTTAAATAAGCATTTATCCAAAAGTTTGTTTTTATTTTTAGTGTATTCTGTTCTGAATTTTTTAACAGAAGACAGCTAATTTACATGTTTAGTTTTATAATTACGTATGGAAAACAATCTAAAATCATGGATTGTGTTAGTTTCTGACACTCCTCACTGTATTTCTGTGATAATGAGAATTGAAAGAATTAAATAGTTAAGATAGCAACAAACCCATTTTTAACACCTATGCTTGATTTTGCATTAGGGTAATGAATACTACAGATACAACTTTAATAACTATAACTGTTTTAGCTGTTTTTTGGGGGGGGAGGACTTCTAAAGTGTAATTTTTCTAGACTGTAAACTTACTTACCTTAGAGTATATGCATCTAAATTAAATTTTTTTCTTGATTGACTAAACGTATAAGTGATATTTTGAGTGACTCAGTTTTTTCCTACACTAAATCCTCACCTAGCCCCATAGGCTGCTTCTTCAAAAGTCTTTTTTGTTTGAAACCAGTCTGGAAAAATACTTTGCGAGACCCTATTTTGAAAAACCCATCACAAAAAAAGAAGGCTGGTGGAGTATCTCAAGTTGTAGGCCCTGAGTACAACTCCCAGTACCGCAAAAAATATATTTTTGGCTGGTGTCCTTTTCTCAGTATGCTCATTTCTAGTAAAGTCATCTTGACTAACTTTTCTAGTAGATCTAATCTAAGAAAATTGGGAATTTCTTCATAAAAGTAGATAGTAAATTAAGTTAGAAACCCAGGACACTCTTCCCTCAGTTATCCATATGATTAACTCCCCCACTTCTGTTGTTTATACAGAAGGTAACATCTCAGGGATGTTTTCCTTGGCTGTCCTATCTGAATTTTCAGCTAGTCTTTCCTAATACTTGCTGTCCCTGTTCCTTTTTATTCCCCATAGCATGTATCAGTGAAATGCTATATCGCTCATCTTTTACTTTTTAACTGTCACTCCCCACTCCCACTTCATTCCCTTTCCAACCTGCTTCCTCCATAACAAATAGCTTGAGAGCGTGAATTTTGTTTGTTTCTTCACCATTGCATTCTTAGTGTTGAGCACAGTGCTCAGCATATAGTTCTCCCATAAATATTTGTTGAAGTAATTACTGAGTGATGGAGTAATGAAAAGAAAGGTATAATGAAACAGACATTGAGGAAATAGATGTGGCAGGGGTTTGGGTGAGTAGAAAAGGATAGAAAAGAATGAAAATTTATAATGAGCTATTAAATCATAGTTTCAGTGGGAAAATTAGACTGTTAGGCTAGGAATATGGCTCAGTGGTAGAGCTCTTTCTTAGCACTTATGAGACTCTGTGATTGATCCCCCAAAACCATATCCCCCACCAAAAAAAGAGACTACTTCTTTGTTTGTTCAGTAAATTTGTGTTGAGTTTCTTCTGTGTGTAACAAGGTCAGTGCTCTTAGTGCTAAGGATACAATGTGAAGCAAAACTAGACATGATCGTAGCCCCAGGAACTTAGAGTTAGCAGGAAAGACAGGCATTTATCAAATAATCATCCAGGTGAATGTGAAATTTCCACTGGAATGAAAGAGAGTAGATGATGCTTTGAGATGTCTTAATAGGAATATTTAAATTGGATAGGCTTGCCTGAGGGGGAAGTACCACCTAGTCAAAGAATCTAGAGAGCAATATAGGTTAAGAAGAGAGCCAAGAATACTTCAGAGAAGAGAACATGTGCAATGGTTCTGTACTGGGAGAATCACGGTAAGAAAAGGGTTATAAGGAAGCCACTGAGTGAGCTGAAAATGTAATGTGAGTGTGATTAGTGAAAGATGAAGCTGGGGAAAGGATGTGGAGGTTAGAGATTGCTAGCTTTGCCTAGCAATCTGTGTGCACTGTTGAGGATGGATTGGTACAGTCTAGTCATAAGGCTAGTTTTTTTTTTTCAGACAAAAGATAATGAGTGTTAGTAGTTGTAGAACTGGAGAGGAGTAAGCAGATTTGAGAAATATTTAGAAGGTAAAAAGCACAGGACAAAGTTAACATTTATTAAATATGTTCTTAGTTCCTCCTGCTGTGACAAATTACTACAGACTGGGCTGCTTATTCAACAAACATTTATTTTTCAAACTTTTGGAAGATGGGACATCTAACATCAAGGTATCAGCAGATCCAGTGTTTGGTGAAGGAATCTTGGTTTGGCTTGTAGATGACTGTCTTCTTGCTGTATCATCATAGCTGTGTGTGTGTGTGTGTGTGTGTGTGTGTGTGTGTGTATACACGAGGGCCTCACCTGCTTAGGCTTTGAACATACGAATTTTAAGGGGACGTAAACATTTAATTCCTACCAAGTACCATCTTTGTATCAGATGCGAGGCTAGGTACTAGGAATTAAAAAAAAAAGGAACAGCTTGTGGTAGAAGAGCACTTTTGAGTAAAATATTCTATTATATATATTATATTTCTTTGGAATTCTAATTTGGGAAACATTAGTTCTATCTTGCTATATTGCCCAGACTGGTCTCAAACTCCTGGGCTCATGAGATCCTCAGATCCACAGACAAGCTAACTTTTTAAAGAAAAGAGGTGTAGGACACAGTTTTGGAGGTTAAAAGACCAAGCAATTCGATTCAGACTCTGATGAGGGTACCATGGCAAACTTCCTCTATGGGATGAAGAATCTCAAAAACAGAAGCCAGAGATAGTACAGACTTGTTCCTCAGGATCCCACAAAGAATTACCTTAATCCTTTCTCAGGAAAGGGCTTTCAGTGACCTTGAGACCTCCCATCTCCACCTCTTAAAGGTCCCACTCCCTCCATATAACCCTCTGGGGACCAAGCTTCAAAGCATGTGTATGAACATGGCTAACTTTGACACATTCTCTGGTATGCTTTTATGTAAATAAATCTGTATTAATTCAATTGGTTAGATGTATGTAGTAGGGCTTATTATACAGAAAACAACAATGAAAAGTTTCTTTCAAATAAGGACACATTACAAATGTAGGTTTCTAGGTGAAATACAATAATGCCTACATTGGACCAGCAAGTGGGTGTTTTAGAAACTTAAGTGAAATGTTAACAATAGCAAAGAAAAGGTAATCCTAAACATGGAAATAGCCCAAGTACTGAAGACATTATAAATAATTTTTACCTTAATTTGAGCTATTCACAGGGCCAGAAAACAACCAAGTTTAGGGCCAGTAGGACCAAAGTAATGAAGTAGATTAGAGTAGTTAGCCATTCATATTCCAACTTACCTTATGTATCTATCAACTTCTTTTATCCCTTGTTCTCTGTCTCAGAATTTTTTTTTTTTTTTGGTTTGGTTTGGTTTGGTTTTTAGGAAATTCTGGGATTTAAACTCATGGCCTCACACTTGAGGCAGTCCCAGTCCTCAGAAATTCTTTTACAGTTCTGATATTTGATGGGGAATTGTTGAAGAGTTTAAAGCTTTGAAGTGACCTGGATAAATTTCCATATTTTATCAGATGTCAGAAAGAGGCTAATGTTTTATATTAAAGAAAGTAAATGCTTGAATCAAAATAATAGTAATCAGTGTACTGAAGGAAAGCTGAAAAAATCAGTAATTATGATATTGAAGTGGATGAAGTAGGACAAAAAACCCCTAAGATATCTCTCTTTTGTGGCAGTGACCAGAGCTTACTACTACATGATATGGAGAATAATAGAAGGAAAATCAGGTTTAGGAGATGATGATGAATTAAATTTTGGTCTTGTGTCTTTGAAGTGCTTAATGAACATCTCAGGTTTTCTGTCTAGAAGGTAGTTTCTGGAATGATCTGAAGCATGCAAGAAAAAAGCCAGATTACAAATAATAACTTAAGGAATCATCAGCAAGACATTATTGAAACCAAAAAAAGGAATGAGGTTAATCAGTGATTGTATGTTTTAAAAATGTTGCACCAAGGATGGGAACTTTATGGAGACTAACATATTATGAATTTAGTGGCAGAAGATCACCTAGGAAGGAAAGAGAAGAAATGTTAAAACAAGTATGCAGAGAGCCAAGAAACTGGTACATAGAAACTGAGGGAATAGAGTTTTAAAACACTCGGTCATTCAACAGTGGCAAATGCACCATAATTTTAGAAATATGAAGAATGGAAATATTTTTGAGTGGAAAATTAAATGGTTACCTTATATTAGCAATTTCAATGGAGGTAATGGTTTAGAAGAAATCAGGTTCTTACATAGAAGGTACTGGAAGAGAAAGAAGGTGTCAATTTATCCAAAAAAATTTGTATGAAAAATGGATAGCATGTGAAAGGAGGGTTAAATGTACTTGTGTACAAATGTATGTGTGTATATGTATGTGTATATATACACATATATGTATATATATTCATGCATATAGATTGATAGATAGATAGTTTACTTTTGTGAGAAATATAATAGGCTAGAGTGAAAGTTTGAATGTATTGCGGGGGGTGGGGGATGTCTGAGACATCAGAGTCTTGATTCCAAGTCACAGATACAAAAAAAATCAGCCTTGAGTTTTTAGAGATTCATTTTATCCTTTGCACTTGAAATGAGGATGGGTGTGATTACAGATAATTTTGTAGATGATAGGTCAAAAGAATTAACAGCAATCTAGTTGGAAGGCCTCCATTTTCTTGATGAGGTTGAAGAGAATGTAAATCTCAGAAGTTGTTTGAAGAGATTATTGAAGTAGTGGTTTGAGAAAATGGTTGAAAATTTAATGATTTTTGAATGAGTTGTGTGATTTCCTTGAACATTATTTAACTATCCAAATAGAGGAGCAATTCATGTACTTATTGTATGATAATGGATTTTCCTGGACAAGAAACAATTAGAACATTAATCTCAAATTATGTTTTTGATGGTGAGATAGAGGTATAGGAGTAAAAGAAACAAGGTTGATAGAAAGTAGGTGATTATGTTGACACTATTGGGATGTAGGCTCCTTAGGAATGTAAGAGAGTTCATGAAGGGCTTTCATAGACTGAGAATGAAAAGCAGGCATAAGGTGGTTTGGGTTAGTATTTTCTTCAAAGGCTCAGGTACAAAAAAAAATGACCTTGGGTTTCAGAGACAGGCCCAAAGACAAGAAGGGCAGTAGAGAAAAAGCTGCAGGAAGATTTGGATCAAGAGCTTTTTAAGAAGAAGATGCAGTGGTTAAAACCATAAACTCTGGATCTCTGTAACTGATCTCTATGTCATCAGTTTTCATCTGCAAAATAAAGATAGTAGTTCCTATTTTATTATATTCTCAAGGTTAATGTTTACATAGAAAGTAGTCAGAATAGTGTCTGGCACAGTATTAGTATACACTCTATAAATTATCTTTCTGATTACTATTTTTTATTGAAACAAGGAGTTGAGCAAAGAACAAGCAGTATGATTGGGATGGCAGGAAAGAGAAAAAGTGAGAACATAAGCAGGTTCACACATGGCAAGGACTGGCATAATTATGGTTAGTGAATAGAATATTTGAATAAAAATTCAGAGTTAGAACAGCTTGAGCTAATGAAAAGGTCTAGCATCTGACTGTGCAAGGTGAAGCTCATTAGATTTGAGAGGGACATATTGTCAAAGTTTCAGAGGTTTGTATTTATGAACAGAATAACTGCAACATCTACACATGAAGACAGACAAAGTTACATGTATTAACCACATAAATCTGACAAATCACATTGGTAGATGTGACTTGAATTTCTGAAATGGAGAAAAATACTTGGTAAATGTTTGCTTGATTTATGCAGTAGTTTTGTTCCTAGAAAATTCAATGCATATTATATCTTTATAAAGGGGACTGTGTAAAATAGAAATACTGAATGTCCTCACTCATATGTGGAAGCTAAATAAGTTAGTTTCATGGAATAGAGAGTAGAACAGTGACTACTAAAGTTTAGGAAGGGAAGGGAGATGGTGGATAGAAAGAAGTTAGATAATGGATATACCAAAATATTGTTCGATAGGAGGAATAATTTCTAGTGAACAGTAGGTTAACTATAGTTTACAGTAGTTCATTATATATTTTATAATATAAAATTATACTCAGGAAGTAGAAAAGAGGAGTTAAAAGGTTTTTAATACAAATACATGACAAATGTTTAAGATGGATATGATAATTACCCTCATTCTATCACTATGCATTATATACGTGTATCAAATTATTACTTTAGAACTCATACCTATGTGCATATATTACAGGTCAGGTCACAAAAAGTAGTATGTGTTAGGAAAAATGAAATTTGATTTCTGGCTTATTTGTTTCTGCTCCCTTTCCCCTTTAAAAATAAACACTACAATTCATGCAAAATTTGGGTCAGTTTATTTTATATCACTATGCTCTGCATTTGTGCACTGTAGGATATTCAGTGCACAAAGATAAATTCCAGTGGCGTCCTTCAGTTCTTTTATTACAGTGTAAATACACTTTCAAAATGTCCCCCTTGAGCATTACTGGGGAAAAGAAGACTCAGAGCACTGTGTGGATTAGACCTATGGAGAAAGTTTCTATTTTGCATAGTGACCAAGTATGATAGGGATGTGAGGCAGAGAATCACCTGTCAACAAAGTTTGAGGTAGAATCCTGGCATAAAATTGCTTTGGTGTGAGGTGATAAGGCTTATTTTCCATCTCTGCCTCCTCTCACATTATTTCTTCCCTTAAACCACCCCTACTTTAGGTGTACCTGGTAGCTTTCTTATGGTAACCCTTGATGGCCCAAGTGAGAAATCTTGATTGGATTTGGTAAAGAGTATAGTTAAGCATGACTTTTCTTTTAACTAAATTAGCATTTCTTTCTGCTATACTTCTAGGCATTCATTTTCTGTCCAAAGACAGGTGTAAAAGACTGATCTTTCCCATGTCAGTGCTGTTTTTTTTTCTTGCCATAGATAAATGTGTTGCATAAAAGTGTAGTAATTGCATTTCTGTTTGCTTGTGAACATATCCAAGTACACTAAAATAGAGTGCAACCAGCAAAGGTGATCATTGCAGTTTCACATTCTGTTCAAATTGGTGAGCATTTAGTAGAATCATCTTTGACTAATTTTAGTAGTTTTTGTGTTATGGAAGAAACATTTGTAGCAGTTTATTTCTGGTGATCTTAATCAGAAGTATTTCTTTCAAAGGATTAATGTTATAAAATGTAGCAAACTTGGTCTATTTAGATACTGTAATTTAAATTAGGTGACTTTTGTAATAGAACACTATTTTTGATTTTACATAAAAATTTGGAATGATTAAAAAATGGTTATTTATCCAGGGAATTAAATGAAGTGTGATGAGGTTTATGCTTCCATAGTGAAGATTAGAAGTAGTTTCTGAAGTGTGCATATCTTGTGAAATATGTCCCTAGTTTTAATCTCTTTCCTAAAGAAAATGCCCTTGCTACAGAAACCACTGTGAGTAGTATTAATTGTTATGCTTCTTGGGTCTCCCTGCAAAGAAGTCAGAGTTGTAAAAATGAAACCTTTTTGCTCTGTAAATGTCATAGCAACAGACATGGTCTTGAAATGGAACACTATAATGGTCACATAACTGATTTAAATAGTACTGTGTAATTATATCACAATTATAAGCATGGGTGACATCTCATTATTAAGGCACTTTTCTTCCCTGTTAAAGTATATATCATTTTTATGTGAGAAAAGTCTTTTCATAAAATCCACTTCATTCTTGTCTCTTAGCATCAATGCATTGTTTAGTCTGTGTTTTAAATGAGTAGAAAATAATTTGTTTTCTCTTTCCTCATAATCTTGGAAATTAATCATATTAATAAAATTATATCAATTCATTAATTATTTTCAGCTGCTCCTCCCCCCCCTCAAGAGCTGGGAATAGTACTTAGGGTCTTGTGCATGCTAGGCAAATGCTCCAGCATTGAGTGATATCCCAACTTCTTCAGCTGTTTTAAAATTTTTCCTGTGGGAGATATCCCCATGAGATTTTCATAAACTATAATTGAGTTTATATTTATCCTTTAAATGAGTTTTTCAATGATATTTCCTTTGAGAATTCATTTTGTGTAGCATGTGATATGTTATAGAATTATTTCTTCATCATTAGTATATGATATAGTGGTTTGCTGCTTTGCTCTCTTGTTTTTACCACCACAGACAGGCTTCTGAAAAGTTTTATGAAAATCAAATTTTGAAATCCTCTATATCTTCACTGAATTACATTATAATCTAAGTATGTTTTATTTGAATACTAAATCAATACTTACTCATATGAGTTTGATATGATTGAAGAAAGGGCATAATTTTTGATTTTCAATGTTTGTTGTTTATTTATTTATTTCCTTATTTTGATGGTACTGGGGATTTAACTCAGAGCTACCTGCTTGCTAGGCAAGCACTCTTACCATTTGAGCCACTCTCTAGTCCTTTTGTTTTTAGTTTACTTTTTAGATATGGTCTTCATCTTTTGACCAGGCTGGGTTGGATCCTGGTCCTCCTACTTCCATCTTCCAAGTAGCTGGGATTACATGCATGCATCACATGCTGACTCTTCAGTGTTTATTTTCTCAGATGTGTAAGTCATAGATGTATTGGAATTATGATATAAAAGGAATTTAGTACAGTTTCTAAGTCTTACTAAATAAAAACTTTTTTTTGTGATACTGGGGTTTGAACTCAGGTCTTCCTTCATGTTTGCTAGGCAGGTGCTCTACCAGCTCTGTTTTGTGTTGGGTATTTTCAAGAGAGAGTCTTGTGTACCATTTGCCCGGACTGGGTTTGAACTGTGATCCTTCTGATCTTTGCCTCCTGGGTAACTAGAATAAAAACATTTTACTTGGTGACATTTTAAATAATATGTCATAAAGAACATAATCCTAACTGGGGTGTTGGTTAAGAGTAATGTTAGAGAAAGACAAAAGTTAAGATTTTAGTATATAGTAATTTTGTAGCATTTTTTGTAGAATATTTATGAAAATTGATTCCTAAATGTCTCTTGGAGTAGTGGGCTGGAAATGGTTGTTGAAAGGTACAAGGGGATTTTTCTTCTTCTTCTTCCATTCCTCCTCCTCCTCCTCCTCTTCTGCTGCTTCCTTCCTCATCCTTCCTTCTTTCTTTTCTTTTCCTCCTCTTCCTCCTTCTCTTCCTCCTCCTCCACCTCCCTCCCCCTTTCCCTCCCCTTTTCCCTCCCCCTGCCTCCCCCCTCCCCTCTCCCTCCCTCCCTTCCTTCCTTCTTTCTCCTCTTCCTCCTCCTTCTTCCTTTTTCTAAAATAGCAGGGAATAGGGTACCTTGAACTTGAGGATGAGTATTGTGATTCATATAAGTTAAAAGGTTTCAAGGTAATTTCAGGCTTATTGTTGTCACTTTAGTCTAGACCCTAACATTTAGTCTATTGGGGATAATTTTGAAAAATAAAATGAGCTTGGTTAACACTGTGGTTGCTGGTCTACATGATGGCTTCTACTGATCTTTACCTCCTAGTATTTATACTCTTATGTACTTCCCTCCCACATTGAATTAGGTTCACCAGAATAACTAATAACATACTGAAGAAATGATAATGCATGACTTCTGAAAGTGACTCATAAAAGAAACCATGGCTTCTTCCATGGTGTCTCTTGGATTTTTACTATGCAGAGGTCAACTGGCCATGGAGAGAAATTCATAGGTTGGAATTGAGGGCTTCTCCTAATAAACAACAGCAGGTAGGTGAGCCATCTTGAAGGCAGGTCTTAAGCCCCAGACAAGCCTTTACATCAGTGCAGCCTTGTCCAACACTGTAACTGCAACCACATGAGAGACCCCAAGCCAAAGTCACCTGTTTAAGCTGATCCATAGAATCTGTGAGATAATAAATGTTTATTTTTTTAAGCCTCTAAATCTTAGAATAACTTGTTATATAGCACAGGAAATTAATGCACACACAAATAAAAGTTTCTACTGTAATGACTGCCATAAAGGAAAGGTATGCACTATCGTGAGAGTGAATAACAGACTTCTGATTTACTATGGGAGATTGGGAAAAGCTTGTGAGCTAGATTCCAAGAATACAAAACAGCATTTCTGAAAGAGGAACACATGTGAAATGAACCTATTGTGGGAAAAAGCAGGACATTTTTCAGAAACTGAAAGATGGCCAGTGTGACTTAAATGTTGACCATCAGGAAGGAATGGAAAGAGATCATTTCAGATGTTTTACTTTTTAAAAAATTAGTATGTGTTAATTGTACAAAGGGGTTTGTGGTATTGCCATTCATGCATGAATTTGATTAAATTTACCCACTATTACTCTGTCTTATTTCTCTCCCCCCCTTTTAAAAACAATTTTAATGTGTTTTATTGTCCTATTTTCATACATGTGTGATCATCTCTGGTTTCTAGGCCTGAGGCCATATTAAGAATTTTGGTCTGACAAGGGAAGTATGAGGATAGGCAAGAAACCCTCCCCCCCCCCAAAAAAAAGATAGTGTTTGATGTCCTCAATGCAAAGGAACTAATGCAGAAACTTTAGAGCGACAGAGGCCAATAGGAGAAGGGGACCAGGAACTAGAGAAAAGGTTAGTTTGAGAAGAATTAATTTAGAATGTAACACATTGTACAGGAAAGCAATGCGAGTAAACTCCCTGTATAGTATCCTTATCTCAACTAGCAAAAACCCTTGGTCCTTCGTATTATTGCTTATACTCGCTCTTCAACAAAATTAGAGAGATAAGGGCAAAATAGTTTCTGCCTGGTAGTGAGGGGGTAGTGGGGGGGGGTGAGGGGTAAGGGAGGGGGCGGGGGGAAGGGGGGAGAAATGACCCAAACATTGTATGCACATATGAATAAAAGAAATTAAAAAAAAGAATTTTGGTCTGTATTTTTAAAGTCATGAGAATTCATTGATCAGTTTTGACCAGGATTTAACTAGTTATATAGTTATTTTATATAGGACATCCAATTGTATTGCAGAGGATAGTTTAGAGGTGGTAGGCTGGGAGTGGGTCATTCAAGACTGGGCAAATCAAAGAATCCGGTTATAAAGCAATGTATTGTAAAGATGACAGTTTTGAAGTAGAGTGCTAGCAGTTTAAGTGGAAAAAGATGGGCAGATTTGAAAGATTTTAGATGTAAAATAAACAATGTGGTGAGGAGGAGTTAGATAAGGGAGATGAAGAGTTGTTAAGGTAGGTGTTTTTGCCTTTTTTCTTTCCTCAGAAGATTTCATATTTTGTTTTAGACATGTTTTTAAGATGCTTTTCATTTTGCCACAGTGAGTGTCTACAGTCAGGTAAATGAAGAGTTCATAATCTCAGAGAATTGATTTGAACATGAGACAAAATTTGTCAAATTTAATTCATATTAACTCATAATCAATGTGATATAGTCCCTTAGGAGTCTTAATCAAAACAACAGAGTCTAGGGCTGAAGTGGCTCAACTAGTATAGTGCCTTCCTAGAAAATGTGAGGCCCTGAGTTCAACCCCCAGTACCTCCAAAACAAAAAAAGAATCCATTAAAACAGAAATTATTTCAAAATAGTGCATGTCCTTTCTATATTTCTTAAAATCTATGAAGGGCACTCTTAATTCTCAGCAGTACTATCTAAAGTTACTATTATTCACGTTTTCAACCTTTGTTTTCATTAAATGCTGCTGGCTTTTTTAATCCTTTTTTTTTTATATTTTCCAATACCAATGAAGAATTTCCCCCTCTCTTCCCATCCAGTCTAGCTTTTCTCCTAATTCATTCTTCCTCTTTTATTCTTTATTAATTTTAATTGATATAACTGCTCCTGTTTTGACAACATAGGGCTTTCTTCCCAGTAGAGGGTAGAGAAAAAACCAGGAGCACAAAGCCAGATGTTCTTTGGTAGATAAAGGATAGGAAAGTCAGGGAACACTAATACATTAGTGATTTTTTTTCATGTAACTGAATTATCAGCAGGTAAGTAAGAATTGAAGCCAAGGGGCTAGATGAATTTTGTCTTGTCTTTGTGTAGATGAAGTGGCGTACTGATTCTTGAAGAGCTCCAGCATTTAATGACTGGTTCAAGGAAGATGAGCTTAGAGGAGACTGATTAAGATCTGTTGACTTCTGACTGGAACTCCTGCTTATGGCCTCAACAGGTTTTTTGCAAAACCTCTTCTGACATTTCAGTTCCAGGTTAGGTTCTTCACCAGCAAGAACTGATTCGCTATTATCTTTGCCATTTGCTGTAATTAATTATTTAATTACATGAGGTCTCCAATGGATGCTAACCTCCAGGTCCCTAACAGACTGTAACCTCTGGAAGAAGGGAAACATATTCAACATTGTATCCCCTTTATATACTATCTTACCATTTTTTGTAATGAGAGTAAGTACTTGTTTAATTAATTCAGACAGGTATTCTTACTAGGTTTTCATATGTGTATAATTAACATCTTCTGCTTAGCTTTCTGTCAAAATATATAGGCCTGCTCTTTAGCAAACAACATAAAATAGCCATACTCCAGGTTATTGTCTTAGTCTATGATGTTGAATCGTGTCACCTAATACCTAATTCCCCAAAAAGTTTGGGGAAAATAAATTTACGAAGGATTGCAGTGTACTTGAACCAGGGCGGTTTTACTTACTGGTTTTTGCTATATCGTACATTGCCATTACCCCATAGTTTAGTGAGGGATGTTAAAACTAGTACAACTTTTAAATTCATTCTCATATATACTGTAGGGATGAAGGAGGTGACAGTTTGCTGTAATTTCTTTATGAGGATTAATAAGAATTTTTTCAAGGTGTGTTAGTAAGAAAGCTTATTTTGAACTACTAGTATTTATGCCTATCAACCTAAAAATCAAGTTGAGGCACGCTGAGTGAGACAAAAGTTTTTTGACAAGAATTTTTGGGCAACCATGGAAAAATGTGAGTTCTAGTTGTCCAGAATAAGTGCTCTCCAAGTAGCATCTGTTTTTTAATTTTTCAGTTCAAGCATGTTTATTAGTTCCAGAATACGTAGCAATCTCAGATCACACTAAAGATTAGCTAAATGTGAAATCAGTATAAGAAAGTTCTCATGGGATAAATGTATATGATGATCTTAGGCTTTTGTTCATGCCTAAATTTTGCTTCCACTGTTATTTTAAGGAGTTAGGTAATATGAAATATTTAAATATGATGAGTAGGTGAAGTTAATTCAACACTTTAATGTTGATTATGTTGTTTATTTCCTCTAGATAACTTAAAAATAAGTAGCATTTTTATAGATTCATTTGCAAAACTGATTTTAAAGTAATGTATTTTCATTGTTTTGTTAATAAACCAAACTTTTAAAGCTATTTCTGACTGTTAAAGGTTTTTGGAAAGTTGTTCCATATTCTTCCGGTCATCTAAATTTATCACAGGGTTTTAACTAAGAAGGTTGGTGAACCTTTTTTTCCTTTTGATCTTGCATCCTGGTGGGTGCTTGGATATTTCTTGTGTAAGAAAAGTTTTGGTGGATGAGTCAGTGAACTGAGTCATAGGCAGCATGAAGCCTCTAGTGTTCTATACTAACTAATTGGAAACAGTTTCAAAATTAATTAAGGCACACTTGTCAGCTCAGTGTTACTGATTGACATTCTACCAAAGTATTATGTCTTTTGGCAACTTGCTTAATTGTTCTTTGATATGTATGGGTTTTGTTTTGCTTTACAAAATTTTAAACATCTATTGAACAGACCTATAGTTCCATGAGGTTTTTTGAGCCCTTTTATGAACCCCGTGTCATTTGCGCTTAATTTCTTCCTATCTTGATGCCTTTTCCTCCTTAAAAAAATGTCCAATACAATTCCTTTTCTTTTTATCTTGGTAATTTATCAGTCTGTGAGAAAAGTCTTTTATACTCCACAGAAACTAGTTTATACAATAATAGTATATTAATTTGTCACATAAAGTCTACTCTTAAGCTAAGCACAATGTTTTTTATTTAATAAAAATTAAACTAAATTACTAAGGTTTCTTTACATTGCATTAATTTGAGCTGAATAAGTTCATTTAAAATGACACTTATTTACTGTTTTTTCCTTGGGCTCATATTTGAAAGGAAGTATTTCATTTGTATATAGGATTTTGCATGGCGGATTGATTAGGTGTTTTTCATGTTTACAAAAAGACAGGACAAGAAGAAATCAACAACAGGAAAGTATTTTGGCTTGATAGCAAGCATTTTCTGGCAGGATGATAAAATGCTAGGGTAAATGATTGAGGAAAATAGAAGAAAGAGAACTTGCAAATAATTGCCCATCAGCTCTTAGGCACTCATATATTATTTCTTTAAATCCTCCCAGCATCTCTGGGAATATGATGGAAATTATTTACCTATAATTAAATGTGGAACTTGAAACCCAGCAAGTTATTAACTTGTTTAATTCCTCAACAATATCTGTGCTATAAATACTTTAAGCAGTCTATGACAGAACTTCACTGTGCTGTCATGTACCGAATTTGGACATTATGCCAGATGAAACTTTAGGAAAAACTTTCTATCTAGTTATATAGTGGACATTTTAGAGAGCAATAAATTGATTATACATTTTTAGGCACTCCTCTTAAATATTATGTTTGAACTTACTGATTGAAATTGAGATACATTTTATAATTGATGATGTAATAATTTGTCGGCATTTTTTCCTAGGGTATGTAAGTTTAACTCTCATTTTAAATTCAGTATCATTTTAGATTCCATGGAATGAAGTACGTGGTCTTTGATGGAATGCATTATTTTGGTCTTTCTCATTCCTTGGACCTGTTAGTCTTTCATTCATTATCCTGTTGTTCTGATGAAATGATCTTAAGAAATTCTTTGATTAAATATATTGTAGAAACATAGAGACTAGTAATATAGTTCATTGATAGAGTGCTTGCCTAACATGCTTATGGTCTAAGTTTGATCTATATCACCACTCCCACAAAAAAAGGACAAAGAAAAAAAGAAAGAAAACACATAATCTGCCCTTCTCTGAAAATTCCCAGAGTACACTAACAAGTAAGAATTCTATCAAAAGTTCAAATGTTTTTTAATTTTGTTTAACCCATTGTTGTACAGATTTATTTTATCATAGAATCTTCTCTTCCTGCTTCTTTCTAACATATCTACTTTATAAAAGGCAATATGGATGTGCCCAAGGAACTTAATGATTTGACTATTTAACTTTGGGAAATGCTGGGTTGCACAGTCTCTTGCCTGAAAGTGAATATCACCAGGAAGAAATTAACCTTTTAGCCTTCTTACCAACCCTCCTATCCTTTCATTTAAATCTCTTGTCCATTGACGGGCCTCAACCACATTTGTTAATTCTTTGTTTTTAATTTCTTTCATCATATCTTTGTATGTAGTTTTTCCTCACTGATTACAAAAGTGCAATATTTGAAACTTATTAACTGGATGCTTGGAGTTTTATTGAGGATTTTCTTACAGCTGGAGAATCCTTTGTAAGGTATAAATTGCAAGGGAAAAAAGTCCACTTTCTGGCATTTTATGACATCTAAAGGTCAGTGGGTTATGGGAGTCTTATTTCCATATCTTAAGCTGATTGCTTCAAAGGTATAACATTCTTCATCTTCAAGGATTCAGTAAGGAAGAGTAAATTACCATTATCTGCTGTGTTTGTTTCTTTCCTTCCTCTCTTACCCTCCTTTTTCTTCTTTCCCTATTTCCTTTTCTTTTCCTACTTCCTTTTGTCTTCTCCCTAAAATCTAGAAGCAATTTATGTACCAATTCTATATATTTCAGTATTATTTATTTAATCCTATATTGTTCAGTCATGCCTTTTCCCAATTTTTATCCCTCATTTTTGTAATGTTGCTTCTGAAGACCTACTTTCAGCACTTTTTTTTTTTTTTAACTTGAAAGCCTGCTTAAGGTTTGGGCTTTTTTAATGCCCAAGCTAAACTAACTACTTTTTCCAAATCTTCATTGTCATTAAAATAGATCATCATGTTTCTTAAGTCACCAGTTTCTCCCTTTCTTATATATGGATCTTCTATTTATGGTTTATGCTTGTTGTGGTCAGTCCTGCCAACAAGTATTCTCAAGTATGTGTTTTGTTTTCCTATTATGGTGACTATCATGGAGCTTACACAGTATGTGTTTTTAAAAATCCTATGATTTTAATAAGGAAAATGATACTAATTCGTTATTTATTGAATTCGCATCATACAAAAGGGACCCACAAAAGTATAATTCTGTGCTAAAAAGTGTGAAAATTTATATTGGAAATGTATTGAAACCAGATTGTGTAATGATTTGATGTCAGGTTAAGACAAATCTAGGCCAAGATAGTCTTTGAGAAAAGGAATAATATGCTTCAATTTTAGTCTAAAATTAAATTATTTCAGTTTTGTTTGATACTTTGTTACCAGTCTATCTAGTGGACTTCAGTTTCATTCTTTTTGTGTGTGTGTGTGACTTTTTAGCCATTTGTACTTTGAAGAACCTTATGCTTATGTAAGGGTGCTTATTGGTTAAATTAGATGTTGTTTACAAAGTATTTAACAATATGAAAAAATCTGGAATGTGGAAGTATAGTCAAGCTACATGTGTGTGGGGGAGAGAGAGGGGTGGGTGTTGAACCAACAAATGTATTGTAGTATAGCCAGTTTAGGTGTGTTGTGAGAATACCACACCAGGGCCATTCTTATACTTTCCATTTTCTATACTGAAAATCAAGAGGACAATGTTTTTGTCCCAATTCTGTGACTTTGCAGATTACTTTCCTTTCTAGGCCCTAGTGCCTTTATAAATAGGCTAGTTTGGATTAGATAATTATTAAAAGGTATGATTCTGAAGTTAAAATGTGTGCTTCTGAGATCAGGCAAGGAGTGGCTTGTTGTGGCTAGAGGCAAAGGAAGCTTCTCATACCCACCTTCGCAGGTTCAGTAATTGAGTCTGAAAGAAACCCTTAATAAACAGGGAAAAACCCATAAATTAATTATGTGCCTAAGCATAGAAGCCACACCCATTAAATAATGAAATTTAAACAGAGGCAAACAGGATAGCTGACTCTTATAATACAGCTAAATGAAAGGAGAGAGGAACAGACTTGTTGGGGGGAATGGAGGTATCAGAAGGAATGTTAGGAGGAGATTGTGCACAAACTGCAAGGGGTGTTTGCTAATTGCAGACAAACTCTTCTAGGCAATAGCCCCCTACGGTAAGTTTTGCCTGGACCAAGAGTCACCCCCAATCTCTTTTTTCCTGAGAGAAGGATCTTTCTTAAGCATAAAGGGTACTGTTAGATAGAATAACCTATGTTGTATACTAAGATAGGTGAATATCAATGTCTTTTACAAAAAAGGCAAATTTTCAGAGTTAATCCTGTGTTTACAGAGGTCTGAAGTCCCCTTATTATCCATCCTGAAATATCCCAAAGAAATGCATGTCATGCATAGACATGAAAGAGTCTTCTTTATCTCATCACACTGTTTTTAATAGATTTCCTAAACCAACCTGGTAAATGACTATTCAGAATTCCTCTGTTCCCAATAGAAAAATTATTTTCTTCACAGAGGAACCTATAGGAAAAGTACTATGCGAAGCAGTGCTTAAAACCCATTTATAATACGTTTGCATTTCTCAAATTGAAAGTCTGTAAATAAGGTCTGAGACACAAGAACATCTCTGAGTTGCTCTGCAGTTGGAAACTACTCATTCCCTGATTGAGGCAACTATGAAATTCTGATAAATTGGATAATATTTGATGACATTTACACTGTACACACCCAGGGCCAATGTAGTCTTTCAGATTTCAAATACTATACAGACTACAGACCTGGCATTGCTCAAGTGTAGGGTATTACTCTGGAACAGGCAGTTCTAAAGTCCTGGCCAGGTTATTTTTGAAAAGTTTAATCAGTCTTCTCTTCATCCCCTGCAGTTTTCCACAGTGCTCCTTCCTGTTTTATTGCCAACAAAGCAGTAGGAGTAGAAGGTTCTGTTTTTATGCGGGTCTTACTATGTAGCCCAGGCTGACCTGAAACTCATTATGTGACAACCCCCTGCTTCCGCCTCCTGAGTGCTAGGATTATAGACATGTACCACCATGCCTGGCTAGAAGATTTTTAAGATAATCTCCACAATATTAGTATAATACTGATTTTTCTTTGGCTTTGACCTTGTTGAATTATTATTGTTTCTTTCCTATTGATACCTATTTCATTTTCTTTCTTATTACATCTCTACTTGGATTATGACATCAAGGTGGATTTGCATGAGAGACTTTGAGACAACAAAGGGATTGTGTTGATATCTTTTCAATAGCACTTCTTTTTCTGATAAACACACATATTAACTTATTATTTGTATATGGAGAGGGAGGAGACAGGAAAAATTAAAGAGAAGGTAAGGACCTGGAGTTGGGAAGGGTGCTTTAAGAATATCTGTATTAACTTTGATATGGGGATGGTTTTTAAAAATGAAAAATCCTTCCCCTACCTACATGCTTCGCTGGGAACATGGTATGCAAAAGCCCCCAACATTTATATATCTTCATTGTAAAGGATGAGGTATGTTCTTATCACTGCTAGTTATCAATAATTTGGAAGGTCTGCTCATAAGGGTTGAAATGTTAAAGCAAAAGAGAATAGTTGCTAGCTATTCAAAAGAGTTGGTATTTCAGCCTTATTTTCTCGTAAGGCTTTATTAAAGGTATTCTTAGGAGATAATGATGAACCTGAAACTGTTCCAGCCTGTGCTGAAATAACTCCCACACTATGTTGTTGGAATAGATTTAAGCACTCTTTGTAAACCCATGCCAGAAAGTTCTTCCCATTTGAAGTTTCTGCCCTCAGTTGGATTAAGAAAGGGAATTTCCCATCTGTTCAGACAGAAGAATAGTGATCGAAAATAGGTAATAAGAAAAGGTTTTCCTGTTTGAGATGTGCTTTTTGTGGATGAAAGTTTTTCATTGTAATGAATTGTTTGTTTTAATATGATAAATATTTGGACTTGATGTTTTAAAAAAGTATTTGTACTGAAATTACATACAAACTTACAGTTCTAAACATTATACTGTATAATTTACTTGTTTTGGTTGGTACTTGGATTCAAAAACCTTTTGGAATTTCCAGTTGCTTAATATTTCAGCCCTCTCACACCCCATTTAACACATCACAATGCAGCCTTCTCTTACCACGATTACTTGCAAGGACATTTTAGTTATTTTCTTTCAATGCATTTTTTACTTTACTGTTTTATATATATGTTACATATACATATGTCATTAGATCTTATCATATCATTTCCTAGTTTAATGGTCTATGGATTTCTGACAAAATGTAAAGTTCCTATACCACTAGGCCCTTTCTACCTCTTCAGTCTCTTCTTCTGCCAGCATGTGTTATTTGCCATACGATGGTATAACAGTGCAGTGGGTTCACATCTAGTTGAATGCAACGCCAATAAGTACAACCAGATTATAAAAAAATGCCAAGAAGTTTATTACTTGCAGCAGGTATGGAGAGTACTAGAATTATTTGCAAAGAAGTCCTCTCTTTAAAGAAATAAAACCTGGGCTTTAATGCAGAACCTTTGTGTATACATATACAAAAGTGCACATAGGGTATGGACAGCACATTTCTGAGCATGCTCAGTTTAAGGTAGATATCTCTTAGCAATTCCTTTAGTTTGATGTTCTTTGAGGTCCTTGTGACTTTATGCTCTGTTTTTTCTTTCTTCCATGAATTATATTGCATTGTTTATTACATTGTTTGTAGTTTATTATACAGTTCATAGTTGTCTATTAACTTGGCTATATCCTTCTTAAAACTGTGGAGGGGTTATAAATATTTTGTATGTTACTAGCATTTAGCACAGTGAATAGTTCAATAATTTTTTATTGAATTACTACCCCATCTGCATATTTAAGACCTATATTCCCTGAGATTTCCCCTAAAAAGTAACCATTAATTTCTCATTTTGACCCCACTATGTTGGTCTTACCTTCTTTTTTTCAGATTTCAGTAATCAGTTATAGTCATTTGCCTCTAAACTAGATGGCCAGACCTCAGCAAAAGTGTCTGGTTTATTCACACTACATAGTATTGGTTAGTAGAACTTGTATTTCTGCTTTCCCAAGGCTTTTTAGATTTTCCTTCTATCCCTTTGACCACTACTTTATATACACTTTAGACAAGTGAACTGAGGTTTAGAGAAGTGAAATGAGTTGCTAAGAACTGATGGTATTAGTGGTATATTATTTCACAGCCTATGAATGATTTCTTTTTTCTGGGTCACCAGTCTGCTAACCTTGTAAGCACTATGGCTGCACTCTAAAATTGTCTCTGAAATTCTTTTTTGAATTCATTCCTTGTATCCAAACGGATGGCAAGAAAGAAGTGGGGCTCTGGATACATTATTTGTGTTTCTCAGTAATTTTGGTAAAAGAGACTTATTTATATATTTAGTGATAGTCATATGATGGTCCTTAAATAATTTTTTTTGCCAGTGCTGAGGACCAAACCCAGAGCTTTGCACATGCTAGGCAAATGCTTTATCACTGAGCTACATCTCCAACTCCAATTATTCTTTTACTCTTCATAGTTTGAGAAAGAGAACAAAAGGAAAAAACATTGTTAAACATTTCTTTTTTTAAAATTCACATTCTTTAGAGAACTTTTTTTCTTTGGAAAATAATTTTGAAAAACAAATATTCTAATGTTTGATTTATTTAGTTGAGATTCATTAAATGAGAGAGGTGGAATATTGGGTGAGATAAATAGATAGGCGAGTGCATAAAAATACTGTTCTGTTGGTTGCTCATAAAAGAGAATATAGAATCAGAAAACTTTATTTTACTGTTATCCCAAAGTTTTGTCTTACTGACCCAGTCTACTGAGTGGGCAAATGATGTACTGAGAACATGATGGAATTGGTATTTAGAAATTCCAACAGATAAAATACTATACTCACTGAGTCATGAAAAACAAACAATTAAGGTCCCAATTTAGAATGATTCTGGATAGACGCTCTAATCATTAGACTAATTTTACAAATATCCATGTGATAGAGTTGAAAGTATGTGCTAAGCGCAGAAATTAGAAATGCTGAGGGAAGTTCACGTTTAAAATTTGAGCCTCTGCTAATATTCATAATTTGGCTAATTTTGAATTTTTGATGTAAATATCAATGGAAATAATGGAGCTATTTGAATTTTTAAACTAGGTTGGTTCTTATCAGTTGTTTCTGTTTTAGATTCTTTCATGTGTAACTTATAAGTGCAAAGTTTATCTTAATTTCAGGGTAGTTGGAAAGGGAATTAGGAATGCAATTTGTAATTGAAAGGCACATTATAGCACAGTGGTTAGGAACCCTAGCTGTGAGACAAGATTGCTTGAGAACAACAATAAAAAAATATGTGTTCTTTTTATTGTTGCTTTATGATCTTGGAAAAGCCACTTTTCTTCCCTTTCTCCAGTTTTCTCATTTGTAAAATATAAATTATAATAATGCCTATCCTATAGGGTTGTAAGTTCAAGATAAATATTAAAATTTTGTAATTTTTCCCCTACTACTAACTTGTTATGTGACCTTGGTCAAGTCACTTTATATTTTTGAGCTTTATTTTATATGAGGGTATATATAAGCTCCAAATTCCCTTTTAGTTCTAGAATTGATTTTAACAGAATGAAATAGACCTACAGCAGTTGATAGAATAAGTGTATGAAAAGTTGTATAGATTTTGATGTTAAACAAATGTTTCAGTAGATCAAGTTCTGATCTTAGAAGTCTGTGACTTAGTACTTTGTTACTTTTGGACAAGTTAATTGGTTTCTTTAGGATTTGGTAGTATTATAAAATTGGATAGTAAGAGTTATCTCATAGGAATATTGTACTGGGTTTGTGAAATAACATGTGCAAAACACCAACTATAATTCCTAATAATATAATATGTACTCAAAAATGCTAACTTACATTAAATCCTTCTTACATAGCAGTGTAAAAGGACAAAATTATAACAATTTAAAGATCTAATCAACTTTATTTTTTATTTTAGAATCTGGCAATAATTCAAAAACATAATATGTGTTCAAATGGGCTGAGTAGAGGAGGTTGGTTTTATAGACAGAAGTGTTGAAGAAAGCAGAAAGGAAGAACTAGGTTGATCCATTCAAAGTTACTTTTTTGTATAGTGAGGACAGGGAGACAGAGTAGCAAGCTGCTGATTGATTATATCAAATTACTTCATTACTTTTTATAAGACTTTGTAAACTAATGCAAGGGAGCTTCATTGTCATGCCTACTGGCCTGTTTGGTAAGTTAGCTATCTTTTATTCTGAATTCTCAGGAGATCAGATAAAGCAACTTAGTTTTGACTTGATGATATGGAAAATTAATATGAGTAACTCCATTTTGACTTTTAGTCTGGTCTGCATGGGGCAGTGAATGAGGTTAGACCAAAACCTGTAATTTTTTTTTAAATAATAATCTCTTGGGGTCTCTTTCTCTCTCTCATTCTCTCACACACATACACACAATAGTGTGAGAGAGACTATGGTGTGTGTGTGAGAGAGAGAGACTAGTGTATGGGGGAGGTGGGTGGGTGTGGGGGAGAGAGAGAAAGAGAGAGAGAGAGAGAGAGAGAGAGAGAGAGAGAGAGAGAGAGAGAGAGAGAGAGATCTCATTCTAATTTACGTATTTAAATTTGCTCAGTCTCAGCATGGAATGATTTTAGCCTGTCTTAGGTAAATTTGTGGATTGCTAGGGAATTTTTGAGACAAGACCATGCAAGTTTTATCCAGTCCTTTGGGAGGAGGAACCAAATTATAGTTACTGAATATTAAGAAGCTATGAAAAATAGAACTATCTCCCAATAACATTTATTCTGACATTAACAGATTTGAAAGTATAGAGAAAACAGAATTAAGAAATCAGGGTAAAGATAAGGTGGATCTCTATTCGTCTGCAACATTAATGTAGCATTTTCTAGTAAAAAAGAAGCACTTTACTGTATTTAATGGGACATGGTAAGGATTTGTAGACTGTTTTGTTCTCTAACAAGAATATGATGGTTCTTTAACTAGTTTTGCCATTTCCTTCAGACCCTGATAAAAACCACCTAACTTTCTGAATTTCAGTCTTTTTTTTTTAAGAAGAGAAGGACAGAGAAGGAAATTGGACTACATGATTTAAATGTCTTCCAACTCTAAAATGTTATGATTATGCTTCCTATCATTGATTTAGATGTGTTGTTTTGCATAGTGTAAGCAATAGTAGGAAATGCTACCTCTATTCTAGTGAAGTTGCTTTATAGCCAATTCTAGATCTGTCTAAAACCACGGATCTTCAAAATCTAGTTTGTCTTCTATTTACTTTTAACTTTGTTAGAATTTATTGTGTTTTCTTCCCTTTCTCTGCCAGTTTTCTGGGTGCTCTGCTTGACTCAACGGCCCATGGATCTTCTTTGTAGAAGTGAGAAGGAGAGGGTAGGGAGACCATATTTTATCTATGGTGAAGGAAAAAAGGACAAAATAGAGAAGAATTTAAGAGGATAGGACTTGGATAAAGACTGCCTGAATTCAAACCTTGGCTTCTTTGTGCCTCAGTTTCCTTAAGTTTAATGAAGACTATTGTCCCCATATGTTGTATTAATAGTTATATATTTAGTAATATTATTAAGCTCATTCTTTATTCTTAGTATTAATTAGTAGCTAGTATTAACAATTATTATTTTGAAGGTTTTTACTAAGAACCTTATAAGGATTATAACAAGAAGCAGATTGACGATCTACACTAGCTCATTTATATGCCATTTGAGAGTAAGTGCAGCCATTGATAGCATGGTCTTTATTTTGTGTGATAAATGTAACTGTTTAGAAACTTGTATACCTGAAGTTGAAAACTTCATAAATATAAATTTCCTCTTTAAGAATAGTATTCTGCTTGGAAAAATGTGTATGTGCCTACATGTGACTATCATTTTAATAATTATTAGAGTCTAAAATATAATCTCAGATAGAAAATTAGATTCAAAAGATACTTCAGAGGAAATTTCACTTGTCCCTTGTACTTTTCCAAAAATGAGATCTTGGAAAGGTACCCAGCTGGGGAAGAAGGAAGTGATGAGGAACTGAAAATTTTTATTAAGGAATATACAACTTGGAAACATTTTCTATCTTTTTTTTTCTTTTGGTGGGACTGGCACTTATAGGCAGGTGTCCTACCACTTGAACCATGCTTCTAGCCCTTTTTGCTTTTTTAGTTTATTTTGTAGATAGGGTTTCATGTTTTTGCCTGACTTGGCCTAACTCCCACCTAGCCTAGATTGCAGGTATTTTTCACCATGTCTAGCTTATTTTTAAAGATAGATAATAGATAGTCTAGCCCATTTTTTTGTGTGGGCTGTCCTCAAATCCTACCCCTTCCATCTCTGCCTCCCATGTAACTGGAATTATAGACATGTACTATCACATTCTATCTTTGAGAGTTAGAATGGTTGCATATTCATCTTTCTAGTCATGTCTTAAATGAATTTCATGTTTCTAAGATTTCAATTTTAACAGGTCTCAATATATTAAGAAAGTATATGTATATCTTCAGTTCAAAATGCTTTATTTCTTTCTGAATTGGGTATTCATTACAACAGAATCGCAGAAACATTTAAAAATGACCTTTTCACAAAAATGACCTTTTCAAAGAGATAAATATCTTTGCCTGTAAACATTTATGTCATCACTTTGTAGATGGTTTAAGTCATTCTTATTTTTATTCTGAAGTATTAAAATTTATCAGTGCTTTATTCTCAGGGAGCAGGGGAGGGAATAAGACAACCAAAAATGGCAACAAAGTCACTTTCTTAAAATGGTACAAAATCTAAAAATTAATTTTTATGAACTCTCAAATTTATCTGCAGATAAACTTGTTTCTTCCCTTGAATTACAAACTTATGTTTATATACTGAAAAACCTGTAGACAATTATTTTGTACTCTGGTTGCTTTACTCTTCAGATCTGATGGCTCTACCCAGAAGATAATAGCCTTGAAGTATAAACACCCAGAAAATAGCTTTGATATCTAATGTCTGCAAAAAAAACCACTGACACATTTCTAAACACACACACACACATGAAATGATATCTAGTTCTTTTTTAACTGTTGTGCTGGGTAAGGGGACATTGTGATACTTACAAAAGCCCTTACAATACATCAAATATATTATACTTTAATTTACCCCCTCCATCATTCTCCTTTATCCTCACCTCTCTCTATTCCTGGAGCAGTTTCAAAAGGTATCATTTTTCTATTTACATAGATGTGCACACACTATTTGCACCATATTCACCCTTCTACACCCTTTCCTCATAACCTCCTCCCTCCCACTGGTACTAACTTTCCCCCCAAACAGGACCCACTCCCCACTCCTTCTCACTGATTTTGTAAAAGAAAAAAATTGTGACATATTTATTTGTTTAAGATAGCTATACAGGGAATTTCCTTGTGACATTTCCATGTATATATGTATTATAGCCTGAAGTGGTTAATTTCGTCTGCCTTTATTCCTTCTACCTCAGTGGTGATTTTAACAGGCTTAAAAGTTCTATATTTATTCTTTTATAGAGAGTACATCAACCATATTCACCTTAACTTCCTTCTTTTACTTTCCCTCTCCCATTAGTGACCTCTGCAGCAGCCTGTATAAACACACAGAAAATAACTTCGATATCAAAACTCAGCAAAACAAACAAACTTTAAATTGTTTCTAAAATACACACACACACACACACACACACACACACACACATGAAATAATATCTAGTTATTCCTGAGATTATAAATCCTTGTTTCTGATTTCATGACAGCTAAAGTGTCATGAAATACATACAAATAGACTACAGGTCTATTTGGAAGTAGACAAGGAAGAAATGATGACATGATTTTTCTCTTAATACCAGGTTATTACATTATACTACTTCTAAAATTGCTTATATAAAATAATAAAATTCTACAACTAATGAGCTGACTTAAATTTAATGTTTAGGATTTTGGTAGAATTTAATCTGTTGAAGAATAAACAGATGTCCTTTATAAATACAAGTGGATGGTTAAATACTGATCCACTGAATGTCTTAGTATGAATCTGACTACTTAAAGATAACCCTGCTTACTTTTTAAGAAATTCATGATTGTACTGAAGTTGTCATACTTAAATTTGCAGCACAAAAATAGGCATTTAACTTTATATGGCAATGGCATTTTTTGTACATAAATGTACTAAATGTCTGGATAAGTCAGTTTTTCGTTACTATGACAAAATACTCTGAGTTAATAAACCTAAAAAGTATAAAAATTTGGCTGTTAGTCTTGGAGGTTTCAGTTCATGTATGGTTGGCCCCGTTGCTTGTACATTGGTAGCACAGTATATTATGAGAGCAGTGCATGGTGAAGGGGACCATTCACCTCATGGCAACCAAAAAGCAAAGAGAGAAAGAGGAAGGGGCTGGTGTCCCAATAGCCCCTTCAAGGATATGTCCACAGTGATCTTCTTTCCTTCCCATAGGCTTTGCTATGTTTCCCCACCTCCCCATAGCACCATAGGCTGGTGAATAAGCCTTTAACACATGGGCTTGTGTAGGGACATTCAATATGCAAACTAGAGTGATTGCCATAATAATAAAATGAACCTAATAGCAAAACATTTCTACCTTTACTAACTCTCACAAAGGAATAGAACTTACTGATTGAACTCTTCATTTATTACATTGATTGTCAGTTCTATTAGATCTAATATCCCTTTTCTTGTAATAAATACTTTGTAGCATCCCCTTATCCTGAAAGTATAACCAAATATACAGAATAAAAATCAATATAGTGTACATGCTATAATTTCAAGAATTAAAAGGAAAATTAATATTTTAAGTATTAAAATACATGAATGCTAGAGAAATGATAAGTCTGATGCTTACACCTATATTATGGAGTTCAGTGTTCACTGCCTGACATGCATAGAAGCCAATACTAAAACACCAAGTTTTTGCAAAACTTAATGATAATAATAATAAAAGTTTTTTGAGCAACCACCTCTTGAGACCAGGGTCTGTATGCCAAAACTGCGTTTGGATCAATTGGTAGCAGGGAAATTTATAGGAAGGAAAAGGGGTGAAGTTGCTCGGTGATTAGATGTCAGACACTTAAAAAACTAGCTAGCATTTGTTGCCCTTAACGCAGAGAAACTAAAGCAGATACCTTAAAGCAACTGAGGCCAATAGGAAAAGGGGAACAGGTACTAGAGAAAAGGTTAGATCAAAAAGAATTAACCTAGAAGGTAACACCCACGCACAGGAAATCAATGTGAGTCAATGCCCTGTATAGCTATCCTTATCTCAACCAGCAAAAACCCTTGTTCCTTCCTATTATTGCTTATACTCTCTCTACAACAAAATTAGAAATAAGGGCAAAATAGTTTCTGCTGGGTATTGGGGGGGGAAGAGAGAGGGGGCGGAGTGGGTGGTAAGGGAGGGGGTGGGGGCAGGGGGGAGAAATGAACCAAGCCTTGTATGCACATATGAATAATAAAAGAAAAATGAAAAAAAAAAAGATGTCATAACTCTTCACAGGTTGCATATGAGAGTTATGTTTCTGCACGGGGGATTTTGAGCAGTTATGTAATTGACCAGATGGCCTGGCTTCTACTCATGTCCATTCTTAAAAAGCTGGTTCCAAACTATAAGAATCATTAGTGGAAGGTTTGGAAGCTTTTCTTGAAAGACAACAGAAGAATTTGGTCATTTAAGAAATGTGCATCCAGTTGTGTTGTGTTTAGGACTTAACCTGTCTCACCTACTTATAGTGAACCTTTGCAATGAAGCAAAGTAGGGAGATCATAAATCATTCTAAACAAGCAAAATGGGAATTGAAAGAACTGATGTACCTATGAATACTAGAACACAAACATAAAAAATAACTAACATTAGGTCACATTATGTTTTTATTTAAAAGAGATAAAAGTATAAGAAATTATATCCTGTCAAATTGGCTAAAATGATTGGAGCCTTATCTTATTTTAAGTATAATATTATAATAGTCTAGGTTGTGGCATAGAGTGTTGTAATAAAGTAGAGTAGAAAATATGATTTGTATTTTGAAATTCTATGTCTTGAACAACAGGAACAGGGAAGGAGTGATAATTTGGGGACATAATTGAGTTTGTGGTGTTGGCAAGGCACTATGGTGGAAGTACTCAGCAGGTGGTTGAAAATGAGAATTAGAGTTCTAGAAAAATGTATATCAATAAGATTTAGTTTTGAGTGTCTATTTTGAAGCCATTAGATTAGATTATATTGTAATAAAGAGGATAGTAGGAATAACAGAAGTTAATATCATCACTGCTAACATTTGTTGATTTATATTATATACCAGGCTCTGTATATATTTTTGCACATATTCCTCATGGAACTTCTATAAAATAGGTACCGTTAATGCCAGTGTCTCTTTTTTCAGGTGAAACAGTTAACACAGATGAGTTACCAAAGTTCACATAGCTAGTAAGTGGTAAGGTTTGGATACAAACCTGACTCTAGAACCCATTTCCAAGGAAGGACTCTTAAAGAGCTTGTTTATTTAGAGACAGTGGGGAAAAGAGAGAAATAGTTGATAGTGAAGATGGTATCTTAGATTATACCTTGTCTTGGAAGCCAAGGAAGAGAATACGGATATGGTAGATAATAACACAGGTTTCATAGCACTTTAGAAAAGATCATTGGATTTGATGATTAGTAAATCTCTGAAAAATGGTCATTCAGATTTCTGCAAGGCCTAAGAAATTTCTGAGACTCTAGAAATTTTCAATATTCTATTTGTCTGTTAGCATTCTGGTCTTTGATATAGGCTATCAGATTGTATTTTGAGCCTGAAAAAATGTAGTTTAGCCATTCTTTTAATAAATCCTCATTTATTTGAGGATTTGAGATATCATTCTTAAAGGAAGTCTATCAGAAATAAGTCTCATTTTAGATTTGAGGCAAGAGAATACACTGAAAATGTCAAAAGTAATGATTAAATTAGTTTTACATGAAAGACAAGTATTGCAGAAAAGTTCAGTATGAAAAATGAAAAAAAAGTGATTTGTACTATGTAGTCAAGAAGAGCAACTCATCATTTTTGGGTTTGATAATGAGGAAAGAAATATTCATGTGGGCGTTTGATGATTAATTAGTTGATGTGTGTAAAATGCTTGCTAGGAAAAAAAAGCATGGCATAAATTCTAAATATTATTATTTTATTCCCAGAATTCTGTCATGACTTCATGGCTGCTTTCCCATGTGCCCATCTTTCTGCACCTGTTTCCAGAACTTCTTTTCACAGCAGCACTGCTTTTGCTGTCATTTGAAATCTGTTCCAGATTTTTTCTCTCATAAGTCTCTCCAAATGCTGTTATACTTGGTTATTTTTATAGACCTTTTTCATAGAATGAAATTTTTTAGAACTATGTGTGTAGAACATATATAATCAATTGCATTTCCACAGTTCAATAACTTATCTGAAATAATTTTGACTATATACATTTCCCCAGAATTAATTGCCAAAAATGGCTTATGCCCTGAGAACTTCTGCTCTATTTTTCTCTTTAACTAAAATCTAGCGGGATGCTTTCATCACTGTTATTAATTCATCAGTGTCCATTTCTTTCTATTGACTGAAAACCTTTGCTCATGAAAGTAGGAACCTCAGTTTAAAACTTGCCACACCCAAGCTTAAATCTGTTCTTTTATTAGCAAAAAAGTGTAATTTTAATACATTTTGTAAATTATATGTCTTGTTGGGAGAGATTTAACTGGTCTTTGGGTCAGATCAGTTTCTTTGTTCTAAATCTTGGTTATATAGAATAGGATAATTAAGAAGTATAATCGTGTTTTCTTTCATGTTCTTTTAGAGGAAGTAGAATCAATATTCCAAGTGTCTCTTAGGTTGCTTTTTTTTAAAGAAAGATTTTAAAATGCAGAAAAACATGAAGTGTAGTACAAATAACAGCCATATTCTCATCTATCTGAATTAACATTTTGTCTTTAGCTTTTTGTCTTATTTTTGTTTCAGGTTTTTTTTTTTTAAATAAATTAGACATTCTCACAAAATTCCTTTTAACAAATACCCATAGTTCCATTTTAGCCCCTTTCCTCCAATGTCAACTATAGATATGTATCTTTCTGCTTTACCATTTATACTTTGTTGTTTACTGCCTTTACAAACATGTATACCATTGTGTATAATATGTAACATATATGTGTTGTACTTGTGCAACAGTATCCATTTAAAATTTCTGTGGAGAAGACATATTGCAGTAGAGAAAACTGCAGGTAGAGAAATACTGGCACCAAAAACAGGGCAATTCCAGGAAACCAGGATGGTAGATGGAAGATAGAAGTAAGTGACCAGTGACAAGTTAGAACCAGATTATTGGACCTTTTGGCCACCCACATTAGGCTGCAGGAAATCAGGAGTATTTTTTGAATAGAGGTGTGACATGCTCAGATTTGTTTTAAGAAGATTTCAGAAGACCAAAATGAGGAGAGACTGGTAGAACTGATAAAAAATGTTTAATAATCTAGGTAGATGACAGAGTTTAACTAAAGCAGTCATTGTTACAGTTGAGAGGGGACAGTAGATTTGAGGGAGAATCCTGAAGAATTCAGAGGAATTGGTAAGTGGATATTAGTGGTCAAGGAAAGTCATATGGTCTGGCTATGTGGAATCTCTCTGAATGTTTTTTATGTTTGTTCAAATCTTTGAGAGCTTTAGATTTAATACTGATATTTATATTTTGAGGGGTTTTACTGTTTTTATTACTCTGTAATGTGTATTATTTTTAAAATTGTATTAGAAGTTGACATCAAACCAGGTAGCTAAGTATGGTGGCTCTTGCCTGTAAAAGGAAGAGGCAGGAGAATTTTGAGTTTGAGGTCAGCCTGAGCTACATCATGAGACCCTTCCTAAAAAGTAATAATAATTTTAAGGTGATTTAGTAGAGTATTATATGGGATTAAAATGTTGACAAAGTTGTGTGGATCTGAAAGGTAATATACTCAAATTACTGTATGTGGATGGTGATTTCTGCTTCATTATTTAAATTCTTTAGTCATCATTTTAAGTGGTGAACATTTAATTTCTTTAACATGAAAACTTTGTTTTTAATATAAGAATTGCCTATTAAACACTCCCTATTGAATACATTACCAATTTTGTGAAACATCAGACAATTGCATTAACCATAATTCTGTAGCTCTATGAATAATACTGATGATTTAAAGTTAATGTAAGCCTTTTTTTTGTTTTTTGTAAAAAGGTTGGTTTCAAAACCCAAAGCATACTCCAAATTCACAGGACTAATTTTACTTCTTTGCTTACAGCTGTAACAGTTTATTATTATTTAAATAAAGTGATTTTTAAAACATATTTACTAAAACATGAACATAGCAAAGTCTCTGTTTGTTTACTAATGATTTTCTTTCACATTGGTGACCTGGTTGACTGAGTGGGTTACTCTGGTGTGGGGTCAGGGTGTGGGGCCTATTGAACTTCTCTATAGGGTGACCAGGCTGAGCCCTGGTAGTTCTGTTTAGAAAACATAAATTTCGGTTGTTCTAGATCTTTTGTCCTGAGGGCCTTAGTTTTTTTTAGGTAATAGTGCTTCACTCTCCCTCTCACCTGCAAGGTAGCAGCTGGATTACTCAGAACCAAAGGAGGAGACTGGAGTCTCAGAGTATAGCAACAACTGAGGCAACCTCTTTTTTACTTCTTTGGTTTGTTTGGTTTTTTGGTGGGACTAGGGTTTGGACTCAGGACTTTATGGTTGCAAAGCAGGTGCTCTCCTGCTTGAGCCACATCTCCAGTCCATTTTTTGCTGTGGTTATTTTGGAGACGGGGTCTCAGAAACTGTTTGCCTGGACTGGCCTCAAACCTCAATCCTCTGGATCTTCCAAGTAGCTAGGATTACAGGTGTGAGCCACTGAAGCCCAGTTCCTTTTTTTTTATTTTGTTAATAAAATTTCTTAAATACAGTTCAGTGAGTAAACATTAATTTTCAGAAGAGACAAAGCTAAAGAAAGAATGACAGTTGAAGTTATCTGATAAGGGGCACAGAATTTAAGATTAGCTGACCTCACAGTTCTTGTTCAGTATGACTTACAGTCGGATATTAGGTAAATTTTTTAGATCCATTGTTTTCTCATCTCTATAATAGAGGCAATATTACTCACAAAGGAATATGTTAAAAAGTTTGCCAAATGCTCTGAATTTTTTTTTTACATAGTTGGAAAGGGAGCTAAAATATGTTGTCCTGATGATAGGTAATTTTTGCTTATTTTAATGTCAGTTTTCAATAATGAGAAGTGACTCTATTCTAAACATTTTAGGTGATATTTCACTTTAGCACATTCTTTTAAGTTACAGACTGACATCATTTTAGCAGTGCTAAATATAGTGATGAAGAAGAGCTTCTAACTGAAACACTTGATACTCTTTAACGTTTTCTTCAATATTTTAAAGTTTTGAGTAGTTAACATTTTAAGAAACTTTTAAATCTTTGCTCTTTTTAAATTCACTTCTACCATCATTGAGTAATTAATATTTGATTCAGAAACGTAGTTTTTTCATTCAGTACATGACAAAATATGGCTTCACAACTGAACAGCCTTTAATACTCTGTCTTACCAACTCCCTTTCCTTTCCTTGCATTTTTTCCTTTTAATGAAAAAAGGAAAAACAGTTTCTTTTACTAGACATATCAAGATGTATTTTCTATTGAGAAAAACTTTTACCAGGTTATCAGAAAACTGGTTACCTTCTTTAAATGGTATGGATAAAGTGAATGTGGTGTCTTAATGCCTGTGGAATTCTGTTTGGCATACAGGAAATCTAACTTTCTCAGATCACAAATATGGATTTAAGCAATTAAATTTCTGAATACATTTTTTTTAGTTTTTTTATTCAGTTTTGATAACCTGATTTTAATTAAAAGTGTATGATATAATTTTTAGCATAAAGTCCATTTTAATGAACTGTTACTGGCCCACTTTCAAAGACCATAAATCAGTTTCTTTATTTTTCTGGTAGTTTGTGTCATTTTGGGATTTTTAGTTTACTGAAGGAAGTTTCCTTAATAGAGTGTATATATATTTTTATTTAGGATAGGACAACTTAGCTTCAAAAGCATCAGGGCAGCTGTCTTTCAAGCTGCATATTTGATGAGAAAGCTTATACATTCTTAATTTTTTACTTTTGCTTTAGAGATGCCTAATTTTCTTTGTTTCATCTCTATGTTCTATCTTGCATTGTAGTCAGTCTTAAACTGCTTATTTATTTATTTGCAGTTCACCTTCTAGGCAACCTCTCTATCACTGAACTACACCCCTAACCCTGGTTTTTCATTTAATTTAATATATTTGGTACGTCCTTTGATTATGTCTGAAATAATATATACAGTTTGAAGATATTTTATATAAACTTTGTGTTGAAATAATGAAGTGTATTTTCTCATAAAGAAAAATTAGCATCTAATATTGGTTTTTGGATATAACTTTTCACCAGTGCACTCCATTGAAAAGATTTAGTAGAGTTAAATTTTTTAAAAGTACTTGGCTTGAAATAAAATAAAAATTGTTGGCTTCTTCTAAGATGATTGAAACAAATGTCTTCAATTTTAAACATTTGCTGGCAAAGCAGATGTTTCATTTGAGACAAGTGTTTCAGATTGTGTGAAGACTCCAAGTAAAATGTTTGCTATGCATGTAAAAAGCTGTATTTAATATGAAATATGGCACTGTAGGCCCAATATTTGGGTTGTATGTATTAGGTATGAAAAAGTGATTTGCATTGTGAAAATCATAACACAGAACCCTGGGAACTAGAAAATTATATTACTCATTTAAAAGTGTTTGAACTTGGATTCTTTTTTATTAATTTCCATGTTGACCTCATTGATTTCCTCACTCATTGTGATAAAAATGATGGTGTCTGTTGGAATTTAGATCCCTAAGTCTCTTTAGGTCTTGAGAAGGAACATGTATGTTATCTTCAAGAGAAGTTGTGGCTTTAGTTGTTTTGGCTAGCTGGTAGGTGGATGGAGGTGGATGAGCCTGACACAGTGGCATATCTCTATAATCCTGGAAAGTCAGGAGGCTGAGGCAGGAGGCTCAAGAGTTCCAGGCCAATCTGGAAAACACAGTGAGCCTCCATCTCAAAAAAGTTGAACAACCTTTCATGAGTTTAATGTCAGTATTTTGGAAGAAATCAAGAAGTATAACTATATATAGATTTTTATTATCTTATTATAACTCTGACTTGGTTCTTAAGCACTTTTGATTTTAGGAGAATGAATATTTAATTCAATTTACTTGCTTTTTACTTTCCATATAGATAGAAATGATTTGATGATTGAGTCCCTAATTTGCTTTTTTTAAAATCATTTGCCCGCCCAAACAATCTACTAAGTGAAATATTTACAGGTCCTGTGGTTGCTTATTTAGGATTGTGTCATTATGAATACTCTCTCCCCTCCACATGCATTCATTGCTCTGAAACCAACATTTTTTAAGGTACCAATTGGTAATTAACATTTTCATATTATTAGACATAAATAAATACAGTATATTTACTACATAGTACCTTGTTATACAAACACACCAGGGTTATTTCAATAACTCACTGCTGTATGAAATTTACTTTATTTCTAGTAATTAGAGTAATTCGGATTAATTACTTGAGATGCACCAAAGGCTATATACATCTTATAGTGTGTCCTGTATATTGCTGAATTGTCCTCAAGAAAATTTCTGCCATTAGACATCCTACCAGCACTATTATCTGTGTTCCTTCTTTGCAAGGCCAGATGTTCATACTTCTTTTTTTTTTTTTTGGTTAAGAGGACTTTGTTCTAACTTGCATCCTCTTATTATATAAGTTGAACATTTAATCATTAATTTGTATGTCTTTTTTTAGTGTTCTGATTTTTTTAAAATTCAGGTGGTATTGTTTGTGTTGTTTTGAACAAAAACTTAGTATTCACATGAATATTTTCAAATGATATTCATTGCAAATACTTCACTATAATTATAATGAATCATGTCTAAGTCTTTCTTATAGATTTGAGGTATTTGTGTGTTTTATAGCTGTCATGTCTGTGAACTACAATCTACTCTGCAGTTTTTAATGACGTTATTCACAGTCTTTTTCATACTAGGGTAGAATTTCTTTTCTTTATTTCAGGACTACATTGATATTCACTTATATTTTGTTCTTGCACTTTAAATGTTTCACCTTTTTCTAATATTTCTGTAATTTAACTGCAATTAATTATGTAATTATTGTGTGTGTGTGTTTGGGTACATGCACATGCGTACACATGCAGGTTTGAGTGTGCACTTTAAATCCAACCTAGAAATGTTTTAATTGAATTATTTATTTCAATTTCATTGATTATATTTGTTGCATTTGATATATAGGTTGAAATTTATGACCTTACCTTTTCTCCTGTATTTGGATAGTTTAAATATATATTACATTTATCCTCTAGTTTTGATTAAATATTGTTTTTGTATAACCTTTTTCATTAAGTGAGGTAGTATTGATTTCATTAGAATACTGGCATTTAATATTAGTCTATGAAATTTTACAAATCACTTATAGTTACTAACCAAGTGAACAGTAGGCTATTTCTGCACCCTAGAAGGCTACCCAAGTTAACCACTGTTCTTCCCTGCCCCCATTAACACTCATTCTCTATCACCATGCTCTTCTAATATTCAATAGCTTACTGTACAGTGCATTACATATAATTGGGTTGTTTCAAAATTTTCACTCTGTAACATTTTCTTTCTATTTAAGATTTATTTTTAATAACTTAAAAATTATAATAAAATTTCCTAAGGCAAAAGAATAAAGTGTGTTTTTTATCTGCAAAGGTCTTTAGACATAATAGTTTCATCACTTTATTTAATAAATGTGGATACTTGTCCAATTAATTGGGAACCATTAGATTAATACTTACTGAAAAGTTAAGTAAGGGTATAACTTTACTGTGTTCTCTGTATATTAGTGTTAGGTTTTAACTTATATCACACAACGAAGTGATAAAATATTTAGAAAAATATAACTTTAATTTTAGAAGATGGTAGAATGTAATTTAAATTTCATGTTATATTTCAGTGTATATAATTTGAACACTCAGCAGTGTTCTGTTAGCTGTTTCATCACTAGCCATGCACTCATGTTTCACCTTACCTTTACTTATGATCAGCAGATTAGGTTAATCATTACATTTCTTTTGTTCACATTTAAAAGTATAATGAATATACTTTTATATCATATTCATATAAGGAATATGATAACAAAATTTTTATCCACTTTGATCCACTTAGCATTCAGGACCATATCATAATTGACTCAGGCTACTGCAGGCATTTGTTACACTGAATAATACATGAATCACATAGATTGTGTTTTTATTTTTATGGTTTTAGATCATACTGAAAATTAAACCCAGGACCTTGCAGATACTAACCACATCCTTGACTACTGATCTATACCCCCAACCCTCTAGAAAGATATTGCCATACTCTGACAAAGACTTAAAACAAAGGCATATCTGGTATTAAATTTATTATGATTTTAGCAATGAAAATTATTAAATGACTTTGATCTTTTTGGCTTTATTTAGGAATTAAATATAACAAGTCAGATAGTAGTCATTTACTGTAATTCTGTTAATATTAAGAGTTAATGAAGTGAGGACATTGAGGCAATGTTTAAGGAAATTAATTCATAACTGGAGTTATAGCTCAATAGTAGTATATGTGCTTCATGTACATGTGCACAAAGCCCTGGGTTCAGTCCCCAGCACAAAAAACAAGGAAACAATTGGTTCATGTTTAAATGATCTTAATAATAAATAATTGTTGAATAGTCACACAAAAGAAACAGATATGAAATATTATTCAAAAATTGTTACATCCTTATAAATTGTAACACCGATGTTAGGTCTTATCTGATGTTGTAATTAGCTGCTTTGTTTTAAATTGCGTCTTTATGCCTCCCATGTACTCATTTGGCTTACCTTTTAGAATATCATTGGTAGTTTAGTTATCATTGCAATTTCCCCAAAGGCAGCATAAACGATATAACTATAGATACCAACCCTTCTGTTACCTTCTCTTTTTATAGTGAAAAATGTCATCATTAAATCCTTTTTGTATGAAATAATAATGTTTATTTCCTAAAGGAAACTGATTATTCATTTAGATGGTAGTATAAAATATGTAAACTTGTTCCTTTTTTTAAAAATCAGTTGTCATGTGCTATTTATGCATAATCATGAACTGAACTGTATAATCCAGTGGGACTTGGAGTGGGATAAAGAAAATACGGAACCCAGAGAAACTGTAGTGAGAACACAATGACTATAGAATATGGCAAGAAGATGGGGTAGATGAGTACTCTTCTGAGTTACAGAAGGAATGGTCTGGTAGTTACCATAAACACGAGTCAAGTGTATTAGCATTGTCCACAGTTGGCAATGGTGATCTTCTTGCTAGTGTTGCCATTCCTATACTCAAAACCCTCTATGGCTTATACCATATTTATGCCCCCTATTACCTTACCAAAGACCACATGCTTGCCATCCTCAGAACCATTTGCATTTGGTGCAGCACTTGCCATGCACAAGATGCCAAGACCTGTGTGCTTCAGGATGAAGTTCTCATCATCAAATTTCTCCCCAAAGATAGACTTGCTGCCAGTGTTATTATTGGCACATGAATCCTGTAATAATTCTGTGAAAGCAGGAACTTTTATAACCCTTGTAATCCTTTCTCTTCAGTGCTCAGAGCATGAAAAAAGTTTCTGCTGTCCTTGGTACTTTGTCCGCAAAATTCTCAGAGGAGTTATGGCCCAAGGGCTTGCTATTAATGGCATGTGGAAGAACATGATTAGCAGCAGGCAGGTGTTGAGGGCAGCAGTATCTTCAAAACCATAAACCTAGTTCTTAATAATCCATCTTAGCTTATTTTTAATATTTATATTTGGGAAATAAAATTTAAAATAATATACTTAATGTGTAGCTTAGAAACATAGCTTATTTTATTTTATTTCTAAGAACACATTTGAACTTGCAATAAAGAAAAATATATGATATTATAAACTGACTGAAATACTGTACCAATAAATACATTGCTGAATTTTATATTTCTTGGAAGTTCACAAGAAATGTTAAATAATTTAGTGTTGATTCATAATTCTAAGTTTCATTTCTTTCTTAACATACTGTTTTGAAATTTAGGGAGTATAAAATTGCTGCAAAGTCACTAATAACTTGAACTACAAAATGAGATTTTTGTCTTTTTAATGCATTCTATGTGTGTATCATCATTTTTTATTTCCCAAATAAAGAAACAAAGCCTACAGAATGTCATGATAGAGAAATACAGTATTATATCTAAAGTCAATGTCAAATAGATTTTTGAAGAAAGACACCATGAAACACCTCTAAGGATTGTTCCCAAAACTTTAATTTGAATTTCATAGTTTTGTGTATATACTCCTTATGTCTATTCCTTGGGTTCTTATTTTGACAGATGCAAGCAAATATAGATTATAAGTATCAATTAATCATGGAGCAAGTAATAGTGAATGACAGAGTTTTAAAAACCTCTTGACTCAGTCAGGACTCTATCAGTTGAAGTGTAAAACCAGTGAACAGTTACAAGGCTAAGCTTCCATGAATGAGTCATTTCTACTTGATTATTCCCTGTGGTGATTAGCTTGACAGTACAGCAAACCTCACATTTTATAAACTATCACTAGGATGCTATATAAGAGTATTTTATGATTTGTTCAAATAAAATTGTAACAGAAATTTCAATAAAATGGAAGTTCCAAATTGATCCTAATCAGCTGTGTTGTCATTACAAAAGCACTTACTTATGAAGCCACTCTAAAAAGTCCTTTGGAACAGATTTCATATGTTTGCAATGGTATTGATTTATAATTTCTCTTTTTAGGGGTCCTGCTAGAGTACCATGCAATAGTCTGTATTTGGAGTTAGTGCTATTGATCTGCTCATGAATGTTGATTATACTTTATTGACTGCTTTAATTTTTTTCTTGATCAATAGCTATTCAAAAATTGATTTAATGCTGTTTACTACTGATGATTTTAAGATTGTTTCTCCTAAAGAAAAAACTAGCTTATAATTTATCTTAATAGTCCTCTTGCCTGTGAATACAACCATTTATTTAGAGAAAGAAATAGATGGCCACTTTTTGCCTTCTTTTAGAAAATAAATAAAATGTCTTTCACGTGAGCCTTTACACGCACACCCCCCTCCCCGTGGCTAACAATAACAAAGGGAGCTTATATTTTCATAAACGATGAATAAAGGTCAAGGGCTACTTGTAGAAATTGTAGCAGAATCATCACGTCAAACATTTACCAATCTTTTGATTACATACTCTTTGGATTTATATTTCCAACTCATTTGACATTTTAAGTTAAAATAGATTTATTTCAAGTCTTCTTGACTATTAAGAATGTAAAAATTTTTTTCATTATAGTCAGGTATATTTAGATTCTGAAAAGATCATCTCGTTTTAATCTTTTTCCCTTATGTTTGAAAAACCTTAAGGTCCAAAGAAATAAAGCAATGTGTTTAAAGTCATATAGCCATATTTCTCCCCCTCTTTCTTTGTCTTTCTCTTTTTTCTTTCTGTCATATAAACACACATATACATTCTTTGAATTGTACCCCAGGGCTTTGCACATTCTAAGCATGGGTTCTGCTACTGAGCTAAACCCCCAGGCCATGATGCTCTTACATGAAGCATTTAATAATTATCATTGAATGAGATGTGAATGAAAATATGGACAAATGACTGTAAGAGAATAGAGAATGAGGGAGGGGGAAATGGAGAATTAATGTTTATGTAAGAATTACAATGCAAATTAGTACAAATTAAAACTTTATTAACAAGGTTAAGTGTATTTTACTTAATTTTTTATTGTTGTGCTGGGTGGGGGAACATTATGATATTTACAGAATTTCTTACAATATATCATTACTAGAGTTCCCTCCCTCCATCATTCTCCTTCATTGTTCCCTCCATTCCTGGAATAGTTTCAGCAGGTATCATTTTTTCATTTACATACATGTGTACACACTATTTGCTCCATATTCACCCTCCTTCACCATTTCTCCACCTTCTCCCTACTCCCACTGGCACTAACTCCCCACCCCCCCTTTTCAGGACCTGTTCTGCCCTCCTGTTCTCTGGTTTTGTAAAAGAAAAAAAATGACACTTTTGCTTGTTTAAGATAGCTACACAGGGAGTTTCCTTATGGCACTTCCATATATGTATTATAGCCCAAATTGGTTCATCTCTATTTTTCTTCTTTCTACCTTAGTTCCTTTCTTATGGTAGTTTCAACTGGTTTAAAAGACCTATATTCATTCTTGTATAGAGAGTACATGAACCACATTCACCTTCTTAACTTCCTTCTTCTATCCTTCCCCTTTTATATGTGACCTCCCCTTAGTGTGACCTGTTTTTTATGCTGTTGCTGTACTTGTATTAGGTCTATGTTCCACATAAGAGAGAAAACATGAGGCTTTTGGCCTTCTGAACCTGGCTAACATCGCTTAAGATGATGTTCTCCAGTTCGATCCATTTACCTGCAAACAAGTTTCATTCTTTTTTGTGGCTGAATAAAATTCCATTGTATATAATTACCATATTTTCTTAATCCATTCATCAGTAGTGGGGCATCTTGGCTGTTTCATAGCTTAGCTATTATGAATGATGCTGCAATAGACATGAGTGTGCAGGTGCCTTTTGTTGTAACCTGACTTACATTCCTTTGGGTATATCCCTAGGAGTGGAATTGCTGGATCATATGGAAGTTCTATTTTTAGTATTTTGAGGAGCCTCCATACTGTTTTACACTGTGGTTATACCAGCAGTATATGAGGGGTCCTTTTTCTCTGTATCCTTGCCAGCATTTATCGTTTGTGTTCTTGATGGTAGCCATTCTAACAGGAGTGAGGTGAAATCTTAACATAGTTTTGATTTGCATTTCCTTTATGGGCAGGGATGTTTTATTTCTTTTGGTAATGGTAGAGTGAACACTATGTAGCATTCGTTTGCTTTAGTTATAACACAATCAAGCAAAGTAATAGATGTAGACTTGCACTAATGAGAGTTATCCGAGGTTATATTTACATTATACCTTATAATGAAATTATAAAATCAAGCTTACTAATAACAGAACTTTCTCAAAAGAAGAAATTCAAATGGCCAAAAAACACATGAAAAAATGCTCACCATCTCTAGCAATAAAGGAAATGCAAATTAAAACCACACTAAGATTCCACCTCACCCCTGTTAGAATAGCCATCATTAGCAACAGCACTAACAACAGGTGTTGGCGAGTATGTGGGGATAAAGGAACCCTCTTACACTGTTGGTGGGAATGTAAACTAGTACAACCACTCTGGAAAAAAATTTGGAGGCTACTTAAAAAGCTAAACATTGATCTACCATTTGATCCAGCAATACCACTCTTGGGGATACACCCAAAAGAATGTGACACAGGTTACTCCAGAGGCACCTGCACACCCATGTTTATTGCGGCACTATTCACAATAGCCAAGTTATGGAAACAGCCAAGATGCCCCACCACTGACAAATGGATTAAGAAAATGTGGTATCTATACACAATGGAATTTTATGCAGCCATGAAGAAGAACGAAATTTTATCATTCACCGGTAAATGGATGGAATTGGAGAACATCATTCTGAGTGAGGTTAGCCTGGCCCAAAAGACCAAAAGTCGTATGTTGTCCCTCATATGTGGACATTAGATCAAGGGCAAACACAACAAGGGGATTGGACTTTGAGCACATGATAAAAGCGAGAGCACAGAAGGGAGGGGTGAGGATAAGGTAAGACACCTAAAAAATTAGCTAGCATTTGTTGCCCTTAACGCAGAGAAACTAAAGCAGATACCTTAAAAGCAACTGAGGCCAATAGGAAAAGGGGACCAGGAACTAGAGAAAAGGTTAGATCAAAAAGAATTAGCTTAGAAGGTAACACACACGCACAGGAAATTAATGTGAGTCAACTCCCTGTATAGCTATCCTTATCTCAACCAGCAAAAACCCTTGTTCCTCCCTATTATTGCTTATACTCTCTCTTCAACAAAATTAGAAATAAGGGCAAAATAGTTTCTGCTGGGTATTGAGGGGATGGGGGGCGGAGAGGGAGGGGGCGGAGGGGGTGAGGGCAGGGGGGAGAAATGACCCAAGCCTTGTATGCACATATGAATAATAAAACAATAAAATAAAAAAGATTTAAAAAATTAAAAAAAAATAAAAAATAAAATAACATTGCTTGAGCAGTAGAGATTTTACAGAAGACATGATGTTTCCTTTATTAGATTATCATAATAAGTTAACATGTTAAAGTTATCTCTAAAATTATAAATCATTAGAAATGAACTGAATGAATGTTTTTGCACTTGTATGTGTATTTTAATGTTAGTGATAATACTTAACATTTTTATTTTAAGGGAAAAATTTACTATATATAAATTGAAGTTTGTAAAAGGTTTTTTTCCTTATATTGTCTTTATCTGGTTTGGCATCAGCACAATTCAAATTACTTTTTACTTTTATGGTTTTTTGTAGTTGTCTAATATTTGTGTTTGTGTATGTGTGAGTGTGTTGCTGTAGATTGAACCCTGGGACTCTGCATGTACTAGGCAAGTGCTCTGCCATTGAGCTACATCTTCAGAATTCAATATTTAACAAAAACTGAAAGGTTTGTAGAAATTTTCATATTGGGATTTATGAGATAAATAAATTTTATTTATGTTTTATGTGAACTGAAGAAAATTTGCCTTTGGAGGGCTGTAGTTTGCTTTAAAAATTTTTTTCCAGTACATGTAACAGTTAGTCAATAATGATCCTTTTCTACTTAAAAATAAAGATTTCTTTTAATACAGAGAGTACATGGATATAAATAAGTGGTGTATTTCAGCTTTTATGTTTAGTAGTTTATAATGTTTAATTATGAATTCCAAGTGTGACAAGCAAATGGTGATATACATTGATTATGGAAAAGATTTTCTTAAGGAAAAAAGAAGTAACTGTAATTACGTATCTAAGATTAGATAAATTCCTGAGAGGTAAAGTTGATTTAAATCTATTGTGAGAACTGATAGAAAAGAATTTGACATTTTGTTCTGATATAAAATACCTAAGTAATTAACAGGAAATGCTAGTTGTTTTAACCTGTTTTTCTCTCTCTAGCAAGAATAATCATTTCCTTGAACTAAGGCTAATGTTTTAATATTTATTATTTTCCATTAGCATACTTCTGATCATTATTTGGTATGCTCAATGGTTATATATTTAAAGCCTTTTTCAATTTTAACCAGAGTACTTAAAATTATTTACTTCAAATGTAGGCAACCAAAGTTTTTTTCTTCTGTATTTATTTGTATTTCTTTTCAAGTTTGGGAGTTTAGTCAAAGAGTTCGTTTTCTCTATTTTGTAGTATTCTCTCTTAAGACTACATCATGTAATTCTTGGTAGTTTGTGTTATGAAGGCAAAAATGTTATTGTCTTACAATTGGTATAACACATTCCATAATATATATGACTAAAAGATTTTCAGGTCTTAAGTGATTATCTCCTGATTTTGAAATCATGTTTATTGAAATAACCTTACATTCCTGAGAGTAGCCCCACGAGTAACAATGTGTTATTTTTTTTACCTATTGATGAATTTAATTTTGTTGTATTTGTTGAGGATTTTTATATGTATGTTCATTAGTATTATTGATCTGTTTTCTTCTGTCATTGGTATGTGTATCAGGATATTGCTGATCTAATAAAGTGAGTTGAAAACTATTCACTCCTCTATTTTATCCCATTTCCTGCAAGAAATTTTGTGCACTTGGTACTATTTCTTCTTTGAATGTTAGATAGGACTCAACAATAAAATAAGTCCTCTGGGCCTGGATTCTTCCTTGATAGAAGATTTTGAACTATGGTTTCAGTTTCTTTAAAAATTCCTTCAATAACAAATTTACCTTATCTTACTTTAGCTTTTTTACTTTACAAACTTTATTTTTTTAATTTTTTTGATGATTTTTGTAATACCACTTATTTTAAAACATACATAGTACAGGTGTATATAAAGATATTTTGTTCCTTTATATTCTTATTCTGTAAACTTTTTAAAAAGTTTTACATTCAGTAGTACAGGTTCATGGTAATCCTAGTTACTTGGGAGGGTAAGATTGGGAGGGTCACAATTCCAGGCCAACCTGGGCAAAAAGTTTGTGAGACCCTATTTTAACCAATGCTGAGCATTATGGCATGTGCCTGTCATCCAAAGCTTCATGGGAGATTGAGATCAGGAATCACAGTTCTAGGCCAGCCCAGGCAAAACAACTTGCCAGACTGTATTTTGGTAGAAAAAAAGCTGTGTGTGGTGGCGCGTGGCTTATCAGCATAGCTATGACTGGAAGCATGAAATAGGAGAATCATGGTGCAGGCAGGCTTAGGCAAAAAGCAGAACTTTATCTCCACAATAAACAGATCAAGAAAAGACTGGAGACATGGTTCAAGCAATAGAACACCTGCGTATTAAGCATGAAGTCCTGAAGTCAAATCCCAGTACTGCTAGGATTATAGCCCCGAGTCACAGGCACATAGCTAAGTTTGTTGTTTTTAATTTAAAACTTTTTTTTAAAATAAAAACTAAGGAACAAACACATATATTAGTCTAGACCTAGCAAGGGTGAAGATCATCAACATCATTGTCTTCCTCCTCCACATCTTGTCTCAACTGGAAGGTCTTGAGGCATATAAACACAAACAGAGCTGTGATCTCTATTGATCATATTTTCTTCCTGAATATCTCTTGAAGGTTCTGCCTGGGACTCATCTTGTGCAGGTGCCACTTTTTTCAGAAATATGTCTATAGTGATTTGCTTGGTTTCTTTTTTCATTGTAGGTCTTCTTTTAAGCAGATAGTGCTCTATGAAAATTCCTCTGTTAATGAAAGTAAACCTTTCCATGCTGAGGTCCATGTTTTCTGATTTTTCAGGGAGCTTATCATTGTCTGCTAAATCCTTCATTGTGAATTTTCTTTTTTTTTTTTTCTTCTTCTGAAGCTTCCTTTTCTCTTGCCTCTTCAGCTGTGTGCTTTCCCTAGGTGGTAGGAATTTTTCAGCTCCACTATAATAATATGGGACCACTGTCATGCATGGGTGAACATTGACCAAAATGGTATTATGTAACACAAGATTGTTCTGATTCCCATTAGGTTTTAGCTCTTTTCATCTCAGGAGAATATAATTGTACTCCACTAAATTTAGAAGTTTCTCTTGTATAACTCTCCAGATCCTCTAAAGGGGATAGTTATATGGGTGTTTATATACTACCTCCATCCTGCAATTGACTATATACTGTTAGAACTGTGATCTCAACTGATTGACATCAAGAAAAAAAATAGTCCCTATCTACTATCTATGTTCAGTATGACTGAGGAAAAAGAAATTTAAAAGAAAATACTGTAATTCACATTACATCCTTATGTTTCCATGTTTCATCAAGTCATTGTCTTTTAATCAAATCACTCTCCTTGAGGACCTCTAAGACTGTTCATTGACTGTAAGTTAAAGTCTAACATTTAATTTGACATTTAAAGCCTCCACATCATCTATTCCTAACATATTCTTTCTAATATCATTTCCTACTTAAATCATTTTTAATTAGGCTTATCTGTTTGCAATCTTGAGCAAAAGATAATCTCAACACCTCTTTGTAATCTTTTCCATGTTTCATTATTTTCCATCTCCCATTCTCTAAAACAACCCTGTTCCAACTTCCTACAAAGTATTCTGTCTCTTGATGAGTTTGCTTTCATCTTCATTCTGTTGTTGAAACTGGGAAGATATCAGAACTATGACCAAGTATGATAAAATATGTAGACTAGTTAAATTTTACGGAAGGCAAAGACATTGTTATAAGGAAAACATATCCTTCCTTAAAATGAAAATATTAAAAACTAAAGGTGATAGGAGCACACAGTTTTATTGTTAAGGCAATTAACTATTTTAGTATGGATATTGATTTTGTTATGAGTATTACTTACTTTGAGTCAACAAGTCATCTTAAAATTTGTAAAAGCTCTTCCTGGTCAGTTAAATATTGAGAAATTTGGGCCGCTTTGTTCCTAGAGTATGTAAGACTACAAATGTAGTTAAATTGGCCTCACTATTGAATTCATTGTCCCTACATCAAGTTGTTTATACACTCCAAAAGATAATTTCGTAATGGATAAAATATTGAAAGGTAATAATGAGATCTTTAAAAGTAAAGGCCATCTGGTAAGTTATTTTTCAGTGTGGACTTGAATGACAAGTTCAAAGATGTTTCTCCGTTTTAAGAAATGCAACATAGGCAGACTGGTTATGAAATTATTTTTGATACTGTCTCAGATTTCTATCAAGGTTTAAGTTCTTTTTCTTCAGTATCTTGTATCACCTTTATTTTATTTTTTTCATATTAAAACATGTATTCAGATTTTCTAAGCCATGTTTTCTTTTTCTTATTTTATCATTTTTACAATTATTTACATGTGTATACATTGTTTGAGCCACCTCCTCTCCACTTCCGGACAGAACCTGTTCTGCCCTCTTGTTCTCCGAATTTTTTTGAAGAGAAAACATAAGAGATAATAAGACATAGCGTTTTTGCTAGTTCAAGATCAAGAGAGATTCTAGCATTGCTTCCATGCACTTGTGTATTGCAAACCACATTGGTTGGTCTCTACCAGACCTCTTCACTACTTCCTAGTCGCCTTCCCATAGTGGCCTCTGCCAGTTTAAGATTACTATATTAGCTCCTCTACAGTGAGCACATCAACCACATTCAAGTTTAGGTTTTCTTCCCTTTTCCTATTCCTCCTGTGTGCATTCTCCCCTTAGCATGCAACCCATGTCCAATAATATTACTGCATTTGTTTTAGGTCTGTAATCCACATATGAGGGAGAACATGCGATTTTTGGCCTTCTCTGCCTGGCTAACTTCTCTTAAGATGATGTTCTCCAGTTTCTGTCCATTTACTTGCGAATGACAAAATTTCATTCTTCTTTGTGACTGAATAGGACCTTTTGTATGTCCTACACCTTTAGAAATATTTAACAATGTTAAAAATTATTTAAAAACAAAATTTAAAGTTGGAGTATATAGAACAGATTTATGGAAAACTAAAATGCATACCTAACCTGTAGGGTTTATATTCAAGAGTGGGGGTGGGAGAATGGATTATGTTAACCCATTTTAATATTTCTTTCCAGAACAAATTAGAAAGATTTCAATTTACAAGCCATTTGAAAAGGTAATATTAACTTAATGCAAGTCAGTTAACCTAATTAATACAATTTACATCATACCGAGGCAATTTTTAACATAAATTAAGACATCAGTTATAGGCTGATAATGTTTCAAATGCCTCACAGTCTATGGTTTTTAAATTACTTTGATCTTCTGATAGCACACATATCTGTGACTGCCAAATGTCCAGGCACTAACTCACCAAAGCAGTTTTATCTAAAATTGTATTTTGTAGTGAACTTGTCCCTTTTCATTATTTCTGAAGTTGTGAAAAATTACTTTTTGATTATTCTCCACCCTTACTAACATATTAATATTTTCTCCTTAAATTTTACTTTCTAACCTTTGCTCCAAACAAGGATTTCTTAGTGGTATAGTGTACCATGTCTGAGTCTGTACCATGTCATGTGTACATGTTTGTACAAGTTTAGGAATGCAGAAGTTCTTTTTTTGTAAATTAGGATATGTTCGTTGTACAGGGAGGATTCATTGTGACAATTCCATATAGGTTTATATTGTGCATTGGTTAGATAACCCTACAATGCCTCTCTCCCCTCCCCACTCCATTTAAAACTATTGCAAGATGTTTCTTTGTTCTATTTCATATGAGTATTTGAAGTCCATCTTTAATCTCTTTCATTCATCTTCCCCCCCCAGTAATCCCCCCCACACTGTATGTATTTTACAGTCCCATCTTTCATTATTAATATCTAAGTTGATGTTCAAAGGGGTTTCTCGATGTATCCATGTTTACCCCTTTACTTCCCACATACACCCTCTGCATTTTAAACAGCTTTCAATACATGTCCTTATTTCCTCTACCTTCACAGACGTTATGTTATGATGTTTTATTGTTGATGCTCTATCGTTCTCTTTTCCTTCCCTGAGTTCCATAGAGTATTTCCACTATTACCAACTTGTTCTATATATGAGTTTGTGTATGATCATATTTGTTTTAGTGTTTATGTTTGTCTTTTGGATCTACCTTCTGCATATGAGAGATACCATGTGGCCTTTGTCTTTCTGAACCTGGATTACTTCACTTAACATGATGTCCTCCAATTGCATCCATTTACCTTCAAACCACATGCTGTCATTATTCCTTATGGCTGAGTAAATCTCCATTGTGCATATATACCACATTTTCTTGAACCATTCATCAGGTGTAGGGCATCTGGGTTGTTTGCATTTTTGGCTATTGTTACTAGTGCTGTGATGAACATTGGTGTACAGGTTTGGTTTATTCTTGTTTTTCTAGAAGCTTAAGGTGCATCATTAGGTTGTTTATTTAAGAAGTTCTCTCTCTCTCTTTCACTTATTGTAGCTATAAATTTTCCCATTAGCATGGCCTTTCCTGTGTCCCACAGATTCTGTTAGATTGTATTTTATTTTCATTAGATTCTAAGAACTTTTTGATTTATTTCTTTGGTCACCCATTGGTCATTCAGCAGTCTGTTGTTCAGTCTCCATGAGTTTGAATATTTTCTATGGTTTCTTTTGTTGTTGAGTTCCAGTTTTATTCTGTTATGATCTGATATACAGGGTGGGGATATTTCATTTTTCTTAAATTTGATGAGACTTGCTGTGTGCAAGTCTATTTTGGAGAAAATTCCATGAGCTGCAGAAAAGAATGTGTATTACATTGATATTGGGTGAAATACTCTGTAGATGTCTTTTATGTTCATTTGGTTTAACATGTATTAGTTCTGAAGTTTCTTTGTTGATCTTTTGCCTGGATGACCTATCTATTGGTGGCAGTGGGATATTCAGGTCACCCATTATCACTGTGTTCAGATCTGTCTGTGCTTTTGGGTCCATTTCTGGCTTTTTTTAAATGTAGTTGGGTGCCCTATGTTTGGTGCATATATATTAAGAATTGATATTTCCTCTTGGTGAATTGTTCCTTTAATTAATATGATGTGACCTTCATTGTGTCTTCTGACTGATTTTATTTTGAAGTGTACTTTGTCAGATACAAATATAGTTACTACTGCCTGTTTGTGGGGTCCATTTGCTTAGAAAACCTTTTCCCACCATTTATCTCTAAGTCATTGTTTGTTTTTTTCAGTGAGATAAGTCTCTCACAAACAACAGTGTGGTTGGGTCTTGGTTTTTAACCCAATCTGCTATTCTGTGTCTTTTTATTTGGGCATGGAGGCCATTGACATTCAGTGTTAGTATTGAGAGGTATGTGGTTTATCAAGCCATTTTTATTCCCCTGATGTTTACTTTTTACCTCTTCTTTGTTTACTGGTCTGCTTGGACAAAAGGATTTTCTTTTCTTGCATCTTTCTGTCTCACTCTAATTTCTTCTTCCGTGCATCACAGTCTTGGGCCACATGTTTACACAAGTTTAGGAATATGGAAGTTCTTACTCACTTGTAATATACATGCTTGTGCGTGTGCATGTGTATGTATGTATACACCATTGAATTGGACAGTTGAACACTTGTGCTTATATTTATTGATCTGCTTTACTTTGGGTAAAATTAATGTCATTTTGAGGCCATCATTTGTCACTGTCATTCATTCTAATTTAATGTTTATGTTAAATTTTCTATATTAGAACCATATTGAAACTGCCATTGGTAAAATGATGTGCCTTTTTTTTGCAAATAGCATTTGCTCACCACATAACACGTTGATTAAAGAGATCAGTATTATAATATTTTCATAGTATAGTTCAAAATACATATATACATATTTAATAATTCTTAAAAAGCCTGACTAGCATTCTTAGTATTTATATATATATATTCATCATAGTTTATCTAGAATATGTGATGTGACTGTCTTGATGATGTATGTAAAAACTACTTTTCTCACTAAATAAAAAGACTGACAGATTCATGTTGTCCAAGCCAGAGAACTCTGTGAATTGAAACTTATTGAGAGTACCCATGCTATTTTATTCTTAGTTATATGCATTAACTCAACTGTTCTAACTATAAGCAGATTAAGCCACCAGTACATGGCTTGGAATTGTAATTGAAAATCATCCCATGTTACAGATATGACTGAAAGCTACACATCACAAAGAGGAATGAATACTCTAATAATTTAATTTAATGTAATTGAAGAGCGTACTTTAAAATGAAGAAAAAAAGTTTTGTTATGACAAGATTTCTTTTTTGAATATGATATAGTTGGTGCTAGCAGTATAAAATTTCAGAAGTTAGGCAGAGTGAGTTATCACAGTATCACGAATACTCATGATAATATGGGAAACGAGGTAAACTTATTGCAGTGCATTGATTGTTTTATTTGTGGTGTGACTTTTTTGTTGTTTTGAGAATTTTTTAAATTTTTACATAAGCCTGTGCAGTAGTTACAAATAAAACAATATAAGTGCTTAGCAGACAGATACTAAAGACAGATTGACAAGACAATAATAAATCAAGTGGTTTAATTGGAAAAATGACTATAAAGTTGGCATTCTGTGTTCACAGTTACATGTTCTAATTTATTTTACATCTGCAAATGCATCAGTATGAGAAATGTCTGCTTATTGACATATTAGACAGAAAACATAGGGAAAGCCTCAAAGAACTCAATGATAGTCTTAAATGATTTATTCGGAACACACACATACATATTTTTGGGGGGTTGTCAGAATAGCCAAATAGCATTGTCAGACAAGCTCCTTTCTCACTAATTACATAGACGGGATCCTCTGTTGCATGTGGGAAATGTGTGCCAAGTCAACTCTAGAGCTACAATATTTCCAAAGGCTATATCATATGATTTGTTGTATATATAATGAATGTGATTTTTAGATTAGTACTAACTTTTTAAAATATAATTAGAACTTAATGTTTTTTAAGCATTGTCAGAAATCAAGCTTCTTGATCTCACTATGGATTAATGCCATATTTTAATTTTTAAATTATTTTATTCAGGATCTCTGCTCATTAATTTCCTTGACTTTATCATTTCAGGTTTACTATACAAAAATTATTCTATTCTCACTGAAATTATTAAATCTGTCAGGTTTTCCTTTCAAGATACCCGAACCTTCTCATACTTTTCATTTTTTCTCTTTTGGAATAAAACATTGCTCCTTTGGTCTTCCTTTTTTTTTTTTTTTAAGACAGGATCTTTTAAAGTCCAGAACAGTCTTGAAATTGAGATCCTCCTGCCTCAGCTTCCCAAGTACTGGGATTGTAGATTTATACCACCATGCCTGACACCATGGGGGATGGAAGTCTGGAATGGAGGAAGAAGAAATATTTGCCTTATTCGTGCCTTTGTCCTTAATTGTACCACTAACGCATATTTTCTAAAGTGGCTCCAATATACTTAATCTGTGAAATGGGGTTATTTTTTCTCCTTATAGATTGTTGTAAGAATTAAGTTAGATCAAGATTAAAAAGTGTGGCACAATGAGTGCTAGAACAAATTAATTGCATAGCAAATGGTTTCTGTTACCCTCCACATTCTCCAGATGAACATGAGTCTGCCATTCAGTAGCTATGCCTGGTCAAGTTAATTAATCCTGTCTAAAACTTGCTTTTCTTCCTTGTAAAATATTGGTAGTAACACTTTCTTACCTCAGAGTGCAGTGTTGAGAATTACTCTGTCGCATGTGTGTTTTTACGCCTATGTATTAAATGAATCAGTGATGCAGATAAAATGGTTTAGCATTGTGCTTGACATGAAGTACACATTGAATGAATGTAACAAATATTATTGTTATTGTAATTATGAATATATATGTCAGCCTACAGACAGCATCATACTAAATGGGAAAATTCTGAAACCATTTCCTGTTAAGTCAGGAATGAGACAAAGGTGTCCACTTTCCCAACTCTTATTCAGTACAATACTAGAATGCCTAACCAATAAGGTAAGAGAAAGAAATACAAGAACTTCAAATAGGGTAGGAAAACGTCAGATTATCCCTATTTGTAGATATGATCCTATACTTGTAAGACTCTAAAGACTCCATTAAAAACCTCCTAAATCTAAAAATTGCTTCTGACAAAGTAGCAGAATATAAAATTAACACACACAAATCAGTAGTTTTTCTATATACCAACAATGAACAGATTGAGAAAGAAATCAGGAAAACAATTACATTTACAATAGCCTAAAAGCAATACAATGCCTAGGAATTATCTTCACTAAAAGCTAAAAGAACTTTTAGGTTTAAAGTATAGAGCCTTGAAGAAAGAAATTGAAGTCACCAGAAAGACCTCCCATGTTCATTTGGGTATATCCTTAGGAGTGGAATTGTTGGCTCATATGGCAATTCTATTTTTAGCTTTTAGAGGAGCCTCCATACTATTTTTCATAGTGATTGTACTAATTTACATTCCTCCCAGCAATATCTGAGAGTTCATTTGCCCATCTCTTCATTGTGTCACTGAGTTTTTGGGAATTTAGTTTTTTGAGCTTTTTGTTATTCTGGTTATCAATTCTTGTCAGAAGTGTAGTTGGCAAAGATTTTCTCCCATTCTGTCTGCAGCCTTTTCAATTTAGAGACCACTTCTTTTATTGTGTAGATGCTTTTTAATTTTATGTAGTCCTATTTGTCAATCCTTTCTCTTAGTTGGTGAGCTATTTGAGTTCTATTGAGGAAGTCATTGTCTATGCATATTAATTCCAGTGTATTCTCTGCTCTTTCCTGCACTATCTTCAGAGTTTCAGGTCTTATTAATCTTCGAGCTGATACTTGTACAGATATCCTTTTTTTCCCAGCAACATTTGTTGAAGAGTCTATCTTTTCTCCATTGTATGTTTTTGGCTCCTTTGTCAAAGATCAGGTGGGTAGCTGCATGGATTTATATCTGGGTCTTCTATTCTGTTGCACTGGTCTTCATATCTGTTTTTGTGTCAGTACAGTGCTGTTTTTATTACTATTGGTCTGTAGTATAGTTTGAAGTTGGGTATTGTGATACTTCCAGCTTTGTTCTTTTTGCTGGTATTGCCTTGGCTTTTCATGGTCTTTTGTGCTTCCAAAGGAACTTTACTATTGATTTTTCAATCTCTGTAGTTAATATCATTGGAATTTTGATGGGAATTGCATTGAACATGTAGATTGCTTTTGGTAGTATAGCCATTTTTACTATGTTGACTACTTTGCTGAAGCTATTTATGGTGTCTAGGAATTTTTTTGGTGAAGTTTTTCAGGTCTTTTAGGTATAAGATCATGCCATCTGCAAATAAGGGTAGTTTACTTCCTTTCTCTGCAAATAAGGGTAGTTTACTTCCTTTCCAATTTGTATTCCTTTTATTTCTTCTTCCTGTCTTATTGCTCTGTTTAGGAATTCCAAGACTATTTTGGATAAGTGTAGAGAGACCGGACACCCTTGTCTCATTCCTTACTGTAGAAGAAATTGTTTCAGGTTTTTGTAATTTAGCATGATGTTGGCTATAGGCTTATTATATATAGCCTTTATTATGTTGAGATACATTCCTTCTGTTCCTAGTTTCATCAGAGCTTTTATCATGAAAGAATGTTCAATTTTATTGAAGGCTTTTTCTATGTCTATTTGGATGATCTTTGCTTCTGTTAGTGTGCTGTATTGCATTTAATGATTTGTGTATGTTCAGCATCCCTGCATCCCTAGGATGTAACTGGCTTGATTATGGTATATGACCTTTCTGATATGCTGTTGAATTCGGTTTGCCAATATTTTATTGGTGATTTTTGCATCTATATTCATTAAAGAAATTGGCCTAATTCTTTTTTGTTGTGTTCAGTTTTGAGATGAGTATATTGCTGGCTTCATAGAATGGGTTTACCAGTGTTCCTTTCCTTTGGCAGTGTTCCTTTCCTTTCTCTTTTGTGGGAAAGTTTGAGGAGTGTTGGTATTAATTCTTTTTTAAAGGTCTGGTAGAATTCAGTGGTGAATCCATCAGGTCCTGGACTTTCTTTTTTGGGAAACTATTCATTGCTGCTTCAATTTCATTTTGTTTTGGAGATCTGTTTAGGTGATTAATATCCTCTTGGTTCAGTTTTGAATGGTCATATGTATCTAGAAATTTGTTCATTTCTTTTAGATTTTCCAGTTTATTTGAATACAGGTTTTGAAGGTAGTCCCTAATGATTCCCTGGATTTCCTTGGTGTTTTTTGTTATCTCCCCTTTTTCATTTCTAGTTTAATTTGGGTCTTTTCCCTCCTCAGTTTAGTCAGATTTGCCAGGGGTTTGTCAGTCTTTTTTTTTTTTTTTTCCAAAAAATCAACTTTTTGCTTTATTGATTCTTTGTATGGTTATTTTGATCTCTATTTTGTTGATTTTTGACCCTTATGTTTATTACTTCTCTCCTTCTGCTAGTTTTGGGTTTAGTTTGTTCTTGTTTGTGTAGGAGTTTGAGATTCAGCATTAGGTCATTTATTTGTGATCTTTCTGTGTTTTTAATATATGCATTCATGGCTATAAACTTTCCCCTTAGGACTGCCTTTGCTGTGTTCCATAGGTTCTGATAGGTTGTCCTTTCATTCTCATTAAATTCCAGGAATTTAATGAGCAATGTGTTGTATAACCACCAGTGTTTGAATATTTTCAGCTATTTCTTCTTGTTGAATTCTGGTTTTGTTGCATTGTGGTTACAGTATGCAGGGGTTTATTTCAATTCACTTATATTTGTTAAGACTTCCTTTGTGACCTAAAATACGTTATATTTTGGCAAAAGTTGCTGAGAAGAGTGTATATTGTGCTGTTGCAGGATGGAATACTTTGTAGATGTCTGTTAGGGCCATTTGATTTCTCATGTCATTCAATTCTTGAATTTCTTTGATTTTTTTTTTTTTGACTTGATGACCAATCTCTTGGTGATCGAGACATATTGAACTCTCCCAACACCACTGTGTTGGAGTCTATCTGTGTTTTTAACTCCAGTAGTATATGTTTAATTAAGTTGGGTATACCAACATTGGGCTCATATAAGTAAACAATTGTTATTTCTTCTTGATGTGTTGCTCTTTTTATTAGTATGAAGCAGCCTTCTTTGTCTCTTCTGACTAATTTAGGATTGAAGTCTACTTTATAAGAATTGGTATTCCTGCCTGTTTTAGGGGGCCATTATCTGGTAAATCTTCTTCCACTCTTTTGCTCTTATTCCAGTGTTCATTTCTGTCTATAAGATGGGTTTCTTGTTAAGAACAGATTGTCAGGTCTTCCTTTTTAATCCAGTTTGCTAATTGGTGTCTTTTGATTGGGGAGTTGAAGCCATTAACGTTTAGTGTTAATATTTAGAGGTATGTGGTGATTCCTACCATTTAGTTGTTTTTGTTTTGTAAGGATTTGTGTTTGGACTACTAATTCTCTCCTGTTCTCTGATTACTTGTCTTTGCTTCTGTTGAGGTTTAATAATTCCCATTTTTCCGTAGCTATGTTTGTTTTTGTCTTCTGTGTATAAGATTCCTTTTAGCATGGTGGTTTAGTGGTAATATATTGTTTTAGTTTTTGTTTATTGTGGAAGATTTTTATTCCTCCTTCAATTTTGCCTGACATCTTGCTGGGTAGAGTATCTTAGCACTGTTTTCTTTCAATGCTCAGAATAACGTCACTCTATGCCCTTCTTGCTTTTAAGGTTTCTGTTGAAAAATCTGTTATTTTGGTTGGTTTACCTTCATATGTTATTTGATTTTTCTCTCTTACTGCCTTCTGTTCTTTCCTTGTTCTCTGTGCTAATTGTTTAAACTATAATATGTTATATTGAGGGTCTATTTTGGTCATGTCTGTTTGATGTCCTGGAGTCCTCCTGCACCTGAATGGGTATCTCTTTCTTGAAATATGTGACATTTTCTGCTATTATTTTGTTGACTATATTACATATAGCTTTGGTTTGCTCCTCTTCTTCTTCATTGATTCACATGTTTGGTCTTTTGATGGAGTTGCAGAGTTCTTGCATATTCCTTTCACAGATCTTGAGTCCTTAGTGTCAGAATTCTTCTGGTTTTTTTTTTTTCTTTACTATCTCTATTTTGCCTTCAAGCCCTGACATTCCAATTGTATTTTTTATTTAAGGGAATTTTTATTTGCATGAATTCTGTTTTATTCTTTTTCCTGAGACTTTCCATGTCATTGTTATACTCCTCTTTCATATCTTATTCTGCCTTCTTTTTTTCATATATCTCTTTTTTTTATAATCTCTTTAATTTCATTTTGGAATTTGTTGAAATCCTCTCTGAGTTCATTTAGTCATTTATGTGTCTTCTTGTGTTTTTTATCTGTATTCTGTTGACATTCATTAAGTTGTTTTTGTATGTCCTCTTTAAGCTCATGGAACATTCTTATCATTATTCTTTTGACGTCAGAAACTGGGGATTCATCCCTTTCACTTTCCACCAAGTCCTATTTTTATGTTATTGTTAGCTTTTGGAGGAGTCATATTCCCCTGCCTTCCTTTTCTCCCCATGTTTCTATTTTGTGCTTTGCTCATGTGTTTTTGATTAATTAGTTGGGGATTTTATTCACCTGTTATCTTTCCCGTGACTTAATTTCTATGCTCTGACTAGCTTAGTTATTAGCTAGGTTGTTGTAAAATTTCTTTTTCCCTGACCTGGAGCTATAATTTAGCAGTAACAAATTTACAAATTCAATGCCAAGCCAGTTATTTACATAATATATTAAAAAAATCCCTTGGCAATATTATCTATAAACAGCAGATATTGGGGAGATAACAATTTCTTGGATAAAGATAGATACTTAGGTAACTAAAATGATGGTGCTAGAACAGGGGGTGGTGGGAGGGAGAAGAGGTGAGAGATGTGGGGGATATAGGGTAAGAAGGCCCTAATGTGTGTGAAGGTATAGTTCAGTCATTGTGAGGGAGGGTGTGATTGTCAGGAGTTGCTGAGAGACAGAACAATGGGGGTCATGTGTAAAGTTGGTATTATAAACTATTCAGTCAGTGAGTTGTGAGTATGGAGGAGATAGGGGCAGTGGAGGAAAGGGAAAGGCAACAAGGAAGGTAAGGAGAAAAATGAAAAGAGAAAAGAAGAAAAGACAAGGCTCTTTCCTCTGATTTCAAATCCAGATACTGACACTTTTGACAGTATAGTATCTTCTTAAGGTTGGTATTCTAGACTTTGTGGCAATGGATTTGTCCCTCCCTAACAGACAGATTTGGGGGGAGATCCACTCAAGCAAGGTGTTTGAGCCCAGGCTTTTTTTTGGTGGGGGGGGAGCGTGGGGTGCTGTTCTGGGTCAACTCATTTTTGTAGGCAGGTTTTCTGAAGTTTCCCATGAGGAGATGGTGTGTGAGCAGTAGTCAACCCCTTCTGCCCAGGGGGCAAGCCTGGGAGCTAGAATTGAGCTTTTTTGATCAATTGCTTTTCTCTGGGAAGTCTGTCATTTTCAGCTTATTACCAGTTTCTCCAAGGTGGTCAAATGTGTAATTTTCATGACTGTGGCTGGGCCACCCCACTGCCACACAGTCTGCATCAGCTCAGTGTTCCATCCCACCCCACTAGGCAGAGGTGAAATGTTCCCTCCATTTATTTGGCCACGAGTTCTGCCCAGGAGGGTACAATATGCCTCCCAGCTGCACTAGACTATGTGGTTCCCTCCAAAGCAGATGATCTGTTGCACTCACCAGTCAGGGTTGCAGTTTTACTCTGTTGGAATCAGGTCAGCTCAAGCAGGCAAGCAGGAATCTGAAATTCTGTGTCTGAGTATTATGGTGGGTCCAGGATGTCCTAGAAGCTTGCAGAACTTGTTCTGTAGTTCTCTACCTTGCGTTTTTCTTTTCCAACAGAGGAGAAAAGAAGACAAAAAAAAAAAGTGGGAGGAATATGACTTTCTAGAGGGTGGGTTTACAGCTGCTACTGGTCCCAGCACCTGGGCTTCCGAGGCTATTATGTACTGTAAAAAGCTAATTTAAGGGTCTGTTGATGAACCTTATCTGTACTCTCTGTGTTGGGGATATCTTAGATGGCAAAAAAGGCCATTACCTGATCTTTGCTACCACAAATCTGAAGTATATTTCTGGCATCCCGAAAGATCAGGGTTCCAGGGTCTTACTGGCTATCCACAATTTTGGTCTTCCCGAGAAATAATCTTAAAAAGAAACTTTAGTTATTACCTAGCATGCAGAAGACCCTGGGTCCCATCCTTCCTAAAATCTTTAAAACTATTTATTCATTTTTAAGCAGAATGATATGGATTGCTTATTCTGGCCTTTTAGGAATGCCACAATTTGATTTCACACTATTTTTCCAGGATTATTTCTTAGTTTATCTCACAAGGTAGTATGTCTTACAGCAAATGACACATTATCTGACACATAAATGAAGATGATTAATTTCTCTCCATTTTCCTTTTCTCCCTTTCTCTTTTCACCTTCTGCTTCCAATATATTCTGGATTCCAGTCCAACTGTTCCTAAACAAGTTACTTCCTTTCCTATGTCCATGACTTTATGGAGGCTTGGTTTTCTTCATTTTTTTATTTGTTTATCTACCAGATATTTATTAATTTTATTCTATGTGCAATATATTTCGTTTGGCACTAGAGACGCAAATGTCTAGGGCACCTTCCAGAGGCATATTCTAGGAAAAATAACAGTATTTTAAAGGCATTAAGGCATCCAGATGGGAACTAGGGAAGAGCAAAGATCATGTTTATTTTGGCCTGCTGTATTTTTAGCTCTTAGAACAGTGCTGTGGGCATATTGAGGACTCTCATAATTGTTTAACAAGAAAATTTGAGAGATACAGTATAGGGCAAAAAAGGAAATGAAAGGATGAGACAGCTTGTATTGCATCTTTGACAACTTCAAGTACTTTATGGCTACAAAATATGTTGTAAAATTTGTGTCAGAGAGTAATGGGAGATAATATTGAAATGAAGTTTAGGGGTCAGAATATGAAGAATGCTATCCGTAGAAGTTTGGATTCTTTCTTTTAGCTTTGGAAAGCTACTGAAGAGTTTTAAGTCTCATTCAGATGTCAAATGTAAAAATGTTACTTTAGAAAGTCTCCTATTAATGTAGGAAGAATTTGAAGTTAGGTTAAAGGCACAGTTTTAAGTTGTGAGCTTACTGCATTAGCAAAATACAGTAATGTGGGTCCTAAAATAAAAGTGAAAGCAGAAACATTTGGCATTCATGTGGTAAAAGTTAATAGGATTTTGTAACCATTTGATTTGGAGAATATGGGAGGTACTCTGAGTTCTGCACAGCCCTCAAGGCCCATTTGAAGTATAACCTTTTTCCATATAGTCCACCTTGCTACTGATTTAAATAGTTTTCAGCTTTTTAGCTACTTGTAAGATGTTATGTGTGCCTTTCTTACATTGTGGACTTTTTTTGGTAGTGTTATCATTAGTCATCTGCATGTCTAAATTCCCTTACCATACTTGAAGGCCCATATGTAATATCTTTGTATTTCCTCCTATGACCTTGCTGTTGTTCAGTAAATATGTTATTAATTAATGATATATATTTTAATTATCTCCTAAAATCCAGAAAGTTAAATATATGCTTGGCATATTTCAGTACTCCAAAATAAAACTAGATATCAGTAGGTGAAGTTTAACTGAGAAAAACTTTGAAAACCATTTTAATTCTAAAAATTCAAAATTAACAATTTCCAGAAAAGAAAATATTCATAGGAAAAAATTTTTAAAGTGAAATCAGGCCATAATGTTTCCAAATTCAAATGGTAACTTACTATTAAAAATCTTGCACAGATTGGAAATGACTAATCAACATTAGAAAAATGAAATTGGAAGATCTGCCCTTGTAATGTTCATGGCTAAAAATGTTTTCATGTCCAATTTTAACAGTGTTGTTCCAGTGTAAAAATTTCAGTGATTAGAATTATTGGATTGAAGTCAATTAAATTATTTAATTATCTAATTTGTGCATGATGATTTGGGCAAATGTCTTCATTTTTGTCAGTCTCATTTTCTGTGGGAAGCCTGAGCTGAATCTTAAAGGAAATCAAATTTGGGCAGTATGAAAATATAAGCTAGGATTGTATACCCTAGAAAAATGGTACAGAATATATAATAAAAGCATTAAACTTGAATTTTGTTTTTATGATTCTGAGCTCTATCCATCCATGATTCTATGATTTTAAATGTTTCATTTTCATTGTTTTTTAATTTCAAAATCAATTTGAACACTAACACATTAGTAAGTCCCTCTTCATCAGTAACTTTTTCAGATAATAGGAGGGCATTTATTCTAGGCAGTATACAAAATGATTGTTTTTCTTTGAGATTTAATTCAACAGACATCTTTATAAAGGCTTGAAATGGTAGAACATTAGTTGTTTTAAACTAGGTTGGAGATTTAAGGAGCAAAGTTTCCACATATATCTATCCCTATATTTAGAAATAAATAAAACTTTTTCAAAGAAAAATTATGATAACATAATTTTTTAATAGAAGAGTATTATGTGATGAACTAGAAAGATTCCCAAATCTGGGTTTTAGTTATTAGTCTTGCCCTCAGCTAGTTACCAGTTTACCCCTCTGGGCTTGTGTCTCCTCCTATGTAAAATAAGGAGGTTGGAATAGTCTTTTATATCACTTTTGCCTCTGAAATTCCATGTCAATACCCTGTCTGTATCAAGTCTACAGGTATAATTCAGATGTTGACTCATTGTGAATAAAATAGGTAGAGTCAAATAATTTCTGTATTAGAAGACCATGGGGATAAAATTTCATTTATTATTTGATTTAAAAGAACTAACTAAAATGAGAAATGTTCTTTTTTTTTTTTTCATTTTGAATGTAATGGAGGCTAAGTGGCAAATAAAACGTGGTGTTTCAGAGGTAAATGATACAATTCTTCATCATTATTAATGTTCTGGAAGAGTTCTGTTCATTAATTAATCAGTTGGTAATATTAGGAATACAATGATGTTGAATGACTCTTAAAAGTTGTCTATCTTGAGCTGAATTATGACTATTTGATGTAGTCCTAAAGTAATGAAGCTTATGTTTTGATGAATGTTTCCAGACTCATGCACAAATAAGCACTGCCCTCTTCCCTCTTTTCCCCATATCATATCACTAAACATATTTACTAAGCACCTACTACTCTGTAGTCATGCTATAATATTAAGTTGGAGGTAAAATTTATGTTTTTGTTTAAAACGGTTTTTTTGATTCTGAGACTCAAATCTTTCTGTGCTGAGAAGCCATTAATCTCAGTTCTCTAGCCCTTAGCCTTATCATCCTGATGTATACAGAGATCCTGGATTTTATTGCTTTCCTTATGCCACCCTTACTTTTCTCTGATACTCCTTTTGCTCTATCCTGACAATAATCACCAAAACCAAAGTCCTGCTTGTTCTGTGCCAAAGAGGGATATGGAAATTCCTAGTAGTATGGGATTCATGATTTTGGAGCCATGCTATCTCAGTTTACCATGCAGCAAGCTGCTCTGAGATCTCATTACTTGTCAGTCACTTCAGTGGTCCTATACCTTCCTAGGATTTGTTCATCTTTTCAGTCTCTCTTCTACCTAATTTCAGAGACTCTTTCTCTTTTTTAAACTCAGTATGTACCCAAATTAACTAGTATTCTCTCTCTATAAGCTTTGCTTTGTTATTCAAGGAAGAAAGAAGGAAAAAAGGGAGGGAGAGAGCTTAATAAGGAAATGAGAATACAGGAATATACTTTTCAAGGACCTAAATCAATCCTAGTTGGGGGGATTAGTGATTTTTATAAAGCCATCTGTCATGTTTCTTATGCCAGTTACTTTTTCTTTATTTCTCTCCCTCCATCTTCCCTCTTTATTTCAAAAAGCACACAAAATTTAGTGAGACCTACTTTAGAGTTCATTTTCCCTTCACTTATTAATAATATGATCTTGATTAGACAAGTCACGTTGTGTGTTTTCTCTTTTGTAAAAATGAATAGTGCCATTTTTATATATGCATTCACAGAGCTTTTAACAGACTAAGAAGGAAAACACGAATATTTGGAAAACCATAACATAGCTTGCAAATGCAGACACTGTGATTTAGTGAAGAGTTAAAGTGGTGAAAGAAAGAAGATAGATGTTAGGGCCAGATACACCTGTATTCAATTTCTGCATTTGCCCCTTACTAGCTTAGTTTCCATTTATGTAAAATCTAATAACATCTACTTCATGGTTATGAGGAAATATGGTAGTATTAGTTTATAAATCTCTCTGAAGTAAATGGGAATTCTTTTTATTCCCACTTCTTCTTAGATGAAACAAATTCAAGCTCAGAGAATTATTAAATGGTTTGGCCAGGGCTATATAGGTAGTAGGTTAAATAACCAGACAAACTATTGGTATCAAATACTAATTTAATTTTTTAAGATAAGTTTTAGCAGGTAACTTCACAGCAAAAATTTCATTAAGTTTGGAGCATAAGATATACTTGGAATATATGCCTGGATGAGACTCATAGATTCTTTTGATATATTCACATTTATTTGTTCTTGTGTATCTGTAAAAAGAAAAAGATCAGTCTGCTTTTATATTATCAAGTTGAGCAGATTTTTTTTAAATGATGTAGGAGAAGGACCAAATTAATTGACTGTTTCCTTTCCAGTTGTAGAACTGGGCTGACTTATGAGCAATGCATATTGAAATTTTAAAATTGAAAGTTGGTGGTCTAATCACCTATTAACTCTAGACATTTGGTAAGGTTCACGTCTAATTTCCTAAGTCCCGTGTCTCTCCCACTTTTTGCTCTCTGTGTTACACTTGACTGATTTGACTGATAATAATAGATTATTTTTCCCCTGTGAAAACTTCTTTGATTGTCGGTATATCTCCAAGGGCATAGTCATGATATATTAAAAAATAGTAATTATAACCATCATCTTACATTTTACAGAATATTTTAATAAGGAGGATTTTTCTTTTTAAATATTGATTGGGTCTTTCTTGGCTTGGGGTAAAATGATCATATGCAAGTTATTTTATTTGATATAATGAGAAAGTGGCTTATTTTTTCTGGGAAAAATTCTTTGTTTAAGTAATGCTAAACTCACAATTTTAAAACTAAGTCGGAGCAGGGTTGGATATTCCTACCTACTCCTAGATGCATTGGCTAAGTATACAAACTGGGAAAGAATATTATTTGATCTTGAAATTTGAGTATGTACTTGATACTATTTAAAATTCTGAAAAAAATATGTGTAGCCATACCTTTTATCTTGATATGATAGAAGTGCAAAGTTAAGTTATATTAAAAATTGCTTAAAAGCAATGCTTGGGCTGGAGGTGTAGCTCAAGCAATTGAGCACGTGCTTTGCAAGCATGAAGCCCTGAGAATACTTGCTTGCACATTTTTACCACATTTACTTTTATATTTTATGACTGTCATTTATTTATTTTGATCAGAAGTTTTCCTCCATATTATTCTGTCAATAGCAGTCTTATTTTCCTGAGGGTTTCATCAGAGGATGGTACTCATCCTGGTAAATAGAGCCCCAAAATCAAAGCATAATCTTGCCATTTCTGACCACTCTCCCAAACATAAGTTGTAGCATTCATGGATTAGAAATGTTCAAATCCATCACTGTAATTTCACTTTTTGTGAATATTGCATGAAATATGCATATATATGCAAATGAAATATATGCTTGAATTTTAAAAAAATGTTAAGTTTTGGTGATGGACTTAGGTTATCAGTGCATTCAGTATTATTAGATTGTTTTTATTTTCATGATACCAGCAAAGTTTGGTGAAAGAGTATAATTTAGAGGGATGTTCAGAGAATGTCTTCACTTCCAAGTCAGTTGCATTCAACTTACACACACACACACACACACACACACACACACACACACATTTTAATTTATTGTATTTATTTTTTAGCAGTACTTGCATTTGAACTCAGGGTCTTTCACTTGCTTGGCAGGCTCCCTCCCACTTGAGCCATACCTCTAGCCATAGGCGTACATTTCTTATGGTTCAGATCTGGTTTCTCACTCAACTGTAACCTGACAGTTCTCATTCGATTGAGGCCAAATGAAATAACCAAGAAGTAAAGTAAATTCATATCCAATTCACTGAATTTTATACCTGGGATGATGTAAGCCCATATATATATATATATATATATATATATATATATATATATATATATATATATATATATATATATTATTTATATGATAAATATATATGATATATATGACATATTATTTATATGATATATATGATACATATTATTTATATGATATATATATGGGCTTACATCATCCCAGGTACACAATTCAGTGAATTGGATATGAATTTATATATATATCATATATATGTATCAATCATATTATGTCATCCTAGCAAAATTATTGTTGGCAAATCTTTCAAAACTGTCTTGGTTCAGATGAGAAGCTATATTCTTTCTTGCCAATGAGTTAGGTATGATGGTGTATAGTTTGCTTTTTTTTTTTTAAACCCTGGAGAAATCTAATGACATTGTAATTTTGTGACTCTAAGTGATTTTCTAAAGATATTTAGCTACTTAGTGTCAAACATAGAATTTGCTTCAGGTGTTTTTACTTCAAAATGCTTGGTCTTTTTCTACTTTGTATTTGTTAAGTTTTCAGTTTTCCAGGTTGTATTTGATTTTTCCTGTTACTATTTATTTTTAGGAATATTTGTTCTCATTCATTCTCTTTCTGTCTTTTCCTGTCTCTGTCTCTGTCTCTCTCCATGAATATATTTAATTTTCCTATAAAGCATTTAGGAACATTGAGATAAAATGAGCAACACTAATTTTAATTCATCTCTAAATGATAAGAAATGGTTGGTAATATTACCAGTTGGGTGCTAGAAAGCATTAAAAACTAACAGCACAGCAGCATGGCCAGTTTGACTTTATGGTAAATTATAAATTTGTCTTGATTTGTCAGCCTGTGCCAGGGATTATTTTACTGATCATTTTGGTTTAGACTTATAACTTACAATTGAGCTATATCTCATTCATGAAAAATTGAACTCTATTTTCTATTTTTCAAATAGAAAAATATTTCTATTTGTTCTCAGCTCTGAAAAATATTTATGTGCTTTTAAAAATTAAGATAGCTGTCAAAAATAAGTTCTGCTTATTCTAAGGCATAATTTTATTTTTTCTATGTTGGTTAGATTTTTCTGGATATGACATTTGGTTCAGGAGGACACACCAGAGCTATTCTACAGAAGGAATCAGATATTATCTTGTATGCCTTAGACAGAGACCCAACAGCTTATGCAATAGCTAAGCAGCTTTCAGAATTGTATCCGTAAGTAATTCTTTTGTATAATTATTTAATTTTGGTGCTGAGTTTTACAGAGTTTGGTTTACCACTTTAGAATTTGTTTTGCCTTACTTTTGTATTTTACTCTCTTGACTATCATCTCCACCAAAAAAGAAAAAGGAAATTAGTATAGTTTTTAGCCCCCACTTAAAGTAATGGATCTCCATCTCAAAAAAGAAAAAAAGATTGTTATGAGTTATTTTCCAAGAATTTAGAAGAATAAGTATGTGAGAAGTCTATAGAAGTCATGAGGTCATCTATATCAACATAATTTACTTTTTTTCTCTGAATTTATCAGAAATTCACAAGTAAATAGAGAATGATTTATTCTGCCACAATTAGTGACTTATCACTGCAGAACTTTAAAAACCATAAAATATTATGTTAAGGAATAATTTACTTTTAAAGATAGTTTGAATTAAATAGTAAAGCCAATATGCCATCTTGATTAAAAGCCATTATTCAAAAAAAGAAGAAATATTCTGGAGCTATATTGACTGTTTCCAAATAGATAGAGGGCTATTTTCAGGAAACATGAATTTTCAAGCTCTAGAGCCTGGAATTAAGAATACACATGAGCTGGGAGTAGGTGTGACCAGCTACTGGCTACTCAGGAGGCAGAGATCAGAAGAATCGCAGTTCAGAGCCAGCCCAGGCAAATAGTTCTCAAGATCTTATTTCAAAAATACCCAGTATAATAAAGTGCTGGTCAAGTGACTCAGGGGTAGAGCTCCTGCCTAGCAAGTCCTGAGTTCAAACTCCAGTACTACAAAAAATAAATAAATAGGAATATCAGAGGTAAATTTTGACTGGTTGTCAACTAGTTTTATTGGAATTAAAGACCCTGTGGTACAGAAAACAGACAAATAAGAGACAGAGAAAATCTCGACAAGGCAATTTCTTTTGATCAAAAGAGTGCAAGAAGTGCTCACTCCAGCTGAGCAAACATGCAAGCACAAAGTGGCTCACAGTGGCTCCTCCTTATATCCCTGATGCAGTTGTACCTGCCCCTCACCTGGGATTTGTCCAGGTCAAAGATTCACAATCTCCCTTGATTGGCTAAAAGGCTTGGGGGATGGGTTAGGGCATACAGTTTGGCAGGCAATGGAGTCATACAGGAATCCAGAAGAAGAAATAAGGACCCTTTAAACATGCAAGTCACTTAAAATGGCAATGTTAGGAATTTTTAAGTAATCTAAGAGGGTAACAAATACTTTGATAGAAGAGATCATTTTTCTTACAGTTTTTACTGGTTGTAGCTATTCAATGATGAAACAATCTCTGGTGAGGTAGCAAAAGTATGGCCATGGAAAAGTATAATCATTTACAATAGTCTTTTCAACTTCTTTCAGGTTCCAGACTCTTTGCAAATTTTATGAATGAGATTAGCTTTCTCAATGAGATTGTAAAGAAATATGCATAGGCTTTTGTTTGCAAAAGCACAGTTTTATGGAACCTCTCTAACCTACCATTTGACTCCAAGTTATTTCTTTTCTTCTAAGAATAATATGAGAATGTGGCTTAAAAACATGGTCCTAATTTTTTTTTTAATCTTTTTGTCTACAGTTATATTAACTAGACTTTGTTTAAGAAAATCTTGTTTTACCAGGTTAATTTTTTTTTAACCTAATGGAAACTTTCAGGCTCTGTATTTTCTTTTCACTATATCGACGTAAAAGTTATTAGTTGAACAGCTAAAACGATTTACTAAAATTCATACAAGACTTGATAGGGATAGGCATATAACATGCATTCTGACTGCTAGACTTATAATATCATTTTATTAACTTATACTAACTTGGCTCAAATATTAACTTCTTTTATTTCATTGACAAAATGATTCCTTTACAAAGCATAATAAATTAGAACACGAGTAACAAAATGAATAAAAATAAACCAGGAAGAAGGGTTTTTGTTTTGTTTTGTTTTTTTGATGGTGCTAGGGTTGAAATGCAGGGCCTTCTGCTTGCTAGCAGGTACTTTGCCACTTGAGCCATGCTCCCATCCTACAAAAAAGGAATTAATAGTGATAAAATGTAGAGTCAAGGAAACCACAAACAAAAAAGGAGAAGAAAAAAGTAAAAAGAACAAGGAAATCTGAAGAGATCATTCTTTGAAAATAGCAAACTACCTTTTGAGCCTGATTATTGAAACAAAAATGTATAATTAAGATTTAGAGAGAAGTCCAACCATATACATAAGTTAATCATCAGATAATCCAACTACAACTCTTGTGTTAACATACAAAACCTATGTTAAATGGATGATATCTTGTCAAAATATAAATTATTAAAATTAACTCTTATTGACTTGAAAAAATAGGAGTGGAGAATAAGCTGTCATACTAGTTCTGGCCACAGTAAATATGCTAAGTTCTTTTATTTCATGAATCTAGCATAATTTTTATACCTACTTCTGATAAATGGTATAAAAAGAAAAAGAATCCAACCTCACTGAAATATATAAGTACAAAAATTGAAATCAAACTACTAGCATATCTAAGTTATACATTGTTTAATAAAAAGACTCGTATTTAGGACTTAACAAAATTTATTTCAGGAAGACATGGATGGTTTCATATAAGGTTCCAATAAATGAAAGGCTGATCATCAGGACAATAATCACATAGCTCTTCATATTAAAAACCTCTAAGTTAAAAGGAGAATATGAGGAAACTATTTAAATGGAAATTATCATATTATCCAAGGAAAAACAGCAGTTAGTTGTACTATTATATGTACTTTACATCAATTAAACTTCTATAAGTATTATTACTGAATATGTTTGGAAGGTCTGACAAAAGTGATTAAGAAACTAAAGAAAGGTTAAAATATTTTCTGTCCTATAATGATTTGACTAATTTTATAAATCAAAAGATGGTATGACAAACCAATTAGATACAAATTTTAAGATCCATTAAAATGAAATTACCTGGAAAGGGAAATAAGGAGGAAAAACCACTCCATTCACAAAAGCATTTAAAACTTTTAAAAATATTTAATAATAAACTTACAATAAAAGACACAGTTCCTAAAGAAAACTATATAATTTTATTGAAGGGAATACATTGAAATATAAATAAAAAGGAATACATATTTATTTGGAATAGAAAAAATATTATTTGAAGTCATTTCTCCCCAAATTCATTTATCCATGTACAGCAATTCCAGAAAACATCTGTATTGAAATTTAAGTTTTAAATTTGAATAGTGTGTTCTTGAGTTTATGGTGGGAGGAAGGGAAGTACAAGATCTTTTTTTAATAAAAGCATGAGAGGAAATTGGACATTTGCCTTTCCAGATGTCAGGTCATGTTATAAAACTACTATAATGAAATCAGTGTGGTATTGGCATAAGAATAGGCAAAAAGATTAGTAGAGGAGAGAATCCAGAAATAGATTCTGCTGAATAAAGGAACTAAGTATAAGATAAAAATATAATATTAAAATAATTCATTGAGAAGATAGCATGTTATTGATAAATAGTTCTGTTACAGTGCCTGTCACACTTGCAGAAAATAAAGTAGACATTTATTTTAAATCAAATTACAAAATAACTTCCAGATGGAGTAAAAATGTGTGAAAAGTTATAAATAAAAGTCCTAAAAGGAAACTGTAGATATACAATCTATGGGTTAGAAGCTTGCTTGATCAAGATTAGAGGTCATAAAGCTATGAAATAAATAATAGAACTACCTGATTATACAGTTTTTTTTAAGATGTGGCAAAATAGTATGATCATTTCCAGTCAATTAGGGAATTAGATATTATTACTAGTAAAGGATTGATATCCTTCATATAGAATGAGTTCTTACAAAATTGATGAGGAACTCAAAATCTTAATTTTTAAAATGGACATAGAAAACTCTTCATAGAACTCTTCATAAAAAGTTGAAAAGATGTTCTTCATAGAATAGTTGAAAAGAAATAATTAATAATGGTATAATATCCTGGAACAGGCCAGATACCAGTGTCTCATACCTGTATTCCTAGCTACTTGGGAGGCAGAGATCTGAAGGTTTGCAGGTCAAGGCCAGCCTGGGCAGAACATTTACAAGTCCCCATTTCAACAGAAACAGCTAGATGTGTTTAGTGTGTGACTGTCATCCTAGCTACTGTGGGAAGCATAAATAGGAAGTTTATAATCCAGATTGACCAAGCAAAATGTGAGATCATATATCAAAAATAACCAGAGCAAAAAGGGCTAGAGGCATGGCTGAAGCAGTAGAGCACCTGCCTAGCAAGTGTGAAGCCCTGAGTTCAACCCCAGGTACTACCAAAAAAACCCCAAAACAAAACAAAACAAAAAACCCTTGGAAAAATAATTTTCCTTCCAAATATACTTGTATTTAGTGGATGTTTGTAATATCAAATAAGTATATAATAATGCTTAGAATTATTCTTATCTAAATAAAAGAAATAGTGTATAAGACTTATCATAAACCTTGCTTGCACATTTTTCATATATATAATTATGAAGGGAAATAACAGTTTAAAAAATTCATAGAAAAAAAATCCATGGATTGTATGATCACATATCTCCATTTTTATGTAAATTAGAAAGTATAAAGTAAAGTTGTATATTACTAATAAGTATTTATATAAATAGTAATAGTACAAAATATACACAAGAAAGAAAAATTTGGACAGGATATTATTTCTGAGGATAATGGGTAGATGGATATTTAGTTGAGTTTGAAAGGACAGATTAGATTGTCTTCTTAAAAGTAAATATGCAATTATTTGTAGTAAAGTATACAATAAAAGAAACATTTTAACATGAATATCTTTTGAGGAAATACAGTTATTTCTTCCTTTTATTTATTTTGCTTATTGTGAAATAGTAGTTTAGGCTTCTGAAAAATTTCATATTCTTTACTCTGTCAAAACTAAGTCACAAATAGAAACTATCATTTTCATAGAAAACTAAACAATTCATGGGAAGGCTGAGTTTTAGGTTAACCCGTTTTAGCTCTTTCAGAAAAGATGATGTGTTCACTTACCTGTTGTTTGAAAACTGAAACTTTATCCTATTACTTCTGAACACTACATAAGAAACACATTTAAATTGGAGCAGTGGGTTGCTGGTTGACTTTTAACATGGAGGAAGATGGATGTTGGAAGACAATTTTTAAAAAACCATGTTTTTTTTTCTTCTGTCTTGAGGAACAATATGTGTTCTGTATACTAAATTTAAAGAAATTAAAGTGTGTAAAGATGATAATAAAATTATAACTGATTCCATCATTTCACTATTCTTTTGAGCAGATTATATAAATGTAGTAACCTGTTACTTGCAGCAGTTTATAAAAGAAATAGGCTTACTGGGGTAAGTTTATAATCTAAAAACACAAGACAAAAACTCATCTATAATTATACCACCTTAAATAATCACCATTAATGGTTTTATATATTTCATTATCTTTTTAGTGTTAATATTTCATTATGTTGTATGTATATTTCTTGTTTGAGTTTTCTTAGAAGTTTTTTAGATCAATTTTTAATAAGTTAAATAACTAAGTTAGAATTGACATCTTCTAATCCAGAATCTTGATATTTCTTTCCACTTATTTCAATATATTTGATGCTCTGCAAATTTTTTTAAAACCTTATTTTTTTTTTTAAGTGGGACTCAGAATCAAATCCAAGGCCTTATGCATGCTAGGCAAACACCACTGAGCTACAGTCCCATTATTTTTTTATACTTGATATTATAAAATGAAGACAAGCACTGGGCTTGATTGTGGGTAACAATAATCCCAGCTACTTGGGAGGTGGAAATAGGAGGTTCATGGTCTGAGGCCAGCCTTAGCAAAAACACAAGACACTGTCTGAAAAATAAACTAAAATCAAAAGCACTGGGTCATGCTAAAGTGGTAGAGCACTTGCATGTGTCCCTGAGTTCAATCTCCAGTATCACTGAAACCAAAAAATAATAATAATAATAATAGTATTGCCACCAGTGTTAATAGTTTAGTATGCTAATCTTCTGATTACTTTGGCTTAAAAAATATATGTACACATATATATTTAAATTGATTGTACTTACATATTATCAGTTCATTCTTACTGCATTAAAATATCTTAGCACATAATTTTATTGGTTGAATAGTAGTTCCATCATGATATAGTTATAACTTAATTAAAATTCTAATCCTAATACAGCCATCTGTATTCTCATTATTGACATTTTCTTTCTTTTTTCTATGGTACTGGGGGTTAAACTCAGGGTCTTGCACTTGCTAGGCAAGAGCTCTACCATTTGAGCCATGCCACCAGCCCTTTTTGTTTGTTTATTTTTGAGATAAGGCGTCACTTTTTGCCCTTCTGGTCTGGACCATAATCCTCCTATTTGTGCTTCCCCAGTAGTAGAGGATGATAGGCATGCTATTCCCTCTCTTTGGTTGAGATGGAGTCTCACAAACTTTTTCCTTGGGCTGGCCTCAAACTGTGATCCTTCTAATTTTCACCTCCAAAGTAGCTAGAATTACAAAGTTTTGAACCACTGTGCCTGGCAGTATTTTCAGTCTTTCTACAATATGTTAGATATGCTTCCTCTAAACTACAAATACCAGATGGAATTTTTAAAAATTAGGCTAAGACACTAATACCTACTCTTATGATAATTATTACTTGAGCAATTTTATCTACAATGAATATTTATAGGTTTTTTTTTTTTTTGGTGGTTGTACTGGGGTTTGAACTCAGGGCTTCATACTTGCTAAGCAGGCGATCTACCATTTGAGTCACTCCACCAGCTCTTTTTCATGTTAGGTATTTTCAAGATAGGGTTTCAGGAACTGTTTTCCTGGGTTTGGCTTCTAACCTTAATCCTGCTGACCGCTGCCTCCTGAGTAGGTAGAATTACAGGTGTGAACTACCACCATTTGACATTCTTTGTCCTGTTTTGATTTTATGTTGGTATTTTACAAGGTGTTCTTTGGCAGGAAAAGATCTTCACTAGTTAGTATAGTCTGTGAGTCTTGATGGGTCAGCATTTAATGACCTTCCTGTTAGGTTCCTTTTAGGTAGCCAAGCTGCTGCCTAAATTTAAGCAAGGCAGATGCTATCTAGCAAGATCATTGGGTGAGTTCTGCTATTAGGCTGAGCTGTTGTGAGGGCATTTTATTCATACCTGCTCTGGTTGGGCCAGAACAATCTTCTACGTATATTTCCTGGCCACACAGTCCTGTTATTTGAGTTCAATAGTTGGACCAGGTTGCAGGAAGATTTCTGAGATCAAGTGGATCCAGATGGATAGACCATCTGCTGTACTCAGTAAAAATTCTTGGTTGAGATTTGCCTTTGTCCTTGGCTAGAAATCTAGGGGTCATCTTTGAGGTAGTAGGGAATACCAGTTAAATTCCCATGTGTGACAGAGCTAATTGTTGAAATTCACTGTGGTGGTTATTGCCCAGATGTCTAGAAGTAGGCTACTGGGATACAGAGGGAGCTTGTGATCAAGCTTCCAGTTGTCTGAAACCCAATGTATGCTGTTTGTCAAAATTTATTGTGAAGATCTTCTTCTCTAGACGGGGCCCTATTGTGGAGTCTGATGGTGAGCCTGGAAGCGGCTAGATAACACTTCCTACCTCTCCTAGAAACAACTGTTACTGGAAAGTTTAGTGCTGATGAATGCCTTGGTTCTTGCATCCAGCAAGAGAATTCAGGCAAGACACCAAAATGTCATAAATAGTAATGTTTATTAGAAAAAGAATGTAGTATAGCAGGATAAAGGTAAGGAGAAATGATTGGAAAAGTGAAGAAACATTTCCTGCTTCCCATGCAGGAAATGAGAGTAAAGATAGAAATGGTGGTCCTCATTTCTTAGTCTTATACTTTCTGAGCTGGAAGAATACATGTGGAAATTAAGATATTGAATCTGGGTACCTAAAATGGTTGCTAAGACAGGAAGGTGTTATTCAAGCCTACTCAAATCACAGGGACAATAGGTGTGCTATAGGACTTCCATTTGCTAGCTATGTCTTTCATTCTTTTTGTACTGTCACTCATCCAAGGAGCATTGGAGCTTGTTAGCATCTCCAAGAGAAAGGTAGATGCAGATAACCCTGGAATGTAGATAGCCCTGTTCTTGTATCTTAAATGTCTAAAAGGAGATGGGAGGAGGTAGCTAGTTGCTCTGGCTTCTTAGTTTTTACCTTCTTGTTTTAATATCTGAGTCTGGCCCTTTTCATTTTTATTAGAATTAATATAATTCCCCTGTCTCCTCATCTGTCTGTCTATCCTGCCTCATCCATCACTCATGGCTAACTGCTACCTAATACAACCAACTCAGCTTTGTGAGTGAGCTGTGCTGCTAGCTGTGACCTCAGTTACAGCACTACTTATGGCAAGTACACTGAACTGTCAGGAATGTTTACATACTTGGTCTTTATGGCCCCACCTTATTGCTTTTCTTCTACCTGACTCAACTGGTCTAGCTTTGCAGTTTACCTCTATTTTTCCTGATCTCCCCATGAGGTAAGAATGTAGTGGACTTCCTGGAAAGTATCTTGGAATGACAGGGAAGGAGGCTATCTACCTTGTCAGTTCTCTTTTCCCACTGTAGAAGTTCTTAACTACTAGGGAATCCTCTCTGTGTGGCACTATGCTAACTTGGGGTTGGGAGGGACAACATGGGTAGTTGATCTTTGGGGAAGTGGGGTAAAGCTTAAGACCTCCCATTCACCTATCTTACTCTGATTTCCATCTTTTTTTCAAAGTTTGATCCCATGGTCATTTAATTAAAGTATTGTGAGTATATTTATCTATATGATTTTGCTTCAGTTTTTCAATTTTTATAAAATTTGCACAGGAAGCCAGAAAAAAGACAAGTTTAGAATTCATGTCATCAAATTTGCTGCTTGGGTTCTTTCTACCACAGTATAGTATTACTTAAATTTTGTTACATTCTTTAGATTTTTAAAGTATGGAAATTCAAATCACAATCTGAAAGATGAATGACTGTTAGCTTGATAAAGGAGGGATGGATGGTGGAACAAGAGTTAACATATATCTTACGGATTTTGGAGCTGCAGATTGGTAAAAGAATTTACTGAGATGGGAGAGTAGGGGAAAACAAAGATCTATTAGGATACCATTTAAAAGGAATGAAAATGATGGGCAGCTGAGCAAAGGATTATAGTGCTACTGCTGTACTAATCTGGGGTTGGGCATAGGTTTTTAGAGATTTTGCTGATTGTTGTTTCTTTCTTGTGGGCTTCGTTGATTGGTTGTCTCTTCCTTGGATCATGGTTTGAATTTCCCCCATCTAGAACATTTTGTGAACTTGGTCCCTGTTTCCTCATTCCATCCCCCTGGCTCTTAGAATTTTGTTCCTGCCATGCCTCTGTAAGGGGGTGGGGCTCATTCCTCCACATGTATAGTCATAAGTACAGAATATTCAAAGATCATTGGCAGTGAAGAGAATAGCATACTGAAGGAAATACAAAACAAGCCCTGAGGATGGGTAATACTAAAGAAGAGGAGTGACTGAAGACGTAATCTACACCCAGGTAATATTGTCAATGGATAAGCACTGAAGAGGTTTCCTAGTCTTTGCAGCTTCCACACATAATCAATGGAACTTGAGAGTCACACTTGAAAAGCATTTCAAAGTGTCTCATGACAAGGAATCTCATAAAGTGGAAGTTTTGGTAAGGATTTATTCTAATATATCAGAATAAAGTAGGAAGGAATGGGGGCATAAAGGGAGAAATATTTCTTACTCTCCACATAGGAAATGGTAGTAAAGGCTCAAAACGGTAGCTCTTATCTGTGGCTTTTTTACAGGATACATGTGGTCATGGCATTTTGCAATACCCTAATCATTAAACAATGGTTCAAGGTGGCAAAGATGGGAGCTGCTTATTTATACTAAAACATAGAGATGTGATCTAGGCATACCCAGAACACAGAAACAATAGGTGACCTTGGTACTTCCTTTTTCCAGACATACTTTTCATTCTTTCTATCCCTTGCAGAATCTTTGCAGCTCCTTAACATCTGAAAACAGAAGGCAGATACAGATAGTCCATTTTTGTCTCCCTGTTCTTGTAACTTAATGTCTACATGAAGGTGATAGGAAAGGAGCTTGGTGCTATTCTTTTTTTTTTTTCCAGTATTTACTTCCTGGTTCTTATGTCTGAGTCTGGCCTTTTTAATATTTATTAATTTTAATTTTCCTATCTCATCTATCTCTACTGCCTCAATCAGTGCAAGACTTGTTAAGGATTTTGTACTGCTCCTCTACTGCCTCAATCAATGCAAGACTTGTTAAGGATTTTGTACTGCTCCTAACAGCAGTAAAAAGTATTTGAAACACTAAACTGATGTGATCACATTTGCATTTTATAAAGATTATTCTGCCCACTGTGTAAAGTTGGCAGAGGACAAAATTGGAAGGATTCAGTGATACTAGTTAGAAGTCTAGGAATTGCCATCTGTATGGGAAAGGTTAAGGGGTATGCTAGTTAATCTTGATTATAAACTTGATCAAATTGGTAAGAACCTAGGAGATAAATAAAACACTTCTGAAAGTGTCTGATAGTGTTTCCATAGAGGATTAACTATGAGGCAAAGACCCTGTCTGAATGTGGGTTGCACCACCCAGGTGGAATAAAAGAGGAAAAAGGACCAAATCAGCTAATACATGCATTCTCTTTCTCTTTCTGCTTCTTGGTTGCTTGACATTAGCTGCTCTGTTCCACCATGTCTTGCTTACCATGATAGTCTGAAAGCTTTGAAACTGTAAGACAAAATAAATCTTTCATCCTTTTAAGTTGTTTCTCAGGTGCTTTGGTCACAGTACAGAAAAGCTAACTAGCACATGACGGTTGGGCCTCAAAGATTTTCTTTTCCTGGTCACCCTATTAGAAATTCTAAATTGCTTTAACAATCTCTGGATTCCCATTTGAATTAGTTTCTAAAAGATTTTTTTTAAATGCATTTCAAGGTAGAATTATATACCATGGTTATAGGCTAAATTGAAGCTAATATTATGACACAAAATTTGGGAAGCTCCTTCAAGAATCTCACTCATCTGACTTCACTAATGTAAGGAAAGGGACAAGGAAGAAGTTCAATCCTATCATATTCACAAATCCTATTCAGTAGTTGTATTCCTCCTGCAAAACTTTCAGTAATTACTTACCTCCCCCCTCCTGCCCCTAATCTCCTCCATCTCTTTATTCCTCCCCTTGGATGAATGACATCTTAGAGAAACATACATTCATTCACTGGATTAATGAGCCTAAATAATAGTCTTACTTCGTTATTCCTTTTTCCTCCCTCTTGTGTTTAATCAGTAGTAAGAGTTTTTTACTTCTATCTCAAGACTTGTTAGATTTAGTATCTGACTTCCTTTTTCCATCTCCATATAATTCTGAAGCCAGATGTCTTTTGAATCCCAGCTCTGCCATTTACTCATTATAAAACCTTGGATAAGTTACTTAACCTTTCTTTTCCTCAGTTTCTTCATATTTTTAAAATGAGATAGTAATAGTACCTATTGCTTAGAAATATTGTGAGGATTAGGCTTAGAACAGTGTATATAATGTTAATGAGTGATAAAATTGATTTTTTAGAGTGATATTGTAACCAGAATTTTATGGAATGGAATAGAATAGAAATATTGAAGAATATCACATGAAGTTAAATTGAGTATTGTTTCTGACAAAATAATTTCATATATACATACATAGGCATTGCAATTTTCTGTGTAGATGGGATTGTACTTAAGCTATATTTTTATTTCTTGATCAAAATATTTTGAAAGCCACTCTCCTATACGGCTATATTCTATATATTTGTTCTAACTGTATATTAATTGTTAATTGAAGACAGATACTATGACTAACACATGTTTTATGCGTGTGTGTATGTGTGTGTGTGAGTGTGTGTGTGTATATACATTTGGAAGTTAGCAAGTGTTAATGGTTCAACCAAAACAGAAATCAACAGGGCTGATGGAAGAAACTTTCTAGGATCCTGTTGCCTAGAAATGCCAGTTTGCCAAGAGGATTTGAATCCCGTGTAAACTGCCACCCATTGACTTACATTTTATCTGTCTTGCCAAATGAGACAATGTGAAATGTAGACATTGTGAAGAAAGGAGTAATACATGGTTGAGGAGAATAGAGTTTCAAAGTAAGAAGCAAAGACTTAATGTCTACACTCAAAACATTTATAATATATGACACAGAAAACAATTAACTTTGTTCCTGACAACAGGATTTTGGAAAAGGCATGATCAATCAGTTCAGAAAGCTACTATACCCCATTTATCAAATGAACTGCTTTTTTCAACTTTCCAGGTTGACCCATACTTCCTGCATTTCTCCCAGGTATGCTGGATAGTCTCCATTTGCCTCTATGTCTGTCCCTCCACCCTTTTGCACACTGATCTGTAACCCTGGAAGATGACTTTTATAGTTGTATCCTTAGCATCTTTGTCTTCTGTCTTAGGTTTTGTGTAGCAAAGCGAAATAGCAGAGGACAGAGGAGAGTGAGGTGAGAGTGTGCTTTAGCAGTAGCCACATTTCTCTTCCAAGACCATGGTTCTAAGGCTTCTCCTGCCTGTTGGAACCCTGGCTCTTCAGGATTCCAGGCATGGTTCTTTGTCCTTATCTCTTTACCATCTTGGCTATAGGGTGGTTCCCAATCCTTTTTTATTCTCTTAAATTCATTCACACGTTTGTGAATAGCTTCTTTTTAAAACTTTCTCCAGCTACCCTGCTTTAATCCCCTGCCCCTTATCCTTATTAGAAACTTCAAAGATTCATAAGGTCTGTCAGGTTTTTCTATCTCTAGCTAGGTCTTCCCCTTTGGACTCATCTGGATCTGACCCTAGCTCTAACTCTGACTTATTTCAAGACCCTACAGATGAGAAAGCAGTCTAGATTTTAGATTCAAACAGCCCTGCGCTGGAGTCTTAGTTCTGTCTGTTTTTTAGCTGTGATATTTTAGATAAGTGATAATCTTTTTGAGTTTGTATTCTCATCTCTAAAATGAGGTACTTTGATACTTTCTCATATATTCTGGTAGTTAAAATTATGCAGTTGCTTAGTATAAATATATATAATAAATGTTAGGTATAGTTGCCTTCTTATAGTTATTTTTTTTATATAGGATGATGCACATTTATTGTAATTATTATTGTCATTATGCTAAGATGATGATTGGCTGTTATTTCCTTTTCTTATCTTTTAAGTTAATTAAGATACACAGATAGAGAGTCAGCTACCTTGTAGAGTCATCCTTTCCCATTGTCAGGGTAAATTCCGAAGACTGCATCTATGCTTTGGTTCTGAATATTATTGTCTCCTGAAATTCTCTTGCTGGAATCTAAGAATATTAAGGCGTGGGGTCTTTCATGAATGATTAAGTCATGAAGGCAGAGACCTCACAAAGAAATTAATGCCCTTACAAAAAGGCTGAAGGAAGCTGCCTTGCCCTGCTGTCATGAAAAGAAACAACCATTGGCCTCTTCTGCCTGTAGGACCTTTATAAGCAGAAAATACGCCCTCACTAGAAACTGAATTCACTGGCACCTTGATCTTTGACTTTCCAGCCTCTAGAATTGTGTGAAATAAATGTCTTTTGTTATAAGTTAGTCATTCTAAAGTATTTTCTTGAATTCCCGGAATGGACTGAGACAGCATATCACAATTCCAAACACTGCCCTACTATTCTGTATCATTGTCCTCTTCTCCCCCTAGACATTTCTTTCTTGGAGAGAATAGATATCCTTGTCTTATTCTAACTTTAGAGGAAATTATTTCATTTTTTCCTCATTTAGTATGATGTCAGGTATAGGATTATCATATATTGTTCTTTATTATGTTGAGGTATATTCCTTCTATTCCTAATTTATTCAGCATTTTGAATTGTCAGACTTATTATATGTTATAGTTTTTCCATCAATTCTTGGCTTCAGTCCAAAATAACTGATACTTTATGAACATCGCTAACCAATCAGAAATTCTTTGCTGTACAATTCTTCAACTTTTAGACTATGTGCATATGCTGCTGGCTTTTAGAATCTACTTTTTCCTCATAAAAGAAGGTTGACGTTTTCCTTAGTTTAATTTTTAGCCCCTTGTTCTGAAACCTGAAATTTCTAAGTGGCTGATCCCTAAGTCATCTTTATTGCTTATATATTTAACTTTTTATAGCTGATTAATTAACATATTGCTAAAGTTAAGAGATAGAGTCTGTATTTATTTCAAATAAACTATAATTTTTGTTTTCTGACAAATGCAAATATAACTACAGACCTATACATTAACACTACTATATTTGTTCCCAATTAGGGTTATAGATTTCTTCTTAGAATTATTTGACTTATAAATTTACAAAACAAATACATGGAAGTTAACATGTATATTGGAAATGCAAATAGTATTTATATTACAATACCTCTTCACAAACTTGAGATAATCCATTTTTATTGCCTATGTTATTTGAAAATATCCATATGTACAAGATAAGAATAGCAGCTTGTTCAGTACAAGAATAACTATACCTAGAAAGACTTTTATCTGGGGTAAACAGTATATATTATGAGAACATTGTAGTAGAACTCTTTATATTTGGGCTTCTAAGTTATTCAAGGAATGGAAAAATAGTTATATTTCCTCTAATATCATAAGCTAATTAAATCAAAATGAATTTGCTGTAGTTCCACATATAATCCTTTTGTTCTCTCCACTCCCATTTTTGTCTGATGTATAAGTAAAACTGAAACAAATCAGTATTGTATAGTTTAGTATTCCATTCTTTTTTTCCTGAAAAAGTACATCTGTGTTTATATGCACAATTCAGTGTTCATTTTACTGCTTGCTGTATATGAGGACCTAACCTTGCCATGGAGAATGTTCAGAAATCCAAGCTATAAGGTCTTTATAACAGAAGAAAGAGCTCAGTATGTAATAAATGGATAGGTAAATGTTCTGAGATTAGGTTCGTAAATATCCTGGCTGGGAAATACTAAGCTTATTTTAAGCCCAAATTTAAATTATGTGTCAAATGTGTACTCTTGTTTCCTCTGTTACCATTGTTGCTCATTTAACTCAATTAATTGTGTTTTAAGACAAATATTAAACTATATTCTGGGATTTCAGCTAGATAAGGAGATCAACATAACCCTTTCTTACTCTGTCAGGAAAGATATACATTGAACAAGTACATATAAGAAATAGTAATAGGTGTCAGAACTCAGAAGTATTAATTTAAGGAAAACAGTTTTGTGACATGAAGAACTAGTTCTATACTATTTAAGTAAAATACCATTATAACAAATATTCATGAAAAAAACATTCATTATGTATGATATTTTATGGGCATTTAATTGTACGAATGAAGTACTTAATAACAAGATATCACTGAGGTAAAATAAGCTGTCTAAATAAAAATTCTATACAGCAGCCCTGTATCTATGCGTGGTAAAATGTTACTGTCTTCCAGTGATGCAGCATAGTTTTCAGAGTAAGTTAAACTTTTCTGCTTTCCACTGGCTGCCACTGAGAATCTGATCTGTATTTCCTCTAATTCATGTCTTATGAATTCATATCAGTCTCTTCATACCCCTTATAAAATATTAATCTCCTTCTCTCTCTTTCCCTCTCTTTCTCTCTCTTTTGTTCACTTACTTATAAAGTTATATAGCCCACCTATCTTTCAAGATGAAGCACTGTTCTCTGGAGGGAAATCACCCAGACAATTCCAGTTGGATTTAAATATCACTTTTCTGTTTCCTGTTACAATCTGTGCAACATTATCCAAGCTCCTACACTTTTCTCTTAGTTTATTTCCATATGTTATATATTCCTTAAAGTATAGCTGTGTCTTATCTGGCTTTGTACCATCAAAACATTTTACAGTCCTTGGCATATAGTAGATTTGATTAATAACATGTGGATGCCTGGTTGGATGGGAAATGAATGGATGATGATTTTCCATTTTCTATATCAAATGTGTAGACAGCGTAGAAATGAGGTGTAATGTGCTAAGTTTATCTTGCTTTCCATTTCACAATGTAAATAGAACTCATCTAAATCTTCAAGCCATTCTTTTTTCATTGTCATGCTGGGGGTACATTGTGACATTTACCAAAGTTCCTGCAATATATCAAATATATCACACTTAAATTAACCCTCTAAAACATTCTCCTTTACCCCCCATTCCTGGAATAATTTCAACAGGTATCATTTTTTCTATTTACATACATTTGTATACAGTATTTGCACCATATCACCCTCCTACACTCTTTCCCCATCTCTTCCCCCCGTCCCACTGGTACCAACCCCACCCTCTGCTCCTGGCAGGACATATTCTGCCCTCCTGTTTTCTGAATTTGTAAAAGAAAGAAAAAAATGGCATTTTTGCTTGGTCAAACCATTCTTTAGAATGTTTTAAATCTAGATCTAGGTTCTAGAAAGAATAAGGGACTATATAGATATAACCCTTCATTAAATGTTAATTTAGAAATATTAAGTAACATATTCAGATTTGATAGAGTATACCTTCCAAAGAGGCTAAAGTACAAAATATAGTACTAGCTTTTATTATAGAGAAACTTGTCACTGCTGTTTCTACTTGAGGTCTTATAGGAAGATAACATATTCTATATCTGTGTATCTATTCATTACACAAAGGTGTTTATATACTGTAACAAAGGAAACTTTGTTTTAATCTTCACTAATACTAAACTATTATATTTTCACTGAATCTGAAAAATTCAGATTTAGCATAGCAAACTCCTAAAGATAAAATCAATGTTTTCTTTGAAATAAGAAAGTCCATATTATGACACTCAATTGTCATGTAATAATTAAAGATATTAGAACTCATACAATAGTGAATAAAGTGCTTTTCATGTTAAGACTGACTTTATGTCTTGGATTGCTGTTTTTCATATTGGCAAGTATGTTAAAAGGAACATATTTTGTGCAGTGTGTAGACTCAGTGTACAACCTTCTGCACTAAAACTTTGCAGTGATAATTGATTAAATTGCTACATTTCAGGCACCTTTCTAACCTACTTTTTAGTGGGTATGAAAGAGTTTATTTGTAGGAGATACTGCTCCTAACAGAATTTTATCTGTTTCTCCTGGAATCTCAACACCATTTGCCATGTTACAGACATCCCCAGAAAGCTCATCAGAGAATTTCCACCTACACTCTGAATATCTAACAGAGCTTGACTCATTTTTCTTCTTTATTAATGTATCCACATAAGCATCATGGGGTCAATAGAATAAGAACTAGTCTATGCTTGGGATTTCAAAATACTATCATCTTGAATGCAAGAAATTGAAGTCAAAGCCCAAATTAATCTTTATTTCTTATCATAGTCCTAATAACAATCTAAAATTCTCACATTAAGAAATCAAATCTGATATAATCACTATTTTTGGTAGTATTGGGGTTTAAACTCACGGCTTCACATTTGCTAGGCAAGTGATCTACCACTTAAGCCACACGCCCTAGCCCTTTATGCTTTCTCAGATAGGGTCTCATGCTTTTGCCCAAGACTGGTCTTGGACTACAGTCCTTCTACTTCCACCTCCTGCATGGCTGGAATTACAGGCATGCACCATCATGCCTGGTTTATCCTCAAACTGCTATCTTCCTATCTCCACCTCCCATGTTACTGAGATTACAAGTGTGAGCGACTGCACCCGGCCTTCACTATGGTTTTGAGGAATTAAAAGATACATTGATGTCCTCAAATACAATGAATATAAATGCCCAAATAGAGTACATTATAAATTGAGTTCACCTTTGTACCTGATTTTTAGGACATATGTACTGGTTAAATGAATATATATAGTAATAATTAACTGAAAAACAAAACTGAATAATAATACTGGTAGATTTCTTTAGAAGTAATCTAAATAATTATAATGCAGAGAATAGAAAAGGGTATACCTAAAATATTTTGGTTAATATGTGTAATCTCATTTCAGTGTTCAATTTCTTTATCCACCTAAACCAGAGGGATTTTTCTTCAATTTGTGGTATATAAATCCTAATGTGGAGACTGTTGCAGATCCATTTTGTTTTGTAATTTGAAGGATGAAACTCTCTTTGTTATACAAGATTACTTTGAGTTTTCCCTTTTATTGACTCCCTGACTTTATGCCCTGTTACTCTATGGCTTATTTACCTTGTCTTTATGGTGATGAGGTATAAAAAAATACTATTTTATTATTTAAATAAATGGCAATTGTTGCTCTGTTCTTATTTATTTCGAGTCAGTCATGCAGCTAATATCCCAGCACAAATACATGTGTAGTGAGAAATGCTTCTCTTTTGTAGTTGTTCCATCATCTGTCTACACTCATTATTTTGAATTCTTTTTTCTTAGACTTATAAGGTTCCCAGTGTCCCATTCCCCAGCTCTGCTAGAATTCCTCCTGTCAGACTCCAGTGACATCCAAATGCCATATTCAGTGGTAAATTCTCATTCTTGAGCTCACTTAAATTGTCAGCATCTTATGGCACAGTTGGCCACTTCCTCCTTCCTTTATTTGAATTCTGTGGTTTTCCTTTTCCCTGGACTGTTCTTTCTCAACTCTTCTTTTCTTGTAATATTTCTTCTTCAGGGCTCATTCAACAGGTCTGTTTTCTGTTTATTCTTATTTCCTTAGTAATGTTTTCAAGCCCCCAGAGTTTTAAAATTGATTAAACATTGATGACTGTCCCCAGGACTTTAAGCACTCACTGTACCACTGAGCTACACTCTCGACCCCTGCTGCTCTCATATCTGTATCGTCAGCCTTATATATCCAACTGCTTATTTAGCAATTTCACTTATCTGGCTAATAGAAATCTCAAACCTAACATATCCAAACAAAACCTGCTTTGCCCTGAGTTCAACCAATCTGTTAAAGGCAATTCTATTTTTCTGTTTGTTCAGGCAAAATAAAATAAAAATTGAAAAAAAAAACAAAAACAAAGGATACTTTTAAAACATTTTTTATGTGTCAGTACATTTCTGTCTGGAAATCCTATTAACTCTACTTTCACAATACATATCCAATTTGATTCCTATATGCCACCTTAACAGTACTGCCCTGCTCTAGACTACCATCTACTTGGCTTTTTACATCTTAACTTGTCTCCCAGCTTCTGCCATTAAAATGCATCTATCACCTATTCTAACCAAGGATAAATTATCCTTTTTTAAAGCCAGTTATATATATGCTGAAGTCACCCTGCTTTTTTTCCCTATTCTACCTTCACTAGTCTCCCAGCCTCCTTGCTATTCTTAGATTATTTCAAGCGAATTCGTCTTCCCAGAAGCTCTATGATCCATTCTTTCAGTTCTCTGCCCAAATGCCTTCTTTCAGACTTATTTTATGTAAAGTAGCAAAATTGTACTTCAGCCTCAATATTTTGTAAATCCTTACCTTGCTTTATTTTTTTTTTATCCACAGCATTATCATGCCCACCCACTTTGACGTTACTGGGGTTTGAACTGAGGGTCTCATGTTTTCTAGGCAGGTGCTCTACCACTTGAGCCACACACCAGCCCATAGTTATCACCTTTTGACCTTTTATTTTTAAAAGTAATAATTGCTAAGTTTATTTTCTACTCCAATTCAATGGTAAGTACCACAAAAGCTGGAACTCTTTTTCTTTTATTGATAAAAGTGAAATACCTACAAAACTGCCTGGCAGTATATCAATAAACTTGCATTGAATGAGTAAAGGAAAGGAATCAATCACAAACATAGCAAGTAAAATGTAATAGAAGATGCATATGATCCACTGCATTATAAATGGCACAATTACAAATGCTGGGTTTTGCGGAGTTCCTTTGTTTGTTTGTTTTTATATTGAATACTTCTATGTTGCCCAGATTGGCCTTGAACTATTGAATTCAAATTACCCTCCTGACTCAACTTCCCAAGTAGCTGAAACTACAAGTATGGGGCTCCATGCCCAGCTTTAAATAATACTGGTTTCTTTGTTCAAGTACAGCAATACTTTGCAAATAACTCCAGTGCTCTCCTTGCTTTCTGCAAGTAGTAATTCTTTCTCCGTTCATTTATATCCTGTGTTGTGTACTTTGCACTCAACACAGTGAAAACCCATTGTGTTTGCTTATACTTTGTCCAAAAACATACTTTAAGTGAGAAGAGCTAGCTTTGTTTTAGGTAGCATAAAATTATATACTAAGTTCTATAAAGATTTATGTATAAATAATCAAGATTTTTAATAGAGGTATCTTTGACATGAATTAGACTATGAAGCAATAGCTTTAAGAATAATAATATCTGAAATTTTTATAAAAACTCAGTGATATCATTTGATCATCACATTGACTATAAAGAATGTAGTATTAGTATTCCTATCCCAGTTTTTGAGGCAAAGACATTGGTATCCACAGTCATATTTCAAATTGTTCTGCTGGGTTTAAAACTTTAAATTGGGGGCTGGGGATGTAGAACAGCGATGGAGTACTTGTCTAACATGTACAAAACCCTGGGCTTGATCCCTAGCACTGCAAAAATCAAAATCAAACAAAAGAACCCTGAAAGCCCCAAATCTTAAATGTATGCAAAAAGTTTAGTGCCCTTCTTCTACAATACCCCTCCTCTTTTATTTTGTTTTAATTTCACACATTACTCCTACTCCCTCAACTCCTCCTTTTATAAACATTTGGTTTGCATTATTGCATTGATATATGTTTTAAATTCCATGTTTTTCAACCTTGACCAAGTCCATCTTAACCAATTTTTTAATTAGAAATTAAAGGATTAAAAAAAGATGGGGAATCTAATGGTAGAGGAAAGAGGGGAAAAGATAGGCATGGTTTGAGAACAATTGGAGAAATATAGATGAAAATAAACCTTGAGAAATTTGATAATGTTGAACCTTGCTAATTGGCTAATTTGAAAGAGCTTATTACATTACTGAAAGTAAATGAAATGCTCAGGAAATATTTTTAAGACACCATTTTATTCCATAAAAATAATTTGTTCACTATCTACATATATTCGTTGAGTGCCAGGCACTTTTCTTGGTATATAGATTAGTCAGTGAACAGACTGAAGAGAGCTATCCCCATGAGAGTCACTCCCAGCACAGCTGAGTCCATAATAAATGTAATAAATAAATCATCATAAATAAATCATAGATGACAAAATGTTATATGCTATGGAAAACAGCCAGAGCAAAGCAAAGGGGACAAGGAATGTGTCTGGAGAGACAAAACTTGTTAAGTTTTCAGTAGCATAAGTAGGGTCTCATGAAGACTTGGATGAGGTAAGGCGTTAGCATGAGATGGATGGATCCCTGTCAGGAAGAGTAAAATTCAGGATAGAAAGAAGGCATGAAAGGCATATCACAACTGTCTGGTGTGCTCAAGGAAAAACAAGGAAACAAGCCCTTGTGTAGAGTACATAATGAGCAAGAGATTAATTATGTCAGAAACTAGTGAGTGGGGAGGATTGGTCATGCTCAGATGACAGACCATACAGAACTTTGTAGGCTGTTGAAAGACTTTTGGCTTATATTTTAAGTTAAATGGAAGTCACTGAAGAGTGTGAGCACAGGAATGAATGACATTATCTGACTTGTTTTAAAAGCATTACAGTGGCTTCTGTGGTGAGAATACCCTCAAGCAGCCAGTGTAGAAGCAGGGCCGCTAGAAAAGAGGGCCATTAATATACTACTAATAAAACTCTTGTGTTTAAGATTATAATCTTGACTAGAAACTTGAGTCTGGTCCGAAAAAACATTTAACAAAAGAGTTGTATGTATGTTTGCATGTTTTAGCATACCCTTTTTTGTCAGCTGTTTTTAAGGATTCATGTTAAAATTTTTCTGTTACCATACTTAGATTTATTGATTTCCTCTCATGCTTTGTTCCATCTCTATTCTGGAATATGAGCTCCTCAAAGATAGAAGTGACATCTTCTTCTTCTCAATGCTCAAAATTTGTTTCTTGAATTAGAACAGCCTAAACACACTGTTAATGTATAAAAATTTTCATAGAAGGAGATCAGCTGGTCAGCTAAAGAACAAGCTCTAAATAGTAAACTTTAGTCAATCACAATTTAGAGTTTCATAACTAGAATGTTAAAATACTCATATTGCTAAGTGAGAAAGACGATTTTATTGGATTATAAAGTCATATGGCAGTTTCCTTTATTCTGAGTTAGTTTATTTATTTACTTACTTATATTTGGCATTGCTGGGGTTTGAACTCAAGGCTTCACACTTGCTAGGCAGGCAAGGACGCTATAATTTTGAACCATGTCTGCAACCCTTTTTTGCCTTAGTTTTCAGACAGGGTCTCACATTTTTCCCTGGAGTTGTCCTTAGATTAAGATCTTGCTACCTATGCCTCCCTCACAGCTTGAATTTGTGTCACCCTGCCCAGCTTATTTGTTGATATGGGGTCTTGCCACCTTTATACTAGAATTGGCCTCAAATCGTTATCCTCCTCATCTTTACCTCTCAGGTAGCTAGGATTACAGGTTGGAGCCACTTAACCTGGTCCTGTTGTTTTTACCCATTAGATTATTGATTTTCACTCTTAATATCTTTCCTTTTGTTTTAATGGACAAACTCCAGCTTTTCTTTAATGGACTTCTGTGTCTGTTTTAATTTTAAATAGTCTAAGTATTAGCATTTAAAGAATTAGGAATAAGAACCTTAAAGCCAATCTGATGAGAGATTGTTTCAGATGGCTCTCCATAAACTTCAGAGGAGTTCTTGGAGGCTGTTGTAGCGGTAAGGGTATACTAAGATATCACAGAACTTAATCTCACAGATCTAGTTCAAACCTCTACAAACATTATTGTTAGTGGCAGAGACCAGATTCTTCTTTCCAGACATAATTGGTTTAAGAATTTTGGTATCATAAGTTTCTGTTACCGAGTGAATACCTGGTCTTTAGAAAAATGATAGCTTGACTTAAAGGGTAGGGCCTGAACTGACCTTGTGTATATTTATAATCAAAACAAGTATGGACACTTCAGCATGATTGGGATTAGTCTCATAATCTCTCTTACTTGTTTTCTTTCTCTCTTAGCAGTAATAGTGCAGGCAGTGTGATATTTGTTGAAGTTAAAGTGGTCAAGTGGAAAGAATACTTAAAATATAGGCAGATGTTTGCTTCCTTGGATTTGTGTCAATAAATACCCTTTTATCTTTCTTCCTGATTTGACAAAATTGTATTTTTTAATAAAATATTATTTTTGCATTTAAGCTACATTTTTGTCCACAAACTGTTTTATTCTATTTTTATTCCTTTTTGCCAGTGTTGTAGCCTTCAGACTCCTAAGCGAAGATATTATCTTGAATTTGAATTCAACTTTAAGATAATTCAGAAAAGCATTCTAGGATCTCCACTAACCTGAAAGTTCATCCTAACTATGCATATTCTAACCTAGTTTCAGTACATATTTCAGAGAGGGTTATTTAATCAATTGTATTCCTTTTAAAAATGTCATATTAAAAGAACGAAAAACTTTTCAGCTAGACTTTGCTTTAATTATGTATAACTCCATAACATCTACTACCAACACAGGTAATGCAACAGCCATTTTATGGTGTTAGTGATTGGAGGCCTCTGCTGGATAGCCCGAATAGCTAGAAATAAGCAGGGCAGCTACTGAAAACAAGTTTTATAAAGTTAAAAATCAGGAAAAATAATATAAACATTATATGGTTTAGGGATATATTTATATGTTGTAAAAATAATCAACGAGAAGTAAAAAAAAGCAAGGGAGTAATAAGTGCAGAATTCAGGAACTGGGTTACATGTTGATGTTAGTCAAACGAGGTCAATTTGTAGAGGGTAACATAATTTTATATTTCTTTGTCTAGTAAATGTATGCAAGGCTATCCATTTTATTGGTATTATTTAATTTTAAAAGAATCATTTGTTATAACAGTTGTTTTTAATCGTGTTCTGATTTTTTTTACTCTGAATATTAACATAATCTCTTGCTATAGTTTGGATCTTAAATGTCCCCAAAAGGTCTGTGCATTAAATGTTTGGCACTGCAGAGCCTTTAGGAGGTTTAGCCTAATGGGAGGCCCAGAGGTCATCGGGAGCATGCCCTGGAGGGGGATTGTGCATTCTGGTATCTTTCTTTCTCTTTGTTCCTTGACTCATGATGAGCCAAGTGGTTTTGTTCCTCCATATACATCTGTCATGATGTGCTGCCTCACCACAGGTCCAAAGTGATGGGGTCAATCCATCATGGGGTCAATCTTGTAAAACTATGAGCCAAAATAGACCATCCTCTTTATATGCTAATTATCTTGGGGTTTGTTTTATAGTGATGAAAAGCTAACTAACACATATCACCTAAAAAGAGTCAATTTAATAATCATTTTACATACACACACTGGGATTTATATAGTTCCAGTTTTAGCTACCTAAGAATAGTAAGCTTTTTTTTTTTAATTTCTGTTTGTTTCTCATCCCAACCCTAAAATAAATTCCTAGGTTCTATTAGTTTTCAGATGGTCCAGCAATCTGTGTTTATAAAAACTCCCCTAGGTTATTTTGATATATATCCAGATTTGAGAACTACTGCATTTGTCATCTAAATGATTAGAAAGTACTTAACAAGTAATAAATACTATGTGTCACCTGTTACATGCCAAAAGTTAGGAGCGATAAACTTATTAGTATCTTACAATTCTAATTACTATATTGCTATTGCCATGAAAAGCAGAGAAAACTAACCTGGGTCTTTTATGGCTTTGGTATGAACACCAAGTAGTACTTCAAGCTCACATTGTGTACTAAGACATTTTAGTAATGAACATATATGATACCTGTAAGCAAGGATGACCATCTTTGAGAACTGTACTGTCCAATACAGTAGTCTAGCCATGGGTGATAGCTAATTGAGCACTTATGTAGCTTATGTGACTAAGGAACTGATTTTTTTTATTTTAATTCAAATATAAAATCTGGCACTTGATAAAAATACTGGAAAAATTTTAAGTATTTTTAGAATACTTTGACTATGTGAATCTACTCTTTTAACTCTAAATTTCATGAAATTTAAATGTGTATAAGTATTTCAGATGAAATGGTATAAAATATATGTTTTAAAATACTTACAAATATAATCTGAAATACGTCAGTAATTCTTTGATTAAGACATAGTATGGGCAGAGGAAAATGGCGGTTAGGATAGGGAATCAGAAATTCTAAGCTCCATAACTCCAGAAACTACCTTGAGAAGATGGAACTACACTTGGGTAATTCTGATTGCTTTTAGACAAAATAATAGCCATCACATTAGTTGCACATAAAATTCAAAGACTGACCCTTAAATCATCCTTTAATTGCACCAAACAGCCACAAAAATCCCACATGACACAGCCAGCGAGGTGTGTCCAGCCCTGGGAAAAAAGCACCCGGCTGTTTCTCTCTTTTTTTTCTCTTAACAAGCAGAAGACAGACCACCAATCAGAATCAAACTGTGACATCCTGGACCCCTAACCCATGGAAAGCCTCTTTATGCTGTGCCACACTGAGAAAAGCAGTGCCATTTCTTCCCACCAACCACCTCCAAAGCTGCTTGCATGAATCTGCAGAATGAATAGGTGAGCATCATGCACCATGTGCGACTCGCCTACCTACCCCGCTGCGAACATTATCCAGCATTGTCCCTGGGCAGACTAAACCACCCCCAACAAAACTGAACATAAACAGCAACTGCAATCTAACACTGACAGCAGAGGTTCAGAATGCTGAACCTGCCCTGGAGAACAGTGCACAGGGCAAGGAGTCAAACTCTCTGTGCAAAACTCTCATTGAATGAATGCAGGTCAAGCAATACAAGCCATCTCCCAGAGGAGGCAAACTAGCACTGAGCAGAAGTCAGGAGAGGCACAAAGGCTGAGAGCAGGGCTGGGATGACAGGCCAACCTCCAATAGAGGGGCAAGTGGTGGATCCTGGAGCTGATCTCATGGGACAGAAGGCAGCATCAAAGCTGAATTGCCCTACCTTGCTGGGGGAGGAGCTGACCAAACAGAGTTGCAGCTGAAAGGGAATGCCACCTGGTGAAAACAACAACAGCTCTGACTACCCTGCATGAACTGGCATAACTGACAGACATCACCTCCCAATTGCAACTAACCCTGTGGACAGAAGGAACCAAATACTACTCACAAGCCAGTCACCTGGTGAAACCACATCTGAGCTCCCACTTGTTCACCAGTACTGTATTGGATGCCTAAGAAATAACTCCAGAACTTTAACCAAACAAACTGAACTTTTTGTTGTTCCTGTACCTGGTGTTTTTTGTTTTGTTTTTGTCTGTGTGTGTGCGTGTGCGTGTGTGTGTGTGTGCGTGTGCATGTGTGTGTGTGTGTGTGTGTGTGTGTGTCTTTTTCTGTATTATTAACTTCACCATCATTATTTTCTTATCTGTATTCCTACCCCCTCACTTTCCCTCTGCTACAATCCATTGTTCTCCCTCTTCTCATACACTCTCTCCCCCAGTCTTCACCTCTCCCTTCTATCCCTCACAATCTATCACCACACTAAACCACCCTCCTACACATTCAGCACCCACTGACTAGCCTATTGTACCAACTATACACAACCTTGGGTCCCGACATTCTCTGACTCAGGCACCCTCCATTACAACAAGAGAAATGCACCCAAACACACACAAGAGCCACAAAACCCAGCAGCCCCCAATCTCTTCCCCCACCCACCCACCTCTTTTCCCATCCCCCTTTTCCCAGTTTCCCAAATCTCTGTATCTAGCCCCCATCTCCCACCATTTATAGATATTATCACTGAGGGGTGTTCTATATAATATGTAAACAAGTGGTCTGGCATTGAACCTCTGAATTTGTTATTGCTAAATTACACCTCCGGGCCAGGAATAGAAAGAGCATATCAACCTAGCTAGCAACCAAGTTAGTCACAACACAAAATTTAAATCAAGGTAAAGAAAACAGGCAATTAAAACCACCAACTAGTTTATCAAGAACATAGTTGCACAGCACCAAGTGGAGTGATGGGAAGAAGAAGGGTTGGAAACTACTCAAAAAAATAATTCAATACATGATTCATTGGGAAATGAAAAAAGGGATACCAGGTTACTGACCCAAACAAAACAATGATACATGTCACTAAGGAGCCCAGTGTCACCCACGTAAAAACCCTCAAAGAAGAAATCTTGGAAGCTATTACTGAGAAATTCATGGAGAAGATACTAGACGTGGTTAGTCAGAATGTACAAGATGCACTTGAGAAATTTCAAGACACCAAAAATAATGAACATGAGAAGACACAGACTCAGAGAGGACTCCAGCAAAAACCAAAGTGAAACAAAGGACACTATAAAAAGAGGGATATAAGAATTAAAGATGAGAACAAAAAATAAAAAAGAGGAGCTGAACAAAGATCTGGAAAACCTCAGAAAAAATAATCAAACAGAAATCCTGGAAATAAAAATTCCCTTTAGTCAAATAAAAAACAATAGAGCAAAAAAAAAAAAAAAAAATAGAGCAAGTGGAAGACAGAATCTCAGAACTCAAAGATAAGATAGAAGTTAAAGAAAAAACAGAAGAAATCTCATTCAAACAACTCAAGAGCTCTGAAAGGAATATGCAAGAACTCAGTGACTGCATCAAAAGACCAAACATGAGAATCATGGGCATTGATGAAGGAGAAGAGGTGCAAACCAAAGGGATACATAATATATTCAATAAAATAATAACAGAAATTTCCTAAATCTCAAGAAAGTTTTGCTTATTCAGGTACAGGAAGCCTCCAGGACACCAAACAGAGTTGACCAAGATAGAACTGCCCCACAGCATATTATCATTAAAAACAAGCACAGAGAATAAAGAGTATTGAAGGCTGTAAGAGAGAAAAAACAAGTAACATATAAAGGTAAATCCATTGAAATAACAGCATATTTCTCAACAGAAACCTTAAAAGCAAGAAGGGCATGGAGTGAGGTGTTTTGGGCACTGAATGAAAATAACTTCAACAGTAAGGTACTCTATCCAGCAAAACTGTCATTCAAAATTGATGGAGCAATAAAAATCTTCCACGATAAACAGAAAGTAAAGTAACGTAAGCTCACCAAACCACCACTACAAAAGGTTCTACAAGGAATTCTGCACACAGAAGATGAAAAAAAAAAAAAAAACAGAACCACGAGAGGATGGGAAGTATTAAACTACAGGAGAAGAAAATACAAGTAATCAGAGAATAGCATTGATTTGGCTACAATCAAATCCTTAATCAACAAAAACAACTAACTGGCAGGAATCACCACATACCCGTCATTATTAACACTGAATGTCAATAGACTCAACTCCTCCATCAACAGACAGTGTGTGGCAAACTGGATTAAAAAAGAAGTTCCAACAATTGTTGTTTACAGGACACCCATCTTATTGACAGAAATAAACACTGGCTTAGGGTGAAAGGCTAGAGAAGATTTACCAAGCAAAATGGCCCCCAAAATAGGAAGGAGTGACAATACTTATGTCAGACAAAGTAGACTTCAAACTTACATTGGTCAAGTGAGATAAAGAAGGAAACTTCATACTAATAAAAGGGGCAATACATCAAAAGGAAATAACAATTATCAACCAATATGCACACAGTATCAGTGCACCCAATTTCATCAAACGTACACTAAAGGACTCAAAAGAGTCAAACACAGTGGTAGTGGGAGACCTTAATACCCCTCTATCACCAACAGACAGATCACCTAAACAAAAAAATCAACAAAGAAATCCTAGAACTAAATGACACCATAAATCAAATGGACCTAACTCATGTCTGCAGAATATTTCATCCAACAACGGCACAGTATATGTTCTTCTCAGCAACCCCTGGAACTTTCTCTAAAATAGATCATATCTTAGGGCACAAAGCAAGCCTCAGCAAATATAAGAAAATAGAACTAACCCCCTACATTCCATCTGATTACAATGCACTAAAACTAGAACTCAACAACAAACACAACAGAAAATATGGAAATATTTGGAGGCTGGATAACACATTGCTCAATGATCAGTGGGTCATAGAAGAAATAAGAGAGGAAACCAAAAGTTTCCTGGAAGTTAATGAAAATGAAAATACCACCTACCAGAACCTATGGGACACAGCAAAGGCAGTCCTAAGAGGAAAGTTTATAGCCATGAGTGCATATATTAAAAGGACAGAAAGATCTCAAGTCAATGACCTAATGCTACATCTCAAACTCCTAGAAAAACAAGAACAAACAAACCCCAAAACAAGCAGAAGGAGAGAAATAATAAAAATACAGGCTGAATGAATGAAATTGAGATAAAAAAAAAATACAAAGAATCAACGGAACACAAAGGTGTCCATTTCTTAAAGAAATGGAAAAATTTCTAGATAGTCATGACCATCCAAAACTGAAAGAAGAAGATTTTAACCACCTAAACAGACCTATAACATGTAATGAAATTGAAGTACCAATAGTCTTCCAAAAAAGAAAAGTCCAGGACTGGGTGGATTCTCAGCTGAATTCTACCAGACCTTCAAAGAAGAACTATTACTAACACCCCTTAAACTTTTCCACGAAATGGAAAGGAAAGAAATACTGTCTAACTCATTCTGTTAAGCCTGTATTATACTCATTACAAAACTAGACTCCTGTTAGAATAGCTATCATCAAGAATACCACAAGCAATAAATGTTGGCGAGGATGTGGGGAAAAAGGAACCCTCATACACTGCTAGTGGGAATGTAAGCTAGTACAACCACTTTGGAAAACAATAGGGAGGCTTCTTAAAAAATTAAGATAGATTTGCCATATGATTCAGCAATACCACTCCTAAGGATATACCCAAAGGAATGCGACTCAGGTTATTACAAAGGCTCTTGCATACCCATGTTTATTGCAACATTATTTACAATAGCCAAGCTATGGAAACAGCCAAGATGCCCCACTACTGATGAATGGATTAGAAAATGTGGTATTTATACACAATGGAACTTTATTCAGCCACAAAGAAGAATGAATTTTTGTCATTCGCAAGTAAATGGATGGAACTAGAGAACATCATCTTAAGCAAAGTTAGCCATGCTCAGAATGCCAAAATTTGCATGTTCTCCCTTATATGCAGATTATAGATGTAAAACAAATGCTGTGATATTATTGGATATGGGTCACACACTAAGGGGAGAACAGACATGGGAGGAATAGGGAAAGGGAAGGAAACCTAAAACTTGAATGTGTTTGATGTGCCCACTGTAAAGGAGCGAATATAGTAATCTTAAACTGGCAGAGGCCACTATGGGAAGGAACCAAGATGTAGTGAAGAGGTCTGGTAGAGGTGAACCAGTGTGGGTTGCAGTACACATATGCACGTAAGCAATCTTTATCTCAAACTTACAAAACGCTATGTGTTTCTTACTAGTTTCTTACTATCTCTTATGTTTTCTCTTCAACAAAATCCGAGAACAAAAGGGAAGAACAGGTTCTGCCCCGAAGATGGAGTGGGGGGCTGGGAGAGTAGCCCAAACAGTGTATACATATGTGAGTGAATGTAAAAACAATGAAATGAAAAAAAAAAGACATTGTATGGTAGACACATACATTTGATTTTGTATTTTCTTTTAATTTCTCAGTAAAAGTGAATGAACACATTATATGATTAAAAATTCTACATATTTTAAATTGTTTTAGATACTGCTACAGTTATACAATTTGTAATGACAGTTTTACATTTTTTTGTAACTAATATTCTTAATTTCTTAAGAATTTATTTATTTTTTATTCTTTTTTAATTTTGTTCAAGAAAAGGAATCTTTCAGAAAAAGTATGTTCATTCACACCTTTCACTAGTTTATGAAACAAGCTGGTTCGTACTTTCATGCTATACAAATGTTAAGCAGTTATCATTTTTTATAATTTGACCCACAAATCAAGCTTTATGTAAGTCTAAAATCTAAGATTACTTAGTAATTTGAGCAGAGTTTCCTGAGGGGAAAGAAAGAATGATGTTACAAAGCTAGAACTAAGGACTTATTCTGTATTGGATTGCTGATATCTTTGTCCCATAATCAACTTTTAGAGATATAGCATGTGGCTTAAAGGTAAAGTAAGTTAACCATTGATTAAGTGTAAGGCTTTTTGTGTCCCTTTTTCTTTTCAAATTATTTGCTAACAAGTCACTTAAGGATTTAGAATCAACTTGAAAAATAACCAGAGGAAAGCTGTTAAGAGGCTTATTTTGACTAACAATTGCTGGTTAAAATAAGATAATATTGATTTTTGTTTTTGATTCTCAAAATAGTATTTTTGAGATTGTGAATGTCTTTTATCAAAAGTCTTGGTAATTTTTATTTAATTGAAGACAGAAGTGAGGGTATCTGAAAAAGAACACTATAAATCTTATTCTCTGATTTAAAAATCTTGAGTGGTTACTTGTACTTTTCTGGATGAAATTCAAAGTCCTTTGTAGTCCAGATCTCTTTTACTGTTCACTGTATCTATAACAATTTTCCTTCTTCTCCACTGTAATTTCTACTACTTAAATCAACCCATTCTTAGCTTTCCATGCTTATGTCAGATATCTTCTTTGTGACCCCTTAGTATCTTGAGGACAAGGAAAGCTTTTTTTTTTTCAATCTCCATTGTTTAAAATAGTGTCTGGTATAAAAAAAAGTCTGTCTCTCTCTCTCTCCCCATATATATATATATATATATAGAGAGAGAGAGAGAGAGAGAGAGAGAGAGAGAGACACACACACACATGTGTATGTGAGAGACAATGAATAAATTGGAGATTAAGACATTTCACTTGCGAATAGATCAAGTATAGTTAGCTTTCAATTCAATGCATACTACTTTTTACCTAGAGAAGTTAACTTACAACTCTTTTGTTTTCTCTTTTATTTTAAAAGTAAATCAAAGAAGTTTAAAAACTTCACTTAAAATCATAGTAATATAAACTGTAGGTGTTTTATATTCTTCCTAACAGTGGTTGTTTGGTTTTTGTTTTGTTATTTATTGGTTGGTTTTGTCTCTATGCAACTGTACGTTATTGTATAGTTATGTCTTTTCCTAGACTTACATCCTAAAAGTTTTACCAAAACATAAAATTCATATATGAAAAAAATTACCCTCAAAAATTCCTTGAGCAGGTGGCACACTGATCTAACACACTTTCTCAGTAAGTGCCAGATTTTTATGAAACACAAATTGCTGCTTCTTTATTGGATTGCCTGTAAAGTAGGGGCCTCATATTCTGAAAACGCATGCATTTAAACATTCCGACCATACTAGTTTGAGAGGTGGTGAAAGGAAATGAGAGACGAGCACAAGCCTATCACCTGTCTTGGTAGACTCTGGTCTTTAGAATTAATGAATGTGAAATCATCTACAATCATTCATTCTCTGTTGGCCTCTTCCTTTCTCTTACTTGAGTATATGCAAATGAATTCATCAAAGTCACATATACATGTTATATGTTTAACTAGTACATAAAATATTTTATTCTGTTATTTTACTTCTTAGATCAAAAAGTAATGGATAAAATTTTAAAAATTTTTCAAATTTTATAAAGCACAGAAATGTGTACAAAGGAAGATACCTGTCTCTATCCTTTTATAGAGAGAGATTTATTGTTGATGGACTATCCTAACAAGAACAGTCATCAGAGATAGCACTGTAAATGTACGCTTTTCCTTTGGAGTATATAATAGGAATTTTTTATTAATTAAGTTGAAAAAAATTTAAAATTAAGGACAGGACTGTAAAATATGTCCTGTGAATAGGGGTGGGTACTTATGGGAGGAAGGAGAATGAATAGAGGAGATGAAGGAGGGCAGATATGGTTGATATTCTTTGTATACCTATACGATTGGTTTAGGGTGGAGAGAGGATGAGGGGGAGAGATGGTGGGGGCAACCTAACCAATGTACAATGCAAGGATACTCAGAAATGTCACAAGGGATCCCACCCCCATATAACTTATATACATTAATAAAAATGCTTTGAGAATAAAAATGAAAAAACTTAATTGAATTTTTTACTCAGGGCCTTATACTTGCTAAGTAGGTACTCCACCAATTGAGAACATCTCTAGCCCTTTTTGTTTTAATTATTTTTTGAGTAAAGTCTTGTGGTTTTTTTTTTTCCTGGGACAGTCAGCACCACCATCCTCCTATGTTTTGCCTCTTGTATACTTGTGTTTTCTTCTCCTGTAGTTTAATACTTCCCATCCTCTCATGGTTCTGTTTTTTTTTTTTTTTTCATCTTCTGTGTGCAGAATTCCTTGTAGAATAAACTTGTATTATTTCAAGCCAGAACAAAAAAATAAACCGCATATTCTAAACTGTGGGAGTTTCCTTTCCATTTTTTTTTTTGCTGGGCGAGGAGGGCAGTGGACATTGATCTTTATTTTGGAATTTTGTGGGTAAATGACATATTGAAGAAAATAAATATTTGCATTGCTGCTTTTATACTCCACAAAATGAAAGTTATATTTTAATGGTGTTTTACAATTTATTTCATTTAATCCTCACAATCAACTTATATAGTTAGTATTTTTCCTTTTCCCGTTTCATTATGAGGAAATAAGAGGCTCACTAAGTGAGTAATTCATCATTGCAGCATGTTTCTCTCCTTTCCCACAAAAGCACTTCAGAACTTCTGAACTAATCTTGAGCACATATAAGTTTACCTCTTTTACAGACTGGGTTTTGGAGTTTTCCATCTTCTTAGGGTTTTTTTTTTTTTCCTCTCTCCCTTTTGTCAGTTGTGCTCTATGAAATGCACCATTCTTTGAGGCCTTCTCAGAACAGAAAAGGATCCTGCCATTCCCAGAAATCTTATAATATTTAACCACTTGACTAAATAAATGAGATGTGAAGTAATAGTCAAGACTCTGGAGTTTAACTCCAGAGTTCTACCATATGAGGAAACCTTGGGAAATTTATCTTTACACATTTCAGGTATTCCAGAGATGAGGATAATAGTGGTACCTGTCTTCATAAGTATTTTATGAGATTTGACAGATAATACCTATGAAGTACTTAGTCAATATTTTTGCATGTAGTACATATTCAGAACTTAAATTAATGATGGTGATTATTGTTACTTCTGCCACATACATTTAAGCACTTGGCTAAAAATTGAAATATTTCTCTGCTCTCCCAGTACCCAGTTTTATACCCAGAATGCACACTATATTGAATAATTTAGCTTTCTTACCCTGTTACATACATAATGTATAATGTTATACTAGTTTGGTACTCCAATAAAGAGATAGTTTAGAACTACTTTCTTGTTTTAAAAAAATTTCTATCATTTGCTTTATTCACTTCTTAGAAAACTAGGGGCAGAGTAGTACACCTGTAACTTTCTGGGCTATAAACATAGCTGATTTAGCAAAATTTTTGATTTAAAGGCCAAAGCAGACTTCTTCTGGTTTCTTTGTCCAGAAAATCACTTTCTATTCTGTTTTTTCACCTGCCAGGAAAGCATCTTTTTCCTTGTTATCAATGACCTTTGACTTGTCAGTAGCATTCAAAACATTGTTATTTCTCCATTACTAATAAGTTATATCGGGTCAGCCACCTTGTCAGTTTCAGCTCTTCACTTTCCTATTTCACCTGCATTATTTATGGTCAGGGATTTCTGCAGATATTTTGGGGAGAGTGATTCCTGAATTAATACTATCAAACCTGTATTTTTCTTTCATCTTTTGCATAAAGCTTTCCTTCAGTTACCTTTTGAAATATATCTTGTTCTTTGAGGCTCTGTGACTTTCCAGCCTCCCATTTGCTTTTCAGTACTATATCTCTCTGGATATCTACTAACTAGAGAAATATTTGAAGCAAATTTGACAAAATGGCAGACTTACTGTCTTTCCTTCTTTTACCATGTGCATAATCCTACTAAATTTTCGATTCTCAAGCAGTGGGTAAGTGAGAATTGTCTCTTTTTAGCCCAATCTTCTATTTCTAATTAAGAATGTTTTTAGTTTTGCTGAAACTTTGCTTCAATCTTCACAAATCACCCTCTCAAAATTAACTTTGTTTTTAAACATTTTTATTAGCATGTGTTAGTTTTATATGCATTCAAAGCATATGTATATGCTTACAAAGTACCATGGTTAGATTCCTCCCACCATCATTCTCCCTTACCTGCTTCCCTGCTACATAAAATGACTTTAACAGGTTTCATTGTACTATTTTTATACAAGTATATAAAGTACATAGACCATATTTACCCTCCTTTAACCACTGCATTCACCCTCCCACTCCCACTAATATCCACCCCCTTAAAAGGACCTTTTTTTTGTATTCCTGTCCTTCATTTTTTAAGTGGATATTCATTGTTCTAAGTGATTTTGCCATGGTACTTCACCTGTGAATTTTCTGTACTTTAATCGGATCAGTTCCCTCTGTTACTCTCCCTTACCCTTCTTCCTTACCCCCTATTATTCAACAGCTTTCAGTGCATTTCATTGTTCCTTCTTCCTACACAGATGGAATGTGTTTTAATATTATTCACTTTCTATCATTCTCTTCCTTTCCTTCTTCTTCTTAGTCCCCTAAAATAGCTGCATTATTGCAAACATTCTCATATATACATATATATATATATATATATATATATATATATATATATATATATATATATATAAAATCATGTTTGTATTTATTTATGTTATATTTTGGACCTCTCTTCCACATATTAAACATGCAAATTTTATCTTCCTGAACCTGGCTTACTTCACTTAACTTGATGATCTTCATTTCTATCCATTAACCTGCAAATTACATAATTCCACTCTTCTTTATGGCTGAATAATGTTCCACTGTGTGTATTTCTTAATCCATTCGTCAGTTGTAAAGCATCTGGGCTATTTCCATGGTTTGGCTATTATGGATAGAATGTGCAACTGTCTTTATTGTATTCTGACTTACATTTCTTCTGATATGTGCCTAGGAGTGGTATCACTGGATTGTATCATACCTCTTTTTTGTTTGTTTTTTGAACAGTATATGATGGTTCCTTTTTCCACTGCATCCTCACCAATATTTGTTGTTGTATACTTGATGACAGCAATTCTGAATGAAGTTAGGTAAAATCGTAATGTAGTTTTGATTTGCATTTCCCTTTATGGACAGGGATACTGGCATTTCTTCATGTACTCACTGGTCATTTGTACATCTTTTGAGAAGTGTCTCTTCAGCTCATTTGCTAATTTATTCTTTGGGTTGTTGATTCTTTGGGAGTATAGATTGAGCACTCTTGTTGTTCATCCCTTGCCAGATGTATATCTACTAAAGATTTTCTCCTATTCTGTGGGCTGCCTCTTCAGTCTCCTAACTGTTTGCTTCGCTGTGAGGGAACTGTTTAGTTTGTTGTAGTCCCATTTGTCAGTTCTTTCTCTTAGTTGCTGAGCTATTGGCATTCTATTCAATAACTTATTACCTATGCCCTTAAGTTCTAGTGTTTTCTCTATTTTTTCCTGAGTAGTTTCAAAGTTGGATATCTTATGTTAATACTCTTTCATGTACTTTGAATTGATACTAGTACAGGGTAAAGGACAGAGATCTAAATTCAGTTTTCTCCATACACGTATGCAATTTTTCCAGTACCATTTGTTGAAGAGGTGGTCTTTTCTCCAGTGTATGTGTTGGGCTCATTGTCAAAACTCAGATGACTTTAGCTACATGGATTTATATCTGGATCTCCTTTTCTTCTTTTTTTTGTTGTTGTGCTGGGAGTACATTTGTACATTTGGCTTACAATATATCATAGTTGAATTCACCTCCATCATTTCTCTTTATACCCCCTCCCCCATTCCTGGAATAGTTTAAATAGGACTAATTTTTACATTTTAATATATGGGTACATAATATTTTTACCATATTCACCCTGCTACACCCTTTCCTTATATCCTCTCCCTTCCCACTGGTTCCAATCCCCTGACAGGACCTGTTTTACCTTCTGGTTCTCCATTTTTTTAAAAAAGACATTTTTATTTGCATAAAATAGCTATGGAGAGAGTATAATTGTGACATTTCCATGTATATATGTATTATAACCTGAACTGTTTCATCCCCTCTGTTTTTCTGTGTTCTACCTTAGTCCCCTTCCTATGGTGATTTCAACAGGTTTAAAAATTACATATTTATTCTTATGTAGAAAGTACATCAACCATAGTCACCTTCTTAACTTCCTTCTTTTACCCATCCCCCTTAGTGAAAGAAAACATGTGACCTTTGGCTTTCTGAACCTGGCTAACATCACTTAAGATGATGTTTTCCAGTTACAACTATTTAACCTGCAAACGATAAAATTTTATTCTTCTTTATGGCAGAGTAAAATTCCATTGTATATTAATACTACATTTTCTTAATCCATTCATCAGTTGTGGGGGTTCTTGGCTGTTTTCGTAGTTTAGCTATTGTGAATACTGCTGCAGTAAACATGTGTAAGCAGGTGCCTTTATTGTAAGCTGACTTACATTCCTTCAGGTACATCCCTAGGAATGGTATTGCTGGATCATATGGCAGTTCTATTTTCAGTTTTTTGAGGAGACTCCATACTGTTTTCTATAGTGGTTGTATTAGGTTACATTCCCACCAGCAGTGTATGAGGGTTCCTTTTTTTCCACATCCTCACCAGCATTATTTGTTGTTTGTATTCTTGATGATAGCTAGTCTAACAGGAGTAAGGTAGAATCTTAATGTGGTTTGATTTGCATTTCTTTCATGGCCAGGGATTTTGACCATTTCTTCATGTGTTTTTGGGCCTATCTGGATCTTCTAATCCATTGCTTTTCATTTCTTAATTTGTGCCAGTACCATGCTGTTTTTATTGCTATGGCTCTATAGTATAGTTTGAAATCAGGTATTGTGATATTTCCAGCACTGCTCTTTTTACTTAGTATTGCTTTGGCTTTTCAAAGTCTTTTGTGGTTCCATTTGAGATTTAGATTGATTTTTTTCTATATCTGGAAAAAATGTCATTTGAATTTTGATGGGGATTGCATTAAACATATAGATTGATTTTGGTAGTATAGCCATTTTCACAATATCGATTCTGCCAATCCATGGGCCTGGTTGGTCTTTCCATCTTCTCACATCTTCTTTGATTTCTTTCTTCAGTAGTTTATAGTTTTTCTTATTAAGGGCTTTTTACTTCCTTCATTAAATGTATTCCTAGGTGAGTTTTTTTGAGGCTATTATAAATGGGATTGTTTTCTTGATAATCTCTCTCAGTATGTTCATTGTTGGTATACAGAAAAGCTTCTGATTTTTTTTTTGTATATTGATTTTTTTTTATCCTGTTACTTTGCTGAAAGGTTTTATGATGTCTAAGAATTTTTTGGTAGAGTTTTTAGGATATTGTAGGTATAAGATCATATCACCCACAAGTAGGGATAATTTGACTTCTTCCTTCCCTGTTTGAATCCCTTTTATTTCTTCCTCCTGTTTTATTGCTCTAAGAATTTCAATGCTGCATTGAATAGCAATGGGGAGAGTGGACAGCCTTGTCTTTTTCCTGACTTTAGAGTAAATAGTTTCAGTTTTTCCCCATTTATTATGATGTTGGCTATAGGTTTGTCATATATAGCCTTTATTATATTGAGGTACATTCCTTTTGTTCTTCAGAGCTTTTATCATGAAAGGATGTTGGATTTTGTTAAAACTTTTTCTGTTTCATGCTATTTTTGTCCTTGATTCTGATTATATGCTGCATTACATTTATCATTTTGCATGTGCTGCAACATCTCTGCATCTCTGGAGTGAAACTGACTTGATCTGTATGATATTTTGATGTATTGTTTAATTCATTTTACAAGTATTTTACTAAGAATTTTTGCATCAATGTTGATTAAAGAGATTGGCCTATAATCATGTTTTTCAGCCCTGATTTTTATTATTTCCTTCTGCTAGCTTGGGGTTTAGCTGCTTCTTGTTTTTCTAGGAGCTTGAGGTGCAGCATTTAGTCATTTATTTGAGATTTTTCTGCTTTTTTAATCTAAGCACTCACACTTAAACTTTCCTCTTAACACTAGCTTTGCTATATACCAAATGTTCTGGAAGGTTGTATTTTCATTTTCATTCTATTCTGAGAACATTTTCATCCCTTCCGCCTTATTTCTTCAATGACCTACTGGTCATTCAACAATGTGTTGTTTTGTCTACATGTGTTTGAATACATTCCATACTTTCTTTTGTTGTAGAGTTCTAGTTTTACTACAATGTGATAGGATACATCACATTGGATATAGGATACATACATACATCTGATAGGATGTATCCTATAACTCCCTGTAGGGAGTTATTTCAACTTTCTTATGTTGGTTAAGACTTGCTTTGTGTCCTAAAATTTGGTCTGTTTTGGAAAAAGTTCCAAGGGCTGCTGAGAAATATATGTATTGTGCTTCTGCTGGATAAAATACTGTGTAGATGTCTGTGAATCCATTTGGTTCATGGTATCGCTTAATTATGAGGTTTTTTGGTTGATCTTTTTGGTCTGGATGACCTATCTATTAGTGATAGTAGGGTATTGAAGTCTCCCAATATCATTGTGTTAGGGTCCATCTGTGCTTTTATGTCTGGTAGTGTTGATTTAAGGAAGTTGAGTGCACTGATATTATTGCATAAAAGTTAACAATTATTAGTTCTTCTTGATATGTTGTTCCTTTTATTAATTTGGAATTACCTTCTTTCTCTCTTCTGATTAATTTAGGTTTGAAGTCTACTTTGTCAAATACAAGTATAGATATTCCTGCCTGTTTTCAGAGTCCATTTGCTTGAAAAATCTTTTCCACCCTCTCATCCTAAGCCAAGGTTTATTCTAATAGTGAGAAGCATTTCTTGTAGGCAATGAATTATCAGGTTTTTCTTTTTAATGCAGCTTCTCAATTTGTGTCTTTTGATTAGGAATTGAGACCATTAACATTCAGTGTTAATATTGAAAGGTATGTTGTAATTACTGCCATTTTGTTGATTTTTTTGTTTGATCCTTTCTTGTTCTTCACTTGCTTATCTTCTCATCTGATGATATTTATTTATTCCCATACTTTTTGTGGCTGTGCTTTATCAGCAGTGTGTAGGATTCCTTTGAGTATCTTCTGGAGTACTGATTTAGTAGTAATAAATTGCTTTCTTTTCTGTTTATTATGAAAGGTTCTTATTTCTCCCTCAATTATGAATGATAGCTTTACTGGGTAGAGTAACCTAGATTTGAAATTACTTTCTTTCTGTGTTTAAAATACCTCATTCCATGCCCTCCTTGCTTTGAAAATTTCTGTTGAGAAATCTGAATTTATTCTGATGGGTTTGCTATTGTAGGTAACTTCGTGTTTGTTTCTTGCAGACTTCAATATTCTTTCTGTGTTCTCTGTACTTAATGTCTTAACTATAATATGCTGTGGCAAGGTTCTTTTGACTGTGTCTCTTTGAGTTCCTAGATGCCCCCTATACCTTGATGGGCAGGTATTTCTCAAGATACGGGATATATATATATGCATTATATCTCCTCTGTCTTCATGTCCTGAAATTCTGTCTTCCACTTGCTCCAGACTGCTGGAGAGGCTTTCAACTAAATTATTTGTTAAACCTATTACACTTATTATTTCCAGATCTTCAATTTGTTTTTTTTAGTCTATTTCTTTATTAAATTTTCCTTTCATGTCGTATATTTCTTCCTTATTTCACTTAACTGTTTGTTTGTGTCCTCCTTGAATTCATCCAGCTCTTTGTATCCTCTTTGAGTTATTTATTTGTTTCTTTACATTACCATTGAATTCATTTAGATTTTTGTTCACATTGTCTTTGATTTCATGCATATCTTTCATCTCACTGATCATTCTTACCATTCTTTTGAGCTCTGAAATTGGGATTTCATCCTCTTCATTATCCATCAGATCCTTTGTTGTATGCTTATTGGCCTTTGTAGGAGTCATAATTCTTATTTCTTTTTACTCTATTTTGAGATTTGCTCATCTGTAGTAAATTAGTTGACTGGGGGGGGGCGGTTAGTCACTTGAAGTCTTTCCCTTAAATTATTTTCTATATTCTGACAAGACTGGTTATTGTCTAGGTTGTTGTATTATTTGTGACCACTTAACTAGAGGTATAATTTAGCAATAACAAATCCACCAATTCAATACCAAACCAATATATATAAATATTACCAATATTTATATGAGGTAAAATACTATTAATGGTATTTTCTATATACCCACTCACTTATATTCAAAAGGAATTAGTGTTCTTGTATGGTATAGAAAGGTGTTTGAGAAATACATTTTGTTTGAATAGGAGTTAAAACTTAGGAAGTAAAATTAATAGGGCTGGGGAAAGAAATAAGGAAGATGGGGGAAAAGGGTTTAAAGTGAGAGGGCTGTAATAGTCAATAAAATTAGTAGATGGTAAAGGTATGTACACAGTGCCTAACCATGGAACTCATTGGGTAAAGGTAAGTAAAGACACAAAGGTGCAATAGAGAGTGAAAAATGAATTATAGTAATTGAACATTAACTAGAGGTTGGAGATCCTCAAGGGGTTCCTATATATAGCAGGAGTATTTGAAGAGATCTAAAAGGATAGAAAGTGATTGTCAAACAAAACATGCTTGTAATTGAAATTTTAGAATACAGTGTATGATTATGTGATTAAATAGCTGAAGTGGAATAGAAGAAAAATTCTTTAGAGTAATGGAAGCCAAGCAACTAAGAAAACGGGGTATTGGATAGAATTCCAGTGAAGACTGGTTAGTGATATAATGTTTATGTTGATCTTTGGAGAAATTGGTACCTAGTATATGTGAAACAGCTAGGGATTTGTGAGTTATTACAAGGAAAAATCTAACATGTGCCTACTATTGTACATGTGCACTTGTGTGCATACACACACACAAATTTCTAGATGGCATGGGAATCTCAGAGCCCTAGTAGTAAAGACTTATTTTTTTTGAGTACAGGATCTGACTATGTAGCTCAAGCTAGTGTTGAACTTGTGTTCCTCCTGCCTCTGCCTTCCAAGTCTTGAGATTACAGATGTGTGCTTCCATGCTTGGCTGTAAACATTCATTTATACAAGAAAATTGCTGACCTTGCCAAAAGACATTGGCCAGTAAAAGTTTCTAAATAGAAAAGATTTATGAATTTGGAATTAGTTAAAAGACTTGGTCACTCCAAAGCAAAAAGCTTTATTAATTATAAAATTTACTGGGGGATACAAGATGGCAGATTACTGACAGGTTGCAAGGGTAGGTGGGCAAGTTTATATGCTATGTCAAATAAAACCATAGTTTGTAGAGATATAGTTTAATTGCTGTGGAGAAAGGATAGCCTCCCCAAATTTTATTAGACATACCTATGGCCTTGCTCTACACATTAAGCTTAAAGTTACTAGAGAAAACACTGAAAGTATATTGACTAGGATACCTTCACATTTAATTTCCACAAATTTATTTAATCAACTGATATTTCTTGGATGCCAAATACGTGTGAAGAAAGTGCTCTTGGTGTATTGTAAACAAAATATATAAAGTCCTTGTCCTCATAAAGTCAAATAAAATAATGAATAAAATAAAACTTAAAACATATGCTGTGGGCAAATGCTAAGGAGAATATAGAAGGAAAGGGAACGGGAAGTATTGGAGCAGAGGAGGGAGTGGGAGTTGCAAATTTTAACTGCAAAGCACATACCACTAATATCAAAGAAACATTACTAAATTGGTGCAAAATTCTTACTACCCTTTTCCTAGACAACTATTTTATACTTCATTTTCCTTAACGGTTAACTTTCTTTCCCTCTCTCTGTCTCTTTGTCTCTCTCTGTCTCTCTTTCTCTTGGTGTGGGTCCCTGTGTGTGTGTGTGTGTGTGTGTGTGTGTGTGTCAGTCCCAAGGGATTCACATGTGCTAGAAATTCACATATGCTAGTTAAATATTGAATTCCATTTTTTTTTTCCTTCTGCAGACTTTGTTCCTGGAACTTTCCCTTTCTTGCATTATCAGTTGATCCTTTTCTCCTTAATACCACAACCTAAAAAATCCTTTTGATCCCACATTCTGTTATTGCTTTACATCATTTTCTCTTCCTTTGTATAACAAAACTCCTTGATACAAATATGCAGATTCACTCCCTTCAATTCACTTCCCATACACTCCTTAAGCCTTTCCAAATTGAATTTTTATCCTTACCACTTTATTTAAATAACCTATGTTTCCTTCTTGAAACAATGTTTTCTCTAGGCTTCTGTGACCCCAGAGTCACTGGTGTTCCTCATTAACTCACTTCTTGGTCTCCTCCTTGTCTAATGCACATCTAATTTTGGAGTGTCTCTGGCCTTTGTTCTTGGCCTTTCTGTCTACCTAAACTCTTTCAGATTTTGATGCCTTGGATTTTGAGGCAATCTCTTCACTGGTGACTCTACAATTTATAATCCCTAGTCCTAAATGTTTCCCTACACCCAACTCAAGTTTACTTTGATTAGCTAGTTAAAATTGCTACTGATATGCCCAAAAATAAAACATGGTTTCCTCCTTACCAAATGATCCTTTATCTTCATTCAGTAATAATCATATTTAACTCCTCTCCCTAATACTTCTTGGCTACTACAAAGTATATCCCTCTATTTAGCCCTTTCATGCCATCCCTACTGCTATAAATTTAGTGAGATTACCATTGCCTATAACCTGATTTTATTGCAAAAGCCTTCTAACTTTCTGTCTGCTTCAATTGAGCTTTTCCTATGTATTCACCCATAATCATTCTTCAAACTTCTCTTTATTCAGTGTCCCTGCCATACTATTCATATTCTATTCTGAGGAAAATATCAATTTTACTCCCATATCAAGTACTTCCTATTACTTGTTCTCACATAGGCTGAAGACACTGCCATTGACATGTGAATGAATATTAATGATAATAGCTACTGTCTACTGACCACATAATTTTTCCTGGTCAATATTCTTTTTGGTTTTCTTTCTTTTATTTTATCATTTTTACATTTACTTACATGTGTATACATTGTTTGGGCCACTCCCCCGCCGCGCCCCCACCATGCTTGCAGGTAGAACCTGTTTCGCCCTCTTGTTCTGATTTCGTTGAAGAGAAAGCATAAGAGATAATAAGAAAGACATAGCATTTTTGCTAGTTTGAGATAAAGATAGCTATACAGAGAGATTTCTAGCATTGCTTCCATGAACTTGTGTATTGCTATCCACATTGGTTCATCTCTGCCAGACTTCTTCACTACTTCTGGTCCCCTTCCCATAGTGGCCTCTGCCAGTTTAAGACTACTATATTCAGTCCTCTACAGTGAGTACATCAACCACATTCAAGTTTTAGGTTTCCTTCCCTTTCCCTATTCCTCCCATGCACATTCTCCCCTTAGTGTGTGACCCATGTCCAGTGATATTACAGCATTTGTTTTAGATTTATAATCCACATTTGAGGAAGAACATAAGATTTACGGCCTTCTGAGCCCACGTAACTTCATTTTTTAATGATGTTCTCCACTTTCATCCATTTACTTGGGAATGATAAAATTTCCTTTTTTCTTTTGGCTGAATAAAATTCCATTCTGTATAAATAACACATTTTCTTAATCCATTCATCAGTAGTAGGGGATCTTAGCTATTTCCATAGTTCAGCTATTGTAAATAATGCTACAATAAACATGGGTATAGAGGTGCCTTTGGAGTAACCTGAGTCTCATTCATTTGGGTATATCCTCAGGAGTAGTATTGCTGGATCATATGGCAGAACTATGTTTAGTTTTATAGGAAGCCTCCATATTGTTTTTCAAAGTGGTTTTATAGCTTACATTCCCACCAGCAGTTCCTTTTCCCCTGCATTGTCGCCAACATTTGTTGTTGGTAGTATTCTTGATGTAGCTATTTTAACAGAGGAGTAAGGTGGAATCTTAGTGTGGTTTTGATTTGCATGTCCTTTATGGCCAGTGATGGTGAGAATATTTTTCATGTGTTTTTTAGCCATTTGGACTTCTTCCTTTGAAAAAGTTCTGTTTAGTTCAGTAGTCCACTTCTTTATTGGTTCATTAATTTGGGGGGAGTTTAGTTTTTTGAGATCCCTTTATATTCTGGTTATCAGTCCTTTATTTTTGTATAGCTAGAAAAGATTTCTTCCCACTCTGTGGATAGTCTCTTCAATTTTTTTTCTTTTATTATTCATATGTGCATACAAGGCTTGGGTCATTTCTCCCCCTGCCCCCACCCCCTCCCTTACCACCCACTCCGCCCCCTCCCTCTACCCCCACCCCCTCAATACCCAGCAGAAACTATTTTGCCCTGATTTCTAATTTTGTGAATAGTGCTGCAATAAACATGGGTGTGCAGGTGCCCCTGTAGTAACCTGTGTCACAGTCTTTTGGGTATATCCCCAAGAATGGTATTGCTGGATCAAATGGTAGATCAATGTCTAGTTTTTAACTAGCCTCCAAATTTTTTTCCAGAGTGGTTGTACTAGTCTACATTCTCACCAACAGTGTAAGAGGGTTCCTTTTTCCCGGCATCCTCGCCAACACCTGTTGTTAGTGGTGTTGCTGATGATGGCTATTCTAACAGGGGTGAGGTGGAATCTTAGTGTTGTTTTAATTTGCATTTCCTTTATTGCTAGAGATGGTGAGCATTTTTTCATGTGTTTTCTGGCCATTTGAATTTCTTCTTTTGAGAAAGTTCTGTTTAGTTCACTTGCCCATTTCTTTATTGGTTCATTAGTTTTGGGAGAATTTAGTTTTTTAAGTTCCCTATATATTCTGATTATCAGTCCTTTGATGTATAGTTGGCAAATATTTTCTCCCACTCTGTGGGTGTTCTCTTCAGTTTAGAGACCATTTCTTTTGATGAACAGAAGCTTTTTAGCTTTATGAGGTCCCATTTATCTATGCTGTCTCTTAGTTGCTGTGCTACTGGGGTTTCGTTGAGAAAGTTCTTACCTATACATACTAACTCCAGAGTATTTCCTACTCTTTCCTGTATCAACTTTAGAGTTTGTGGTCTGATATTAAGATCCTTGATCCATTTTGAGTTAATCTTGGTATAGGGTGATATACATGGATCTAGTTTCAGTTTTTTGCAGACTGTTAACCAGTTTTCCCAGCAGTTTTTGTTGAAGAGGCTGCTATTTCTCCATTGTATATTTTTAGCTCCTTTGTCAAAGATAAGTTGGTTATAGTTGTGTGGCTTCATATCTGGGTCCTCTATTCTGTTCCACTGGTCTTCATGTCTGTTTTTGTGCCAGTACCATGCTGTTTTTATTGTTACTGCTTTGTAATATAGTTTGAAGTCAGGTATTGTGATACCTCCTGCATTGTTCTTTTGATTGAGTATTGCCTTGGCTATTCGTGGCCTCTTGTGTTTCCACATAAATTTAACAGTAGATTTTTCAATGTCTTTAATGAATGTCATTGGAATGTTGATGGGAATTGCATTAAATATGTAGATTACTTTGGGGAGTATCGACATTTTTACTATGTTGATTCTACCAATCCATGAGCATGGGAGATCTCTACACTTTCTATAGTCTTCCTCAATCTCTTTCTTCAGAAGTGTAGGTCTTTCACATCTTTTGTTAGGTTTACACCTAGGTATTTGATTTTTTTTGAGGCTATTGTAAATGGAATTGTTTTCATATATTCTTTTTCAGTTTGTTCATTATTAGTGTATAGAAATGCTAATGATTTTTCTATGTTGATTTTATATCCTGCTACCTTGCTGTAGCTATTGATGATGTCTAGAAGCTTCTGAGTAGAGTTTTTTGGGTCTTTAAGGTATAGGATCATGGCATCTGCAAATAGGGATATTTTGACAGTTTCTTTACCTATTTGTATTCCTTTTATTCCTTCTTCTTGCCTAATTGCTCTGGCTAGGAATTCCAGTACTATGTTGAATAGGAGTGGAGATAGCGGGCATCCTTGTCTGGTTCCTGATTTTAGAGGGAATGGTTTCAGTTTTTCTCCATTAAGTATAATGCTGGCTGTAGGTTTGTCATATATAGCTTTTATAATGTTGAGGTACTTTCCTTCTATTCCTAGTTTTCTTAGAGCTTTTATCATGAAATGATGTTGGATCTTATCAAAGGCTTTTTCTGCATCTATTGAGATGATCAAGTGGATTTTGTCTTTGCTTCTGTTAATGTGGTTTATTACATTTATTGATTTTCGTATGTGAACCACCCCTGCATCCCTGGGATGAAGCCTACCTGGTCGTGGTGAATAATCTTTTTGATGTGTTGCTGAATTCGATTTGCCATTGTTTTGTTGAGGATTTTTGCATCAATGTTCATTAAGGAGATTGGCCTATAGTTCTCCTTTTTGGAGGTGTCTTTGCCTGGTTTTGGGATAAGTGTAATACTGGCTTCATAAAATGTGTTTGGCAGTTTTCCTTCCCTTTCTATTTCGTGGAACAGTTTAAGGAGGGTTGGTATCAGTTCTTCTTTAAAGGTCTGATAGAATTCAGCAGAGAATCCATCAGGTCCTGGACTTTTCTTTTTGGGGAGACTCTTGATTGCTGCTTCAATTTCATTTTGTGTTATAGGTCTATTCAGGTGATTAATTTCCTCTTTTTTCAGTTTTGGATGATCATATGTATCTAGAAATCTGTCCATTTCTTTAAGGTTTTCAAATTTATTTGAATATAGGTTCTCAAAGTAGTCTCTAATGATTTCCTGGACTTCCATGGTGTTTGTTGTTATCTCCCCTTTTGCATTCCTGATTCTACTAATTTGGGTTTTTTCTCTCCTCATTTTAGTCAGGTTTGCCAGGGGTCTAGCGATCTAGTTTATTTTTTCAAAGAACCAAATTTTTCTTTCATTAATTCTTTGATGGTTTTTTTAGTCTCTATTTCATTGATTTCAGCTCTTATTTTTATTATTTCTCCCCTTCTATTTGTTTTGGGATTTGCTTGTTCTTGTTTTTCTAGGAGTTTGAGATGTATCATTAGGTCATTGATTTGGGATCTTTCAGTCTTTTTAATATATGCACTCATGGCAATAAACTTTCCTCTCAGGTCTGCCTTAGCTGTGTCCCATAGGTTCCGGTACGTTGTCTTCTCATTTTCATTGACTTCCAGGAACTTTTTAATTTCCTCTTTTATTTCATCGATGATGCATTGTTCATTAAGTACTTAATTATTTAGTTTCCAGCTGTTTGCATGTTTTTTGTCTTTACTTTTGTTGTTGAGTTCTAGTTTTACTGCATTGTGATCAGATAGTATGCACAGTATAATTTCTATTTTCTTATATTTGCTGAGACTTGCTTTGTGCCCTAGGATATGATCTATTTTGGAGAAGGTTCCATGGGCTGCTGAGAAGAATGTATATTGTGTAGAGGTTGGATGAAATGTTCTGTAGACATCTACTAGGTCCACTTGATCTATTGCATATTTTATTTTATTTTTTTTTTACATTGAAATATTTAGAAGTTTATTTATTTTTTTTTTTCATTTTTCTTTTATTATTCATATGTGCATACAAGGCTTGGTTTATTTCTCCCCCCTGCCCCCACCCCGTCCCTTACCACCCACTCCACCCCCTCCCGCTCCCCCCCTCAATACCCAGCAGAAACTATTTTGCCCTTATCTCTAATTTTGTTGTAGAGAGAGTATAAGCAATAATAGGAAGGAACAAGGGGTTTTGCTGGTTGAGATAAGGATAGCTATACAGGGCATTGACTCACATTGATTTCCTGTGCGTGGGTGTTACCTTCTAGGTTAATTCTTTTTAATCTAACCTTTTCTCTAGTTCCTGGTCCCCTTTTCCTATTGGCCTCAGTTGCCAATATTGCATATTTTAGATCTTGGATTTCTTTATTGAGTTTTTGTTTGGATGACCTATCTATTGATGATAATGGGGTGTTAAAGTCTCCCACAACCACTGTGTTGGCGTTTATATATGCTTTTAGGTCTTTCAGGGTATGTTTGATGAAATTGGGTGCGTTGACATTGGGTGCATACAGATTGATGATTATTATTTCCTTTTGGTCTATTTCCCCTTTTATTAGTATGGAATGTCCTTCTTTATCTCGTTTGATCAATGTAGGTTTGAAGTCTACTTTGTCAGAGGTAAGTATTCCTACTCCTGCCTGTTTTCGGGGGCCATTGGCTTGGTAAATCTTCCAGCCTTTCATCCTAAGCCTATGCTTATTTCTGTCAGTGAGATGGGTCTCCTGTAAGCAACAAATTGTTGGATCTTCCTTTTTAATCCATTTTGTCAAGCGGTGCCTTTTGATGGGTGAATTAAGTCCATTAACATTAAGCATTAGTACTGATAGGTATGTGGTGATTCCTGTCATTTAGTTGTCTTAGTTGTTGGAAGGTTTGATTGTGTGTACCTAAGTTGAGGTTACTCTCTATTATCTTGCTTTTTCTTTTCCTGTGGTTTGGTGCTGCCTGTCTTTTCATGGTTAAGTTGGGTTTCACTTTCTGAGTGCAGAATCCCTTGCAGAATCTTTTGTAGTGCTGGCTTTGTGGTCACATATTGTTTTAGTTTCTGCTTATCATGGAAGACTTTTATTGCTCCATCTATTTTGAATGATAGTTTTGCTAAGTAGAGTATCCTGGGGTTGATGTTATTTTCATTCAGTGCCCGGAAGATCTCACCCCACGCTCTTTTTGCTTTTAGTGTTTCTGTTGAGAAGTCTGCTGTGATTTTGATGGGTTTACCTTTGTATGTTACTTGTTTTTTCTCTCTTACAGCCTTCAGTATTCTTTCCCTAGTTTCTGAACTTGTTGTTTTAATGATGATATGTCATGGAGTAGTTCTATTTTGATCTGGTCTGTTTGGTGTCTTGGAGGCCACTTGCATCTGTATGGGAATATCTTTCTCTAGATTTGGGAAATTTTCAGTTATTATTTTGTTGAATATATTATGCATTCCCTTCACTTGCACCTCTTCTCCTTCTTCGATGCCCATGATTCTCAAGTTTGGTCTTTTGATGGAGTCGGTGAGTTCTTGCATTTTCTTTTCACAGGTCTTGAGTTGTTTAATTAATAGGTCTTCAATTTTTCCTTTAATTACCATTTCATCTTCAAGTTCTGAGATTCTGTCTTCTGTTTGTTGTATTCTGCTGTATTGGCCTTCCGTTTTGTTTTGCAGTTCTGTTTCGTTCTTTTTTCTGAGGTTTTCCATATCCTGGCTGTTTTCCTCTTTAATTTTGTCTGTTTTTGTCCTGAGTTCATTTATCCGTTTATTCATCGTGTTCTCTCTTTCACTTTGGTGTTTATACAGTGCTTCTATGGTTTCCTTTATTTCTTCTTTTGCATTTTCAAATTTTTTTTTTGTTGTCTTGGAATTTCTGGAGTGTCTCCTGTACATTTTGGTTGACCCTATCCAGTATCATCTCTATAAAATTCTCATTGAGTACTTGTAGTATGTCTTCTTTTAAATTATTCTTGTGGGCTTCATTGGGTCCTTTGACATAGTTTATCTTCATTTTGTTGGAGTCTGCATCTGAGTTTCTGTTTTCTTCATTCCCCTCTGGTTCCTGTACTAATTTTTTGCTGTGGGGAAACTGTTTTCCCTGTTTTTTCTGTCTTCCTGTCATTGTTTTTGGTGTTGTTAATGTCCCTGTACTGTTTGCAATTAAGTATTTTCTAGCTTGTAATAATAACAATGGTAATATTTAGAATGGAAGGGTGAGCAGAGATGGAAAGCAAGAAGTTAAAGAAAAGGGGAAAACAAATACACAGACAAGAGGGAGAAAGCAGAACAAGGTATCAGACAAGAAAGTTTCAAAGGTATAAACAGGGAGCGTTAGTGTACTAATTGACAGTAAGCTGAACAGACATTAGAGAGACAGAGAGAGGATTGAAAATTAAAAATAAAAAAACAAAGATAAGAATAAAAATAAAAAATAAGTAAATGAAAGAAATATCTCTATATAAATATGAATTAAAATAAAATGGAAAATAGAAAATTAAAAAAAAAAAAAACCAAAAAGCCTCCAAGTTCAAATGCAATGAAGTTTCAGTCTTAATAATTTGGGTGTTCGTCTCAGTCTCCAATCCTGGAGATGGTGCCTCAGATGTTGTTCTGTAGTTGTCTCATCAAAGGGGACGCATAAAGTAGAACAATACTACACACACACACACACACAAAACCCACCAAGTGTCCCAAGTTCAAATGCAATACCGTTTCAGTAAGTTTTTCCAGTTAGGTGTAATTGGGTTGTTCTCTCATCAAAGGTAGGGAGAAAAAGAAAAAAAAGAGTCTGGAGACAGTTCTGAGAATGGTATCTGCAGCTGTGGCTTGCCTGCCCGCTGCTGTCAGCCTGCTGTTGCTGGAGGCGTTGTTTATGCAGATCTCTGGGGTGAGCTTAGCACTCACCTGGCCCTGCAGGCTTTGTTTGTTCAGAGTTCTCCTGTGCGGGAGCCTCTGCTACAGGCTTTCCCCTTTCCAAGCACTGGGAAAGGTGACACTGCACCTGCATAGTCAGGCCTGCGTGTTTATTTACAGTTCATGTGGGAGGTGGGTCTTCCCCCCTCTCCTGTGAAGTTTTCCTCCCACTGCCACTTTCACAAGTTTTCCTGCTCCTGATTACTGGGCGGTGCTGCTGCTCCTGCCAGCTGCCATGTTTGTTTACAGTTCATGTGGGAAGTGTGTCTTCACTCCTCTCCTGTGGAGTTTTCCTCCCTCCACCACTCTCACCAGCTTTCCTGCTCCTGGTTGCTGGGCACGCGCCCCGACCCCGCTCCCACCAGAGGCTCTCTGGCCAGGCTGGCTTGTTTATTTACAGTCCCGGGAAGGATTCCCTTCCCCCAATCTTCGGTGCTCAGTGCTGCGCCCCACCCTCTTTTCCGTGTGTCTTATTTGTTCTTATTGCTTATTACTCAGTTTCTCTTTTTTCCCTGGGTGGAGGTCAGTCTGTCCAGGGGGCTCTGCTGCTCTGGCCCAGGCTTGTGTGTGGGAGTACCACGGTACCTCGAAGCTCACCTGGTCTGCGTCTTCCCAAGCCGTCTGGGCACCGGCGTCTGGCGGCCCGGGGGCCCTCCTGGTTTCTCCGTTTAACGTGAAGTGGAGATTCTCTGTGCCAACTGGAGATGTGGAGGCGTCAAGGTTATGCCTCTTCTCAGTGATTATGCCTGCAAAGTGTGTCTACAGTGTCTCTCCAAGATTTCACTATAGGAGGCTCGCTTTCTGCTTCCTCCCTCTAGCTGCCATCTTGGAATCTCTAGTCTCTTCAATTTAGAGACCAATTCTTTTCCTGTACAGAAGCTTTTTAATTTCATGTAGTCCCACTTGTCCCTCCTTTCCCATAGTTGCTGGTCTGGTGGGGTTCTACTGAGGAAGTCCTTGCCTATACATATTGCTTTCAGAGTATTCCCTGCAATTTCAAGTACTAACTGCAAGGTTTCAAGTCTTATGTTAAAGTCCTTAATCCACTTTGAGTTGATACTAATACAGGGTGACGGGCATGGATCTAGTTTCAGTTTTCTTCAGATATATAACCACTTTTCCCAGCAACATTTGTTGAAGAGGCTGTCTTTTCTCCATTGTATGTTTTTGGCACATTTTTCAAAAATAAGGTTGGCATAGCTGTGTGGATTCATGTCCATATCCTCTATTCTGTTCCACTGGTCTTCATACCTGTTTTTGTACCAGTACCATGCTGTCTTTATTGCTGTGGCTCTATAGGATAGTTTGAAATTGGATATTGTGATACCTCCAGTGTTGTTCATTTTGCTCAGTATTGCCTTGGCTATTCATGGTTCCACGCCCACCTCCACTGTCAGTTTAGATTACAGTTCACTGTTTATATTTTTCCATTTTGTAAGGGGTGGGGTTCAGTCTGCCAAGGTGCTGCACTGGATTATTTTCCTGGGAAGTGGGTAGGGGAGTTGCATGTGATGCCTGCTGCTCACCTGTTCATTCTGTAGTTCCACACAGACAGCTTTGGACCCAGCTGGTGGGGAGAAATGGTGGCACACCATAGGGAGGCTTTCCACAGGCTAGGGGTCCAGGATGTCACAGAGTTTGATTCTGATTGATGCTCTGTCTTCTGCTTGTTGGGAGAAGAAAAGAGAGAGAGAGAGAGAGAGAAGCATCTGGGGGCTTTATTCCTAGGGCTGGAGACCTGACATACCTTGCTGGCTGTGCCGGGCCAGATTTTCACAGCTGTTAGGGGCAATTAAAGGCTGATTTAGGGTCAGTCTTTGAGTTTTATGTGCACCTAATGTGATGATGGTTATTATTTTGGTTAGTAGCAATCAGAATTTCCTAAGTGTAACTATGCCATCTCAAGGAGGTTTCCGGTGTCATGGAGCTCAGGATTTCTATTCCCTACCCTAGCTGCCATCTTGCTATCTTGGTTCCTCCCTGGTCATTATTCTTAACGTTTCACAAGTATTAATCTTCATAATAAATTTGGCACGTATGTTACTATTACTATCTGTATCTTTATAGATGAGGAAACTCCAACACAAATTCAATACCTTCTTTGTTATAGAGAATGAGAACAATGGGCAGAGCTAGAATCCACAACAAAACAAGTCTATATCTCAATCTGTGCCACTAAATTACTATACTGTGTAGCCTGTCTATTTAGAAGACCCCTTAATGAAAGAGCAGGTTTGGGGCATATTGCCAACAGATTAACATGTGCAGATGAAGAAATAAGACTCACAGAAATTATCTAAAAAAGTTGAAGTCAGTATTTGGTAAATGGTGAAGCTGAGATGTTTTTGTCTAATCACATCATCTTCCCTTCCTTATGCAGAGTATGTTTATAAAAACACACTCTTATGAAGAGTGTTATTTCATAGTTAATCACTTTTATATACATTTCTTCATAGAAGAATATTTTGTTTATGTAGAAATAGTAATTTAATGCTGGAAATACTGTCTTTCACAGAAATTACTCTCTTCATTTGCAAAATATATCACATTGCTTTGACATTATTTGACTAAGTATTTTTGCTGAAATAGGAGGGTTCTTTTTCCTCTCTTCTCTACACAAATATATCCTCTATGCAGTCCATAGCAAGAACAGGTATAGAGATACCATTATCACTTTAATTGTACATTTCATTTGATGGATTGTTGAAATCTTATAAGATCTCATTTGCGTTGTCTTTAACATGAAACTGGTTATGTCAGTTGACATCTTTTTATTATAATATATAATTGGAGCACACCTCTCATGGATTTTCAGCTTATAGTATCAAGGTTAACTCTCAGCACGTTTGCTATTTTGATTGTACATGCTATATTTATTTGAACAATAGCCATTAAGATAATCTCATATGAACTAAGGTAATAACATGTTTTGCATCCTGTATACACTTCATTCCTTACTGCCCCATATTCCTAGTTAGGACATTATAATTGCATTTTTCAAGGGAGATATATCTGTGAAAGTATCACTTGACTTTGGAATATGCAAATATTTCTATTGACACTGTGCTAACATTGGATAACTCAATTGTATACCACTTTAGGAAAAAACAAAGTAAAATGGTATTTTTTCATTTGAAATTTAAGAAGCTGGGCATCCTAAACCACCAGATACTATTTTGGTATAATTTATCACCTTTGTTAATGTTTTATTAGATATAAATCATATTGTATCAGGTTGCATAGCGACAATATGGTTCACCAGGCATTCTATTTTTATAAGTTTATTTAAAAGTGACATGTAACTTGCTGTACCTGAAACCCCAAGTGAGCCAGTTATTGGAGTGTTACAAAGTTTTGACGTCAGAGTAGCTATTTATTCTACTGGAAACCGTTAGCAATGCATTACCCTTTGGCACTGCTGTTTTTTTCAGAAACATGGTTAAAATTTTATGACTGATTTTGACCAATTGGATTTCTCATTCTCTTAGAATTCAGTAATTTTATATAGTACACAAATATTAATGCATGTATGTATGACACGAACATGCTTTATATCCTGAAGATCATAATATACTTAAATGTGTTTACTTATATACTGAGCCTTTTAAAAGTTTCTTCTCAACAACTGAATATTATAATATTATTTTCTTGACTTCAAGACATTGATATTTTATAGAAGTAAATTAAGTGCATATATTAATGTGAATATAGACTCAGGTTAGCTGTACACCACTTTTGTTGGTGTAATTGCTCCTATTACTATTTTTAAAATACTTCTTAGCATTTAATTTGTTTATCAACAGCAGTAACTTCTTTGTAAATGATGGGGGTAATACCTTTTGTACAAATTTGATATAATTAGTTGTAGAGAAGTTTTCTTCCTGTTGAACTGTGATTACACCCCTCTGTCCTACTAAAGGAACTAAAACATGATGCTGTGCATTCAGGCATGGAGTCTCTGGACTCCTGAGTCAGCCCAACACCAACTTGCATACTGATTTCTGCCTGAGCATTTCAAATTGGATCTGATGGGACCAAGATTTGGAATTAAGCAAAGAAAAACATTTCAGATTTTTATGTTGTAACCTGGCTCCTCCTAAAATCTTACATAAAAGCATTGCCAGACTTGTGTTTATAAAATAACTCGGTTGTATCAGCAAAGAAAATGCTTGCATTTAAGGTGATAAAACTGTCCTCTTAAATTCCAATATGAGACCTTAAATTCAGAATATTATTACTTTTCTTCTCTTTCTTCCTATATTTGTTTTTTGTTGTTTGTTTGGGGTTTTTTTGTTTGTTTGTTTTTTTGAGACAGGGTTTTCTGTGTAGCCTTGGCTAGCTCAGAATGCCTATGTGGCCAGGATTGTCATCTATCTCATGATCCTTTTCCCTGAGCCTCCCAAGTGCTAGGATATAAGTGTATACCACCATTATAAGTGTATACCACCATTATAAGTGTATACCACCATGCCCATAAACATTTATACTACATCTTAATGCATTATCTACTTGTTAATTTTCATGTTTATTATTTTCCTTATGAAATTTTATATAAATTGCTAATGTATAATTATATATTTTTCTAATATTTTTTCAAATTTATATATAATGTTTCATGAGAAGACATATGATAATTTCTCATACTGTGCTTTTTGTATTTCAACATGTTATTTATTTTAATTGATAAATACATGTACAACATGTTTTGATATGTGCATTCAGTGTGGAATGACTAACTGTAGCTAATTAACATATATAGATAGTGACATAATAGGAGAACTTCATCTTGGTATCCCTTTTCAGCATGCTATACTTTTTTCCAACTCCATCTTTCTCCCCTGAAAAGATGTACCCCTTTTTCAACTTCATAAGTAGTGTTTCTTATATAGCATCATAATATTGCACAATGCTTAAGAGTAGATTTGCCAACAATAGAGCATCTAGGGTTACAGTCAGCATGCCACTACCTGTGATGACAGTAGACAGATTAGGTCTACTGAGTAGGTTTTTTGATATGTAAAACAGATGCAGTAATAACTACCTCAAAGTTTATTGTTTTTCTAAGGATTAAATGAAATAACAAACATGAAACCCTTAACTCAATGTGTGCCACACAGTGATAGCTCAGATGTTGCCTGTCATTTGTGCTCTTGTAAATCTTGTCTGTGGAGGCAGTATGTCACAGCATGGGCTTTAGAGCCAGAATCCCTGGGTTAGCATACCAGCTCCATTATTCACTACATAAAGAACACTCAACAAGTCTCATTTCCTCTTCCTTAGTTTCCCCATTTATAAAATGAGGAAATAGTACCTACTGCATAAGTATTTTGAATATTATTATGCCTTAATGTAAGGAAAAGTTTAAAACATTATCTCACACATGGTAAAGGGTCAACATCCATATATAATCACTAAATATGAGCATTTTAGAGATCTTTCAAGTTCAATCCTGGTATTTTGTAAGGGTGAAACAGGCTCAACTACAGAAAATATTTGTTCAAAGTCACATAGCATTTCTGGATATTTTGACAACCAGCCTAGAGATCCTGCTAGTAGCCTTTCAGTAAATATTTATTGTAAAACTCACTTAAACACAAATGAAATAATTGACAGCAAAATCTGAGTGAATCCCAGCCTCCTGAGTGCTGGGATTGCAGACATGAGCCACCATGACTGGCAATAAAATCATTTTTATATTTGCACTGTTATCATTAGGCCTTTAAATTAAATGAAATTATTTTAAAAATTGATTCAATCCATCATAGCCAATCTCTGGTATTATTTTTATGTACCTAGAACTACAGTTAACTTATAGATTTTTAAATAACTTATTTTAGATGTCACATGCATAAATATATTGAGTGGCTGGAAATGTATTTTATAACAGTATTTAATAATCTTTGAATAATGAAAGCTAATTATCACAGTAGTCAACCCCTTAAAATTGTTTTTATTATTTGGAGTCTGTATTTTCATTATTGCTGCTAAATGAATTAAAGGTGGAATTTCAGTGCACTAGACTCACCTAAAAATCATTTATGAAATGTACTTTAATAATTTGGGAATCAAAATGTTATGCCATAATGTAATGTTTTATCAAACAATACGAAACTGACCCCTTCCCTGCCAAAAAAAATACCCCACATCCTAAAGATAATCCTTATGTTGCACTTGCAGGTTTGAACCTAATCACCCTGTCACCCTTTTATGAAATAACATAATCCACATAGAATTTAAATTCATGCTTGTTTGAGATTATTTCATGCTCATATCCACTTGCACATCCTATTAAAATGAGAAAAGATATACAGTAGTCATGGAAATAAAACTCAGCAACAAAAATGTACAGAAAATGCCTCTCAGAAGGAGGTCACTGGAAAATAGTGTGGCTAAAAAAAAAAGTTTCATCTGAAACACACCCTGCTAATTAATTGGCATTTACAAAGAGATTGTTTTTTTTTTGTTCACCCCACTGAACTTAAAAAGTGAAATGAAAATCCAGTGAAACTCAAACTACTAATTTTAAGTTTTAATAACCTTTCTTTCAGAGGTCAGAAAGATTGTATTTTCATTTCCTTAAACTAAAACCATTTTCTATTTACCATAATCTTCTTGTTATATAATCTCCACACTGAGTTTTGAAGCTAATGAGAACCCCAACAGGAGAAACGGTTTGCATACTTTCTATTCCTTCTTTGGATGCATCATTTCAGAATTCAGTTGTTTACAGCAGCATTCAAAACTATAGGAAAAACATGTTCTGTCTTTCTGGAGCATCAGTTTGACTTGTTAACAAACATTTTGTATAAAAAAATATATAGACACAGTGGAAAATGTCTACTAATTTTAAATACCATACCCTAGATCTCATGGACTATAATTTTGAGCTAATCACTAATCTCTTTGTTTTCAAATGTACTGCAAACTTCCATTATAGATCTTCATTTCCCATTTTGATACTTTGTTATATGTTGTGATTTTTTTTTCTTTATTAAATTTGAATTTAAGGTGTCATTTTAAAGTCCATCATTTTAGCAGATATTAGGATAGGAATTGGTCATATGGAACTTGCATATTATTCCCAATTGATGCATGAAGACAGGTTAGTACCCCATACCACTTCTTCTGTGTCAGAGATCCTTTTTCCTCACTACCAATACATGGAATTTCTCTCTGGGAGCTGTTGACACACGCCCCTACAGCCTTCTAGCTTCTGCTATACTTTGTGTCGTGTTGCAACTGCTAACCTGTACTGTAATTATAAGTGTTTAATTAATTTTGTAGTCATTTTCTTCATGTTTGTTATGCATACTTAGTTTATAAAAGCTGTCACCAGCCTGAAGTGTTTACAATTGCTTATGGTCCTGATACGAATGCTAAAACCATTGCCCCCAAAAAACTATGAATGAGAACACCCAGGGAAATTCCTAAAATACAATTTGCCTGTCTTGATATTGATTAATCAAGTCAGTGAAAAAACATACATAATTTGTTGATATTCTCCATATGATTTTGTTATTCTCCCCTAGTGAAAGGCCACTGGAATAAATCATCTAACCCTGTCAGAATGGATTCTGAAAGGTGGTAATCTAAGTACCCAGCTTCAACAATGCCAGGCACTCAAGACTCTTAATGTTTAAGTTGTGATACACAAAAATGTTTCTAAATAACTAATAGAATCAATGGAGTATTTTGTCATTACAGAAGGAGCAGTTTAATGGCCATTTTGCAAATACTATCTGATAATTATTACCCAGAGAAAACTATACTGTACATAAAATAAATCTTTCTGATAATTATTACCCAGAGAAAACTATACTGTACATAAAATAAATCTTTCTGCATATTGAAATAGAATTTGTCTTTTACAGGGAAAAGTATACCAGAAGGGAAAAAAGAATACTCCAAAAACAATTTTGTTTTAATAATGTGATTCAAATACCATTCTTCAAAGTAAAACACTTTAAAGTTTTCTTCTTCATTGTATGAATTAACTGAGTTCCCTTCCTTTGACTACCATGCATTTTTTCCTTTGTTAATACAATATTGTAGCATTTTTTTCCTTTGAGCATACAGAAGTTTTCCATGATGTTGTAGGTGGCAAGTTATCATAAACAAAAATTTAAAATGCACAATCTATTAAACTGATTTCTTGTAATTCATAGAAATGGGAATGGTAATTATCTAACATTGTGTTCTGTAAAAATTATATTCAACTAAATTTACAGGATACATGCTGGTCATCTTTTTGCCCTACCAAAGTAGAGCAAAAAGTACAAAGTACACTTTGTCTCATATCTCTTCTTTAGCATTTTGATCACATTTCAGCTATGTGGTGAAAAAAATGTTGAATCCATTGTTATTACACATTCTCATCTTTTATGCTTTTTAAATTTTTTGATACTTCTTAAGATCATCACCACCTTCATCATCAAAAAATTTTTATTGAATACTTACAGTCTTCTAGATACTGAAGATACCTGTGTATGTGTACGAGAGAGACAGACAGAAAGAGGGAGAGGGAGACAGAGACAGAGACAGAGAACAGAGACACAGAGAGATGGACCCTTAAGGAATTTTTGGACTAACTGCAGAAGTAGTAGAATGCATAAAGATAAATTTAACATTATAGTGGCAGGTACTGAGTACCAAATTAATCATCAATAAACTGTGTAGTTGTCTAAAAGAAGAAATTGTCACTATATGTATATATATGGTGAAATGGGAAGTGCTGGGAGATTGTGATATAAGCATGAGAAAATATTTTTTATGTCAGAATTACATGGAATCAAGAGTTTAGGGTTGGATTATCATATTCAAAAGTAAAGTAAGATGTTAAGAATGTCAAGAAAAAAAGCAGTTCCCTCAAAAGAAAATTTCCATATCAGAATACTTTATTGCTTATTTCTTAATCTCTTTTATAATATTAAAGTAGATAAACTTCCCTGAGAGGGGCCCAAGTGTAATGAAACCTTCTCTGGACCACATATTTGGGGAGATTGCATTTGTTTCATATTTCTTTTAGAATTAGGTATCTATCTCCTGATGATATTGGCCTAAAACTAGGACCACAAGAGATCTTCCATTTTAAAATCCTGAAATGTATTGGTTTAATAAACCTAGTATCCTGGTGCAATTAGGAATGCTCCAGCCCTGATCTCTTTCCTTGCATGCTGCATGCCTCACTACTACTTCATGGATCATACCAAGGGATGTCAGCCTAGGGAGATGATCCTTTTTTTATGTGACTGGATTTGGTTGTCTACATTTTTTTGTTATTATATCTAGTAGAGAGATTGACCATCACTTTCTCTTTTTTTGCTTGTTTTGTTTTTGGTGGTTCTGGAGTTTGAACTCAGGACTTTGTGCTTGTAGGCAGGCACTCTACTGCTTGAGCTCACACTTTCTCTTCCTTGTAATTTCATGAGTTTTGTATCAGAGTTATGCTTACCTTGTGAGTTGGGTTAAAAGAGTTTTCTCTTTTTTAAGATCTATGCAATTTTATTATAATATCAGCGTTGTTTTGTTTTCATAATATTGGAGCTATTTAAATAATTAAATAACTGAATATCTAAATATTTAGAAGAATACATGGGGAAACCATCTGGGCCTGTTTTTTTCCTCTGTGGCAGGTTTCATAATTACAGATTTAATTTCTTAGTGATTCTTTAGTACTATATTTTACATTTTGTTTCAGTAAATTACAGTGTTTTGCATTAGATCTGTATTTCAAATTTACTTGCTTAAAGTTAATAATGCTTTCCTATTTTTTTTTAATGTCTTGTAGGGTCTGAAGTGACATGTTGCTTTTCATTCTTCATATTGGTAACTTTTGCATTCCTTCTTAATCACCCTTATAAGTTGTTAATCAATTTTCTTAATATATTCAAACAAAGAACCTTTGTTTTTTTGTTTCTTTTCTAATTTCATTAATTTTTTTTCTTATGATTTCACTCTTAGGAGTTTAGTTTGCTGTTATGTTGATTTATAAAAATGAATACATAGACCACTGTTTTTCAGCTTCTTTTAAAATATGTGCATTGAGGAAATACGAAATTTACGAAGCATAGAGTTAATAGCATTCCACTTCTAGTATATTGCATTTTCATTGGGTGTGTTTTTATCATTGTTCAAAATAGTCATTTCCTTTCAGTTTGTTTGTGTTACCCATACATTATTTAAAAGTATATTTGCAATTTGAAACATTTGTAGACTTTCTAGTCATTTTCTTGTTGATTTCCAGTTCAATTCTATTGTATTTATAAAATATACTTTTTTGTGACGTCAATCCTTTGAACTTTGATGAGATTGGCCTTATACTATAGCATTTAGTGCATTTTTATATACTGTATATGCCTTTAATAATATGTATGTTTCCAGGCTGGGCTGGGTTAGTGGTGCAGTGCTTGCCTAGTGTGTGCTAGACCCTGCATTCAATCTCCAGCTACTCAAGAAAAATACATTTTTTATGGTTTGGGGATATACAGTTTTTTTAATATATCAGGTACATCAAACATGGTAATTGTGTGTTTAAAGTCTACAATGCTCTGTTTAAATGCTTTTAGTTCTATGAATTTTTGTTTATATATTTTGAAGCTATCTTATTAGATGTATGCAGGTTTATAATTGGCATGTCATACCATAGATTTAGCCTTTTGTCTTGATTATATACCTCTTTTTATAACTAGTAATGTTTTTGTTTTAGAGTCTACTTGATATAGTACATCATCTTTATTTTGTTTTAGTGTTTGCATGACACCTTTTTCCTATCTTCTTACATTCTTTTTTGTCCTAACATTTAAGTTGTATCATTTATAAGCAGCCTATAGTTGGACTTTTAAAGTCCAATATGACACTCTGTCTTTTAATTACTTAGTCCAATAATACTTAAGAGAATTACTAATATATTTGGTTTTCACTCTACTTGCCATCTTCCTGTTTCTTTTCTGTCTAACCTGTTCTGTTTTCCCTCCTTTTCTTCTTTATTGCCCTTTTTATTAATTATTTCATTTCCTCTGCTATTTGTATATTTTATATACATTATTTTACTATTCTTTTTCAGGTTGCTGGGGTAATCACAGTGTACATGATTATCTTAAGAAAGCCATATAAAATATTATCATTTGGAAATTTCCTTCTGCCTGAAGGAAACTTTATTTATTTATTTTTGCTATACTTGGGATTGAACTCAGGGCCTCATGCCTTCTATGCAAGTACTGTGACTTGAGCCACACCCTCAGTCCTTTTGCTTTTCTAGGTTTTATCAGCAGAATGCCACATTTTTGCTTGGACTGGTCTGGGACCGTGGTCCTACCTCTGCCCTGTGAGTTGCTGTGAGTATAGCCATGAGCCACCACACCCAGCTTGTTTTTGAAATAAGGTCTTTGTAACTTTTTTCTGACCATGAACTGAGATCCTCCTGTGTCTGCCTCATGAGGAGCTAGGATTACAGCTGTGCACCACTGCATCTGGTCTAATAAACTTTTTCAATACTTCTTTTAGTAAAAAAGGGTTGGTAAATTATAAATTAGCTCAGTTTTTCTATATCTGAAATCATCTTAATTTTCCTTTCATCTTTCAAGGCAATTTGATTGCCAATTATTTTTATCTTCTGGATTCCATTATTTTAGCTCTGACTTTTGTTCCCTTGAATGAAATGTATCTTTTTACTTTTGATTATGCATAATAATTTCATTTCCTTTTGTCTTTTCAAATTTTACTATGGTGGTCCTAATTTCTTGTTTTCTATATATGTGTTTATCCTCTTTGGGTTTTATTATGCTTTTTGAATTTATGTTTTGAAATCTTGAATCATTTTGGTAAGGTCTTAGCCATTATTTCGTTAAACATTGCTTCTCTCTCATTCTTCTTCTATGAAATTCCAGTTATATGCATGCCGTATCTCCTTACTATATCTCATGTCTTATGTCTGTTCTGTATTTCCCCAATTATTCACTTCTTTAGTCAGTACTTTCTACTTAATTGTCTTACATGTCCCTGTTTATTCCTGTGCTACTTCTAAGCTATTCTTAAAACCATCTATAAAATATTTTCATTTGTTTTTATTTTCTCTTTCTCATTTGGTCAGACTTTCACTTACCTATGTTCTAGAGATCAATTTCTGGGCTGACATCTAATTTGTTCTTTGTTTTCTTGAGCAAGTTAATTAGTTATTTCTGATAACTCTTAGAACTAATTTACTATTGCTTCTCACAGACATTTTATCTGAGACTGTATCACTCTACTACACTATGGCTTAAGCTGATTGGAAATTGAACTTTTGGAATTGGACTGATTAGAAATCAGTACTTTTGTGACCTATTTTTTGGCCTACCCTTCTACTATTGGAATGTAGACTTTAGTATTTTTGTAATGTCTTTCTTTGGTCTGCCTTCTATTAGTCTTATTCTAGTTATGAAACTTTAGGATCTCATCTCAAATTCTGGGACTATTACCTGGTCATATTCACCATGATGGGTTCTGAACTCTCACATTTGCCTCCCACATTCTATGAAGTAGCCAAAAGTTCTGCTTGGTATATTAGTGCATAACTTCTACTTGAAAATTAATAATACATTAGAGGAAGAACTACTTTACTGTCTGACTACTTGGTTGTACTTCCCTTTTTTCCTCACAGGTCCTAGCTGCTGTTACAGCTCTCTGGTGTTCTTCAACAGATAATTATAATTATCTAGGTTTTTGTTCCCTGTTCCCCATAGAAAGGTTGGTCTGACTATACCAAACTGCTGTAAATAAAAACAGAAGTTTCTGAAAGTGTTGTTTTTTATTTTCTCCTGGAATATAAGCATTGCAATCTTTGGCTTTTATCTGTTTTATTGTATCTGCATCTCAGGTCCCAAGAAAAGTAACTTGTATTTAGTAGTTGCTCAGTAAATGTGTATTTGTTATTTGCTTTCATAGTTTAGTAATTTATTGTCTAACTTTTGAGGTGATTATGTTTATAACCAACCGTGGTAATAAGACTATTGAGTAAGTCAAAAAGTTATTCCAAAACAGGGGAAGACTACACTACTGAATAGAATTTTAAAGTTACTGAGAGGTAGAAATATGATTGCATTTTATCATTTCTAAAATGAACTTTATTTAATTCACTGTGTGAGGTGTGATAGAATGACTAAATAAATTATTTTAGAATATTTCCTGGAGGGAAAGACAGTGGTCATGACAACGCTGTCAAAGATTTTGAAAAAATTGGAAATACAAATCAAAACCATAATGAGATATCACCTCACTCTAGTAAGAATATCTATTATCAAAAGAACAAAAGGTAACAAGTGCTGACAAGAATGTGAAGTAAAAGGAATCTTTACATACTGTGGGTGGGAATATAAATTAGTCCAGCCATTATGGAAACAGTATGGTGTACAATGTAAAGTACCTATATTATAAGAAGTGCTTATTTATCATTGTTGTCTTACTCTGCCACTTATAGATCTAGACCACTCTCTAGAGAATCCTAGGCTAGCCAATTAAGTGATAGAGGACATGGTCCAGTCACTGTCTTCATGCCAGTCAACTTCCTGACATGTAAGTCAGGCCAAATAGAACCATGTAGGCCTCAGTCAATCCATTATCAAAAGAAGCACCCAGCTGAATTCAACTCAGATTGCTGACTCATAGATTCATGAGTTGATAAGTGATTGGTTTTTTTATGCTACTAAATTTTAGAGTGATTTGTTACATAGTAAAAGCTAAGTGATTTAGAAAGAATCAAAACCATCACTGGGGCTAGGGACAAGAAAGCCTGCCTAACAAGTGCAAAGCCCTCAGTTTAAACCCCAGTACTATCACACACACAAAAAAGGCCATCTTTATTGATCATTTTCTTGGACCACTTTGATGTCTTTGCTACTTGTGTATGTCTAGATTCCACGTTCTTGCACACTATGGTAGTGTTAATTACTATACTTGAGATTAAAGATAGTGTATAATGACAAAAAAGATATATAATGACTTTAGTCATTTATTTAATATTGTGTAGAATAGAATAATGTTAAATCCTAGGAGGTTAGATATAATAGTGTTCTTCCATAGGCTGCATCATAAAGTCTCTAACATAAGGTTTTTCTTGAAAATTTGTATTCACACTTTGTAAATTGCTTTATTCAGCAGCCCAGTTCTTAAAATTTTGATCTTATACAAATAAGTCTTCTCTCCATGAAAATGAAAGTTACTTATTCCTGGTCAGCAAGAAGTAGCTCTTTATATCAAGCACTTTATAAGCCATGGTTGTTTTGGAGATTCCTAAAGCCAAGATGGATTAGAACTCACATTAACTCCAAGATGCTCAACCTGTGAGTTGGATATACTTTTATAATTTGTGTAGTAATTTATCTTTAATTCCTGTCATTAGATTGTATATAGTTAGAATGATGAAGTTCTTTATTTAATCTTAAATCAAGTACATAATAGGTAGTAGCTATTCTTATATTACCAGCTTCAGATATATACTAGAATACCTTCATCTTTCAATGTAAAACAGTCTCATAATTTGGATCCCATATGCAAATGACTCATCAGAGTCAGAATTAACAATACTTTTTATAGCCAAAGAATCTTTAAAATGCCTGGCCACAACGCAGTTGTTTGAATTCTACTGCTAACTTCCCTGACTTTCCTTGAGGTTAAGTTGCAGAAACCATTCTCATTTAACATGTGCTGTCTACATTCTGGAGAGCTCATAGACTGATGACAAATGAACAAATAGTTCATTTGTAGATATGTCTAAATGTCTTGGTTAAGCTCTTTTTTTTTTTAATTTGAAATACTAGACCCTTTTTTTAGCATTTTGACTTTTTTTTAAATTGTTTATACATTTATTCATATGTGTGTACATTGTTTGGGCCATCTCTCCCCACTGCCCCCTGGTTCCTCCCTTTCCCCACCCTCCTCGCTTCCAGGCAGAACCTGTTCTGTGCTCTTCTCCAATTTTGTTGAAGAGAAAACATAAGAGATAATAAGAAAGACATAGCATTTTTGCTAGCTTGAGATAAAGATAGGTATACGGAGAGATTCCTAGCATCACTTCCATTCACATCTGTATTACAACCCAAATTGGTTCATCTCTACCAGACCTCTTCACTACTTCCTGCTCACCTTCCAATAGTGACCTCTGTCAGTTTAAGATTACTTTGTTAGCTCCTCTGCAGTGGGCACATCAAACACTTTCAAGTTTTAGGTTACCTTCCCTTTCCTTATTCCTCCCATATGCATTCTCGCTTTAGTGTGTGACCCATGTCCAATAACATCACTGCATTTGTTCTAGGCCTATAATGTGCATATAAGGGAGAAATACAATTTTTGGCCTTCTGAGCCTGGCGAACTTCACTTAAGATGATGTTCTCCAGTTCCATCCATCTACTTGCAAATGACAAAATTTCATTCTTCTTTGTGGCTGAGTAAAATTCCATTGTGTATAAATACCACATTTTCTTAATCCATTTGTCAGTAGTGGAACATCTTGGCTGTTTCCATAACTTGGCTATTATGAATAGCACTGCAATAAACATGGGTGTGCAGGTGGGTTAGGCTCTATTTTTGTGAATATAATGATCTTGCCTGGCTGGTTTTTCGGTTACTCATTTTATAACATCTGTAAAATACTTTTTCAAAATATTTCACATTAAAATTTCAAAGAAAAAAGGAAGTAAAATAGAGAAGGAGGAAAAGAAGTAAAGAATGATAGGGAGAGGAGGAGAGGGAGGAAGAGGAAAATTAGCATGGACATAACTGTGTAGATGAGATAATGCCCCAGGGTCTGAAACTAGGGCTGAGTTTTTATCAGATTGGTAAGTAAATTTCATGAATGATTCCTTTCCTCTGAGAAAAATCAAATTCTAGAACTGATGAAGGCCAGGTGCTGTGGCTCAAGCCTGTAATCATAGCTACCTAGGTGGTAGAGATACAAAAGATTGCAGTTCAAAGTCAGAACTGGGGAAAAATGCTCAGGAGATCCAAGCTTGACCAATGGCTAGGCATGGTGGCACACACCTGTTACCCAGGTACACAGGGAAGCATGAATAGATGGACTGTAGTCCAAGCCAGCCTGGTCATAAAGTGAGATACTATCTCAAAAATAGTTGCCAGGTGGCAGTGGCTCACACCTATAATCCTGGCTACTCAGGAGGCAGAGATCAGAACTGTGGTTCAAAGCCAGCCTTGGCAAGACCATGTCTCAAAAAAACCCATCACAAAAAAAGGGCTGGTGGAGTGACTCAAGGTATAAGCCCTGAGTTCAAGCCCCAGTTCCCCCCGCCCAAAAAAAGCCAGCACACAAAGAGCTATCAGAGTGGATCAAGTGGTAGAGCACCTGCCTAATGAATGTAAGGTCCTAAGTTCAACTCGCAGTACCACCAAAAAAAAAGAAAAAAATACATAGATGATGTAATATCAGAAAACTATAACACACATGATTTATTTTGTGGTGTTGAATCATAGTTGCTTTTTTTTTTTTATATCTTCTGAAATACCAACATCATTATACTTAGTTTTATACCATGAGGTTTATAGTTTTATTATTTACTATGTAAAACTGTAAATATTTTATAGTAAACAGTTAAATTTGAGGAAAATTTAGGATGGACATTTATTTGAAAGATGAAAGATTTACACCATCTGAAGAGAAACCAGAGTATAGGATGGACACATATGGAATAAGTAAATTAGCCATAAGCAGGATAATAGTTATTATTCCTAATGTATTGAGTGGGCAATGAGGACTTATTGGAAGCTTGCTGAAGTGTAAAGGTCTCTGTAGCTGAATATCATATGTAAATCCTACAGCTCTAGAAAATGCACAGGGCAGAAGTTGTACTTGGGTAAAAAGAAATTAATAAAACTACCCATATACAGAGTGGAGGAAATAGGCTTAGCAGCAATGCACATGAAAAAAGACTGAAGAGTTATAGGCAGTGTGCAACAATGCAAAATAAATTCTACAATGATTTTGATCTTGAGCTATACTAATATAATGAGTTAGAACAAAGAAGGCAGGAATTTATTTTATTCTGTGCTGATCTTTATAGAATTCAGACTGAGGGACATGGGTAAACTGGAACACATTCATAAAATAGCAGCTAGCCTATAAAAGACCTTTCATGTGGAGACTGGCTGAAAGAAACAAGTATGTGGTTCAGAGAAAATACCTGAAGAACATGACAGCTATAGTAGGGGTGTTTTCAGGTATAAATAAAAGCCAGCTCAAACTAGTTTCCCCAACAAAGAGAATTTGTAGGCTCATATAATTCAAAAGTTCAGAGGGAGTTGGGTTTTAGATGAGGCTCAATCCATTGTGCTGGTTATTCTTTCTTTCTACTTGTGTTCTAAGGTGTTGGTCAAACCTGTCTAAGCCTTCTCCATTCTTTGGGATAAGATAGCTTCTGGCCTGCTAGCATAATCAGGGATATATACTCCTTTCTTATTAAGTATTAGGGTCAGTAAAACCTTGTCCCATGGTAGCTAAGTGAAAAAAAGAGGTCTTTCCATTCTCCAAATCCCTAGGAAGTGTCTCCTGTATCTCATTGGCTGAAGTGGTGTCACATGCCAATCTCTAAACAAATTATAGTGCCCTAGTGGGGGTGATGTGGACAAAGTAACTTAGATAATCAAAAATCTATCTCTTGAACTGAAATGTTATATTTATCTGGATTCCCCAGAGGAAAAAACTAGTATATATCTAGTTGGTGTAGGTTTTTAAATTTGTTTTATATGGAGTAATACTAAGGACAAAAATTGTAGAGCTAGAGAGGAAACAGCTACCAACTAAAAAACAGTTGTCTAACCAAACAGTAGTAAATTCTTTTTGTTTTTATTTGTTTGTTTTTTAGTTTTTTGCTTTTTGATTTGTATTATTTGGGTTCTTTTATGTGATGTTGGAGATTGAACCCAGAATCTGAGCATACTAAGCAAATGATTTAATAATGAACTATACCCCCAGCCCCAACAGTAATAGTGAATTCTTATTACTGGAAAATTTCAAACATGAAATAAATGACTGTGGGTTAAGACCACAGTTTTAGGTGTCCTTGACATCTAGGTAAAACAATACTTTGCTCAAATGGATTTCAATGAATAATAGGCATAATTTTATTTTACTCTTAGCTCAAATATGATACCTGTCAACATTCTCCAGAGAATCAGAACAAGTAGAATATGTATGTTTACACATATGTGTGAATAATTTTTTTCTCAAATGACCTAGTCACAAGTTCCCCTCTCTACTGCAACTGCATTCTTGCAGATATTCCCTAGCCACAACCCTTCTTTTCATGGGGATCAGACACTATTTCTGTTTATCCTTAATTGGCAGGTCTAATTCCATGCCACCTTGTGGAACTGTTAAATACACCAATCATATACCATCTCCCTGTGAGAACCAGGAAGCGCTCCAATCTCTTAGGACTAAAAAGCCTGCTTCCCATAGAGTTGTTGTCCACACTGTTCCCTGTATGACTCAGAATGGCACTTTGTTTCCTCGTCTAGGTTGTGAGTATATCTAACTAATAAACTCCTTTCGGTCTCATCTCTCCATCGTTAGGTATTATAGGTTTGGCCATCTCCCTAGCCTTAAAGTGGCAATCCCCACCTCTCCAATAGATGAAAAGGAAGTGATTAAAACAATGTTTCTCTTCCCTTTACCTAGCCCCCAGGACTGATGTTTGGTTGGGGAAAGATTCAAATATCAGTTACTGGCATAAATGACTTATGAATTACCTTCAAAATCCCAAGATTTAATTATTTCTAGGTTTCCAGTGCTAGTATTAGCATTCATTTTTTCCCCAAATAGGGCAGCGTGTTCACTCTTTCATTAGCTCCCATCAGATTTTTGCAAAACTATTTACTAGTGTATTTTACTGATGTATCTTTTCCCTCTCAGCTCAAAGCTTAAAAAGCCAGGCTTTATTAATCTTCATATACCCTTATATATCCTCCAAATAACATAATAGTGGATACACAGCAGATATTCAATAAATATTTGGTGAGTGAATCTGAAAATTAGTTTCTCCATCAGAATTTGAGCTGTAAAGTGTTCCTGTAAACAGCATCACACATAAATGAAATCTTAAATGTGAATTGTCCAATACTGTTGAAATAGAAACTCCATTAACCTTTAGACAATAGAATGATTGCTTGAGTGTGTTGCCCAACTTATTTTTTTCATTCACCTGCCAAAATGAATGCCATTGCGCTAAGGCTTCTGGAGAACCCTAAAGGCAGCACCTAGCTTTGTGTGGACAGAATTAGTATAACTACAAGCTGATCCTAACTCCTTGTTTGTCTATCGATTCTGAATGCTCCCTTCAAAATTTCTGCTGAGAGCTAAAACATTGTTTCTTCAAGAAGTCATTTGTTTTACTGATAGTGTCATTCCTCATTTCTGTACCTGCATAGCATCCCTATCCTAATTATTGGAAAAATATGGAGAAAGTTAAAATGGTTGGAATGAATATATTTGATATATCGTTTCCTGTAACTTCTGGTTTTTATATAAACTTATTTTTAACTGGTACATAAAAATGTTAATATTAATAGGATTAACACAATTTTTCAATACATATATACATTGTGTAATGTTTAAACATTTGTCATTTCTTTATGGTGAAAACATTCAAATCCTTTCTTCTAGCTTTTTGAAATATAAAGCATGTAATTGACATCTGTAGTCACTATACTGTGCTATAGCAGTCCAGAACTTCTGGCTCCTGTCTAACTGTAATTTAGATCAACCTTTGCCTATTTTCCCCATCAACTCACCCTCACTGCTGGTAACCACCATTCTACTCTCAACTGCTCTGAGATGAAATTTTAAAATTCCAGATACGAATGAGATCATGCAGTACTTGTCTTCCTGTACCTGGCTTTCTTCACTTTACATGATTTCCTGTTCCATGCAGATTATCACAACTGATAGAATTTCATTCTTTTTATGACGGATAATATTTCATTGTATATAGATGCCACCTTTTCTTTAGATTATTTCTTTTATTTGTCATATTTAAATTAGCTTAATCACTAAATAATTATTTTGGTAGAGTGCTATGTGCTTCTTTTTCTCACCCATAGATTTAAGAATTTTTTAAAGAAAGAAGCCAGGCACCAGTAGTGGCTCATGCCTGCAATCCTAGCTACTTGAAAGGCAAAAATCAGAAGGATTGTGGTTCAAGGCCAGCCTGGGCAAATAGTTTGAGAGACCCTATCTCTAAATTACCCAATACAAAAAAGGCCTGGCAGAGTATCTCAAGTGTTAGAGCGCCTGCCTAGAAAGCATGAGACCCTAAGTTCAAACCCCAGTTATCACAAAAAAAAAAAAAAATTTTTAAGCAAAGCAATGAAAACTTGATCTGACAAAGGAATTTTTCTGATTTATAAATGTGTTACATACCTTCTTAAAAGTATATGACAAAGTATGTTTAGTTCTAAGAATAAAATTGCATTAAATCAGCTGTAGTGTTTGAAACCAAAGATGTAAGTTTCTGTCCATTCGCCTTTATTCAGTGCTGACCATATAGTTGGCAGTCAGTAAATTTATATTGGGTACATCACCTAATAATATGATATGCTCCATTCTATTGATGACAGACTTTAAGAAAGACTTTACTATAACCAAAGTGTTCTTCATCTCCTGGGTTTATTCACAGTAAACAGATCCGAGCTATGCTAGGCCAGTTTAGCCAGGCAGAAGACTTATTAATGAAAGCTGGAGTGCAGCCAGAGACTTTCGATGGAGTTTTCTTGGATCTTGGGTGTTCCTCCATGCAACTTGATGCTCCTGAAAGAGGATTTTCCCTCCGGAAAGATGGCCCCTTGGACATGAGGATGGATTGTGGCAGGTGAGTATTGGTAAAGCATTCTCCTAACAACAAAAAAACCAATTTCTCAAAAATGTTCTGAATTTAATTTCCTTTTACAACTGCAGAATTCCCATCACACACCCACACTAACTCTACCCATACACAATAAATTATTTTTGTTTGCTCTTCAGTATAGACTTTAGTAAGTTTCTCTGGTTTTGGAATTCTAAATGAAAGCTAATTAGTGTCTTTACACAAATCAGTGTGGAGGATAACTTTCAGCTGATTATCTTTTTTCACTGATACAATATAGGCTTTTAGACTACTAACAATATGAATAAATACCATGAATCTAAAACATGGTTTCGTTTTATGCATGTCTAACTCTGCCTTTTGTCAGAAGCAAAGGTAACTATGTTTAATGCATATTACTTTATAATACTCCAAAAAAAGGCAAGATCCTAGAGGTCAGCAATTGTGTGTCTTATCCTGTCTCTTGTACAGTCACTTTGATACTTCTTCAAAGAAACTGGAATTTATTGCATTGCATCAAACACAGTGCTGTGCATAGGACATCTTTTTGTTTGTTTGTTTCGTTTGTTTTGGTGGAACTGGGGTTTGAACTCAGGACTTTTATGTTTGCAAAAGCAGCACTCTACTGCTTGAGCCACACCTCTGGTCTGCCGAAGACATCTTCTATACTTCATTCCTCACCACTATGGAAATAATAGTGTTTGTTCTCCATTGTTCAAATAGGTGCATATATGTTTAATATTATAAAGCAGTTCGTATGCTAGTAGAGTATAGGAAAAATTCCTTTTTACTTGAATTAACCCCTGCATCTGGGTTCTGTATTGGCCCAGGGCCTGAACAAGCTGTATGTACCAAACTTAATCATGCTTTTCTTGTTCAAATCATGCCCTGTTACTTTGTCCTGTGGTAATTATTCACATATAGCCTTTTCCCCATGTTCTGATATTACTTGTTAATTTGGATTGTGACCTATATTTATTATAATCTTTTGTTTCTGAGTCTTATACCTTCTTCTCTACATGTCGTTAGCATTCATAGACCAAAGAATGTCATTATAAAAGAAAATAAAAATCCTTTAAACACCAGTGACTAATAGTAAAGGTCAAATATATTCTCAGGTTCAAAGATTGAGGTATTATACAGAAATAATAAAATGTCAAATTTCTGCTTCTCCTCTATCTAGCTAAGGAAGATGCCTTCTGAAACACAATGAACAAAGCTTTTAGTTAAAAGTAGTAAATACCTGTATTGTTAATATAAAGACTTACCAGCATGTTTTAGTCTGTGACTCAGGGTTCCTGAGGTTCTCCTCTGAGACCTTGAAAATAAGATTGCTCCTGAGAATTAAACTCTTAAGTCAATACCTAGTGGATGAGATTAGAGTTAAGCAAATTTATCTTAAAAAGTTGAATGGCTTCTAGTAACCTATATGTGGCATTCAGACAGGGAGAATTAATTCACTCAAATTTATAGAAAAAGGAAATTCAAAGATACAAGTATGTTCAATGCTAATCCAAGTGATAATGGAGAGAGATTCCAGGACAAAAATATGGTTTGTCTAATTCTGGAGAATGATATGTCCCTGTAATGAAGATTGACAGAAAAGTCATTTAACACTGGAGTCTTAAAAAGTAATTTATTCTATGCTGATCCCAATTTCAACAACAGCTTTTAGATCATAATAAGGCTTCTCATGTAGCAAAAAGAAATTCTCAGCTTTAAGGACTTTAAAGTCTAATTCTGTTGTCAGTCATATTCTTTACTAGTGTGTAATAAATTGGAACTTAATGTTTTCTTTCTTCATGAGTTTAGTAAATCCAGTAAAATGTATAGTACTGGCAAGATCAAACCTGTTAAGCATGGGGAACAAATCTGGGTCTTGACTTCTTCACCATGTGAATGCCTATTCCAAAGCTGCCTGGTAACCCATCAGTCCTCTAGAGTAACACCCCTTTTGCAGTGTAACACTTTGGATACTTCTCCACTACTATTTAGCATCCACTGAACTCCACTTGATCAAAACACTGTTTTAATTTTCTTATTTATAAGTAGAAAGGTATGGCTGGTGGTGTGGCTCAAGAGGTAGAGTGACTAGCTAGCAAGCTTCACACTTGAGACTTGAGTTCAAACCCTAGTACCCCTTTCCAAAAAAAAAAAATTTACCAAAATAAAAGTAGAAAGGTATGAAAAACTGCTAAGCATAACCACGTTATCTTACAATTGTCTTCATAGAGATACACTATATTTCCTGGAGTCTAAATTTATCATCATTAGCAAGGTCTACTCCAATGCTCAGTGGTTTGGACAATTGATTTCACAGGTAGGTATGGTCTAGCAGGGATTTTGTCATTTAAGCCAAAAAATGGTGACTGGTAAACATATGAATGGGGAAGATCTAAAGGATGTTGGCACTTACTGAACATGTTCTATGTGCCAGGCTTTATACTGTCTGTAACTACAATTATAAACAATTCTGTAAGGTAATCATTGTTACTTTTCCTTCACAGTTTAAACTTGATGATCAGATAGGTTTAAAAACTTTCCCAATATGAGTAGCAAGGGAAGAATTCTAGTCATTCAATCTGACCCTAAAGACCAGATCTTCGTCTTGAAAGCCAAAGAAGCAAACCCCATTGAGGTGAATATTAGGGCTACCTGATGAAACATTGAGTGGTCTGCATGTGCCATGGCAATCAGACAAAAATTAATCATGGAATCTGGAAAAAGAGAAAGCGATTAAGGATGTGCAACGTGGGGACATGCTAAGGACAAGATTTTTTTCCTGATAGCACTAGCATGTTAACAAAGTATAGTGTCATGTTTTCAAAGAGGATTTCTGGTGTTTTTTCTTAACTGCACTCTGATTTGATCCTTTGATCTTAAAGCTACCATATCTTTGTAACTTACAGCTACTATAGTATGATACTAACAAGTATTCCAACATATTAACTTAAGAATAGTAACTGTACTAGTAGTAAATCTATCTTTTTAATAAATAAAGTCATGGTTCACTTATCAGTTAGAACATAGGCCCATTTTTCTAAAATAAGCTAGAATAATCTGATGGAGTGAATGCCATTTCCTGCCACTATAATTTATTCTATATGGCCAGAAGTTGGATTTCTTTTATATCCGCTAACTTAAATTACTATTTAGGTTTGTTCATTACTGTTTGTTTATTTCTAGGTTTTGATCTATGATGACTTTGTCATGGATGATTGAACTAATATTGTTAAACATTTGAAAAAATATGCATTATTGCCTTTAATGTTGTTCTAGTTTTTGTGAGGGAAAACTGACCAGCAATATCTCGTATATCTTGTGTAGACTTGCAAAGTCCAATTTACATCCCTATAAGTAGTTAGTTACTTTACTACCACAGATTTAATTAAGTTCCTGAGATCTGAGCTCATTCAAATATCATCGGCAAACCTAGTATCACCTATGCTTAAAAAAATTCAAGCAGTAACTTAAATTTTGATCAACTTAAGTACAAACTTTTTTCCATTATTTTAGTTTGAGGGAAATATACAGGAGCAATAACTTCTCTGTGAACTCAGATTAAAGGTTAGTAAAATATTTTAACTTCCTCCTGCCTTGACCTTGATGAATGTTGTGAAAAGTCTTCTCTTGCCATAGCCATGAGTATATAAAATATAAAACATGTTTCACTTGTGTAAGACTTCACTCTCTGCCTTTACAACCTCACAATCTCTCCTAGGCTATGTGTTTTGTGTGCCTGACTTTTACATCTCAGTGCTCTGAAGTTTTAACTGTCAATGAAAACTGACGTCATGAATTAATTAACCCTTCTTGTAGGTATCCCGACATGCCCACGGCTGCTGATGTTGTGAATGCTTTAGATCAGCAGGCACTTGCATCCATCCTAAGAACATACGGGGAGGAGAAACATGCCAAGAAAATCGCTTCAGCAATCATTCAAGCACGCAGCATATACCCTATCACCAGAACCCAACAGCTTGCCAGCATTGTTGCAGGTATCTTCATTAATTCTGAAGTATTTGAGAGGAAGAAGGGGGGGCGGGAGAACAAGACATGTATATTTTTCCCATGACTCCCAGAAGGATTCATTTGTACTTGAAATCATGCAAAATAGAGTCTTTCTATCCTCTAATGTCAGATTTCTTTTGGTTTTGCAGGCTTTCCCCCTCTAACACCTCTTCCCTACAGACAAATTTTAAAAATTTTGTACCATAGTTTGTTGATTAGTATAATAATAGAATTTGTACATAGGTAGTTTATCATTTGTGCCTACCAAGGTGAAACATGGAATAATATAAGAGCAAAAGAATTTCTTGATTCATCATAGTGGTTGATAAGCATCCTGTATAAGATTTGACACTACCTCTCTTGGTTTCACATTTCTACATTTTAATATTTTGAGCAAAAGGAGAATTTCACTGCCCAACTGCTAAAATAAAATCCAGTGAGTCACACATCTATTCTTTGTTAACTTACAAAGGGTATGTGATGTGTAGGTTATTCCACTTTGTGAATGCTAACTAAATCAGCCTAAGGGACTTATTGAAGCATTTCATCTTTTCTGCTGCTCACCATCATAAACCTCTTGAACCTGACTCTAGCTAGGAGGCGCTTTATTATAGCCTTTCCATTTGAAGCCAAAGTTGTTTCACAGCTGTATTCCATGATGAAAGTTTTCCAAGGTAAAAATACAGCCCCTGCAGTTCTTTAACAGAATTCCAGTGGCATAGTATCCATCTTATTAAACCACCTGAAATACTGTATCATTTTTTATTTACCAAAAACTGCACTAATATTTCTTTTCAATGATTCCTATGAAGTTACCTAGGTTGTTAAATAAAATAAGGAATATTTGTGTGGCATTTCAAAAGCACCTGATACTGGTTGCATGTATCATAGCATTATCCATAGCTGAAGTAATAAGCTTCTTTATAAATTTATTCATATTATTAACGTATCATATAGCAGTTGTTTTATGGTATAACAAATAATAGTATGTTCTGCTTAGGATAATAAAATATAAAGAGTCGGCTAAGTCTCTTACTTTTTAAGCTGCATATTACAAGACTTTTCTAACTTTACATTGAGATTCCTTAAGGCAAGTTACAGGAGAATCCTTGTGGGTTATGTGAAGATAAAGTATTTCATGGTATTTCCCCCAAAAGGAGTTTACACTAGCTTGCTGACATTAAATTCACCCTTATCTTATGAATCTTTTTTTCTTCCCACTCCATGCTCACTAACACAATTCCACGTTATTCTTCTGTCATTCTTTAAGTAATGATGTGTATTGTTTCTGTTTCTCGTATTAGAAAAAAAAGCAGTGCCAGGCGCCAGTAGCTAATGCCTGTAATCCTAGCTAATCAGGATTCAGGTTTGAAGCCAGCCTGGCCAAATAGTTCGTGAGACTCTTATCTCGAAAAACCCTTCACAAAAATAGGGCTGGTGGAGTAGCTCAAGGTGAAAGCCCTAAGTTCAAGCCCCAGTACCACAAAAAAAAAAAAAAAAAGAAAGAGAAAGCAGTGAGAAATTAAATTGTTCATTCATAAGAAAAATCCAAACTTTTCTGGTACTGAAAATGAAGACTTGAATCTACCAAGTACCTTAGAGACTGTCCAGTTGAAAAAAAAATTGGTCTAATAACTGATTAAACTAAGGCTAAGGAGGTTCAGCACTTTACCCAGAATTACAGCCTGATTAATGAAAATGGGAAAGTCATGAATTTGAACATCATTGGGAATCTGCCTTTAAGAAATTAACTTTTCTATCTCTGGATCCTAATCTATAGTTTTAGAGAAGTAACAATGTGACATTAGAAATTATATGAAGATGTACCACAGGAGCAATTGAAATATTTTCAGCATGATTGTGATGTGAAAACACATTAGGGCTATGACAATGATACAGCAAATATGAGAATGTTCACATATGAGTAAGTAAAACCCCATTTTAGTAAGTACCTTTAAAATACTGAGTTCTCTATGAGTCCATTTTTCTGTCTTCAGTGTCAGTCCAAAATAATTCAACTTTATTGATGATATGATTTTTTTGGAAAAAGAAAATACATTTCCATTTTATTAAAACAATTTAGTAACTTTTATGTGTGGGGGACATGTTGATTTGTGCCTATAATCTTAGCTACTGGGGAGTTGGAGTTCAGGAAAATCACTGTTTGAAGCCTGGCCAGGCAAAAGTTAGCAAGATCCCATCTCAAGCTGAACATGGTGGCACACATCTATAATCCTGGGAGGCATAAGCACATGGAACGCAGTCTGAAATTGGCCCTAGCTAAAACTGTGGGTCCCTATTTAAAAAATAGCCAAAACAAAATGAGCTCCTGTAGACACTTATTAAGAATAAAACAATCACTTTTTAAAAAATATTTTAGGGGCAACCCTCTATTGGGACCCTGCTTGCCTGGTGAGAGCTCCTGTTTCTTCTCACTCGCTTTAATAAATTCCATGCTTTGACGCTTGCCCCCCAAAAAAAAAAATTGGGGGAAAGATTGCTATATACAAACACTATACTAAGCACTGTAAGTAGAATGACGAGCAAGTCATGTATAGCCTATGTTTTAAAGCTTACAAATTAATTTAAAAATTGATGTTTAGTCTCATAGGTGATAAAAATTAAATCTTCCTCATACTAATATGTTCTAACAGTATTAACAATAACATGCTAGCCTACTAGAAAAACTACATTGCTTTCCAGTGTTCTCATTTATTAATCTCTAAGTCAAAATGGTATATATTCCTTTCTTATGCTTTGGGAGTACTTTGAAGAAAAATAATGCTCTGCTAAAATATTTTTATTAATTATAAAAATCCTTATTAATGACAAGCGATATGTGTATGTTACATATGCACACACACACACACATACTTATATATACATCTATAAACTTTTAAACTCTAGGAGAAAGAAAATTTATGTACTTGATTTGGAAAAAATGTCTGTGGACTAGATCTTGCAGAATTGATGTATATTTGAAATATTGATGTATTCTTGAAGATGAAATAGATTATAGACATCCCTTGAATTTAAAAAAGACTATTTTTTCAAGAGTAACTGCTCATATTTTAGATTATAGATTTTCCATATTCTGCTGCTTTTTCTGTTCTCTGGATAAAGCAATCACTGACAAATGATAATCTAGCCTAATGAAAAGATCTTTCTTCAAATCCTGGCTTTATAGCTTGCTTCCTGAATAAACTTGAACAGTTCTAGACTTCATCTTTTTTATTTTGAAATGGAGTTCAATAATAGTTATGGTAATGCTGTTGTTATTTCTGTTTAGCAAACATAATCATACTAATCATGTTCTGCTTAAATCTGTATTAAAATTCACTGGCAGTCTCACAGTTTATGCTAAAATCAAATGCCAAACAATGTTCAGACTATTGAGATTTAAATTAAATTCACAAATTAGATAATTGATCCATTCAAAGTCAAAAAGTGACAAAAGATTCATAATATTTGAATGGGAAAAAGAAGAGAGGAAATCTTGGTATATGTTTGTTACTCATGTTGATTAAATGTATAGGCTTATGCTGTGACTGAAACTTTTATGTAACCTCTATTCTGACTCATGAACTGGGTACATGGCCAGAGCTTAATGAATGCTTATTGAACAAATCAATCAATAAAATGATGTTTACATTTCCAACCAAAGTAAAATGAAAATTCAGGGGATAAAAAAGTATAAATGGGATTACTGGGTATCAATTGTACTTTGCCCTTCATGTTGAAATGGAGAGGAGACCTATGCTTCAAGTCTTCAGTATAAATTAAAGCAGCATGAGGAACAGGCAAGAATCCTCTACATAGAGAATAAAAAACCCTCAAATTCTTTTTCTAGTTCTAGTACATATTTCTTCTGTGAACTTGATTAAGTCACTTAATCTTCTTGATCTTCATTCCTAATCTGGAAAATAAAGCTAGTTCTTGCTATAACTGATAAATGAGATGGTGTGGAGACATATTCTGTGAAATTTAAAGTTTAAGTACACTTATGCAATTTTTTTTCTTCTTTCTATCCAGAAACAGGGTAATTCAGAGAACAAACAACTGATCTACACAGAATTCTTGAGTGTGGTCTTCTACTTCTCTGACCTTAGCCAAGCAGCTTGATCTGTGCTAGTTTGATCACTTTATTTTGAGCTGTTCTTCCCTTAGGGCTTATGTGACTTTTAGGAAGGGGAAGAATAATTATCTTTTTGTACATTGGAACATGAAAAGTGTATCTTCCCACAGAAATAAGCTTCCTTGTGAAATGTCATTTGATAATCTAGTAGCATAATGCTACCATATTAATAGTGTTTATTAAATTGAACTCAAAAGAATCAAAATGATGATTTATGCCTCAACTTATATCTGAAGTCATCTTTTTTCCAGCAAAGTTTTGTTAAGAGACTTTCCAAATAAATAAATAATTTGTAAGAAATAGTCATTTCCATAAACTTTTAGTAGGAATATAAACTTTTTCCTGATGAAGGTAATCAAGCTAGTTTTGCAATATCCTTATTGTTTAATAACCTGTATGTTGTTGCTTTCTCTATCTTTCCCCAAAAGAGCTCTTTGTATTACATTGCCACGATTAAGAAATAGAAGTGAAGGTGTCATAGTGTTCAATTATCATTTAGTTGGAAAATAGTATAGTCGAAGCTATAGTCAAATCTGGATAGCTTGCCAGTGTAACATAGCTATTGTTGCTACTACCTATGATAATACACTTATTCTCTTGCCATTTTAAATTCCTTAAGTTATGCACTGTTTGTATTAATATGGTAACTTTATTGAACTAAATTATCAAATATTATTTCATGAATAAACTTGTAAATAAATGTCCTGTACAAGGAGTCCAACTTCAAAGAGAATGAAAAGTGAAAGGCACAAAATGGAATCAAACCTGGAAATCTTCCCTCTTAAAAAAAATCTAACTAGTCTTATTTGTGTTGCCAAGTAGAGAGTAGGGAATGTCCCAAACAAACTGATCAAGGTACAACCCTAATCTAATAATGATAAGTAATAGTAACACTGAGCTAATGCTAGGTACTGCCCAAAATTATTTTCATAAATTAACTCATCAGTCCTTAGAACAACCCATAAAACTGGTGTATTATTTTTATCCCCATATTACAAATGAGAAAACAAACATAAAGAAGTTAGGAACTTTTGCTTTTTTGTTGGATTGAAAACTAAAGTGTCACTCTAGACCCTATACTTTTAATTATGATATATCTCTAGGTCCCTTATAAGTAAAGAACAGCATTCACTATTGCTTTAGTATACTGACAGCTCATGTTCAAGGATATCACATCCTTGAAGGGAGACAGTTGTGTAAGCCAGTCAGCCTGTACACTTTGTTCATGTATACATGAACAAAGGAATATGGCAACTTATAAGAAAGAACAGAGACAGTTAATGGGGAGAGGGGTTGGGTAGAGGTTATAGGCAAGGAGACCTGTGAATTAAGGTTTTGACTGTAGAAATTATGTCTGTTTATGGAAAAATCCCTGGCACCCAGCAGAAACTCATCAATTGCAGAAATTAAAAGGATGAATGAACAGATAAAGAACTAAGTAGGATTTCAGAAGGAGAATAGAAGACACGCAGTTCCAGATCCAATCCTAGGACCTAATGCAGTTCCAAATCCCTGGAATTCCTCATTTTCTTGGAACTCTGTCTCCCAATCTGACTTGAGCTGGGTCAGATTCTTAGAATAGTAATTAAGAATAACCAAGTTCTCTGAATTTCCTTGATTTGGGCTTCATTTTAAACTGCTTCTAGGGAATAAGAGAAAGGAAAATGCATCCCTTTGATTATAGCTTTATTTCTTATTATTTGACAGTTTATTTACTTCTGAAGTGAAAATTAAAGTGATCTGCTTGCATTGTTCTTTTTAGCACATTACTGACTTCTTCATTGATACTAATTTTGTAAAGATACATCTAAATAGCCAGGTCATTTTGTCCTTTACTGGTTAAAAAAGAGCTAGTTCTTATAAACTAGTTGTTTAGAAACCTTTAGTAGTAGATGTTCATATGAACTCTCCATTTGAAATCTAGATAAAGCATTTTTAGATGTCAAATGTATTGCCATCTTGATTTTGAGATTTTCGTGATTCCGACCTTGTCTAGATGATATGTATAATTACATGTCCTCCTTATTTCACCCCCCTTCCAAATGTTGAGAGGATCACAAGTTACCAGCACCATTCTAAAAGTATTAGTGTCACATACTGGCTGTTATTGTTGGAAGTGTTCTTTGAAGTATTTATTGAAAGTTCACTTGTGCTAGGCACTAATGAGGGCACAGAATGATTATGATTTAACCTGCAAGTTGAAAGTTGTTTTATGGTAGTTATTCTATTGTGTCACCAAAGAATGATGAAATGTAGTTTCCTAAAATATCCCATGAAACCACTCTTTCCTTCCCCCTGCCCATCAAATATGAGGCTGCACTGAAATTTCTCCCCATCTCTCTATAGTGTTTCCCTTATCAGGTTATTCTGATTTCTCTCTCTCTCTCTCTCTCTCTCTCTCTCTCTCTCTCTCTCTCTCTCTTTCTCTCTCTCTTCTCTCTCTCTCTCTCTCTCTCTCTCTCTCTCTCTCTCTCTCTCTCTCTCTCTCTCTCTCTCTCTCTCTCTCTTTTTCTCCCTCCTTCCTTCCCTTCCTCCCCTCTCTGATGTGGGTCTAACCCATGACAAGTCTCTGCCTGAGTCCCCAGACTGTTCACAAAATTCTTTGAAATCTCGGTGGACCCTGCAGTGACCCCATAGTTATTGCATTTTTTGTATCTGAAGAAGAAGCACCTATGAATACTGCCAAATATAATGGTTTGTATCTTCTAGAGCAGCAGACTGAGCCATAACCTGGGCCCCCTTGAACCACATCCTAGGCAGCTAAGGAGTTCTAAAATGTAATTCTGGGTCTGAGACAGTGACTCAGATGAGTTCCTGCCTAGCAAACACAAGACTCTGAGTTCAAACCCTGCCAAAAAAAAGTTCCAAAATAGAATTCTGGTAGCAGAGTCCTGAGATAGCACAGGTCAGGGAATGCTGAAGTCCCATAGGCCCTGAAAATCATCTTGCCTTCAACATTCTAGCCTGCCTTAAAGATCTCTGGAATGGTTTCACGATTGTATTAGGGACAGAAGCAATAAGAAAGATAGATAGATAGATAGATAGATAGATAGATAGATAGATAGATAGATAGATAGATAGGCAGGCAGAGAGATGAGAATGGATTTCTTAGGGAAATTACATCACATGATTATGGAGACTAAGAAGTCCGAGAGCCTGCAAGCTGGAGGCCCTGGGATGTCAGCACCCAGACTCAGTCCAAATGCAAAGGATTCAGAATCAGGGCCAGACTTGGTGTTGCTCACCTGTAATCCCAGCCACTGGGGAAGTAGACATCAGGAGAATTGCATTTTTAGGCCAGCCTGGGCAAAAAGTTAGTGAAACCTCAATTCAACAAACAATCTGGATATTAGGCTCACAACCCCAGCATAGGTAGGAAGATCATGGAGTCTGACACAGGCAAAAAGCAGGAAATTCTTTCTGTAAAATAACTGATTCAAAACACAAGTGAGTAAATGTAAAAATGATAAAAGAAAAAATTAAAACTTTAAAAAAAAGAGCTGGGAATGTGGCTCAAATGGTAAAGCATCTACCTAGCAGATGCAAGGCCCTCAGTTCAAACCTCAGTACCACAAAAAAAAAAAAAAATATGAAAACCGGTGAGATAACTCTCTGTCTAGCTGAAGGCCTGAAAACTTAGGGAGTGGGAAGACTGGTATAAATCCTAGAGTCCAAAGATGTGGGAAGCCTGGAATTCCAGTGGTCAAGGGCAGAAGATGAACAGTGTCCTAGCTCTAGGAGAGAAAGAAGAAATCACCTGACCTCTGCCACTTTTTTGTTCTACTCAGGTCTGTATATGAGAGAATGGGATCTACTCACATTGTGTGTGTGTGTGTGTGTGTGTGTGTGTGTGTGTCGTGTGTGTGTGGTGTGTGTGTGTGTGTGTGTCGTGTGTGTGTGTGTGGTGTGTGTGTGTGTGTGTGTGTTTTCCAGTATTTGGTCTCTAGATATTCCTTAATTGTGTCAGATTAGCAGTTACAGTTAACCACCCCAAGTGTCATGCTCCCATTGTCTTGATGAATAGAAGCTCTCTTCCTCCTGTCCATATTAATTTCTTTATCAATAGTTGCTTGGCTACACTGTCAGTAATCTTTTCTGTACCTGCTTTTTTATTCTTTACCCTACCCAGGCTGAGAATTTCACAAATCATTCTTTTCTGATTCCCTTTTAATTATAAGTTCTGCCTTTAAAAATCTTTTTTTTTTTTTTATCTCATTTTACTGTAAGTGGCCAGGGCTTGGGGCAGGTAGGAATTATGTAGCACCTTGAAGCTTTGTTGCTTAGATATTTCTCATACTAGATATGTTAGTCTATTATGCTTAAGTTCTGCCTTCTACAATGTCCTAGGACATGAACACAGTTCCACCAATTTCTTTGCAGCTCCAGTTTCCAATACCCTTTTCCCATTTTTGTATGAGGTTTCATCAGGATGGACTTTACTATTCACATTTCTACCAACATATCTAAGTAGTCCCTAAGAAGCCTTAGGCTCTTCATGAAACTCTTGTCTTCTGAGCACTCACTACAATTATCCTTAATGTTTGCTTATGACAATCCAAGCTTTTTCTAGCATGCTCCTCCAAATTCTTCCAGCCTCTACCCTTTACCCAGTTCCAAAAATGCTTCCACATTTTCAGGAATTTGTCATAACAGCAGCCCCATTTCCCAGTACCAATTTTCTGTCTTAACCCATTTTGTACTGCTATATTAGAATACATGAGACTGGGCAGTTTATAAAAATGACAGAAATTTATTTGACTCACAGTTGTGGAGACTGGAAAGTCCCTGACTGAGGAACTGCATCTGGCAAGGTCTTATTGCTAAGTCATCAATGGTGAGCAGGTGAAAGAACAAAAGGCCATGCATGCCAGAGAAAGGGAAGGAACCCAAACTCATCTTTTTATTAGGTATCCCCTGGGCCATGACTAACACTCCTGTGATAACAGGGTTAACCCATTCATGACAGAGCCCTCAGGACTCTCCTGTTGTTCCCACTTTTCAGCACTGTTACATTGAGGAGTACATTTCTAACACATGGACTTGAAGGACACATTCAAACCATAGCATTTGCCCTGTTTTTTTTTTTTCTTCTTCTTTTTCTTTACCTTACTTTCCTGTTTCTTATATGTCTCATCACCCTTGCATTATAATCATGGATCCTGTTGCTGCTTTCTATTGTGTCACTGAATAATGGAAAAAGAAATTAATTTTGGAACTTTATTAAAACCTAGAGTCAAATTCTGTCATCAATTACTAGCTGTGTAAACTCAAACAAATTCATAAACTCTCTAAGCCTAAACCTTTCTAAAATAGGGATAATTGTTCATAATTTATAAGATTATTGTAATGATTAGAAATTGTCTTTAAAACTACCTAACCTAGTGCTGGCACCATGGTAGGTACTTGACAAAAGCAAATGAATACAAAAAATTTACTTAATCTACCTGTTCATAAAATGTACTTCACAAACATATGTAAAAGATAATTAAAATTCATGATCATAGATGTGACTTATTAATTAGTAAATACTATAAACATTAATCATAAGTGATTAATGAATTCATTACTCAGTAACTAAAATTCATGGTCATAGAAAATTACAGGACCTTCATTTTTCTTTTATAAAATATGTATGTCAAAATTTTTGTTACAAAATTTAAGAAAAAACTTTAAAAACCTGTAATTCCATTCTGCCACTCTAATGCAGGTATAATATTGCATTTGCCTTTATCTCTTTATTTATTTTATGTATTTATTTTCACATTTTTGAGTTAGAATGATTGAGTGGGATAATTTTGAATTTTCCATTTAATATATCACCGTGCTTAATTTTTATGCCACTGTACTACATATCAGTTACTTACTGTAGTTTACTTAATTATTTCCTTATTATTAGATATGTGGCTTACTTCCAAGTGGTAGCTATTATTAAAATCCACATAATAAATAAGTTGGGCATATTTAAGGGATATTTGTGGGGATGGGTGCTTCCCTTCTAGGCTTAATTCACTAAGGGAGATTAATAACATATGTATGCCTTTTAGCTCTTGAAACAATGCTTTCTAAAATGCATACACATCTTTCCAGAAACAAGAAGCTTTCACTGGACGTTATCCAAAGCACTATTCCTTTAGCAATTTAGTAAGATAGAACAGGCAGAAAAGTAAAAGATGGGAGGGGGCAAGTTCAGTGTTGGTTTTGGATGTATTGGGGGAGATATTTATAATTTATGATTTAATTAAAATCCATATCCTATTGGCCCTTGGAGAATTTTATCATGTAATTTTCAACTCAGTCAGATAACCTGTTAGCCTTTCAACAATCCTGTTGTGATAAAAAATGATGAAAACACACAAATTCCACCTTCTATAAGCTTTATTTCAGCAGCAAACATTTTTTAAAAAACCATTTCTAGTATAATTGAGAAGTATTTTATTGCAGGTAAGTATGCTAAAGGAGAGCAGGTAACTTTATCTTGGAGTGCAAGGATTAAGTTGGAGTATGTGCTAACCTCACAAAGGAAGAGGAGTGTTGTTGAATCGCTTCTCCTACTCTCTTCCAGGTCTAGGAAGTAAAGATGACCAACTCTGACAGCAATACTGCACCAAATAAAATATTCCTAAGGGTTTCAAATTAAGTATCATATTATGAGTCTGAAATACATTGGGACCTCCTGCTTAGATTTCTGCTTTTTTTTTATAGCACTTGGCAAATAGATCTCAATCGCTCCTTAAAGATTTATAATCAAACCTAATATTGACCACCTAATACATAATAGCACTCATGATTCAGTTTAAGCTATTCCATCCATGCTGAGGAAATTAAGACATAGCTAGAATATAATTTGGTTTATTGAAAAATATACAAAAGCAATTAGTATTTAATTTTGAACTGTTCCTTATTTTATTTCATTACCTTTTTGCTTATGCCTATAATTTGATTTTTTTTCTTATTATATGAGAATTTCTTATTGTATGAGCTCCCACAGTGAGCTCATGTTGTTATCAGACTTAACCTGGTTGGACTTGGGGATTAGATGAAACTCTGAAGAAGTTAAAAAAGAACCTTAATGAGTAAAGCCAATTTTATCCAGAATCATTCAAGTTCACAGATTTTAATCAACAGTTTGAAATTCTTAATATTACTTGAATTCCAGATAGGTGAGAACTTAACACTATATTAAAGGATTCCAGGCAAAAGGACACAAGTTGCATCACAGGGACTTATTAAATGTGATGAAAATTCAACAGACGCATGCCAGCAAACAGGTGCAAGAACTGAATTAATTTTTAAACTCTAAAACTCGGGGGGAATTGCAATGCATCACGTTGACAGCCACAGCACGTTGCTAATTTCATTCACAAGCTTAAAACTCTCAATACATTTGAACATGTGAATGTATGAAATTTTTAAAAGTGTAAGTAGCAAAAATGATAATTTCTCTCTGGGACTTGAAGTCATTTATCTAGTGAGAAGCATGGTGTTTTTTATGAATGAAATCTATCTTACTGATTTCCCATACAAATTGTGTTCTGCTGTTATGTGTAGTGTAGACTGATACTAAGCAAGATTTTCTCTTCCTTTTAATAAGAAATCCTTTGTGAGTCAGGAGAAAACTTGAGTATTCATTGATATAGTTTCCAGCTTCTTTGATCATACATGAGAAAAGTCCTCAATCAGTGCTGTGGTGATATTAAGTGGTATAGTATTCCTGGAGCTAAAGACAAACAACAAAAACAAAACAAATGGAATGCAGAGCTTTTTGGGTGGCATGATTACAAGTGGTAAATTGCAAGCCAAAAATCCAGCTAACTTCCAGTTTATTCTCACCAGGAATTCACCTACTTTGAGGTTCCTCATCCATTTAAGAATTTGATAGAAGCAGTAAAGCATCTCCATGTAAAGTTGAACATATATACAAAATCTTATAAAGACTTGCAGGAATTCATGAATTTTTATATTTATAGTACATCTTGATCTTTGGGATTGGAACAGTATCTTTTATTCACTGGATTTTCCCCATTGCCACCTAGTGTACACAAATCTCTATACCTGGGATTGGGGAAATAAAAATAAGAAAAGGTCAGTTGGCTTTTTACAACACAGTTCAAGTTGATAGGCAAGTAGTTCAAAGTGGTAAGTAGTTTGTTGAAATATGTATTAAAAGGACATTACACACAGGAATAAATGTAAAAACAATAAAACAATTTTAAGAGGACATTACAAAAGCTTGCTATAGAAAATGATACCTTAGTGAGTATTAAGGCTATGTAGGTAGATGTTAACCACATGTAGAGAAAAGGCATTCTAGGCTGCAGGAGCAGTATATATGAAGGCACAGAGATGAGAGCCAGGAGCACTGCCTTTCCATTGCTAAAATTGTATATTTACAAGAAATGTGTAACAACCATGTATGGACAGATATTTCAGTCTCTATCAACATTTCTCAAGAAGCTTTAAAGAAAATAAAAGGAACTGGGCTTACTTTCCCAAGATTCTGGCCATTTCAACCCTTTATTCCACTTTGTATATAAGCTTGTCCCCCTCATTTTACTTAGCAGGGAAACAATAAGCACACATTTTTAGAATGTAAAACTGTAAAGAGCTCCGTTCTTAACAAGTGAGTCATGAAAAGCCCATATGTACTACATTGGATGGATCTAGATTCTTAATCCAGTACATGTAATCTGTACCTGATCAAAAGTCTTCTGATAATGGCACCTGTCACAACTGTTTCTTTTTTAAGCACCCATCAAGACAGAGGATGAAAAAAGAGAGACAAATGCATAGTCTAATAACTTGAGCTAACAGTAGGTTATTTTCAATAGAACAAAAAGGACAAAAGCCAAAGGTATTCATTACTGTTCCCAGGGTAAGAGACCAGGGCAGTTGCCGCCTTCACCAGATGTGCAGTTTTAGGCCTGACAATACACATCTCCCCAAGGGAAATGTAGTGAGAAAGCTAAACTCTTACAACTTGATGCAAAGTGATTTGGCTTCCATTAAAACATCTCTCAGTAAAAGGCTATGCAGTCTTAGCGTAAAGATTCCATACATTTTTTTCTCACAGAAAGTGAGATTGTTATATAAAACACCAGACATGGAATCAGAGCTTCTGGAGATCACTCTAAACCATGTGCTATCATCTTAACCTCCTTTACTTCTACTCAAGATGATGAATACACCATCTTAAGATTATTGCCTTATTTTTACCACATTTAAAAATATGGAAACTCAAAAACACTGAATTGTATGAAAACTCATATGATAAGTTAGAAAATAAATAAAACTAATATTGATCTTGGCTTCTCAGAGTATAACTCAGATAAACTAGCTGAAAAGGTTATGCTTTTTTTCTGCAATGTTTAGGTCCACTACATATTACCCAAAAACAGATTAATTTGGGAGCAGAATTCATGGTTCCAACTATTTACAGTCCCTGTGAATTTAGGTAGAGACATTTAACCCCTCAGTTTTTCAGCTTCAATTGAAAATAAGAATGTCTACTTTTTTTCTCTTAGAAATTTTGTAAGGACAAAGTTTGTAGAACATGTTTAATACAAAATGTACTTTCAATATTTTCCCAAGAATATTACCCATAAAACAAATTCTGTGATATTGTTTAATTTTTGTTCAAAGTAAAAACAGTTTCTATTATCAAAAAGTTGAGAGAACAATAAAGTTGAGTAAACAAATAGCTTCAGAGCTTTTCTGTGAGTATTGTGACTCTCCAAAAGAGGAGTGTAGCATGCTACATTTCCAATACATACTTGACAAAGACGCATTAGCATTTGCTTGGGGTGTTATAGTTCTCAAGGTTACTTCCCTGGGAACAGAAGTTTGGAAAATGCTGTGCTATGGGGGATCACAGTTCTTTTTTTTAATTATTATTTTTGTTCCCATGATAGTGTGTGCAATCATGTTTTATAGCACTTATCATCATAATATTTATATGTTACTCTCTTCATTCAATTTGAATTTTTGAGGGCAAGGACTAAATATTTTAATTGTAAATGTTTTAATCCTCAATGTTTAGTTCATTCTTGGTAATAAATTTTGGTAAGTGAACAATGTATCGTTAAGGGTATATGTGCACTGAAATTTTGCCAAATTTTCCTGATATCACTTTAAACTATAATTGTTTCAGTCTAGACCACTTGTGCCAATAGTAACCTCAGATTCAATTTAGGTAATAGGCAGACTAAATAAATGGATCAGTGAGGGGACTGTGAAAACAAAGGGAATGGGTTCAAATGACCTACAAATATATATAATTTTTATTGTACAACTATGCTTGAGAAAGAGATACCTGTGCAGAAAGATATACCATGAAAGCTAAAGGAATAGGAAAAAATGGAGAAAAAGTTTATGTTCTGGAAAGGCCAGAATACAAGTTGTATACATTAGATGGCAAGAGAAATCTAGAAGTTTAATTTTGGCAAATAATCTCTTGGTCAGGTGGTTGAAACATAATGTAGATGGTCTGAGATAATGACGTTAGGATTCTTAAAATTTTTGACATTGGTTTTTATATAGGATCAAACTAAAAATTAAAAATAATAGTTTAACTGTCCTTACACTATTATAAGTCTTCATATTTCTAAGACTTAAGCACTTCTTTGTAAACTTGGGAATGCACCACTAATTTGCACATTATGAAGTTTCTATCCTTATTCTGGATGCTGAGATCTTCTAGTCTCATGCCTAACTCTAATAAGCATTACTCACATAATTCAGGGGCTTTCAATAGCCTTCTATGTGATTCACTCCTCTGTTAGTCTAGGATGAAAGAATTTGTTTGGAAGAGTGTTCAGATTTAACATGTTAAATCTTTTCCCTACCTACTCCATTTTGTAACTGAGAATGGTAAATAAATGCATGAGTGGCATTCATAAAGTGACTATTTTATACTAAGTATGCACTAGATACTCCTAAACATGTTTTAAAACTTGGTCTTCACAATTATCCTGTGAGAAGAGTTAGAGTTATAAGTGTTACATCTTGTAATAGGGAAACAAATTCAGATGTTGCCTCACATCGAATACCTACAGAGAAAAGCATAGTAATTGAATTTAGTCCTCTTTCTTACATTCAGCATCATTTTTATTACCCAATGTTCTCTTAATATAAATACTGTCATTTCTTATGTTTTTCCAGAGGTGAATAAAATGTATATGTATAAACATAGTACTTACAAGCAACTTGACCATGACCTAGATGAAGATAACTACTAAACTGTTGTGACAGATATGTAGAATATTAATAGAAATACTATATTCACTGGATGGATGGCTTCAATAGTGTGGTAATGTTTTGTTTAAATTAGTTCAGGCATTTACTGAAATTCCAATCAGAATATTTATTTTATATACTTTGATTAATTATTCCTAAATTTAATTTGGAGCAGCAACATAGAATATCTAAGAAAATTTTGAAAAGAAAGTTAATGGTAGACTGAGGTGGGAGGCAGTGTTGGGGAACAGGTGTTGTTGCAGGTAGGGGATTATTCCACCTGATAGCAAAACTTCCTAGGAAAAATTGCAATGAACAGTAATTAAAATAACCTGGAATTGGCAGAAAAATAAATGAATGGTATGCAATTGGAAAACCTAGGAGCATTTTCATTTGTGTATTGAGATGAAATATATATCAAAGTGGTACTTTAAGCAGTAGAAAAAAAATGTACTACTGTATAAGGGGCTGGCAGAGTGGCTTAAGTGGTAGTGTGCCTGCCTAGAAAGCATGAAGCCCAGAGTTAAATTTCCAGTACTTCCCCCACACCAAAATAAAAAAATAGACTTTGGGCTAGAGTTGTGGCTCAAATGGTAGAACACCTGCCTGCAAGCATAAGGCCCTGTCTGAGTTCAAACCCAAGTACCACCAAAAATACACTGTTTAAGAAATAGAATATTTGGCTACATGGTTTTAAAAAATAAAACTAGATTTTAACCTCATACTATTACTAAAATTGTTTTTAATATGTATTAAAGAAATGAGACCAGGAAGTACACTAAAAACTTGGGGTGATTATATCAATAATCTTACAATAGAAAAAGCTTTCCTAAATTTGATTTGAATTTTATGAATTCTCTTCATAAAATTTTTAGTGCTGAGGTTCAAGCCCCAGCACCACAACAAAATTAAGCCTTTTGTATTTCAGAAAATCTACAAAACTGAAAGTGTCATAATCTAAGAAAAATACTTTATATATGAGAGAAACGTTTACTATTCTTATTTTATAAATAACTTACAAATCAATAAAGAGAAAAGCAATATCATATCAAGAATATGGACAAAGGACTTGTTCAAGAAATTTATAGCTAAAACCAAATGGCTATTAGATTTGAAAGATGACCAAACCTATTAATTGCCAAATAAATGCAAATTAAAACAACAGTAAATTATTATTTGCCTACTATTAGACTGGTCAGGGTTAAAGAGTGATAGTTCCTAATACTGGCAAGGATGTGGTATGATGGACTTTCTCATGTACTATTGATGGAAGTAAATTGATTTCAATCATTTAGAAGCTAAATTTAGAATTATTGATCCAAATTTAAATGGGTATAAATACCCTCTAGCCTAAACAATTCCAGTTCTACATAAAGTACCAAATTTGTTTTTCAGATTGTGAATGCCATTTTACTTTGTAGAGCTTTCCTGCTGTGTAGAAATTTAAAATGTGTAATTTGCATGTTGATGATAACCTTTTTCATCTGAAAAATAAAAAATATTCTAAATGTTCCTGCTATGGTGACAATGTAAACTTCATCAGATCTTCTATCTTACTTCCCATTATATTCTCAGTTAACCGGTACTGTGCTTGACACTAAATATTTGTTAAATAAACAAAATTAATCATAATGCATCTATACAACTGAAATTATTTTTAAAGGTAAGTAACCAAAGCAAGTGGCAGATCATTCTCTCTTATAAGCCTATATGTACACATAAATTTCATATGCATTTTCTGTTAAGAAAAAGGAAAAGTAGTAATATTTACAATTTACTTCATATATAGTTAGTATTTCTTTTCCCTTTTGTTTTCTTGATAATGACATGTTTGTATGATTAAAGCAAAGTTGCACAACTGGTTTCTGCAGACACAGAATTTTAAAGCATATATTTGTACCTTTTAAAATTTATTTGTTATTTTTATTTATTTTTTTAGTGCTGGCTATCAAACTCAGGGAATTCACAAATGCTAGGCAAGTGCTCAGTCATTGGATCTCATCCACCAGTCCCACTGTTTTTACTTTTAAAGTACAAATGTCGTCATTCTTCCAACCCTCTAGCTCTTTTTGGTGTAAAGGATTTATAGCAATGAACAAAGTCTCTGTTTTTACTGAGTATTCTAGTGTAGGAAGACAGATGGTAAAGAAAGAAATATTTGTCCCTGATAAAGTGTTACGAAGAAAAATAAAACATTGTAAGGGAGCTAATGTCATGATGCTTTTTTTCATGAGTATATTCAAAGACTAACTTCTTATTTCTGTGATGTTTGGGAAGAAACCTAAATAAAATAGAGAGTAACCATCCTGGTTTGTGAATGCAGCCTTCTAAGTACAGATTGAAGGACCTGTGCAGGACTATGCCATGGTTTCTTGAGAACAGAAAGCAGGGTTGGGAGATGAAGTTGGATTATCGGGTCCACTAGGAGTAGGAGGGATTACATATCGTATATGGATGTTGGGCCAAGGTATGAACTTCAGTTTCTCTTTTATGTAATAGAAAGAGGTAGAGTCATTTTTTTTCTTTATTCATTTATTCATATGTGCATACATTGTTTGGGCCATTTCTCTCCCCTGCCCCCTTCCTCTCTCCCCTACCCCCCTCGCTTCCAGGCAGAACCTGTTCTACCCTTTTCTCCAATTTTATTGAAGAGTAGACATAAGCCATAACAAGAAAGACAAAGCGTTTTTGCTAGTTGAGATAATCTCTCAGCTATACAGAGAGATTCCTAGCATCACTTCCATTCACATCTGTATTACAACCCGAATTGATTCATCTCTACCTGACCTCTTCACTACTTCCTGGTCACCTTCCCATATTGACCTCTGTTGTTTTAAGGTTACTGTATTAGCTCCTCTGCCGTGGGGACATCAAACACTTTCAAGTTTTGGGTTTCCTACCTATCCCTATTCCTCCCTTATGTATTCTCCCCTTAGCATGTGACCCAAGTCTAATAATATTACTGCATTTGTTTTAGATCTAAAGTCCTCTTATAAGGGAGAATATATGATTTTTCGCCTTCTGAGCTTGACTGACCTCGCTCAGAATGATGTTCTCCAGTTCCATTCATTTCCTTGAGAATGATAAGATTTCATTCTTCTTCATGGCTGAGTAAAATTCCATTGTATATAAATACCACATTTTCTTAATCTAGTTGAAAGAGGTAGAGACATTGAATAGTGAAGTGATATGATCTAATTTTTAAATTAAAAGTTTTAGTCTGATTGCTATGTGGAAAAGATGATGATGGCCTTGGTGATAGTGGTAGAATTGGCAGAGATGTTGGAGTTCTAGATACATCCAGATATAGATCTTCCAGAACTTGCTGATTTGAGACAAAAAAGAAAGAAAAATGATGTGGAACTATCAGAAAATATATTAAATCAAAAAAACACCACCAACAACAAATCAGATCTGGAATATGAGAGTGGTATGCCTCTAATGAGACCAAACTCTTTTAACAATTTTCTTGCATGTCTAGGGTCAATCTTCTTATGTCATAAATTTTCCAACATTACTGTGAGAGAGATAAATGCCAAATAATATCTCAAGTCATATTGAAATTAGACTTTGTTATCTCATACTGAGTTCAATGAGTATTTGCCTTTAAATGTGTATGTTTAAAGTATAACTTAAAAGCATATTGCTATTAAATGTATATTAGCCTTTAATTTTCTATTTTGTAGTTAGTTTTACTGACATAATTTTAATCTTTTGAAGTATAAGGAATAAAATAGTTCTGCAATTTTGAAGTCTTGAGAAAATCTGTGGTTTAAGATTTTACAGGTCTTAAAGTGAGATAAAGCTCACATAAAATCTTAGTAATATTGTGCATTAACTGAAAGAAACTTGAACTTAAACTCCTGAACAGCTTAGTGAGTTTTTAAATATCAATTTATAATTTCACTATTAAATTCTGCAAAGGAAATATGTAGAAAAACAAAGCTCAACTTGCTCATTTTTTCTGTATCATATAATAAGAACTTTCAGGCTTACATTTCCTGAAGTTAAAATTATTCGCAGGTGCTCAATTGCATGTGCAAACAGATTAATTAAGGACATGTACCCTATAATTATCAGATATAATGAAATACCTGCAGTCAGTTGCATTAAGACATTGTAATTACTAGCAAATTTGAGAGTTCAGTTGCGCTATTAGCATTATAATTTGATATAGAATACTGGGCCTATGTCATGATTTTTAAAATAATTCTATTCATTATGTTTTCAGTGACTAAAAATATGCTCTTCATTTCATCACTCGTTGATGGCATTATGTTTTTTATTTGCCCACCCATTTGTGTAAAGGAAACTCTTTGTACTTATCGTCTTCTACTCATCTTTTCAACAAACATTTTTTTTGAGTGTTTACTATAGTAGCTTTTAATCTTGGCTGCATGTCAAATCTTCTGTGAGGCTTTTATAAAGTAGTTGATACCTGAGTGAATCCCTGAAACACTGTCTCAGTAGGTCTGGAGTGAAAACAGGAATCTTTATTTTCATCCAAAATGCTGCACATAACTGTGATGTGCACTCAGAGTTAAGAATTACAGGCTTTTCAGTCAAGTGCTAGGATTATAAGAGCGAACAGGAAATAGTTGCTGTTTGCAAGAAAATCAGAGTCAAATGAATGAGACAAGTAATATAAACGGGTAATTATAGTACAGTAATTATGGTTGGGGTAAGCATACCTCTTCCCACTTAGAACTAATACACATTGGTCCTGTGTTAACTAAGTCTATGAGTGGACTATAAAACACAAAAAGAGATTTTTCTCTCTTCACCAAACCAAATGATCCAAATTGCAATTGAGACCATGTTTTCTGCCTTACCTACTCTATTCCTTAATCAAGTGAATTAGCTATAGTAGATTCTGTGATTAAACTCAGGAAATGGAAAGGCAGAAAAACCAGTTTCTATTTCTGATTTAAGAAGATAAAAAAAAAAGGCTATGGGAAATTAGAAAGTGGTAACAGAATTGTGAAACAGTGAGCTCTTCAAAGGCAGGGCCCATAGCTCAGTGTCATTAATATTCCCCTCCTTATGGCCTCGTTGAGAATCCAGCATATGGATAAGGCATTAAATCTGATGTGGGTTTTGAGTCTTTTTTTTTTTACTGATGACTTGTTCCTATGTGGTCTGTATATACCTAAGAGAATTCTATCCCTGGCTCTCTGACCAGTGACTCTAATAAGGAAACTCATTTCTACTTTTTCAGAGGCAGAGGACATTTCAGCTTAAGAATTCAAAGAACCTTGCTTAATCTTTCATATTTGGATTGGTTTTTTTTTCTTCTTGTTTGCTTATACCATTGCCAGTTGATGTTTTGTTCTTTAATGTCTATTGTGCTTATTTTACATTTTTTTTAAAATTTCATTTACATGCTTTGCATTGTCAGCCTTTCTTCCTACAAGTTACAAACACAAATTACTACTACAGAGAGATAACCATGGAAATTTAGCCTGTCCAAAATAAAGGAGCTTATTTACCAGATTCCTCAAGCAACACCAAAATGCTCCACAGAACAGTTCATAGTAACTTAAAGTCCCTAAAAATAGGATTTGAGAAAGTTAACAAGACCACATCTAGAAATACTATCCAGGAAATCCACTGGACATAATCCAGGTTGGAATTCTATAAATAATACTAAGAAAGCCCCAGAAGGAAAGCTTCATAGATTAAAGTTCTGTTATCTTTAAGACCTAACTATAGTTGGAAACTTTTATTTTCATTCTCTGTGATTTCATAACATTAAAAAGTCCTAAATAAACCATATAAATAAAAGCTTGTCTGATTGTAGTGATGTTAATTTGTCAGCTGCAGGTTCATATGTACTGTGGATCTATCTAATGTGAGTATGAATTATATAAACTAGAAACTGTATGAAAATATCCTGCAGTACTTGTTGATCCATGTGCTACATGAATGTTTGCTTCCTATTTCACATGAAAATACATGTGTGTTAAAATGTATTTTATGTATGTTTCTCCTTTGAGAAAATTAGTTTTGAATTGTACAGGATTTTAAACGTGCAAGGACTTCAGGAATTCAACCTTCCTGGAGCTTCCTCCAAATCCAAGCCTCAAAATATGAGTAGTTGCATATTTGGTTAGATCTTTAGAATACTCTGAAACACCATTCTCCATATCCCAAACCATTGCTCTGGAAAACAGGAATTAGATGACAAAGGAAAATAAGTTGGTCTACTTCTTCCGCTTTGACATAAACATCTTGTTTCTGAGAGACATGGTTGTTGGAAAATAAACTCCCACTATCAACATTTTTAGCCTTTTGGAAAAGTAATTTTTGTAGACAAATGTGTAAGCCCATCATAGTGATTGTTTATTTAGACAACCACATTTTCAGTGCTTGTGCACATGATACGCATTTCTCTCGTTCTATGACCCAGTTCCCAGAAAAAGTTAATAAGGTATTGTCTATATTTTACTACTACTGGGTGTACAGATTACTGAAATGTAAACTAAAGCATCAGCCTTGTAAGATTTACTCTTTTGTACAAAGCATATTGAAGATACTCAAATGCCAGGATTGCAGTCATCTTCTTATACCTTCATTCACAGGAGATCTACAATGAAAACATTATTTCTCTACAGAATATTCTCCAGAACCTCCTGTTCTTTTGTTAACTTATTTTTAACTATTTCATTCCTTTTGATGCTATTTTGAATGGAATTATTTTAATTTCATGATTATTTATTGCTGGTGTATAGAAATACAAATGATTTTTGTGTGTTAATTTGTTTGCTACTATTTTACTTCATTTATAAATTATGATAGTTTATGCATATGGATTTAGGATTTTCTATTTATAATAACATGCCATCTTTTTTCCCTTCCAATCTGAATGCAGTTTTTGTTGTTTAGTTTGGTTTGTATAGTACATATCTATATCTCTGTTATAAACCTTAGAGTTTAGTGTTTTAATTTATCTTAAAGACCCCTACATTAAGATACGAATATTCATTTATCTATACTACATATCTTTTTATTCTTTTGAAGCTATCAGTTGATGTCTTTTATTTCAACCTGAAGTATTTTCTTTATGGTTTTTTTTGGGGGGAGGGCTGTACTGGGGTTTGAACTCAGGATCCTACTTACCACATGAACCATATTCCCAGCCCCCTTTATCATTTTTTGAATGCAGACCTATTGGCAGTGAATTCTCTTGCTTTTTGTTTATTTAAAAATATCCTTTTGGCCTTTATTTTTGAAGAATAATTTTAGTGACACAGCCTTCTCAAAAAACATCTTAACACTTTGAATGTTATCCCAGTGTTGTAAGCTTCCACTGTGCTAACAAGAAATTAGCTGTTATTCATGATTTTGTTCTTTATGGAATGTGTTTTTATTTTGCTGTTCTCATTATTTTTCTTTTCATCTTTGGCTTATATTAGTTTGATTATCATGTACTTAGGTGCAGCTCTGTTTATTTGTGGTTCCTTGAGTTTCATGTAGCCAAAGTTTTGAAGTTATGCATTGTGTTTCTTCAAATACTTATCCACCTCTTCTATTTCTCCGTCTTTGGTTAGCTCCAGTTATCCTTACGAGAGATAAAAGATATTTATGACACATTTTTAAAACTTGGAAGAATGTTTGAAAATAAGAGAACAAAAGATGAATGGAATGTCACAATTTCTTAGAAAATTTAGAGCATTAAGTACTGTATACATGCTACATAACCCAGTATATTTACAGTGAAAGATATTAGTGTTACATGTTCTCTTTTCCTGTTTTTGCAAAATCTGTTCCTAGGTGCATTTTCTCCTTCTGCTATTTATGCACGAAAAGACTTGCTACAACGACCTACCCACATTGCTACCAAGACTTTCCAAGCTCTTCGCATATTTGTGAACAATGAGCTCAATGAACTCTACACAGGACTGAAAACAGCTCAGAAGTTCCTGAGACCTGGTGGTCGCCTTGTGACCCTTTCCTTCCATTCATTAGAGGATCGCATTGTCAAACGATTTTTGCTTGGGATAAGCATTGCTGAAAGATTTAACCTAAATGTTAGACAGAAGGTGATACAAAAATTGCAGTTGGGTTCAGATCATGAAAACAATGAAAGAATCTCTGCAAGAGATCCTTTAATGTGGGAATTAATACACAAGAAAGTGCTTACTCCAAAAGACCAAGAATTACAAGATAACCCTAGAGGGCGCTCAGCCAAGCTTAGAGCAGCTAAAAAATTATGAGATTTATCACCATCTGATCTTCAAATATTCCCACAGTTTCTCTTAATTTTTTAATGTGATGTTCCTAAATAGCTTAATATAGCTTATAAAATGGAGAAGTCTGGACATTAATAGTACTTAGCATTTTTTTCTCAAAATGTAGGAAATTTAACATGATATAGAAAGTTCAACTCGGAGGAATGGCATCTCAAAACTGGAAAACTATGTTTATCTTTGCATTATATTTGCACAATCCTTCCTATGATGAGTAAATTTTTAGAAAAGAATTCTATGTTGTGTTTATCTAAATACATAAACTGTCAAAGAGAAAGATATTATAATCATATCTACATGCCCTCAATTCCAAATTAAGTATTTCAATTTGCAACATACTTTCTATGCCTCAAATAATTAATGATCATGGAATGAATTTTAATTTCCCTAGTTGTGAATAACTAATTACTATACCTTTCTTGAGTATAGCTTTTTACAAATTTTAATTCTCAATATTATTTTTAAAATGTATTATATTGATGAATTTTACTTCTGGAATTATAGTTCATCATTTTAAAAGGATTTTTCAGTACGATATGGGCTATGCTTCATGTATTGCAAAGTGCAAATCTAGACTTGCCCTAACAGCCCTCACAGAGACTTATTGCACAGAACTTACATTTACCCTTTAACATTTATGTTCCTTGCCTTTAGTAAATAATATAATCTCTTGTCTGAATCCTGTATTTTATTTATTTTTTTATTGTTGTGCTGTGTAGGGGTACATTGTGGCATCTACAAAAGTTCTTATAATATATCACATATATCATATTTGGATTCACCCCCTCCAACATTCTCTTTTATCTCCCCCTCGCCCCATTCCTGGAATAGTTTCAACAGTTATAATTTTTCCATTTACATACATGTGTACACAGTATTTGCCCTATATTCACCCTCCCACAACCTTTCCCCACCTCCTCCCCGCTCCCTCTGATACCAACCCCCTTAGGCAGGACCTGTTCTGCCCTTCTGTTCTTCAATTTTGAAAAAGAAAAAAATGACATTTTTGCTTGTTTAAGATAGCTACACAGGGAGTTTCCTTGTGGCACTTCCATGTATATATGTATTATAGCCCAAATTGGTTCATCTCTGTTTTTCTTTTTTCCACATTAGTCCCTGTCTTATGGTTGTTTCAACAGCTTTAAAATTTCTCTTGGGTCCTGTATTTTATTAGTGAATATTAATTGTACAAGGGGGCTATATTCTGATATTTCCATAATTCATATAATGTACTTTGATCAAATTCACTCCCTATTACTCTCTGAATCCTGCATTTTTAATTGACCTAGTCAAAGGAATCCAGCAGTCTATTTGAAATAAGAAAACTATGTTTTATTCAATATGTTAAAATGAATTCGCCTTTAATATTTTTAGTATAGTAACTATAGATAATAACTATGATACAGATAAATATTTATCTGTGCAATTGATTCATAATTCTCATGTAAACAATATGTAAATATACACTTCTCATTTACTCAGTTATTCAACAAGTACTGAACTTGGCATTAGAAAAACAAAAGTAAGTATAGTACACAAAGGCCACAGTGCCTTTGGAGCTAGTAGTTTAGTGGAGGAGAATGATATTAGTTAAACAATCACAAAAATTGACATAATGTGTATATAATGTGTTATGTGCACTTTGGTAAATGCAACCAGAAGTAGTACATGGTACTTTCAGAGCATCTAATAGGGCTTTGATCTGTTGGAGGAAACCAGGTCCCAGAACATGAATTTCAACCAGAAGGATGAGCAGGAAATAATTAATTAAAGGGTACATGGAGTAGAGAGAGGATATGATGATTAAAGATTCATTTACATAAAGATGTAAATGAATATTCTGTTTAGTAGTTATTCTTGAAATCATATACTAATTTGCACAGTGAACTATGTCTTCAAATACAGGAAAAATTCATAACAGAGACATTATGGTTAAAAATTCTAAATGAATTCAAATAATGAAATACTATTATAACTATATGGGTAAAATAGATAGGAATTAAATACAATACATGCCATTACCTCAGGCTTACTTTCTCTGTGTAATATTTAACTTTAGTTCCCAAACTTGTTTGTTCCTTTTACTTTACAGGCTTTATTTAAATCTGAACACCCCCTACAAGGAAATCAGAATTTAAAAAAGTTCAAAGGAACAGTGTGCTCAAAATAAAAACAGGAAAATGCACTGAGGACGCTGATCACCTAAATATTACCTGAAGAATTTTGTAAGCTTCTCTTTGTATCTAAAACATATTTGTGTATAAGAAAGATTCCCAAGAGTAAGTACCCATCTGAATATCTGATTAGAAAATAAAAGACCTGCCAGGGGTGGTATCACATGCCCACAATCCAAGCTACTCAGGAGATGAGATTGGGAGGATTCAGTTTGAGGCCAGCATGGGTAAAAAGTTAGGGAGAACCCCATCTGAACCAAGAAGCCAGACCTATAATCTCAGCTACTCAGTAGACATAAATTGGAGGTTTGACTGGCTTGGGCAAAAACAAGAAACCCTATCTGAGAAGTAAAAGCAAAAAAGCTGAGGGCATGGCTCAATTGGTAGAGTACCTACCCTAGCAAGTATGAGTCTTTTGAGTTCAAATCCCAGCACTGCAAAAAAAAAATTAAGAATAAAAATTAAAAGCCCAAACTCAAATTCAACAATAATTCACTTATTTCATCATTTTTGTATCTTGTATAGGATGTAAAATCAGGTAGAATTTTTTTTTTCTTTAGTGTTAATGGAAATTGCAATAGATTGTTATTTTCCCTGCCAAAATTCATGTATTTCCCAGGACTTCAGAATGCAACCTTATTTGGAAATTCTGTGATTTGAAAGGGAAGTGGTTAAGATGAAGTTATTCTGAAGCAGGACAGGCCTTTAATCCAATATGACCGGTGACCTTATATAAAGAGAAAAAAGACAGAGACACAGGAGAAATGTGGAGGCAGAAATGGGAGTGATAAGTCTCCAAGCTAAGGGACACCAACAAGTATGCTATGAGAAAGGCATGGAGCAGAGTGTCCCTCACAGTCTTTAGTAGTAACCTACCCTGACACCTTGGTTTGGGGCTTATATCTTCTAGAACAGTAAAATATATTTCTACCATGTTAAGCCACTCAATTTCTGTTAATATGTAACAGCAATCCTAGGAAACTAACACTCACATTTTTTAAAAATTTTTTTAAATCATTCTTCAACGCATACAAAATTACTTTCAAAATGTTCTATCGCAAAAATATGTACCACTTCTGTTACTAGACTTTGCTTATGATGCAATAAAATGCACAAATGAGTTTTAAATGGTTTTTAAAGGGTTAACTCTGGAAAATGGATTTGGGAAATTCAATCAAAAACACATAGAAAATAAAAAACTGTTACAATGAACATGCAGTGCTTTTTTTAATAAAATATTTTGGAATCTCTGTATTGACTACCTCCTACTAATCATCAGTATCATGTAGAATACCAGTTGATAGGCTTTTGGTTTGTCACTCAAACCAAAATAAAATGAAAATAATTGCTACTCAATTTTTAGTTGACATCTCTATTTTGTTTTATTTTTAAATGAATTCATTTTTTTCTTTGTCATCTTTGAAGATGTTTGTTTGTTTGTTTTCAGAACCATTCATTTAAATGTATATACCTTTGCTATTTCATGTAACATTTGTGTATAATTTGGGCTTTAAATTGTGATATTGAAACATTCATTATGCTAAAACAATAGCTTATAAGATTATACAGTGCAGCAACTGGGTTTTTGAAATTAGCTAACATGTCTTAAAGTTTACTTACAAATATTTGAAAAACATGTTTTCTTTAGTCTTTGCAGAGTATTAAATATATCAGAGGTTTCTTAAAAAGATCCTATGCCTAATTTTTTGCATAAGAAACATAATTATGATCCTGTATTGCAGGCTTTCAAAATAATTTTTATTTAAAATCTTTCATTCAAAAAGTATGAGACGAGACAGTTCTTAATGAGACTTAATGTTTACACACACAATGTTTATATTTATACAATAATCATATTTTAAAGAAAGAAATCAAAATAAATACCATTCTTGCTTTTTATACTACTCCTTCCCTTTCTCTATTCACATTGATATGTGAAATTCTTATACCAACACAAGTGATATTAATTTATGATCATAACTCTGGACAAAGAAATATTTACTCTGGCAAACAGAGCCCTATATTTTAGAATCATTGTAATCATAAAAATTCACTAAGAATTGTTTCTGCTTAAAATTCTGTATTTTAGTGTAGCTGTTTTCCCATTCATTTTTGTAATTGCTGAGGTATTCTAATAGATATTTTCACATAAGCAGCATTAATAGAAAAACATAAGCATTGAGATATGAAGGGAATTTTGTGAAGTGCTTGATGACAGAAATCTTGATCAGAAACGTATTTTTCTCAGAATCAAAATGCCATATGTTTCATGTCGAGTGGAGCATAGTTTGTAAAAAGCATCACATATTCTAAAGAGGCTGGGTTGTTGTAAAACAAGCTTAACTATTTTTATATTTTCTCAAATTTCATCTGTTTGTACCTACTATCTCCAACTAATGTTTGGTAACATACTGGGTAATCTGCAAGAATACTAAGAACATTGATTTTTTTTATCTAATTGCAGCATAAACTCAAAAACATTAGAAATTCTATAGAATTAATTATTTATGATAACAAGGGTCATAGTTTATAATGCCTATCACAACATTCTTCACAGACTTTTTAGCCACCTCACTTTTGTCTGTCATACTCTACCTGAATTATAAGACAGAAAGGTAAATAAAATTTAATGCTCTAATATGCAAAGTAGGAGATTGCCTCTTCAATAACATGACATCTCCTTAACAACATTTTACCTTAAATACTGAACACGTTGTCTACCATTACCTATCATTACTAAGATGGTAGCATATTGCAGCTGAAATCAAACAAAAAGACATGAGCGATTTCTGATTCTTGAGTAATTGTTTGTATCCCTTAGATTCCATCTTATACTTTCCCAGTAATACTTGTCTACCTTTCACATGTGAAAATTGTATTGCTAAATAATCAAATAATATGAGTCTTAATTCTTGCACAAGGAAAAATGTTATCCAACTTTTACTGGTGCTAAGTTAAGAAATAGTGTAAATAACACTTGGCTGTTGAGTCAGAAAACCATGGGTGTTAATTCCAGGTCTGCATATATTAACTGAATGTATGAACCTTGGGTATGCTATTTAGTCTCTCAAATTCTCATTTATTTTACTTTAAAATGAGGATAGTATTCATCCTCTCTAATGAGTTTACTGTGAATCAAATAGAAGATAATAAATATGCATGAAGTGAAAGTTATAAGAACGAAATTAGATAATGCATGTAAAACATTTAACACTATTCTGGACATATAGTAAACACTCAGTTGTGCTATTATTTTGCTAGAAAAGATTTAATAAAATGTAACTTACATTTCTGGACACTGATTATGGATATTTATACTTTATTCTGGTAGTTTTAAGTATAAATTCTACATCACCAGAAGCAACTGATTGAGTTATAGTAAAATTTATTTTGGGAATTTTATTCCTACTTATTTATTTAAAACCCTCAGTGTTTGCTGTACCTTGGCAGGGTATATAAAACACACAGTCATTGCTCTTGTGGCAGTTCCATTTATAAGAAGACAACATAGGATAACAAGAACCAGTTGCTGTGGATATTTGACATTCATTTAGATTGAAGAAACTTTTTATCCTCCCATACCTCTCCATGCCATTAATTGGCTGATCTATGTAGTCATTACAGTAGAATACTCCAAAATACCTTTCTGAAGAGAAGAAAGTGATTAATTTGTGAGATATTAGATGGAAAATTATTATAGTACTGTGAAAAACAGACAAATATTGCATTTTTTTTCTTATATGTGGAAACTAGAATTTTAAAAGAAAATGAAAGATGACCTGTAGGCAGCAGAGGGACTACTGGGAAAGGGCACATGGAATGGGGAGAAAGTGGACAAGGTAAAAGAGGATGTTTGGGAGGGTAGACATGATCAAAGCAAGATATATACATACATGAAAATATCATAGTCAAAAATCCATTAATATGTACTATTAATATATATTCGTAATCATAATTTTGTTAGGACAAAGTCTCCTCCTCCTGTAGTCCAAAACTAATGGGAAAAGACTGAAGGATCAATAAAATGTGTATGTTGCAGTCTTAAGGAGCAAATAAATAATGAAAGGTGAAAGAGCTATTGATACTTTGAATGAGTTGATAGTCTTCCCCTGTGTAGACCCAGAAATAGACATTATCAGAACTGAATCCCTCTAATTCCCACACCTTCACCTTCTTCTCAGCATCTATAAATTTCTTCATCTCTATTTTATAGCCTTGGGTTTCAGCAGAAAATTTATCCTTTTTCTTTCCTGTCTTTTCCAGAATTTAGTTCAATTCATTTTGCTTGCCTCCTCCATTTTTTTAATCCGTTCTCCTCTAGTATCTTTTCCTCAGCTTGCTCAAAAGGGTTCTGTGGAAAAGCAAACAATAATGATTAAGTATCTCCTTGCTAGTGTTTTACTTAAGAGAAACAGAGATGGGAGTCTTCCTAGATGAAACATGAAGAAGACCTTATTTAATATTTACATTATTTTGTAAATATTAAAATAGGAAGAATCAAGTTAATAACTATTAACTAGGACATCAGTTTTGGTAATGAAAGACAATTTAATTTGAATTAAACATCCCACTAAGAACAAATGGAAAACATGAACAAAACATTTTTATTAGAAGTTTGAATAAAAGGATCAGAACTAATAAGGAATAAAAAATATTCAAGAGAAGAGGACAACTCAAAGAGCTTATCTCAGCATTTTCAGGCACCAGTTTTGAGCCCCAGAAAAGACATCTAAGAAACCAAGAGTAACTGTGACAATCTTTTGGGGAGTGAACATGAAGTTGAACCTAACTGAACTTTAAAAGAACTGACACTCCATTTCAAATCATTTTAGTCCTTAAAATTGGATTAACTGATCCTGGATGCCAGTGTCCCTAGCAGGAGTCTCATTCAAAAGTTATTTTAAATACTCTTTGAGGGGACAAAATTTATATAATCAGTAATATTTTAATGTACATGACTTAGAAATCTAGTCACGAAGAGGTAATGCATGATTTTTTTACAAGGTAGAATACAGTTAATAAAAATCCATGTATGATTCAGACACATGGCTCTCAATATGTTCAAGGAAATTTTAAAAAGCTGAAAACTAATGAATAAAAAAATTCTAGAACAAAAAGTTATAATATTCAGTGCCAATCATGGTGGTGCACACTAGTAATGCCAAGTACTCAAGAGACAGAGGTTAGTAGGATCCAGGTTTGAGGCCAGCCCATCAGAAAGAGCAAAAAATTAGTGAAACACCATTTTGGTGAAACAAACAAGGGGTGGTGGCATGCACCGGTCATTCCAGCTACACAGGAAGTGCAGGTAGGAGAATCACAGCCTGAGGCCAGGCCATGACAAAAAGAAAGATCCTAGCTAAAAAAATAAAAGCATAAAAATAACTGGAAGTTGTGGCTCACATAGTAGAACACTCGTTTAGCAAGTGTGTGACCCTGAACTAAAACCCAAGCCCCATCAAACAAGTCTAGTCAGACACTGGTAGCTCACACCTGTAATTATAGCTTGGGAGGCTGGTATCTTCAGGATTATAGTTCCATGTTAGCTGGGACCAATAAAAACAAACACTGAAAAAACTTTGGTGTTGTGGCATGCACTTGTCAATCCAGAAAAGGTGGGAAGTTTAAAATAGGAGGATCATGGTCCAGGCCAGCCTGGACAAGATATGAAAACATATTTCCAAATAACCAGAGCAAAAGACTCAAATGATAGAATGCCTGCCTAGAATCATGAAGTCCTGAATTCAAATCCCATTATTCAAAAAAAAAATAGTACTCATGCTTAAAAGATCAATGGATGGGTTGAAGAACAGTTTAGGTACAACTACAGATAAGTTGTGAACTAGGAGACATTTCAGAAGAAAATATCTGAAATAAAACATGGAGTAACAAAAATAAAATAAAAAAAAAAAAGAGTTGCAATGAGAATTCTAAAGTGGAATTGAAATCCCTAAAGGAGAGAAGACCAATAAATAAATAAATAATAAAATGTAGAGCTAAGCCATATTTGGGAAGAATATGATTGAGAATTTCTCAAAACTGATGAAAGACATCAAGCTACAATTCTAAGAAACTTCAAATTCAAACCAAAACAAAAAAAATGCTCCTTTAGATTAAAGACAATAGACACTTCAAGAAATATGGCTTACATGAGCCATTAGGGAAATATAGGGTGAGGAGAACAATTTGATAGCTAAATTCAGCTGACTTAAGATGTGAGAAACAAATCAGTAAGGGAGAAGTTTGGTATAAGGTTCTATGATAAGCTTGGAATCTAAATGAAGAACTAATAGTATACAACTTTGGGAATTAGGTTACAGAACAGGAAACATTTCTTAAAATGTAAAACAAATAGAACTCACCAAAATTATAAACCTAGGGAGTCAGAAGACAGGGAGATATAAGCATAGTAGTTTCCATATTTTTGGAAAGCAAGGAATCAGTGTTGTCAAAATGTGAAACATAATTTCTTCTTAAAATGTTTGCATCCAAGCCAAAGGTATAAGAGAAATAATCAACAAAATAATAGCAGAAAAATTCCCAAATCTTAAGAGATGCCCATCCAAGTACAGGATTCCTCTAGGACACCAAATAGGAATAAAATAGAACCTTTCCACAGCATATTACAGTTTAAAGAATTAGTACAGAGAACAAGGAAAGAATATTAAAGGCTATAAGAGAAAATTCAAATAACATATAAAGCTAAACCTATCAAAATAGCAGATTTCTCAACAGAAACCTTCAAAGCAAGAGGAACATGAAGTGAGTTGTTATGAACACTGAGACAAAACAATTTCAAACCTAGAATACTCTATCCAGCAAAGCTATCATTCATAATGGAAGGAGAATTAAAAACCTTCCATGATAAACATAAACTAAAATAACGCATGATCACTAAACAAGCACTTCAGAAGGTACTCAAAGGAACCCTACACACAGAAAATGAAAATAAACATAGTCATGAAAGGATGAGGACTATTAAATCTCATGAGAAAAGCAGATAAGCAATTATAGAGTAGCATAGAATCAGTTGCACACACACAGACCTTTACACACCAAAAATAACTAAATGGCAGGAATCAGCACATACCTCTCAATATTAACACTGAATATTAATGGCCTCAACTCCCCCATCAAAAAACATTAATTGGCAAGCTGAATTAAAAAGGAATGCCTAGTGGTTTTTTGTTTCAAAGACACCCACCTCACAGACAGAAACAAACACTGGCATAGGGTAAAATGGTGGAAAAAGAGTTACCAAGCAAATGGCCCCCCAACAGAGGCAGCAGTAGCTATACTTATATCAGATAAAGCAGTCTTCAAATCTAATGAGAAGACACAAAGAAGATCACTTTATATTAATAAAAGGAAAAATATGTCAAGAGGAAAAAACAATTGTTAACTTATATGTGCCCAGTGTTGGTGTACCCAACTTTATTGAACATACACAACTGGATTTAAAAACACAGATTGACTCTAACACAATGATAGTGGGAGACTTAATTCTCCACTATCACCGATAGATATCTAGACAAAAAAATCAGCAAAGAAACATTATAATTGATCAACATAGATCAAATGGTCCTGACATCTTTAGAGTATTTAATCCAACACAAACACAATATTCATTTTTCTCAGCAGTCCGTGAACCATTCTCCAAAAAGCTCATACATTAGGTCACAAAGAAAGTCTTAAAAAATATAAGAAAATTGAAATAACCTCTTGCATACGGTCTGACCACAGAAAGCAAAACTAGAACTCAACAAAAGAAACAGCAGAAAATACTCAAACACCTGGAGACAGAAGAACACATTGCTTGCTCCATGACAAGTGGGTCATGGAAGAAATAAGGTGAGAAATCAAAAAGTTCCTGGAATCTAATGAAAATGAGAGCACAACATACCAGAACCTATGGGATACAGCAAAAGCAGTGCTATAGGAAAGTTTATAGCCATGACTACATATATTAACAACACAAAAACATCTCAACTGACTGCTGCATTTCAAACTCCAAGGATAATAAGAACAAGATAAACCCTAAACCAACAGGTGCAAATACTGAGGGCCAAAATCAACAAAACAGACAAAAAAAAAAAAACTTACAAAGAATCAACAAAATACAAAATTGGTTCTTTTAAAAGATAAGATTGATAAACCCCTAGCAAACCTGATTAAAACAAAATTAGAAATGACAAAAGGGATATCATCAAAAACACCAATAAAATTCAGGGGAGCATTAAGGAATACCTTAAAACCTATATTCAAATAAAGTGGAAAATCTAGAAGAAATGGATAAATTTCTAGAAACGTGACTATCCATAATTGAACTAAGAGAATATAAATCACCTAAATAGATCTATAACAAGTAATGAAATTCAAGCAGCAGTAAAGAGTCTCACAAAAAAGGAAAAGTCCAGGATCTGAATGAGTCACTGCTGAATTCTACCAGACCTTTAAAGAACTAATACCAGTACTCCTCAAATTTTTCCATGAAATAGAAAGGAAAGGAACACTGCCACATTCTATGAAGCCAGTATTACACTCATCCAAAAAAACAGACATGGGCACATACACAACAAAACAGAATTATAAGCCAATCCCTTTAATGAACTATTATGCAAACATTTTCAAAAAATACTGGCAAACTGAATTCAACAATATATCAAAAAGTTCATCTGCCATGATCAAGTTGGTTTCATTCCAGGGATACGCACGGTTCAGCATACACAAATCTTTAAATGTAATACAGCATATTAATAGAAGCAAAGGCAATGGAATTTTATTCAGCCATAAAGAAGTATGAAATTTTGTCATTTGCAGGTCAATGGATGGAACTGGAGAACATCATCTTAAGTGAAGTTAGCCAGGTTCAGAAAGCCAAAGTCCCATGTTTTCTCTCATATGTGGACTACAGGCCTAATATAAATACAAGCAGTACTATGAGAAACAAGTCATGCCAAGAGGAGGTCATTAATGGGAGAGGGAAGGTAAAAGAAGGAAGTTAAGAAGGTGATGGTTGATGTACTATCTATATCAGAATGAATATAGAATTCTTAAACCTGTTGAAATCACCAGAAGAAAGGGACTAAGGTAGAAAGGAGAAAAATAGAGGGGATGAAACAATTTGGGATATAATACATATATACATGGGAATGTCACACTGAAATTCCTTGGATAGCTATCTTAAACAAAATGAAGGACAGGAAGGTAGAACAGGTCTTTTCTGGGTGTTGGTACCAATGAGAAGGGGGAGGGCATAAAGAAAGGGTAAAATGGAGTTAATATTGGACATTCCATTATCACCTTCATTTCTGGAGCTAACTCCCATCTACATGGCACTTTTGCTATTTACCATGACCACGCCAGTCCCCCAAATCTTTCACTACATTCTTATCACAATTAATTGTTTCAGCAATGCCTTCTGAAGCAACCTAATTTTTTGTAGGTTGCTTTTCGGAAGCAAAGCTAATTTTCTCAACAGCTTACTGACCCACTGTAGGCAGTTTGATTTTTTTTTTTAATTTAATGTTAAAATTGGACCTTTTGGACCCATTCCAATATCTGAAAGATGTGAAACCTAAAAACTCTCAGATTCACATTCCCTGAGTGACTCTTATCTCACAATGAGAACATTAGAAGGCAAAGATTGGAGAGGCCCTGGGAATATCCACATTCTTGGTCCACGCTGTGGGAAAGACCCAGCTGTATCCATTCCCTTCGTATGATTTGGTTGTGCAACCCATTCTGGGATTCTAAAAGACACAGAATTCCTTCTCTGTTTTTTTAGGAAATGAAATCACTTCAGGTTGTTTTTCTGTTGTTTACAACCAAACCAATAATAAGTTGATTAGATGTATTTTAAGACTTCTTTCTTTTGAATGTTAAGTAGTTTTTTAAAGTATGTTCTTCAACTTTACTCGTTAACTGATTCACCTAAATGAGACTTTTCATGAACTTAATAAGCCTTTTAGGATGTAGAATTTACATCCTAATTTCTAAGTAATAAAATATGCTCCTGAAACATGTCTATGGTAGTTGTGATATACCTTTGTCATTAGTCTTCCTAATCACATTTGATAGTGGACATCTGAAAGAGACTATCTGACCCACAGAAATTTCACTTAAATGATGGCAGACATCTTACATTCCTGCACAGTGATGATTTGATAAGAAAAAAAGAATATTCACTTTTCCTACATTCACATATATTCTTTGTTACTCTGTTTTTCTCTTTTGAATTTCACTACACATACTTCTGGTATTTTACAATTATTGTTTTCACACAGAAACTCCTTTGATGATGAAGAAAACCATGTTTAAAAAGGAGCCATCCAGATTGTTTTCCCATCTCCTATTACACACAAACAGACACACACACACACACACACACACACACACACACACACACACACAATGGGGATGGGTCATGGAGAAGAAGGAAAAAAAAAAAATCATGAACCTGTCTGTGTTGTTCTAGAATCTTTTATTGTTTCTTTGAAGAAATTCAACATTTTCCCTACAACCAGGGAATAAACATCAACTGGTAGAGAAATCTATTGAATTTCAAAATCCTTTTGAAATGTCACATTAACCTGCTTAACTTTCAGTCAGTTCTGTAAAATATCTAACATTTCCTGATGATTCTCAGATCTACAACTGCTTGTATTTTTCTAGCTTAAACATTTGTTTCCTTCATTTGCAAATGAACTGTGGTGAATGAATCAGCACTGTTTAGGCAGGGACAGCTGCAGTCTGTGTGGAATCACTCTGCAGGTTAGCTCATGAGAATCAAACAGGGTCAGATGCTGGTTGATTTGTCTAAAAGGTACTAATCTTATATTTAGCCACTCATTACATTTTAATTTTTAAAACTGTGTTTGCTCATAGGTTATCTTGTATTTGGGGATGTATAGAAATTAGGAAACAACCATTAATCATTATGCTCAACAAAATCTATTGAGTGTTTACTAGGCACCAAAGGTAAAAGAATGAAAAACAAGTGTTCTCATTGTTCTTGAAAAGCCACATGATAGTAATGAGTAAGATAAATAAATTTTGAAATCTTACAACATAATGGGGTAGATTCTATACAAGCTATCAAGAGATCAAAGGAATGAAGAAATGGAGTTTTCTTCCAAGCAAAACTCATTTTACAACATCCTTTTAGGGTGAGAGCTACAAGAATTTTGTACTAGTTTATCAATAGCTTAGCTTTCTAGGATATAATCACCAACCAGCATCAGGAAGCCTTTTCTGATAATGCCATTGATAGTCTTCCTGTCTTACACTTATGGTTAGTTATTCTTGTTTACTGATACTCATGTATTTTGGCTTCTGTGACATATTTTTTTGCAGATTAGAGTCTGTAGAATGACCATACAAACCCCATTTCAGTTTCCATGACATATGAACATATGCATTCTCATTATTAACAACACTAATGTTCATGGAATGGAAGACCACCTATCAGTAATTGTGAAGTAATAACTTATCTCAATGAGCCATTCTTCCTAAAATTGGGATTCTTAATATTTTTGAAGCCATGGTTCTATTTAAAAATCTAATAAAAATTATAGTCTTCTAAGCAAAAAGATACACACATGCTAATTTTGTATATAATATCAAGGGATTTATGAAAACCCCTGAGTTCTAACATGAGCTCCAAGTCCAGTGACTCCACTACACTTCCTAGATATGGCACTATGATAGTCAAAGAATAAAAGACTAAGAATTTCTACTTTTTTGCCCCATCTGGCTCCTTCTACCTGGGAATTTTAAGCATCATACTTTGTCTTAGAGGATCTCAATTTTGGCATCAAACTGTTCAGTGTTCCAGCAATGCTAACCAGGACCCCCAAAGCAGTTTTGTGTTAGACACACACAAAAAAAGGAAAATTTTATTTCTGATGAATTTACTATTTTGAATATTCTAAGACTAGTGCTGTCTAATAGAAATGTAATTCACCCCTGTCAGGCAGAGGTGAATTGTTTTCCTCTTTTTATGGCTTCTGCACAACAAAAGAAATGGTCTCTAAATTGAAGCGGCTGCCCACAGAATGGGAGAAAATCTTTGCCAGCTAAACATCTGATAAGAGTTTGATAACCAGAACATATAGAGAGCTCAAAAAACTAAACTCCCCAAAATTCAGTGACCCAATGAAGAAACGAGCAAAAGATGCGAACAGAGCTTCCTCAAAGGAAGAAGTCCAAATGGTTAAAAAACAATGAAAAAATGCTCTACATCCCTGACTATAAAGGAAATGCTAATCAAAACCACATTATGATTCTCACTCCTGTTAGAAAGACTACCATCAAGAACACAAACAACTATTGACAAAGTTGTGGAAAAAAAGGAACCCTCATACACTGCTGGTGGGAAGGTAAATTCGTACAACCACTGTGGAAAGCAGTATGAGACTCCTCAAGGAAACTAAAAGTAAAATTGCCATATGATCCAGCAATTCCATTCTTAGGGATATACCCAAAGGAATGTAAGTCAGGTTACAACAAAGGCACCTGCACACTCATGTTTATTCCAGCATTATTCACAATAACTAAGCTATGGAAACAGCCAAGAAGCCTCACTACTGATGAATGGATTAAGAAAATGTGGCACTTATATACAATGGAAATCTATTCAGCCACAAAAAAGAATGAAATCTTGTTGTTTGCAGGTAAATGGATGGAGCTGGAGAACATCATAGTAAGTGAAGTTGGCCAGGCTCAGAAGGCCAAAAGCCACATATTTTCTCTTATATGTGGCAGATAGACCTAAAATAAATGCAGCAATATTATGAAAAACAGGTCATGCCAAGGGGAGGTCACACATGAGAGGGGGAGGGTAAAAGAAGGAAGTTAGGTGAATGTGGTTACAAGAATGAATATAGAATTTTAAAAATTGGTTAAAACAATAACAAAGGGACTAAAGTAGAAGAAAAATAGAGGAAATGAATCAAATAGGGCTATAATACATATATACATGGAAGTGCCACAAGGACACTCCCTGTGTAGCTATTGTAAATCAGCAAAAATGTCATTTCTTTTTTCTTTCTCTTGCAAAATTGGAGAACAAGAGGGTGGAACAGGTCCTTCCTGAGGGAGTTGATACCAGTGTGAAGAAGGTGAATATGGTGAAAAATACTGTGTACACATGAATGTAAATGGAAAAAAGATACTTGCTGAAGCTATTCCAGAAATTGGGGGGAAAGGGAGAGAAAGGAGAATGGTGGAAGAGGTGAATTCAAGAATGATATATTTGTTGTATTGTAAGAACCTTTGTAAATGCCTCAATGTTTCCCTACCCAGCACAACAAAAAAATTAAAAGAAAGTAAAATGAAACAGATGAAACTAAATTTAATAATATAGTCTATTTCAACTAATGTATTCAAAAAATATTTCAACATCCAATCAACATGAGATATTTTATATCTTTCCCCAAGGCTTCAAATTCTAGTAATTATTTTATGCTTAAATTACATCTTCATTTATCCTAGTTTCAGGTACTCAATAGCCATAGGTGTGTGTGACTTTATTATAGTGGTGATCATTTTTTCACTTTAAAAATAAAAATCCCCTCCCCTACAATAATTTAAGAAAGCAATATATAATTCTGAGAAATACAATTCTAGCTTAAAGGAAAAGCAGTATAATATTTTGCTGTATTGTACAAGGAAGAAGCACAATGCAGTCATCCAGACCCATGAAGAAGTTGCCTCTTTTCATTCTTCTCCCTAGAGAATGTTGCCAACTGGACAACATAGTCTTAAAAAGAAAACCCAAACAGATCTTTGTATTCATATTCAACATCAAGTTAATTCATACTAATATCCTTGCTAAAAATTGCTTCAGGCTGACTACACCAGGCTTGTTTTTCAGATCAAAAGTAAAAGATGAGTGTGTATTCTGTCTAAATCAATGCATTCAAGCCAGGGACAAATAACTACAGCATTTATGAAGTAGGAATGGCATGTATAATGAAAACAAATGAATATTTTTTTAAAAAGGAAATTATTCTGTCCCCACCTTTTCATCCCATCACACACACACAAAGTATTCCTGTTTTATTCAGGTACTATAGAGAATTTAATGAAATAGTCTTGAGGATTAAATGTTAAAACTATAGCTCATATACAACAGCTATTTTAAAAGCAAATCTTTAGCATGATTCCTCAGTTAAGCTATGTTACTATCCATTTAAATTTTGGAATAACAAATTTCTTGCTATTGAATGAAAAAAGTAACCCAAATTCTTTCTGATGCCATTTTTTTTTTTACCCAATTAAGTGCTCTGTTGTGTTTTTAAATGGCATCATTTGGAAAAGACACATCATCCTTTGAGGAAAGGGCATGTTGTAAAGGTTTTTAAAAGCTATACTGGGCATCTTGAACCTTTTCCTCAGACTTAAAAAAATCTCAACACTAGCAGTTAATAAATGTTAATAAGATTTTTAATGGTGGCTACAATATTACAGTGTTAATTGCATTACTCACTGAAAAAATGCAGTGAGTCATATTTTATAGTTATTTCTTATGCAATTTGGAGAACTTTTCAGGCAGTTGATAAAGAATGAGGGTACTCTAAACCTGATAAAACAAACCTAGAAAGGTCATTTCTTTTCTTTATTATGGATTAGAAGACCCATAATTAAGAATAAAGCCACGTAAAATTATTATGGATTTACAGTCTTTTTGAGCTCAACAGAATCAGTTGATACCTACTGTTCCCACCTTTTCTAATAGGAAATATTTTTGCTTTTTGTCAGTACTAACTTCTTTCTTCAACATTAACTGAGTGTTTGGTGGGGGCAGAATGTGCTTTTCAACAAAACAAAAGTAAAATTTATTTCCTGTTTTTATTAAAGGCATATTAATTTACTAACCCGTTTTGTTTATTCAGTATAAAATAACTTGTGTTCCATGATGAATCACACAACTCCAGGGAAAAGACAGTTATGTCATAAGTAGGTTAATCTCACAGATAGACCAAAACTAAGAAGACTTATCCCAGAAAGAAGCTAAAGCAAAGCAGTAGGCTCAAGGACTCTTCACTTTTAAAAATGCTGTCTCCTAACCTAGAATGACTTCCTCTCTAATTTACATGACAACTGCTTCTATTTACAAGACTATATCTAAGGCAACTCCTTTAGTAAGCCTTTCCTGACATCCCTAAGCAGGATTTAGACAGGGTCTGACTGTTGCTCACATATTTTTACATAGCTTTCATGATTTTAGCATGTTTGGAGATAGGACAGTTCTTCAGCATATCCTTCAATTTGGGTTAGTCAGTGTTTCTTCCTGATACTATCACAAATGCAATAGTCTTTCCATCACATCTTATCAGATTGGATATGATGTGTATTTGTCCCATTTCTGATGGTATTAATTTTGATCACTTGACTAAGATGATGTTCCACCAGATTTCTTTACTTTTTGTTGTCTTTGTAATTAACAATACTTTGTAGGTAGATATTTTAAAACTATGTAAAAATCTTCCCTACCTCACTTTGATTTGCTAGTTTTAGTATCCCTTGATAGTTCATACCTGAATTAATTACTACTGTATCTATTGGTAAGTAGTATTTTCTAAACACTTAGTTAGAGGCTTTCTGCTCTAAGAAAGATCTTTTTTCTTCTCCCCATTTATTTAGCCATTCATTTATTTATATCAGTGGAATACTAGTTTATTCAATGGATTATAGTTTGTTATTACATCATTATTTTAGTGCTCCAGTTGTACTGTTTTGGCCAGTGGGAGGTCTTTTAAACTTCCGTATTCTTTTTGACAAATCCTCATCCTTCTATGAGCATATCCTTTCTTTCTTATATGAAAGGTATTCTCAGGCTTATCCTGTTCTTTTCCAGCCCCAGCCTTGGATTTAATATTTCTTTAAGGAACCCTGATTCATTTTAATATTAGAAACCAAGATGTGAGCATTAGGTACTCATTACCACTGAGATATTACTTGTCCTAGGCCCTTTCTGTAGATAGCTAGGAGCCACACATACACTTACATCTGTTTTTATATTTCTATATCTGTCTATAATTAAATTATTAAGTCACTTGTGTACCTACTTCCAATTCTAATCCTGAACCAACTGAGTTTACTCTAGCTTTATCTTTTTCAAACTTGTAATTGTCCTTCCAATAATGAGAAACCTGACTCTAGTTATCTTAATATATGTACTTATTCAATCAATATATCGGAGTATAGTCATTCTTCCATGCTGTTGGGTCACCGGCCCCCTTGCAAATGGGCTGTCTTGTGCTTAGTTTGTTCTTGCACAGACCTGTATCCCCCACCTGAGCAGCAGACCTTGTCAGACCAGATTCATGGCTATTTGACAATAAAGACAAATATGTTTTAAAGAAAGGAAATAGGAGGCAAGAAGAAGGGCTAGAGCTACTAACATGTCATTATAACATGAAACTCATAAATTTGCTTTAAAAAGGTAGCAGCATGTCAGATGTAGGTCTTCTGTAAGGAATAGTATTTGAATTTAAAACATTGTTGTTTAATTATGAATGTGTGTGAAGTTACTTTATGTATAATTTTCCTTAAATCTGTTTTTAATTACAGAAAAATTTATATACTCTATTTAGTTCTGTTGCGGGAAACGGCAAGGGAAACAAAGTCACCGAGACCACTTTGCAGGAAGCAGGAATTTTATTATGCCAGCAGACTCAGTGGAGATAATTTCTCAAAGCCCTGAGACCTAGTCAGTGTCAGGAGATGAGTTATATACTCCCCAGGTGGATTACGTAACCAGGGGGTTTTGCAGTATATGCTTCGAAGGTGGTCAGAAAGACAAGCCAGTTACAGAGAAACAAGCTGGTACAAAGTTTCCTCTCTACCCTGCTACAGACTGTGGTCACAGTTACAGGAAACCTTGCAGAACCTAGCTGGAGGTCTATGACGCTTTTGAGTTTGCAGAAAGCTGCTTGTGGCCCCAGAGTAGGAAATCCAAAGCATATTCCAGACACATAGTAAATCCCAGAAAAATAGCCACATTGGCTCCAGCAGTTCTTAAGCATGCAATTCAAAGAGTTTTTAACATGTCCATATACATATACACACTTATACCACACAGAATCTTAAAAAATGTTCATCTCCCAAGAAGGTCCTAATCAATCCCTACCTCCAGTAGGCAACTACTATTCTGATTTGTATCAGTTGTTTCCCTTCCTTTGTAAATATTTTTAAGGTAAAAAGATTAATAAAAATGAAATAAGATTATAAATAGTAATAATGATGAAAGGAGTATATGACAGCACAGAAAGTATTGCATGATGATCAAAATTTGGGCATAATGACTTGTTTCATGAATATCATGCAGAATTACTCTTCCCCTTAAAAATGTTTCTGTTGCTAAAATAGGGAAAGCCACCACAGTGGACAAGCTGTTAGATAAAACCTCTAGCTTTCCCTTCATGTTCCTTCCATATACTTTTCTTTCAAGCATTTATTTATATACCTACTATGTGTTATATGATCTAAGTTATGTAGATAAATATGAAACAATTCCTGTACCCAAAATAGAGATGACCACAATAATCTGATTAATGGGATTATTTACAAATCTGGCTATAGATTCTTACTGGTGTCTCACAGATGATGGTCAAAAATCATACATCCATTGATTTGCAAGAAGATAATTTTAGAGACATTTGAAAGAAATGAGAAAAAAGTGAAAATCAAATGGGGTAGAATTCCTATTTCACAGTTTTCATGTGTTTGTAATAAATAAAAATTGTTTTATTATAGAATTGGATCTTGTGTTAACAACTTAAAAAAGGGCCACCCTTGCTTTGCAAGTTAAGTCAATTAAACACTGCATCAATCCAAGTGTGCTGAAACAATTGTCTCTGGAATGGTAAATCCAGTTAAAAAGAAGATTTTGGATAAGAGCCTGGTCTTTCTAAATGCTAATACATTCCCTTTGCCCTGTCTGTTTCTTTTCTTCATCTCTTTTATGGTTAAGCAACTGACCTCAAATGAGGAATTTATTTCTTTCTGCTGCAGTTAGCACATTGTGAAAAGTCAAAAGATAGTATATACATCAATGCTATCAATCAATTAACAGGTATTCATCGGGCATTATGAGATACAATCTATCCCTTAGGACCTTATGCTACATTTAGGAAAATAAATTACACTTAAAACTTTGAATTTTGAGAGGCAGAGGTTGCAAAGTCAACCATAACATTCCTACCATAACTATTAAAATATGTTCAGACTAGTTACTGATTACTAAGCAACTTTTCAGAACAAAGGTCTCTTACTCTCCCATATCCTGTCTGGATTTGAGCAGTCTAGTCAGTAGGAAAGTGGAATGAGCTCCTACTCTATTTCTTCTCTGAGAGTAGGGCAATAGACACAGGTCCCACTTTACTTGTAAACCTAATGGAATTTGATATGGACTGCTCAGAGCTATGAGTTCATAATCAATCATTCATCAACACAAATAAGCAATATAGATGCCTGGAATCTTCTTTTATAGATCCCTAGTGCACATCTCTGCAACAGTGTCTAAATTTCTAGTGAGTCAGTGAATTAATGCACGAGTAAGAGAGATTTGTAAACCATGTCATACTATCCAAGTGTAAGCAAGATACAATCCCTAGGGGTCTGAACAGTTTGCTGCCTACATAATAGTATGACACAATGTGTCCATGCATTTGAGCATAATAAAATATAAAATTGAGGCAGTTTAAATGTGACAGAACAATATTCACCGATCATATGTAGTGGTTGGATGAGGTACAGCAGGAAGTTTACAACTGAGCAAAATTGTCATGGGCAGCATTCAAAAGTCTTAAATGAAGACAGCGCCTGGTTAGGAAGATGCTAAATTCAAAGTTGGAGAGGGATTATCTGAGTTCTATAAGCTCTGCTGACTCACTTTGCTTAGAACCATGAAGTCAATTACTCCCTGCATAACCAAAAGTGTCATGGTTACAAAGATGAAAATTGTCTCTGTTGAAGAAAATTGTAAGGAACTGGATATGCCATAGTAATGATAATTTGCTGTGCTGTAATTTATTATTATGTCTACATTAAATCCACTTAATTTATTTGCAAGACGGGCTTGAGAATCTGAATTTGGGGGAGATTTCCCAGGTCTAACCTGCACCTCTCTACAGCATATGTGAGAAAAAGCTGTCTGTCCTTTCTGCTGGGATGAGGAAATGTTTAGGTAAAAATAACTGACCCATGAATCAGCCAACAAATTCCTGACTATGGTTCCATAACAACTTGACACAGTTTTCATATCATATTTAATAACCTACCTGTCTACCCAACAATTTGTGCAATCCTTCAAGAAGAATTTCCCCTCATGTTTTACTCACCTCTATCACTTTAACAGCCAGGACAGAATAATGCATAATAGTCACTCAGTAACATCTGTGAACATGAGTAGAAAGAGAGGGTAGTCTAAAAATAGCAAAGGCTTATAGATGCCAAAAACTTTATATGACCAGTAGGGAAAAGATGAAATTTAGTGCAGCCATTTTTGCATATTTTTAAAACAGTAAGTGTTATACACATTTCTCACCCTTTCTTCATCCCTAAAATTCACCTTTACCCTGTCTTTGAACTATATTCCATTTCAGAGTCTGATCTCCCCCATATCTCGGTCCTTCCTTTCCCTCACCCAGTCTTCAGTGCATCTCCAAGCATCTTAAATAAAGTGGGTCAAGATTAGATGAGGCTCAAGGAGAACGAAAGACTATCAGGGTATCCTGGAAAGAATATAACTGACAGATCAGTGGTTTAACTTTTTTATCAATATGCCCAAATCAAAATGCTCACATAAAATTATATATTCATAGGACAATAGCCTGGTTTGCAGTATCCGTTGTATGGCAGGGAAGAGCAGGAGAAGAAAGTTAAAGTGATTAGATAGAGTGAAAACTAAGGTTCTAGAAATTTTGGCAGGAGTAAGTAGAAAAATGAGGCTTTTGAGCATTACTATGAAAACAGGATTTAAGCAAGACTTGCCATCCAGTCATATGCAGCCCATTTTATGTGGCTCCAGTTAAAACATTTCCTTAGTTGTTCAGATCAAGATGATGTGAGACCTACAGAAGCGAACTCCAAAAACATGATAAGGAATATTGACCAATGGGCTCATCAAAGAACAAAAAGTCAACAAGTTGATTTAAGTCTGTGATCATGAATGCTTGGGAAAATATATGTTAACAATGAGATATTTTGAAGAGAAGAGTATTGTTTAACTTTGAGGATATTGATTTTGATACAATAAGGGACATCCAAATAGAAATAAGCAATCAAATAGTAGTATATTACCACTTTCAAAGATGTGCCACCAAATTTTGATCAATGGGTAAAATTTACCTTGTTCCAACAGGGGCTCATAATGGTTATGGCTGCTGGATGAAGTGTCAAGAGTAGACCAATAGAATAGAATACCCAGAAATAGACTAACACAGGTATAGCTAGCAATTTTTGACTAAGAAGTCAAAAATATATATTGAAGACAAGACAACCTCTTCAATAAATGGTGCTAGGAAAACTGAATAGACACATGAAGAAGAATAAAATTTGACCCCTATCCCTCACCCTGTACTAAAACCAATTCAAATGGATCAATGAATTTAATGTAAGACCAGAAACTTTGAAAACATAGGCAAAACACTTAAAAGTTCTAGGCATAGGCAATAACTTTCTGAATAGCATTCCAATTGTTCTAAAAATAAGAGCAAGAAATAAAAACACGATTTCATCAAATTAAAAAGCTTTTACAGAGCCAGGCACCTGTGACTCACACCTGTAATCTGAGCTACTCAGGAGCCAGAGATCAGGAGGAGGAGGATTGCAGTTTGAAGCCAGCCTGGGCAAATAATGCGCCAGACCCTATCTCAAAAAACCCATCGTAAAAAAGGACTGGTGGAGTGGCTCAAGGTGTAGACCCTGAGTTCAAACTCCAGTACTGCATTAAAAAAAAAAAAGTTTTTGCATATCAAAGGAAACATTTACCAAAATAAAGAGATAACCCACAGAATGGGAGAAAATCTTTGTAAGCTATTCATTGGACAAAGGATTAATATCCAGAATATATAAAGAGATTCAGAAATTAAACACCATAAGATCAAACAATCTGATTAATAAATGCACAGATGAATTGAACAGAGAGTTCTTAAAAGAAGTACACATGGCTAAATGATACATGAAGAAATGTTCGATATCCTTAGCCATAAAGGAAATGCAAGTCAAATCAACACAGATTTTATCTCACCTCAGTCATAATGGCTACCATCCAGAAAACAAATCAAATGCTATTGAGGGTGTAGGGAAGACAGAACCCTTATATACTATTGGTCAGAATATAAATAAGTGCAGCCACATATGGAAATAAGTATGGATGTTCCTCAAAAAACCAAGGATGAAACTGCCATATGATCCTTGGGCATATGTATCTAGCACACAACTGCACACCCATGTTTATAGCTGCATTATTCGTAATAACCAAAGTATAGAATCAACCTAGGTGCCCAATAGATGATGAACACATAAAAAATATGGTACATATACACAGTGGAGTATAGAACTGGAAATCATCATGTTGAGTGAGGTAAGTCAAGCTCAGACAGATATCACATGTTTTCACTCATATACAGAAGCTAGACCTAAAAAAATAATAATAATTGGGAGGAAAAATCATCAAGTGAAAAGTACATGTCTGAGACTAGGAAATTTCCCGGCATGAGAACTCTGAAGAGCCCACTGAAGTATCTCCACAGGTCACAACAGTACCAGGTAACATAATAGTCTCAGTGGATAAGACATGTTTCCCCTTTACCTCTTCAGCCTTCCCCTGTCCCAAACTAGTGTTGCTAAGAGGAACAAAACTGGAGAGAGGACAATGGAGAATAGTATGTTGGAGTGGTGAAGAAGTGCTCTTTGAATGTTTTCCCACTGTTAATCTGTTGTATTCTTGAGTCACACCACCCTGGGAAAGAGAGTAACATAAAATTGAATGAGAAATTGGAGATTTTACACATTTATTTTTAATATTTGAAAATGACACTGTTAAATGGCCAGGAATGCTATGGAATTGGTCAGAGAAGAGAGATCAGATAGAATGGCTGGAGGGCAACAGTGGAAGAAAAAAATAAAAATGACTTTATTGTATCTTTCTTAACTCAGCTCATTCAACAAACAGAAGCAAGAAAGGTCAGAGCAATAAATATTTTTACTCATACAGTGACATAAAGCTTAGGGGAAATCAGTGAGTGGAGTTATAACTGGGTGATTTTTTTTTCCAATTTTTACAAAACTTATTTTTAAGTCAGTGTTGAACTTATTATTATTATTATTATTGTTATTATTATTGGTGTGCTGGGTGGGGGTACATTGGAGTATTTGTAAAAGTTCTTACAATGTATCAAATATATCATATTTGAATTCACCCCCTCTGCTGCTCTCTTTCATCCTCCCTCCCCTGATTCAGTCTCAACAGGTATCATATCTGCATTTACTTACATGTTCTAATCCCTTTATGTATGCTCCTAGAATATCAAAGTCTATGACCAACAAAAAAGTGTTAAGAAGCCCTGTGGAAGGGGGCAAGGGACATGGAACTGAAAATGAGTAATATATTGGGGCTGAGCAGTTTTTAAAATCATCAGCACAGAAGTGGCTGGGATGATCTTTACCTATTCCCTGGCCACCCATGAAATATCTGCCTGCTGGTCCTTAAAGACAAGACTCAACCCTATTTTCTACCTTTATCCTAACTTTTATTACTAATTGTTATTAATTATGAATAACTTATAGGGAGAAGTAGTCATATAATTTCATCCTTAGTTCCCTGTTCCAAAGGTGGTTCTTTTGGAAAGGCTTCTCCAAAATTCTCATTTTTCAATAGTTTTAGGATTTCCTATGGCCTGTCAATCCAAGGACCTGGAAGAAAAGTTCCATTTGAAGGATGTCATGTACATGGCCATTTGAAACTCAGTCTTGGGTTTCTTTATTGCTAGAAAAATTGTATTTTACTGGTTTGAGAGAGGAACAAGGTAAAGAATGTGTATCACGGTCCATAGACTCCCCATGATTTGGGTTTTTCTTGCCTACCCAACTTTATCTCACACTATCCTTTTCCTTCTCTTTTCTTCCTGGCACCCTGTATTTCTCTTCCTCAAAAACATCATGCTGTTTTCCTCCTCTGTTCCTTTGCATGTGTTCTTTCTACTTGTAGTTTATTCCTTTTGCTCTGTTTCCTTCTTATCTCTCAGGTTTCAGCTCAAATGTTACACTGTCAGAAGGTATTTCTTTGCTTTCTACTAAAAGTGCCTCTGCTAACTATTCATAATCTTGCTTCTATCCCCCTTACCATTTTTACAGTCTAATTATTTTGTCCACTTATGTATTTATCCAGTATTTTTATCTTCTCCCACTACGTCTCAAGACTTTTGAGATCAAAATTTGTCAATCTTGTTGACTTCGGCACTGACTTTGAAGTAACTTATACAGTGTCTGCCATGTAGTAGTCACAGGAATTTGAGCCTTCCATGAAGATAATTCTCTAAGAAAGTTAGATTGAACACTCTGAAATAATGAAAGCATAAAGAAATATAATAGAAGAAATAGATCTAGCATATTTATATGGAGGCACAGGAGGTGGCAGGAGAAAACAGAAAGGGTTCTTGAGGCCAAGGTGTTTAGAAACGATGTCCAGCCAAAAACTCTAGCTGGGCAGACAATAGCCTGGCATTTTCTGACCCCAAAGGTGGCTCCTATCAAAGCGGTGGCATGAATTCTCATTTCGCAGAGCATTTCCAGACCAGATGAGTGATGCCAAACCAAAGGACTGGAAATGAAAACACCATTTAAATAATGTCATTTTGTAGGACAGGCTGGAATTATTTCACAAGTTAATACTAGCATCTCCTGGTATTTACAGCAATTCCACTTTCAAGCCATAATTTTTCATTTTCAAATTAGTTGGAGACCCAGATGGCATCCTGGCTAAACTAGAATATGTGCCTGGGAAGAAGACCCATTACCTGTGATGGTCTTCGCTAACACAGGCCTAGGTGTGCTGGCTTCAGGGCTCATTTCTTGAGGAGACTGGGCATATTCAGCACACTTGGGTCAGACTCCAGGGGCTTTTCCAGAACCTTTCAGTTCCTAATAACATCCTGACTTGTGCATACAGAACAATTCTTCTCATTTCATTACCTGCTCTTGGAAAGCAGAACATTTGCTTTTGACTTTGGAAGGCATTTGTCACTTATAGAGCTGATAGATTACATTGGAGAGAACACAGACTTTGGTAAAGTGGGTTTTTTTTGGTGTATCTGTTGCTTTTTTTTTTTTTTTGTGATACTGGGGTTTGAACTCAGTGTTTTGTGCTTGCTAGGCAGATGCTCTACTGCTTGAGCCATACCTCCAGCCCCAGACTTCAGGTTTACATATAGTTACTTTGGCTTTAACACTCACACATTGAGAAAATTCACTTAATCAGAGTGTCAGTTTCTTGTTTGATAAATAGAGAAGGGCTTACAAAATAAGATTTTTCAGAGTATTTAATGAGATAGTATGTGTGAAAGTGTTCAACAGAAATATTTCCTTCCATTTTCCCTTCTTCTTTTTCTACCTACTTTACATATAAAAGAAACTCTTTCTCTGGTTACCAGGTGAAACTTTTTTGGGTAATAACTAGACTCTGGTTCTCAAGCCATGTACTTTGACTTTACATCTGAAGGCGCCATGTTCTAACTATAAACTTGAGCAAGGCATTTAAACTATTTGTAACTTAGTTGTTTTATTTGTCACATAACCCTAAGTAATAATCCTACTTTGGAAGAGTACTGTGGAAATCTCATAAGTTTAGATGCCTGACTAATGGTAAGTGTTCAATAAATATTAAGCAGCTCAATTCCCAGTCTATACCTCTACTGATTACCTATGATACGGGAGGAGGTTTTAGTGAGAACGAACCACAAACTTGGAAGAAGTAGCTTTGGTTTTCTGACCAAGTGCAGAGAAATATTCTTTAGGCATTACTTTTGGGTTAAGTATATCCTCTTTCCAAGGCCCTGGTAATTTTTTGTAGTGATACAAAAGAGAAAGGAACAATATACACCTGTCAGGGATGGTAGTCAGAATTTTGGCTCTCATAACCTTTTCTCTCTCTGATGTTATACTGATGGATATATTATGTGCATGGGAAGAGAGCTCCTAGATTTAATTAAGTTTATTTTGCACAAGATCATTTTAAAGCAGAAGAAGACATCTGTGATATTAAAGCACAAAAATAATTCCATGTGCTGTTATTAACTTAGATTTGGAGACCTTAATCATGGAAATGGGAACTTCAGTCCTAAAACCTCAAGGAACTGAATTCCATCAAAACTAGTAAGCTTGAAAAAGGATCATACATTTCCAGAATCTGACAGCTGCAGTCCTGGTTGACATCTTTTTTTTTTTTTTTTTCATTTTTCTTTTATTATTCATATGTGCATACAAGGCTTGGTTCATTTCTCCCCCCTGCCCCCACCCCCTCCCTTACCACCCACTCCACCCCCTCCCGCTCCCCCCCTCAATACCCAGCAGAAACTATTTTGCCCTTATCTCTAATTTTGTTGTAGAGAGAGTATAAGCAATAATAGGAAGGAACAAGGGGTTTTGCTGGTTGAGATAAGGATAGCTATACAGGGCATTGACTCACATTGATTTCCTGTGTGTGGGTGTTACCTTCTAGGTTAATTCTTTTTGATCTAACCTTTTCTCTAGTTCCTGGTCCCCTTTTCCTATTGGCCTCAGTTGCTTTAAGGTATCTGCTTTAGTTTCTCTGCGTTAAGGGCAACAAATGCTAGCTAGTTTGACATCTTGATGTAACCTTGTGACATCCTAAAGAGGGAATCTAGCCATGCTGCGTTAGACCTCTACCCTACCAAAATTATTAGATAATGAGGTATGTTGTCTTAAGCCATTATATTTGTGGTAGTTTTTATACAATCAATAGAAAACCAATATAGCAGGTTTGCAACTTTCCTTGAAGCACAAAGTAAAGTGGTCCCCCCTTATCCATGAGGTTCAAAGTTCCAATGACATTCTTCACAGAAATAGAAAAAACAATTCATACGAAAGACCCCAAAATAGTCAAGACAATCCCAAACAAACAGAACCATGCTAGAGGTAACCCAATATTGGATTTCAAATTTAATGCAGAGTGATAATAACAAAAACAGCATGGTACTGGCATAAAAACCAACACATAGAACAATGACATAGAATAGAGAACCAAGAAATAAACCCATGCAGCTACAGTCACCTGATTCTGAACAAAAGTACCAAAATCATCCACTGGAGAAAAGACAGCCTTTTCAACCAATGGTGCTGGGAACAATGGATATCCACATGCAGCAGACTGAAACCAGATTCATATCCCTTACCCTGTACAAAAAAATAAATTCAAAATGTACTAAAGCCCTTCAAAGACCTGAGACTTTGAAATGACTAGAGAGAAACATAATCAAGATATAGGCACAGTCAATGGCTTTCTAAATAGAATTCCAATAGCTTAGAAAATAATAGCAGGAATTGGCAAATAGGATTTTATCAAATTAAAAAGTTTCTGTGCATCAAAGGAAACAATTACCAGAGTGAAGAAACAGCTTACAGAAGGGGAGAAAATCTTTACCAGCTATGTGACAAGGGATTAATATTCAGAGTATAAAGGACTCATGTAATTAAACAACAAAGGAACAAATAATCCAATCAATAAATGGGTGAATGAAGTAAACAGAGGGTTTCTCAAAAGAAGAAGTACAAATGACCGTTAGATACACCAAAGACAGAATTTTGTATTGGCATAAGCATACTCATGTAGACCAATGGACAGAATAGAAAATTTGGAAACAGATCACTAAGTATAAGGTCAATTGACAGGAATGGCAAGGCTACACAAAGCAGAAAAAACAATTTCTTTAACAAGTGATGTTGGGAAGCTGGATATCACATGTAGAAGAATTAGGTAAGATCCTTATCCTACATTATGGGGATGCTAATTACCCTAATTTGATCATTACACATGTATAAGTGTAATAGATTAAAGGTCTGAAAGTAAGATTCAGAACTATACTAGAAGAAAACATATGGGAACAATTTCAAGACATTAGATAGAATAAAAAACAAACTATAGAATGGGAGAAAATACTTGCAAATCATACATATGTAAAGCGTCTAATATCTAGAAAATATAAAGATCTCCTATAACTTAGCAACCAAAAAATCCAATTTAAAAATGGGAGAAATACTTGAATAGACATTTCTCAAAAGAAGATGTACAAATGATCATTATGCTTATGAAAAGATATTCAGCATTACTAATCATCAGGGAAGTTCAAATCAAAATCACAATGAGATATCTCTAACCATTAGAATGGCCACTATGAAAAATGCACCCCACACAACAACAACAGAAAATAACCAGTATTGATAAGATGGTGAAGAAATGGAAACCCTTATGCATTTTTGGTGGGAATGTAAAATGGTATAGTTACTATGAAAAACAGTATGGAAATTCCTCAAAAAATTAAAAATAGATTGCCATGCAGTCCATCAATCCTACTTCTAAACATACATACAAAAAACTGAAAGCAATCTAAAGAGATATTTGTATACCCTATATTTCTTGTAGAATTATTCAAAAAAGTTCCAAAAGGTGGGGTATTCATTGGTAGATGGATAGATAAAGGAAACATGGTATTTACATATAATGAAATATGATTTCATTTTAAGGCTTAAGAATGAAGGAAATCCTGCATTAAAAATTACCCTCCAACCTTAGTACATAAAGCAATGATAATCACTTATTGTTCAGGACGTCTGTGGGTAAGGAATTTGTAAGTGGCCCAGTTGGACAGTTTTGGCATAGGGTCTTTCATGGATTGTTGCTAAATGCCAGTTGGGGCCATCTGAAAACTTAACTGGGCTGGATGATCTAGTTCAAAGTGGTTTAATACCATGGCTAACAATTCAGTAGCAGTAGTTGGCAAGCAGCATCTCTACTTGGGCCTCTCCTCAAGGCTTCTGAGAGGACAACATGGAGATCATTTCTCTAGGGCAAGCTATCCAAAAGACCTATGCAGAAGCTATGATGCCTTTTATGGTCTAGCCTTAGAAGTTATATACCAGTGCTTTTACAATACTCTCTTGGTTAGCCAGTTCTTCCCCGGTTCGCTATGGGAAGAGAGTTACACAAGGATATAAACTCTAGGATATGAACAATCACTGGGGGTCATCTTAAAGGTTGCCTACTACACCTCATCACTCATCAATTAGATGGTATTCCTCTTGAAATCCCAAATTATGTAACTGCTTCCCCTCCACACTCTTATTACACATATACATATGCATATATGCATCTATATCTAGTCTTAAGTCTATACAGTGTGTTATAATTACCTGTGCCTGGCTATTCCATTAGGCTGAGAACCTTGTGAGTAGTGTCCATGCTTAATTATCCTTATACCTTATGTTTTGCCCAAAGTTTAATGAAGGAAAGGGGGAGGGAGTTAGAGAAGGCAGTAAGGAAAGGAAGGAACAATCTTGAGCAATTAGATTTGGTTGTCACAAGGCTCTATGACACATAAGAGTTCCATTTCTGTTAATTAGTAGATGGTTAACAAAGAAAAATATCTTCATAGTGGAAGTTGTGTGAACTTCATAGTGACAGTATGTGAACCTCAGCATCATTCAATTTGTACTGCTCAAATAATCATGTTCAGTTATATTTGGTTCTAATTTTCTTCTCTGTCCTTTTTTTGATATTTCACTCAAATATTCTGGCACACAAGCTGGAAGAATGAAAGTTATAAAAAGGATTGTGGTCTTGGAGATGGCAGAGGATAAAAGTTCTCTATCCTTAAGACTTCCTAAAATGTTTCATGGGTTCTTTCAATTCTAATCTTTCCCTGCTCAGAGGTCCATACACACTAATGATAATTAGATTTTTTTTTCTTATGACAAGATTCTCCACTGAAAGAGAATTGTACACATAAAGATATTAATGATATATTTTTAATAAAATCATTGTTGCTGTATTCTAGAACTGGCTCCCATGGCTTTTCAAATAAAATTCTTACCTGATTTTCCTATAGTTATTAGTCTGTGCTTATCACTCTGCTTGTTTATGGAAGAATCATGTGTTACTTATTTTTATATACACATCATGTGCCTTATATATAATAAATACTAAGTATAAGCTTGATTAATTCAGCCATTTAGTCAAAACAATCATAGTTGACTTCACATCGACCAATTCCTCCTTACCATGCATATATTGAAATCAGCAGAATTTATTGTTAATAAATCAGTACAATAAAATTTAATTTAATCAATTTCAGGAGAGTTTCTTCCACATGTATATTATATATGCATAATTTTATGACATTATCTAGTAATTACCCTTCAGAATTCCCTTCTGCTTCAGAAGGGACTTGATTCTTTCTTCAGCATTAGGGGACTTCTCATGACCTGCACCAGCTTGTCCTACAAACATAACTGGGAGCCACAGGAGATTAAGAAAGGACAAAAGACAGAAGACAAACATGCAGAAAGCTGAGGTCAGGTAGGCTGGTGCTCAGATGGAGACACACAACAGCCTGGTCCACCTCCAGTGAGTTTATTGTATACAGTGGGAAATAATGAGGTGGACCAACAGTTCTGGGGTGGGGGGTAATAACACTGTAGTTATGAGGAACCTGTGATCACTACTTTCTGAATGTAAACATCTTAGGAGAAGCAGCTGTGCTGCATTTTGCCCTCTTCTGCAGCTGGGACTGTGCCAACTCAGCCTGCAGATTATTGGGCATAGCTGTACTTGCTCCCTTCTGTGGCTGGGGCCATGCCAAGTCAGTCTGCAGATTATTTGACACAGCTGTGCTTATGTCAAGTTCTCATAGGCTTCTCATACTCTGCTTTCCTCAGGGACTTAGAATTTTTTGTCTTTTGAGCATAGTATCAAGTGAAGCACAAGAGACCTGACATTGTCCTTAAAGGGTATATCACCAGTTAGCAGACTTTTTTAGTACTTCCATGTTAAGGCATAGAGTTGTCAAGGTAATTAATACTGGGCCTTCCTTCTGAAAGAAAGTGGTGAGTTTCTGTATTGTCCCTGGAAACTGAACAGAGATTATTGTAGTGTACGGTGTAGTGCCTTCTCCAGATTCCTCAGTCTACCAATTTCAAGACTGAAACACCAGTTCCCCTAGCTACTGAGTGTTAGTGACTGATAGTTCATGGTTGAGGGCCCATGGGAAAATAGCATTATCTTGAAGATTTCTGACCAACCCCAGATTATATTCCCTTTCCTGGGACAGTTTATATTCAGTCAATATGGAAATATAGAAGTCTAGTCCCTGGGCCCAAACAACGCTGCAAGACTATTCCTGCTGCAGAACTCCCTGGAGGATCAATTTGACCTTTGTTGTGACTATTTTGGTCTTTGACTTCTCACTTTGCCCTGTTCTTCTTCCTTTACTCCCTCCTAGGTGTTGACCTTGAGAACACTCCCAAGCAAATTTCATTGTCTTCTTCCTGGTGAACATGACCTCTAATAAGTCACTATAGTTAGATTATCTGCTATAGGATAGACTCATAAAAATATGTACTAACTTTGTGTTTCATTCTGAAAATTCATATATATATGGATATATATATCCATATATATCCATATATATATATAATATATGATTTCACAGGAGAAACAAGTTCAACCAAGAATTTTGTGTAACACTAATAAAGCAGAATACAATTGAACAATAGAAGTATGATTTAATTGTTTTAGTATTTATCATACTTTCCAAGAACTCAGTACTGAACACATACCCAGTATTAGAACTCGGTATCTATACAGTCAAATTATTTTCAGTGCAGTAGGACTAAAGGAATTTTATTCTCTTAACCTCATTTTCCCATAATTATTAGTCTGTGCTTATCACTCTGCTTGTCTATGAAAGAATCATGTTTTACTTACTTTTATATATACATCATGGTGCCTGATATAAAATAGATACTTACTCAGTATAAGCTCAATTAATTAAGCCATTTAGTCAAAACAATCATAGTATAAGAAATTACTATAAGAAACTATACTGTCATCTTTCTAAAGAAAACTTCTGGGCATTACATGTGTTACACTGCATGAGTGTTTCTTTTCACCACTTATCTCCATAGCACATAGAATTAATTGGATAATTTTTATATCTAATTCTATACTATAGTAGAAATAAATATTCACCAAGTAATCAATACAAGTTTACTTACTTTGTTGCATATCTTTCTCCCTTAATACATAATTCAATATGTTAAGGTATGAAATCTTTTTAATCAAACATCAAAATGGACCTACAATTTGATAGTGAAATGCCAAAAATAAAATTTAAAAAATCTTTACATCCAATGTGCACAAGCATAGGGATTTATAAATTCAAAATAGGTATAAGTGATTCCCCCAAAGTCCTTTTCTGACTTTTTTTGGGTTAACATGCTCAGAGAGAATGATGAATTGCCATGTTTCTCAAGTTATTTGGCAAGTGGATACCTAAAATCATAAGTGAAATGTTTTTATAGTATAACAGAATGTAAAGATTGCATGAACGTTAAAGATAGGACATAAGACCAAAACAATCCTGCAATTTACTAGTTTTGTCTCACTTAATCTTTTTCTCCCTTTCCTCACAATCTTTGCTATATTTTTGAAATAAAATTAGAAACATTGCCATATAAATTTAGTTAAGTATGATAGATTTGGTCCTGAGCTTAGAGACAGTCACAATTTATTGTGACTTATTCATCTATCATTCATTAATAACCTACTATGTGTATTGTTGTATATATTAAGATTTTTCTCTGTAGCAACCATATACCATACAAGGCAGCTTCTATTCAACTTTATTAACCCAACCGCCACATTAAGCCTACACACTTTAAAGCCCTTAAGAAAGCAGACTGCACTTAAAGTCATCAACTTTGAAGGGGGATATGACACCAAGGACTGACCTCCCATTCAGATATGAGCCAGGAAAATATTGAATGCCTCCGATAAACAGAATCTGGTTTCCCCTAATTAGGTACCCTTCCAGGTGCTGCCTGGTCAAAAAAGGAGATCTGATGTGGGTAAGGCGAGAAACAGTTCAAACACCAACTTAAATTTGTCAGGAATCTGCATTGACCTCCACCCATCCCTCTTCAGACTGAGAGGTTACATATTTTCCTGACATTTCTACCTTCAGTTTTCTTGCTCAGTGGGCTTTTCAAAACCCAAAGAGTTTACATTACCCAGATGATTGTGGATAAAAATCAAAGTTTTATCCAGTGTTGTGGGTGGGCTTAGTCAAGGGAAAGAAAATGTTTGCTAAATTTAGAGGGCTCTTGTTATGCTTACTAACCACAACAATGTGTTTTCAGAACACTAAAATTGGAAGACAAGCACTTTCCCCCTCACCAGCTTCACTCATCATTGAATTGAACAGAATTGAAAACACTTGAGAGCAGTGACTTATTTGAAGTATTGTTAAATACAAGATTTCCGTTGGATCAGGGACATTCAGTCTATGTAGTGAACAAAAATTAGTGTGTGTGAACAGCTGTCAAGAGGAAGTCATTACCAATCAATGTTTTAAAAATACCCAGCAAGTTTTCATTAAAGTAAAGGATAGATTTTTACTTGGTATAAATCCCTCCAAATAAATGACATGCTCTGTGGTGCATGTTGTCATTTTAATTTTGACAAAAATGTACAGATTTCAGTGTATATGAGACTGTTATTTTTGAAGTTTTGATTTAATGAAATGCCTAAGTTAGGGAATTGATTATCTTCATTGGAATTTTTCTTACTTGCCAGGAAGAAGAATGAGCTGACTATGGCTTTCTGTCTGTAAATGCTTGCCTGCAATACCCTTCTGGGGGCCTTACCTATACATATTCCTTAAGAAATAATACCTTCACCTCTTCTTTTAGTTAAATCATTACTCAAGATTTATTTTATAATTTGTATTTTGTTAAATTTGGTTGAGAAGAAATCTTCTTGGTTCTTTTTCATGACTGTCTACGTATTTTTAAAAATAATTTGTTGACTATACTGTTTTGAGCTATGATCTTTTACTGAGCAATTGTTTGTTAATTTCTGTCTTAGGTATTTAGTTTCTTTTTTCTAATCTTTCTCTTTTCAATGAAGATTATAAACAGCAGTACCAGTAAAGTCCATACAAAGCAGCCAGTATTGTGCATGGGGATAAATAGCTAAGTACCATAAGATGCCCATAGACCCTAAGCTCTGCTTTTTGGTCCTTGCTGATCTCTGAGGGAAGCTCTTACTTGGTTTTGATGAAGATCTCAATCCTTATCTTAGCTGCCTAACAGAGATATAAATAAATAAATGAAGAAACACAACTGTGCCCTTTTGCAATTCATAAGTGCTAAAAGTCAAGTTATTGCTGTAGAAAGATAGTTCAAGGATAGCTCAGAGTAGTCACTATTGCAGACACTTTGTCCTAGTATTAGTGTGATTCAAGGTCTCTATGAAAAAATACAATGAAGCTACATATAATTATGCATAGTGACACACTTTCTTTCCTTGTCAGTGAATATGAAATAAACTTATATAACTTTTACCAGTGAGACAGATTAGAGAAATCTACCTCCCCTTGAGTTGCTGGAGCAGGAATTAAACATTGTTAAAGCACTGTTTATGTTAAATTTTTATTGTATGCACCGTCTTTAATGTTTATTTTTTATTTAAATAAGCTAAGATGTTGGGGTCTGGTGCAATTTGACTCCCTAATTGACAGTTATTAGGCTCTTCTTTGTGCCCCGGTTGTCTTGAACTATCAGTCAAACAGTTACCTGGACTGCCCTCATGCCAGCCCCTGACTGTTTTGAGCACTACACCGACACATTGATGAAGTTACATGACAACCACAGCTGCTTACTGCTGAAGTGCAACTCCAGCTCCAGAAAGCATTAACTCAGCCATGACTGTTTCAAACGGATTGTGCTGGATTTTTTGCCATCACAAGGCTTGGTGAACTCTAGATGACCCTGCAGCCATTTCACCAATGGCCAAAAGAGGAGCACTTCTCCACTTCTCCTGGTGGCCCAGCAAAAGGCCTGTGACAGGTGCACATAGTCCTTCATTTGCATGAAGCACTGAGCCATGATTGGTGCCAACATCCTGGCAACACTCCCTTTTTGGCTATATCAACAGGCTGTTCAGGTCATTTTCCAAACAGGACAGGAGACACCGTCTGTGCTGCGCCCCTGGTGTTGCAGCATTAGGCACAATATAAAGCTTTTCTTGAGGGGTCTTTTCTTGCCTACTTTTGATCTTCATCATTAATATAGCAGGCTGCACTGATAACATAAAGAGAGGATGGTGGCAGTGAAATGGCAGCAGAGCAATAGCCTCTGATAGCAATGGCAGAGGCAGCAGCAATGGAGGTGGCAGCTGCAGTAGCAACAGTATCAGTAGTGACAAGACGGCAGTTGAAGAGTTCCAGAGAACATCTGGGTCAGGAACAATAAGGAGCAGATGTGATGGAGACAACAAAAGCTGTGAAGGATAAAGATGAGAAGCTGCAGGCTCTGATCGTTGAAACAGCATCCAAAAAGCTGCCAAGTTTAAAGGGTCAGCAGTCCCTTAGGGTTGAAAGCTGTAACACTAGTCACTGTCAAAGGCTGAGGAACTTGACACCTTAGGCCCCAGAACTGAAACACATGCCATTGTACAGCTGAGGGTCCCAGCACCCAAACCCTGTAGAGAGTTGTAACACTAGAAGACCTCACTTGCTGCTGTCTGTGTTGCTGCCTACTGCAACTGGAAGCCAAGGATTATAAGAGCTACCAAGAGGGCCATCGGTAGTTAATGCCCAGAGCAATAATCCTTGAACCTGATTGCTTAGAGCAACAAGGATTTGGTTTCTAAAACACGAAGCAATAGCCCCTAGCTTTTAGGGTGTGGAACTATAAGCCTCTGGGTCTGCCAGTCCAGTCCCTAAGCCTTGAGCATTCAAGGGCCTGGGATTGCCAGTGGTAGAAGAGCTTCTCCTTATCTATCCATGATTCCTATCTGGGTAAAGCCAAAGGACCATAGCCAGTTGATTTGTAAACACCAGGAAGCATCCAGTTTGTCTGTGTGAAGCCTTCCAAAGCCTACCCCAGATTGCATTGGTAGTTTCAGAGCTTTTAGAAAATATTCTTTAAAAAGTTGTGAACAATTTTGTTTCTTTCTTCAGGTCCCTGTTTCAGGGAATGCCAGAACTTGGAATGCCATTCTGCTTCCTTTTTTTGGTCTATATGGCTGGACAGCCCTCCTCACTGCCCCCTTGCTATCGCTCAGCAAGATTTAAATCTTTAAATGCCTTTCAAGATCCTTACTACTTTCTTACTACCTCTCCGTTGGCATTTTTCACTACCACTTCCATCTTGAGGTCTAGTGACACTCAATTACTTGAAGTTTCCCAAATAAGCCTCTGGGCCTTTGTATCTTCCTCTCCCTGGAACACTTTTTTCTTGCTCATTGCCTGGTAACCTCTGATTCATCATTCTGGAGTCAATTTAAATGATACTGTAAGATATAGGAACAAACCAAAGTATTTCTTCTGAGTTACTACTCTCACAGTCACTCAGTTCTTCTGACATCAAATGTATTGGGGCTCCCCCTGCAATTAAGCAATTCTCCTGCAGATTCCTAAACAGACGCTAGCTTGGTATCCTTAAATTCTATTCAATTTTGTCACTGCCTGGAGATAGCATCAAGTGTCACATATTGAGGGCTCTTTTCCACAAGACTGCTCCCACTTCGGATGCCACGGCAAGCACAGATTGTAACCTGTACTTCTGACCAACCACCTACAAATCAGGGTCCCCATGACATCTTCCTTGTGTTTAGTTAATTTTCTAGAGCAGCTCACATGTAACTCAGGGAAGCCCATGTTTACTGGTTTATTAATGAAGGATATAATAGAAGGTATAGATAAATAGCTACATAGACAAAGGTCTGGAAAGGTCTTGAGTGCAGAAACTTCTGTCCATGTGGAGTTGGGGTATGCCAATCTGACAAGTAGATGTGTTCACCAACATGGAAATTCTATAAATCCAGTGTTTGTGGTTTTTTTCCTGAAGCTTCATTAGATAGATATGACTGGTTAAATCATTAGCCACTGGTGATCAACTTAACCGTCAGCCCCGTTTCTCCTCCCTGGGGACTGAGGAAGGGATGAGGCCAAAAGTCCCAACCCTTTATGTCTTGGTTACCAGCCCCTATCATAAGGCTATTAAGGGTCCCCCAGCCACCAGTCATCTCATTACTATGAAAAACACTAAGGCTGAGATGTAGCTCACTGGTAGAACACTTATCTCAGGGCTTCAATCCCCAGCACCACAAAAATAAAAAGTCAATCTCTTTTCACTCCAGAGATTACAAGAGCATCAGGAGCTTTATGTCAAGGACAAAGACCAAATGTATGTTTCACAATATTTTAGTCAGCTTCCTTAGGAAGCTTCCAGATTGAGTTAGGAGTTCTGCTTCTGTGCTCTCGCAGCTCTGGGGTTCAGTCATAGCACTTGTCAAACTGCCTCATCAAACACCTCTATTTGGAGGGTGATGAATACTCTTTGGAAGGTTATGGAGCAACTTGTTCTTTGAAGGTTTCCCAGAAAGTAAGAATGAGGCTTTATGGAGAGCTTCAACAGAAAAGGAACAAGAGGCAGTCACAGTAGAGCAAGCCAGCTTGAAAACATAGGGACAGCCAGGGAGCCCCTCTTATTTTCCATGCACAGAAACTGAAGTTCAGAAAGGTTAACTGATTGTCAGGGATCAAAACCACGTTAATGACAAGGAGTTCCACAGCCCAGACATCCTAACTTCAGCCTATATTTCCTAAAGGGTGCAATCAATATAAGGGCCTTGTGCTGTTTGATAGAGTAGCTGTTAACACATGTGGCTGTTGAGCCCTTCAATGTACCTAGTATGAGCTTAGAATTGAGAGTTCAAAGATAAGGTTTTAAAAGTATAAAATATTTCATACAGTGGGGTAATAAGAAATCTCATAAATAAGTTTTAAATGGATTTCATATGTTGAGAATATTTTGGGTATGAGTTCACATAAGATATTAAAATTAATTTCTCCTATTTGCTTCTTTTTTAATGTGACTAGCAGTAAATTTAAATTTATATAAGATAAATATCATATTTTTATAGGACAGTATTTCTCAACATAAATTTTAGGTAATGTGCAGACGTGGTGTTAAGTATATAACAAAGTTATTCTTGTCTTCATTCCCTTTCAAATCTTCTGATTAGATCAAGGAGAAACCTTAGTTTACTAGGTTTTCTTCTCAGATAACCTAATTTCCCTTATTAGTAAAGAGAAAGAATCCTCAAGAATCAGAGTTTTAGAAGTCAATAAACTTTTTGTTGTGCATGCTTTTTAAATTACCATCTAGGACAGATGACTCTGGTGTTTAACTTACTTTGGTTAAATAAGCTTTCGTTTATAAATATACTTATTTTGCTGTAAAAGCCATAAGTATATTCAAACAAAATATTAAATACTAGTACAGATAGTACATGACTGTGAGAAAAAAATCTTGAGGGTATTATGTGAATTATCAAGTTTGGGATACAACCTTATGTAAAGAAGTAATCAGGTTTTCATAATGTAGAATCTACTCTTGCCCAACACAGTACACTCGATGTTTACCCTCTATATATGCTCTTACATTAAGATCTTCGATCAACTCTGAATTGATACTGATTCTTATGTTTCTGTTGCTTTTTTTTTACAGGTTGAGTCTTGTGTTGATTGTTCTTTATTTTTGGCATTGTTCAGGTTTTGCTGGTTTCCTGAGTTGATTGTGCTTCATACTTTTCTAGTTCTCATGGGTTCATCAATTCCCTTTTTGAGTTTTATTCTTTTCTGACCTCTCATGTTTATGGATTTTCTTCTTCTTCTGTGTGAAATGTACCCTTGAATGTCTTCTGTAATTCACGCTTGGCAGACATAAACCACTTTAGTTTTTTCTTGTCCTGATGGTTCTTATTTCTCCACCGAGATTGAAGGATAGTTTTGCTGGATATAGTACTATTCTTGGTTGGCAGTTATTCTCTCTCAGAGTATGAATTATATTGTCCCATGCCTTCCTAGCTTTTAGGGTTGGGGCTGAGAGGTCTGAGGTGATTCTTATATGTTTACTATGTAGGGTCTCCAGCTTTCTAGGCAGGCGTACTACCACTTGAACCACTCTACCAGTTCCCTTATGTATTTATTTTTTTATGCAAGCTAGAGTTTTTCTTTCTACTTTCAGTATAATTTCTTTGTTCTCTAGTTTTTGCATTTTAATTATAGTATGATGTGGGGTTGCTTTTTTCCTGGTTATGTCTATCTGGAGTTCAAAATGCATCCAGTACATGGGTGTCTATATCATTACATAGGGTTGAGAAATTTTCTGCTGTGATTTCATTGAATAGGTTTCCTGTGCCTTTAGTTTGTATTTCAGCTCCTTCTTCCACCCTGTGAATTCTTAGGTTTGGTCTTTTAATCAGTTCTAGAGATCTTATATGTTTAATCATAGGTATTCATTTTTGTCTTTGTGATTGTCTGTGTGCAGTATCTCCTCAATCTTGTTCTCTACCTCTGATAGTCTTTCTTCTGTTTGATCTTGTCTGCTGATAGTACTATCCACTGTGGTTTTTATTTGATTTATTAAGTTTTTCAGTTCTAACGTTTCTACTTTTTTCTCACAATGTCTATATCCTTGCTGAATTTCTATTCCATGTTGCTGCCTTTCTTGTCTAGGCCTTGTATTGATTTCCTGGGGAGCCCCAGAACTCCCCAACCTGTGACCCTTTAAATTCCCAGAGTTACTCAGTTTCAAGCTCACCTGCCTGCAGGCAGTTTGCAGGCAGGCGGCTACTATAACTTGAGCTCTCTGTGGGTGGACATTCAACGCTTTGTTTTTGAAATTGACTTTGGTCATTAGCCCAATCTGGTATTTTATAGAACACTTTTCTCTCAAGACAATTAGTTCACAAAAGATTTTGTGGTCAAATATGTCTGGCAAATTCCATGTAATAGTCATCTTTCATGTGTTAAAAAATATAAGAACATTAAAGGCTCTGGGAAGACTAGAAGTAAAATATAATAGCAACAAATCTGTTTTATTTTGTATTTACTAAGTCACTACATCTCAGAACAATTTTTAAATGTTAACATTTAAATTCTCACAGTGGATTTTCTGCACCTTTGCAGCTGCTACAGCTTTACAAGACTTCATTCTAAGCGCCTCTTTCCAATGATTGATGGAAAGACAGAGCAACTATTTTATGATTATTGCTTTGACATACCCTCTTCCTCAATTATGAAAACCATGCAAGCTAAAACCAGCTTTTTTTCTTCATGATATGGGGCTAATGTACTGCCAACTGCACTATATTTGCACCTTCACTCCAGCATTTCCACTTCAGAAAAGTATTATGAAGAAATCATCATAAATGGGAACATTTTAAAGTTTATCATTGATAATGAACAACTGGAAGCAGCATAATCTTTAGTAATAGAGAAATGCATGAGCAAATTATCATCTAAAATGTTATGTAGCTGTCAATATCAAAATTTTCAAAGACCATTTAATTATTTCCAAAAGCCCATATAATATTTTAATGACATTATATTGAAAGTATCATTCCAATTTTATTATATGTGCCATTTTCACACACACACACACACACACACACACACACTCACCAGAACCTATGTGTATTCATACATATCAAAACTTGAAAGAAATACCTTAAAATGTTCAGGCATTTATCTCTGAGATTTTGTTATATATATATATATATATATATATATATATATATTTTTTTTTTTTTTTTTTAATTTTTATTTTATTCATATGTTCATACAATGTTTGGGTCATTTCTCCCCCCTTCCCCCTCCCTCTCCCTTACCCCCCCACCCCTCGCTACCCAGCAGAAACTATTTTGCCCTTATCTCTAATTTTGTTGTAGAGAGAGTATAAGGAATAATAGGAAGGAACAAGGGTTTTTGCTAGTTGAGATAAGGATAGCTATACAGGGAGTTGACACGCATTGATTTCCTGTGCATGCGTGTTACCTTCTAAGTTAATTCTTCTTGAACTAACCTTTTCTCTAGTTCCTGGTCCCCTTTTCCTATTGGCCTCAGTTGCTTTAAAGTATCTGCTTTAGTTTCTCTGCATTGAGGGCAACAAATGCTATCTAGTTTTTGAGGTGTCTTACCTATCCTCACACCTCCCTTGTGTGCTCTTGCTTTTATCATGTGATCAAAGTCCAAATCCCTTGTTGTGTTTGCCTTTGATCTAATGTCCGCATATGAGGGAGAATATACGATCTTTGGTCTTTTGGGCCAGGCTAACCTTACTCAGAATGATGTTCTCCAATTCCATCCATTTATCTGCAAATGATAACATTTCATTCTTCTTCATGGCTGCATAAAATTCCATTGTGTATAGATACCACATTTTCTTAATCCATTCGTCAGTGGTGGGGCATCTTGGCTGTTTCTATAACTTGGCTATTGTGAATAGTGCCCCAATAAACATGGGTGTGCAGGTGCCTCTGGAGTAACCTGTGTCACATTCTTTTGGGTATATCCCCAAGAGTGGTATTGCTGGATCAAATGGTAGATCAATGTTTAGCTTTTTAAGTAGCCTCAAAATTTTTTTCCAGAGTTGTTGTACTAGTTTACATTCCCACCAACAGTGTAAGAGGGTTCCTTTTTCCCTGCATCCTCGCCAACACCTGTTGTTGGTGGTGTTGCTAATGATGGCTATTCTAACAGGGGTGAGGTGGAATCTTAGTGTGGTTTTAATTTGCATTTCCTTTATTGCTAGAGATGGTGAGAATTTTTTCATGTGATTTTTGGCCATCTGAATTTCTTCTTTTGAGAAAGTTCTGTTTATTTCACTTGCTCATTTCTTTATTGGTTCATTAATTTTGGGAGAATTTAGTTTTTTAACTTCCCTATATAGTCTCATTATCAGTCCTCTGTCTGATGTGTAGCTAGCAAATATTTTCTCCCACTCTGTGGGTAGTCTCTTCAGTTTAGAGATCATTTCTTTTGTTGAGCAGAAGCTTTTTAGTTTTATGAAGTCCCATTTATCTGTGCTCTCTCTTAGTTGCTGTGCTGCTGGGGTTCCATTGAGAAAGTTCTTGCCTATACCTACTAACTCCAGAGTATTTCCTACTCTTTCCTGTACCAACTTCAGAGTTTGGGGTCTGATGTTAAGATCCTTGATCCATTTTGAGTTAATCTTGGTATAGGGTGATATACATGGATCTAGTTTCAGTTTTTTGCGGACTGCTAACCAGTTTTCCCAGCAGTTTTTGTTGACGAGGCTGTCTTTTCTCCATCATATATTTTAAGCAACTTTGTCAAAGATAAGTTGGTTATAGTTGTGTGGCTTCATATCTGGGTCCTCTATGCTGTTCCTCTGGTCTTCATGTCTGTTTTTGTGCCAGTACCATGCTGTTTTTATTGTTATTGCTTTGTAATATAGTTTAAAGTCAGGTATTGTGATACCTCCTGCATTGTTCTTTTAACTGAGTATTGCCTTGGCTATTCGTGGCCTCTTGTGTTTCCATATAAATTTAACAGTAGATTTTTCAATCTCTTTAATGAATGTCATTGGAATTTTTATGGGAATTGCATTAAACATGTAGATTACTTTTGGGAGTATCGACATTTTTACTATGTTGATTCTACCAATCCATGAGCATGGGAGCTCTCTCCACTTTCTATAGTCTTCCTCAATCTCCTTCTTCAGAAGTGTATAGTTTTCCTTATAGAGGTCATTCACATCCTTTGTTAGATTTACATCTACATATTTGATTTTTTTTGAGGCTATTATAAATGGAATTGTTTTCATTTATTCTTTCTCAGTTTGTTCATTATTAATGTATAGAAATGCTAATGACTTTTCTATGTTGATTTTATATCCTACTACCTTGCTACAGATATTGATGGTATCTAGGAGCTTTTGAGTAGAGTTTTTTGGGTCTTTAAGATATAGGATCATATCATCTGCAAATAGGGATATTTTGACAGTTTCTTTACCTATTTGTATTCCTTTTATTCCTTCTTCTTGCCTAATTGCTCTGGCTAGGAATTCCAGTACTATGTTGAATAGGGGTGGAGATAGTGGGCATTCTTGTCTAGTTCCTGATTTTAGAGGGAATGGTTTCAGTTTTTCTCCATTAAGTATAATGCTGGCTGTAGGTTTGTCATATATAGCTTTTATAATGTTGAGGAACTTTCCTTCTATTCCTAATTTTCTTAGAGCTTTTATCATGAAATGGTGTTGGATCTTATCAAAGGCTTTTTCTGCATCTATTGAGATATTAAGTGGTTTTTGTCTTTGCTTCTGTTAATGTGGTTTATTACGTTTATTGATTTTTGTATGTTGAACCACCCCTGCATCCCTGGGATGAAGCCTACTTGGTCATGGTGAATGATCTTTTTGATGTGTTTTTGAATTTGGTTTGCCATTATTTTATTGAGGATTTTTACATCAATGTTCATTAAGGAGGTTGTCCTATAGTTCTCCTTTTTGAAGGTGTCTTTGCCTGATTTTAGAATAAGTGTAATACTGGCCCCAGCAGGCTTTGTTTACTTAGAGTTCTCCTGGGCTTGACCACCATTGTTACAAGGTTTCCCCTTTCCAAGCACACTGGGGGAGGTGACACTGCACCCACTTTCTCCAGCCAGCGTGTTTACTTACAGTTCACGTGGGAAGTGGGCCTTCCCTCCTCTCCTGTGGAGTTTTTCTCCCACCAGCACTTTTACAACTTTCCTGCTCCTCTGCTGGGCAGTGCCGCTGCTCCTGCCTTCTCTGGCCGGCCTGTTTATTTAAAGTTCTGTGAGGGATTGCCCCTCCCCCCCCTCTGGCGCTCAGATCGCCGCGCCCTCTTTGCTAAGTGTCTTTTTTGTTGTTATTGTTGATTATTCAGTTTCTCTTTTTTCCCTGGGTAGGGGTCGGTCTGTCCAGGTGGCTGTACTGATCTGGCCCGGGATTGTCTGTGGGAGTACTGTGTGCCGCTTAGCTCACCGGTGGTCCGCGTCTTCCCAAGCAGTCTGGGTGCTGGTGTCTAGCGGTGGCACGGAAGCCCTCCTGGTTTCTCCATTTAACGTGAAGTGGAGATGTTCTGCACAGGCTGGAGGTGTGGAGGAGTCAAAGTTTTGCCTCTTAGTGGTTTTTCCTGTAAGATGTATCTCCAGTGTCTCTCCAAGATTTTACTTTAGGATACATGCTTTCTGCTTCCTCCCTCTCACAGCCATCTTGGAATCCCCTGTTTTTTATATTTTAAACTAAAATTTTTATAGTAGTTACGTTTGCATTTTAAGAGAAAAAGTACTATTAAATAAGTGTTTTTATATTCAAACTGGAAAAGAACCCCCCTTTCCATATGGTCTCACTTAGCCCTTATACCTAATTTATCCAGAGATAATCAAGCAGTTTTGCTTCATTTGCCTCCAAATTAGCATTCTTACTTCTTCATTTGATTTCAGGCATTATGAAGGTGGTAACATTTTTTTCCCCTAGAATTGTTTGAGATCTTTTTATTTTACAATCTAAAATTTTAAACTAAGGTATTTTTACAAACTGGTTTTGGGAAAACATATTTGCACTTAAAATATTCTTAAGAGATTTGTATTAATTTCTTAAATTAATACAAAATGATTTTTTCATGTAATACAAAGTAATATATAGAGGAATATGTACTATGGTTTCTCCACATAAAAAGCATTCTATTGAAATAAAAACATGAAATGTATTGCAAATTCTAATACTCATGACTTCTTTGTTCTACAAAAACAAGGATCATCTTTTTCTTTATTCAGCAACGTATTTATAGGACCTAGAAGAGCCTCTGGCACATAGTAGGTACTTCAATGAGTGAGTAAAAGAATGAAATCAAAATGAGAGCAAATACTTCCATTATAGTTTTTACCTCATTTAGAATTTTATTAACACGCAGACTTAATGTTTCAGATATATTTATGAGCTGGTTTAATGGATGTCTTTTTTTTTTTCAGTGCTGGGGATTTAATTAATGAATGTCTTAATATGGCCCATATTAGAGAATAAACCTACTGTCCCAAGATCAGAGTTTTAAAAAGGTCAGTTACCCTTGGTCACTATTCACTTGGATATTGTTTCACCTGGAGAGGGGAAAAAAACAAAGATTATCAAGTCTCCGTATTTACATTCTATTCCTTGTTCCTTCTAAGTACTTTTCTTGTTGAGACAGATTTTGAACAATTTAGTTCCATATCATGTAGTGCCTAGTTCCTTGTCATTCCTTTTGGTACACAAATAGTCATATGCATTTTTTCAAAATTCAGTTCCTTACATTATTAGTCAAGAGTCCAATCAGGAAAGCAGAAACCACTTTGAGTCTTTTCAGCAGCATGAATTTAACCCAGGGAAAAATATTGTATAGATAATAGAGTTGGTAAGAACCAAAGAGGGGATGGGCAAGGTAATCTAACAGTAAGCATCAGAAAACCACTATTACAGCCTGGAAAGGTATGAAATGTAGGCAGTGTTTCTGCCCAGGGCAGAAGTCACCTGATGGAAGTTAGAACTAAGACAAAATTGTCGTGGAATGAAAGAAAGGAATGAGCTGGCACCATAGAGAACAAACTTCCAAGTTTCTGCCTGAGGTAGAAAAGCATGAGGAGAAATGTTTTTGCTTCTTTCCTACCCTGTTTAATCTCTTGCCAGTGTCTTCTTTTGCCAAAACTCAGAAGACAGATAATCTGAAATCCTGGGAAACACAGTCTTCAGGGCTCAGTATCTCTGTATAATAGACATCTGAGATGAGGAAGGGAGCCAGTATGCCCAAGCGCTCAGCCACAGTGCCTATAACTATCTATAGATTATTTTAAGAGTTTAAAGCATTTTCTCAAAAGTTCTATGCACTTTCAACTATTTAATGCCATGTCCCAAAAGTTCCACAATTTGAGTAGTTTACCTTTTTTTTTTTTTTTGAGAACTTCACAGAACCATCTAGTATGTACCATTGGAAGCTAGAAAATATTTTAAAATAGAAATAATCTAATATATCTTTGCTTATATTTTGATAGATTTTTAAACATTTAATTCAAAGATGTCATCAAAATGACTTTTAAAATATTCAGTTTTCCAAGTTTATCCACCATAGGAAGCTTATCTTCCTACTAACATAAACAACTGTTGTAGTAGGTTGTTTACCAAAAAATATATGAAGATACATCATGCTGTGAAAGCTACCTAAAGTTTGCCTTGCTATAGGACTAGTTCTAAAAGATTCCTTAAGATTCAGAAAATTGAGTAAACTCAAGAGGAACCTGAATGCTGGAATCCTTATCTCTGCTACTGGGAATCGTATTATTGAATACCCCAAAACATGAATATGTTCTGAAATGAATGAAGTGTGTGATTAAATCCCTGTGTTGAGTGAGTATGACAAAAATACTTTACAAGTTCTTGAAGAGTTTAGATTGCAATCAAGGTAGAAAACGGTTTCCTGTAGTGTAAGAACTTACACCTTGAAGTACCAAAATGGAAACATTTGAGTGACTTTCTAGAAATATTTCCTAATGTAGTCATAAGTTAGGACAGTAGAATTGGTTTTCTGGGTTTTCTAGGGTAGGTGCAGAAGTTTTTGAAGTAAATAAAAAGAAAGGGTATGTGAGAATACACCACAGGGAATACATCTAAGGAGCCAGCCAAGAATAGCTCTTTTCTTTAGTTCTAGCATTAGAAATGGCAATGTTACATTTATGTAGTGCTTTTCAAATGAGGTGTATGTGTCCATATTATCTTATTCAATCCTCAGGTGAAAAACTAGGTTCAGGGAGGTTAAAAATGGGTTGTTCGAAGTGGCATAACTAGTTTGTTAGAGCTGCATTTCCAATTGAAAGTGTGCCTGCCAGGAGGTCCAGTCTTTATACAAGGCTACATTTCAGCCAATTGCTGCATTTCAGGCCTTCTGCAGGGAGACCTAGTGAAGCCTAAATCAGGGTGGAAACTTATATGCAAATCTAGTTCAGCTTTTATAGCCCCTATTACTTAGGAAGACACATCAGAAGTACATTTAAATATGTGACTACAGGAGACCCAAACTTCTTAGCAACATGTTGGAAAAAAAAAAACAAGATACAAATAGAAACAACTTGGATACATACTACTTAAAAGAAAAAAAAATCAAGTTCACTGGGAGTGGTCTTGTGGAATACTCTGTTATAAAGAATTCTGTTGTGATCTCTGGCTTCTGTGAGAAAAATCACTTTCCCTGACTTTTGGTACCTGCTATGGTATGGGGGTGGGGCAGAAAGGATACACCTGCTACTTTGAAGGCGTGACTATGTTGTAAATGTATGTAAATAATTATGCAATAAGATTTTCTTAAATAAATGAATAAACCATCAGAAAGTAAATTAAATCTTTAATTAAAGAATAAAAATGATTCTGATTTTTTCTACCCTGTAATACTAATCCATTTAATTTTATGTATCTGCTCCATAGAGAGTTAAAGATTCCATAAAGGGGAGTCAAAAGAGGAAACATTTGTAGATATTAAGGAGGCAAAAGTGGTTGCCCATGTAAAGGATGGAGAGAAAACTGATAAATGTTAAAAGGAGGATCAAGAATCTTCTCACCTTTTCCCCATTATATCTGATGTTAGTTCAAGTATTACCACCAGCTGTAATAAACCAAGCCCCAAATTTCTGTGGCTTAACATGTTATAAATTTGTTATCACTCATATAATTAGATTCAGATATTTCTTGTCAAGGGTGAATGAGGCTCTGGCTGATGAAGGATTTAGCTTCAATGTGCCCTGGGCATCAACATACAGAAAACACATGGGAGAAGGAAGTGGGAGAAAATGGCACATGCTTCTTTACCACTTCAGTTTAAGAAATGACAAACATCATTTTCCATGTTACAACTTGTCATTTGGCCCCAAGTGGTTGTAAGGGTGAGGCAGGGAATCAGGATTCCTTTCTGGGTACTGCTTCCTCACAAATGCTCTATACCAGTTCTACTCCAACTCTGGTCCACTGACCAGCAACATCAGCATCACTTGGGAACTTCTTTAGAATGCTAATTTCTTGGACCCCGCCCCAGATCACTGAGTTAAGATGATTTTAGTTAGGACATAAAATCTATATTTTCATAAAAAGTCCTCCATATGATTCTTATATGTTCAAGTTTGAAAATCACTTATCCACACTGTGGAAAAGGAGCACACATCTGTTGGACAATTTGTCATCTCTTCCCTATTGCCTGTGATGACTGGATTCTCACAAACCAATATGTGATGCCCCTCCTTTCTTGTCCTGTAGCAAATCAAGCTTCATTATGTTACACATTTTGGCCAATAAAATGTGATCCAAAATGATCATCACCACTTTCTGGTGGAGGTTTTAAGAGCCAGCATATGCTTTGTTCCTCCTTCTCTTCTTTTTTTTTTTTTTTTGAGTTGTGATGTTTTATTGTGTCATTTGTTTTTTTTTTTCATTTTTCTTTTATTATTCATATGTGCATACAAGGATTGGTTCATTTCTCCCCACTGCCCCCACCCCCTCCCTTACCACCCACTCTGCCCCCTCCCTCTCCCCCACCCAAGACCCAGCAGAAACTATTTTGCCCTTATTTCTAATTTTGTTGTAGAGAGAGTATAAGCAATAATAGAAAGGAACAAGGGTTTTTGCTGGTTGAGATAAGGATAGCTATACAGGGCATTGACTCACATTGATTTCCTGTGCGTGGGTGTTACCTTCTAGGTTAATTCTTTTTGATCTAACCTTTTCTCTAGTACGTGTTCCCCTTTTCCTATTGGCCTCAGTTGCTTTAAGGTATCTGCTTTAGTTTCTCTGTGTTAAGGGCAACAAATGCTAGCTAGTTTTTTAGGTGTCTTACCTATCCTCATCCCTCCCTTGTGTGCTCTCGCTTTTATCGTGTGCTCATAGTCCAATCCCCTTGTTGTGTTTGCCCTTGATCTAATGTCCACATATGAGGGAGAACATACGATTTTTGGTTTTTTGAGCCAGGCTAACCTCACTCAGAATGATGTTCTCCAATTCCATCCATTTACCAGCGAATGATAACATTTCATTCTTCTTCATGGCTGCATAAAATTCCATTGTGTATAGATACCACATTTTCTTAATCCATTCGTCAGTGCTGGGGCATCTTGGCTGTTCCATAACTTGGCTATTGTGAATAGTGCCGCAATAAACATGGATGTGCAGGTGCCTCTGGAGTAACAGTCTTTTGGGTATATCCCCAAGAGTGGTATTGCTGGATCAAATGGTAGATCAATGTCCAGCTTTTTAAGTAGCCTCCAAATTTTTTTCCAGAGTGGTTGTACTAGTCTACATTCCCACCAACAGTGTAAGAGGGTTCCTTTTTCCCCACATCCTCGCCAACACCTGTTGTTGGTGGTGTTGCTGATGATGGCTATTCTAACAGGGGTGAGGTGGAATCTTAGCATGGTTTAATTTGCATTTCCTTTATTGCTAGAGATGGTGAGCATTTTTTCATGTGTTTTCTGGCCATTTGAATTTCTTCTTTTGAGAAAGTTCTGTTTAGTTCACATGCCCATTTCTTTATTGGTTCATTAGTTTTGGGAGAATTTAGTTTTTTAAGTTCCCTGTATATTCTGGTTATCAGTCCTTTGTCTGATGTATAGTTGGCAAATATTTTCTCCCATTCTGTGGGTGTTCTCTTCAGTTTAGAGACCATTTCTTTTGATGAACAGAAGCTTTTTAGCTTTATGAGGTCCCATTTATCTATGCTATCTCTTAGTTGCTGTGCTGCTGGGGTTTCATTGAGAAAGTTCTTACCTATACCTACTAACTCCAGAGTATTTCCTACTCTTTCTTGTATCAACTTAAGAGTTTGTGGTCTGATATTAAGATCCTTGATCCATTTTGAGTTAATCTTGGTATAGGGTGATATACATGGATCTAGTTTCAGTTTTTTTGCAGACTGCTAACCAGTTTTCCCAGTAGTTTTTGTTGAAGAGGCTGCTGTTTCTCCATCGTATATTTTTAGCTCCTTTGTCAAAGATAAGTTGCTTATAGTTGTGTGGCTTCATATCTGGATCTTCTATTCTGTTCCACTGGTCTTCATGTCTGTTTTTGTGCCAGTACCATGCTGTTTTTATTGTTATTGCTTTCTAATATAGTTTGAAGTCAGGTATTGTGATACCTCCTGCATTGTTCTTTTGACTGAGTATTGCATTGGCTATTCGTGGCCTCTTGTGTTTCCATATAAATTTATCAGTAGATTTTTCAATCTCTTTAATGAATGTCATTGGAATTTTTATGGGAATTGCATTAAACATGTAGATTACTTTTGGGAGTATTGACATTTTTACTATGTTGATTCTACCAATCCATGAGCATGGGAGATCTCTCCACTTTCTATAGTCTTCCTCAATCTCTTTCTTCAGAAGTGTATAGTTTTCCTTGTAGAGGTCTTTCACATCTTTTGTTAGGTTTACACCTAGGTATTTGATTTTTTTTGAGGCTATTGTAAATGGAATTGTTTTCATATATTCTTTTTCAGTTTGTTCATTATTAGTGTATAGAAATGCTAATGATTTTTCTATGTTGATTTTATATCCTGCTACCTTGCTGTAGCTATTGATGATGTCTAGAAGCTTCTGAGGAGAGTTTTTTGGGTCTTTAAGGTATAGGATCATGTCATCTGCAAATAGGGATATTTTGACAGTTTCTTTACCTATTTGTATTCCTTCTTCTTGCCTAATTGCTCTGGCTAGGAATTCCAGTACTATGTTGAATAGGAGTGGAGATAGTGGGCATCCTTGTCTGGTTCCTGATTTTAGAGGGAATGGTTTTAATTTTTCTCCGTTAAGTATAATGCTGGCTGTAGGTTTGTCATATATAGCTTTTATAATGTTGAAGAACTTTCCTTCTATTCCTACTTTAGTTAGAGCTTTTATCATGAAATGATGTTGGATCTTATCAGAGGCTTTTTCTGCATCTATTGAGATGATCAAGTGGATTTTGTCTTTGCTTCTGTTAATATGGTTTATTACGTTTATTGATTTTCATATGTTGAACCACCCCTGCATCCCTGGGATGAAGCCTACTTGGTCGTGGTGAATAATCTTTTTGATGTGTTGCTGAATTCGGTTTGCCATTATTTTGTTGAGGATTTTTGCATCAATGTTCATTAAGGAGATTGGCCTATAGTTCTCCTTTTTGGAGGTGTCTTTGCCTGGTTTTGGGATAAGTGTAATACTGGCTTCATAAAATGTGTTTGGCAGTTTTCCTTCCCTTTCTATTTCGTGGAACAGTTTAAGGAGGGTTGGTATCAGTTCTTCTTTAAAGGTCTCATAGAATTCAGCAGAGAATCCATCAGGTCCTGGACTTTTCTTTTTGGGGAGACTCTTGATTGCTGCTTCAATTTCATTTTGTGTTATAGATCTATTCAGGTGATTAATTTCCTCTTGGTTCAGTTTTGGATGATCATATGTATCTAGAAATCTGTCCATTTCTTTAAGATTTTCAAATTTATTTGAATATAGGTTCTCAAAGTAGTCTCTGATGATTTCCTGGACTTCCATGGTGTTTGTTGTTATCTCCCCTTTTGCATTCCTAATTCTACTAATTTGGGTTTTTTCTCTCCTCATTTTAGTCAGGTTTGCCAGGGGTCTATCGATCTTGTTTATTTTTTCAAAGAACCAACTTTTTGTTTCATTAATTCTTTGTATGGTTTTTTTGGTTTCTATTTCGTTGATTTCAGCTCTTATTTTTATTATTTCTCTCCTTCTATTTGTTTTGGGATTTGCTTGTTCTTGTTTTTCTAGGAGTTTGAGATGTATCATTAGGTCATTGATTTGGGATCTTTCAGTCTTTTTAATATATGCACTCATGGCTATAAACTTTCCTCTCAGGTCTGCCTTAGCTGTGTCCCATAGGTTCTGGTAGGTTGTGTTTTCATTTTCATTGACTTCCAGGAACTTTTTAATTTCCTCTTTTATTGCATCGATGATCCACTCTTCATTAAGTAATGAGTTATTTAGTTTCCAGCTGTTTGCATGTTTTTTGTCTTTACTTTTGTTGTTGAGTTCTACTTTTACTGCATTGTGGTCAGATAGTATGCATGGTATTATTTCTATTTTCTTATATTTGCTGAGGCTTGCTTTGTGCCCTAGGATATGATCTATTTTGGAGAAGGTTCCATGGGCTGCTGAGAAGAATGTATATTGTGTAGAGGTTGGATGAAATGTTCTGTAGACATCTACTAGGTCCACTTGATCTATTGCATATTTTAGATCTTGGATTTCTTTATTGAGTTTTTGTTTGGATGACCTATCTATTGATGATAATGGAGTGTTAAAGTCTCCCACAACCACTGTGTTGGCGTTTATATATGCTTTTAGGTCTTTCAGGGTATGTTTGATGAAATTGGGTGCGTTGACATTGGGTGCGTACAGATTGATGATTATTATTTCCTTTTGGTCTATTTCCCGTTTTATTAGTATGGAATGTCCTTCTTTATCTCGTTTGATCAATGTAGGTTTGAGTCTACTTTGTCAGAGATAAGTATTGCTACTCCTGCTTGTTTTCGGGGGCCATTGGCTTGGTAAATCTTCTTCCAGCCTTTCATCCTAAGCATATGCTTATTTCTGTCAGTGAGATGAGTCTCCTGTAAGCAACAAATTGTTGGATCTTCTTTTTTAATCCATTTTGTCAAACGGTGTCTTTTGATGGGTGAATTAAGTCCATTAACATTAAGCGTTAGTACTGATAGGTATGTGGTGATTCCTGCCATTTAGTTGTCTTAGTTATTTGAAGGTTTGATTGTGTGTTACCTAACTTGATGTTACTCTCTACTGTCTTGCTTTTTCTTATCCTGTGGTTTGGTGCTGCCTGCCTTTTCATGGTTAAGTTGGGTGTCACTTTCTGTGTGCAGGATCCCTTGCTGAATCTTTTGTAATGGTGGCTTTGTGGTCACATATTGTTTTAGTTTCTGCTTATCATGGAAGACTTTTATTGCTCCATCTATTTTGAATGATAGCTTTGCTGGGTAGAGTATCCTGGGGGTGAAGTTATTTTCATTCAGTGCCCGGAAGATCTCACCTCACGCTCTTCTTGCTTTTAATGTTTCTGTTGAGAAGTCTGCTGTGATTTTGATGGGTTTACCTTCGTATGTTACTTGTTTTTTCTCTCTTACAGCCTTCAATATTCTTTCCTTAGTTTCTGAACTTGTTGTTTTAATGATGATATGTCGTGGAGTAGTTCTATTTTGATCTGGTCTGTTTGGTGTCCTGGAGGCCTCTTGCATTTGTATGGCAATATCTTTCTCTAGATTTGGGAAATTTTCTGTTATTATTTTGTTGAATATATTACGCATTCCCTTCGCTTGCACCTCTTCTCCTTCTTTGATGCCCATGATTCTCAAGTTTGGTCTTTTGATGGAGTCAGTGGGTTCTTGCATTTTCTTTTCACATGTCTTGAGTTGTTTAATTAATAGTTCTTCGGTTTTTCCTTTAATTACCATTTCATCTTCAAGTTCTGAGATTCTGTCTTCTGTTTGTTCTATTCTGCTGGATTGGCCTTCCATTTTGTTTTGCAGTTCTGTTTCGTTCTTTTTTCTGAGGTTTTCCATATCCTGGCAGTTTTCTTCTTTATTGTTGTCTATTTTTGACCTGAGTTCATTTATCCATTTATTCATTGTGTTCTCTCTTTCACTTTGGTGTTTATACAGTGCTTCTATGGTTTCCTTTATTTCTTCTTTTGCTTTTTCAAATTCTCTATTTTCATTGTCTTGGAATTTCTTGAGTGTCTCCTGTACATTTTGGTTGACCCTATCCAGTATCATCTCTATAAAATTCTCATTGAGTACTTGTAGTATGTCTTCTTTTAAATTATTCTTGTGGGCTTCATTGGGTCCTTTGGCATAGTTTATCTTCATTTTGTTGGAATCTGGATCTGAGTTTCTGTTCTCTTCATTCCCCTCTGCTTCCTGTACTAATTTTTTGCTGTGGGGAAACTGGTTTCCTTGTTTTTTCTGTCTTCCCGTCATTGTCCTTGGTGTTGTTACTGTCCCTGTACTGTGTGTAATTAAGTATTTTCTAGCTTGTAATAATAACAATGGTAATATTGAGAATGTAAGAGTGAGCTGAGATGGAAAGCAAGAAGTTAAAGAAAAGGGGAAAACAAATATACAGACAAGAGGGAGAAAGCAGAACAAGGTATCAGACAAGAGAGTTTCAAAGGTATAAACAGTGAGTGTTAGTGTACTAATTGACAATAAGCTGAACAGACATTAGAGAGACAGAGAGAGGATTGAAAATCAAAGATAAAAAAATAAAAAATAAGTAAATGGAAGTAATATCTATATATAAAAATGAATTAAAATAAAATGGAAAATAGAAAATTAAAAAAAAAAAAAAACCAAAAAACTTCCAAGTTTATATGCAATGCAGTTTCAGTCTTAATAATTTGGGTGTCTGTCTCAATCTCCAGTCCTGGAGTTGGTGCCTCGGATGTTGTTCTGTAGTTGTCTCATCAAAGGGTATGCATAAAGTAGAACAAAACTACACACTCACACACACACACACACACACACACACACAAAACCCCACCAAGTGTCCCCAGTTCAAATGCAATACAGTTTCAGTAAGTTTTTTGGCTTGCAGGTGTAATTCAGTTGTTCTCTCATCAAAGGTAGGGAGAAAAAGAAAAAAAAGCGTCTGGAGGCAGTTCTGAGAGTGGTATCTGCAACTGTGGCTTGCCTGCCTGCTGCTCTCAGCCTGTAGCTGGCGGCATTATTTATGCAGATCTCTGGGGTGAGCTAGCACTCACCTGGTCCCACAGGCTTTGTTTGCTCAGAGTTCTCCTGTGCGGGAGCCTCTGCTACAGGCTTTCCCCTTTCCAAGCACTGGGAAAGGTGACACTGCCCCACGTTGTCAGGCCTGCGTGTTTATTTACAGTTCATGTGGGAGCCCCTCTCCTCTGAAGTTTTCCTCCCACTGCCACTTTCAGCAGCTTTCTTGCTCCTGCTTACTGGGCGGTGCTGCTGCTCCTGCCGGCCGCCATGTTTGTTTACAGTTCACGTGGGAAGTGGGTCTTCCCTCCTCTCACAAGCTTCCCCGCTCCTGGTTGCTGGGCGGGCTCCCCGCTCCCGCCAGAGGCTCTCTGGCCCACCCAGCTTGTTTATTTACAGTCCCGGGAAAGATTCCCTTACCCCAATCTTCAGCGCTCAGGGCGCCCCACCCTCTTTCCAGCATGTCTTAACTGTTCTTATTGCTTATTACTCAGTTTCTCTTTTTTCTCCGGGTGGAGGTCAGTCTGTCCAGGGGGCTATGCTGCTCTGGCCCAGGCTTGTCTGTGGGGCTACCGCGGTACCGTGAAGCTCACCTGGTCCGCGTCTTCCCAAGCCATATGGGCGCTGGCCACTGGTGGCCCCAGGGGCCCTCCTCGTTTCTCCGTTTAACGTGAAGTGGAGATTCTCTGCACCGGCTGGAGATGTGGAGGGGTCAAAGTTATGCCTTTTCTCAGTGATTATGCCTGCAAAGTGTGTCTCCAGCGTCTCTCCAAGATTTCACTATAGGAGGGTCGCTTTCTGCTTCCTACCTCTAGCCGCCATCTTGGAATCCCTCTGTCCCTCCTTCTCTTCTTCAGTCACTGTGAACTGCAAGGACAAATAATAGCTACTCTGTTTGCCTAGATCCTGGAGTAAGGAGAGTAGACAGCAGAGAACAGAGCCTCAGCTGACCTGCAATGTGCATGTAACATGAAACAAATAAACCTTTGTTGGTTTTAAACATTGAAGTTTGGGGGTGTGTCACCATAGCGTTGTTCTGATCGGCATACCTGATTCCACTAACTTCCAACACTAACTTCCAACACTGGCAGTCACGTTCTATGTATGCTTTTGCAAATCTTTTCTCCATGGGGTTATTTCCTCCTTGGCACTATGCTAAAATTTTTGGCATGGTACCCCCATGTGAGTGGTGGTTCCTAGTTTTTGAAACTTATTTTTTGACTTCTTTAAAATCTTTTCATTATTATTGCAAGTATCTATAAACCCTGACCAATTGTACAGCACAATTCTTGTTTGGTCTGGTTTTGATGACCCTAATGTTTCCTTTGTTAATATTTGTGAAAAGGATTGTGCAAAATAAAATATCACTTATGGCAGTTTTTGCTTCATCTTCCAGACCCAATCAGTCTATTACCTTTCTCTTCTATGTTCAAGAGTTCAATACTATTGAGTGGCAATAATTTGATTTCTTGAGAAACCTACTCTAAGGCTTTGAAGATAAATCAAATCACACAAAAACTCAGACTGTTAAGAGGATATCTTCTTAAGTGGTCTGCTGAATCTGATTTAAATTTGATCAACAAACACATGAACATATATTACATATGATTGGTAGCAGGCAACAGTATAGAAAACTCTAGAAAAATATATTTGTAAATATATATGTAAATACAAATATATTTGTAAATATATTTGTAAATATATATGTAAATTCTTTTGGAGGAGATGGGAAATTTACCTACCTAATTTTATTAAGCTTAGACTAGAATTGTTAATGTAATGACTTTGTGTTTCCTGAGCATGGCTTCCTGGCCAATGAGGAGTAGGTGGCTTCGGATTAAAATTGGAACATAACCAATGTACAGTAAAATGTCAACTATCTATCTGGAACATTACGGAAATGAGTTGTTCTGGTTACAAAGTTCACATGTATAAAAATAGGTTCATTTAAACTATTTTTGGCTAACATCTCAAAAAAAAGAATATATATATATACTTCCCTGCTTTATTAAATTGAACATTCTAATTTGATCTTATCCTGATGACTCAATCATAAATTATTCCAACAGGCTTTAATAGAGCCTGTGAGTACAGAGCTCTGAATCTGAACCTGAGGGAGATACAGGTTGGAGTTCTAGTGTCAACTTTTCAGAGTTTTTCTGTCCTTTTCATCAACTCTTGAGCTGCCAGCGATCCGTTTTTGGTAATGCCAGTGTGTCTGTCTCTGATAACCTGCTGCCTCTGGGATCCCTTGAACTGGGAAAGCAGATGATCATGATTGTAAAGATTGTGCCTAAAATACAAGCAAATTGACTCCAAATGCGGGCCCTAGGAGCTCTTCCATGAAAAATGTGAATGAGCTTTATAATATCACCTCTCCCTGGTCAGTGGCCCATTTTGATTTCTGTCTTCCTTTATGTGTCAGGAAAGTAAGATTACTAGATTACAGAGGTTCAGGCAGGTGAAGTGCTTCTTTTATTGGGTCTATTTTTAATATGAATGATAGAATATTGATTATGGGTGTATGTCATAGCTAGCTAATGAGAAACCTAACCATAATTCTCTACTTTTTTTTTTCTTTTGTGGTGGCACTGGGGTTTGAAATCAAGGCCTCATGCATGCTAGGCAAGAGCTCTATCACTGGAGCCATGTCCCCAGTCTTTTTTGCTTTTCTTTTCTTTTTTGTTTTTTTGGATATGATCTCCTACTTTTACCTGGGCTGACCTCAGACTGTGATCATTTTTCCCCCACATCCCATGTAGCTGGAATTACAGCATATGCCACCATGCCAAGCAACACTTCATTTTTAGAGCCATTTATACTGTTCAGAATGTTCTCCATGCTGGCATCTACATCTGTCATTTTGGTATAATGTTAATATTGTGCCACTTTTGTGGATATAATGACTATGGGGCTATCTTTACTTATTCTTATCCAAAGATCAAAAATATTTAGCCTATTGCTTATTTTCTTCTTACTAAACATTTGTCTTTTCTTTTTCTAGGCTGCATGGTCTTATGAAAAAGTTCTAAAACCATTACTACTTGCTTGGTCTGCTGGAACCCAATTGGGGTGGGGGGGCAAAATCACTCTTATAGGTCCCCTTCTCCCATTCAGTTCTCTGCATGGACAATAGCATGAGATGAAAGAACAGAAAAAGCACAAATACTTGACATAGATGGGTGAGAGGAAAGCAAAGAGGGGCAAAAATTCAGTGTAACATTGAGTTTTCTAGGCATAATCCCTTCAGAAAAGCATTAGCAAAGGCTCTTCAAAGCTATCTTCATTATCTGTTAAAGAACTTTTACATTCTATTGGACCTGGGATTGTTAAAGCATGTGTAATGGTGAAGGAAGTGCTCTCTGCCAGCCTGGGCTTCAAATGGGCTTATTTAGTGCTGGGAGAGAAGCACTTGGCCACACACAGAAGAGATGCACCCCTTCTCTATTCTCCCTGTGACAGATGTGGAATGTCTGATTTATTACAAGGCCAAGACCTTCTGTGTGGCTGTGATCACACCAAATATTCCAGACGTCTTCTATGGTCCTTCTCTTCTGCAGGGAGCCACAACTATGACACTACTGCAGGGCTGTAGGGAGAGCAGAAAACACATGTTTACAGTTGTTGCAGTGGCTGTGGAAGGTTGCAGACGACCAGTCAGAGCTATGAAAGCTGGGCATGTAGTCTTAGAAGCCAGTAGGGATGGAAGCGTGAGGAACCATGCAGAGCTTGAAAGGAAACCACCATTAAATGAATGCCAGCCATTGTTCCCATATGACTGTATTCCTGATGGTAGACTTGGCCTCTGCGGCTGTCTTAAACAGAAGACAGGGCAGATGGGCTGCAGAAGCACCTAAGCCTACTTGAATCTGTTTCAGTAAGAAAAGCAAGAGTTGGTTCCCTATCCATAATCTATTCCCCTGTCTTTTCACTCATCCAACAATCTATTCTTTCTGTACAAAACCCACAGTAATTCTCCTAAAATGCACAAGTGGGCATGTTACTCCTTTCTTTTAATCTTTTCATAGCTTTGCCCTAAAGTCCAGACTCCTGCCTGTGGCCCTGAATAATTATAATCAGGCCTTTGCCCACTTCGTTGATGAACTCTCTTATCTTTTCCTCTTGCCTCCTTATATGCTTGAATGCTTGACACTTCTGTCACACAGAGCTACATTCTCTGATGTAGTCATGATTTTTCTTGCCTCTGGGGTTTGAACAAGTTGTTGTTCTTTTTTGTTTGTTTGTTTGTTTTGGAATTACCTTTTGTCTGATTTTTTTTTATTATTAATGTCATTTTACAAAATCAGAGATCAAGAGGGCAGTATAGCTCCTGCCTGGAGGTTGGTACCAGTGGAAGTGGGTAGGATGTGGGGAAAGATATAGAAGGAAGAATATGGTACAAATACTGTGTACACATGTATGAAAATGGAAAAGAGAGACCTGTTGAAACTATTCCAGGAATAGGGTGAGGGCTAAAAGGAGAATGATGGAGGAGGATGGATTCAACTAGGATATATTTGATATATTGTAAGAACTTTTGTAAATGTCACAATGTACCCCAAGCAAGTTGTTCTTAACTTTCCTCTCCATGCTTGATCATTATGACCTCTAGTCATTCATTGCTTCACCCAAGAGACCTACTTGTAGGGACTACACCGATCTTCCTATAGCCTAATGTCAGGAATGCTGCCCTAAAGTCCATGGTCTTCTGGGGCCATGCTACTGCTCTGATGCTGACCACCGCTCACAGTGTTTTGTCTGGAATATTCATCACCATGATCTATCTACTTAATCTTTTTCTTGAATCTTTAGATTTTTTAAAATAGTTTTACTATATTTTTGAATTAGCATACATCAATCATATGGGGGTTCACTGTGATAATTCCATACATGTGTACAGTGTACTTCAAACAAGTTCACCTCCTATATTATGTTCTAATTCTTCCCCCCTCTTCTCCCCACCTTTTTCCAACAATGTTTGGTGGGCTTCATCATGTTGTCTTCATTGTACAGTACATAGTATGCTTCTATCCTCTTCACCACTCAGTATTCTTTCCTTTCCCTCTCCCCCTCCCTCTTCTCCCCCACCCTCCCCAGACCATCCCCATGTGTCCCATTATTATTATCACCATCATCATAATTTTAGGCCAGGTTCCTAAGATACCTGCAATGTCTGACTTTTTGAGCTTGCCTTATCTCATTCAACAAGATCTCCACTTCCACCCATTTTTCTGCAAGTGACAAAATTTCATTTTTCTTTATGGCTTAATATCCCATGGAATATTTTCTTTATCCATTTGTTGTTGGGCACCTTGGCTGATTCTACAGTTTAACTATTGTGAATAGAGCTGCAATGAAAAATAGGTATGCAAATATTTCTCTTGTATATTGATTTACAGTCTTCTGGTTATATGCCCAGGAGTGGCATGTTTTTAGTTTTTTGAGGAACTCCATTGATTTTCACTATGGTTGCACTAGTTTACATTCCAACCAACAATGTATAAGGGTTCCTTTTTCCTCTGCATCCTTGCCAGCATTTGTTGTTGTCATTTTTTCTTGATGATTGCCAATATAGCTAGGGTGAGACGGAATCTTGGTGTCATTTTTATTTGCATTTGCCTTATGGATAAGGATGTTGAACAATTCTTCATGTATTTATTAGACATTTGTGTTTCTTCTTTTGAGAACTGTCTGTTGGATTCATTTGCCCATTCATTAATTGCATTTGTTTGTTCTTTTGTTGTTTAGTGTTTTTGAGCTCTTTGTATATTCTGGATATTAATCCTTTATCTGCCGAGTAGCTTACCTGTCTAACTTTTACACTCCCCTGTGACACTGTCGGTTTCGCTGGACTGCCATCCTTCTTCTACACAGTCATCATGCTCTGCTGGCCTGTGTGGAATGTTGCTAGGTCTGTCTCCTATTGTTTTCTCTAACATATTTAATAATTCCATCAATCTGAGATTCTTCTCAGTTTTACCTTACTGTCACCCAAACTCATGTTTGGAACAGCTCTGCCTTCAAGAAACTACTATATTTTAGGGGAAGGAATGCATATCTTTAAATGACAATTAAAGAAGGTTGAAAGATAGAAGTGACTTGGAACATTGGTGGAAGTTACCTGCTTTAAAAAGTAAATGAATTAAACATGGGAAAGAGAACACTTATGTCCAGTGAAATCTATATTGATATTCTAGGACAGAGTCTGGCTGGCAACTTATTGTGCAAAAAACAAATGGTGTCTCCACACGATACTCAGTAGGATAGGAACCATAACTCCTTCCTAGTCCCCATTAGGAATAGAGGAATCCTTCAATAAACACCAGAGTATGAAACTGTGGGTATAGGAAGGACTGCAACTTTCCACTCCACAACCTTCTCTGTTTTATTCTGTCTGTCTGTCTCTTTCTCTCTCTGTTCTGATATTCAGGTTTTGAACTCAGGACCTTGTGCTTATTAGGCAAGCACTCTATCATTTGAGCCATGGCCCCATCCTTTTTTTTGCTTTAGTTATTTTTCAGATAGGATCTTGTGCTTTGCCTGGGGCCAGCCTTGGACCACAATCCTCCTATTTTCACCTCCTGTGTATCTGGAATTACAAACATGTGCAACCATGCCCAGCGTATTCTTTGAGACAGGGTCTTGATAACTTTTTGTCTGGGATGGCCTTGAACTGTGATCCTCCTATTTCTATCTCCCAAGTAGCTGCAATTACAGGTATGAGCCACTGTGCTTGAACCTACTCTAAAATTTTATGTGACATGATGTCCATCTTATGGAGAATGGTATTTTGTACCATCCAAAGAATTATAATGGGGACAACCAAACTCTTAGTTAAATCCTAAAGTCTGTTAAAGGAAAAATACACACTTTTGATAGTGAGAGAGGAGGGAAAACTGTTCTTATGGACAATAAGCTGGAAAAGAGAAACAATTCACTGTTTCTTTTATTTCTGTTTTATACTGTCTTCATGATGTTGTGGTAATTTTATCAAAGTTGAGTGTATCTCTTTATAAGGAATTAAGTACAAGGATCCATAATTATGGATCACTCAACTCAGTCTTGTAGATAACCATAACCACAATGATTTTTCATTTGAAGGCAAGAGGGAGATTTCTGTCTTTCAGTCAGTGGTCTGGTAGCTGTTTGCCCCATACAAGAAAACGAGAGAGGGCTTTAATGTTAGACCTAAGTTTGAACCCTTCCGCCATTTTTAGAAGGGTGACTATTCTCTCACTACACCTCAACTGTAAGATGGAAGTAATGATATTGATCTCAGAGCACTGTTTTAAGGAGTGAGGGTTGGAGTGCATGTGAAGGGTCGGGTGTAGCAATTGTGGACATAATAAATGGATTCTCAGATGTTCTTGCTGATTATGGTCACTGAGGATAGAAGCAGGTGCACTTGAGAATACTTTACAGCTCATCCATGTTTGAACCACAGCCTGGGGAAACATTTTCAGCACCAAATTTCCAGAGCACTGCCTCATTTTGGTGACCTCCTTTCCTTCTACTTTTTACCTTCTGTCTCTAGTATGCAAAAGTCATTTTTATCCATAAAAATATCCTACTTGTTTTTTTACTGAAGATTCAAAAAATGATGCTCATTCAGTTTCTTTCTCAAATTCTATTTTACTAATTCTTCTTGAACAACATAGAGAAGATATCATTTTCTTATTAGCATCACAAGGTCTATAGTATTCTTCCCCTCTTTATCATCCTTCAGTGCTCTTGACTCTGTCATTGGTACTGCTTTTCACTATTCATCTGTTCATTCCTTTTTCTCACTCATGCACTCATTCAGCAAATGAATATTTTACCAGCCATAACAAATCTGAGTTGGTATTCAGGAGCTGACAGGTATCCCAAGAAAAGAGGCAGAGAAAGGTAGTGTTTTCTTGGGGATGAATATGATCAGAGTACATTATTTGCCTGTATGAAAATGGAACAATAAAACCCATTAAAATTGTGAAAACATGGGGGGATAAGAAGTAGTAGAGGGGATGATTATGATAAAATTATATGTACATAAAGAAATGTCACAGTGAAATTCCCTTTTGCAATTAATATGTACTAATTTTTAAAAAAGGATGGGTGTTTTGACATCACAGGCAGGCCTCTATTAAGCCCTCGTTCCACTGTGTCCTAGTTGGCTGACGTGGACAAGTTTGGGAAGAAGAGACTTTAGTTTCTCATCTGTAAAATGGGAATAATGTAATTTCTCATTTTCCAGGATTGTTCTAAAAAGTAAACAAGACAATTAATGAAAGTAAAACCACTATACTGCCTGATGCATAGGAATAAACAATCAACAAACATTAGCCTTTGTGGTAGTGATGGTGATGGTGATGGTGGTAATAATAATTTTTAATGATCTGGTCCTGCGTGGACCTTAGATTTTTAATAGGGATATCACATAAGTTACCATGGAGATATTGGAAGTTCTTAAGAAGATTAATGTCTAGGTTTTGGTCACCTTTGAGGCTTCATTTTCACACTCCCTAATCTACAACCCCATCCTAGGGTATTGCTGGATTCTCCTTCATCTGTCTTACAGATCTCCTGCTCCAATACCACCGAGAACCTCCCCCATTTATCTAAAGTGTGATTTTTATTGAAACATTATCTTAATTATGAGACGTAATTAAGCTAGTTGTCTTTTGAAGTAATGAATGGTCTCCTTGGGCATCATTCTGCAGTGAAGAGGCTGTACTGAGTTGTGATAGAGGAATCACATCTCTGGCACAGGCTGTTTACAAACAAGTCAGACACTGACTTCTTAAATTCTTTTATTGGCAATAGCTTCTCTGCTATTCTTTTTAGCTGTGTGTAAATTCATTGATGCCCATCTGGATGAAATTTTTATGGTTGTCATTGAAAAGATGAAATAAGTTAACTGGAGAATATACTTCACATTTGCCTGAATTAAACTTCCTTAAAATAAATTTTTAGTACTGAGACAGCAGATTGGTTCCATCTCATATGCTGTCTGTATCAGATTATTCTTGCTGTGTAACATAACATCCCAAACTTAGTGGCCTTTTTTTCTGTAGGACAGTTGAAATGTTCTACTGCTCTGGGCCAGGTTCAGCCCATTTTGCTTGGGTTCATTCAGAAGTCATCTGGAAAGCTGATTGGGCAAGGACTGGCCTGGCACAGTTTATTTAGGACAAATTGTCTCTCATTTACTTCAGCAGGCTAGTGCAGGGAGGTTCTCATGACAGTAGCAGAGGGATCAACAAGACAAATGCATGAGCACTTTTTCAAACTTCTGCTGGTATCAAATTTTTCCAACTGGTCAAAACAAGTCATATAGGTAATCCCAGAGATAAAGTAGAAAAACTCTACCAAAGGGCATGCGTGTAGCAGGTATGAAAACCTGGGTTCATTAATTCAATCACTACCATAGTCTGCTTTCTTGACATAAATGCTAATATGATGTTACATGCAAAATATTTTCACTCCTATATCAAAACACTCTAAAATCTCTTCAAGTAGTGGCAGTGACATCATGATTTAAGTCTAGAGTATTGTGATATACATCAGGATCATATAAGGCTCCTCTTGATCCAGAAAGTTATATACTGTAAATAGAAGATAAATGCCTTAAACACACCTACCTTAAAGTGAAGAAGTGAGGGCAAAATAACCTATATAAATATTCCCATTTGGAAAAGGAAAGAATAGAAAGTAACTCTGAACAAAACAGGAACTCCAAACTCTCTTTGGGTGAATACTGCTCAATTTCTCTGCTCTGGAGATGAGCAGTACTCTTTGATGAGACTTCTAGTTCTCTCTAGAATGACTCCCTTGTTTATTCTCTATGACTCTTGCCTCTGCACTCTGAGTAAAATGTCTTTTCTCCTCTCCTCAGCCACTTCTGAAGAGAGTATTGAAAAGTATTCCTGCTTCTTGTCTATAGAAAACTAGAGATGCCAAACTTTTTGCAACTTGAGACATTTCTCTATAGGCCCATTTTTTTTTTTTTTTGCCCAGCATGGCAAAATATTGCCAACCCAATTGAATTAAAAACACCATGGGTTTTCTTTTTTTCTTAGTGGGACTGGGGTTTCAACTCGGGGCTTCACTCTTGCAAAGCAGGTGCTCTACCTCTTGAGCTACACCCCAAGCCCAACTGTGAGTTTTCTTGAATGAGATTTGATTATACTCAATGAGTTAAAAGCCACACATTTTCTACTGTCATAACTACCCCACTTTTTTTTTTTTAGAGGAGACAAGTTCTATTAGGCTTTCCCTTCATTATTCAAGGAACTTTATAAGGGTCATATAGCCACAGGTGTATTATGATCTTTGTCCCCAAGCCATAGTTTTGAGAGATTTCTTTGCTCCCTAGAGAAGCTAGAGATAACAGTTTTATGTTCCCTCCCAGAAAATCATGTCCTTCCTTCTTTCTTCTTTCTGTGTTCTGCTTGCAAACTTGATCACTTTTTTTCTTTAAAGCATCTTTTTCTTGTTGCAATATATCAAATATAGCTAATAAGAGTCAGTCAGTCAGTACTTTGAATGTTCTGCCTGGCAATTTTACTACTTAAATCCAAAATTTATTAGTACATTTTCTAACTTTTTAGTTACACTGGGTGACCATCTTCCTAGTGGTTTAACCACTATGTGAAATGTGTCATGAGTTTTCTAACAATTTCCTTACCATCACTGTAGCTTCTGCTGGGTGCTCTCATTCAAAGCCAATGTTACACATTCTAAATTTTAGTTATGTCAGAACCCAAATCCATTACCAATTTCTTTATTGGTTTGCTATCATGCATCACAAACCACTCCAAATTTAGTGGCTTAAAATAACAACCGTATATTATTCCTCACAAGTCTGTGAAATGGTTGAAGAATTTGAAAGTTTAGCTAAATCTATTGCTTCAGATTTATGCATCAATGGTCAGCTGGCAGGACAGCTGGTAGCTGGCTGATCAAGGATGACCTACATTGGGAAATCTCAGCCTCTGACATACATCTCTTAACATAGACTATGATATTTTGGAAACATCGGCATGGAATACTATGCTTTAAAACATCCAGAGACTTTATATAGACAGACTTAGCACAAAGGGTACTCTGTAAATTAGCGATCACAGCCATGGGTTAGTGGATAGAAGAGGAAGTACATATGCTATGTGCTCACCATTTTTCTCATGTTCTTTAAGCTCTTTAAAGGAGAAATCAGACCTTATTTATATGTACTCACCTATTATGACACCTGGCATCCAATAGGTGCTCAATAAATATTTCACATTAATAGTTGTATAAATAAATGGGAAAAGAAGATGCATATAGACCAATGCTTTAGCCAGTTATTTTTCAACGTGTTCAGATGATTTCCCATATATAATACTCATCCCATTATACTTTCTAAAATAAGGGGGTACATTTATCTTTGCCTCTGTTATTTCAGCAGATGAATATTCTCTTAGATCTGAATGTCAAAATTTTCCTCAATTTACAGCTTTGCTGCCCCTCCTCTTCAATCAGCCATGGTCCAAAGCAATCTTACTCTATGCTTAGTATTCATTCTGTTTTGCCTCGTACTAGAATAAGTAATTTTGGATACCCTAGCTATATTGAAAGCTGCTTGATTATATGGTCTATACAGCATTTGTTTAAATATTCTTCACAGTACCTAGCCTAGTTTCTTCCACATATCATCTTTATTAGAATTGTCAGGTAAATAAATAAATTATGAGTGAATTAGTAAACTATATGTATGCCACACAAGGACAGAGCAGGGACTTTATCTATCTTGTTTTACAGTTCCTGTTGAAAGGCAGGTGCTCAGCAAATATTTATTAGACAGAAAATAAACAAATGAATAAATAAATGGATTAATGAATAAATTGAAACAAATCAAAACCAGACTCACTATTCCTAGTTTAAGCAGATCTACTTTACATTATATTAAGAAACTATTTCATGATTAGTTTTAATAGTTATTCTTTAAAATAGCTCAGAAACTCAATTCTATTATTATTTTAGTTTTCATTCTTGCTCAAAGACATTTTCACAGACAGAGAGAGAGATTGTGCACTATGCTCACCAGTAACTTCATTTATAAATAAGTGAAGTATCACAGAATTTCTAATGAGACAAGTATGACATTGGAGTCTTTTTCAGGCCGAGTGGGGTGGACTACTTGTCAGCAGAAAAGACTAGTGCCTATGTCCTAGGTGGGGTGATAAGGGAGATTCCAATAATCCTTTCTTTAGCCCCAAATACCTCCTGTTTTGTTGGGACATATTCCCTGCACATGAGAGATTTAGAATTCCATGCAGTGATCCTCAGACTTGTCTAACTGAATCCCACATCCCTCCTTTAAAGACACTTTAATTTATTTAGTAGGATGGTCCCAGGAAAGTATATCAAATTAACAACTTTAGTCCCATGATTCTGATATTGATGATCTGTAGCTTATGAGCTAGACACTAATTGTGTGTACATATGGGTATAAGTGTGTATCTGTGTGTAAGATGCAAAAAATAAGTGCTATAGAACCGATGGACTTCTATGTAGGATTCAGTGGAGGCAGAAAAGAAATCATTGTCACCCTTTGCTAGAGGTCTTTGGACATTTGTTAAGGGCATTGGCCTTGTGAGCATTTTCTCCCTTGCAGTAATTTGTTTTGTTTTGTTTTTTTAAGGATTCACAGGGAGCTATTGAAGTCCTAAAGGGACTAAGGCATGCATGAAGGTTGACAGTTTTGTTAAGGCTACATCTTCCCTAAAAAATCCCAGGAGGTACCCATCATGTGTTAAATATTTCTGAGAATCTTCCCACTAACCCTGTGGCTAGCACAAAAATATTGAAAGCTTGCTATGCTGGGCATGTACCCAGGATGTGGACAGCAGAGATTAAGGGGTTACATGAGACAGATGTGCTCTGTAAGTCTTCAGGGAAATGTAGATCCCAAGCAAAGCAGTCAATGCGGTTTAGAATAACTGAATTTTGTCAGTTAGGTTATCTGCCTAAACTTGAACTTAATGGTGCAGTGTTTCACTTACAAGCTCTATATTGTCTTCCCCCATTATCCCTGTGGGTGGGAACAATGGGGAGTGCAGAGGAGAAAAGGTGTTCATTGAGTACTCAATAATCCTACTAACATCACATAGCCTTGGGCCACTGGAGATGTGTTTTATAAGCACTGTTAAGTTTGATCTCTTTTACTCCTACTGCAATTATCTGTTGGAATTTTATAGGACTGTGGACATACCAAGAGGAGGGATTTAATCATTAAGTACTTTCAGCCTAATTGGTTCTCAATTGGAGGAGATGCCTTGAGTTTGGAAACTTGCCACATGTTAGCAGAGCATGTCGGTTCATTGCCCACCTGTGGAGTTGACAGATACAAGAGAATGTCTGACTTGGCATTTAGTTGGCATATCTGTCTTCAGGGCTGCAGCTAGGGCTCTGTATTTGTCAGCTGCGCCTGTGTTTGGCCGACATGGAGGCCTTTGCCAAGTCTCTAAGTTACCTGTGCTAAGACCCTGGCTGTGGCAGTTGGCGTCAGGACACAGAATGCCTTAGCTCTGTTGCCGCTCCCCATGGAAGCCATGCCTGGCAAACAGAATGGTAAGCTAGTTTTCAATGTATATTTTAACGTATCTTTTTGCATTGTCCATCAAAGCAGTAAGCCAGTTATTTGTGTTGCTAAATCCAAAAGCCCTATATGTGTGGAAGAAACTAAAGTCCAGAGAAGGAAAATGGGTAAAATAACTTGTACATTCATGTGAGAGACGATGCACAATCACTGTAATCATGATTTTGAACATTATTTTAATAATGTGAAAACTTGCTTACCATGAGTTATTAGATACTAATAGCTACAGTGTCTAGTTTTTTATTTCAGTTTTCTCTTTATTAGCACATATTAATTGTGCAAAGGTGTTTCACTGTGATATTTCCACACATGCATATAATGTACTTTGATCAAATTCACCACCCCTATTATTTTTCTTATGCCCCTCCTCACTTTTTTTTTTTTACAGTTTTTAGTGGGTTTCATTATGGCTACCAAAGTCAGTAGAATAAATCCCACAAATATTAATATTAGTTAAGTGTAAGGATTCTAGAATGAGATTAGCCTTGATGAAAGAGGTTAGGTGAGCTTTTTAAAAGTTGCTAAATTGCTGTGTAATTTTGAAAAAAGTTGCTTAATCTTATTAAGAGCCTTTTTAATTTACAAAAAGGGGATCATATTCACAGTACTGATTCTACAAAGTTGTTTTGGTTATTTAACAGACTAATCTATCTAAAGTGCTAAAATTATTGCCTGAAACATAACAAGAAGTACTATAATTTTCATTATAGGTGCACATAGAAGCACAAACACACTTTTATATGCATTCTCACATTTTCTGTCTTGGTAATCAGCTTGGCTTCTACTCTAGCCCTCTGCCAATAATGCTAAGCAAGGAGGAAAGGGAGGGATCGTCTAGAACTGCACTGTCCTGAACTTTGATGACCAGCAAGCACTTGAAACATGACTAGCCAGAGTCAAAATGGGCTGAGGGGTATACAATCACACTAGATTCTGAAGGTTATGTAAAGAAGATTTTGACGAATATAAAAAAAAAGGAAAATATTTCAATAATTTTTAATACTGTCTATATGTTAAGCTGATCCATAGGTTAAATAGGTTATTAAATACATAAACTCAGGCTGGGCACAGTGGCTCACACCTATAATCCTGCCACTCAGGAGGTGGTTTGAGATCAGTCTGGACAAAAAAGTTAAATGAGAATCCATTTCAACCTACCAGCTGGGTGTGGAGTCATATGTCATATGCCTGTCATCCCAGTTACGGCAGGAGGCATAAAGAGGAGGATTGTGATCCAGGCCAGCCCAGCTAAAATGCAAGACCCTATTCAAAAAGTAACCATAGGAAAAGGGTTGGGGATGTGGCTCAAGAAATAAGGCACATACCTGGCAAGTCCAGGGTCCTGAGTTCAAACCCCAGTGTTGCCCCCACCCCCATTATATAACTACTTTCTTTTGGCAAAGGCAAGCACAGACCTTCTATGGCAGCACTGAATGGAATATGCTTCCTGAGGTAGTCATGTTTGAAGCCACTTTAGTACTTCTCGTTTGCCTCTTGTCCTGCACTTTCAGCTGTACCAGTCTGACATTTCTGTTTGGATCCCAATGTCACCTTAAGTGCACTCTGTCTTCAGCCATATTTTCACTTTCTTTACAACAGCATCCTATTTCTGATTTTCCTATTTCTGTTCTGTTCTCCCTGCCCTCACGACCCTACCACCACTTGCTTGAACCACATCAATAGACTTTCCTCTGGGGGATCTCCTATTACTGATCCCCTTTCAATACATTCTGCACACAATGTTCAAATTCACCTTGCTAAAATATCACTTAGCTTTTAAAAATTATCTCTTTCTTCTCCCTCTCTTTTTTTTTTTATTTGGTGGTGCCATTGGGGTTTGAACTCAGGGCCTTATTTGCTAGTTAGGTGCTGACCACTTGAGCCTGTTCCCAGCCTTTTTTGGGTAGGATCTGGGACTGTCCTGGGGCTGCTATCATCTTCCCCTCATAACTGAGATTATGGGCCTGTGCCACTATTCCAGGCTCTAGCATTCTTTTCAAATAACTTCAGTGGTATCCACTTGCCCATAAAATAAAATCAACACCATTTAACTTGGTAGTTGGAGCCCTTCTGATCAACCTAAACTATCATTTTTGTCTCCTCTCTAATTTCTTGGTCCATCTTTCTATCCTAGAAAATGCTAAATACTTCTGCCCTTCGAGCATGACTTTTGGAGATGGTAGAAATGTGTTAAAGGATGATGTGTGCTAAAGGTTTTGCAGGTTGGAATAAGAGGAAGAGATTTCCTTTTTTATCATGCAGGAGTTGATATGTCATTTAGGTAAATTGAAATTGTCTTGTCAACTAACTTTCCTGAGGAAGATAAGAGACTGTTGGTCTACTGGGAATTGAGAGGGAAGGGGCACAGAAGAGACACATTGGAGTTGCAGGGGGTCATTTGACAATTTTTCAAGAGATTTGATTGTATTGCAAAATGAACTGACTGTAGAAAGGTGATGCATCGGGTTCATGGTTATTTGGAAATTTGCTCTGGGCTACTTTTCCAGGAAAGAAGGAGGTTTTGATGTTTACTTTCAAAAGCACATTCCCTGGAGAGTGATGGCAATAAGCGGAATTGTGTATGTTCTTCGGTTGTTTTATTTCTGAGGACTTTCACTTGTGGAGCTCTTTATGATTTCCCAAAAACTTTCCTGATCACTAGCTCATGGAATAATCTCAGGACCAAATGTTAAAATGTATTATGGGTAATTTGGAGCAAACCTGGCCAAGGAATTTAGCTCACTTTTTCAAGAAAACACAGGTACATTTTCACTTTTTATCATGGTCTCAGGGTCTCACACTTGCTTGCAGGCACTCTTACCACTTAAGCCACTCCACCAGTCAAAGCTACATTTTGATGTAGGTTTCCTTTGCTGATTTCAGTATTTTTTCTATTGCTTTACATTTTTACAAAATGTAAAAACCTCTCAGCACCTGCCCTGTATAGTCTTTACCTGTGAAGTACATGTTTCCGGCTTTATATGTAAAAATTAATTTTTTACTTAACATAGGTAAGTTTCCCTGGGAAATCCCTAGCAAAGTTTTCATTATGTACACTATTCAAATATTATTTACACTGGCTTTTATTTGAGGGAAAAAATAATATTCTGCTAATTCTTACCTTTACAATTCAAAGAAGTTTGACATCTGCAGTAATCCAACCTTCATTTCTAAATGTTTATTTTTTATTAAAAAAGTAGTGACTGTTCATTACAGTAATATTGGAAAATGCAAATATATGAAAATTAGGATTTATTTTTATTTTTATTAAGGTATAACTTGCATGCTTTGTGAAATGCAAAGATTTTAAGAGTATGGTTTGATGAGTTTTGAAGTGTTCACACCTGTGGGACTCATCTTCTAGTCACAACATTCCACCACCCTGGCATTCCTTTCCTGTGTACCACCATGCTTCTTTCCCCACCTATACAACCACTATACTCGTTTCTATTAGAAAGATGGAATTTAAAAAAAAGTACTCAAGGTCCACCACTATCTAGGAATGGTAATTCATGTCCATAATCCCAGCACGCAGGCAGTTGAGGCAGGAGGATTGGGAGTTCAAGGTTAGCCTAGCCTACTACTCACTGGCAATCACTGTTTAGCCCATCAGGACTTTCTGAGTCCACTGAATCCACTGAATTACTGATTCCTCTATAATCTTGTCTCCATCTTGTCTTGGCTTCTTAAACACTGCCTTCTCTCTTTATTCCTCTCACTGGCTACCTCATGATCTCCTTTGCTCAGTTCTCCTTAACTTCTTAACCTATAATTGAGTGGGGTCAGCACTTGACTCGCTTTTATTCCCTAACTTCATACTCTGTAGTGATCTTATTAGGTTGTATTTCTTGCGTGTCATCTCTAAACAGACAATTCCCAAGTTTATACCTGCAATCCTGACTTCTCCTGAGAACTTGAGTCCTGTATCCAATAGCCTTTCAATGAATGCCCATCTGGCAATTCTAAGGCATCATACTAAAGCTCTAAGGCTTGCTGTTCCTTACACAGACCTGCTCCTTCTCAGGGTCCCCAGAAAATCTTTTAAGCTCGGAATAGGAGAATCCAATAGATTCTCCCCACCCCATACAAACACCTTCATCTAGCCCACCTCCCTCACTGCTCTCTGGGGATGATGTAGTAGTTCTCTATGTAGTTGACCTGCCACCCTGTATCTATTCTCCACATAGCAGGATGTCACAATCTTCTAAGATATTAAAATTTTCCTCCAACACTTAAATTTTACATTTTGATTTTTACACTCAATTCTGTGGTACAGAATTTTTCATCTCATTACAAACTCTTTATAAACATAATTTTAAGTGCCTGAATAATTATTGTATAGGGAGAGACATGATGATTTGCTCATCTACCTCCTTATCATTAGGTATTTAGGCCATAATTTTAACTATTGTTAATAATACAGTAAGGAACGTTTTGGCACACAAAGCCGCCCGCACTCTAGTTACAATATTGCATAGATATCAAGAAATTGCTGTGCTACATGGTAAACACATTTTGAGGCTATAGTTGCATATTGTCAAGTTGCTTTTGAAAAGGAATAGATCAGGATATATGCCCAACAATAATATTAACAATAAAATAATTGAGAAATGTCTTTTGTAGGCTGAATTTACTAACAACTTCATAAGAGATGTAAATAAAAACAATTCAAAATGGTTCATATTTAACAAAACATATAAAAACTAGTTTAAACTTTACTTTTGGTTATTAATTTTGTCAGTGCAGGCAATATTGCTTAACTCTATGATCACAGAATTGGTATGCCATGTAGTGAAGTGGTTTAGATAATGAATTTTGGAAGCATGAATGCAGTTTAGGGGTTAGATTAATGGCTTAATCACTGAGTAGCCATAAATTTGAGAAGGCACTTAATATTTTTGAGTCTCATCCATGAAATAGGGATAATAAAACCTGCTATGCAGAAATGTTGTGAACATTAAATGAGATAATGTACATAAATCACTTTGTATGAGGGTGGCACTCATAAACGTCATTTCTTATCCTCCCTTCCAAAGTCACCTCCTTTTCTAAGTCAATAACCTTACTATTAGCATCCATAGAAACACAGTGTCAAGCAAGTCATGTCTCTGGTGGCTTGCTGAACTCCTATGGATATCAGGGAGTATTTTAAACTTTGCTTTGCTCAGGGTAAGGTAGCTAGCTGTCATGACAGAAGGCCAGCAGCATCAGGCAGCAGTGCTAGATGGAGACTGGCACTCAGGAGATGGCTGGAGTGCTGATTTTGAAGGGATGGGGCTAGAGATGTGAAGGGGAATGACAAACAGAGGAGACCAGCTGAGGGACAGGCCTGTGATAGTCCCAAAGATCAGAAACACAAGTGGGAAGTGGGCATCTGAAGCTGGTGAAGATAGATACCATTCCTGGTTGTTAGAACCAGAGGAGAAGGGGAAATTGGGGAGTGATACCCTAAGTCATGGTATAAACATTACAGCCTACTTTTAAATTTTTGTTTATTTTTGTAGATTATATTAACTCTACAAAATGAGGGATTTTATTGTGATAGTTCTGAACATACATATAATATAATTTGACCATATTTATACCATCTATTAATCTTTCTTCTTGTCTCATCCCCCCTCCTCTCAGAATTCCCTTTTAAACTTACAATTTTTTTTACCATGAAGAATAATTTTATATACCTTTATATAAGCATTTAGATACAATTTGGAGCACTCAAGCCACAAATGAACTTTTATCCCCAAGAATTTCCATACCTGTCTAATGTACCTTGATCAAATTCACTTTGTCTATTACACTTTCTTAGTCCCTTGCCTCCTCCTCCATTTTAACAGTATTTAATGTGAGTCTCATTATGCTATTTTCATATACACACAGATAATGTACTTTGATCAAATTCACTCTCCAGCACTCTAGCACCCTGTCTTTTCCCCTTCTCCCCTCTTACTGGTTCCCCTAACCAAACAGTATCCATTGTACAATCATGACATATTATTACTATTATCATTATTATTATCATTTTATGTCTAGATTTCACATGAATGAACATATATAATATTTGTCTCTTTTTGAGCTAGACACACCATGCTTGATATGGTATTCTCCAGTTCTACCCATTTTCCTGCAGACATCATAATTTCATTCTTTATGCCTGAATAATATTCCACTGTGTGTATATGCCACATTTTCTTTATCAATGCATTGGTTTTTAGACACCTAGACTGAAAACAGATTTCATTGTGTCTTTTTAGTGAATACATACAATGTACTTTGATTATGTTCTCCCTGCCTTTTCCACCTCCTCCTGGCTCTCACCCCCAAATAATCCCCTTTTATGTTCATGTCTTCTTTTTTTCAGATCTAGATTCCACCTCTGAGAAAAATATGTTACTTGTTCATGTCTGACTTACTTTGCTCAGTACAATGATCTCTTGTTCCATCTATCTTCCTGCAAAGCCCTAATATATAAAAACCACTGTCTTTAGCCATCCATCTGTTAATGGGCACCTAGGCTGACCCAATTACCAGGCTGCTGTGAAAAGTGTAGACCCCACTTTTTGGGGGGTGAGGGACAGTACTGGGGTTTTAACTCAAGGCCTCACACTTGTTAGCCAGGTGCTCTAACACTTGAGCCAGCCCCTAGCTCTTTTTCTCCATTTATTTTTTAGGTAGAGCTCCTGTTTTTGCCTAGGCCAGCCTGGACCACGGTCCTCCTACCTAGGCCTCCTGCATAGCTGGGATCACAAATGCCCCCACCATGCCCAGCTTACTGATTGCGATGGAGATCTCACTAACTTTTTTGCCTGAGGTTGGTCTCAAGCCATAGTCCTCCCTATCTCTGCCTCTGGACCAGCTGGGATTACAGGCATGAGTCACTATGCCCTAGAACCCACTTTTTAATGTTTTTTTACATTGAAATAATTCCTAATGTTTAGAAAAGCTGTTAGAAATTGTAAAGAACTTCTGCAGACCCTTTTTCAGGTTAATCAATTTTGAACATTTTTCGTATTTGACTCATCATCTCTGTGTGTGTTTTTACTCAATACTTTAGTGTGTATTTCTCAAACATAAGAATATTTTTGTGGTACTAGGGTTTGAACTCAGGGCTTTGTGCCTTCATGTGCTCTACCACTTGTGCCACACCACCTGCCCAAGATTTTCTCATACATGACCATACTATCAGTGTCAATCTCATGAAATTAAGCCCTGCTGCAATGTGGACATGCACGCCACGTCCAGTTCCATCGATTATCCCAGCATTGTTTTCCACTGTATGACCCAGCCCCAGGCCATGCAACTCATTTAGTTTTCATGTCTTTTTTGTTTCCTTCAATCTGAAACGCATCTTGGCCTTTCTTTGTTTTACATGATGTTGACATTTTTTGAAGATTACAAGGTGGTGTTTTATAGTAAATTCCTCAGCTTGGGGTTTGCATGGGCTCATGTTTTGACTCTGTGAGTAATGTGCCTCTCGCAAGGATAGCGTTTAGGTTCCTTGTGCAGGTGTGAGCTGGGCTCAAGGATTCTAGAGGACTGGGAAGGACCTGTAGCCCATGGAGGTGGAACAGCCAGTAAATGCAGGTGAAGGCCTACTGCGGATGGGCTATGGTGCCTGGCCAGGATTGTAAGCCCAAGTGAAAGAACTGGAAGGGACCTTGAGGGGTCACCAAGTCCATCTGCTTGGCCTGCAGCAGAAATACTTTTGCACTCTCCTAGACACACCAGCCTATTTTTAAAGTTCTCCAGGGAAAGTAATTCCACATGTATTTCTACACTGGGTCTCTGTGCTCACTGTGTGAAGTGAATATAGATCTGTAAACTTGTTGAAACCACCATAAGACAGGGAATAAAGTAGAAAGAAGAAAAATAGAGTAGAGGAACCAAATTGGGCTATAATACATATACACATGGAAGTGCCACAAGGAAACTCCCTGTTTTGCTATCTTAAATAAGCAAAACTGTCATTTCTTTTCTTTTACAAAATTGGAGAACAGGAAGGTGGAACAGGTACTGACTACAGGGACTGGTAACAGTGGGAGGGAGGAGGAGATGGGGAAAAGGTATAGGAGGGTGAATATGGTGCAAATACTGTGCACACATATATGTAAATGGAAAAATGATACTTGTTGAAACTGTTCCAGTAATGGGGGGACAGGGGAATAAAGGAGAATGGTGGAGTGGGTAAATTCAAGTATGATATATTTAATATATTGTAAGAACTTTTGTAAATGCCACAATGTACCCCCACCACAACAATAATAATTAAAAAAAAGACAGGTCTTGATGCTTCTTCATCCTGTTTTTACTTGTGCTACTTGTGCATGAGTCTCAAGCCCTTCCTTCTGTTTAGAGAATTGTATTATATCACTCTTGCTTCAGGTTTCTTTTCTTTAACCTAACCTAAACTAAAAAGGAGCCTAGTATTTTATAAAAGAAATAATGGTAAGCAATATTAGATTATCATACATGTAACTACATATTATTATATTATTATAGCAATAACACACTTTACTTTAGCATTGAGTTTATTTTTCAAAGATCTGGCTGCCAAAGGAACTCTTTAGGAAATCTTTTCTATCACCTATTTTTCTCTTTTATTATAAAATAATAAATATTCACTGTAAAATACAAATTTGAACATTACAGAAGAGCTAAAGAAGTAGAATACCTCTTCTTTCTTTTTCCCTGTTCCAAATCGCATCCCCCAAACTCAGCCACTATTTATAATTTGATGTTTGGAATTTCAGATTATTTAATACGTAAAAACAAGTGTATATGCACGCACATACACAAACTCTCTATAAAATCAAAATGAGATCATATGTTTTTCAATTTGACATATTTTGAAAATAAAATACTGTATTTTTGTGGAAAATATATAAAGAACACAAAAGAAAAATTTTTTAAAATCATTCAAAAGTTCCCTAATCACATCCTTAATGCTTGATAATTTTATCAGACTTTTTTTTCTATGTATGTATGTTACTATATTTCCTTCTTTTAAATGTTATTCTCTTCTTTGGTCACTTTTGAGCATCTCAGATTATTAATGTTTTTCTTCTTCATTTGCAGTCCAACTAAATGCAGTTCTTTCCAGAGTTTCAGGATAAAAGGCAGTAGAAAAAAGGGAATAGTTATGGAAAGGACAGTAGGCTGGCAAAAGGTCAGGAGATAAGGCCTGCAAGAGTATTTCTAGGGGCAACGAATCACCAAAAAACCAGCACAACATCTGTTATCAGCAAACCACTGAATGGAACAGAGCTTCTAACAGACTTAGACCAACATCTTCTATGTGAAAATCCACCATTCACTATTAATTCTTTATTGGCAGTGGTGTGATAAGGCATTGAATGACAACACTATGAATCATGACCCTTTTATTTTTGTTCACAGTTTAGTGGGGCTTTCTTTCTTGAGCCATAGAGACCAGTGTCTCACTCTCATTAGCTACATAGATTCTGACATCTTTTCTTATTTTTCTATTGTGAGTCTTTTGATGCAAAACTTACTGTGGATAATTCTTTGAATCAGTTCTTCATGGTGCATTCAAAAGTTTAGAAACTGGTTGTGGTGTACTTTCTTGTTAGAAATTGTCCAGAATCAGAATGTCTTGCTTTAGGGGTTAAGATGGAGCATGACAATCCCTGCTTTTTTCCCTAATGTATGCATGCTCACCTCTTCATGTTGACTCAGGCATAGCATCCAGTTACTGCTGAGAAAAAGAGGAAAAATAGTAACATTCTTCACATAACCCCTATCCTTTGAGCATAGTAGATCTTGGAATTATGTTACAAGTTTCCCTTCTGATCTGCCCTCATAGCCTTTTCTGCTCATCAGTTTGGCATCTGAGTGTGCAAGTGATATCAGAGTTGTTCTCTTTCTTCATTGTTCTCACTTTTATCACAGAAAAGCAGTTTCTTCTTGAACTTTTCTTTTCAGCTCTGGCTGCTTGCTTTGCTCAACCCTAGAACCTCTCATTATCTTCTGCCCCTTGGGCAAGGGTTCAGAGACTTGTCTAGTATTTGTTGGTCTCTCTGGTCTGTTTTCTTAATGCCGTGGTCAGGATTCCTGTTGAATGAATAGATCTCTAATAACTACACCCACATTGTGTTAGCCTCCTGGGTTCCTTTTACTCAATCCTCATGAGCTTCATTTGTTAAAAATGAAAAAATATTTTTGTGTGTCATATGCCAGGTATTGGTCTAGATGTCAAGATTATATTAGTGAACAAAAGATCAAGATCTTGTGCCCCACGAATTATGCATTATAGTGAGTGTTTTAGGAAAGAAAGGTTGTTGTGTGAGGCTAGCACCATTGTGCTCCGTTAGACACCAAGCAACTCTCCCAGTTGCCCTATCTACGGCTGATATCTGTACCCTCTTCCAACAGCTTATTTGCTTACGTTCTTCTCTACTCTTGTATTCTCAGATTTCAACTTTCACATGCTTTGTGTTTAAATCTACCTACATTTTAACATGTTTTGCATTTGCAAAATGTTTTCTTCCACAGTACACTCAGCCCTTATATTGAACATCCCTATGGACCAAAATGAGCCATGTTCACATTTGTGTTTGACACATTCAAACCAATGCCTCTTTGTGGTCAGTTAATAGATAATAAAAGCCCTGGATCATTGAAATATAAATATAATATATATAATATAAATATTAACTATATTTATAAGTATAATATAAATGATTGTGACCAGTAAAAATTAAGATCATGACACAATGAGAAAAATAATCCTGTGACTGTGGAGATAATTTGAATTTTTGAGAATGAGGGTGGCTGAAACCTTTCAGAAAGTGAAATTCCTTAAAATATGGAGGTTCTAGAAGTTAGTGTTGAGAATAAATGTCAGTTCTTTTTGAGATTGTCCGAGATGCCCTGCACTTGTTTGTGCTATTTGTATTTCCTTTCTTTTATGTGGTTTCTGGGATCATTGTGCTATTTTCGTTCCTACTTAGCCATATTCCCCATTGAGATGCTAAAATATCCTGAAAGTGGCAGTGCTGAATTTTTTGCATGCCCAGGAGGTAGATGGTACAGGATTGATTTGTAATGACACTTCTGTGTAGAGTAAATTTTTAGCTGTAATGATATTTTGGGATACTTGATCCCACCAGATTTGGAGAATTTTGAATTACTTTAAATAACTAGAACACAGACACTCCTATGTTACCCCTGAGACATGCTCACTGAAGCATGGAAATTAATTCAGATATGCATCCAAGCTTCATTGAATTTTAATCTAAGGGTTTACAGAGTTGTTTTACCAATATTTGTGAAATGAAAGTTATTCCATGAGGAAAGTCTGATCAAGGTTGGCAATAAGAGCAAGTCTATAGTTTAATGTTAATGAAGTATCTTGGTTGAGGAAAGTGTAGTAGATTAATAGTGTCTGTGTATTCTTTGATAATTTTACTATCAAGGTGGGATCTATTTCCCCATTCTTTGCATTACAGGCCAGCTGTGACTATGGAGAAGATGTGTCAGTTCTAGACATAGTTCTAAAATGACTTGAAGGTTTTGCTTCCTTTGAGTAAGAAGTCTGAATACCTAAACACCTTGAGAAACAGACAATGTGGAGAAGCTCTGATATGATGTAGAGGAAGAGGAGCCCAGCTTAAGTAAAGCCTTATAGCTGTCCCTGCCAAGGTGCAGGCAAGTGATTGCAGAAATAGATCTTCTAGCCCCTTTGCCACCAGCCGATGTCCAGTGGCTTAGAGATAAACCATCCAATCGAGACCTTCCCAAATTCCTGTCCTATAAAATTGAGAGCAAAATACAATGGTTGTGTTAAACCACTAAGTTTTGTGAAGTAATAGGTAAATGAAATGGAAACTTTTGTATGGCTCTTTTATTTTGCTATTCTTTATTAGGATATGTTAATAGTAAAAAGAGGTTTCATTTTGATAGTTCCATAGATGCATACAGTGTTCTTTGAACAAGTTCACTCCTTCTGTTGTATTCCTTTTACTCCAATCCCTTCTCTGCCTCTTTTTCAAACAGTGCTTGGTTCGCTTCACTAATATTTTCTATGACATTGAGTTGTGCCCACAAGGAAAGTCGAATAGAGTTTTAGCCTTACCCTGAATTAGCTTCAAATTTTTGAGTATTATTAAAAAAATAAGAATCTTTTTTCTCATTTTCCTCTGGTAATTTCAAGCACAATTAGCATCTACTATGTTCCAGGCAATTTACAGAATGTTGAAGAAATAGCAGTGACTAAAACAGTGCAGTCTATACCCTCATGAGGTTTATTTACAATGGGGAAATACAAAATAAAAAAATATTTTTCTTCTATCTAAGAGACAAAGCAAGTATTTAATACTCAAAATGAAAAAATATGTCATAAGTGACCAATTATAGCAAGAGTTATTATAAATAGGGTTTTGTTGAATTCCTTTCAGACTTTAGTGAATCCAAAGCATTCTGAGATTATATGCAAGGTGCATTAATATGTATATGCATATTTTTTGATCAGAGACATAACGCATTCATTGGATTGTCAAAGAGGTTAGTGATCTTGAAAAGTAAAGAAACATTGGTTTAAAGAATAAAAACTATCTCAATAAATTAAACACTTCTAAGGGTCAAGTACTCTAGTCATCATTTTTTCATGTTAATTCAATCTGTATCGTCCTTGTGAAACAAGTACTCTTATTCTTATTTTACAGATTAAAAATCAAGAATCTAAGTGATTGAGTTGTTCAAATTTAGTAAATGATGAGTTTAGATTCCAGCCCAGCTATTCTTGACTCCAAAGGTCTTTCCTCTATGCCATGTATATCAGTCAAGGTTCTTAGTTGCAAGCTACTGCAATCAATTGTTTAAACAAAAAGGAAATGCACTGAGAGCACACAAGAGTTTGCAAAATTTCTGAGTAGAACAAAGAGCTAAAATCACGTCCCAGACTACTACAGCCTCTGAGAAATGGATACTTCAGTTTACGTTGTCAGAATCACTTGGAGGCTAAAAGGAAAGGGAAGAAGAGAGAAAAGGAAAGGGAAATTAACTTTAAAAATATGTATTATACATACCAGCATTTATGTCTAATATAGTAAATAAGGAAATACAGCTAGCTTATAGTTTCTGTTTCTACAGTAGGCCACAAATCTTACTTGGTATTTCTGATGACTGTTCACTATTCATTCTGTTTTCTTAGCCTTTAGCCAGAAATTCAGCTTATGCTTGTAAAGTGAACCAATCTCTCTTTATTCCTTGGGGATTTAACCCATTGGTGGTTGTGGGTTATAGGATCAGTTATGACATTTCTTCAGCAAATGTTATTACTTTACATTGCAGTGATAGGAAGTATTCTATGAGATCTCCCTCTTTCAGTCCCCCAAACACCTTCTGCCCCCATCCCCCATGTAGTTAAAGAGGTAGATCAATGACCTCAGCTCACTCTGTAAGCCTGTGAGCTCATTGAGCTCATTAATGTTTAGTCAGTATAATGAAGTGCTTGGAACAACCATTTAGTAGTTTCAGATTCCAGTTGAGTGGAACTACTTGAAGGGACCCTGGTGGAGGCATTTTACTTTTGAACACACAGACTTAAAGCAAGCAGGGCCCAAAGTTAAGGGGAGAGAAAACAAATATTTTGCCAGTGAGATTTTTGGAATCATAGGCAGAGGTGGCCCTTGCACTGCCACTCCTTGTTTTAGTACAAAGTCTTTAGCACAAGAGAAACATTCTACTTTGGTCAGTAGTCCAATAGCATTTACTACTTTCTGTAGGATAGCGTCCCAACCTCTCAAAGTATTTTCTCTCAGTTGATGCTGTAACTGGTCTAGGATTGTCCACTCCTTGATTCTGTAAGACCAATTACTTTTGGAAGATATGGTATATAAAAAGAACAATAAAACACAGGGGCAACTGCATCATATTTTATATACACAAAATGATTTATTTGGTCAGAACTGATGCTGTATGAGAACTGTAACAGTATATAAAGCATTTAAGAATATCATATAATGGTGATGTTTGCAAACAGAAACTGGATAAGGACAGCAAGTCCAAATCTAGAAGACATTTATTTCATAAAGGAAAAATCACATCTTTTTGTAACCCAGTGACTTGAGATCCAGGATTATGACATCATATCAAGGGTCTGGGCTTTGTCTCTTACAGGATTCAGATCAGAGTTGTTGGAGAAAAGTCCATATTGTTGAGCTCACGCATAACCCACATCACTGCCCCTTTGAGCACTTTATTGAGCAGGATAATTGACATTTGCAGGTAGATTGTCTTATCCATTCATTTATCAAGAACTGATTCCATAGTAGAGTGTTTTGGTGAGCATTCATGGGATGCACAAATATTGTATTGTTAGCCTATTCTGAAACATCCATCTGCAAACTTCTTTGTTAAATGGCCTTGTTACCAGTTCTCGAATCTTGCCCTTAGTTGATGTCCAGCTGGTCACACTGCTAACCACTGCCAACCACTGCCCATGAAATAGTATGTATCCTTCCGTCATACCACTCCTCATCAGAATAAACAAGATGTCTTTTTCTTTGAACTACCTATTAGGATAATTTTCCTAATCAATTTCTTTACAGAGACATGGCAAACCATGAATATTGTGTGGTTATTTCTATAAATTAAACCTAATTTTTTTCTTACACAGACAGTCAGCCTGTACATAAAAAAACACAGCTGGATTATAGTAACCAGGATACAAGGGCTCCAAAAAAAGAGACTATACTTAGAAGAGCAACAGAAAATGAAATCAATAGCTGATAAATCTTTGTTTAACTGATGGCATTATTTAAGTGCCATCTTTTTTCTACATTAGCCAAACACTAAAGATGAGACTGTGTTAAATATTTTACTCTGAATGTTTGAGGTGGTGATAATCTATAAGATTCTTTCAGGAATGTATATTACTTTTTGTTTACATTTTGGGAATATGTATATGTTTCTACTGAGCCTTCCTACCTTATATTTCTTTCTTTCTTTTTATTACAATTTTTAGTATATATTGTACAAACTAAGGGATTTACTGTGACATTCACTGTTTTATTCACTATGATACATGTATATATCCTGCATTGATTCTCCTACCTCCTCACTCCCTCTCTTCTCTCTCTCCTTCCCCCTCTTCCCAGTTGCTTGTAGTCCTCTTCTAATTTCAGGTCATCTTTTTTATTTTCTTTTTCTTTTTAGTTTCCACATATGAGAGAAAACACAATACTTATCTTTCTGTGTTGGCCTTATTTCACATAACACGATGTTCCATTCACTTTCCCGCAAATGACCTGATCTCATTCTTTACATTTGAATAGTATTCCATTGTGTATATATACCACGTTTTACTTAACTTTTCTTTCGTTGGTGGCACCTAGGCTGATTCCATACATTGGCTACTATGAATAATGCCACAATAAACATGGATATAAACATGTTTTCTTTTGTATACTTTATTTCCTTTAGCTATGTACCTATGGGTGAGAGAGATGGATTGTATGGTAGTTTCTATTTTTATTTTTTTGAGAAACTTCCATACTGTTTTGCATAGTAGCTGTACTGAATTACATTCCCATCTACTGTATATTTCTAACTACATGGATAAGAAGTACTGTGAGAATTCAGATAGTTGATATCAAATATAACTGCATAACCAGATAATAAGAGAGCTTTAGGATTTCTCTCTGCTTATCATTGAAATGGTTTTCTGTCAAAATTCCATTAATATCCTTATCCTCATTATTTTTCACTCTGGGCAAGCACTACAGTGGAGACTGGATCTCCAGAATTGGTATTAATTTGGATGTAATGTTAATAGTTTCTGAACAGTCTTTGGTTTTGTGCATTCCCCATTGCACTATTTAATTGCCATAAGGTCCTTGGGGAAGAATAAGGAGAAAACCCACACTTCTGAACATATTTGTGATCTTATTGTAGGCCCTCTTATTAAGGATAGCTGATTTATCCTTCTTCCATTCATTTACTACTCATCCTGAATAATAAACTGGGAATTGGTTAAGACAACTCACCTTTGTGGTGCTCTGAGTCTATCCTCTGATTAATGGACTTAGAACTATTTTTGTTATACCAAATAGAATTTGTTTATTACTACTTCAGAGTCAGGGACTCCTACTCAATTAATAACATCAATAATTCCTGAAGGTATAAATCCTTCATGTGAATCCTCCAGCTTTTTTACTATTATGGTGACCATGTAAAAATTGCTTCTGATTTTTAATAGCCACTTGACATCCACTACCTTCATGACCCATTTCCACTGAAGCGGTTCCCAATGACATTATTGGCTTATAAAAAAAAAAAGGTGCAAAAGTAATTTTCAACAGTACTGGTGTGCTTCTCATCCGTGCATGTCATAATGTCTTATTAACAGAGCTCTTCTGAGTCCTCTTGCAAGACATATTCAGAGTTTTGTGTATGAGTCATATACAAAAAACTTGGTTCCGGTTTTTTAATCCCTGATGTGTTTGAATTCCTTCCCCTACACTACAACAAAAATTTAAGGCATCTCAAAGTTACTTTGCACAGGCCACTGATGAATCCAGGCTTCACTCTAACCAATAATTGCAATCTTTTCTGGCTACTAGTGTTGACACTTTTAATCTTGAATCTTTGGTAAACACAACTGTGTCAATATATTCAACCTGAACAAGAATTATGCTCTACATCCTTCTAAGGTAAAAAATCTGGATAAATATTCCCAGATTTTTTTTACCAACATAAATTAGTGAAGTATGGAAATCCATCTTGTTGTATATGCTTTCTTCTCTTTATTTTGATTTTGTAATTTCATTCACTGGGATATGTTGGGATATAACTCTAATTAAAGGTTTGGAAATTGCCAAGGATGTGAGTAGGGGTGGAGGAAGAAGAATATTGTCTGCTCCTTGCAAGGCAACTCTTTCAAGTGGTGTCATTAGAGCGTGTTAAAGCAAAGGAGAGACTGGCTTAATAGAAGAAGAGGAAAACTGGGCAGGAAGTAGCACTTTGGCAGGGATTGGAAGATCAAACTACTCAAGTCCTCTTAATCCTCCAGTAGATACCCATTTTAATTTCAGCATATAACCCCTTCCTGGTTAGGGTTATACAAGTGTCCTTGCAAGGAAATGTATTCAACTGACCATATATAATTCAATAACCAATAGGATTGACTTTTTTTCCTTGAAGCAGCAAAACAGAGATTATTTTAGCCCAAGGAAGCAATTTCTAAGAACTAGCTACTCTATCATACCACCCATAAATATTTTATGCCATTCATATTGTTCTCTCACTTGGTTCCCACAAGTCTTCCTTTCAGTGGAACATTTATTCCATGTTACCATCATAACAAATTAATTAGCCATTTTGTCACTGTGAGCCACAGTTAAAAGACCGGTCCTATAATTTTAACTGCATTTTTTTAACTTTGTTCATCCTTAATCAGGCCAGAAAACCGATACTATATTGTATCCATTTCCAAGGAGTGGTATATTGTATTTTCCAAAGATGTCGTGACAATAAATAACATTCTACACATCTCTTTTGTTATGTAACTTTGCTATGCCCCTATCACATAAGGGAGTCTATTTCCTCCCCCTGAACTGGACTGGTCTTGGTGAGATTATGATTTCTAGTGCGAGGTCAGAAGAATCATCATCCCTCCATCCTGGTCTTTTTATAGAGGCTTCTTTCAGTATGCTACACCCTGTATCATGACCTACATGTTTTAAGAAGCTCAGACTATACAAAGGCCACATGTATGCTATCTGGTATGCAGTCCCAACTAATCCTAGTATTTGAGTTATCCCACCTAAACACCAGATATGTAGGTGAAAAGGTTTCCAGCTGATCTAGCCTCTAGCCCTTTAGTAAATTCCAACCATTAGAGTCATCCCAGATGACACCCCAACACTGTGGAGTAGAAATGAGCCATCCTTGCTGTGCTGTCTAAATGCTTGACCCACAGAATCTGTGAATGTAATGAAATAATTGTTGTTTTACATCACTAAGTTTGGGTTGATTGGCTACACAGCATTAAACATAGGACTATCAAATGATATTACTGCAATTATTCTTGCTAATAATTTCTATGTTACTCACAGTTCTTGGGTTGAGGGTTGTAAGAAAAAAACAACTGACTCTGGATGGTTTAAGCATAAAAGAAATTCTTTGAATTGACATTGCTCATATGTATACTGGAAGACTAGTAAAAAAAGATCAGAGATTACAGCTGGAACCAAAAATAAAATTATTCTTCTGCCCTCATTTGAAAAAAACAATGACATAGTCCCTGAACACTGGGTGCTGCAATGTACAGTCCCATCTTCTGAGGAACTGAGCTTGGGACACCAGAGATGCTACCATGTCTTAGTAACTGCTTGCTGCTTTCTCTACTGCAACCCCAGTAAGACTTTTCTCCCAGTCATCCTTGTTTGTATTTCTTGTCCTGATTCAAAATTAGGGTGTGTGTCTCTGACTAGATAATCCTAGATCAAAAGCAAGTAGCAGGTATTTAGCGAAGGTAGATATTAAAAATTAACCTAACTTAATTTGGACATTCCCAATTCAAAGGTTGTTTTTGATAGATATGATTTGGAACAGTTGAGATTTAGCTAATCCTGTACATCATCACCACCAAGTTATAAGGAGAGCAAATCTGTGGTCAAATTTTGCCTTGCATATAAACATTTGCTAGACAAGCACTCATTCGCAAGAAGGCAGAGAGAATTTGCACAACCTACTCTGTAATCTTGATAAAATCCCAGCTCACATCCTTTTTGATGCTTTGACTAAAGCCCATATAAAAAGATTCACTTAAAGCTCATGAGACAGTATTCCAGAGTCTCTCAGTTGGCCTCATGTGACTGGTGGTGACCTAAACTAATGGCTAGATAGTGTTTGTTCAGGAATTAATCCTTAGGTTCCATCTTTCAGGTAGCTGGCTACAACTCTCATAGGATCCTATGTTCTAAGACTATTTGCATATTAGAATAAGGATTGTCTCTAAAGTGTTTTACCAAATTTACAAGCTTGAGTCACTTTTAATTTCATGAGCTAATTAATAAATCACTAATTTCACCAGTGAAATTTTCTGAAATTCTATACACTAATAAATAGAATACCTGTTGTTGATCAAGATATGGTTACAATGTTACCAACACATAGAAGAACATTGTATTTTCACTGATATAAGGTGAACAGACTGTTCTCCATGATATGTTTACTGAACTAAAATTGTTATGCACTGGATAAGTTTAGCCTTAGTGAGTCACACATATATTACATGATACATGCTGGGGGATTTTAAAATATGTTATAGATAACATGACGGTAGCTCTAGTATGGAAAGTGAGTTCCAGAGCAATATTAAAAATATGTCAGGTATTCTTTACACCATCATGCTTCCTAAACTACTCAGGTGCAACCATAAATATCAAGGCAGATAGCAAATAATATACAGCCCAGATCAATGAGTAAAGGCATTTGGAAGTTATGAAATACCTATATGGCCTCAATTCGGAGTTGCTTTGAAGAAAACATGTTATTCTAACAGGGACTTTCTAGGGTCAAAACGTTACTCCTTTAAAAACAAATGTCTAAGATGTAAGACATCATGTTAATGGGTTTGTTAGGTACCTAGAAAGATACAAAATAAATGGATTCCATCTTCACTTGTGTCTAATCTTCTTTGAAGACTAAATACAGTGCTATATGTTTATATATATAAAGACTATATATGTATGTATATAGATATGTGCATATATAGATATATATCCTGTAAGAAATTCTTTTAAACATATAAGAAGATAATGACAATACTCCAATACTCGTTATTGAGGCTAAGGTCATGAGGCTTTCAGCATACCTGTCATACTTTGCCCATCTTAGGTAATGTAAGGAGAAGATAGTTGATTGCATGCATCTATAGGCTAGGAATTGCTGCACAGTTGTTAAGAGATTGGCAAGTGTCATGCCTAATCATTAAAATGTAATCTGAAGTAAGTGGGCTGCTGGCATGATATGAATTTGTACTCAACCTGTATGTCAGTTTCAGGTGACAGTTTTGTGAAAATGTATGTCAATTATGTTGGCATTCCAGAGTGATGTTGTTGAGAATATCACTCAGGGCTTCCCACAACTGGCAGGACCTCATCCTGTATGCTCAGAATCACATCATCATACCTGAGCACATCTCCCAAGAGAAAATGGGGTGACTTTCAAGAATATGCCTAGTGAAACTCCTTCTGTCCAAGATGGTCTGGTAGCTTATGCAGGAAATACATCCTTTGATCTTACTGATTTACACTAAAATTCGTTATATTTATGCATGAGATCATTTATTTTTGTGAAGTCTCATACCAGATCTTCTGTAAGATTCCTTTAGCACCAAATACAGAAAAGTGATCACTTTCCTTGTTTCTGCCACATAAAACCAAAGCTACCATTTATTATTTTCTATATACTAGTTACGGGTGTGATATATAACTTGCATAATTATATCCCTTACCCTAGATCATAACTCTGCATTCATTTAATTAGGATTAGATATATAACAATCACATCTACTGTCTTGTTGCTTCTAAGTCTTCTAAGTCGCTCAGGAAGGAGTTGAACCCAGTCTTCCTTCCCTCCAAAACCTGAAACATTTCACGCCATTACTCAAAGATTCTACACCTCTTCCAAGTCAAAATAGAAGGAGAGTTTATGGTGTGAATGTGTTGTCTTTATGGGATGGCTGCTCAGAGCCTTGCATGTTTCACTGTGTAGAAATCCTAAACTAGTATTTCATCTGTGTCCAAACAGTTGAATGACTATGTCACTTCTTTGATAATGTCCAAAACAACACACAACCCACATGCATCTAGAAGCATTTGCCTTTCATCTGTATGATCATTTATAGCTTAATAATTATATTTCTCTTTTATTTATGCCACTTTTATTGTAAAACATTTGGATGATTACTATGGAGGGAAGGAAATACCCACTGGTAGAGTGTAAGGTCAAATGGAATGTTCACAAATTTTTAATGTAGCCTCTGTTTATGTTTTATGTAACATTGTGGACTTTTTTAGCCAACTCAACATAATTTATTAACCAACCATGATCCAGAGTTATTTGGATTTCCTCTCTTAATTATCAGACTGCTTATTTTCTGTCTTGTTCTCTACCTTTGTTCTTTATCCTTAATTTTTTTTCTGTTGTATCTTTGCATCCTTAGATCAGGAACAATAGAAACATCACCCGCATACTTTATTTCCTATCCAAAATGATAATTAGAAAAGTAAAATAACTTATATTGGGCAATTCATATACTTTTAGAAAATGTATATGGAGTATTCTATATGCAATTATGTGTTAAGTATTGGGCTTGATCCATTATAATATCTTCAGTCTTCACAAACAGCCACAATAGGACTTTTTCATTTACAATTTTACACATAAAATGACTGATGTCCAATGGAATAAAATATCTTACTCAATGTCTCACAGGCAAAATATGACAGTTAGGAAAAAAAAGAGACAGGAAGGAATCTGTGTTTCCCTAAAGCCATATGGTCTTTTAATTTTAGGGCCAATAAAAAAAGATATAGCAATTCCTTATTTATTTATTATCTTACCATCAATGTTGAAGTGCTATCTCCTTTTGGAATCAAGTTACTCCTATGATCCATTTTAGGAATTGGGAAATTGTGTAGGTTGAAAGATGCCTTAAATTTCTCTAAAGAGAAAATCTCTTTAAAGTTGTTGGAATGTGGGCTGAAAAAAAAAAAACAATTTCTGTCTATGCTCATGTTAGAAAGGCTTAACCTAGAATAGCTTTTTGAGTGAAATCATTGACCTCATTTTTCTTCTTGCCCTAAGCAGAACCAGTTGACGATAAGTATGTTTATCCCTTGTCATTTATTGTTGGTGTCCAGAATGGTTTTATGGATTAGTTGTTTGTATGCCCTTATGTGTGCACAGAGAAACTTCCTGTGACTTCTGTTGGTGCTAATTTCCAGATACCATGATTGCCAGCTGGTATAGTGAAGACCAATGAAATTCTCTCTGGCACTATAATGCCCATTTATTTATGTATCATTGAAGTGTTTCAGAGATGGAACATTTACTTTCCCTTAATAAGAGAAGTTTTCAACCCCATTATCATTTTGTAACATAACCAGTAGGAGGCTTCTTCACTAGAATGAACTTTTAAAACTAAGAGTATATCTCTATATCTGAAGGACCCAACATGGGGCTAGATCATCTGCATTCTGAGACTTCTTTTTCCTTTTAACATTCTGGGGAGGAACAAAAGACTTGTTATAATTAACTGACTACTGATTCTTCAGCAACAACCTTCTGTGGCTTTACTTTGGAAAGACATAGTTATTAATTCATTCAATAAGTACTGGTGCATCTACTGCATTTGAGTATTATGATTTATGTATGCTTCCAGCTTTCAAGCAGCTCAGAGCATAGTAGGGAGAGATGGATCAAAAGATGTATTACACATAGCATGGAAATGTGTTTACAGCTCTGTGGGGGATAAGAGGAGCAAGAGGCTGTCTTTGAAAGCAGTGAACAAGGATGGAGACGATGTTCCTGGTAGTCAAAGGGGATTAGACTTCTCAGTCAAGGGGTGCAAACAGACTTAAAAGACAAAGATCAAAAAGTATTTGGATAATGTGGAAAAATTGAGAGTAACAGTCCTTGGAGTAGAATAGGAGAGAGTGTGGGATAGCAGGTCGGTTGGTGCCTGGTAGAAACATTGGAAACTTTGTACACTAAGATCAGGAGTTTGGGATTGATTGCATAGGCAAAGGGGTAGTTAAGATAAAAAAAAGATTAGAAGATCAAGTGAGAAGATAATTTCCCTTTTTCCTTTAAGAATGGATACAGATAATACCAAAGAAATTTTTATTAACCTTGGTCAATCAGGAAAGGTAGCAGGTGAGATAGGGCAGGCATCATTAAGTACTACAAAGAGAAAGTCAATTCTATTTATTTCTCCCTTGTTTTGAAAGCATTTTGCTTTCTGATTAAAGGTAATTCATTTGAACAATTGCAAGATGGGGCTTTGAATCAATCTTTTCAGGAAGGTGAACAGGATCCTTGGTTTTATTTTTTATGTTTTGTTTTTATTGAATAGTTCACTAATAATTTACCAGAAGAAGCCTCACTATATCCATCTCCAAAATTTCCTAAGGGATTGCATCTTTGTCCTTCATTTACATTAGCAGCCTTATTAAGGATCTCATGTTTTTTCTTCTTCCCCATGGTCTCAAGAGAGGAGGGAAATCCTGTCTGTTACACAATGTAGCTCATTGCATAATGGGTCATTGCATATTTCTGCAAAGATAGAGGCCAAAGGAGCTTGGAAGGAAACAAAAAATGGCATTGAAATGTGATGTGTCAGTGGAAAAGGGAGAGGCAGAGAACCTTGGAAGAAGTGGGACAACTATTTTTGCCTTTTACTTCTTACTAGTTATTAATTCTTAACTCTATAAAATGTTAATGGGATACAATTTTCAAAAGAGATACAGAATTGAAAAATTTTAAATATATTAGCTAAAAAACCAAGATCCATCTTTTGAAAAAACATCATTTTTTTTCCTCTCCAAATGTGATTCAGTTCATTCAATTCAGCAAACACTTAAATTTGTTGAACTTTTTCTGTGTGTTCTTGAAGATTGCAGCATTTCCTGGAAAATTTGTACATGTGAATCACTAGCCATGATATCATGCTGCTAAAAAGATGTATCAAGTGTTATGGGTATATAAAGGCAAGGCTGCTTAATTTTGCATGTTAGTGTTGGAGAAGAGTTTGAAACACAAATACTTCCATGTTTCAGTTGAGGCTTGAAGAATGAATTGGAATTTTCCATGAATGAAGAAAGGGCATTATGGAAATAGAGAATGTATGGACAAGTGAGTGAAAAATAAAAGTATATGGCTTGCTGTAGAAACCATTTTACTTCTTATGGTCCTGGAATCTGGGAGATGTGAGAAGGAAAGGCCTGGGAAGAGATTGTAAGGTAATGAATCAGAGTTCTCTGGATATATGTAACACAAATGAATGAAATAACTCAGTTCAAGCATACACACACACATTCACACAATTTATTGACACGTGCCATTTCCAGAACCAGGAAATACTGAAGAGTCAGAATCGAAAAAGAGAGGAACTGGTACATCAGAAACTGATGGTGGTTTCTTTAGGCATTCTCATGAGGTCAATTGTATTGACAATATTCCTTAAACCTCAGAGTTCAGTGAATCAGTATCTGATTGGTCCAACCTGGATACTTCTTGGCTTGTAGAAAACATTCCTTCAACAGAAGTTCTTATTAAGCTGAACCAATGGAGGAAAGTTTGTAATTCTCAAAATCAAATCTGGCTATTATATCAAAACTACATGGAAATAGGTACTGAGAAGAAAAGTGACAAATGTCTGTGACAAGATGATGCCAAGTTTTGAATGATCATTTATGTACACTGACATTTGGAAAGTATTTCAGAGGTAGAACAGTATTACCCATTTAATGGAGTGATAAAGAAGGAATCAAAGAACACAGTGAAGTTTTACCTCAGATGAATACATGGATAATAAACCTATAAGTGAGATAGGTGTTAGAGACAAATGACAAGCCTATTTTGAGAAGCCTGACAGACATGTAGCGTGAAAATGTACCATGGATATGAAAGTGTGGATATACACATATATCATTTTATGGAACTACCTACAAATTTGAAATTTTCTAGGACAATCCAGGCAGTTTTGTTAAACATATGGTAATCTGTGTACGTCCTATCTGGAAATTACCAATTAATAGCCTCTCTGATCTAGAAGACTACACAAAAGAAGAAGAAAAGAAGTTTAAAAAAACTCACTATGGTTAAAATACGTATCACAGGAACCATGATAGTAAAGCATTTTAATCACATTTTCTCAAGAGCTTCTTTCAAAGACAACAAATTTTACTTTAGAAATATGATAATCATATAATTAAAATATATCATAAGTATCTGCTTTCTTAGCTTATAGAAAACCAGGTGAAGTAAATTACAATTAATAATGTGAATGTGGGTTATAGTGGTGAATGCTTGAAATGGTGAATGCTTGAAGTATGATAGCCTGATACTGAACGAAAAGGAAATCTAAAGCATCAAGGATTGTAGAGTTCTAAGAGCTGGGCGTGTAGCTCAGGGTAGACCTCTTACCTGGAATGTAAAAGGCTCTGGGTTTGATTCCCAGCACTGGGGAAAAAAATGAATTGCAGCACTCTAAGGAACATGAGTGTGGCATTGCATAGGATGGAAGAAAGCATTCTTATGCAGTTGAATACCCCACAAGGCCAGGATATGGATCAGGAGACAATCGATTATACTGTAGTAATAAGCAATTTTTAAAAAGTTCCAAGGACTTAACATTACAAAGATGGTTTTGCAAAGACTACTTCTGGTCTGGGTGGCTTTCCCAGGCTACTAATCTTACATGAAAGCTCATTATTTTAGGCTATTGTGTACTGTATACCTGAATCCTGACCATTCATCACTGAATGCCATGTAAGGAAAATTATCTTTTGGAAGGCCTCCTTCCTGGCAATAAAGTGACACACACCCACTACCACTAGGTTGAACTGTATACATAACTCTGTCAAAGTACGAGGAGGACAGGTAAATGTAACCCTCCCTTGCACCAGAATCTGAGTAAATCTAGATATGTGTGGACACTGGGTTCTTTCCTTATAAATTTCCTACAAATTTGTAACCTGGAGTAATCTCAGTAAAGTCAAAAGACATTTATATTTTACTTTTTTTTTTTTGGCAGTACTAGGGGTTGAACTCAAGGCCTTGCACTTGCCAGGCAGGTACTCTACCACTTAAGTCACTCTGTCAGCCATTTTTGCTTTGGCTGTATTTTAGATAGGGTCTTTCCTTATGCCCAGGCCAGACTAGACCACTATCCTATTTGTTCTTCCCTCTGTAGCTGGGATGACAGGTGCCTGCCACCATGCCCAGCCAACCATTGGCTGAGATGGCATCTTGCAAACATTTTATCTGTGTTGGCCTTGAACCAAGATCCTCCCAATCTCTGCCTCCCAAGTAGTTAGGATTACAGTTGTGAGCTACCACATTCAGCTCATATTTTACTTTGACAAAAAAGAAAGAATCTAAAGTATTTATTTCATTTATTTGTGGTAAGGTACAGAAAGCTTTAGTTCATGTAACTCTATCATCATTTGTCTGCATGGGATGATCTAATGTATTTTACAAATATTTCTACTGATAAGAGTAAAAATAAACTAAGAGGATTTTATCATATGAACTAAAACACTTCTGTTACCAAGAACAGAAACTGGAAAACTTCTGAAAAGAGTCAGAGAGTAAGTATGCTTTGTGGGTCTGTTCAGTTACTCAGCTCTATGTATGTAGTATGAAAGCGATTGCTGATACTATGTAAATAAATGGGTATGCTTTTATCCCAATAAAACAGGATTGGCAAAAATAGCTGGTAGGCCATAGTTAAGCATCTCCTGATCTATAAATGGGTCATAGGTTACTAATCCTTGATTGAGAAGATTTATTTGTGGTCACCTTTGGGAAACCTTAGTACTCCTCCCCAGGATACCCTTTCATAATTATGAAGCAGGTGATTTTATCAGCATCCTTCTTTCTCCCAGGAATGTGCTCCCACTTTTAAGTTCTAACTTCTTTGGAGACCATATTTGTGGTTCCTGCTAAAGGCTCCAATCACTAGTGACAACTATTTCCTCTGAATTCCAAGCTACTTGGCCTAGGTATTTCTTTGTATCGTTGTTCTATGTGGGTATAAGCTATGTTTCTAGCAGGATTTTAAGTGGCTAAAAAGCAAGATCAATATATGAGATTTAATTTATGACTTAATGCAATATAGATGACCTTTAACCTACCTCCTAATCACATTTGGGATTCCTGCACTATCTGGCCACATTCGCTTTATTTTCTTTCCCCTGCTTGTTCATCTTTGCACTATGATCTGCATCCCACCTTCAACATTACACTAACACTGGATAAGGTGGGGTAGCTATACTTCCTAAAAGAAATTCCTCTGGCCCTATAGTGCTAGGTTTGGTAGCTGTTAACTCAAATGCATAGGACTTTGTAAATTACTTATAAATGTTGGTTGACTAAATCTTTAAAAATAAGTAAATTTATGGCTGATTTAAGTACAGGATTTCTCAACAGAGGTTCCACTGACATTTCAGGTTGAATAATCTTTTTATTATGGGAGGTGCCCTGCACATTGTAGGATGTTTAGCAACAACTACAAACTAGCAGTATCCACCTTCTATACTACAACCGAAAAATGCCTCCAAGCTTCACCTATATTCTGAGAGGCACAAATTGGTCCTTAGTTGTGTACCACAGTTTGTAGACATCTTTTTTTCATTGATTGTACCTACATGGAAAGTATATGTTAATTCTTTTCTTACCCTTTCTTTTGTGTTAATCAGAACCTTGTGTTGTAAGAGATAGAAACTCAACTGAGCTAGTTTAAACCAAATGGTGATGTGTTAAGGAACCCCAGTATATGAATTTGGCTGGACCTCAAGACCAACTGGGTCAACAACACTGGCTTAGTTTGGGTCAAGTGTCTACACCTGAATCAGTCAACTGTGACCAGTGTTAGAGGGCAGAGTGAATTATTACCATTCCTGCAGGTGTCAAATGGATAGACTGAAAAATTAGGAGATTGGAGGACTGTTTGCAAAAGAAGGTGTCTGACAGATACACAATAATTATTCATCCAAACCTCTTTCCAAGGTAAACCCACCGATAAAAAGAAATTCAATTAATAGAGCATCTTGAAGCAGGACCAGTTCCTCAAATGGAGAAATATTCCTCTTATTTTTGAATATTGGCTCAGTCTACTGAGTATGTATTAGTAAAAGAAGGACAGGGACTGTACTGTGGCCACAAGCATCTTAGCCAGTTCCACAGGATGTGTGTGGTATGTTAGTGCAATTCCCAGAAGAAGGAAGGCTTTTCTCTAGTAAGTACGTAATTTTGTGCTCCAAAACCAGTCATAATCCCAACCTCACTCTTTCCATTTGGCTACAGCACTGTGGCTCTCCCCATACATCACACAACATCTGATTGTTTACATATTTGCTTCAACTGAGAGTCTCATTTTCCCTCAGCTATTTGCAAATTGTTACCTCTGTACTCTACCACAGGTTTAGTTTATCCTCGTAAGAGAGCTGGCATGGGGAACACATGCAGTTAGATAGAGATGGGTAAGACAGAAGTATCTGGGCTCAGTGGTTTGGATATTGACAAAACTGAGACTTAAGTCTGGGTAACATATGCAGAGACTTTCCTCTGTTGGGGGGGTTGGGTGTTATAGAAACCTACCACAGCAAGCATATTTCCTGCCCTAGGGAGATTTAAAAAACCTGAAATCCTTTTTTGGGAAAAGCATACATGAATTTCTTCCCTGGTGGTCTGACCAAAGCTTTTCTTTTTCCAAATTCTGGCTACCTTCAAGGATGTCCCTAGACACTTTTTCTAAGTGATCACCAGCACCAGTTAGTCATTTCGGTCCCTGCAGAGGACATCTGACAGAGGAGATGCTGTAGAGAAATCATAATATGGCTGGATTCTTGTTGCCCATGCATACTCCTCTGGTCATAGTGGCTTCTGTTGGTAATGACAAGGGTAAGGAGGTGGAGGAATAAGTGGGCCAGGTAGTGCAATATCAAGCTTTGAGAAAAGGATTCTAGTTTTTCAGAGACACTTTTATTCCAGTCAAAGCAAAGATCAAGCTGCATAACACCTCCATAGGCAACTCCCACTCAGCTGACTCAGGAAGAGCTCAGCTCACGAGTCTCCAGCAAGAAGCTCCAAATGCCTCCTCCTTCACTCTGTGTGCATCCAATCCTCCTTGGGTGCAGCTCCTGTTGCCTAACCTTTTCTCAGCTGTTCACATTCCATTACATCTTTTTTCCATGTCAGGAAGTCCTGATCAATTGTCTTCTGGCATCACTCTCCTACACAATCCATGGAGTGTTCTGCAGCTGTCTTTTTCCTTTCTCTCCTATCTGATGCCTGGATTTGGCTTCACTCATTCAGGTACTGAGTTTCTTCTTGTGCCAGATATTGCATCAGGCACCAGGCACCCAATGGGGGAAAAGGTAAATTAGAATTGTTTGTTCCAATGGTGGGTGGCAAAGAAGGACAAAAAATAAGTAAAAATATCAGTTTTCTAGGTACATCATGTACTATTAAGGAAATGAAGAGTAAAATTAGAGATAGATCCTTGAGGGGGCGGTATCTCAGTAGCATGATCAAAAAAGAGTTTCTTTCTCCTTCCTTCCTTCCTTCTTTCCTTCCTTCTTCCTTCCTTCCCTTTTTTTGGGGTGGGACTGAGGTTTCAACTTAAGGGTTCCCACTTGCAAATCACGTTTTTTTTGCTTGAGACATATCTCCAGTTAATTTTGCTCTGGCTATGTTTTGGAGATGGGTTCTTGCTTGCCCAGGCTGGTCTTGAACATCCATCCTCCCAATCTCAGCCCCTCAAGCAGCTAGGATTATAGGCATCTGCCTGGCTTGAAGAAGAGCTTTCTGATGCAGTAGCATGTTAGCCATGACTTAAAGGAAGAGAAGGAGCCAGTGTTGTGAATTTCTTTTCCAAAATATACTTGCCATTTACCATTCTGCATAAATCAAGAGCCAGGAAATAGCAATTTTGCTAGTAAATACCTAGCTTGCAGAGTATGGATGAATCTCCCCTTTACATTCTTTACAATCACAAATTTGGTAACTGCGATAGTACTTGATAAATTGAGAGTAATGCCTGGAAAACAGCAACAGGAATAAAAATACTGGAAGAAGAAACAAGGAGATGGGATCAAAGGTACTGCACTGCCCCCATGAAAAACAATTTTATTCTTCAGAAAAGCTACAAACATGCCAAATTTGGTACAGAAAACCATATTGGGGCCACCTAATTTACCTGACTTATCAAGTAAATTTTGATATAATATTGTCTAGTTATAATATTGTCTAGTACATGTCTTCTTAAGAGACCAAGGGATTCGTCACAAATATTTGAAAAAATCTGTTGCTATGCAAAAAGTATCTAATAATACTTTTTTAATATCTCCAAACTCTAAAAGCTGTCCCTGCTCCACTTGGTAAGTGAGCCATCACCCTGAATCATTGTGAACTCAGGAAGCTGGCTTTGACTTGGACTCAGATTCACAGACACAGATCAGTTTAGAAGGGAAGTGTTAGCTGATAGTTCATCACAGAGAAAAGCTGAGGGCAAAAATACCAGCAAAGTTGCTGACTGAACTCTAATGTATAAATTGCAATGTAGAAATTCGAGACATATGAAAAAGCCTCCAAAAGCTCTTAAATTCTCAATAACTAAATCCAAAGATACTGAAGTAGTTGAAATGCCCAAGAACACAGAAGTCTAGTTTAAAAAATGATCAGTGACCTCAAAGATGATTCATACAAACAGATGAATAAAGGAAGTCAATCCAAGATCTGGATGAGAAAGTCAGTAACATGTTTGAGAAATTCAGCAAGGAAATTATGATTTTGAAAAGAAAGAAAAAAAAGAAAGAACAATAGACATGTTGGAAATGAAAAATCCAATGAGAAACAGAGTAGAAAGCATCACCAATAGACTAGATCAATCAGAAGAAAGACTATTAGGGATTGAAGATAAGGTGGAGGAAATGTTATAGTCAGACAGCAATAAAGAAAAAAATGTATAACCACAACTTTTAAGAACTCTGAAACATAATCAACAGACCACACCTATTATTAATGCTTTTGTTTTCTCTCCAACAAAATTAGAGGTAAGAGCAGAACAGATTCTGCCTGGAAGCAAGCGGGATTGGGGGGTAAAGGGAGGGGGCAGGGGAGCAATGACCCAAACAATGTATGCACATGTGAATAAACAAATTAAAAAAAAAAGAATCCATGGGATAGAGGAAGGAGATGAAATCCAAACTGAAGGCAGAGCATACTTACTTAATGAAATTATAGCAGAAAAATCCCCTACATCTAGGGAAAAATATGAACATGAAAGCAAGGAGGCATTTATAACCCCAAACAGACATTACCTAAAAGAACCTCTCCACATCAATTATAGTTAAAATGCCAAGACTACAAAACAAAGAAAGGATATTGAAAGCTACAAAAGAAAAATGCCAACTTACCTACAAATTCTCATGTGAATTATATCAAAACTCTCAGCAGAAACCCTAAAAGCTAGGAGAGTGTAGAATGATATATTTCAAGACCTGAGGTTAAATAACTGCCAAAGAAGATCACTATATCAAGCAGTTATCTTTTAAAATCAAAAAAGAAATACTTACCAAGATAAGAACAAAACAAAGTTATGACCACTAAACCAGCATTGCAGAAGACACCAAAAGAATCCTAAACACAGATAAGGAAGTAAGACAGTAACAAACATGAGAGCTCAGGAAAGATTACAATTCATGAGAATCATTAGTTTGTTCCACACAGGAGGATGCTGGTCTGTTATTACCACTGGGGCTGCCTGCATCCCCCTCCTCTTGACTTAGTTTGTGCTTACAGCTTCAGGTTCCACTCCTCCTGGGAATGTGGGGTTGGAGTTGCAGACTGCTTTCTACTTTTCTCTGAGGTGACTTTCTGCTTCTTCATGCTTTTTAGTTTTCCTGTGACCTCTTTCATTATTCCCAGAGCTCTTCCTCACATGCTGTCCTCAGAATATAGTTTCTCTTTTGCTTCCCTGACTCCTTATCTTTGCATCTTAATGCCTTTTGATCAATAAGTGTTTTTGGTTGAATGAAAGATTGTGTCTGAACTGACATTCACAGTTGGAGTTCAATTTTATATTCAGAGGAAAGACCAATTTGGGAGTGGTAAGTAGATAGAAAATCAGACTAATTGATTTGAATTCTTCCACTTTGTAAATATAACACAACCTTTTCAAAAACTCCAGACCTGTTAGAAGTTTTTAAAAGAATGATGTAGTAAACATTATTTTCCAAATTTATTCATGGGATACCCATCATTTAGTCATGGATATGTATATGAGGGGTGTGTGCAGGGAGAGATTGCACTTACAGAGCTATATGACACATCTTTGGGGTAATAATACTTTAGGTGGGTCAATTTCTAATACCTGCCTTCTCTGTGGGTAGTCTCCAGCTTTTGATTTAATACCTACAAACAAATTTGTCCCATTAGTGATTGACCTCTTTATTTTCAAGCTTTATTGAGGTATGATTGACAAATAAAATTTGTGTATGTTTAAGGTAAATATACACAATGCTGTAATTTTTTTTGTAGTACTGATATTAAGCTACAAAGAATAGCAGAGTTATCAGTTTATTTTCATTTATTGTTAGATATAAGATAGTCTTCTAGTATATAGGACTGTGACTAAGGATTTTTGAGTGTACAAGTGCTATTTAAAAAGTATTTCAGAGCCAAGTACCAGTGTCTCACACTTGTAATCCTAGTTACTCAGGAGGCAGAGATCAGGAAATGGCAGTTCAAAGTCAACTCAGGCAAACAGTTTGTAAGACCCTATCTTGAAAACAATCCATCACAAAAAAAGGGCTGGTGGAGTGACTCAAGGCATAGGCCCTAGGTTCAAACCCCAGTATCCCCCAAAAAATGAATAAGTAAAATTTAAAAAATAAAGAGTATTTCAGTCCTCTTGATTTAATTGCAAACCATCCATTGCCTTGGGTTTAGCACATATTCTAGGAAAAATAGCCAGTGTCTGTTTTCTAGATATGATGTTTTGCAGTCCATGTGTTTGATTTTTTTGACATCAGAGAGAAATGTTTTTCCTTCTATTCAGTAAATTTTTCAGTAGTGCATGTGTCTTGAAGATGTTTAATGTTGAACCTTATTTAAAACGTGTTCATTTTACCTACTATTTGTTAGATAGCAACTTTTTAGAAACATTTTGAAAAGAACTCAAAGAATATCTAGTATCACAACTATTCAAAAGCATATTTCAGTAGCAGCTAATATTAAACTGTCAACAAGAATAAACATAAAAACTTGCATTAAGAACTCACCTTGCAGCAAGGCTCTGGAGGCACCTGTAGTCCAAGCTATTTGGGAGGCTGAGACCAAGAGGATCGAAGCTCCAGGTCTACCTGGGCAAAAGTCTGTGAGCTCCCATCTCAATGGAAAAAAAGCTGGACCTGGTGCCATGTGCCTGTTTTTCCAACTTTGATGGGAAGCTTAGAATAGCAGGATCAGGGTCCACATCAGCCTGGACAAAAACCAGTGCTTATCTCCAAAATAACCAGAGATAAAAGGGCTAGACATGTGGCTTGAGTGGTAGAGCACCTGCCTAAAATGTGTGAGACCCCTAGCTCAAACCCTAGTATGCCAAATAAAGAAATGTCACATTGCAGAGTACTACAAATGATAACCCTTTATGGAAATTAAAGAAGAGCAAATTAATATCACTTATTGTTCTTGAGGTATATCATAGAGTGAAAGCTTGCTGTTAGTAATTCTTAAAAGCATGTACCCATCTGAAGTTAGCATGCATGGATTCTAATACTGGCTCCACTTCTATTGCTTGTGTGACCTTCAGAAAGTTATTTAACTTCTCTGCACCTCAAATATTTCATCTGCATAGTGAGACCTCATCTTAAAAACAAAACCAAAAAAAATAAGAAGAGAATGTACTACATTTAAATTGAACTCACTATGATGCTCTGTCTCACTATAACCCAGAGACAATGGAATTAGCCAATCATGGACTGAAAACTCTGAAATCATGGGCTGAAATAAATTCCTCCTCCCTTGAGTTATTTATGTCAGGTATTGTGTCACAGATATTAAAAGTCTGAATACTCCAGAAAATTGACACCAGAGTAGGGAGTAGCTGCTGTGACGGAACATGCCCTTGTGATTCATAAGCCTTTGGAACCAGTTTGCAAGAGGAATTTGGAAAAGTTTGGAGAAGTGGTCAAGAGAAAGCCTAGGATTCTCTATGCAGAACTTTATGGTTGATTCTGCTGGGAACTCAAGACTAGTATACAATAGGAATAAGGACAGTAAAGACTGTGCTTATAAGGTTTCACATGAAAATAAGAGAATTGGACTAGAAACCATTTGTGCTATCTGCTAGCAAAGAACTTGTCTACATTTTGTCTATGCCATAAGACTTTCTTGGAAACTGAATTTGAAGAGGACAGACTAATTCAGCAGAGGAAATGTCAAGGCATCCCAGAATTCAGGCTGCCATTGATTTTACTGACTGGTTTTAGACAAGTTTACAGTGGGAACTGGAACAAAAAAGCATTGAAGAAGGAGTTTGAAAATCTTGCAGTTTTCCCAGAAAAGGAGCACATTCAAAGTTGGGGGTCAAAGAAAGTGTGATTTTTAAAGAGATTCATGACATTAAAAGGAGGTCAAATACTTTACCTCTTTTTGAAGACATCCTGAGGGTATCTCAGAAAGGCCTCCACTCATCACAAGCTCAAGGGTGTACAGGTTTGAACTCATTTGAAAAACTGTCTCTTAGGAAAAGAGCATCACTGGGGTTCCCTGCCCATACAGAGCCATGTAGGGAGTTACTTTCTCAGGATTTGTTTTACTGTCCTTTGCCATGCAGGCACTCAGAGGCTATTGTAGCAAGGTTCCAGGGGGGGATCTGGCCACTGCTCCAGTTGGTGGCAGACCTTGGTGTCATCCTTGGGATGCTGGTTTTGCATTTGTGCAGAATGAAAAAGTTATGAGGTCATGGGAGTTTCCACAAAGATTTCAAAGGCAGACCTCGGAGGCCAGGCAATGTGTAGGAAGGTCAGAACCTCTTCAAAAAGCCCCTGAGAGAGTGATGCATAAAGCTGTGAGTGAGGCCAAAGATGCAATGGAGACCCCATGAAATCAGGGATATCAGGAACATAGAATGTCTGCTGAGGAAAGCTGCTGGCAGTGAGTGGAGCAAGCCCAAGAGAGAAATCATGTGTCTGCCATCAGCAAGGCTATACGAGTAGCACTATCCAAAACCCACTTGAATTAACATTATGGTATCACATACCATGGATGTTGGACATGGATCTGTATTATTAATGTCTGCTCTACTAGGTTTGGTCTTGCTTTGGTCCCATTTTTCCTCTCTATGTCCCCATTCCTCCTTCCTGGAATGAAAATATTTACTTTTTGTCAATTATAATTTATTTTTGGTTTTACAGGGACTCAAGCTAAAAGTTTGCCTTGGGGCTTGGAGACTTTGGACTTGAACTTTTGAACAATGCTTTCACTGTTAATACTTTAGGGACTCTTGGAGTTGGATTAAATAAACTTTGCCTTATCAAATGGCCAAGAGCCTTTGGGACCAGGTATGAAATATTATGGTTTGAGTATGAAATGTTCCCTCCTTACAGGCTCGTTGCTTGGTCCTTCATCTCCAGCTGGTGGCAGTGTTTTGAGAGGTGATGGAAACTTTAGGAGGTCAGACCAGCTGGAGGAAGTAGGTTGCTGGGTACATGCCTTTGAAGGCTATGCAAGGTACCTGGTCCCATTCTCTATCTCTGCTTCCTAGTGACCATGAGCTGACTGCCTCTGCTCCTCCAGGCCCTTCCCACAAAGCTGCTTTGCTTTACAATGGTCCAGAGACAATGGAGCCAGCCAAACATGGACTGAAACCTCTTAAACCATAAGGCAAACAAATCCTTCCTTGCTTAAGTTGTTTATGTGAGGTTTTGTCACAGTGATGAAAAGTCTGACTACTACACATTTCCATACATGCTTATAATGTGCTTTGATCATATTTATCCCCCTCTATTACTCTTTCTTATCCTCCTCTGATCCCTTCCCTTTTTCCCTTTCCTTTCAATCTTCCTAGTAGTCCCCCTTTTATTTTCATGACCTTGTTTTTCTTTTGTTTTGTTTTGCTTTGTTTTATTTTGTTATCCTCTAGTTCTACAAATAAGAGAAAATATGTGATACTTGTCTTTGTGGGACTGGCTTGTGTTCTCTTAACATGAAGGAACTGCTGAGAAGAAAAGCTGTCTTTCCTTTGGGTCTTCCAAAAGATCAGCTTCAAGCATAGAGTTTTTAGTGGCTGGTTTGTTACCACAATGTAAGAGGCTGCTTGAGAGTAGAACCAAGTGGAAACTGCAAGATTTCTTCTGACCCAGCACCAAAGGACATGAGGCATCTCTTGCAATATATCTTATTGGTTTCAGGCAAATCAAAATCCCAGCCCAGGCTAAGCAGAAGTGCTCTCACAAGAGCATGAATAAGGCATGGATTATTAATGAGACATTATTAAAGATTAGCTGCTACATTTTTTCTCTGTTTTCTGGTTACAGAAAGTCCAGTTCCACTTTGTGATCAGAATCAATAGAACGACTGATGGCTACTTTGAGTTGTGAAGCAAGGCTTGGACACAAGTGGTTGAAAGAACTTCTGTGACTTGTATTTTTCCATTCGTAGTCCTCTCTTCATCTGAAGCTTATGGCTTTCTAGCTCCCCTGTCATGCAAGGTTGCTTTTCTACAAAAGCTTTTGTCATGTCTAGAACAGAACATTGTACATTCAGAATCAAGGTCTGGATATAACATAAGCTTTTGTGAAGAAGTGCTAGATATTTCTTTACAAACCTCCACCTCTGTAGACTTTTACATTGTTGGTTTTAGAAAAAATGTTTCCAGCTGGTAAATGCTAAACCTCCATATACAGGTGGAAAAAATTGTCCTTGATCATAAAAAAAGAACTGGCTGGATTCTATGCTAATCAGAGCAGACCTCATTCTTTGTGAGGGGAAAAAAACCCCTCTCAATGAACCACTTTGAAGTGAAAGCTATTTGAATGATTTTTCTGAATGACGCAAGGTTGAGCTCAGAAGAGGCAGATCAAATCTGGCTAATGAGACTAAGATGTTGAAAAAGACAGAATGTCCAGCTGGTATCCCTGCTAATCATAAGCTTGCAATGGAAACTTTGACAAAATATGGCCTTTTTGAAGTACAAGTTCTCCAGAGAAAGCAAAGAAATTTAAATTCAGACAATGAATGAAAGAAATGGCCCTCATAATAAAACATGGCGGTGCTGGCTATCACTTGACCACAAAATTGTTATAAGCCTCCGCTCTCTTATTTACATCTGATATTTGAACCTAGAGGCCCAGCATGCTTGGAAACTCACCATTGGTAAAGAACAGTTTGGGGGTCAATTGCTTAAGCACTTAATAAAGTTAGCATCAATCCTTTTTTTTTGGAAGTACTGAGGTTTGAACTCAGGGCCCCTTGCTTGTTAGACAGGCACTTTACCACTTGAGACATACCCCTAGCCCTTCTTTACATTAGTTATTTTTCATATATGATGTCACATTTTTGCCTGGCCCCAGACTGTGATCCTCCTATGTATGTCGCTCACATAGTTGGGATTACAAACAAGTAGTGCCCCCACTTATTTGTTGAATGTAGGGTCTTGCTAGCTTTTATTCCTTAGCTGGCCTTGAACTATGATCATCCCAATCTCCACCTGAACCTTAATCTTCTAGTTAAGCTATTACTTACCCAATTTCTGAATCCCTTTCTTACAGAGGTTAAGGCAGGGCGACTGGTGTTAGATTTTCAGGTGCATGATGGTAGATGTGTTCTGCCTGAGATATTATAAAGCCAGGGAAGTTAGTTGGGATACATCAAAGCAGATTCCATGAGGGAATTCAAAAGATAGAATCCTAGAAATATCAGTGGCAAGCATGTAGCCTGACAGGTCTAAGAATGAGATGAAAGCATCTGTGCATTGAACTTGACATCTGTCTATATCAGGTCTGTAACAATAATAAAAACTGCACGGAAAAGTCCTTAGGAAGAGAAATCTGGGAGAGAATCTCAAGGAGAGACTAGATGTTACTTTCAAAGCTAAGAAGTAAAGTAGATATTGCAGAAACAAGAGGAGAAAAAACAAAAATCATGGCAACTGCCAACAAAATGAAATAAGTTCTCCTGTGGCTGAAAGAAAAAAAATAACAAGAAATCTTTGTGATGCTGTTACAAACATTGGCTTTAAAGAAGCCTGGAGACTCAGCTTTCAGTATGAAATGTAATTCCCTGTTCAAATTCTATTTTTTCCCTTTAGAATTTGAGCTCCAAAAAAGGCTAACTCTAGGTTTATTTACCTGAGAGATCGCAGAACCTGGGCTATCATAGATTCTCAGGGGGCATAAACGGGTGAAGGATGGGAGCAAGCTAACAAGGATGCCCTGACATCTAAATTAGCAGGGAGTACATACAGTGAAATTCCTCCAGGAAAAGCATGTATTACTAATGGATGAGGGTGATGTGATTGGCATTCAACATCTGAGACGCCTTCAAAACTCGTGACTACATGGCCAGGGACACTAATGTTTAACTTATGGGTTACACAGGCACTTTTTTCCATTTAGCATTTTAATAGACTTTTCTGTAAAGAACATTGGTCCTGAATTTCAATATTCCCAGGAGTTCTTGGAATATGATGATATGTCACCAACAAGTCATGAAACTAATCCCTGGGGGAAAGTAGTTAAAATTTCAATGTCACAGATGCTATATGGAAAACCAATCCTGGCTAATTAGGGCTTCATGCTTCTAGAATAAGCAAATATGATGATGTTGTTTTCTCGTCTCTAAGTCAAGGACTCCTTGTTATATACCTAGCCTGACTCACCTGCATGATCAGTAGCTGGCAGTTACATTGTCGTGCTCCATGTTGACTTGGACATATTCATGGTATGAAAGGTCATGGATCTCTTCCCCTCACAGCTCAGAAAAGTTCCCAGTATCCCTCTTACCATGTAATATGAAGCAGCAAACAAGGCCTAATCAGAACTGGGATTGAGGATATCCCCCAAGTACTGAATACAAGGTTCTCCATGAAAGACAATAGCATTTGTGCCTCTTGGCCAATTTGCTTTTGCTTCACCAACCTTATCTTTCTCCTCGGCCTTTCCCTCTACTCACCGAATGGTGATAAACCACCTATAGGTTTTTACCTGGCAGAGTGTTTGCTTTCCAGCTCTCTCTGCTTAATGAGAACCAGTGTTTACCTCAAAACTCAATTCCTCTGCATCATCTTCTGTTAAAGTTTTAATATCACACCTTTTCCTTTCCCCATTCCCACACCCCAGGGAAAGTTGACATCTCCTTTTCTGTATTTCTGCTCTATTCTGTGAAAGACTCTAGGAGATTCCCAGTATGTCACTTGTTTCCCCTATCTGTTGTCCCTAATGGCAGTGAGTACCAGAACCAATCTGTAACATACATAGAGAGATGTACATGAATACATGCATACCTACATGGAAATACACACATAGGCATGCTTGTTTGCATTTTAGTTGATATTGAATGAACAATCAGCATCATTTTTATATTATTTTCTGTTATTATGGATGTATTTCTTAGATATTTGTTTCCATTTTTTCTTATCTTGTTCTTCTCTGTTAGTGGGAAACACTAATTTAAGGTTCCTAGTCATAATTCTCTTTTTTTAAATCTAAGAAATATGATGATCACTGTAAAACAAGTAACTAACAAACAATAGAGGAATAGGAGCAATCCTTTCAAAGCAATATAGGAATAAATAGATATTCATGAGTAAAATATACAAATGCACATGAGAAAGTGAACTCCGAAAGATAGCTGAAGGTGACCCCAGCAACACAATCCAGCTTTTCTGGGAGAATATCCATAATTGGCTTGACATCTTAAGTAGGTGGCAGGTTACTAAGAGATGAAACTATGACAAGACCTGGTCTGTTGGTATTCAAAGATGTTGTAGCCTGATAAGCGATGCCCGCCTATCTATACACATATAGACACTTATACATACATGTGTATATGTATGTTTTTAGGTGCTGTTGGCTGAACAAATTAAGATATATTTGCAGCCATTTATTTCCATTTTTTGTCCTCCTGTTCACTCCTTGTGATAAATATGCATTAATTTAAAGTTTCCTATTATAATTATCTTTTCTTTAATCCAAGAAATAATTGAAGGTCTCTATAATATGAATCACTGAGAGTAAAATTTAAAAAGAAAAGAGCAGATAATGCAACAGTTCAACACCACGGTTTTGTGAGAAAAGTTCATATTTGGTTTGAAAAAACTGTTGACACAAAAAAACTCTCTGTATGTAGGATTTGGCCAGAAAATGAACTTGCATTAAAATGGAAGGTGAGGATGAGTGGTTTGTTGTGTCAATGCAGTTTCAAACTCTTAGGTGCTATTGGTAATATTTGATCATTGACCCTCCTGAGTCTCAGGATAAGTGCCTCATGTTTAAGCCCAAGATCTGTAAAGGCAACATGACTAGCCAGTGATACAGATGACTAAGAGGCAGAGGTCTTTGATCCCCTCTGTCTTATTTAGCCATACTGTTTTGATAGCCAAAGGTGATTTATTTTATTATTATTATTATTATTATTATTATTATTCTTTTATTATTTTTATTATTATTATTCATATGTGCATACAAGGCTGCCCCCACCCCCTCCCTTACCACCCCCTCCCGCTGCCCCCCTCAATACCCAGCAGAAACTATTTTGCCCTTATCTCTAATTTTGTTGTAGAGAGAGTATAAGCAATAATAGGAAGGAACAAGGGGTTTTGCTGGTTGAGATAAGGATAGCTATACAGGGCATTGACTCACATTGATTTCCTGTGTGTGGGTGTTACCTTCTAGGTTAATTCTTTTTGATCTAACCTTTTCTCTAGTTCCTGGTCCCCTTTTCCTATTGGCCTCAGTTGCTTTAAGGTATCTGCTTTAGTTTCTCTGCGTTAAGGGCAACAAATGCTAGCTAGTTTTTTAGGTGTCTTACCTATCCTCACCCCTCCCTTGTGTGCTCTCGCTTTTATCATGTGCTCATAGTCCAATCCCCTTGTTGTGTTTGCCCTTGATCTAATGTCCACATATGAGGGAGAACATACGATTTTTGGTCTTTTGAGCCAGGCTAACCTCACTCAGAATGATGTTCTCCAATTCCATCCATTTACCAGCGAATGATAACATTTCGTTCTTCTTCATGGCTGCATAAAATTCCATTGTGTATAGATACCACATTTTCTTAATCCATTCGTCAGTGGTGGGACATCTTGGCTGTTTCCATAACTTGGCTATTGTGAATAGTGCCGCAATAAACATGGATGTGCAGGTGCCTCTGGAGTAACAGTCTTTTGGGTATATCCCCAAGAGTGGTATTGCTGGATCAAATGGTAGATCGATGTCCAGCTTTTTAAGTAGCCTCCAAATTTTTTTCCAGAGTGGTTGTACTAGTCTACATTCCCACCAACAGTGTAAAAGGGTTCCTTTTTCCCCGCATCCTCGCCAACACCTGTTGTTGGTGGTGTTGCTGATGATGGCTATTCTAACAGGGGTGAGGTGGAATCTTAGTGTGGTTTTAATTTGCATTTCCTTTATTGCTAGAGATGGTGAGCATTTTTTCATGTGTTTTCTGGCCATTTGAATTTCTTCTTTTGAGAAAGTTCTGTTTAGTTCACATGCCCATTTCTTTATTGGTTCATTAGTTTTGGGAGAATTTAGTTTTTTAAGTTCCCTGTATATTCTGGTTATCAGTCCTTTGTCTGATGTATAATTGGCAAATATTTTCTCCCACTCTGTGGGTGTTCTCTTCAGTTTAGAGACCATTTCTTTTGATGAACAGAAGCTTTTTAGTTTTATGAGGTCCCATTTATCTATGCTATCTCTTAGTTGCTGTGCTGCTGGGGTTTCATTGAGAAAGTTTTTACCTATACCTACTAACTCCAGAGTATTTCCTACTCAAAGGTGATTATTTAAACTGGAGCTGGGTTAACATGAGGTCTACAGGTCAGTGAGTAATTGTACTCACCTGGGCAAGAGTTGGTTTGAACAAGTGCCCTGGAAGGTGCAGAGAGAAGGCAGGCCTACTAGAAAGAAGCTATGGAAGGCTATAGGCTCTTTCTGAGGCTGTAGCAGGATCCCAAGCCTCTCCAAGTAGGTGGGAACCATGAAGTTATCTTTTTCTTGGCTGAAAGTCTGAAATATCAAAGTTGCATGATCCTCTTAACCATTTTTCTTTTTCCTTCTTCTTTCTTTCCTTTAATATTCAGGTCAGTTGCTGGATTAATTTAAGACTTCCATCTGTAAATTGTCTAAGATTCCTACTTACTTGGCGCAGAGTCCAGTTTCCTAAACTGCAGGGGAATAGAAAACTATAAAAATGATCAGTCTGGTGGAATCCATTGGTTCTATATATTGTGCTCCTCTTCCAGCCACATGTTGCTATTGAAAACTGGCTTTGGTGCCGCTTTGAATCCTACTGCAGTGATGTCACTACTGGTCCAGATCTTCTACAGGTGGCAGTCACTCTTCAAGAGTGAATTTCTTCATTTCCTCTACTGTTTGCTCTGCTGAGAATTCTTCCTTTTGGGGCTTCCAAGGTTGCAGTACTCTGGTTAATATTTTCTTGTATTTAAAGCATTCTCTTGAGTCAGAGAGGCTCCTTGGTCAAATTCTTTTCCAGAACCAGCCTTTCTAGGACACCCTCAGATTAACTCCACCCTTTGTTTTTCACAGCTAATAAAACTCTATACAGTTGAAGAATTTGCCCACTTCTTTGTAGGTTGGTCTCTCAATCAGACTGGTGACTGTCCTCTTCTGCTTCTATCTAGGCTGCCTACACTCCTCTGTGATATGTACACTTGTTGGGAAACAATGATCTTCAACTGAGTTTAGTGCAGGAGCCCTGCCATGATAACGTCTGTGCTCTGTTTGCCTCTGCAAAACCAGGCTTACTGGGGGTAGTAGACAAAGAACAGAAAATGAATAATTTATATTTTACTCTCTCACAGAGGTTCCCCACTGGGTTGCTTTCTAGGAAAAATATTCCTGGCTTGCAGTCTCAGCATGAGAGCATATGCCAAGCCCAGCCCATTGTCCCCTTCTTCACACTGTATGAGATATTAACCAGACAGAAATATCAGGCTGCTGGATTTGATTATTGCTTTTTTATTTTGGTCCCTGGGAAAAAGGATTCTTTCTATCATTCATGGAGAAAACTTCACTTTCTGAGTGTTAGTTTTTATCAGAATGACCCAAATGGCAGATAAGACAATAGTGGTGCCTCTAACAAGGCCATCAGAATTCTTATTTGATACTGTCTATGAGTTTCCCTTCTGAAATTGACTGTGGGGTATTTACTATCTTCTGAGCATACCAACTTCCATCTGTCTAAATCATAGACTGAAAGTAGAGACAGACCTTACAGATGTATTTATCCCATGTTATTATTGCCTGCTGTTCAAAATATTAACCAAGATGCCCACTTTGCCTTCCTTAAGAGAAACTGTATTGCCTATAGAACATGAAGGAAACTACAGCTCTAAAATCCTGTGTTCGCTACTACAGTACTCAGGATACTATCCTGTACACAGCTATTGGGATCAGATGTGAGAATCTATTCCAAATAAAGGCAAATGGACAGTCTATCTTAGATCTTAGTGCTGAAATCTCAGCAAAACAATGACTTTCATGGGATGATCAATTACCTTTCTGTACTGTACCTCTCTATATTACAGTGGGAGCATAGAGAAGGACCTTATAATAGATATGAGTAAGTCAAAACTATGAAGAAGCAGAAACAGGGTTGAAAAGCAAATCAGGTAGTAATGAGAAGCAAAGCAAGATACAGAGGAGCAACAGGTTGTGAGATAGCCTACCTAATACTAAAATCTCCAGATTGGTGATGCTGAGGTGCTTAGAACTTCAGCAAATACAGAATAACCTTTTCTTCCACTTTCATTAGGTATAGCCATATTTCAATATCTATTCTTGGTTATCTGGCAAACTTTTCTTTACCTTATGGCCACAATTATCCTTATGACAAATAGGATTTGAACTCAGGGCCTCACGCTTGCTAGGCAGGCACTCTACCTAACCCACAGTTTTCAATGTTCATCTTCAGCTACCCATTATCTTTGAATTCCTCTTCAAAGTTTATTTATTTTGTAATTTCAGTTTTTCTTTAAGGAATATGTTGAAGATCAGCCTCAAGCTGCTGTTAGCCTTCAATTTTACTTTTCATTTAAAAATGTATCCCCTGATAATCGATTCCATGAGGAGCTGCATTGCAGGTGCTGGTGGTATCTATCGGCTAAATACCACCACCAGATCCTGCTCTCTCTTTTCCTCCTCCTCCTCACTTATTTTTGAGACAGGGTTTCACTGTACAGCTCAGGCTGGCCTAGAACTCATGCTCCTCACACCTCAGTCTTCTGAGTGCTGGTATTACCTTCAGCTTCTATATTCTTTTTTCAAAGTTATTTTATTCTTTTCTTTTCTACACTTTTATTTCCTTTGCCCTCCTTCTTTCCTTCCTTCCTTCTTTTTCTTTCTTTCTTTCTTTCCTTCTTTCTCTTTTGGTGGTGCTGGGGTTTGAACTCAGGGATTCACACTTGCTAGGCAGGTGCTCTTTCTCTTAAGAAACATCTCCAGGCTGTTACTTATTTAGCAGCACTGACAAAGTCTACCACAGCTATAAATTTAATTTTTTTAATCTTCAGTTCTATGTCTGTGATCTTAAAGTCATAGTTAGATGAAGGAAAGAACTTCTCGAAGAATCTGGAGCCTTTAGTCATTTAGTAAGCAAAGCCCCATGAGGTCTTATGTGAAGAATGAAGAAATAAACTTCTTGTCTTTGTAAAAACATTAACTGTATTGTTTTTATGAGTTCAAACTCTGTATATATAATAAAGCTATGAACCAAAAGACCGTTCACAGAGGTGGTGCTAATCTGAGTCTACCCTGATCTTGTGCTTTTAAATTAGACAGCTATCACCATATTGCTTAAACAGTAGCCAATAAAAGATGAATATTAAGGTGAGTAGGTCTATAACCACAATTATCCTGTCTCTCTTGCTTTGCTTCCATGCCTATTGTTTATATTCACTATCTTTCCATTCCTGCTTACCTCTGGAGCCTCATATCTCTGTCTCCAACTCTGTTTATATTCTAAACTTGACAACAGATTTGTTTTCCCTGCTTCTGATGCTAGGAACACCTCTTTCCTTCTCTGGCTTGGTCTTCCTGGACACTTAGGGTAACCACTTGATATTCATTTGCTCTCAGTTCCTCCAGGAACACAAAAAGCATGAAAAGGTAAGTGAAATTGGCAATTTGAAGAAAGATCAGGCTTCCATCATTGCCACATTACAAATGAACTACAATTTTAAGCCATCAAGGGGCCACACATGGCTTAAAACAAAAGAATTTTTTGTTTTGATTTGTTTTTGACTTGTGAAAGGCTTAAATTGCATCTGCTCCTAAGGAAGGAGAAAACAATATGGCCCCTTCCAGGGAGGCCACATGGTTAGGGCGCAGACAGTGAAAACAGAGCAGAAGCTTTGTGCTTGGAAAGCATAGCTATTGCCTGCTGTAAGAATGCAAACTTGCACTTATTCAACTCTACTTGCAAATTTTTTGCTTATGTCTCTTTGTATATGTGTGTATCTGAGTGTGGGTATTTACATTTGCATTGTCTTTACACAATTCCAGTCATGATCAGTTGAACTAAGAATAAAAATAAGACTAATGGTTCAATTTTTCTATATATTGAATCTTAAATATTTACTGAGTGCCAACAGTGTGTCATGCCTATGTTAGGTTCCAGGGCTAACAGGGTGAATAAAATAAATATAACCCCTTCTCTCTGAGACTTAATGGTCTGGAGAGCAGAGAGAAAGGAAAGACGGACATTGCAAAGGGCAAAGTACATGAAAGTGGCAGAATATAAAGAAGGAAGTTACAACTGAGAATTATTCACAGTCTCTTGCAGTCTTGAACTTTGCCTGCTTTACACATGGAAGGTTTTGTAGTAATCCTTATCTAAGTTCCATCAAATTTGCCTCTAGTCTTTCTGCAACTTGAGGTCCAGCTTCTTGAATCTCAGTTAGAAATGACAGTATGTCCTTAGAGTATTTTCCTTCTTGTTTGGATCTATTCTTAGTTCCAAGTTATTCTTTTTGAAGCATGTAACCAGCAATATGGCAATAAATGTTTAATCAAGTAACACTACAAAAATGTGTATGTATTTGTATACAAATGTGTATATATAAATATTTGTTAAAACTTTAGTGAGAAAGTATCTGTACTGCACATAACAATGAAATGTGCAACATTTTTTTATTATATTAATGACCATGACAAAGTCACAGAATGGGCAGGATCCAAGATGGGGTTAAGGTAGGGAATCAGAATTTCTGAGCTCTGTGACTCCAGAAACCATCTCAAGACATGGGAGCTACACTTAGGTAATTCTGATTGCTTCTAGCCAAAATTATAACCACCAGTACATAAAGTGTGCCTAAAATTCAAGGACTGACCCTTAAAACAGTCTTTAATTGCAGCTAACAGCTGGGAAAATCCCAGTGCAACACAAACAACAGGGTGTGTCTGCCCTGGGAAAAAAGCCCCCTGGCTGTTTCTCCTACCCCCTTTATTTTTCTTTCAATAAGCAGAAAATAGAGCATCAACCAGAATCAAACTCTGTGACATCCTGGACCCCTATCCTGTGGAAAGCATTCCTATGCCCTGCCATGCTGAACCCAGTCCCAGGAAGTATCTGCCTTGAAAAAAGTGGCATGCCATTTCTCCCTGCTGGCAGGTTTCAAAGCTGCCTGCATAAACCTGCAGACCCAACACGTGAGCAACACACACCACATGCAACTCCCCTACACACCCCCCCAGAAACATAATATAGTGCAGCCCCTGGGCAAATTGACCCCCCCCCATACACAACAAAACTGAAAAGCATAAACAGCAAATTGTAATCTAACACTGACAGCAAGGGTGGGGTGAATGCTGAATCTGCCCTGGAGAACAAGGGTGGGGCAAGGAGCCGAACTCTCAGTGAATGAAGGTGGGAAAAGTAACAAAGGCTGAGAGCTGGTGAGATAAGGCAGTACTCAAAACTGAATTGCCCCACCTTGCTGGGGGAGGAGCTGACCAGAGTTGTAGTGCAGGGCAACACAAGTACTGCCTGGTGAGAACACAATAGACCTGACCACCTTGCACAAACTGGCAGTGAGTTACCTCAGGTCCCAACTGCAACTTGGCCTATGGACAGAAGGAACCAGATACTGCTCACCTGGTGAGACCGCTTCAGGGGTTTCTCTTGTAACAGATAGACCATAAGACCAAGGAAAGCAGAAGAAAAAGGAAAAAAACTTCTAACTTTCTCTAACCCAAGCTGTCCAATCAGAGAGGCAGAACCTTTCCCCACAAAGCCCAGAATACCAAGTACCAATACCAGGATTGGATGACAAAAGAATAAGTTCAGAACTTTTACCAAGCAGAATGAACTTTTTGTTGTTGCAGTACCTGTTTTTTTTCTGTATTATTAACTTTAACCATCACTATTTTTTTATCCGTATTCTTACCCCCTTCACTTTCCCTCCTTTTCCTGTGCTACAATCCATTGTTCGCCCTTTCTGCCCCTTCTCATCCCTCTCTCACCCTGTCTTCACCTCCCCCTCCTCTCCTTCCCCATCTGTCAACACTCTACTCCTCCCTCCAACAACTCACCACCCGCTGACGAGCCTACTGTACCAACCACACACACCTCCAGCCCCCTGCAATCGCTGACACAAGCACCCTCCACTAAAACAGTGGAAATATACTCAAATACACACAAGGGCCTCAAAATCCAGCAGGCCCACACCTCTTCCCCCACCCCATCCCTTCTACCCCCCCTTTTAGTGTCACCTTTACCAATTACCCAAGTTTTTATCTCTAGCCAAACAACCATTACCCCCCAATTCCCACTGTTTGTAGATATTATCACAAAGGGGTTTTATATATAATAGGTAAACAACTGATCTGGCATGGAACCTGTGAATTTGATATTGCTAATTTACACCTCCAGGCCAGGGACAGAAATAGCACATCAACCTAGCTAACAACTAAGTCAGTCACAACACAAAAGTTAAGGGAAAGAAAACAGGCAATTAAAACCACAAACTAGCCTATCAAGAACATAATTGCATGGCACCAACTGAGGAGAAGAAGAGAAGGAAAACTATACTCCTCAAAAAAACAATTCAACGGAGAATTCAGTGGGAAATGAAGAAGATGGATACCCAATCCCTGACCCCAACAAAACAATGATAAATGTCACAAGTGAGCCCAGTGATGCCCACAAAGCATCACTCAAAAAGGAAATCATAAAAGAAGTCACTGAAAAACTCATGGAGAAGATAGTAGACATGGTTAACCAGAAAGTACAAGACGCACCTAAGAAATTTCAAGAAACCACAAATAAAGAACTTGAGAAACAACCAAATGAACTCAGAGAGGACTTCAACAAACACCAAAGTGAAGGACACTATAAAAAGAGAGATGTATGAAATAAAGAAGATAACACAAAATATAAAAGAGGAGTTGAACCAAGATATGGAAAACCTTACAAAAAAGAATCAAATAGAAATCCTGGAAATAAAAAGTCCCTTTAGTCAAACAAAAAACTCAATGGAAAGTCACTGTCAGACTAGAGTAAGTAGGAGACAGAATCTCAGAGCTCAAAGATAAAATAGAAATTAAAGAAAAAACAGAAGAACTTAGTCAAACAACTCAAAAGCTGTGAAAGGAATATGAAGAATTCAGTGACTTCATCAAAAGACCAAAGCTGAGATTCATGAGCATTGAAGTAGGAGAAGAGGTGCTAGCCAAAGGGATAGGTAATATAGCCAATAAAATAATAACAGAAAATTTCCCAAATCTTGAGAAAGTTTTGCCCATTCATATACAGGAAGCCTTGAGGACACCAAATAGATTTGACCAAAATAGAACCTCTCCACAGCATATTATCATTAAAACAACTAGCACAGAAAACAGAGATAGAATTTTGAAGACTATAAGAGAGAGAAAAAAATAACGTATAAAGGTAAACCCATAAAAATAACAGCAGATTTCTCAACAGAAATCTTAAAAGCAAGAAGGACAAGGAGTGAGGTATTTTGGGCACTGAGTAAGAATAATTTCAGCCCTAGGATACTCTACCCAGCAAAACTAATCATTCAAAATTGACATAGGAATAAAAGACTTCCACAATAAACAAAAACAAAAACAATGTTTAAACACCAGGGCACTGCTGCAGAAGATTCTACAAGGAATTCTGCACACAGAAAATGAAAACAAACAAAACCACAAGAGGATGGGAAACATTAAACCTCAGAAGAAAAGACAAGTAATTAGGATTGATTCAGTTGCACACACGAAAATCCTTAAACAACAAAAACAACTTTAAGTAGCAGGATTTACCTCTTAGGATAGGATTCCCATCCTATCAATATTAACACTGAATGTCAATGGACTCAACTCCCTCATCAAAAGACACCATTTGGCAAACTGGATTAAAAAGGAAGATCCAACAATCTGTTGTTTATGAGAGACCCACCTTATTGACAGAAACAAACACTGGCCTAGGGTGAAAGGCTGGAAGAAGATTTACCAAGCTAGTATTAAGTATTGCAGGAATAGCAGTACTTAAATCAGACAAAGTAGACTTCAAACTTACATTGGTCAAACAAGACAAAGAGGTCAATTCATACTAATAAAAAGGGCAATACATCAAAAGGAAATAACAATTATCAACTTATATGCACCCAATGTTTGTGTGCCCAGCTTCATCAAACATAACTAAAGGATTTAAACACACATACTGACCCCAACACAGTGGTAGTGGAAGACTTTAATACCCCCCTATCACCAATTAGTCAGGCTCAGAAGGCCAGAAATTGCATGTTTTCCCTTATATGCAAATTATAATTTAGGTCTATAGACCTAAAACAAATGCAGTAATATTATTGGACATGGGTCACACACTAAGGGGAGACTGCACATGAGAGAGATTGAGAAAGCAAGGAAACCAAAAACTTGAATGTGGTTGATGTGCTCACTGTATAGGAGTGAATATAGTAATCTTAAACTGGCAGAGGCCACTATGGGAAGGGGACCAGGAAGTAGTGAAGAGGTCTGGTAGGGATGATCCAATTTGGGTTGTAATACATATGTGCATGGAAATGATACCAAGAATCTCCCTATATAGCTATCTTAATCTCAAACTAGCAACAACACTGTTTTTCTTTTTATCTTATGTGTTTTTCCTTCAACGAAATTGGCAGAACAAGAGGACGGAACAGGTTCTGCCCAGAGGTGAGGGGTGGGGGAGATGGCCCAAATAATGTAGGCATTATTTGTAAGTAAAGTAAATGTAAAAACAATAAAATAAAATTTTAAAAAGGTCACAAAATGCTTCTGTTGAACTCATTTATCCTTATCTGACCTGTTGTTACTGATGAATGAGTATAGCTCTGACACAAATGTGACTTAGCATTTTCATCAAGATGAATGTGAAAAAAATGAAGATACGTGCAAGAACTTACTCTTTTTCAATGGTGTGTATGGCTTATTTGTTTAATTGTATACAGATTTTAGAATACTGAAAGATTATTTTCTCATACAGTTATAGATATGATGTGCTTTAAAAGTATAATGTATGTTAAAATTTTCTCCACCTTACTTTTAAGTCTATATACGAAACAAAACAGCAAACTAAATCCTGATTTATAGCAATTGCCTCTTTCCATGGTATAAGTGAACCAGATGGATATTGGAAAAGTCCAGGACTCTTAAAACATATAGGACTTAATATTGTATTTCAGGTTGAACAGTCTTCTCTTTTTCTGAGTCTTCTTTTCAATTGAAAATGTGTATAGATTATCCACATCCTGGTCTAGGGACCACACAAACTACCCCCACCTCAGCCCAGAGACCACCCATACCCCTCCCCATTCATTGATTATTGGTGGTTGGGAATCGCCAGGCTCTTCCCTTCCCATAGGTTAGCATAGGTTTTTAAAAGCAACTGGAAAGAGAAAGACTCTCTCTCTGCTCTGCCTCATATTTGGCCCATCATGGCCTTTTGTAATTTTTTCCTCCAATCTTTAATAAACTTTTATTATCACCTTCACTAAGTTCATATTCTGCCTGAGTGTATCCACTTGGGATATGAGAATCTGGATTTTCTGTTTCCATTGAAAACAACCAGAAGAATAAATAAGAGTAATCCAATCAGATGTAAGACTTTGCAATGATGTATTATTGTGTCACATCTTCATCTTTGTTGTGAGATTCTTAAGGTTTAAATTTCCAGTTTATAACCTTGGAATAATTGAAACTTTGCATAGACTATATAAAGTCTATACAAAGACTTTAGATGTGTTTTCTTGTTTATTAGCTTTTTGCCTTGCAACACTTTCAGAAAAAGGAAAGAGGCACTGGGTCCAATTTACATACTCATTACTCTCTGATGTATATAGGTTGTGGTCCCTAAGGAGATCCTGGAAGCTTTGTCCTTTTGATGGGACAAACCAAGAGTTGTGGCATACAGGAAGGGCAGGTTTATCTGGCTAAGATAAGGTTTAGGGAAGAAGAGGAGAAAGAGGGTACCACATTCTAATATAAAATGTTCTTGTAACTTGAAAATGAATGGTCAAGAAGTACACAAATAGGCAGGTAGTTTTGGAGATGGAGTGTCATGTTACTGATCAAATTATAATCTAGAAGTCAGCCAAAATTGTCCAAATCTTTGAACTTTAGAAAAACTGATTTAGGCTCCCTAACTCATTTCTATGTAGATAATTGCTCCAGAAGGAATATAATCTTGCTTGTTCCCTAATTTTATCCTGGTGAGAGCCACTCTGGACTTCTGACCTTTAGAACTATAAGTGTTTTGTCTTAAGCTATGAAATTTGTGGGAGTTTGTTATAACCCAATAGGAAACTGATTTATGTTCTTTCCCTTCTGCAGGGATTTCAAGTGTAGGTTTTCTCATGAATACAAAAAGCAGCAGGGGATTGAAGGTGGGGCCATTTTCCAGTTGTTCCAGTTGTTAGGAACACATTCCAGGATCCCAAGAGGGACGCAGTCTCTATCTTTGCATTTAGTGACTTTAGTTGACTTTTACTCTCTGATCTTTCACACATCTAATAAGAGAGATCTCTTCCTGGCACATAAACAGAATATCCTTCAGAATCCCTGAGGCAGCCATAAGAATCACTTTTCATCCTGGCTCAGGGTAGCACAGCAAGCCTGGCAATGGAGGGGCTTCCTCGAAGTTGCAGCTCAGGCTGCTCTGTGGTGCCTGTGTGACAGCTCTATTAGAGGGGTGTGTCACACAGCCATTATCCAGTCACATCTTAAGTGCAGCCCGCTGGGCTCAAATACCACTTTGGGAAGCAACAAATAATTTTCTGTTATTGACGCAGTGTCCCTGCAAGTTTCCTCCTGCTCTTTGGCACTTGTTACCACAGCCCATTGCAGTTACAAAAAGAAAACCTAGCATTAAACGTTTAATTCTGAAATATATTTTCTCGAGAGGTGTTCATTTGAGCTCCCTGGAGTTTGAAAGTGTTTTTGTTTTTTATTTTTTCACCCTTGGCTGCAATCTCTATCAACTCTAGGCATCCCTGCTGCAGGCCATTGAAGGATGAAGAAAGAAATGATTGCTTTCAAGAGTGGGTAATCACTGGTCTCAAGCACCTCATCCAATAGCATCATAAGCAAAGGGCAAAGGCAGAAGTTGTCTCTATTTCTCTGTTGGCTGGAGCTGTGGCTACTACTTGTAATCAGGATTCCCTGCTTTTTTTTCTTTTTTTCTGAATTCTGGATATGAATTACCATGTAAGCAATTGCAGGTAAGGTTAGCCGACTTACTGAAAAACATACTGGGTTGTAATTGCAGTTCTTTTACTTCCAAGCTGTGGATCGTGGACAAGGTATCTGTTAGGTGCCTCAGGCTCCGTCAGATATGCCTTCTACGTATCTTATGAAGATTAGAAATAATGTGTGATGTAAAGTGCCTAGCACAGTACTTGGCACATACAGTATTTGTTTAAGAAATCCTAATTCTCATTATTAGGAAATATTTATGTGTTTTCTCTTTCACGGATTCTTAGCTCCATCTTAGCTCTTAGATGAAGGTAAAGCCCAGGCAGTTTGAGTAACTTGCTTTGGTGGTGGGCCATGTGCATTTGACCAGAGTCAGGTTTTCTGATGCAGGGCTATGCACTGTAGCTCAGAAACTTGTTAGAAATGTGAACTCTTGAGCACTATCTATACAACCAAATGGAACCTGTGTTTTAACAAGTTTTCCAGGTAATTCTTATGCATACCACACTTCAAGAGGCACTGTTTGAACTGGAAACCAGGGTTCTTTTCAATAAAGCATGTTGCCTTCTTAGACCTCATTGCAAACTGAGCCCTCATCCTGGACAATCTTGATAGGACTAATCCTATCTGGATTGGACTCTTTTTCTCCTTTCCCCATCCTTCCACACAGGCATAGTCAAGTGAAGCGAAAAACATTGCTAACAAGCCCCAAGACAGGAATGGTATTATTTGTAGAGGAAAGAGTAGTAATAGGAATTTCTTTGCTTGATTTAACACCATAAAAGAGAGACCTACGTGTTGGGGCATTGCAGTGGCATATGGTAAGTATGTGCTTGGAGCTCACTACATGTCGCCTGGCATTCAATGAGATGATTGAGCATAGTCAGCCTATCTGGTGGGCGGCAAAAGTAGGAAATTCTATTGACTCATAGGCCTGATGTCAGATATGTAGACAACTAATTGATGTTCATAGCTCCATCTGCTTATTTCATCAAGCCTTAGAGACTTCCTTTACCCTCTACATTAAGAACAATAACTTAGGAGACTTATTACACTAATTGAGAGCTTGAGCTTGAAGTTAGGCAGAACTGGGTTTGAATCTTTGCTATGCAACTTGCTACATGACCCTTGGATTATTTCTGTCTCTCAATGTCTGCATCTCTTTAGACAACAGGTCAGTACACTTTTGCATTAAAGTGCCAGAAGTAAATAGTTTGTAGATTTTATAGTCTTCATTTCAACTAATCGATTCTGCCATGTGGCATAGACACAGCCATAGACAATATGTAAATGATATCCCAACCACCATGCTCTACACAGACATACCAAAGGGCCATAGCTGGCATGAGCATCCTTGTTTCAGTTGTTCATTTGTAGGAAATTATGACTAACTATGCCTGCTCTTATTGAATGCTAGAAAAGAAAAAGAAAACTAGTTTAATTATAATTTTAGGATGCTGTACAATAATAATGACAATAACAACATTTATAAGGTTCACTACATTCCAGGCACTATTCTAAGGTACTGGAAGTCTTTTCTTACCAATGACAAATTCATTAGTAGAGAGCAAGTGCAACTCAGCATTGAGAACATAAAAACCAAATGGCCAAGAAGAGGGAACATTCAGAAATTTGCAGTAATTTTCAAGATGAGGATGGAAATATTAAGGTCTAGGATAGAGAAAGAAAAGGCAGCGAAAGAAAAAACTATATTGTTGGAAAGTCAGGTACATGCTCAGCAAATATCTGGATGAGGAGGTTATGGAGGAGAAAAGGTAGAGAGAAGGAAAAGTAAGCTTTATGGAACACTTAATTTGTGATATGTATTTCCTATAAAACTGTACTTAATTTGCTCATCATATACTGTCTCAATTATCTTCGGCTGTCAGGACAAAAATTCCATAAACCGAGTGCTTTAAACAATTTATTTCTCACAGTTATGGAGGTTGGGAAGTCCAGAGTGAAGTTCCTGGCTAACTTGTTTCCTAGGAAAGGCTCTCATCCTGGTTTACCTTTTTGCTATGTCCTCACATGGCCTTTCCTCAGTGCGCAATGTGCACTGACCAGACAACTTTCTCTCTTCTTGCAAGTTCACAAATCTTATCAGATTAAGACCCCACTCATAGGGATTCATTTAACTCTAGATGTCCCCCAAAGCCCTATCTCAAAAATATTGGCTAGGTATCTGACATATGAATTTTGGAGGAATGCAATTGAGTCAATTGTGAAAAGAATTATTAATTTTAGTTAATAGGTGAGAAAATTGATACAGAGGTAGCAATAACTTGACATGACCTAAAATCTAGGGTTTGGTAAAACAGGGTTTAAACTCAGAAACTGACTACTGCCTAGTCTTTCCCCCACCTCTAATCCAACCATGGGAGACACGGTACAGGAAAGTTGTATGGGAGTCCATGGTCCTCCTGGGGCTGAGTTAGACCTACTGGATCAGGCTCCTTTGCTAATCTTTGCTAACTGAGCTTGATTTCTCAGATGACAAGATGGGAATGTGGTTTTCCTCTCTTTTTCTCTGCCTCTGTTACATGCTTGGTTTTAACAGATGTTCTGTCAATTTGTCGAGAAATTGGCAGGCCCTGGAGATATTGAATGGACCTCTGTGATAGTTCCTATCTGTGCCAACAAGAATGAGCCTTACAATATTTCTCTTTAGCCTGATGCTGCCAGGATGGTTAATGAAACCTGCACTCTGGTGGCCATCTACCCTTTAGGCCATCTCTCTGGTTAGCCGGAAGTAACCTCTTGTTGTATGTGGTAATAAACCCAAACTGGGAACCTCTCATATAGACAGAACTTTTACCATCTTAACTGACTTCCCCATCAAGTATCTTCAGAGTGTCTTATTTTGTCATACCAGGAACATTGTAGGCAATAACATCTTTATATATTTGGCCTGAAAATATGTACATGGGCACAGTTCACCTTGTCAGAAAGAATCAGCTCTTAAGTAAGGAAAGGAGGATAACAAAGTACAAAGTGAGGTCAGCCATGGCTGTATTCTTCATTGCTAGATGTAGACAGGCACTCATAGAAAACTAAGAACAGATCTCCTGCAAATAGACCTTGAAAAAGGTATGAAAGAAACACAAATTAAGAAAGAAAATACAGTTCCATATTCCCTCTATCAAACTGGCAAATATGCTTTTAAAGACATTAAAACATTCAATTTTGATGAAAATGTAGTGAAATATCCACTGCATTTATTTGCACTATTCCCAGAGGGCAATTTAGCATCATGTTTCAAGAGTCTTCAAAGGCTACAGACCCTTTGACAAAAGCCAATCTACTTTTAGTAATATATTTAAGGATACCATTTATCTGCATGAATATTTTGCTATGAGGGCATTCATCACAGTATTTATAATAGTGAAAACTGGAATAACTTAAATCTTGCAATTGCATTATATGTTAAGTAACTTTTTGTACATTAGTATAAGGAAAGGACATCTAGACATGTTGATATAGGAAAATACAGTTTAAATTAAAAATAAGCAGGCTATAAGTTAGTATAGACAATATGATTTACCTTATATACTAAATACATTAGATAAGCTGTGACATATGGTATATGATTATAGTTTTTCTATATTTTTAATAATTTTTTTTACCTTAAACAGGTCTCACTTTTCTAATAAGAAAGCAAGTTTATGTTAAATTTATTGAAGGAAACAATTGTTTAGAAAGTAAATAGGACCACAGACATAGAAATAGAATCTAGTCATAGCTACTGCCCCACCATCATCTACCCACTTCTCTTCCTGCCATCTTTAGTTCCATCCCTTCTCTCATACGCTGCCTCCTTTTCTTGGCTATCTGTGCAGATTTGTGTTGCATGAAGCATTACAACGTTTTTTGATAAATTGTCTATAGTTTTGAACTATAAAATTGAACACACTAAGAAAATGGAACCACAAGAGAGGAAAATTTCATCTTTATATCATAAACAGAATATTTATCTCCTTAAGTACAATGGAGAATCATAGCTAACATCTGAATTCTGGCTAAGAACAGGGCAACAATTAATTTCGTAAATTTTATTTATCTTTTAACTGTTGTCTTATGCTTTGTTTATACAAGGTTTCCAGCTCAGCATTGAAAATATAGTCATTTCACAAGTATCTTTGAAATTATATTTACTTTTTGGGAACAAGTCTTGAAACATTTTGAGGTCATAATTTCAATTAAAGCAAAATTATGCAAATTTTGCTTACCTTTGAGAATAGAAGTTTGAATATATTTTGTGAGTCAACTCTTAGTGACTAGCAAGTGATAGCAAATTATTTTAATTTTGCTGCTGACTCTTATTATTACATTTATTTAAAATCATTTCTGTGTCCCTAAAGGACAACGCAACTCAGTTTTGCAATGAGTATTATGTTGTTTTCTGTCACTTCTATTTCCTCATCTAGAATTAATTTAAATGAATACCAGCCTTGCTTTCCACAGGATCTAATTTATTTATGTCCACTAAAGTTAACTGGACTAATTTCATTATGTCATCATTGGCATTACATTTCTTATCCTACTGGAGAGTGAAATTCTCAGTTCTGAGAGAATCTCTGGGTTATGCAAGTGTGAGATGAAGAGTCTGTGGTGGTTGTGCTCTGCCTGGCGAGGCTGGATTTTGTATTTTAATGGAACTGTAATTCTGTCTACCCTATTTCTGGTCCTTTAAATTAATCATCTCCATCTAGGTATTTAGACTGATTCTAAATAACTCTGACCTTGCCAGACTATTTTTTGTGGCTATCCCTAGACCTATAATTCCTACCTCCTCTTTTTTCCATATCTTGCTTCTGTAATCCAACTCTAATTCTCTGAATTTTGGATTTAGCATTTGTATCCAGTCATGAATCAAATGGCAAGACGACCTTCACTCAAAGATGTTAATGTGAAATAGTTTAGAAGTACAAGTATATGGCATGGTGGTAACCTCTCTCCTCTTCCCTCATTCATGGTAAACATTACTCATCAATATGGAACTCTATCCTGCTGAGCTGGGATGCAGTGTCAGATCATTTTTCAATAGACCTCTTTAAGCAATCACTACCAATTCAATGGATGAGATGTGTGAGACAAAATTGACTTGCCATTTCTGTACTGATCCTCTTGGGTTTTTCTTGCTTTGAATAGCTGCTAGTCTAAAATCTCCCCTGAACTCCTTCGAGCCCAGTCGAATCACGGGACACTTGGTTGGTTCTCCAGCCTTTTTCCATGCAGTGGGTATCTTTGATCAATTGAATTTGTGATTCTGTAACAAGAGCTTACTGATGACAGATCCTATACTTTAAAACTACTTTGGTACTTCAGAGCATGATTTGTTAAAAGAAATTGTAGCTACTGAAACACAACTTTTACTTGTTAATGATTGTACATGTTAACTAACATGACACAATGGTGACAAAATGGGCACACAAATAATCAGTATATAGTCAGTACCTTTAGAGAGTAAAAATCTGTAGGAGAAGTCCACAAATTACCACACTATATAGTAACTTGAGAAATGTGCCTGAGAAAAGGAAACTGAATGATGCGGAAGTCCAGGGAGAGAGATCACGCTTGGCCAATGGTGGGGTTTTTGATCAGAGGTGAAGCAGCCATTAGTTTTGCTTATTTTACTAGGTGTGTGACCTAGGATATATTATTTTGCTTTTCCAAACCTCAGATTCCTGAGGAATAACATGAAGATAACATTATCCAAGCTATAAATTGGAGTACAGATTATACGAAGATGAGAAAATCAGGCTGGCACGCTGTAAGTCTTCAACACATGATAACTCTACGAGTGTTTCCAGAGTTAGGACAGTAAGAAGAATGAAAAATGAACTTCAACTTCCTGGTAACTGTGCAGCAGTCCTTGCTGCTTCTACCTTTTCCTCCATCACTGCATGTCTTCCTTCAAAAGGAGGAAGTACAAGGAAGCTTGCAATAGATAAAGAGCAAGTTTTGCTTAAAAAACAGTATTTATCTTTTCAGTAGTTGAAATGGCATGGCAGAGAAAGAGATTTTTGAAAAGGGTTCTGCAATCTGGTCCATGAGAAGAAATGTCAGCTTCCTCTTTTATATTCCCACATGGCTTGGCCAGGTGTGGTGGCTTTAGAATTGAACTCTTCTTAAACTCCAAGGCTCATCAGTAAACATTAATCTGCACCCAAATATTATGATAGCAAAATGTTCCCTGTGGCCTCAGACCCTACGAGTCACCTCTATATCAGCTATTTTCATGCAAAGCCATCTCTTCAAAATGGTACTTCACTGGATGACCTACTGTTGGCCTCATATATCTTGCAAAGACAATATAAAAATCCAGCACCATGGAAACAACTTTGATGGCTTAATTCAGTAGATCTCAATTCTGGCTGCAAATTAGAATTGCTGGTAAGTTAGGGTTAAGTCCTATAGGATTGTGATTTAATATATCTAGGCTGAGACCCTGCCATGGGCTATTTTTAAAGTTCCCCAGGTGATTCTTAATGTGCAGCTAAGGTCAAGCATTACTAATTTAATTGAACACATTGTAAGAGGAGAAACTCAGCCATAATTTGCCAATTAATTCTAAGATATAAGAAAGAAAATAGAGAAGAAAAATAAAGGAGAAAAAATAGTCTTTATTTGTTGGAGAAAAATGTTTGCCTTTTAATATAGGTAGGTCGAAAAGACAGCACTCATGACTAGACTATGAATAAATAGACAATTTTTGTCAAAAGGTTTGGATTATTATTGGTACATTTCATAAGGGTAGAGAAGCTTCATGGACTTGAAAATGGTCCCAGAATTAGAAATTTGAAGGGATTTGTGTTGAATTATGAAATAAAAACACTGTCTAACTGTAGGAAAAGTAATTTCCCTAGGAGTTATTAATAGCTTAACATAATCTTTACATGTTAAATCTTGGCCTCCCTAAAAGAGAAAAACAAGAGTTTATGGATTTTTTAATATATAGGGCATGTTCTGAATATAGGGCATCCTCTGAATATACAGACAGGTGAAACAACTCATACTTTCCTTAAAAGGAGAGATAGATCATCTATTTATTTTGACTCTCATTTTACAGATGAACAAACCAAGGGTCAGAAAGTGAAAGAAGTTGTCTGAGGACTAACCTTTGCCCTCCAGCATATTTCTTCATGTTGCTGAATTAAACACTTAATGTTTATTAAATGACTAGTTTGTGCTTGATTCTTAGGAGCCCTGTTACTGAAACTGAGGGACAGGGTAGGAGTTTGGGCACAAGAATTAGAGAAAAAATATCTAGGTAGTAACTTGAACCATCACTTATTCACATATCCCACAAATCTTATATTGGTTATACTAATTGCATGATCTGGGCACTAGCAAGGTTAGTGATGCTAAGTCACCTGGACTGTTGGCTCTTCTGATAAAGAGGGATCAGATTCATCATGAGCAATTGCAAGGATGGAAGGGCAAAATCTGACTGGCCATTACTGTGTACAGTGAGGAGGCACTTCTAACATTATATAAATTCCAATTTTTAAAGAAATTAATACTTTGGGTAAAGCAACTGCAACCTTTTCCCTGCCAGGTAATGGCCTTTGTGGGGGAAGATTGCTAGATACAATATAGGACACCAGTTAAGTTTGTATTTCAAATACAACAAATAATTTTCAAAGGATGTCCCATTTTGACCCCAAATAATAATACTAGAAAAGAAGCTGTTGTATGCTTGGCATTCAAATATAACTGGATACCTTCTTTTTTCCCCTAAATTTGGCAAACCTACCTGGGACCACCCCCATCTTCTCCCATAATCTGCCTTAATTTTCTCTCTTCTGTGTTCATATAGGACTTGCACCTGGTACTATTACTAACTATTAATATCCCTCCCATTCTGTTGTATAGGGTGCACTGCTCTAGGAGCCTGGCCCAAATAGGCTGCCAGGAAATTCAATTCAATAGATAGCAAATGCAACAAATGTATTGAACACTAAGTGTGACTGACTCAGGACAGACTTCCCTACTTTGGGAGAAGCATTTCCATGTACAGTGGACAATGATGTTATATGAAAATATTTCAGGGGATGGCCTAAGCTTTGTTATTGAGAACCACCCTCTCCATTCTGGGTTTCTTGAAGCACAATGAAGCAGTTTGTGTTGCCTTCCCTCCACATGTTAGCTCTGGGGTTGAGTTTTTAGGCCAGCAGAGTTGAGAGGCACATATTGTGGCAGGTGCCTCTAACTGCTGTGGAGATGTTCAAAGGCTCTGTCTGCCTGCTGTACCTCAAAGCTACAAACCATTGAATCAGATCCCATAGGGGGTGGTGAGTGCATAGGTTTCCTTTGACTTTGCATTCTTGTTATGTGGAAATGTCAGAAATTGATAAATGTTAGAAAAGGGAACTGGAGACAAAAAACCCCACTAACTTTGAATGCTGACTTATTCCTATTGTCATGAGCAATTGGTGATTCACCTGCATGTTGATACCTCCTGGAAAGCCTGTGTCATGTCTCCATTTGTGATTTTCAGAAACCAATTCTGGCTTTTCACTTCCTGAGCACAAGTACAGGGCTCATGAAGTCAACTAGCATTATCTGGGGAAAAGATAAAAATGGGAGTATATTATGTGAGTGTAGAATGGAAGGATTTAATATATGTTACATCCTTAGTGTGATATCTGGCCTCCAGAAATGGTAGTTGAAGGTCAGTAAGAACCAACAGGTACATAGTGAGGCAGGAACACTATGAGGCTAAGTAGCTCAAGTATATGTAGTTGGCCAAGCTAAGATTAGAACTCAGTTATGCTAATTTTTAATCCCATAACTGAACCATCTCAACAGTGAGGCCTGCTCTCCATGTTTAGTTATCACATGGCCTCTCTTCCATCACATCACATCTTAGCTGTTGGGTGTGAAGACTAAGAATGGAGCATCAATAATTAAAGGTACAATCACAGCTGAAGCTTCCGTTAGTTATTTTTCTCTAACTCTGACATTTTATGAGTCAACAAAGCCAAAGCTATCAATATGAAGCAGACTATTTTTAGCAGTTTCTTAACCAGTGTGCTCTAGCTTTAAATTAAACATTGACGTTGGTTATTATTAAAATTCTGAAAATTCTGGGCAGAGAGGAGCTCACGTTAGTACAGTAAACACTGGGCTTCATTACCTTGTTTTGAAAAACATCAACTGTCTTGCTGCTTCCACCAACCACAACTGTGTAAAACTAATGGACTGTGGATTTTCTAAGGATTAGCTGTTCAAGGTCAGAATCTGAATGCGTAGGTGCAGTTTGCATGGTTGAATATTACTGCAGACTTCAACCTTTTTAGATTTGTAGTATCTTAGCACTGATATTACCTTATTATCATTTGATTTTAAGAAGTTTGCCTCATTCTCTGATCACCAATACCCAAAATACGCCATTAATTTTTTTAAATAAATGAAGTAATAACTTTTGCATTGTGAATTTTGCTATGTCTTTTCAATGTAAGATAACTAGGACCACTTCTGTGGTAGGAAAATAAAGCTGGAAATCAATTGCACTGGTGTGATGCGTGTAAAGAACACTGGGCTTGGGGTCAGATGGCCTGGTTTCTGCCACTTACTATCTGTGTGCTCTTGGGTAAATGATTTAGCACATTTAGCAGACACTGCAGTTAGAAATAATTTAGGATATTAGACTTCTCATCTTTTATTTGAAGGGATCTAGGCTAGATCAGTAGTAGTCAAACTGAGTCTTATACACCTGTGAAGATACTTCAGGGGCATCCAGGGAGGATGGGGAGATGACTGAGCAAAAGAGGTCAATCTTTCAATGCCAACCCACTGCAATTTGTTTTACCTCTATGCTTCTATTAAGACTTTTCCAGGAAAAGAAAGGTCCCACTGCTAAGAAAATTTAAAAAAAATGGACAATATACTTTCCAACATTTTTTATACTCTAAGATTCTATTTTTCCAGATGTTAAGTTAATGTTGATAGTATTTGATCAATGCCTCCTAGCACTTGGGAGGTGGAGGCAGAAAGATCAAGAGTTTGAGTCCAACTTGGACTAACAATGAGACCCTGACTCCAAACAAACAAGCAAAAAGGTATTTCATAAATATATTTACTGTCCATTTAAAAATTTGTCATTGTGTGAGTTTATTCAGTAAACTCTTGGAGGGGTGTTGAGCCTTTTCAAACACTCAGTGTAGTGTGATAAGTAGGAGCTTCAGCTCTGGAGTCAATGGCCCAACTTCAATTCTGCCTCATTCCTTCACCATGTATCTTGAGCAATTCTTGTTACCTCTCTGTGCTGCAGTCATCACCTCTATAAGACTTGTTATCCTTCCTTCTTTACAAATGAGGAAACTGAAGTACAGAGAAGATATTGAGGTGGGAAGATAATGATTCTCATCTCACAGAGTTTTAAAGGATTAAATAGTATAATGTACATGAAACACTATCACAGTACCTAATACATAGTATTGAACAATTACCAATTATTGTCATAAGCTTAGTCATCAAAAATATATTTAGTATATACTACATGTCAATCACTGCTGTAGTTTGTGTGTGTCCTCCAAGAGTTCATATGTTGGCAACTTGATCCCAATGTGACAATGTTAAGAGATGGTGGATCATTAGGAAAAAGGCCCATAGGTCTTTGGGAGTATGCCCTCAGAAGGAATTAACATAGTTTTGTAGTTTTCTTAGGGCCTCAGTCTGGCATCCTGTCTACCATGTGATCTCTCTGTCTCCCACGCATTGTGATGCAATTTGCCATTTGGCCCTTCCCATAGCTCAACAGATGTCAGTGCCTTGTCTTTGAACCTTCAGAACTGTAAACCAAGTCAACCTCCATTCTTCGAAACTTACTCAATCTCAGGCATTTGTTATAATAGCAGAAAATGGACTACTACCACCATTATCATACTAACTTCTAGAGACTCAGAGTAATACAACATGGTCCCATCCTCACAAACATCACGGACTAGTAGAAAAGAGAAAGTGTAAATACAATGAAAGAAAAACACTTGTACAGTAACAACTTTGTTAAGGTGCTGAGGTAGATATGGATATAAGCAGAAGGAAGAACTGATGTAAAAGGAACAACTCTGAAAATGTTTTTGGGAATCTTTTGGTAAGTTAAAAGGGTTGTAAGAAGGAATGGAGGATGACAACATGGGAAAAGACAGAAAAAGACAGACAAGCTTTGATCTTCTGGTGTCCAAGGGATCCCTCTAATCTGTGAAATAAGTCCTGAGACTGTAAGTAAGGGTCTGTCCATAACTATCTTAGCCCCCCTCACATTATTCCTGGCTTCTCCCATCCAATTGTGAGAATTATAACACGTATCCTCTAGCCAAGTCAGGGCCTGAGAGTTTATGTTTGCTTATCTTTTGATTATTCATAGAACTCAGGGATGTTTTAAAACAAATCTCTTGGGGAAAAAAAGAGAAGAGAAAAGCTTAAAGACCCATAGTCTTTTCTAATAACATTTAAACCCAAACAAAGACGTCTTTCTGAAAGCCAAGTGAGGCACTCAAACCAGAATCTCTGCTGTCTTTAGTTACAGGGAAAGGCAAGCACAATTCAGATCTAAAGATGAGACTATGTTGGAAAGTGCACAGAAAAGGGAAAAATATATTTAGGGATAAAAAGATCCATGTTAAGAAATAAGCCCAAGTGCAGAGGGCCTCTTTCTCCTTTGGACGATTTCTTTTTTCCTTATATGGCCTGTTGAATTCCTCAGAGATTCTGAAGGCTTGGGGGGTTTCAAACTCTTTATTAATATTATTTAGTCATATGGCATAATTATTGACTCTGCACAAGCAGACTCTCAGTAATATTCTGCAAAAATAAATGATGAACAACTGAGTGAAAGATAGAGGTGAAGACACAGATGAATATCCTAAAGGCTATTTGAACCACATCTAAACCTACAGGTTCCATAAGGACAGGGGTTGTGGTTTCTGCTGCCCTTTATGGCCACTAGAGAGCTTTGTGGGCACATGTCAGTGCCCTGCTGGACACCTGTGGGCCTCAGTGAATATTTAGTGAAAACTTCAATTTCTTGGTTCTTTCCTTCCTGGGTTAATAGTTTCTACAGTGCAACTGCACTAAAGAAAAGCCAATATATTCTGTGTGTGCCAGTAAATTACAATGTAAGCATGAAATTGAGGTTCAGCAAGCCTGATTCTCTAGGCTATTTTGAACTTGGCTCTGTTATATGCAATCTGAAAACTCAGGCCTTTCAAAAATATGAGGCATATCATTAAAGCTGAAAAACCTATCCCAGTTTTTCCTTGCCAAATACCTTTGCACTTTCCTCTTCTCCCTGTTGTCTGAGATTTTTCCACTTACCCCAGCTCAAGGAACTGTGACCAGGCACTGCCTCTGTGTTTGGCATTGAGTTAGACATAGAGGGTAGTACAAGGGAAGGTAAAGGTTGAATCTTGGCTCCTGGATTTTGTAACCTAGTTTGAGGATAAAGGAGACTAACTTAAATGGGGGAACAGTTAGCAGGTACTATGATAAAGAGCTAAATCAGAGTTCAGAGAAAGGACAACTTTTCATGGAGAAGAGTGAAGTGTTACTCACTTTTATTTAGATTTATACTCATGGAAACCATCTCCTGGTAGTACCAATGTATGAAAATATTAGTGTTTGCTTCATTATATTCTTAAATCTAATGATAAACTTAATTATGTAATATAAATTCTCAATCCCCATATATTGGGTGAAAGAGCCTAATTTCAATCAGTGTCCCCAAAAGTGGAAGAATGACATTCTGCACACTTGAAATAAACTTTCCCATAGTCTTTTTCAATGGAAAAATAAATTCAGAGGATTTGCCACAATTTTATTTCTCATTGACTGATAAACTTTGGAATAGTGGGACATCTTAGTTCATTTGTGCTGCTGAAACAAAATTGGAATAATTTATAAACAACAGAAATTTGTTTCTCATAGTTCTGGAGTGTGGGAAGTCCAAAATCAAAGCATTAGCAGGTGTGATACCTTCTTAGATAATGCCTTGCTGCTGCAGCCTACAGAGAGGATGAGCTTTGTGTCTTCACTTGGTGACACAGCAGAAAAGCAAGAAAAGCAAACTGTCTCTCGAACCTCTTTTATAAGGGCATTAATTCATCCATGAGAGTATTTAATCACTTCCTAGAGGATCCCACCTCTTAATACCACCACAGTGAGGACTGAATTTCAACATATGAATTTTGGGGGCATTGAGACCATAGCAATGGGTACCCACTTATTCATTTTTGTTCTAAATCTATTTTATCTTATTATTTTTGTTTTATTTTGTTATTATTATTGGGTTTGTGTGTGTGTGTGTGTGTGCGCGCGCGTGTGCGTGTTTTTCTAAGATAGGATCTCACTATACAGCAGAGGCTAGCCTCACACTTGCGACATAGTCCAAGCTTGCTCGAACTTGAGATCCTCCCACCTCTGCCTCTTGTGTGCTAGGTTGCAGTCATGTGCCAGAAAGCCCAGCAGTTGTTCCAAATGCAGGGATCTAACAGTATTTAGTTGTATTATCAATAATAATATTTGTTAAATTATCTCTATGTCCAGAAAAATTGAGCAGCTGTCTTTTGGATTGTCAAAGAAGTGGTAATTCCTCAAGTCTCCTTCTTGACTTTATTTGCTCTTTCATTTTGCATCGACCTTGCTAAAATTTCCCCATTGGTTTAAGACTCTATTATTTAGAGACTTATCCCTCTATGTAAGTAATGCCTATTTCCCAGTGTCCTTTGATTAAAGATAGTAGGTCCTGGGCTAATTATATATAAAATACTTGCCATCCAATTATTGATGCATTCAGATTCTTCATGATATAATAAAATTTCCAAATGCAATGATCCTTAAGAGTAGCTAAATATTGTTATGTGTTCTGTACTGTCTTGTCTTAAAGTTTTTACTCCATTTCTTGACTTTTCCTGATCCTAGCTACTTCTTATTCCTTCTCTTGTCATTTTATATTCCAGATTAGAGGAGGTGAAGGGAATATTTGGAGTAATGAAGAGGTCAAGGTCTGGAGTCTGCCTGGTTGGTATTACATTTTGACTCTTCTATGTGTCCTTGGTCAAGTTACTTAACTTGTCTATTCCTGTCTCACAGGACTGGTATGAGGACAAAGTAGGTCTGGTGTTTGATGTTTCTCCCTTTGTCCACCTCTGGCTTTCTGCTTTGTCTCAGATTCATACCTGTCCCATGGGTCTGCTGGTCTCAAGGAGACCTACTTCATCTTGCCCTGCCCCTTGGGCCCTTCCCTAATATAACTGAAGTTACCAACTTTTTCTACTTTCTTTAGGTAAAATGAGAAAGTTTGTACCTAACGTCTCAAAGGGTATTAGTCCTTAGGGAATATTGCAGACATTAAGACACACAATAATTGTCATCATAACCTACAGGTGTGGTACTTTGTCTTGTTTTTCCCCTAATAATAAGAATCCCTTTGTAACTAATTATGGATATGGTGAAGGTTCTAACTCCATAAAATGTTAGAAATTCTTTATAAAAAAGCTACAAAACAGACACATTGATTCATTAGTTCTTATTCTTTGATGATTCTGGTATAGCAATTCTCATGCCAAGATCTCTTGTGAATCAAAATTGTGATCAATTCCAGAGTCTTCCCATGGTTTGAAGTTTGGTAAATATTTTATGGTCATTATTTAACTTTACTGTGACTTTCAAATTTGCTAACTCTTGAAAAAAATTTCTTAGAGCTATTATTAAATAAGTGACCAGACATCTCTTTCAGTTATGGCCTCTCAGTCTGGAGAAGTTAAATAATGATCACAAAAAAGGCCCTGTTGGGAATTTCAGTGATCAGCATCTATAAATACAGGGGGTTCTTAAAACTTTTAGTCTCTTAATCCCTGGTCTGGCTCAAGTCTGGGGATGAGGGCTAGACCTTCAACAGTCATATGGGAAAGGTAAGAAGAGAGGGACGTTAAGTCAGATTCTGACAGTCTGCCAAACTGAAATCTAACCTTGCTGATGCATGTGGTATTCCGGGTAGAGCAATTGTCCTTTTAGTTAAAAGTAATAAATTTTTTGTTTGTTTATTTAAATGGCAGGTGGGTGGAATTGCTATTTTTTGTCTGTGGCAAACTCGTGATGTAAACCAATGCTGTCTGGATGGAAAGAAATAATCAAATAACAAGATGAGTTCCTAATCCCTTAGGTCCAGAGGTCAATGATGAAGAAACTCCTGAAGTGGGCTGTGAATGGATATCCACAGCAACAAAATGGTAGGGCCAGGGTTCCAATGCAGGGCTGTAAGACCCAACACTGTCCTTTCACAATGATGCTACATTGTCTTATTCTGAAATTGATTGCAGAGCTGAAAATGACCTCATTTAGCTTCCAAACAAACTACTTCATTTTCAAGAGGGGAAGATTTGGTCTAAATGTTCATTTACCTGAATAAAGATCCCACTTTCTAAGATACCTAGTCCATGTCAGCTGAGAAAGATCCAGTAGCTTTGACTAAGAGTAGGCTTAAATGTGTTCCCTATGCATTTATGGGTAGGGTTTCCATAATTAATTTCTTATGTGTTTTTCATGGGTATTTGGTCCATCAAATGGATTTGTTCCTGTGCATAATTTGTGAACAATATTTTTTAATTCTTTTACTTTGCTCTTTACTTTTCAATGTATGTGATTTTTCTCCTCAGTAAGACCAAAGTGTTACATCTATAACATGTTTCAGCAGGAATGAAAAAAAGATAAAATTTAGCTTCTGCTACCCCTATTGGGGTTTTTTTAAGGTGCACCAATACAATTGTCTTTAAGCTCAAGTTTGTGGAGAGAAATTAATATACTAAATTTTAGAATTCTCATATCCCTGTATCCTGTCTTTTAACATACTAGTAAGCTGACTGGTAGGCTTGGTTACAGATTTTGGTAAAAGACATCCTGAATATACAGGAAAAGCAAAGAGGAAATAGTTATAACCAGATAGAGAGGTTTCAGGGTGGGTGGGTGGAGGCTGCAGTAGGGCAGCTATGTGTCTCGCTCTCTGTCCTTTGGAATGAAATGCCAGAGAGGATTTGAAGGGAATGCCAACGGCTGAGAGACCTTTGGTCTTATTTCTGCTTAAGAGTCTAGAAGGTGATTTCCTTGTAGGTCATCTATCCTGCTTGAAACTTAGTTATCACTGTATGGTTAAGCAGAGGAAAGCCTGAATGTAGCCCTCTTGATCCTCCTTTATTTCCCATGAAAGATTGGAGTGCCACCAGCTGCAAACTTCAGTACCGAATGCTAACAACACACATAGGAACAAGAGTAGTCATTAGTTCTGTGAGCCATCCACCCCAGCCACTGAATTCAGAGGGTACTTAAGGCCTTTGTCTTTCCCACTATTCATTTACCATCTGGCCATAGTAACCATGTACCCTTTAAAATCCAGGTACCATCTTAAAGAAGACTTATGAGAATAGACATCTGAAATACTAAGAATTTTTCATGATCATTTACTTAAAAAGAAAGTTTTCTTTTTAAATGATAGACCAACAAACTTTTTCTACGAAGACCTAGATAGGGGGCTAAAGGAATACTTCAGTGACAAAGAGCATGTGCAAGACCCCCAGCACTGTCCCCCCACAAGCTAGATAGGTAGTATTTTAGGTTTTGTGAGTTACGTGAACTCTGTCATAACCATTTATCTCTGCCCTTGTAGTGTGAAGGCAGCTGTAAAAATACATAAATGAATGAGTATGAGTATGATCCAATAAAACTTTATTTACACAAACAGATGGTGAGCCTTCAGGTTCTAGTTTGCTAACTTCAGGTTTACATCATTGAATCAAATTTTCCTCTACTACACAGAAGTGTAAGAGCTTTGGGAAAAGAAGACATTAAAAGAAATGACTGGCATTGTCTTTGCACATCTTTGTGGAGTATGAATAAAATGCTTCTTCCTTTCCAATTGAAAGAGGAGAAGCAATCAGTGTGAAGAGGAATAACTCGTTTCCCTTCCCCAAAGCCTGTGATGACTGGGATGTTGGGGGCTGTGAGATATAGATACCAGCAAGGGAAGCTCTGAGTGGGTGATGCGCTGGGCAGGGGTAAGAAGATCTGATCACAACAAGCAGATATTTTGGGTCTCCTGCTCTCTTTCTTGATCTTCTGTTCACTTTTTTCAGGAGCCCTGGAAATAAAGAAATGTTTGGTAAGGGCAATCATTTTGAATAATAATAGTCATAATTATGATAATGATGATAAAACAATAGTTCTACCATCATATCAGCTAGGAATGATTAGGTTAGGCTGTAATAATAACAACTCTGAAATCTCAATGGTTTATAAAGCAACAAAGATTTATTTCTCACTCACTCTCCATGTCTGGGAGGAATTGTTGAGAGGCAGTCTTCCATGTTATCCTGAACTTTCAGGTCCAGGCATTAGATGGGCCAGGGTCTGGACCAATATCAGTTGCAGGGGCGCAGAGAGAATGGTGTAAAGACTCCCATGGAAGTGACATATCTTACTTTTGCTCAATTTCATTGGCCAAATCCTGTCACATGACTAAGCCTAGTTTCAATGGAGTATAAAAGTATGATCCTTTATAGGAAGGAAAAGTTATTATTGATGAAAGTGCTTATTAATGAAACATACCTCAGCTACTATTTTTAGGTGATAATATAACAAGCATTTTGCTAAACAAAACCTAGTTTTATCCTTATCCAGAAATCATGTATGAGAAAATTGATGTTCATGGAAATTAAGTTACTCATTTTATTCAACTAGTAAAAGCACAGATGGAAACCTAGATAGGCCTGGTTCCATAGCTTGTACTCTTAAATACTGCATTAAGACATGGTATCTGAATTTGGTATTGTAAACACATATGTTCCAGGGTCAGGCAGGTAATAGAAATTCATGAAGAACATTGTGTCTAATATAATTGGTGCTGGTGGGGCTATGACAAAGTGGAGAGTTCATATTCTTTCTAAAAGGGGGAGTTGTAATTCATCTTAATTGATTATTGCCATGTAGAAATATTCCCAATAGGCCCATTGTAGTCAGATCTCCAGAATTTTTACTTTTTGTTTACATTTTAATGATCATATTGTTGTACTTGGGATACACTGAGACATTTACAGAAGTTCTTTCAATCCATCGTAGTTGAATTCACCCCTCCATCATTCTCCTTTATCCCTCTACCCCCATTCCTGGAGTAGTTTCAAGAGGTCTCATTTTCCATTTGCATACTTCTGTATATAATATTTCCACCATATTTACCCCCCACACTTTCCCTATGTTCTCCCCCTCCCATGGTACCAGCCTCCCAGACAGTACCTGTCTTACCTTCTTGTTCTCTGTTCTTGAAAAAAAGACACTTTGCTTAAGATAACTATGCAGGGAGTTTCATTGTGACACCATTTTCATGTGTGTATGTATTAGAACCTGAATTGGTTCATCCCTTCTATTTTTCTCTTTTCTACCTAAGTCCCCTTCTTCTGGTGATTTCAGTAGGTTTAAAAATTTTGTATTTATTCTTACATAGAAAGTACATTAACCATATTCACCATCTTAACTTCCTTCTTTTACCCTCCCTCTCCTGTTAGTGACCTCCCCAGTAATTCCATAATATTGCTTGTATTGAGCCTATATCCCCAATATGATAGAAAATATGTGGGCGTTGGCCTTCTGAACCTGGATAACGTCACTTAAGATGACGTTCTTCAGTTCCATCCATTTAACTGCAGATGACTAAGTTTCATTCTTTATGGTTGAATAAAATTCCATTATATATAAATACCATCTTTTCTTAATCCATTCATCGGAAGTGGGACATCTTGCTTATTTCCATGGCTTATCTATTGTGCTGTAATAAACATGGGTGTGCAGGTGCCTTTGTTGTAACCTATCTTACATTCCTTTGGGTATACCCTTAAGAGTGGAATTGCTGGATCATATGGTAGTTCTATTTTTAGTTTTTTGAGATGCCTCTGTACTGTTTTCCATAGGGGTTGTATTAACTTACATTCCTACCAGTAGTGTGTGAGGGTTCTTTTTTCCCCACATCTTCACCAACATTTGTTGTTATTTGTGTTCTTGATGATACCCATTCTAACAGGATTGAGGTTGAATAATCTTAATATGGTTTTGATTTGCATTTCCTGTATAGCCAGGGATGTTGAGCATCTCTTCATGTATTTTTTGGCCTTTTGGATTTCTTCCTTTGAAAAAGCTCTGCTAAGTTCATTTGCCCATTTCTTCATTGGGTCATTAATTTGGGGGAGTTTAGTTTTTTGAGCTCCTTGTTTATTCTGCTTAAGATATCTAGAATTTTTTAAAGACCTTCAGAAATCTGGATTTTTATATATGATCACCTGACTTCAAAATGTTAAATACAATTTAAGATTTAAAGAAAACATCTGGGAACCAGTGACTCAGGCCTTTAGTCCTAGCTAATTGGGAGGCTGAGTTTGGGAGGGTCACAGTACCAGGACAACCCAGGCAAATAGCTCAAGAGTCCCCATCTCCAAAAATAACCATTGCAAAATAGATTGGATTTGTGGCTTAAGCTGTAGAGAGCTTGCTTTGCCAATGCAACCTGAGTTCAAACTCCAGTCCCACAAAAATAAATAGATTTAAAGAAAACTATGGCTAAACAAAATAAAACCTTAGATTGAATATGCCCCACAAGGCAATAGTTTGCAATCTCTTAAGTATGTATTTTGGTAGAGCCCCACCAGTTTGCTGGGGACCACTAAACTAAGAATAATTTACTCAGATTATCAGTCACAATGCCTATATCTGTGTGTGATCTCTGCTAAGCAGCAGAGCCATGTAGCAAAGCTTGAATTTCTAAATTGCAATGCTTGTCACAATAATGCATGTATGTGCTGGGAGCTTGGTTGTGTGCACACATTTTCACTGGACTTCTTCAAATGTTAACAGCCACAGAACAGTTTTCATTTGCAAGCTGTTGCTATGTCACATGCACTAATTCCTTCTTTCTCTGGCTAGTGTGGAGCTGTCATCATTCACTGGGACCTTCCCTGAGGAGGCAGTGGCTCAGTACTCTTTGGCTGAGTTCACGCTGCACCACGGGGCTGAGTAGCCCCAAGGCTTGATGTAAGTTCATTATAACTGAAGGTATGGAAGGGCCATTCCTAGTTTCAATTCAAGCTGGTCACACTGACTTCTGGTATAAAGAGCCATGACTGTGCCAGTGGGAATCTGCTTTTCCTGGAAAGGAAATAGAGGTTTTGAAGGAACTAGTAAAGAGTCTAAATCATGGTTTCTTACCTGGGGATTTGGGTATATTTTACTTGAGCAAAGATCAGTTGGTTTTATCAAGTTCTCAAAGAGGTTTTTCTACTTCTGAAATATCACCAAATCTGAAAAATCATCAAAGGGAAATATCTCCCTCTACCCTAGACTATCTTCCTTAACAACAGTCAAAGCAAAGTTTACTGACCCCAAGCTTAATCCATAGGTTCCCTGTGCTTTTTTTTTTTTTTAACCAGGATTGTTTTTCCTAGTCTTCTTTAAATTGCCAGTTCCCTCTGGCAATAAACCATCCAACAAATCTGTGAAGCACTTCACAGTCTTCACAGGATGTATCCTAATCCCTCTGAGAGCAGCTTTGTAGCTTTCTGATATGCCTATTATAGTGTGTGTGTGTGTGTGTGTGTGTGTGTGTGTGAGAGAGAGAGAGAGAGAGAGAGAGAGAGAGAGAACCATTTCCTTACAGAGCAGTAAACTCCATGAGGCATTTCCTATTAATCTGGAAATTACAGGTATTACTGGCACACCTTGGGTATTCAATTTAGTATGTGCCAAGTTGAATTTTGCTGTCTGGTAGGTTCCATATATCAGCTGACGTTGGTTCTTGGCCTATAAAAAGTTGTTTCACTTTGTAATGACGACGAATTGGGTATTTGTGTTCCTAATATTTCCATGGAGAGACATTGGGAAGAAAATCACACATCTCTGCACCTAACCCTTTTCAAGTTCCCACCTACAAAGCCAAAGGATGATTAAGGAAATGACGCTCTTTCCCTCTTGTAGAATATCCTTGCTTTTTAAGTTTGTGAAAGCCCTCACCTTGCTTCCTCATACCCAACCCCACCTAATTCATAGGTCAGTCTTGCTCTAGCCTTTTTTCCACTCTATACTGTTATCCATTTCTCTTCCTCCCTCCTTCCTTCCCTCCCTCCTTCCTTCCTTCCTTCCTTCCTTCCTTTTTCTGTCTTCCTTTTTCTTTCTTTCTCTCTTTTTTCTTTCTTTCTCTTTCTTTTTTCTTTCTTTCTCTCTCTCTCACTCTCTTTTTCTTTCTGACTTCTTTTTTCAATACTAAGTATTGAATCCAGGGCTTCAAGCATGCTAGGCAAGTGCTCTACCACTTGAACTATGCTCCCAGTCCTTTTATTTTTATTGCTTTGTTTTTGAGATCAGGTCTCCTTTACTTTGCCTGGGCTGGCCTGGAACTCATGATCCTCCTGCTTCCATCTCCAGATGGTGTGCTCCATCACATCCAGCTTTACACTGCATTTATGAGCTTAATAATATTAATGAAATAAATGAATGAAAATGAGTTTTCAGCGTATGTTCTCCTTTTGCCTTTGTCACCCAATGACATAAGATGTCCTTCCTTAAAGACCTTACTGCCTTGATTTGCATAATGATTGGGTCACCATATTGGCCCAGTCTATTCTGACTTGGTCTTTATTTTATTACCTATGATATAATAGAATCATCTTAGACTTTGAAGTTAACAAACTTGATTTTGAATTTCAGTGTTACTACTTATTAGCCTCATAGCCTTGCTTACTTAAATCCTCATGTAATTGCCTGTAAGTCATATTTATTCTTCAATCTGACCATAAAGATTAAATGAAGCCATAATGTAAGTGGCACAGAACAAGTACTCAGTGAACGGTACTTGTTCACTGGTCCATATTCTGCCTTTAATGGATTCCTCATTCAATACTGCAGACTGTCCTCAACTGTGTTGCCTGTTTATATCTTACTGTATGCAACATTTCACCTAAAATCATGTAATGCTGTATGACTTCCTACTGTGCTCAAACTGCCAAAATTATGGGGGGTTTTGGTACCTGTGTTGCTAGCCAATCTTGGCGTTCTTTCCAGAAGGCGTTCTTTCCAGAAATCCAGAAGGATTTCTCTACTTGAGAATCCTTCTTAATATAATCCTTCAGCACTCACTACCAATCAATCAGCACACACATTTCTGATTTCCAAATTTCTACTTTTATACCATGCTTGAGCTTGAGCCTCAGGCATATATCCTCTCCTCTTAGATTCAATTACTTTTTAAAACTAATGCTTCCAATACTGAATTCTTGATTTCTACCTTCAAAAATTTCCCCCTACTCTTTCCTAGCTTAGAAATGAGATCCTAAGGCTAGGTTCTGTGCTTTCTCCTATAATCCCAGCTACTCAGAAGGTAGAGATTGGGAAGATCTGAGTCTGAAGCCAACCCAAGCAGGAAGTTGGTGAGACTTCATCTCAACAAGTAAGCTCGACCTGGTAGTTCATACTTGTAATCCAGCTATGAAGGAGGACATGTGGGAGTATTGTGTTTTAAGGCCAGTTCTGGGCAAAAATGCTAGACCCTACCAAAAAAATAACTAATGCAAAAAATGTTTGGGGCCAGAGCTCCAGTGGAAGAACAATTGCCTAGCCAGAGTGAGGCCCTGAGTCCATTACTGAAAAATGAAGAAAAAAATGAAATGAAATCATATTTTTTCCACTTTGCTTAGGTCCTAATTCTAGAAATAGTCTTTGAATTGTCCCTTAGTTTAATATTCAATCCATCCTGTTAATTCCTGTTCTGGCCACTTCTTAATCTTTATTATTTTTTTAGACAGGATCTCACTATGTCACCCAGGCTGGCCTGGAACTCTCTGTATCCCCAAATGGTATCAGACTCATGATCCTCCTGTCCCAACCTGTACACTACCACTTCCAGACATGTTCTGAGGACTTCTTACTCCTAAAACTGCTACTTCCCAGTCTCTGACACTGTTACACCATGCCTGTGTTATCATGAACTCTTCCCTCTACTCTAATTCTTCTCAGTGTTCTCAGTTTATGGTTTGACATGCATGAATTACAACTGAACAAAGGAAGAGTCAGAGTGAACTCTTAAAATGCCAATCATATGTCAGGCATGGTGGTGCATGCCTGTAATCTTAGCTACTCAGGAAGTGGAAGTAAGAGGATCAAGGTCTGAAGCTAGTCCAGGCAAAAGAGCATGAAAAACTCTATCTGGAAAATAAACTTAAAAGCCAAAGAACTAGGGGTGTGGATCAAGTGGTAGAGACTTGTCTAGCAAGCACAAGCCCTGAGTTCAAACCCAGTACTGACAAAAAAACTATGTAAATCACATCACATAACTCACTTCCTGAAAATCCTCCAATGGTTTCCTAGTCAATTATTAAAAATTCCAAGTCTCCTAAAGTAACATGTGGTCTGGCCTCTGCCTACTTTCTACCATTATCACCTACCACCTACTGCTCCACTTCAGTTATACAATGATGGCCTTTCTATTTTTCAAACACTCCCAAGTTTCTTTTCTCATTAGGGCCCTCCTTCTGCATGGAGGTCTTTGCTCAGATATCACCTACTCAGAGAAGCCATCTTTGATCAATTAAGGTATTGCCTCCACCCTCACTCTGCTTTATTTTTTTTCATAGAGTTTGTTACCATATAGAATTTTTGTTTTGGTTAGTTTTGTTTTCTGTTTCCTGTTAATAGAATGCAAAGCCTATGAAGGACAGGACCTTGACATTTTTGCTGTTGTTAACTCTAACACATAGAACAGAATCTGGTATATTATAACTACCCAACAAATATTTGTTCCGTAAGTGAATGACTGGCTGCATGAATGTGTCCATCTGTCATCTCTGTTTTAGAATTTATCAACTCTGTCACTTTTAACCATGGCTCTATTCTTACCCAACTACCTACCTATCCATCCACCAATGGAACACATATTGGCACCTATTTTATGCCCAGTTGACAGTCTGATGTTATACTTCACTTGGGCTATTCTTCAATTGGTACAGATTAATATTCCCATGTCTCTGTGGAGTCTCTTTGTCCCTTAGTTACTTTCCTTCATGCCCAGCATATAGGCTCTTAGTGACTCTTGCAGATCTGGATAATCATCAGATGGTCCCTGGTTTGGGAGAGATGTTGACTTGAGAATGATGTACCAAGACCTCTTTCTTCAATCAGCTGAATCCAAGGATTTTTTTCTAGCCAAGAAAAAGTTCAACCAAAAAGGCAAAGAGCACCATATGAATACATCCAAAGCATCTGCTAGTTAGCTAGCAAATCAAATGGGTTAGCATTTGACCGAGATGTGTATGGCACAGTGATGTTAACCTAGACACACATTTTATAAATTTTGTGGATAAAAGAGCTCATGTCCTCATTATTGGACTATGCTATGTTCTAGCCCAGTTTCTTGGGCTTCCTTTTTTTGGCCATCTAACATTCTTGCTTTTTATTGATGGTAACTGGCACTTGTTTTGCAGTTCCTACTCTTTCCTGGTCTTGAAAGCATCACAGAGTTAAAATCAGACTGCAGCTGTTGCTAGCTAGTACCGTAACTTTGCCATATGTTCTAAGGTTTGTGAAGTGGAGAATAAATTCCTCGGAGCCAGAGTTTCAGACTCTTGGCTCTTAGTGTAAACATAAGGTGTTCTAGTTTTATAATTATGGTGAATGGCTTAAGCATTTTGACAAAATCATCTGTAATCTCCAGGGGCAATTATAGTACCTACCTCATAGTCAGTGTGTATATGCTGTATGATGAGTGAAATCTTTCAAAGCTTTTTAGAACCAATTTAAGATTAGTTTGTCTTCCTCTTCCTGCAATGAGTCAATAGTTTATAATTTTAAAAAATTCATAGCAAAGATTCCAAAAGGTCTTTTATATGATACATTTTTGTCTTTGTACCTCAGGGATAGATATGAAAAAAAATACAGAAGGGAAAAGCTCATGGAAGGAAACTGTTGTTTTTGCTTCTGTGGGGGCCCATAGCTGGGTGTGTGTACTTGTGTAAGTTGCTTTACCTCCCTGGGCTTCTGTTTTCTTACTTGTAAATGAAAGTCTCAAATTAGATCTCCTACGAGCTCTTCCATGTTTCTTACTCTGCAAATCTATTTCTCAAACACCTCCAGCCTAGGTCTAACCATGCTAAGGAAGAACATATGATAAGAAGCCTGTACTATTCATTTCAGGTGTTTTCCTCCACATTGTATTAACTCTCCCACTTGTCTCTGCTTTCTACTTCCCACAACTTTATTTTAGGTTGTAGACTTTGCTGCCAATTTTTTTTTCTTATTCTTCTTGATCTAAGTTGTAAAAGACTTACTATGACAACGGAGTAATTTTCCTGGATGGCCACATTCAATTTGCTTAAGTAGATATTAGGACTGCAACATTTTTCATTAACTCTGAGGCCCTTGGGAGGTAATACTGAAGAGCTTTGCAGACCAAAGCTTCAGGTTAAGTCCATCGAAACCTGGATCTGTTGACTGTGTAGAGATGATATTTTCTTTACAGGGCCTGTGTCTTAGTTTCTTGGACTTAGTAAGTATCAAAAGTAATTATTAAAGGAAATTTTAAGAAGATCTGCTATTTTAGCTAACAGAAAAAAAATGGAATAAAAACTTTAAGCACAGGGCTGAATACCTTAAATCAGAAAGTAAATAGCCAAGATATTAAAAAATGTTTTGCATCTGTTTGTTTATTTTCTTTTTATATGAAAGAGGAAAATAGAACTTTATCTAAATTAAAGCCTAGATTCCCAAAGGCAGTATATTAAACAGATGGAAATTATATGCAACCTATGTCCAACAGTGAAGAAATAGAATGAATTTGGTTATTTGAGTAAAATGCTAATTCTGATTAATAATCCAAAGAGTAATAAAAATGAAAATTAATAATTATGATAATAGCAGAAGCAGTGAACATTTTCTCAATGCTTTCTGTGTGTCAGACATTGCATTCATGACAACAACCATTGGAGTATGTACTATTATTCCAATTTTACAGATAAGAGAAATGGAGCTTTAAAGAGGTTAATGATTTGCCCCCAAATCTTGTTAAGTAGGCAAACTGAGTAAGTAGCAAATTTGGAGTTATCTCACTTTCAGTTCTTGCACTTAGCCCTCTACTATACTTGTATATCATCCACATACCAGACCAGTGAGGGTGATGCAGTTGAAAACTAGAGAAGGTTTTAGGGTCATAACTGCCACCTCCCTCAAGTGCTAAGCCTGTATTAATGTGTGTATGTCTGGACAGTACTTTTAAAAATGACAAGTTGGACAGGTCCTCATGCTGGGTAACAAGCTTGGGATGATTTTATGACACTCTGGAGGGTTTCTGCAGGGAGGCTGTAGGTGTGTGTTATAGACTTCTAGAGTTTTTTTCCCCACAATTAAAGGGAACCCAGGCACGCCACTTGTTAAGATTCTACAAGCACTGGGAAAGAAGCTCACATCCATCAGCAGGTGGAAGGAGTAAGGAAGGCAGTTGGGCTGACTGCCAACTGGGTCCCATGGCCTTGCCTTTCACTGTCATCCTGCTCCTGCCATGATGCCACAGTACCAGACCTGGGAGGAGCACAGAGAAGCTCTACCTCTTGACCCTTTGAAGGCATGTGTGATTCTAAAATAAACACATTCTTTCTGATGGAAATTTATGTATTAGGTAACCAATGATTTTGTTTGTTTGGTGTGTAGAGCACACCAAGGTCAAGGTATAGCAGAGATTGAGAAATTCCTTAGTAAATTAATGCCACTTATGGTAGGAATTCCTCCGTGTTGCTGGGGAAATGCACTGAATGGTTTGAAATAAAGGCTATATGTCATGTTTTTAAGAAGTAAATATCTTCTGAATTTGAGAAAATGTGGGATAGTAAATACTTTATGTGACTAAGTGGACTATTCAAATCCTGAGAGAGACTAGCTTTTGTACTTTCTCTCTCTCTTTTTTTTTTTTTTTTTGGTGATACTGGGGTTTGAACTCAGGACTTCACACTTGAAAAGCAGGTGCTCTACTGCTTTCAGTTAGAAAATCATTATTTCTTTTTGGAAATTAAATAAGAAATACAACTATCTCAGGAACTTTTTGTGAGTTTGATGTTGGACAAAATATATAATTATCACTCTGGTAAATTTATATAAGTAATTCGAAAATGAAATATGAAGAAAAGCCAGTTCTTTTAATTTATTCATCTGTTTTTAAGAAAAAAAATAACTATTTTGCTAAATCATTATATTTCTTTTGAAGCATATGATTTGTACTGTTAGTAACCAGTAAATACATGTAGCTGGAATTAGCTGTGCCCTATATTATGTTTGATGATGTAAGTAGTGTAGTCTCAATTGTGATTAGCAAGTATCTTTTACCTGAGCTTTATAGATTTAAACTATATTTTGAATGTAACAAACTTGTAGTAGCACTGTTAGCTTCTTGCAACAAGTGGTTTTTAAATCTGATTTTCAATGTCCAGCATCCTAGCTCATGCCTGTAATCCTAGCTACTAACGGGGCAGAGGTTGGGAAGATCACAGTTTGAGATCAGCCTGGGCAAAATGTAGTGAGACCCCCATTCAACCAATAATCTGGGTGTAGTGGCATGCACCTATCATCCCAGCTATACTGGAAGTGTAGGTAGGAGGATCTTGGATCAGGCTGGCCCCAGCATAGAAACAAGGTCCCATCTGAAAAAAAAAAACTAAAGTAAAAAGGCTGGAGATATAGTTCACATGGTAGAGTGCCTGCCTAGCAAGCACAAGGTCCCAAATTAAATCCCCAGTACTGCAATAAACAGATAAGTAAATAAATCTGGTTTTCATTGATCAAAAACAAGCAGTTATTTGAATACATAAGCAGAATGGTGATTGCTAGAATGAACTGAACCTACCATATTGTAGGATATTTACTACATATTTCCACGTATAGCTTCTCAGAAGGAACAAGGATTATTTGAACTGAATTAAAGTGTTAAGCATGACTGTCGCAACTGTTCTGCTTGCCAGTAAACCAGAAGTATGATGTTATTTCATATCTATCCTATGTTTGTGATCTGATATACCATTTAAATGTAATATTCCTATTTTTGTTCATCAGGAGTAAAGATACCACAGTAAAATAGCTTCTGTAGGAGGTTGCCATATTGAACAACATTTTAGCATGAAAATTTCATTAGCCATAAAAATTTTGGCATCTTTCAGAGGTCAGTAAATAAAATGTTACATAATTTTTTTTTTTTTGCAGTACTGGGGCTTGAACTCAGGGCCTACACCTTGAGCCACTGTACCAGCGCTATTTTTGTGATGGATTTTTTTGAGATAGGGTCTTGTGAAATATTTGCCCCCATTGGCTTTGAACTGAAATCTTTTTGATCTCTGGCCTCCTGGATAGCTAGTATTATAGGCCACCAGTGCACAGCTACATAAATTTTCAAATAACACTGATATATAGAACACACACACACACACACACACACACACACACACGGGCATGTACACATATCTATCCAGTGCAAGGATCATGTTTAGACACTAAAAGGATTATAAGGATGGACCGCACATTTTTTCCAACTCAAACTGGAGGTTCTGTATTCACAGTAAACATTGCATAGAAGAAAGCAGAGTAGAGCCCAATGGTCAGATGGGTCTTGTACATGATGGTGCCCTGTCTGTTCTAATGTGCAGGCCAGGCTGGTATGACAACCTCCCCTAACTTTGGCTTATTTTGGAGATGGGATTGAGTCAGATGGAGCTGTGTTGGCTCTTGCCATACCACTTCCTGGTTCCCTATTAAGTGAGTGATTTAACTCACTGCTTCTTAGTTTTCTCCGGAGTGAAAAGGGAATGACTTCTTACAAAACAGCAAAGCAGAGTCTGGTGAGTTGGTGGGAAAAGTAGCATGAAATCCAACTACATAAAGACCTGATATCTGTCCTTGGAGAGAGACTAGCAAAAGTGCCAGATGTGCTGACCGGCACTTAGTGTGATGGACATTCTGTGATCCTCCTAGGCACATCCACCATCTCTTAGTCCATGGTTAGCATGTGCATGGTGGGCCCTAATTAGCTAAAGCTAGTCAGCATTCTTTCATTCTCCTTGGTGTAGTAACTGTGTAGGGGCAAGGCAAGAAGCACAGGTTTAAACAACTAACAATACTTGACCAAGACAATCAAGTCAGAACATGGGGTTACTTTATCTATGATTGAAGAAAGAATGGAACCTTTGCTTTGAGAGGTGGGCAGTTGCAAGGTCTCAGTCTTCTGAAGCCAGAAGGGAAGACATTCAAACATGCCTATCGCATGTAGGAGGAAAAAGATAAGATACTTGCAAGAAAGTGGATCCAGAGCCCTGATCAAACTATTTCTAAATCTCAAACTTAATTCATTTAAATTAGACATTTTCCTTTGTTATTTAAATTGGTTGACAGATGGGGGTGTGGTGGTACATGCCTATAATTCTAGCTTTCAGAAATTACAGGAAGATCTTGAATTTGAGGCCTGATTTGTCTATGTAGTAAGATCCTGTCAAAGAAACAAAAAAATAAGTCAATAAAAATAAGTTGGTTTGGGTTCTTAATTTACTATTACTTTCAATAGAGAGTAATGCTAAGAAATACTACCAACTTACGATTTTTGAAATTTTTTTGCAGTACTGGGGTTTGAACTCAGGCCCTTTTGTGTTCTAGGCAAGGGCTTTACCACTTGAACAATAACTCCAAACCTTTTTGAGTTAGTTTATATTTCAGATAGTCTATTACTTTTCCCTGGGGCCAGCCATGTACTGTGATCCTCCTACCACCGCCTCTCAGGTAGCTAGGATTACAGACATGTACCACCATGCCCAGTGAGCTGCTTATGAGACTTTTGTCAGAAGGCAAGAATGAATGAGTTTAGATTGTGCCTAATCTTTGAACTTGTTCCCTGTTAAAGTGTTAACTACCCTCTATCCTCTGTCACAATCATTCTATATTCACCAAACTTCTGACACACATTTGATGCCTAGCTGAGATAGTTTTGTAATTAGAAGCTAAATAAAATAAAAATTTTGCTGCACTCTGTAGCATATTGGGTTCATAGTGCCTTGCTTTAAGGCCTTCTAAAAGACATCAACACAAAAAAATGGGCTAGGACTTTTTTTTCCCCAAAGATCATCAAATAGCTTTGGTCATAGAGGATATCAATACATTTGTGAGTACTACTTAGTGACTAATTTCCTTTGTCATATTATCTATGGCATTTTCTTACTAAGTTTAAAGAGCAATGATATCTAGATACAGAGTAAGTATAGCTAGGACAGTTTTAAAACAGGCCTGTGGAACAAAATATATCATGTTATACTAGTTTTTATTTGATCACATAATACGCTCTGAGAGAAAGAAGAGAACAGTTAAGCAAAAAAGCATGAGCAAGACTAGACAATTCTAGGAGCCAGACTGGATCGGGGAACTGGTAAGCAGGGGAAGTAAATCATGGGGGTGCTGTCGTAATCTCATCTTGGTGGGTCTTTTAGCTCTACAGGTTTAGTCCTCAAATCTTTTATTTTGTACCAAGATCGTGAGTTAGGAAAGACAATGATAGGTTATTTAATAAATAATCTCTAAATATCAGTGTGCTAATAAAGTAACAGTTTGCTACTATACTCATGTAGCAAGCCAAGACAGGTGATCATGGTCAGTGTTGCTGGTTTTTCTCCACGTGGAACTCTGAGTCTCTTCTTCCATCCTATATTCTGCTATTTTCTATGGCAGAGAAAATTATATATGGCCTTTTGTCTACATACGGCCTTCCACATTTTTTGGTAAAGAAAGTTTTATTAGAACACAGTCTCAAATATTTGCTTATGCATTGTCTATGACTGCTGTGCACTGTAAAGACAAAAGTCAGAAGTTATGACAGAGATCAGGTGATAACAAAGTGGAAAATATTTACTATGTAGAAAAACTTTTTTCTACATAGTTTTCCAGCCCTTGCTCTCAGTCCTGTTGAGTCAGCAGGAATAAGAGAGAGTGGAGGTTATACATTTAAAGTCTTGGACCAGACAAGTCACACATTTTTTTAAATTTCCATTTGATTGATAAAACTACTCACATGGCTACACCAAAAGTAAGGGGTTCTGGATATGTTCTCCAGCGAAGAAGACTTCTTAGCAACATGTCAACATCATGAAGTGTGTCACACATTTTTGGTAGATATTTATCTATTTCTGTTATAAAATATTTGATCATAAGCTTGACGGGAATCACAGAATAATTCCTTAATTCATATTCATCAAATGTATTCTATATTTTAGACAACAGATGAGCTCTTACATTGTAGTGATCATTAAGATTCAGTCAAAAATACAGATATATTTCATGCTTGTTACAAGAAATTCAAATTTAAGACAGTCAACTAGAAGGATTGTGGAGGAAATAATGCTTTAGTAAGAGAGGAGGACTCTGGGTTTTGGTTCAGTTTTACCTGAACCAATCTCCAAGCCCACCCAATAGCTGTTCACTGCTATTGGAGTATGAGTTTGTTCAGCCTAAATGACTTGGAGCAGAAACCTTCAGAAGAGGAGTTCCGTTGGCATAGAGAACCAGGTTACCTGGGCCATGCCATGAGGCTAACCAAAGAGCTGTACTGGCAACCATGGAAAACTAAAGTTCTCAGTGATAGAGTTAGGCTGGGCTGGAGAGGTAAGGAGGGGAGGTAGATTTGCCACCAGGTCTTATCAGTGAAATTCAGAGCTTTTCTCTCTACTCCATCCTATTCTTTATTTCTTCAACTAAATTAAATTAAGTCCTTACTTTTTGTGTATCAGTGGGGATACTCAGCGAAATATGACATGGCTTTGCTCTTGAGGAACATAGGGTTTAGCAGACGGCATAAATACAAAAAATAGTTTCAATAAAATATGGCAATTTTGAGAATGTCATGCTCATGTGAGGGAATAGCTTATGGTGTTAACAGTGACTTCCTAGACATGGTATGTAAGAAGAATTAGGTAGAGGGAAAAGAATTAGCCAGGGGAGGGTTGCCCAGGGAGAAAGAATATCTTAGGGAGACCCATGGAGACCTAAAGCAGAACAGTGATTTGGAGGAAATTAAAGTTCCTGCAATTTGTTGGAACACAAAGTTCAAGGGACAAAATATTAGGACTTGAAACTTAAAATAATAATCAAGGATCAGGTTGCGATTGATCCATGTAGACCATGTTTCTAAGATCCTGGATTATTCCTTCCTCTCAGTGATGCGGAGACATTGAAACATTTTATCTCTAGTGACTCTTTCTCTTCCTCCCTCCCTCCCTTTCTTTTTTCAAATGTACCAAAGTTAGGACATTCAGAATAGAAGGTGGTGACTTGTCATGGAAACAACAGGGTAAGGAGAAGCAGGGAGGATGCTGTCTATCAGAATCTCCAGTGATCCCTGATCAACCACAGCACAGTTTGACCATGGATCAGCTAAGTGGGTGGGGAGAGCACTGCATGGGTGTTTTTTTCCTTCAGATTAGAAAAGGTAAATTTGTATTTTGCACCTCCAGCCTCTGTTTCAATATGAAACATCTTATTTTTTTTTTAACCTTCGAACTCATTCCTACCCATTGTTCTGGGCCCTGTTTTACCTACAAAGAATTAAAAGGTATCATTTTCTTTATGGGGGAAGGGTGGGTGGATAGCATCTGCCTTGTATATTTGCATGAGTCACTGTTTTACTTCTCCTCCGTTTATCTTTAAAAATAATTTTGCTTTTGGTCTAGCCTTCCTGGATGATGAAAGGCACTTTGAGCTCTTCGAGAAGGGACTCCTTTCCCTTTTTAGCTGCTTCTCTGGTTTATAGCGATACCTTATTCCTATACTTCACTCCCTCTTACCACTCTTTCCATTCTCAACTGTCATTTCCATTTGCTTTGGCAATAAATAAGGAACGAAGGGCGAAACAAAACAGCCCGCCACGGTTGCTGACAATGATAAGTCTGTGGGGAAAATTTTCAGAGTCTCAGAGATGAGACTTCAGCGGTTTCTCAGCCCACAAGTTTCAGCTGTGCTGGGAACAATGGCTCTCCTGCCCAACTCCAAAGGACAAGATGAGGCATAGGCCTTGTTTTTTCTTTCTCTTCCAAGCTTCAAACTTGAGCAAACAATCTTTACTTAACCCACATGGAAAACTTGCAAACACAACACATTCCTCCTCTCCTATTAGTGCTGGGATGAAAAGCAACTTCAAATTAGTTAATGTTCATGTAGTTAAGTGGTTCCCTATTGACTGGGAATGAGTAGGTGGGGGAACTGAGTTGAGAGGGTCTTTTGCTGTTGGGCCAACATCAGAATGAAAGCCAAAATCTCTCAGATCACAAGAGCAAGTTTAGTTTTAGTTTTTTTTTCTTTTAAAAAAGCATAAAGGTACCATTTAGGTGGCACAGGACCTCACTTCTGTTGTATGCTGGAGGCCCACATGATACATCTGGTTGATACTGAAAAATAAAGGGAGACTTTGGGGAGAGACCATCCCCGTCCTTGTCATGGTCCATGAATATTTATGGAGCGGCCCTATGGGAGTGCCTGGCGCCACCACACACTTTTATTGTTTGGCAGATTGAAAATCAGTTCCAAGCTCACTCCTGTGTCCTCTGAAAAGAATGTCTGGGTTTCCAGCCATGAAGTGGACATGGGCAGAAATGTCTATGGACATAATTTGAGAAATGAACCATTTTGGGAAGTGAAGAATCTTTATAGCAAGAGTGGTTGAAATGTGTCTACTAGTTCCCTGGGGTTTTTCCATTTCATCCTCATACCTGTAGTCAATATTTGAGGAAAATTCAGGATAATACTATTCTGATAATTAAGAAAAATAAATAAATAAAAATTAAGTACCAAATTTTTAAGTAATTCAAAAATTGGGTTTGAGATCATAAATTAGAGGAACCCTATGGTTTAATGCAACATTAAATCTAATTCTAGAAGTTCTCTAGTGAATCACCACACTCGCTCTGAAATACCACTGGTAAGTCATCAGTATGGTGGTAAAAGTTTTAACTGAGGAGCCAGGGGTTGTCCATGGGTAGACATCTGTTAGGTATGTTATGCAAAATTGATGGAATTCTAGGAGACTTTCACTGAAGTCCTGTGAGGTCCTGTGCCACCTAAATGGTGTCTATGAGTATATGTTTGTGCATGTGTATGTATTTGCATTTTTCTCAGAGAGAAAATTCATTGCTTTCATTAGCTCTCAAAGGGTCTTTGTAAGTCTTAAATATTAGGAACCTCTATTAGGAAGAGTACAAATGAATTTCATAAATGTCTGGTTGATACTTTTCAGAGTGATTGCTGTGGTCAACTTGTATGTGTATGCATGTGTATGTGTACATGTATTTGTGTGTGAATGTATGTGTGTGATGTATGTGTGTATATGTGTATAGGTGTGTGATGTGTGTATGTGCACGTATGTGCATGCATGTGTATATGTGTATGATATGTGTATGTATATGTGCATATGTGTGTAATGTGTGTATATGTGCATGCATGTGTGTATGTGTATATTTGTGTATGTGTCTAAGTGTATATTTATGTGTGTATGTATGTGTATGTGTGTATGTGTATGTGTGTATGAGATTTACCTGAGGTGCTTGTTTAAATGCAGATTCCTGAGCTTTGTCTCTACACAGTATGATGTAGTGGACTTCTGAAGTGTGCCCCAGGGTTCTGCTTTTTCGTAACTCTGGAGATGTTTAGCCACATGCATGGGCCACAATTGTAGTTTGACTGATCAGTGAATTTGAGAGATCTTTAAAGTGAGATGGTCAAGTGCAGAGGTGGATAGAAATCACATTTCCTTCAGAGCAGCTCCACTTTTTTTCTGCTTCACATATTGAGTTTCCATGTTATGGTCCACTTAAACAAAAGCTAACAACAACAAAAAAATAGCATGGAGGTTGCTGACATAATTCAACATTTTCATGTTGTAGAAGAAGAAATGGACTAGTGATATAAAGTGACTATGTAAAAGTAACATTTGATGTCAGTAGCTAGACCAGAACAAGAATACAAACCCCTAATTTTTTTTTTGTCCAGACCATTGGAATTAAAATGTCCAATAGGACAGGTGTGGTGGCTGTCATCTGTAATATAGGCTAATGTCAGGAGGCAAAGATTGGAAGGATTGTAGTTCGAGGTTAGCTAGGGCAAAAAGTTGGCAAGACCCTCATCTCAACAAATAAGCTGGGCATATTAGCCTTTGGTCCCAGTACAGGGAAGTCATATAGGATGTGGTTTGAGGTTAAAACTGGGGCAAAAACATGAGACATTATCTGAAAAGTATCTAAAGCAATAAAGTACTAAGAGTATGGCTCAAGGCTCAGGTGGTACAGCACATGCCTAGCAAGCATGAACCTCTGAGTTCAAACTCCAGTACCACAGGAAAAACAAAACAAAACAAAAATACCAAACGGTTTCACACATATTATTAGGGAAGAAAGATAAAATACCAAACAGTTTCACACATATTATTAGGGAAGAAAGATAAAAATATTTAAGCTCACTTATTCAGTCACACAAAGAAGTCCTCTGTCTTTAAACTAGAGGGGAACTGAGTGATCAGGAACCCTGGGAGTCTAAGAGAAGCAACAAAGACAACCAGAGTCATGTGACTGAAGACAGCTTTTCTACTTTGTCTGGTGCCAGCCTTGCCACCCAAGAGACATTGTCTCCAAGATGGTCCCAAGAAAACAACTTAGGCCACCCTGTGAGTTCTTTTGTTCATGTATAAATGTAAACCTTTTCTTTGGTTTAGGTATTATCTGGTAATTAATGGCTTTAAGGTGCTTCTTTAGACTTGACTTTAGGATTTCCACCATGGTATAGAATTTCAGTTTGGTTTAATAGCAGTTGGGGAAACACTTCACTCTTCACCGGAGTATAGAATTGTATTCATTTAGGAAGGTGAGTGTCAGAACTTTTCAAAGCCCAAAGTGAGTTTGGGTGGTGATGTCAATTAACCAGGCTAACAGGAGTTGTAAAACCAGTCTGAAGATGTTTTCCAACCTCCCTCAAGAGTTCTGAGGTCGCCGGATTCTGATTTATGAAAACAGTTTCTTTCCTTTGTTCTCAGTTTCCGTTTTGGGTCTTGGCCAGTTTTAAGAACTGGGAAATTCAAGGTGGTTTAACAAACTTAAAAAAAAAAATTTTTTTTGTAGACTTCAGAAGCCATTAACATGGAACATGTAAGGAAGTGCTATTTATCCAGGATTTGAATAACCAGTCTCTTAATACATACAGAATTAAATTTTGTACAGGTTTGCATAATGACTATTGGCATTCAGAATCCTGACCGGAGGTCCTCTATAATCCTGATGTGTCTAACTCATCAAAGGAAAATTCCATTGTAATTAGTTGCTGTTTAGTGTTGAGTATTTCTTACTATATTTTATTGTCATGAAGGTCCCAGCCTAAAGATCCTAGCTTGGGGATACCCTATTTGGGACCCCATCCAGCTTTGCTCCTTTTCAATCTCAATACATTCTCTCTTTAAAAAAAAATCTTAGCTTGAACATATCAGCCAGTTCTGACATGTCAGGGCCTGTCCCAAGGCCTGGAAGGACAAGATAATTGGTACACTATTTCTGTTAGTAAAGAAGAAGGTCACTGGGAAAAAAGCCAAAGCAGCAGTGTAGGAGATGCAGAAGGATTTCTCGTTGATGGAGGAAGCCTGGGTGGGTTTACAGACTTATGAGGTAAGTGGGGCTGTTAGAGAAGACTGGGGGCTTTATCCTGGAGTAGCCATATGATTCCCTTGTAGGGCAGAGCCAGAGGACAACGAGGCCATGTGCTGGATAGCTGATGCTTGTGTCCTGTCCAGGTTGATGGTCTACTCTTTTCCACCTTGCTCTGACCTTGGGCTCTTTTGTCTTACCTTTATTTGGAGCAGTAAGAGGAAACCAGTAGAGTAGGAGGGATCAGAGTTTCCCTCACATCTAAGAGCAAAGTGTTTCTCTCAAGTAAAGGCAATAGCTCCACCCACTCCTGCTGCTTCTCTATGTTCCCTTCTTACTTCCCTTGCCTTACCTCTTCAGGTGTGGAGTGATCCTGGGTCGCTCGCTTTTGATCCTGGGTACACTGTTCCTGGTGGTTTCCCTAAATGCCGTCCACAACTGACAAGAATCCTTTTATTAAACTTGCCTTAATTCTTTTAATTTGAATGTGCCATCTGTTTCCTGCAGGGACTCTGGTGATATAGGTGTGTAATAAAGAGTTGGTGAAATGAATGTTGTATCATTAACAGTTTGACCAGAAACTAAGAGCACATGACATAGAGAAGCTCTGGACCTGATATGGACAGAGGCAATTTTTTACTTTCTGGGGAAGGTATGGGTTCTGGAACTGACATTGGCATGTGAGTTCTTTGGGTCCAGCATCTAGTCACCTGTTGGAAGTGATTAGAGCACTGTTACAGTTTATCCAGCTCTGATCCTGTCTCTTTCTTTCATTCATTCATTCTTTCTTTCGTTCTTTCTTTGTTGTAGTGGAGTTTGAACTTGGGGTTTTGTGCTTGCTAGGTAAGCATTCTGTCACTTGTGCCACCCCTGCAGCCCAGGCTCTGGTCTCTTTAGGCCTACTAGTTTTCTCAAATAAGGGTACCCTGGATATAAACACCAGGTCCCTCAGCCATGTTTTCAGAACTCATTTAGAGCATCTTACACCTGCCTCTTATACTTGGTTCCCAATTTTTCAGGTTCGTTAACTTCCTCTGACTCTTCTCTTGACTCTATTTTAATGTAGTTCTATGTTTAGTTTACTGCTTGCCTAAGGACTGTTTGAACCTATGTCCTTACTTTGACCTCGGCACCTTCCTAGGATACAATAATAGCTATTAATAGTTAACGTTTGCTTCATTCTTGCCAAGGCCAGGCATTTTGATTATGATTTTTAAATTCATAATCTAATGTAACCCTAACCCTAACCCATTTTATAGATGAGGATGCTGGGGCTTGAAAGATTACATGACTGATAAGTGGCAGAGCTAGGATTTAAACTCAGGTCAACCCATGTTGGTGAATTCTATGCCTTACCATTGGATCCTGTGTGATATTGCTGCTCAAGAAAAAGCCCAAGCCTCATATGTATGATTCACTGAGCTCATACCTGAGAGGGGATTAAAAATAGTCCTTCATGTAAAATATAAAGACAATACAATTATATAAAGCAAAGTCTAAATTTAATATATGTGTGTTAGAGAGAGATAGAGAGATAGAGAGAGACATTCATTTTGACAGAGACTGTAAGGTACAAAATCTGTAGGGTGGGCTGGCAGGCCGAAGACAAAAGGAAGAGGTGATGGTACAGTTCAAGTCTGAAGGTTATCAGCTGCAGTATTCTCATTTGCTCAGGGGAGGTCTGTCTTTTGTTTTATTCAGGCCTTAAACTGGCAGAATGAAGTTCACTGACATTATGATTATGAAGGGCAATCTGCTTTATTCACAGCCCACCAATTTCATTGTTAATCTTATCCAAAAATACCCTCACAGAAGCATTCCTGAAAATGTATTTGGACACCACATACCTGGGTATCTTGACCCAATCAAGTTGACACAAGGCAGAAGGAAGCCTCAGAAACCAGTTCATTCAGAACTGGGCCCTGGAGGCTAGATAATGCCTCACTCACTGTGAGGAGGAGGGCAGAACTAGCACAGATGCTCCAATTAGGAACGGTAAGCATGAAATCATGGAATCAGGAGGCAAGTTCTAGACTATACACCAAATTCTGCTTTCTTTGCTTGTATCCTCCAGCCTCACTTTCCTTCAGTAGGGTAGACTATGTGCCTGGCAAATAACAATTTGTTATAATAAAGTTTCTTTTAGATTGTCTTACATCAAGCAACATATCTCTAGATTATTCATCTATACTTTTATTAATTTTATCATTCAATCATTAAAAAACTGTATCGGGCAAGTAGTAAATGCCAAGAACTTCCCTAGGTTCTAGGGATATAACATGAATAAATGGGTGTGGTTTGAGCCTTTTGGGAGTATATTGCCCTAAAGGCAAGATAAATAATGAGCCAGTAGTTCTTCAAATAATTACTGTGTTATAATTACAATAAATGACACTAGGGAACAGTAAGAGAATATAACAAGCAAAAGTAACAGACACTAAGAGCTGATTAACAAACTTATTTCCTTTTATATATTATTTCCTGGTCACATAAATTGTCTATATTTTCAATAATGAGATATGGCAATATAAGTTTTAGTCAATAAAATGTTATTAGAAATAATATGTGTCATGTCCCAATGTAACTAATAAAACTCTCATTTATATTTCTCTGCTCTTTCTCTTTATGACCTGAAGCACATGAATATGATGAGACTTGAGGCTTTGTGTTGAAAATTGCAGAATCACACATTTGAAGCATCTTGGGTCTCTGAAACACCATAAAGAAGACCACTCATCAAGCATCAGCACTTGACTACTACATGTAGAAAATGAATTTATATTGGATTTACCTATAGTAATGCTGTCATTTTTTTATTCTGAAGCTAGAACTGCTATGATTAACGTAGAAACTAGGTCTGAAGTTATGATTCCACATAAACCTGAAATATGGTACTATCTATAATAAACATTTTAAATAGGTGACATTGGCCTATCAATAATATGTTATAAAGCCTGAAAACTCTAAAGGATTGGAAAAATGTAGTGTGTTGGACTAAGTATTTGATGAAACTATTTCTAATGATGACTTGAAGGCAAAAGATGGGCCTGTTGAGCTCAGAGTCTTAGCTATTAATTGGAGATGATTTTGTACCCTAGGGGATATTATTAATGTGGGGATTGTTGCTTGTCATGACTAGAACTCTTCTTAGTATTACAGGCATATAGAGGGTGGAGGTCAGGTATGCTAATAAACCCCACCATGCACAGGATGGACCCTTGTTACACATATCTGAAAATGTCAGTGGTGCTGGTGAATAGAAACTCTATTCTAATAGATGCAGTTGGAAAGACAGAATGAGCATCCAAATTGGCTTTCAATTCTGTTTTTGATCAAGATGCCACTAGAAAACTAAATATAATACAGAAATACAGAAATAAAAGGAAAGTTGTGAGGCAGCAAGGGAATATTGAAAATTTTGATTCCTTTTAAAAGTCCTGCTTCAAGACCCCAAACCATAATGGATGAAATATAAAGAGGTTTTATATGACAGTGGCTCAATTAGTGCCCTGAGATAAAGATTGCATTAAAGGTATGTGACCTTCCCAACCACATCTATGATTTTAGCTGGCCTTAAGATATCTACTTTTTATTCAAGGGAGATTTTCCTGGTAGCTAGTTAACAAAGATCTAAGTCAGGCTTGAGAATTTTATTTCAGAAAGAACTTTGGACATAGTTTACTGGATCTGGAACTGATTAGAAACTAGTAGCTTACCAAGTAGACCACCAACTATCTGAGAGAAAAGTGAGGCCAAAAAGTTTTGTTCATTAGAGAAGTTAATACTACCTTATAATTAGTTCCTTATTATGAAGGGTTTAAGAAACTGTTCTTATGGAACTAGCACTTAAACTGAGTCCTCAGAAATAAAAGGAATAATCAACAAGTTAAAGGAGTAGTACACTGTGTAGCCTCTTATTCCAAGAATGGATGAGAGCCAGTGTTACTGACAGAGTAAACTAAGTGGAGAATGGTGAAATTACTAGATAAGGACAACATGCAAGGTTTAAAAGTCATGGTGAGAATTTTGGTAACTTGTGCTTGTCTAAGATTTTTGTCCATTCCATCTAGATTACTTAATTTGTTGGCATATAATTTCTTATAACATTTTCTCACTATTTTTTTTTTCATTTAGCAGTTTGTATATGTCATCCCACTGCCTTTTGGCCTTCATAGATTCTGATAATGAGTCAGCTGTTAGCCTTATTGAGATTCTTTTGTATATGAAGAATCACATTTCTTTAGCTATTTTGTAGATTCTTTTTTTGTATTTGACACAGATGAACATAGAAGAAGGACTACATGAAAATACAGGGAGAGAAGAACCTTCTATGATCAAGGAGAGATACTGACATCTTGATCTTGGATATCTGGCCTGTAATGTTGTGAGAAAATAAAATTTCTGCTGTTTGAGTCACATATAACAGATGCTTACATGTTGTATTTGTGACAACAGTTCAAGCATACTAGTGCAAGCTCTGACACAGCCTTCATGCAATTTAAAACTCCTTTCTGGGTCATGAGTTGTTCCTCTGAATGATGTTCTATCAGTCAAAAAACTAAATGTGCATGTTATTGTTTAAAAGAGCAGCATCTAAAACTAAAACCTTGCCCTTATTTAACTGATCTGCATATTTTAGGCAGATTTATCTACTTTTATACCTACTTTAAGCCGGTACAGACTTTCTTTATAAACTACAGTAAATTTCTCTTCTCTTTTAAAAATAAATATGTATTTTATGAGGAGATAGTTTCACTTGGTTCAATGATGCTTAATTTAGCTTTGCAAGTAAACACTCACCTAGAATATTGCTGATGGCTTGTGAAAGTAGCAAACAACACTTAAATTATTTTGCTATCCTAGTTGAAAACAAACTTATTTTATACATTTTGTTTTTTTATTAATTTGAACTATTATGCTTTGGCATATAGTCTTTATGATAAGACATATTAGGTTAATAAAAAAAAGTTAAATGCTACCCAGCTCTGTTACCAAATGGCTATGTTATCTTGAGTCAGCTAACTGGATTTTCTGGGTTTGTTAACTACTTTGAAATATTGTATTAAGCTTACCATCACTTCACTTGGTCATTCATTCATAATTCCACAAAGAATCATTGAGTACTTCATAAATTCTGGTCACTGTACTAGATGTTGATGACTTAATGAACAGGAAAACTAGCAAGAATCTATATCCTTGTGGATCTTAAATATTAGTGGAAAGATATATATTTATCAAAGAATTACAAAGATAAATGCAAAATTTCAACTTTGCTAACCCCTGTAAGGAGAGAGTCATGAGGCTTTCAAAGCATGTCATAGTGGGATTTGACCTAATCAAGGATGTATCTAAAGGTCTCCCCAATGAAGTGCTAATTGAACTGAGATCTGACTAAATGAGAAGGTGCTAACTAGGTCAGTGGAAGGATTTTAAAAAGAGCAACAGATATGAGATGTAGTTCTATTTTCATACTATCATTATTATTATTTAATAAATAGAGACCTATTAGCTTTTTTCATCTAGTCAGTGAAGTTGCTACATGTCTTATGATAATTCCAGGTATAGGATTATTTCATAATAATTTCTGTCTGGAGTACACTATTATGAACTTGAAGTTGCTATACTCACAATGATTCTGACTCTCAATGTAAATACCAACTGTTACATTCCTGACAAGAATTATTAAATAAAAAACTATGTAAATTGTAGTGCATTTTACTCAATCTTATATCCTTTTCTAATTTTATACCTATATTGAATAATTACTTTTATATCCACTGTATTTCTCATGTTAAACCTGAATTGCAGAGTTTTTTCTGTATACTATCTCATGTATTAACAACAGACTCAATTTTTTTCAGTTTAATCCTTCCCACCTCAAAGCCCTTGTAAAACTATACTTTATTTTTGAAGGCTTCTGACCAGTAACTGCATACTTCTAAAAGAAATTGTCTAAGCCCAATAGGCACCATTCAGCAGCAAACAAGCTGAATCCCTAATACCAGGAAATTATGTTAGGACTGTCCAAACATAATAAAACACCATTTCTCCCTCAGGGGAGGACTTAAAGAGGTATTCTTTTATTCCTGCTCTTTTTATACAACATTGCTTCTTTCCCATCTGAACTGAGACCAAGTCAGCATGATTGGTTAAGCTTTTCCTACTGAGAACAAACTGAACCCAGATGTGAATTGGAGAAGGTGGGCCAATTTTGCATGTGGTCTTGGCAGTGCCAATAGGGCAGTTTTTTTTTTTTTCAGAGTTTTATATTACCTGGCAACCTTGGGCCTCACTGCAAAGATCGGGCCGTAGTAATTCTGTAATAATTATTTTGTCCCCATTCTCCAAAAGAACAAAAAAATTTAAATTATTTCATTGTTAGTTCTTTTGGTAAAGTATTTGTGGTATGTATATTTGTATTGCAATGATATCAAAGAGTTGTATTTCAGCATATTGTAATGCAGTCTGACTAAATATTCTTTAAAACTGAGACTCTTCAGATACTCAGAGTTTTAATTGGTGAGCAATTCTGAGGCAAAAATAATTTAATGGGTCTTTTGATCTGTCTAATTTTGAAGTGTGTGGATAAAAACACCTCTGTAGAGAAACAAAATTGCACAAGGCAAACGTTCACTATAGCAATGTCACTGGAATGAGGTAGAAACCTTACCTCAGGCATAGTGGCTCAAAATTAGTCATTACTGGGGTCTAACTGGAAGGTTTATAATGTTGGAATGTTTGAAAAAGAGGAAAACATAGGTGAAAGTATACTTGTGTTGAGGAGAGAGAGTTTAAGATCAATAAACAGTACTTAGTTGAAACCACTAATGAGCTACATAACATGTCTCAGAAATCACGTTTATTTTGCTTTTGTGAGAAGTTGGAATAACTTGTGGCTGAGGCTGTCAACACAATAGACCACAGTCTTGTGGAGGCCTCTGGTTTTTCTAATGTTTGAGAAGTGTAAAGTTCCAGAGAAAGGCAGAAGCCCTGTTATCCTAACCATGCAATTCATCAGCTTCATGATGGGAAAACAACTTGAAATGTTTCATCTTAAAGCACTCAAGATATAACTTTATGAAAACCAAAGTTCTGTTATTCTTTCATATTCTCCATATTTCCACATTTTAAAGAAAGAAAAATATATGTATATCTATCTATCCTTTTGCAAAGCTGCTTTTGTAAAAATGTGGAACATAGAATTCCACCATGAGCTCTATATCCCCTTACCCCCATACTCTTTACAAATCCATGAATATACTTTGTGAAAATTTTTTATGTGTATGGAAGGGAGTGGAGAGGGGAAGAGAGGAAATAAAATGGAATAAAACTTCATTTTTATTCTTCTGTCTGGTATTTAATGAAGACTTGAGAGTCCTGAGGGTACTTTCATTTCTCTGACTCTAAGCTTTCCCTACAAATCTCCATAATCCTTAACTCTATACTTGGAACAATGAGTGCCCTCTTGTGGACAAAATATCGTTTTTATGTTTGGTGTATATTGACTGAACATGGGTAAATGTAGAGAGAATAAGTCTTATGTTTCCAATATCCTCGTTGAACTTCTGAAATCCTTAGGAAAATCAGTTCCTCATGTTTGCTTTAGGGTTGTGGCAGCAGAAAATAGTTCCATAAAATAAGGGGATAAAAGGCAAAGTGGGGTGGCACTCCCGGTCCTATTTGCCACCAAAGTAGTGTTTTGAAACTGTGCATAATTTGGAACCTGAACAGGAAACTCAAGTGTCTAAGGAGAAAGCTAACAACCCTACTTCTTGGGAATCTACACGAAGATCAGACATGTTTTCATTAAGAATGAGACACTAATGAAACAATTTGGGCATAGGCAAAGCCTCTGAAGGTTTGTGACTATTGGTATTTGGTGACTAAATTCTTTTTATAAAAGGAAAGGAAGAAAGAAGGAGAGAGAGAAAGGAAAGAGAGAGAATGAAAGAAAGGAAGAAAGAAAAAAAGGAAAGGAAAAGAAGAAAAAGAAAGAAACAAAGAAACAAAGAAAGACAAAGGTTTTCTTCCATTCATGAATAATGCAAACAACCTCAGCAAATGCAGTTCTTTGAAGTTAGGGCTCATAAGGCATGTTTTCTCATTGTTTAGTGAGACACTCTTTACCTTCCTTGTGTAAGATAACACATTAAATGCTGTACATTAGAATCATTAATATGCATTAATATTAAATGCACACTATCTGGTTCTTATTTTTTGAATCTCCCTATTTGACTTACTATCTAGTAATCTGATTTTAATTTAAGTTTACCAAATTGATGAAGCTCTAGTGTTAGGGACTATGATATACTGATAAATGTTTGACAGCTGGTTCAAACTGATACTGGTTTGTAACATTTGTCCATGTCCATGGTGTAAGTAATCTCTTATGATTGGTTTCTAACTACCACATAACATCACTGAACATGTTGTTAGGGAGAAGTATGTATAATTGGTTCTGTGAAACCAATACAATGCAACTCCAGCATTCCACTATATACAAAGGAGTTTAAATGTCTTTCTGTAACTTTAATAGTTTGGACCATGAATATATATTATTTTTTGTAATAAAAAAAGAAAACACCAATAAAATTATTTGAAAAGTTGACCCTCATTGAAGAAATTATTCATAACAAAAATGGTGGTATGTGCCACATATATCACACAGTACTTAATACTTCTACAATGTTTTAAAACTCACTATGTCACTGGAACCCTGTAAAACTGCAGAGTCCATCGTACAGACCTATACACTATGGGTATGGAATGTGAGGTTGTGACAACTTATAGAACTGCTTCTAGAATTGTTGTTTTCTAGCTGCTAAATCACTAATTTTTTTGCTTTACATAGATATTAAAACAGCCTATTCACAAACAAAATTGCTGATTTTTAGCTGCATTTATAGTTTTCATTCAGCTGTGATGTTCACTCTGTTTTCTATAGTGTTACATGAAACTGTCTCTTCAAGATACTTCTGATTTCACAAAGCAATTGATTTGTACTTATAAAATGCCATGCCACCACTACCAGACTCCAAAATGATTATAAAAACCACCATCCATTCTTGCTCCCCAGGACCTGGAAAATAAGAGTAGGGTTAGGATTTAATTATATTTTCTACTTGTTCTTTCTCTTTCTCTTTTTCTTATTCTTTTCTCAATTCAGGCACTGTTGATAATGTCCATGGTAACTCTCATAGAATAGAGCTAGCTTTAGTCCTTGTTGATGGTTTTTTGGTTGGCACACTTAGAGAAATATATTTATTTTTCTGACCAAGTGGTGGGATTTCCTGCAAGAAACAGAACTGCTCACACAGATGAGAAGAATGTAGTCAAGGCAGCCATAGCAGGTGACACTAACACAAAGCGGGTGGTAAGAACATATGTGAGCTCAGTGTTAGAAAGAGGCATGGCAATGAGTCAGAAGACCTTAATGAATCCAGACTTCAAGGCAAAAGAGCAAACTGTGCAGGGTGGCAGCCATGGAACAGGGCAAACTCTTGAAATAATCATTACTGGATTATTGACTCTTCAGGAATTGATGGTCAAGGCTAAACATATACTAATATGATATGTTTGCAATTAATTATTTTTGCTTAGTACAAGTCTCACATATGTTTGTTTAGTAACTTAATGTGTCATAATAAACATTCTGTAGTGTTTTTGAAATAATTCATTCCAGTAAAGATTATAGACTACATAATCATTTTTAAAAGGAAATATTTAAAAATACTAAAGTGTACATTATACCTGTAACTGTGACTATATGGAACTGTATACTCATATATGTACACACATAAAATTGAATGCCTTCTTCTCAGCGGCCAAATAAACCAGAGCGAGAGAGCGAGAGAGCGAGAGAGAGAGAGAGAGAGAGAGAGAGAGAGAGAGAGAGAAACCACACAGTAGTTTTAACTGAGAAAGTTAAATATAAAGAATTACTACCTATACCTGGAAACTTGAGAGGGATATGGGGGAAAAGCTGCTGGCCTATGGGTCCCTCTACCTGCCATGCACTGGAGAAGCAATATATACTGCAGAGAGGTCTGATGCTGAAGAAGCCACATGACCCACAGAAGCCTGTGGAGAGAGCATATGGGAATCAGGAAATGAAACTCTTCCTCTTGTAATGCTGATAAAGCTTAAGCGATGTGCCAGCTAGCAAAATAAACATATTTAAAGGGCCCAGATACACATTTGCAGATCAGGCAATGAAGACTTTGAGAAGCAATAAATAGATACATAAAACTGTTAGTTGCCAAGTACACATTGTCTACATGGCAAAGCAAACAGCTATCAAATTCTGAGACATTTTTCTCAAATGTCTTCATAAAAACCTCCTAAAAGAGACACGCAATATGAGGTCAGTGACATTGCTCTCAACACAACCCACAGTGGAATTATTCACCTCTTATTCACACAAATTCAACTGAAGAATCTTAATCAGTTATTGTCTGAGATAGAATTATCCAAGTCTGGTTGAATTTTACTGGTCAGGTGATCAACAGGATTGGTGTCTGTGTCAACAAGAATAGTGGACTTATAATTATTTGTATTTATAGTAGTATAAAATAAAGCTACATACTGGATCACAGAACTAGAGCAGTTAGAAGGACAAAAACCATTAAAAGAAGTCTAACCACGACAGACAAAATCTTTTAGAAATGTTTAAATACCTCAGTTCTGAGTGGTCAGAATCTACCAATGTTATAAGGGATATCACATAACAAGTAGCAAAAGCTTTGCTATTAATCCCTTATTGAAGAGCCAGTAAACTTTTCATGCAATGGACAAAAAAGTAAGTATGTTAGCCTACTCTGTTGTAACACAAAAGCAAACATAAAAATTTCCAGACTGCTGTGTGCGTCCCAGTAAACCTCTCATTAGTTTGTGATAGGTTTGTGACCCCTGCTTTTTGGGTAAAAGACTCTGTACAACTGAGTTAGTGTTCTGGGGGTTTCATAGCTTCTTGACATCGTAATTCTTTCTCTGAACTTGAGCGGCCATCAGCATACTTTGTAATTAAAGGTACTTTTTCAGTTACTGAATATTTTATCATTTGTGGACCACATACTGTCTCTATTGCCTTTCCTTCTCCTCTTCCTTCTCTATCATCTTCTTCTTAACAATCTTTAAAAGTATAAAAAATGTTCTCCTCTTTCAGGCCTTACAAAACAGGCCATGGACTATAGTTTTCTAATACCCGATTTAGAAGAGTGATTCCAAACCATTTTGTTTTATGTATTAGAGATTTCAGTGGAACACTCAAAGGGATTAAATCATGTCTACAGTTTTTGGTTGCTCTTCAGCATGGGGTAGATGCCTGACCAGAATTTGGTATCATTTGGACCTCACTTTCTTATATCATCATAACTAAATGTTCTCTCATGCTATAATAAAACTGTAGTCTTCCCTGGTCCCTCTTGACTTTACATAGCATCGTTCATCTTTTATCCCTTGCAAACTAGGTGTCATACTATGATGCATTGACTGGCCTGCTTCGTCTAGCATTTTATTGCAAACTTGAAAGTATTTATTTTTTGTTAAAGAAAAGCTTTTTTATTTATTGAAAAAAGGGTAGTAACATGACTTTGAAAGGTTTACAATGTATACTTTTGCTTCCTTATTAAGGTGTGGAAGTATTTGTGGTATGTGAGCTACTTAACTATGTTGGCTTTAACTATGTTGCTCCAGGAAAAATTGTATTTCCATGCCATGGTTAACAGTGTCAAAGAGGAAAAGTTCTAGAAGTTGTTTCAATGTCCATACAGTTCCATTTCACAGGCTATAGTTGCACTGTCCTTTAGGTGAGTAAGGGAAGAGCTGATGAGAAAAAGGGTTGAAGTATAGTGAGAGGTACTTGTAATAGCAGACTCAAACCATGTTCTTCAATGCAAAGAATTCTTTATTCTTGTGTCAGACCTAGTTTTGAGAGTCAGTTGAAGACTAAACCAGAATCCACAAGTTGAGAATTTCTATTATCACTTGACTTCTACTGTCAGTGCAATCTTGGGACAACACACTCTTCTCTCTTTATTAGTTTCTTCACGTATGAAACTGCAATTAAATCATTTTACTTTGATATGATGATTTAAGAAGATAACATTCACAGCAAAGAATCATCTGTAGTAAAATCTTATTAAATATCTGCCCTGTGCTAGGCATTTTCATGACACTCCAATCTCCCATAAAAACTGTACATTGCTCATGTCTCATTTCCTTAAGAGGCTGAAGGAGCCAGAGACACCTCTGATGATTCATTGAGGAGGATGTACATATGCAAGATAATGTTTTAATATGTCATCTTTCTCAAATCACACACTTACATTTGAAAGGAGACCGGAGACCTAGAACTCTTTCTTAATGAACATCTGTTGGACAGAATTGAGTTGATCATGTTAGTACCTGGAACACTATCACCAGTCATTTATGCAAAGCACTATTCTTTTATTTTTATATGAATTGCTCCATGTGCATTTGATTCCTCTATCCTTCATACATATCTAACCCAATCTAATATATTTAGCGTAGTTTCTTATAAATGATCTTCAATATGTTTGTTTGGATACATTTTTGTTATTGAAAAGATATCTTCTTTTGCAAAGCATTTTTAACAACAAAAAATCATGTTAAAAATACAATTTTTTGATTATTTTTTCAGTACTGGAGTTTGAACTCAGGGCTTCATGCTTGCTAGGCAGGTGTTCTACCACGTAAGCCAAGTCTCCAACCCTTTTTCTCTGCTTGTTTTGGAGATAGGGTCTTGGTTTTTTTTTATTATTCATATGTGCATACAAGGCTTGGGTCATTTCTCCCCCCTGCCCCCACCCCCTCCCTTACCACCCACTCCGCCCCCTCCCTCTCCCCTGCCAAAACCCAGCAGAAACTATTTTGCCCTTATTTCTAATTTTGTTGTAGAGAGAGTATAAGCAATAATAGGAAGGAACAAGGGTTTTTGCTGGTTGAGATAAGGATAGCTATACAGGGCATTGACTCACATTGATTTCCTGTGCGTGGGTGTTGCCTTCTAGGTTAATTCTTTTTGATCTAACCTTTTCTCTAGTACCTGTTCCCCTTTTCCTATTGGCCTCAGTTGCTTTTAAGGTATCTGCTTTAGTCTCTCTGCGTTAAGGGGAACAAATGCTAGATAGTTTTTTAGGTGTCTTACCTATCCTCACCCCTCCCTTGTGTGCTCTCGCTTTTTACTTAGGTCGGCCTGGGCCACCATTCCCCTATTTTAGACTTCCCATGATAGCTGGCATGACAAGCACCATTACAATATCCAGGTTTTTTTACACTGGGATGGGGTATTGCAAACTTTTTAAATTTTTTTGCCTGAGCTAGCTTGGAACTATGATCTTCTCAATCTTAACTTCCCAGGTAACAAGGATTATGGGCTTTAACCATGGGTTTCTGGCTTATTATTTTATTATTTCTTTCTTGTATTTGATCTTAGATATAATTATCTATGCTGATATATTGAAATATATTGTTAGCTCTAAGTGCTGCATGGAACAACATATGCATATGTCACATTTTACTCATTCATTCCCCTTCTCAGTAGACACACAGGCTATCTCAAATTTTTTCTACTATGAAAAAGTAGATGTTTCAATGAACATCCACTGAGTTAGATTACTGGTGTGCATCAACTTTAACTGACCCTTCTTGTGGAGGACTATACTTCTCCACCAGATTCACATGTGTTACTTCTGCTAACATTTTATCAACCAAAATAATTCACATATCCCTTCCAGATGTGGGCATGTGTAGCAAGTGTTTTGCTTCTGTAATCAACAATGTTCCAGGTAATTTCTTCTTTGTTATACCAAGGTCCTAGAGTCAGGGTAATTATTATGATCAGAGCCACCTTGCCATAGTATTGTATAATGAGCATAAATGAGAAATAAGCCTTGTTATTTCAAGACAATAGGATTTGGGTAAATGCTTGTTTCTGCACCAAAACCGATTCCATTCTGATTGATTTAGGAAGTGATGTCATGAATAGATGAAAGTTTTAAGTTACGTCCCTTGAAAAAGATATTAGAATATTGTCTGTGGAAAGAAGAATGAACTCAGTATTTGCAGCCATAGTTTGATCTTCAGCATTGCTCATGAATGTAATTTTTCTCATTCTAGGTACAGGGTGAGGTCATTGGTATTACACCATTTGGACATGTCTTCTTGTGGGCTTGAGGGCAAATTTCTGCTTTCTACATGATCAGGAGCTAGATTGCTAGATTATAACCTACATCATTCATCAAAATTCATTCATTCATCCCTTCAGCAGAGTGAGAATTCGTCCCATTTGTGATATTCTCAGCAACACTTTATATATCTGTCTTTCCAATTTTTGTACATCTTTTGGATAAAAATTGTTAGATATTTATGTTTCATTTGGAATTCCTCTGAGTGCTAGGGAGATTGAATGCTGGTTCACTTAATCACTTGAATTACCTATGAACTGTGAAATTTTAACTTTTGACCATTTAAGCATTATGTCTCATGTTCTGCTTTTGCTGATTCTCTGGAGTTCATGGTATATTTTGGATGTTAAGTCCTGTCAAATTTTGGTAGTGCAAATATCTTCTCCCAATCTGCCACCCATCTGTTAATTTTGACAATGACACTCATTAAAAAGATCTCTTTAATTATTATGTATATTCATTAGTTTTCCTGCTTGTGATTTGTGACTTTGGAGTCTTTTAAAAAAAATCTTTCCCTACCCTCTAAGTGAAAAAAGGAAAAAAATTCTACTTCAACTTTTATAATTTTTATTATTTTACCTTTTCCCGTTTTGATTTTTTACCCATTTGAAGTCTAATTTTTATGTGTAATGTGATGTGAGAAGTATAACTTATTTTTTCTTGACATAATTTCTAAGTTATTCATACATTATTCACTGATCTGTGATACCACCTCTAAACAAGGTAGGTTCTCATATAAATGGATCATTTTCTTTCTTTCTTATCTCTCCCATCTTAATGTGTTGGTCTGGACATAAGAATTTCATGTTAAACAACTGAAATGATAGTACACATTATCATTTCTTTTTTGATCTTCCCAATCTTAAAAGATATAATTTAAAAATTTCATCATTAAGTATGATTTTGACCTAGGTTTTTTTGTTAGACTACCATCATTTATAAAAATAAAGTTTCTAGAAAAATTTTTTTTTAATACTGGGGCTAGAACCTGAGGCTTCAGCTTGCTAGACCAGCTGTCTACCACTAAGCTGCAACTCAACCCAAAAACAAACAAAAAACTAAGTGGTATGAGTTTCATCAAATGATTTTTCTGTATTTATTAAAATGACCATATGAGTGAGGCTCGTTATTGCTAATGTACTAACTTACATGGTTTGATTAATATTGAGGCATTCAGTAATTTCTGGATAAAACTTTCTAGTTATATTTTTAAAGCTTGCTATTATATTTGGTTAGCTACCAAGGAATTTTTGCATTCATTCTATAAGTAAAATTTTTCCAAATTTTATTTCCTTATTATGACTTTTTATGGTTTTAATATAGAGGTTGCACAAGGTTTTAAAATGAGTTGGATAACTTTTATTGCTCCTACACTTTGTGGAACAAATTGAATATATGGTGGTTATCAGTTCTTTTAAAGGTTGTTAAATTTACTCATACAACTATCCAGAACAAATGCTTTGGGTGGTGGGGGGTAGGGGATGTTTGGGAGAAGAAGGAAGTGTTTTTTCTTTTTTTTTTTCAGTTATCACCATAATTTCTTTAATGATTTGGTATATTCATATGTTCTATTTCTTATGGCTATGTTGATATTTTAGTACCTTTTTCATAAAATTTAGTCATTTCATTACAATTTTAAAATGTAATTTAACATGGCTGTTTAGTGGTTCATAATATTTTTCATAGCATGAACAGTATCTACTTTCCTTTTAATTGTTTACTTAAATTCATCAGAAACTCTGCAGAGTCCTTTCCACTACACTGGTTCCTGATTGGAGATATTTGCTCTGCTGTGACATAATGAGCATCTCTAAATGTGCTCTAGGAAAAACATCTCAAAGTCTATTGTTAGAGGACACTTTATTTCTGCAGATAATCATTTTGAGTAAGAAGAATAAAATTATGTCATTTGCTGGAAAATGGATGGAACTGAAGATCATGATGTCAAGTGAAATAAATCAGTCCTACAAAGTATCACACTTTTCCTTCATTTGTGGAAACTGTAAGGAAACAAACAACAAAGGTCATGAAAGTAAAATCAAGGCTACTAGGAAGATGGGAGGGTAAGGGAAAGGGGGGAGGCAGGAGGGGCAGATAAAAAAAAAAAGAAGGTGAATGTGATCAAAGTATATTATTCACATATATGGAAATGTCATGATGAAAATGTTACAATGTACACTTTAATATATGCCAATAAAATCTTTTTTAAAAAGGTTCATGCCCAGCTACCTTCCAGTGTTCACTTGACTTATACATCTTGCTTATGAAGTTTGTTCACTCACTGGGTCCTCCTTTCAGTACCATGGACTGTCCTTTTCAACATTCTGCTTGTTTCCTTTATGTCACATTTCTGGTTTCCTAAATAATGTATTCAGAGCTATATGTTTTTCTCTGTGTTTTATTTTAGCTGCTTTTCACAGATTTTGTCATGTGGTGCTATCATTGCCATTCTTCTCAAATTATTTTGAAATTTCTTTCATGATTTTTCTTTAACTAAAAAGTAGGTTAATAGTATTTGTTTTTCTTTTCTTTTTTGAGACATGTCTTATTTGTAGCCTAGGCTGGTCTCAAACTTGAGATCTTCTGGAGTGCTAAGATTACAGTCAGGTGCCACCATGCCTGAGTATCATTTATCTTTTACATAAAAATTCATTTGCTATTTAGTTTTCAGTTTTACTATATTTTAGTAATTCACAGAAATATAACCTATGTGGTATTGAATATAGATAATATAACTAGGAGATTAACTCTAACATATACAGTAAACCTTTGGTATCTTGAGTGTATGGTTCCAAGGACACTACTGTTGAGAAAAGACAGTGAACGCTCTGGATGCATAGAGTTCAAACTGTACTGTGGATGCTTGATTCATTTTTCCCATAATGCCAACCAACTTTCACTGAAGCCACACCTCAAATTTTTACTTTGTTACTTTAATTGAGCACATTAAGTTTAACTTGTTTTTTGGGATCATTTGCATTTTGGGAGGAATATTTTCACAAAATTAAGAGCAGGAAAACACTCAACTGATCACACAAAAATTTAAACACAACTGACAATAATAGGGACTGACTCAGAGCTCTGCCTCAACTGAATTGCATAATATGCACACAAGAATTTAAACTTTTTGTGTTTGAAATTTCTTTTGATTAAAAAAATTTTTTTTCATACATTTGGTCAAAACCATGTGTAAGAAATCCATGAATAAGGCAGGCTGACTGTGCATTTCAGGCACTATGAGAAGGCACAGGGAAAAAAGATTGTATGTTGCTGATGATATTATCCATACCAGAAGGGAATAATTTACTAAAAAGCTATAAATCAAGCTTTCTCCACATGGAAGGATGGGAAATCTGAAGCTAACAATAGAGAATATGAAAAGAAAGCCCCATCAGAGTCTTCTCGCCACATTTTTCCATTTTAGGGGCAAATATTGAGCCCTAACCATATTCTAAGTTTAAGACACCACATTAGGTCTTTGGGGAATGTTGATGGAATCAGTGGTTGGCACTGTGTCAGGGACAGGCTAGATACTCATGGAACATGTCTCCTTTCTGAGTACCTTGTCAGCTCATTGTCCCAGCTCCTCCATACTGAGGTTAGATCATATGATCTTTTCTATGAATGGAAAGAGAGAGGGGATGTATGTCACTCCTAGGCCAAAGCTGTTAAATTAGTGCAATTTCTCTATGACCTTTCTGTTCTTGCTACTTGTTGGATTCGGAGGATGCAGTGGATATGTCTAAGAAGATGGCCATGGCACCAGAGAGTATCCAAGGTTTATCCTGGAATCCAAATGGCTGGAGAAAGTAGAGCCCCCTACTCAACTTCAGCACAACTGAGTCACACAGAATTGTGACACGAATCATAAATAAATCTTCATTTTGTTAAGCAACTGAAATGATAGAGGGTTTCATGCACAAGCATGCCTGTGATTTAATTTGTTTGCCTGTAGATCAGGCCTCCTGTGTGGAGAAGGGAAATGCATTAGCAGGAGTGGATGTGGAGTACCAGTTAAGAGCTGATTACGAGTGGGTGGGACAGGTCTTCTCACGGAATTCAGTACCCTACTTTCAGGCAATTCATCTGGGGAGAAAGATGCATTTGTAGAATGAAGTCAAGAAATTAAAATATAAAGACATTGTTTAATACCTCAAAGTAGAAGTACAAAAACAAACAAATGAGTGAATAAGTAATACAAAAAGAAACAAAACAGAGTTATAGCAGGAAAGAACTCATCAATTAAGCAGTCTTTCCTGGACAGGACTGAAAACATCACAGAGTAGCTGACCTGGATACCACCTCCTTATTCTGCTATATTTTTCTTTATAGCACTCATCTTTACCTAAAATAATATAATCTGTTTTTCACTCTGTAAATCACACTTGTACATGAGATCCAACAGGGCTAGGAACCCTTTTCATTACTGTATCATTTGTGCTTAGGACAGTACTTGGGAGAGATGAAATGGCATTTGGTGATCACTTAAGGACTGAATACTGGTGCCAATGTGTTTTCCTGGACAAAATGTTGCTTTGTAGGAAATTTTAAAAAGTCAGGAAAGTCAAAGAGTCCTACATGAGTTATTCTTAGATAACAGAACCTTACCTTTGGAATCACAAAGGAGTGTATTAAAATTCTGGGCTCTTCTACTTCTAGACTTTAGTTCTGGGTACTTTAAATTACCTCTCTTAACCTTGTTCCTCATCTTTAAAATAGCATAATTACTCTTACTATGATCTAATGTATATAACATTTTACCTGGTTAATACCTACAGTCCTATTTTTTAAAAAATCATTTTGATTTGGTAAATAGGATGGTTAAAATCTAGAATTCTTTTCTAGAATTTACATTTCATATCCTGAAAATTTGGCTGTGACTAATTTGTACATCTTTGTTCCCTTCTTCCTTGTTTTATTAAAATAAAGTTTCATTCTTTTTTCCCTTTGCTTTTCTTGAATTTTGCTTCCTACCTACTGCACCACACTGAGACAGTGAAAACTTGTTTAACTGCACAGCGTTGCCTAGCAATGTCATGCTCCTCTGTGGTCTCACTCTGGGATACAGTAACTGGACTTCTGCTACTGATTCTTTCATCTTCACATTTCCATATATCCAGTGTTTTAATAACCATTAGTAGAGACATTCTGCTTTTATTAGCTGAAGGTCTTATAGAGGAGTTGCCATTGTCATTCATTCTAATAGGATTAGGGTGAACAATTTCTCTCTCTTTTCTTTAAATCACGCAGGTTCTGTGTTTAAAAGGTCAATTACATTTATTTCAAATTGGTAAGACAAACATTTCCTGTGCATCCTGAAAATAAAATGGCTAGATGAGCAGTCTCTCGAGAACATCAAAAAAAATTAAAGATCTATGTGGCGCTGAAATGTTCCTCCTCATCATTAGAATTCTATTGAAAGTGATATCGAACAGGTGCTGGTGGCTGAAATGGAATCTAGGCCCAGGAAGTTGACACCAGGAGTGGTGTGGATGAGGTGGCCTGGCCCTGATATTGTATCCTTTACCACTAAATGATCATCTTGGCCGTGCTATGAATCTGCAACCACTAAACAGAAAAAGCAACAGCCCACTCACAGTGCTACATCATGGAACATTGGAGGTAGTCCAGATGTGATAAATATAATTGGAAAGAGAAGTCATTTCAAAATACTTATCTGAACATGACAAGGTGATCTCAAAGAACCAATTGATGGTTGGCTTGTTTTTAGAAATCCTCAGTGCAAGAATATTTATTTACAATGAAAGAATTTGGAGAGTCTCCTACTGTGGAAATAAAATTTGGTTCATTACTAGTGACTTTAGTAGAGCCTTCAAAACCTGAAGCTGTTACTTATGGAGTCAAGAATCAGACCCAGGCCTGGTGGATCCCATACATTTATTTACTACATGGTACCACAAGGGTTATAAACAGAAATGCTTAGTGGAACCAAACTGGAGAGAGTGCACCTGTTTAAAGTGTCAGCTACTAATTACTTATAGGCGCATTGCCTGTTGGAGTGCAGACCAAGAGAAGCCAGATCTTCTGATTACTCTCTAAAATTTTTAAATTTCTTTGTTGGGCATGGTGGTGGCTCTTGTCTATAATCCTAGCTGCTTGGGAGGCAAAGATTGAGATGATTGAAGTTTAAGGCCTGCCTGGGCAAAAAGTTTGTAAGACCCTCCCCCTCCTGTCTCAAGGGAGAAAAAGCTGGACATGGTGGCTCCTGCCTGTCACCTCATTTCTGTGAGAGGTATAAATAGGAGGATTGCAGTCCAAGCCAGCCCTAGCATAAAAACAGGAATGTTTAGAAAATGGCTAACACAAAAAGGGCATGATTTAAGTGGTAGGGTGCCTGTTTAGCAATCACAAGACCCTGAGTTCAAATCTTAGCGCTGCCATGTTTTTAAAAAAACATTTATTTTTTAAGCTGATACATAGAAACATAAAAATGTACAGATTTATGGGGTACTATGTGATGTTTCCATACTTGCTTAAAAGGCTGGATGTCTGAATTTTCTTGTGCATGTCTTGATCTTTAAAGCATTGACAGGTGTATAAAACGATGCAGGTAAACATGTCTTTGGGAAAGATGCAGCACAGGTCCAGAATTCTGTGGCTTCTGTGTATGATTTCTGCCATTTGTAGGCATTACTGGATGAGAAAGCTTATTCATGGGAGCTCTTCAGAGAGAACCCAGCTGTGCTCTGAATTTGAGGCTTCAGGTCAAAGCACTCCTAATCTAATTGATTTTAAAATGGAGAAAATATACATATTCCCTATACAGGGACACTCCTATCCTATAAGGGGACAGAAGGAAGTTCTCAAGGAAGAGAATTAGGAAACAGGAAGAAGGTGGAGTAACAGCAGGAGGAGAGAGGACATGACAAAGAAGGTGTGACAGCAACCTCTGGGTAGATCCCATCTCTGGATCTTTCTGGAAAAGTGTCCTGCTGTTCCTCACTAGGACTATAGCCTCTACAGTCCTGGAAATCTAGAGTTTCTTTAAATAAAATCCTATGATCTCAGGCTTTAATTTTTTGTGCTCTCATTACCACTAGGAAGAGAAAATAAAACCCAATATCAACAATATTTATTATCCTTTCTCTGCCCCTGTAGGAATCTTGTCCTTAATTATTATAGTTTTCCACTTCTCCTGAGAAAAGACCAGGGTTTTGCTATAAGCAAGGAGGTCTACGAGAGATCCTTAAATTAGGTAGAAGAGATTTATCCTTGCTCATGCATATACTGCTATAATACTTTCATTCTGACAGAAGGAGTCAAAATATGGTTCTGCCTAGTCAAAGTAGTAAAAGCAGTAAAATATGCACCCTTATAGTAGCTCTTGGAATATCTTATTGTTCTTGCCTCATGGCACCTGCCCAGGCTCAGGTTCTATTCTATCTCTCAAACGATGGTTGAAGAAATTCTGCAGATTACAGGCATAGAATCCTTCACAAGATACTGGTAATTTAAAACCTTTGAAGATAAGAGCAGCTGGCTTCAGAACCTAGAAGAGCAAAGCTACAATTCCTAGGACAGGGTTTCATTCAGTGAAAAAAAAAAAAAAAAGTAGCAGACGGGTTCCTGGAGATGTTCCAGGCAGTAGGGAAAAGTTGTAATTGTAAAAGTTTGAAGTCTGGGAATGAATTTATGGTCTGAAAACTGAATTCCACAAAATAGATCAGGATTATAATTGCATAACCTTAAAAGGCAAGGAGGATATGCTGTTAATAAGGTTGGAACGGGACATGATGATAGGTTCTAGAATCTAGTTATTGAATATAGGGCTTGAGAGTCAGCTTGCTTAAAGCTAGTGGGAGGTTAAATGTCTGAGTATGTTACTCAGACAAAGGAAATTTCACACCTGATTAAGTTAAAGATTGTGAAAGGAGGAGATTATTTTGTATTGTCCAGGTGAGTCTAGTATAATCACAAATGTTGTTATAATAGGGAAACAAGATAGTGGAATCAGAGAGAGAGATCACCTATGTAGAAGGAATGGGCCCTTAGCCAGAGACTGTAGATAACCTCAAGAAATCAAAAGACAAGAAAACCAATTGTTTCCTAGAGCCTTTGGGAGGAATGCAGCCCTAACTTGGTTTTAGCCTGGTGAGATACCTTGACCTATAGAACTGTAAGAAAATATATTTTTCTTGTTATAAACAGTTAAATTTGTGGTAATTTGCTATAGTAACAACAACAACAAAAAACACACTGGGCAAACACATTTCACTTTTTGAAAACAAGAAAAATTATTTCACACAAAACCTATAATTTCTGACATACTATAATTAAACAAACTGGAAGTTCTTTTAGGCTGGTCTTGTGCTTGGAAGAATCCACTGGAAGAACATCAATCTGCCTTCTTTGGGTGAACATGAACCACGCCTTACTGATATTGTATCATCTCTCTCCAGTTTTATGTACCATATATTCCTTTGGGTTTTTGAGTTTAGGTTCCTTGCCTCAGCCACTATGCATCATTCTCTTTCATAAGCAATAGGATTGGCCCCTGAATTTTGAGTTAGACTACCTTTGCAAGTTGATGTTGAGTGAGCAGCATTCAGATACAGAAAGGAGCAAGGGACTGGAAAAAAAAAACAAAACAACAACAAAACTATCTGCAGAATGACAGGCAATGGGTGGGTAGGCACCTGTGAATTTAACCCCATTTTCAGGTTGACCTTGTCAGTAGCACATTAAGTTATAGAACTTACTCTTGTCCTATTCAAGATTCCTGCACAACCCAGCACTCATGGAATTCTGCCCATACTTCTCTGAGAGATGCAGCAGAACCAGCCCTGGTTTTCTGCAGCTCTGATGGGTGGCGATTAGAGATCATATGGTGATGGGCACAAGTAAAATGAACAATGGCTGTGGAACATGGAGTATGTCACATTATTACAGAGCCTTGTGTATTTTACATGAATAACTTGGTATAGAACTAACTGCCCCAAATAGTCTTGTTTTCTCATTTTCCAGTGTGGAAATACATTGGGAGCATTTGCTCTGTTCTATCTAACATAGTGGTGTCATGGTGAGTTTCCCAGGATTTTATTGGCACTGATGTGAAATAGCTGTCGGTTTTTTTTTTTTTTTCTCTCCAACACTATAATTTTCCATGTTCTGATCCTGCAATCATAGTACCATTTGGGTTAACTCAATTCCTTTGTCGCTTTGGTAAAGACAGCCCACACATAATGGCAATTTAAAAAATCATACAATTTTAATAATTGAGTGACTAAGACCCAAAGTGTCTGATACAGGAAGCTCATAATATTTTGTAATATGATTTTGAAAAGATAATAGAGGGTAGAGAAATGAGTACGACAAGGAAATGACAACACTTTCTTAAAGTGCTGCTATTAAGCGTGCACGACAAGCCCAGCTGGTTACCTACAATATTTAGCAAAAAACAGGACCCTTCTGAGCTGCTGCCAGGAGCAGCTTGTGTGCATGAGGGTAATGTATTGGTGAGTTTGTTTTCTTTTCTGCTTCCTGCCGCCCTGTTCCCAAGGGTCTTTTCACCACTCCCCATCCCCTAACCTGTCCTCCCTTCCCTACCGTTCCTGAAGGCTAGGGGCTAAAAGGCAGTAAAGTCTGCTGCCATTTTAATTTCTTGTGCTGGCAGCAGTGTTTTTCCAATTGTTTTGTTTTTCCCAAAGGACTAGACTCCTTTCTTCAAGAGAAATTATGTCATGGATATGCAATACATAATAGAAACAGAAGTAACACCCTCTGACTGAAGAGTCAGAGACACACAATGGATCCTTATAAGCCAAGCTTTCTGTTTTCTTCCTAACTAGGGACATAGAGACAAAAATGTTTGAATTGATTCATTTAGCATTTGCTGTAAAAGCTTGAAAATGCTTTGAAATGATGTTTCCAAGAGTTGCTTTAAATCAGGGTTATAGAATTTCTAATTCAACAGCATTTCTAAAAATTCTGTAACTTCAGCTCTGCTCTGTGGGTAGGGCTTGGAGGGCCTTATTCACTTGAAAAGGCTATTTCATTTATGAGGTTGTTTTTTTTTTTTTTTTTTTTTTTTGCCAAGCTTTGTTTTGTAAGCTAGAGGGAAGTCCTTCAGGGTTGGAAAAGATTCTCCCAATGATTTGTAATATTCATAACTTATTTAAAATACTATCCCTCAGCTTGAAGGAGTAGCACTAAAAATTACAGTATCGTAGGCACTTACTTTTCTCTAATATTGGTGTCTTCTCCCTAAACCTTTATATGGTTTCTGCTTTGGCTTGATCACTCAAGAGATTCTGAAGGATTGATTTTTAGCTATCCTTCCTCAAAGTAGGATATATTTTGGGATCTTCTCTCTCAAGTAACTAAAAGAGTAAAAATGGTACTGAGGTTACAGTAGCTTCAAGTCTCAGCTCCATTGCTTTCAGATGAGGCCATGAAAGTTCTAAGAGGACAGGTGAGTTTCTAATGGCACATGATATTCTTTTTTTAAAAAATCCATTTATTCACATATGTGAACATTGTTTGGGTCATTTCTCTCTGCCTCCCCCTCCCCCCTCCTATCCCCCACCTCCCTTCCAGGCAGAACCTATTCTGCCCTTATCTCTAATTGTGTTGAAGAGAAAACATAAGCATAATAAGGAAGAAAAAGCATTTTTGCTAGTTGAGTTAAGGATAGCTATACAGAGAGATTCCTAGATATTCTTTTTTTTTTAAAGTGTCAAAATTAAAATATATCTGAGCTACTGAAGGAAATTGTTGAGATGGTCTCAGTTTTGGTACAGGACTTGTGATGAGTTGAAGTTTATCCCAGATCATCAGTCACTAGGTAGACAGTATAATTTACCTGAAGTTAAAGCTAACTTTCAGTTTGCCTGCAACTGAGGTATTCACAGGTGGCTCTGTCATTGTATGGATAGCTTAGATGAAGCCTCCTTGGAAATAAGAGCTCACTGTAAAATTAGAGAAAGTAGCCGAGTTTTATTCTTCATCCTAGGATCAAACTGAGAAAGTAACCTTAAGGCAATCTCAACCCTTCAGAGGCTCAGTTGCTCTCCTAGGGAAAATCACTTCAGATGTGTAGGTTGCTTTAGAGAAAGAAGGGTGTTAACAGAAGAATTGCCTTTCTTACTTCAATGCTGTAGACAGTGAGTGGCCAATTTACTCAGACCTGAGGGCTGTGAGCTTAGACAGGTGGCTTTCAATGCCCAGCTTAGCTCAAAGTCCTGAGAGTAGATCAGAGACTAGATGGTGGTGGTTGCTGTCACTGTCTAAATTGTATAGAGCCTATTGCTAGATATTTAGGCACACAGTAGGGGAGGAGAGATTTCCTATTCTTTTGCAAGGCAGAGTGAGTCAGGTTCTCTTTTCTCTTGCCCTTTTCATTCAACTGATTCTCACTTAAACAAAATGTGGCAGATCAGCCTGCAAATGTTTCTGAACCATTGTCCTTTTCAGAACCTCTTAAATGATGTTCCATATTAACTTGAAATTGTACTCTATCTGTACATAAATGGTTACTTTTTATGGTCATTGAAATCAAGTTATTTCCTCTATTTAGAATAACCTTCATTTTCACTTCTCTAAACTTTGCTGTAATAGAATTCCCCATCAGGGAATTCTGCCACCATGCTCTATGGAAGAAGACTTGATTTGTAAATTTCTTTGACTGATGGAATGTGAATGAAAGTTATGTAAACCACTACTTCTATGCAGCAACTTTAAGAACCATTGGATGATTCTGTCATTATTCTTTTACCTCTGCCATCAGATAAGTGTGCTTCACACAGGGCATATTGACCTAGTTGCAGAATAAAAAAGATATGCAGTTGAACCACAATGGACATTTAATATAAAACAAAAAAGGAAATCTTGTTGGGGTTGTTTGTTCCCACAACATAGCCTCTCATAAGTTGACGCCTCTCACTTGTTCATATTTGAAAGCCAATTCCATGTCATCTCTTTCATTAATTCTCCACAGTATGTTATCCCTGAATTTGAATCCTAAGTCTGACACTTTGAAAATAACATAGTATTGGAGAGTTATACAATCTCCTAAGCTTTAGTTACTTTATTATTTTTATTTTATTTATTTGCTTTTTGTGGAATTGGGATTTGAATTCACACTCTACCACTGAAGTTAAGTAATAACTGAATTGTGTTAGTTTACTTTTTCAGACAGGGCCTTGTGATTTTACCTGGGTTAGTCTTGGACAGTGGTTCTCCTACCTCTGCCTCCCAAGTAGCTGGGATTATAGGTGTGTACCACCATGCCCAGCTAGTATTAGTTACTTTAACTGTAAAATGAGAGGAATATTAATATCTTAGAGACTGTCATAAATTTTAACATAACTCATATAAAGCTTTTAGCTCTCACTAATTAACTATTAATTTATCTTTGTAAGTTTTCCATTTCTTATTCTTTGTAAATGCCACTTTGCCTTGCATTTAGGAAATTTTCAATAATTGTTGAATAAATAAATGAGTAAAAATGCATATTGAGGGACTGCTGGAATGGTTCAAGTTGTAGGGAACCTGCCTAGCTCTACCTGAGCTCAAACCCCAGTCTAGACCCCTCCTCCAGAAGAAATAGTTACTGATATCCATCCATTTTTTTTCATCCTTTTAAGATCTGAGAGTGAAGGGCATAGTGTACCTCATAGATGGTCTACCCTAGCATTTGCCTTATACCAGGCAGCTTTAGAAGAGAAAAGCCTAGTCTGAGTTTTCAAGCCACGTTGATTTCTTGAGGAGCCAGAGAAGAAGTCATTAGAAGATTTCCTAATCTCCCATCTGGCAGAGAATATTTAACATTCTCTTCCAGGTTGAATGAGGTACAAACTCATGTGTTTTTGCTCATGTGTCTTCTGTTGCTCTTAGTCAGGAAAGTCTATGTGACTGAGGTAAATAGTGATTAAAAATCATATCCTTGTTATTATCAAAGAGGAAGGATGATTTTAAAGCAACAAAATGTAAGGATATATTTTATTACTCTATAAATCCTTTTATGAATGTTCTCATTTCATATAAGGAACACTCATGCTCCTTTTTTGTACATAGCCTTTAGGCTAATTTCATTTTTCTATTCAGAGTCAATCCTGCTTTTTCATGGCTCCCCAAAGCCTTCTTTTACTAATAGTTGCTCACCAATCTGTGCATCTGTATGCCATCCTGTAATTCTGGTTTCTAAGCACAGAAAAATTTTGTCTCCAATGATACCAACTGTAGGACAGATACTATAAATCAACTTCTGGGTGATTATCTTCAAAGCACTATCACTGTGGATGACACAATTCAGGGATAAAAAGAAATATGAAAAAAACCCTTATAATTAAGAATTTAGTCACCTAAGTCTTGATCAGTATTGTTTCCTCTATTATGTTCTTAAAGACTTCCTTTGTATGCCTCAGAGAACTGAGCTAGAAAGATGAAAATCACTCAGTCAATTCTTTGTTCATTTACTGAGTCTGATTTTGCCTAAGTGATGAGAGTTACTCCTTGTAACAATACTGTCTAGTAGTATGTGCAAAGCCAAATACTAAACTCTGTAGCATGGAATATGAGTGCAGTAGAAATTAATGAAATGATCTAGTTAACTAATGGGATAGCTATTATCATGCCAGATATAATGCAGATCATCTTTATGTTTAAGGAAATTGACAATAATAAGATATGAAATCAAATTACCCTACAATTTGGTAAGGGCAGCAAAGATATAGAAATAAGCTAGAAGAATTACAGAAGACTGGGAACTTTTCTTGAAGAGATGACAGATAGCGCTGAGTAGGAGTTCTGTTGAAGCTGGATCATGAAAGACTAGCCATTGGAAGGCAAAAGAACAATGTGGAAAGATTAGCCTCTACATTAGATGGCATAGAAGATGAAACAGTAACATGCTTTTGGGAAACTGGTTCACTTTGAACTGTTGAGTGTGAGAGAACTGTACTAAGAGAGAACAGGAGAAGGTTTCTGTATATGGACTGAAATGTATCTTGTAATTTTAAGGGTAGCAATTTTGATTGATTGAGAGGTATGGATAGAGGTAGAGAGCTGAATGTTTCAGAAATAAGGTCAGAAGGAAAGATGGGGCTAATCAGACTGTAGGATGAAGTTAAAGAACAAGTTTCTTGCATTTTACTGTTTCCCCTGAGATCAACCACAAACTCACTTGTCTTAGCTTGAATTCAATGATTAATGCATGAAGATTTGAAAGCTCATTGAAGACAGGCCCATAATTTACACAGAATTATTTAATTTCCATCTATACTACATGCTTGGCAAAGGGATAAATTTGATCAATCATTAAAATTTTTTCAGCTTTATTCATTCGATATTTATTCATTCAGTATGCTCATCAGGCACCTTTTCAATTTTGAACCTCATACTTTGATTGACACTGATAATAACTAACTTCCAAATCATGTCACTTATGGGCCTGGCTTTATCTAAGTGTGTACACACACACACACACACACACACACACACAGGGGAAGAAAGCATCTGAGGCACATCATGCAATTTTCCCAACTGAGGGACGTGAGATTGAATCCAGATAATAATCTTGGTCTAAAGTCTTAGCATCTAACTACAGTGCTCTATTAGTTCCTAAAGACAGCAAACATGTTTGCTGATAGAAACAGTGGTGCAAGTGTTAGTGTATAGCTTGCTTTGTAACAACTCTCTTTCTTCTATGACAATTGGCAACATTGTGTACCATTTCAGAATGGATGTGGAGGAGTGGAAGGGGACCTACTTTGGTATCACATGTACCACTTGCGCAGCCTTTGGTCAGATATTTAAATTCTTAACTACCTTTCCACAATTTGTCATTTGCATATGGGAATAGAAATTTAAATGTTGTGGAATTGGTCTATAGATCATGACTAATTCAGGTAAAAATTTCTGGCATGTAATGAGTTCTTAATAAATAATAACCATTAGAATTAATTGTTCTTGCAACTGTAGCAGCCACCTGCTTCTCTTGCATCCTAGGCTTGGATACTTTTGAGAACAGATTAGATACTAAATAAAGGCTGGCTGGATGTTTGACTGATATTTTTTTTGCCTTGCTTGGGGGGAAGACATCCCAGAACAATATGTTACTATTAGTCATTTTTTTCTAATTTGTATACAGTCTCTTCAAGAACAATTTGCACTTTCCTAGCACTTTCTATTAACCAGAATCAGTTTTATCAGTATCACCAAGCCTCAAAAATACCTGTATTATGGAAATATTATGTTTTCCATTAATTTTTTTCAGGTTAAAAGTGTTACTAATTTAACAGAAAAACCAAGAGCAGAATTTTCATATACTAAAGTGGCTGGTGGTCTTCATGCAGAGGTCTATGGTATATACTGTCATAAGATAATATTGTTTCTGTCTTATGACAGTTTCTAATTGAAGTCCACTGATGAAATCAAAGGCCATTGATTTTATGCAAATTATTTGTGTGTTCATTATTCTTCTGCCTTATTCTTAGAGTAGGATGACTCTTTGCACTAGCTTGCTTTTTGTCTGCTTAAAATACTCCAGATCTGGTAGGTAGCAGAAGACAAGAAGTCAGGTCTCTAACAGTACAATTTTAAATAAACTGTTGCAAAAGCAAGACACAGTATTGACATGAACCAAAGGCCTAGAATATTATGACATGAAATAAACCACTGATATTTGTTAACATAATAACTAGCTCTTTGGCTTGCCAGTATTTCATTTTGCAACCTAAACACACATAATTTTTGTTCCAAAGAGTAAAGGAATCTATTTATATAATGTGAACAATTTTTTTTAACTCAAGCAACAGATAATGAGACAGTCACTAATCCCATGTGGCAAATCCTACTCAAAGTGTACTTTTTCTCCTCTTGCAGCCAATCTGTTATTTGTTATTGTATTTGTTATTTAGTATTCTTTTTAAAAATTGGGTAAAGACCTCCTGGTCTTTTGGTCTTCAAGGCAGCAAAATACTGTACTACTTGATACTCTTAGAGATCACCATATGTAGAACAGATTGTACAAATCTGTTTCCCCAACTTTCCTCATTATTTTTTCTCTCTTACTATCTTACAACATAGGTGGTCTCCCTGAGGCTTTCCCACTAGCTATATGTGTACATTTTTTGCTAGTTACTTTCTTTCTTTGAGCTTCATTTTTCAAAATCTGTAATATGAGTGGTTAGGGGTATTATTTTAAGAAGGTTTTTTCTAGCTCTAAATTGTATACACTTTGTCACAATGCATTACATTGTTAACAACTCAATTTTGCTCAATAAATATTGTTTGAGCTAAAGTCAATCTAAAAGTATATTGAGTTTCTGTGGACAAAACAATGGGGTATGTTATTACATTAGTCTCCTCTTGCTGCTGTAATAAGTTACCAGAGACTTAGAGACCTGAGCAATACAAATTTATTATCTTACAGTTCTGCAGTTAGAAATTCTTTATGGGTTGCCCTGGAAAAAATTAAGCTCTTGGCAGAGCTGTGTTCCTTTGGGATGCTCTAGAAGGCCTCCATTTTCTGGCCTTTTCTACCTTTGAGAAGCTGCTTCAGTCCTTGGCTCATATCTTCCTTCCCGCATTTTTAAAGCCAGCAATGTCACATCTCTCTATGACTCTTTTTATCAGTCATACTTTCCTCTAATTGATTCTTCTTTTCTGTCTCCCTCTTCGACTTGTAGAGATCACTATGATTATAGGGGGTAGCCCAAATAATCCAGCATAATCTTCTTATTTCATGGTTGACTGATAGCAATCTTAATTCCATCTGCAACTTTAATTTCACATTGGCAAGTAATCTAAGATGTTTACAGATTCCAAACATTAGAACATGAATATCTTGAAGGGTTGACATTATTCTGCCGATGACAGTTATATATGCATTTATCTAAAAGATTTTTTGAAGAATAATTTTTATGTGTCAGGCATCCTGTTAGGCACTGGGAGTGCACTAGAGAGCAAAAACGGACATGGTCTCTGACATCTTAGAATTGCTAGCTAGTTGACATGACAAAGATTGGATGGTCAGAGATGAGTGTTAAATTGCAACTATACTAATGAAGGAATGATACTATGAGAAGCTGCATGAAGGACCAAGAAAAGAGGCTGGAATTAGTGACCACTGAGTTGAGGTCTGAAGGAGCAGGTGAATTTCCTAAGAGCAGAAGAGAGGAAAGAGAGTTGCAGGCAGAGGGAAGAGGAGATACAAAGACCTTGGAGCAAGAGTAAACATGGCCATTTCAAGAACTGAAGATGAAACTTCTGTGTCTAGAGATGTAGCAGAAAGTGGCTCTGATGTCTTATGAGTTAAAACTAGAGAGATGGGAGTGGATGGGTCATGTTAGCCTCTGTGTTGGTCATGCCCAAAAAACTTTGTTTATGCTAACAGCATTCGAAACCCATGCAATAATTTGAACATTGCTGTGACTAGATAAGCTTTTTCAGAAATTGGTTTTGAGGATAGAAGAACCATTCCCTGCCTTCAAGAAACACCCTGTCTATTCAACAGAAGTAATACATATCCCTATCAAAAGTTAACATGACAGTTAAATAACCAAACAAGATGAACAATAGTTATGTGCTAGATAGTGTAGCTAAGAGCTCTGGATTTAGAGGTTGTTATACAGATAGAATGAGAATTTCCCCTGGGAGAAAACAGTCTTGTAGTAACCATGGATCTATTTCCATATTAACATTGTATTAAGGACATTAAAGTAATACCTATTGTATAAAATTATCATATGCTTAGCAGCTTAAATAACATTTGTTTATTTTCTCATGGTTCTGTGGATTAGAAGTAAGATGTACTAGATCTTGGTTCTCTGCTCAAGTATTAGCAGAGCTGTTTTCCTTTCTGGAGACTCTGGTGGGAAGAATCTACTGCCCAGATCACTGAGGTTGTGGTCAGAATTCAGCTCCTTGTGCCTGTAGGTCTGAGGTCCTCATTTCCTTGACATGTGGCCTTCTCCATCTTGAAGTCAGTAAGAACAAATTCTTCTCTGACTTTGAATCTCTCTAACTTCTCCTTTGGCCTTCCTCATCTGCTTTTAAGTGGTCCTGAGATTACATTGGGCTCACCTGTGTAATCCAGAATGCTATTCCTATTTTTAGGTCAGCTAATTCATCTTAATCACATCGGCAAAGTTTCTTTTGTCACTTATGTAACCGCATATTCAAAGTGCGAGAATTAGGGCATAGTGTATCCTTGGGGGGCCATAACTCCCCCTGCCATAGATACAGAACTAGGCAAAATAAGGAATTTCAAAAGGCCTGTCTTTGAATATTTTAATGATGACTAGAGGTAAATTTAAGAAGTGTTATTGTTGTTGTTTATGGGTGTCTATGTTTTGTATCACAATCACAAATGTTTGCTACATCCAAGAGCATACATCTCTTCTAATGAAAACACAGAGACTTTTGGTTAACTGCAGAGTACATGGTCAATAACAAAAATCTTTGAAATTTAAAATTTTAAAATAAAGTCTATGGTGGCCCAGCAAAACAAATTTATGCGTAAAATCTGGTCCATTGGCTGCCAGATGTGAAACTTGGAATAGATTCACTATAAGCTTTTGAAAAATTATTTAGAAAAAAAGTGATACTTAAAATTTGAGGCACTTAGACCTACAAATATCGGTTCCTTTGTCATCACCAGAATTTGCTAAAAATTAATTGCTTCTGCCTCCATGAGACACATTCATAAGGACACAACTCTTTTCTGATTTTCTCCCCACTTCAGTCTCTGAGATTTAAGGGAGTATTGACTCCTCCCTAATTCTGGATGCTGAGATGACATAGGATCTGGTCTTCTGACATCTTTTTCTATTAACATTAATTCTAGGTAATTTTATTTAGTCCCTTGTTTATAAATGCCATCTGTAAGGTAATGACTCCCACATTTATATTTTTCAGCCCTGACTTCTCCTGAACACTCGTTCATGAAATGAATACTTGCTCACTTCATTTCTATCTATCTGTCTGTTAGATATCCATGTCCATTTCTAATAGCCAAGGCCTTCCAAATGTGTCCAGAAATGAACTGTTCTTTTCCCTTCCAAAACACTTCTCTCTAAAATTTTTTCTATCTCAGTAAATGACCACCCTATTATTTCAATTCCTCAGGCCTCAAACCTAGGTATCATTCATGATGCTTTCCATTCTTTCATGTCCTACATTTCATCTATTCAACAAATCATTTGGCTAGATCTTTGAAGTATATCCACATTACCTCTCACTACTCCCATTTGGAATAACCTCAAACCGTTCCTCCCATGCACTACTGTACTGGTCCCTTGTCTACACTCTTACTCTCATACTACTTTTTATCCACACAGCACTTAGAGTGATTATATTTTAAAAGCAAAACTCAAGTCAGATCACATCAACTGTCTCCTAAAATACTGCAGTGACTTCCCATCATATCCGAAGAAGCTCCTGATACCCTTCTTTTAGCCTATCATCTGGCTATCCCTGAATATCTGACCTCATTTCCAATCTCTTTCTTTTTTCATATTACTTTAGTCCCATCAATCACCATGCTGTTCCTTGAACACACAAAGCAGACTCCAACATCTTCCTTTCTGCTTGTCTCATCCTGTCACTTAATTTGGTTGTCTACTCAAATGTTAAGTAGTCTAGAGATTTTCCTTGGCTACCCTAGATAAAATAGAGTTCTATCCCATCATAATCCTCCACACCTTTTATTTTGTTTTTTTTATTTTTTGGCAGTATTATGGATTGAATTTAGGGTCTTGGGCTTGCTATGCAAACACTCTACAATTGGAGTCACACCTCTTCCCTTTCTGTGTTATTTTTGTTTTGTTTTGTTTTTTCAGATATAGTCTTGCACTTTTGCCAGGGCTGGCCTTGAACTGTGATCCTATCTCTTTCTCCCAAGTAACTGGAATTATAGACATGTGCCATCATGCCTGATCCATTTGGTTGAATTTTTAAACAGCATTTATACTGTATGGCTAATGACATATTTTTGGTCTAGTGACTGTTTTTTCCTCTCACTATAATGTATAATCTATGAAGCTAAGAACTTTCATTTTGTTACATGGAGTATTTAGTACCTAGAACAGGGACAAAAATGTACTTGTGAAAGGAATTAATGAATGAGATTTTTCTGGCAGGGATTTTTTTTCCCCCTAAATTAGTGACTCTTAAACTGGGTTTTGAGTGCAGAGGTTGGATCTATGGAGGAGGGAGATAGTTCCAATAAGGACACAAGCTGGAAGTGAGCAAGATCAGGTATTGTAAATAACTGACAATAATAACATTAATAACAGCTAGTATTTATTGAGGGTTTACTATGTGTCAGAGACTGCTTTACTATAGTAAGTCATTTAATATTGCCACATGCCATTAGGTTCATAACTCACTATTTTAATCCTAAAATAAGAAGAAAGAGAAAAAAACAAGAAGAAAAAATTCAAGGGTACACATTTTAGAGCCATATTGACCTAGGTTCCAATCCTGGTTCTGCCATATATATATAAACAACTAAGGGTACTTCCTTCATATTATCTTCAGTTTCCTTTCCTGTAAAATGTACTTAATAATCACACTATGTCAGAGGGGACTTAGGAGGAGATGATTGCTCTTTCCTATGAAATTAGATCCTGTCTACTGTGTCTTCTATCTTGAGTGATGACTGGCAGTATGATATATCCATATCATATACTAGAACCTACACCTCGATCTTAACACCTATCTTACCTTTCCCTTCCCCATCTCCAGATCATGCCAGTGCTACTTCCTACATATCTATCAGAGGCACCCAGCTCTCTCTGTTTTTTCCCTTTATGCCTCTTGCATCCTCCTTAGTGCAGACCCTCAGCTTGTGCCTGGTTACTGTAGCTTTCAGAGAATCACCCTCTGCTTGGCCTTCTTTCTATGTACTTCCACATTGCAGAGAAAGCAATGTTCTCGCAATGGAAGTACGATCAGGTTTCCTTCTTTTAAACTCCCAACTTTAAAACTTTCACTGGTTTATCTCCGGTTATAGACGCAGCATACACAATTGTCTCATCTTACCTAACTCTCTTGTCTCATCATGTATTCTCTTCCCACCTCTCTTTGTTTTCAAACTTTGTCTTTGTTTAAATTCTACAAGCATACCACATTCCTTACTGCCTCGGAGTTTTCGTGTTCCCTTTGATCAGGATGGTTTTGTTTCTACCCACCCCAATTTCATTCCACAACTTTCATGATTATCCAGGCTTTTTTTACCTCATAGCCTAGATTTTTGGTCTTTTTTCTTTTCTGTTTTTTTTTTCAGATTCTTATTTTAAGAAACTATTTTCTGAGTGTCTTATTATTATCTCTTCAGAGCTCTGTTACCAACTTGTGATTACATGTTATTACTATGATCATTTGATTAATTCTGCAAATGGTCTCTGTGGTCCTAGGAAGTAGGAACCTGCCTGTCTTGCTGATGATTCTATCCCAAGTGCTTAGCACCACGGTTTCTGTGTAGTAGCTATTCTTCACAGAATGAATAATTAAATATGACTTTATTCAATATCTACAACCTAGTAGGTTTTCATAGTAGTTACCATCTTTATCTGCTCAGTATATTACCTGAAAAATATAAGTTTGAGTACACCTTTGTTCTAATGGGCACTACCGTTTTGCAGAGAAGGCAGCAAGTGTCCCCCAGAGAGCTGAAAAGCTGTCTTGTGTATAGGACTCCATAACTCATCACTTAAGCCTGCATTTAATTTTGAAATAACGAATGCCAAATAAAATGATTTGTATTCCTGCATGGTATATCAAAAAATGAAATTTCTGGTAACTAGCCAAGGACTCCCTTCTTAAGGCCATTCCCTGTTTATAAAAATAAAACTGTCATCAGCATTAAGAACAATGCCTGGTTTCCTTTTGTGAGTGGGCAAGCTGCTCATTCTTTTAGCAACTGAATCATGTTCATGAAGCATAAATTAACAAAAAAGAAGGGGGTTATGACCCAACTCTCTTTACTTAAGTATAATTGGAATTTCATTTGTTAAAAGATCATATCTACCTACTTTAATTTTTGGGCTCTGTCTTTCTAAATTTATTCCTTACTACTTCCTTTTTCAGTACTATTTTCCATTCAAACAGAATGCTTCATGTTTTCTATCTACATCCTAGAACTTTCTCTTATCTGCTTTTACTAATATCTTCTTTGATGCCTAGAAACCCCTCTCTTTTTTCTTTGCTAGTGTAATTCTACCTGTGCTTCAAGGCTCACTCAATGCAATGTCTTTGCTAATCTCACCATGGAAAAGGAATCTCTACCTCTTGGTTCCCAATTTAAAACAAATTGTACAACAGCATTCCTCATTTTATCTTTTGTAAACTTATAATGTATACTTATCTCTTCTGCTAGATGTTAAAGTTGCCAAGAAAAGGGTTTATATTTGATTCAATCATGTGATCTTAGTTAAGTATTTACTTACTTACTTACTTACTTAATAAGCATTATTTAGGTAGAGAAAGGCATATCCAGAGTTTAATAAACTACTGCTAACCTAGGAGAACTGAGAATTTATATTGATAGCCTTTGTCCATGTCCCCAGGTTATACCTGTCTATAAAGTGAAAAATAAAAAAGATAATTAATTCTGAGAGAAGACTCATATTACTCCAAACAATTTTCTTGAAATATTAAATTAATTACAGCTAAAATGATTTTGTATGTACATTTGAGCATTAGTTTTACTTCTTTATGACTTATTGGAGAGAAAACACAGTCCTACATGTTGTTGAGTAGAAAAAACTAAAATAACATTGATAATCCTGAAGGGATGGATAGAAGTGGATACAGTAAGTCCATCCATAGTCTTTACCAGTAGAGTTACCCAGTCCACATAAATAATGGGTATCATTATGGAAAATGGTACGTGAAACAAGGATAGCAAATACCAGGAACATACACTTGTATTCTTGCATTCTGTGGATAGAATAGACATTAATCATCAAACCTGATACTCTTTCCCACTGATACACATGATTTCAGAACTTTTCCCAGCACAATACCATAGATACCATTACCTAATGGTCTGACTTGACACTTGAGAAACAATCTACTTGCTATACTGCAAATATAATTAATACTAAACAATGGAGGAGATCTTGTAAAGCTTTCTATTTCTTTTTTTATTGTTGTGCTGGGTGGGGGTACATCATGTCATTTACAAAAGTTCTTACAATGTATCAATTATGTCATACTTGAACTCACCTGCTCCACTGCTCTCCTTTATCCTCTCTCCCCCATTCCTGGAATAGTTTCTCTTTGTGTGTTCCCTTTAGTTTCAGGTGTAACATTTTTAGTTGTGTGAAACTTCTGGAACCCAGATAGAGAATATATATGGGTTATCATGGAGTTGTACAGATGAATAAAAGAATTTCTCCAGTAATCACAACATATTTGTACTTGTATAATACCTTTTGCAAAATCCAGGTTGTGGGCAATGATGCTCCTTAAACAGTGCTCATTATTGGATGTGTAGATATGAAAGCTTCCTAAGAAATTAAGTATAATACATTGTTTTTGTTCCTGAAAAGGTTCAATTTTAATAAGTGTATTTGTGACTTCATGTGAGTTCTACTGAAGTGTTGTATCTTACACTTTTCTCAGAAACCGTTTTTGAGTTTTGGATTACCTAAACCAAGAGAAGTATTAGGAACTACCATTAACTAAAGTTACATGTTGGAGTGAAGGTCTAGATCGGTGGTTTTCAACCAGGAAAAATTTTGCTCCAGACTCATTATCAATGCCTACAAACATTTTTTTGTTTATCCTCTAGTAGGTAGAGGACAGAGGTACTCCAAAAGATCCTATGGCATAGAGAATTTTTACTACAACCAAGAATCATCTGACCCAAAATGTCAATAGTACCATTCATGAGAAACCCTGCTTCAGAGAGAGTCTTTCTAGAATATAGCTCCCTGGGTCCAGAGATCTGCTTTTTGTAAAATCCTTTGTACAATGCCTAGAACATGCTAGGTGTTTAAATTTCTTATATGACAGAATAGAATAATGAATGAACAGTGTCCTACACGAATAACTCATGATGTTATTGATAAAAATGGATTGATTCCTACTTTATCTTCAATTGTTATTTCCATAGCCTTTCTTTTTGACCAATGTGCAAGATCACATTTAAAGACAGCACTGATGGAGGTCCTGGTATATTTAAGAGGTAAATAAACACTTTTGCTTTGTCCTCAAATACCAATCTATAATGTGGAATTAAATAGAATCGATGGTTAAAGGAACCATGATACTGTCTCTGTCACTAGAAATTTAAGACTTTATCTTTAGATTGTGCATAGCTCTCATCAATATCAGATTATGAGGACAAATTAATTTAAAGATATATTTTCCTCTCATATTGTCCAGTATATTTTAGCAATATTGGTAACAATTATAGTAGTAATAGGATTAATCTTCCAGAGCATGTGGTAAAGTGTAAAATAATTTTGACAAAATTATTTCCAAGAATTTACTCTCCAAAAGGTGTCAAGCTGCCTAAAAACCCTTTAGTAAATAAAGTTCAAAATATTGTCACAAAGTTTTCCAGAACAAGAGCATATAATATGGATTTCTGTATTCCCAAGGCACGGTCCTTTGGGGGTAAATTTTGGTTTGGAACTCTGTAAACCAAAGCTGGGTGTGGCTTGCCAGGGTTTCTCTTAAAATTGTCTGGTGATTGTGGTTCTAGGACTTCTGCCAAGTACTGGATCAAGGAAAACAAAAACCATGTGCAAAAGCATTATGTACTGTGAAAGAAAAATGACATTTGTCAAGCAACATGATGATGCCAGGTTTTAAAATATATATATTTTCCTTCATTAATATTCATAATCTCTCTGTGAATTAACAAAAAGCTAATTACTTCTACCAGAGTCATTCAAATGTAGTAACAGAGTTCACATGGAATCCAGGCATCCTATACTCCAAGGCTTCAATTCTTTTTGGCATCTCCAATCTAATATTTCTTTAGGTGAATGCTGGCTAACTACAGGTGTATGCCCTTAGCCTGACCTTCATCTTCCTTATTTTAAAAAAATAGACATAAAATATGCAGGAAGTATGGTAAATGGTAAAATAGATTGAAGACAACTTTACTTTTTTCAAACAATGAAGCAGCAAGAAAATTTAAAATCTGTTTTAAAAATTCTCTGGGCAGCTACTTTAATAAATCTGACTTTCTTTTAAGAGAAAGATTTTTCAAAGGGCTGGGTTGCAGGCCAAAGTCTTTCCCTTTATCCATTCATATTATCCATTTACACACACATACACTCGCATACATAAAATCCTACATTTGAAATGATCACTCTTCATGATTGAGAATTACTTAAAATTTCTGAGCTCACAAGTAACATGGAAATAAAAATTCTTGTTTTACAGGGTTATTGTAAAGACTAAGATGAGGCAGAAAAGGGCTTAGAACTGTACCTCAGTAGGGATTTCCTTCTCAGATCTTCACATACTACAAGCAATGGAGGGTTTGACTAGCAATGTTTGGTGTTACATGTCAAGGCAACTTTAGTGATGCTCCTGTTTCCCACTATCCTAGTGGATTTTCAAGGAGTCTCTTAAAACTCGTTCACTGTCCAGCAATGGATTCTACAAAAATGCTTTCTGAGCTCTCAACCACTTTGACATCATCCTCAAGTTGCCTCCAAAAAAGTCTAAATCTGTTATTAACTAGAATCCTTCAGTGAGGAAAAAACAGAATGAAATCTAAGTATTCTTGAGGGTGTAGCAGTCAGATATAATGCCAGAACAGTTGAAAGTTGTAATTTGGAAGTATATGTATTTGTGTTCCTAAACAAATTCAAGAGCCAAAATCTGAGCTGCATGTAATCAATGTCCTATGGCTCTCTGACACCAGATTCCTCCAATTTCTTAAACAGGTTGATTACACTTCCATGATCACAGAATTGATCACATAATACACCTTTTTATTTGTTTGAAAAGATAGGACTTGCTTTCTCTAAATGAAATCTATCAAACACATGTTTTGTGGACCACATCTAAAGAAAATGTGCCTACATTAAACTTGACTTTTATTTTAATAGAAATGGGAAACATTGCATTTTTTTGCTCCATGGTTATTCTTTAATTGAACAATAGAATCAATACTGAAAATTATACTCCTAATCAAGACATCTTCTTCTTATCATTTTGGTGACAAATCTTAATGATTCCAGTGTGATTTTTCCCTTCACTACCAAATGCTTAACTTCACATATTTTGGTATTAGCATAGTAAGTAGAATTGAGTAAAAATATATCTCCAACCCATTTGCTTTTCATAATGAATAGCTTTATTTTCTGTTAATAAAGAAAATTATCTTCTGGGATAAAACCTGTGATTAACATTGAAGAACTCAAACCTGTGTATATCATTGCATTTTTTGCTTTTTGAGAAGGGATAAAAGTGACTATCAAACTGGTCATGATTTACTTAGGAAAAAAGAATTCTGTAGTTATTACTTATTCCTCCAAATGGACTACCTCATCTTGGATTTTTTTTTTTTCAATTCTCACTCCCAAATAATTTCCAAATTGTAGGTAAATATAGCCTCTTTTAGACTTACCCGGATGTGACTCCTTGAAAGTTGGTTTGGAAATTCCTAAGTTGTCACAGATTTTGACAGAATGACCAAAGCAGACATATGACTATTTCAGAGATATGTGCCTGGTGGGAAAACCAAATGATGTTTTATTTCAAAGAATTTCATCAGGGTTGTGGAAAATGTGGTGTCTAAAAATACTATAATTCTATTTCTTAGTATCTTAAATGCTCCCATTATGGCAAGAGCAAACAAACAAATGAAATTACAATAAATTCAACCAAGCAGTCACACAAAGAATACAAAATAAGAAAATGAGTGTGTGTACTCTAATAACTGAAAGCTGCAGGGTTGATTAGTAATGAAATGTTCTGTGGAATTAAAACAACATCATAAAGTTTTTTTTTTTTTTTTTAGAATAAGAAACTGTCAAAAGTATATTGCCTTGCTCAAGATACAACTTGTTCCCTGAAAAGAGCTTCCGACATAATCTGGAACAACAGGAAAGTTATTTGCAAAAGTACAGAGAAAGGAATGGATGAGAAGAAAGGCAGAAAGCTTTCTCTGCTCTCTCTTACTTGTGGCCATGATAAAAAGCTCCAGGGCCTCCTGACCATGACCTTAATCCTGTGGAGAGGGCCAGGGGCGTGCAGGCCCGGCTGAAGCTTGCCTTTAGTCAGTGATCTGTGAATAGCTCTCAGTCCCTTAATGACGTGAGCGCAGGCTCCAAAGGGAGCTGGTGACTCAGAGCGCAGGAGGCGCGGAGATTGCTTGAGCAGCCATTAGCACGTCATTGGTAATCCCAGCGACACCTTTCACATCCGCGGTATTTGTCTCCATGCTCTCTGTGGAAGGCTGTGAGAATGTTTTATTTAAGGGCTCTGGGCTGCCTTCTGCCTGACGGATTGCTTGTGTGCAGGGCTTACTAACACTTGCAGATCTTCCTAGAGAAGAGGAGTGTGGGATGCAAAAATCCTAGTACAGTTACAGGCCATTTCTGCAAACACAGATAGGATGCTTCTGGCACATTGGAAATTCTGTATGGCGAATTAAAACCATAACCCTAGTCCATTCACTTCATGACAGAAAGAAGCAAAGACTCAGTCATTATTGTGCAAAACAAAATCTGTTTAATTCCATAAACATCAGTTAAACATCTAGTAGGGAGGTGGTATAGAATATCGGTTAAGAGCACACCCTGTGCTTTCATTTGAATGCCAGTGCTATTGACGTTTACTTGTAGACTTTGGGTTTGTTACTTACAGTTTCCAAGCCCTGATTTCTTTTTGCTTAAAAAATGTAAATAACGATGACCTTTTCAAAAGGAGCGTTGTAAATATTAAATGATGAAAGTATATATATATTAGCACCTGGAAAATAACAGGCCCATAATAAGTGATAGCTGGTTTATTTCTATTTACTGGGGAGCAAGCTAGATGTTGGTCTACCAGGGTACATAAGATAGCAATCCTTGGAGAAACTTAAGGGACAGGAAGCCACAGGCAAATAAAGTGGTGTGTTAAGAGTCCATGTTAGTGCACTGGCTCTAGAATTTTAACATGAGTAAGGATCACCTAGGGATGTTTTGAAAATGAAGATTTTGGTTCAGTTAATCTAGAGTGGGGCCTTATGGTCTGCGAGTCTAACAGTTCTTCTCATCCAAGGACTGAACTTAAGAATCCAGAACCTAGCAATGTACAGGGGCACCACGAGTAAATAAACAACAGTAGAGTCTGACTGTGCTCATCTCCAAGTTCCTGTCTGTGGAGACTAGGCCCTCTGCATCCTTTCTTGCCATTCTTCCATCCCCTAGCCAGCTGCCCAGATGTCCCTCAAATGCAACACAAAATGCACATGCTATATGATAAGAGACAGAAAGAAGAGGTCGATGAAAACCATGTTTAGTCAGGTGCAACTCTTGGATAAGGTAAATCATGAGATAGTCTGTCAATGCTATGATGGACATGAGTGATCACCCACAAAAGCAAAAGAAAAAAGCAGGAAAGTGTGCCTTTACTGTCAAGTGCATGAAATTGTTGTTTTAATGTATTTCAAGAACTAGGGAATATGCAACAGGAGTTAAATATAGTTATTGAACATTTGCCACATTTATGAACTTCAAAAATGTTAAGAGAACATTTTTATTTTTTCCTTCTCACACGGGAGGCATTGGAAATGTGTACAATTAGCATGGATTATCAACCCCAGTGGGTAGGGAGTTCCATGTGCACCTCCCACGATTTCTTACTAGTGTAACTCTTGCAAGCGGCACTGAACAAACACAGCTCTGGCTGCTTTCCTTTTGACAACTAAAGCTTCATTCCAAAGGAAGCCGACAGGCAGTTTTTGGGCTTAGTTGCAAGTATTTCAGAGTTGGACTGGTTAGGTTCACACCCAACCAATCAACAAATCCGTGTTTGGGGATCTAGCACTTTTTGGTATGGTTTTTCTGTTACCTGTATCTCTCCTGTTTGCCTCTAGGACTCTGCTCACTCAGATTTTCCTGCCTATGGTACTCTCCCAACTCCCCTTATCCAGTTGAATTTAGAATCCTAGTTTACGATTCCCTGTTCTTGCCTAGGAAATCTTCATTCCACACTATGTTCTTCTTTTCTTTACAATCAGATTGTCCAGCTACACCTGTAAGACGTTGAGGTCTTTACAAGGCAGATATATACATTTCATTCAGATTATGTAGTTCCAAGCCATCTGCATTGTAGGGGTCATGAACACTAACGGTGATTAAGAGCTTCTGCATTGTAGTTGGACTGTCCTGGGAATAAATCTCAGTCCTGCTACTCAATTGCTATTTAACCTTGGGCAAATCACAACTCGACCACATTACCAGCATTAATAATAAACAATTCCTGGGTTATTAGGGTGTGCCAGGCCATTTTTAAGTATTTGATACATACTCTCTATTCAATCATTATCACAGCCTTACGAGGTTGATGCTCTGTTGTTATGTGAAGTCTTAACTTCTTCATCTAGAAAATGAAGAGTTAATATTTGAGTAATAGTTATATCTTCTGTAAATAAGGTAATACATAGAAAATATGTCACAGTGTGTTAGACTAGTGGGCTTACATGTGTGAGCCTGCACACACAGATACACACATACTCACACACACTAAACCTATGTACTTGAATAGCCCAAGCACCTCAGACTATCTTGAAATAATAGCTTGCATTCTTTCATTCCTAAATTACTCACATAGCCACCCCCCCACTCCACTTGCCTAAACCACTAAGCTAAGATGTGTCCTAGGTGCCTCTTGTTCCCATAGTATCTGTGTGTCACATGCTGTGCCAAGAACTTTGCCATAACAACCACTTGAGGTTTCTCCCTTCTAATTCACAGTGTACATTTTAATAAAATTTTAACAGTAACACAGCCCTATGAGATAGGTTTTCATTTTCAGATAAGTAAACTGAGGTACCTAGTGACTAAGTAACTACTGGCCTATCATCTTGGCTTGGCTACAATTCTGTGCACAACCACATTTCCTTTTTCCTTTTGGGGGAGAGGGTTTCAAGAGTTCTTTGTATATTTTGGGCCCTCAGCTCCAAAGCTCCTGAGCACCATGTCCTGTTTACTTTGCTTCTGCAAGGCTTTCTAATCCATGCCCTAATCCATGACAATTCTCATTGCCATCTCTTAGAACTATTGCCACAATCACCTAATTGTCTTGCCTGCTTCCCATTATTCATGTATTCTAAATCACCCATACAAGCTACAACACAGCTTCACATTTAATCATCAATCCAACGGTCATGATTGCTCCTAGAATAAACTCTGAGTTTCAAGGCCATCTATCATGTGATCTCTCATCTTTTGTCTTCTATTCTTCCCATTCTTACTTTGTAAGTAAATCAAACTATGCATTTATGTAAATTTCTACTGCAGCAAGTTTGGGTATAAATGTAACCGTAATGGAGCCAGGTAGTATATTAGTTCTTGACATATGTTAGTAACTCATTCAATCCTTGTAACAACCCTATGAGGCATATAGTACTAGAATAGCTATTTTTGCACACAAGGCACAAAGTGGCTTACAAACTGAGGTACTGAATATTTAAGTACCCTGCCCAGTTTCACATGGCTTAGATTTAATATAAGTGGTCTTGCTCCAGAATATATACTCTTCCTACGTGCTTGGAAAAGCAAGTAGGATAGGCTGATACAGTAAGAAGGTATTTAGAGTTAGACCAGCTCTCCACCCAATTCAGTGCAGAAAAGGTTACAGTCTGGTCTCCATCCTTGCAGATTCAGAAATCTGATTTTATGGTTAATCCTGCCCTTATTCACAATAACCTGATACATGAAGCCAGAATGCTAATTTTCCAAATTAAGAAGAGATCTGCATCTCGCCATTGAACTAGATGGAGTATACTAGATGGAATATACCATCACTCTTTTAAGCACAGTATCAGTGTATGTGGGGTATATTATGTGCTTCCTTAAGTTCTGATAGCCTCCTATATGCATAGCTACTGGGATTTACCTTTGAGTTGTTGAACGTGGTACTGTGTTAGCCTGGCAACATCCTTCTCTCCCCACTCTCTGGGAAACAAGGCTTGGACTGGCTCTGTCCTATTACCACTGCTGCCTCACTCATCCTGTGGGAATGTCCTATGATTATCTCTTGACATATGTTAATACTCTGAACCAAGTTACAGGCATGGGAGCCATTCTTGCTCTTAAAGTTCATTTTGTATATTTTAAATCCAGTTCATAAGGTGTAAATATCACTGTTTAATGCCTGGAGAACAATCTCATCACTTTAGAGGAAGTAGCTTCTTCTTAGATTAGCACATTCTAGAATCTTAATGTTAGTTGATTGACTGTATGAGCAATGAATATATGAAGGAGTGCTGAATTAAAGCAAATTTGTCTTATCTACTGACTTTGAGCAAAAGTTCTCTAAGGACTAGAACTGGATCATTTCCTTCTTTATCCTTATTATGCCTACTATGGTATTAAGTTCACATTAAACCCTTAAAAATCCTTCTTGAAGTAATGCATGGATAAATTGAGCAGGTCATAGATGTCACCACCTAATGGAGCTTCATACATATTCGTCAGTGATTTTTGTGGTTCAAGAATATTATAATGAGCACAGAATCCCAGTTCCTCTCCTTTTTCATCTCAGCATTAACAGCCAAATGGTGGCTGTTGTGTCAGTGGAAGATGCAAATTTTGGGTGGGGGGATGGCTCTGCTACTTTCAAAGTAAATGTGAAAATGCCCACGGCATCTACAAAATGAGTCTCATCTACAAGATGATTCTCCAGCTTAAACTTCTGTATTTACTGGCGTTAACTATTTGAGAGGCTTTTGCAAGTCTAGACCTTTACATTTATTTCCTATAAAGGAAATGATGGTTCCTTATTTATGTAATGCGTCATAGCTTATAGTGGACTTTCGTGTTCATTCTCGCCTCTAATCTTTATAGTAACGTCATGGGATAGGTAACACTATTCCAGTTTTTTGAGATTGAGAGGTAGAATTTTTGCTAGGTTGTGATTGTACAAGTTAACATTCTTTTGGATGCAACAGAGCTAGAATTATAGCTAAAGTCACTCTCTTCCAACTCTCAACATTTCTCCTTGAAATGTAAAATTACTGTGTGTGTGTGTGTGTGTGTGTGTGTGTGTGTGTGTGTGTGTGTGCAGATGCCCAAAATTCTCTGAAGATTTTGTTTCATTTTGAAATTTTGGTCCCAGCCTGTGGTCATCATAACCCTTGTTAACAGAGTGAGTGAAATAGCAGGCAATTGTAGTAAATCTAGGAAGCAGAGCATTTCTGTCAAACAGATCTGGGAATGGATGTGAATCAGCTGGAGGGCTGAGCTACCTTCTGAAGAAAACTGTTATAGCTAGGTGGAAAGTGGAATTGAGATGGTCTGGTAGGGGCCACATTACTTTAAGACTTTGATTCGAGACTATAAAACAGGTCATTATAAGGGGAGGATAGTGGTGGGATGGGAGGATAAATGAGGAGATTAAGAGGGGGTGAATATGACCGATGTGTTTTCTCTCTATATATGAATATGGAACACTGAAACCTGTCAAAGTCATTTTAAGAAAGGTAAGGGGAAAGAGGGAGAATAATGAAGAGGATGAACTAAGCCACGATCCATTATATGCATTAATGGAAGTGTCACAACAAAACCCCTGTACAACTAATGTATGCTAGTAAAAAACATTAAATAAATAAAATTGCAGCTTAAAATTTAAAAAAAACAACAAAGCAAGAATTTTGGTTTGGTGGCTTAGGCAGGTTTGGTTGAAAAAAAGAAAAAGAAATGTACTCATATAACTTAAGAACAAAAAAGTGCATTATGTAATGTTAGAAAAATTGCATGTAAATAAAATGCTGGAACATCAGCTAGAGTTCAAAGGATCTGGAAAATCATTGCCAAATACTCTCTGTCTTTGCTGTTTCTGAAGAAGCATAGTCCACTATTTCTTCTCCTCTTGGGAGACTTTTTGATAGCCCTCTCTCTCGGATTGATCTTTTCTATTTACTCATTTATTGTGTATCTCCCTTACTTGTCAGTCTCTGCTCTGGTATAACCTTTCTGCTTGGTTTGCGACAGTGTCGCAACCTTTTAGCGTCCAGATTCCAAATGAGTGGAAGAGGAAATACTCACTTTGGGCAGGGGTTTGCTGCTGGTCTAGTCAGTCTCCATTATGTTTTGAGATAGCATGGTATAAATATTCAAAGCTGTACCTGGGCCATTCTCTAAGAAATAATACAATGCTTGTTTCATTTAAGAGCCTATGAAGACAAAGTTAAGAGGAGCAAAACCAGGACACCGTTGAAGGGCATTGGATGCAGGATTAAAGCATGGTTATTAGCAGGATCACTTAAAGTTGAACTTCTAAGCTACTTATCCAGAGATCCATAAGATTGATCTAAGTAGGAATGGAATTGCCCACATAGGCTGTGATGCAGTGGAACAAATAGACCCCAGGTAAATGGTTTTAGCTAAGAAGAGCAAAGTGCTGCAGGGGCAGAAAGTCAAGATCACGAGGCTCTTTGAAGCCAGTATAGCCAATACCTTATCTGGGTTAAGTCTCCTCTAAGATTAACATTTTGGCTTTCTGGGTAGATCCAACAGGTAGGCCCAGTTGTCTTAATAAAAATAGTAACATAAAATTCACAGGAAGCTCCTGGAGCTATATTTGTTATTGAAGAAGGCAGAAAACCAACATTTGACAAACAACTTCTATGAGCCATATTCTTTTCCTGTGTTACTTCATTTTCCCACAGCAACCTTCTAAAGTAGTCATCCACATCACCCCATTTTAAAGAGGAGGAAATGCTTAAGTAATAAGCAGTTCCCTGTTTCTCAAACTATAAGCCCCTTTTAGCTTCTCCTCTTCTCTCCTCCCCCCACCCCTCTTCCCTTCCCTTGACTTCATTTCCTTTCCTTTCTATTCCATCCCATAAATCCTTTTGATGACTTTGCTTCAGTACCTTTTGGACTCTTTATTTTCTACACCCACACGATTAGTCTGATCTGTGAGTGCTTTAATCCCTGTCTTGGCCTATTTCATTAATGCTAGTAATACTATAACTTCAGGTCCCACCCACAGACCCAGGATCGACTGTTCTGAATTAGTTTCTATCCCCAAATAGTTGCTCTTCTCAAGGTACTTGAGAGCCAATTTTGATCGAAGCACCATTGTTCTGAATGGTGCCTGTTGCTATCAGTATCACAGTGACCGTTTACCAATGCCATGGATTGGAGTCCCTGCCCCCTTTCTTTTGGTAGCCAAGAGTGAGCCTTTCTTTTTCAAACTGGAAATGCCCAAAGCAGTCCTAATAATTAGCAAAAGGGTCTCAGTACTCATACTTTCACTCCAGTCAGATTGGGGTCCAAATGTGATTACAGAGAGAGCAACTGTGATGATAAATCTGGCCAGCTCCTATGTAACTCGATCAGTTGGACACTAATACGGGGAATTGTAATGGCTTCGGGGAAGAGCCAGGATAGCAATTAAGGGGCTGGCCATTGAAGAAGATATTGGAAATACTTAAGCCTTTACTTTCAGGCCTGTGGCAGAACAAAAAAAATATGACCACACACAATGTGCTACAGAACAGTTTTCTATCTGCTGTTGGAGACTTTGTGATGTTGGGGTAGGAGGCCATATTGGTGCTCTGAATAAGATGTTCTTTGTGACTTTTTCCTTGCTTCCCCCTTTATTTCCTTAAAATTAACACCATTATTACTGTTGTTGGGAAAAGATATTAAAACCAATGAGTTTCCTCTTACCCCACACCAGTCTTGCTCCCATGTCCTCTACTCCACCAACATTTCTGAATCATAATGAAATATAAATGATCCAGTCCTCATTGTATATAAACCCTCACCAATGTATGACACCTGAGATGCTACCCTTCTGCTCTACTGCCCTGACTTTTTGCTCCTACTCCTTTGGGTATTCTTTTTAAGGTCACTGGGGGAGAATGTCATATCTGACCTGCACATAGCCAACACTTACACAGCTCTTACTTTGCATCAGTTACTCTTCTAAAGATTATCTCAGTATGGCCTCATGACATCGGATGAATTGTCCTAGCTTTACAGATAAGGAAATTAAGACACAGTGAAGTTATGTAACTCTCAGAGTTGGAAGACTTGAATCTAAGAAATGTAACTCCAAAGTCTATTCTTGACAAATACAATATACTGCTTCTGTTTATTGAAATTCCTCACCTTTTTCTTAAGTCTTCTTACTCTGTGCTTCTCAATGCAGTCATGGCCATTGCTACTGCTGCAATTATCACTGAAAGGTTAACAACTGCCACACTTATGTGGATATTTTTTACCTCTCCTATGACTTCTAGACACTTACATTGAAGTATTACTAGATAGTTCCACTGAATAGTGAGACCTCAACTGAAACATACCCATGTTTTTAATACTCATTGTGCATCTTTTTCTCACCACTTGTCATAAATTGCAATTAAATAATTAATTTTGGTTTCTGATATATATTTTAAAATTCCCATGAAAATTGTTGCATCAGTACTACCAGAGCAATAAATGAGAGCTTCATCAGGATTGGCAAAAGCATCTCAGCTTCTGCATGAAAACTTAGGCAAACCATAGAACTACAGATGGAATGCTTTTCATGAACAAAAGAATCTTGTTCTTGAAAGCTAATCCTGGTTTAGTTGTACTGTCTTTCTACTCATATATTAAAAGATATATATATGTATATATATGATACAAATATATAAAATAAAATTGTAAAATATATATTATATAACAAAATGTATAAAATATAGTGTAGATAATGTAACAAAATAATATATAAAGATATTTAATAAAAATTAATTTTGCCATAATAAAATACATGCTTTAGCATTATATACAGATGTATATATATATATTTATCATCATGTAATATATATTATTCAGCGATAAAATATATGTAATAGTAAATGTACCATTTACCATTTTCGAGTATAACATTAGTGGCATTAAGCATATTCATATGTATGCAATCAATATTACTATCTAATTCCAAAACACACTAATCAGACAGAGATTCTGCTACCCTCTATTCTTCACTTCCCCACCTTCCCTGGAAACCATTAATGTTTAGTGTCTATGGATCTGCCTAGTCTGTATTCTTCACATAAACGGAATCAGGTGCTCAGACAAAAACTTGTTTATGAATAATTATAGCATCTGTATTTAAAATAACAAAAGATGGAAAAACAATATGCCCACTGCTAGACAGATGGATAAACAAACTGATATATTCATACAATGGAATATTATTCAGCTGTTAAGAGTGAAACACTGATGCATACTACAATATAGATGAAACTAGAAAACATCAGACTAAGTGAAAGAAACCCAATTTTCACATGAATTTTATACTATCTTAAACCATTGAAACTGAGCAATTTCAATGATATAAACAGCTGAGGAATATTAAATACATTTGAAAGGAGCAACAGATGCAGAAAAACTCACATACTCTTTTGCTGAGACTGGGCTTGTGTTAATTGAATTCAATAAGAATTTATTGATACTTCTGGGAGTCAGGCACTATTCTGTGTGCTAGGGTACAAAATGAATAAAAAATTGGTCTTGATTTAAAAAGAGTCATGTCCAAGTAGATATACAAACATGTAAATAATACATCAATATTACTTATTATGCAGAAGTATGTTTTCTCCAGCTATGAGAGCCCAAATGAGAGGAAAACTAAAGGTACAGAAAGGATACATCATTTGTATTTGGCCTGAACTCTGAGTAGGAGTTGTCAAGGCAGGGAGGTGAGGAACAAGTTTGTAGGGGCAAGGAAGGATGGAAAGGCAGAGTCTAACTTTCCCCTTCCTTCACGCTGACTTAGATCTCCACTCTCTCCTGCATCTCCTCATCACAATAGCTTCAGCATAAATCAAACAAAATTTCAGTTGTACATTTTTAAAAAGATGCCTGGAGCTTTGTGTGTAGTCAATGATATTAATTTGTCAACTTAACAATTTCAGTTTTAATCAGCACTAACATAAATATTGAGTGCTATCTTTTGTCATCTCATTTTCATTGCTTTGTAAGAAAAAATGGAGTATGGATTTAGTGATCATCTCACTTGAAAAGGAAATTTTTATTAAATGCTAGAACTAGCATCATTCTCATTTCAGAAGCTTCTCTTTGATCTTTATGATGATTGGCTCAGTCTACAGACTCTGAGTGCTCACAGTACACAAGGGTACTACCACTGAATGACAGCATCTCTAACCCATAATTCCATCCTTTGCTGATGGACCTAAATACACTTCTGAATGCCTATTCACATAAGCAGCCATACCACGATTCATCAGTGGCAACTGAAACAGATCCATTTGCTGGGGATTGGCATTTGTGGGTTTGAAACCTAATTTTTTTTTTTTTAGCAAGTTAGGTAACTTCTCTCAACCTCATTATTTCAACAAGAAAATACTATCCATACCAACTTTAAGGGATGTTATTGGAAGATTAAATATGGTCAAATGTGTGAAAGGGCACAGTTCCACAAAGCATAGACGATGCTCAATAAAGAAGCTTCATGAAATCACGATCCCTGTGATTTCTTAAGTCTTTCTGAATCTTACTCCATGAATCTCTTCTGTCCAAAGAGAAATGACAGCTGTTCCTATTGTTGCCAGTGTTGCTGCCATTCTTTCTTTTGCTTCAAGGGGAAATGGGGAGCTTTGTTGTATTTCCCTCTCTTACAGCCCATTTCATTAAATTCTGTTCATCTGTTTTGAAGCAGCTCTAATTCTTCCCATTTCCTGTAGCTGGCCAAGCACTGCCTTGACTCTCAGGGTGGCTCACAACTACATGCTCAGATTATTGCATTAGCTTGCTGTCTTGTTTTTACTCTATTGGAAAGGTTTTTAACATATGCACTATTAAGATTTGGGGTTGGATGATTCTTTGCTGTGAAGGGCTGCCTCATGCATTGTAGGATGATTAGCAGCACCCCTTACCTCTACCTGAGGGATCCCCGTAGCACTTTCTCAATTGTGACAATTAAACCTGCCTGCAGACCTGGAGCTCCAAATGCTCTGTGGTGAGTGAAGTAGAGGTAAATGGTCCTCAGGTGAGAGTCGCAGCTCTACACTCATCCTTTTAAACTGTTTTTGTTAAACTGAGAGGTTATCATGAATAGTATTCTCACTATGACAATTCCTCAGTTCACAAACTGTCAGTGGATTCCTAGTTCCCAAAGATGTTACTACCTTTGCCTAGCTGTCAAGTTCATCAGGAATTGACTCCAGTTCTTTCTTTGGACCAGGCATTTTTTTTTTTAAAGTTTAATGTTCTTATGAATCATCAGAATATCTTTTTAAAGTGGAAATTCTGCTTTAATACTTCTGAGTGAAACCTCAGAATGCTTCTCTACCCAGGCCCAAGTGAAGTTTATTCTGCTAGTCTACAAGACCTCAACTAAGTGCTTCAATGTCTGCTGAAGGTTCATAAAGGATCAGGTCTTGGGTTGGGCACAGTGGCTCATGCTTATAATTTGAGCTACATGGGAGACAGAGATCAAGAGGATCAAGAGGCCAGCATAAACAAAAAGTTAGTGAGACCCCATTTCAACAAACAAGCTGAGAGTGGTGTCACACCCCTGTGGTCCCAGCTACACATGAGGCATACATAAGAAGATCACAGTCTGGGCCTGGCCTTGGGCAAACAGCTGACTGAAAAATAACTAAAGCAAAAAAAGGACTAGGGGTATGGCATGAGGCCCTGAGTTCACACCCCAGTGGCACCAAAAAAAAAAGAAGAAGAAATGAAAAGAACCAAGTCTTGCTAAAGAGAAGAGGTGATCATAGACCAGCAGCAGGGAGAATAATAAGCAAATAACCATCTATAATAAAAGTGGTACTTGTAACCTTTGAGGTATGGATACAAGGATATGGAGAGACAAATGAGTGAGAAATCCTGGGGTCTATTGGAGAAGGGTAAAGAGGAAATAAATGATGATCAGAGAAACCTTTGCTGAGGAAGGGATCCTTGACGTGGGCCTGGAAAATTTGTAGGTAATCAACCAGGGGGAGAGGCAAGGAATACATACCTTTCCTAGAAAGTAAGTGTGAGCAAAATCAGAGAGAAATAAAGAGGCATAAGGTGTTGAGAGAACTATTCAGCACAGTCAGAGCCCTGGCAAAGACTGAAGAGGGTCTCCAAAAGCTGCTTTTAGTAGGAAGTGCCTGGTCTGTCATAGTATGTATTTGAGATTTGTTATGTTAGAGGCACCCACTGAAGGTTTTAAATTCGGAAAACAACCAGATCAGATGTTTGTTTTTCACAGATTTTGCTGATGGTGGTAGAGATGGTGGTATAATGAGGAGTGTTCTGGAGTTAAGCCAGGCTGAGAGAGGTGACGATGTTTAGTAGGATGTGAGCAGTAGATAGAAGCCACGGTGAGCCAGGGCTGACTCATGACAGCCTGCGACAGTTGATGGTGGGCAGCTCTTCTCAGTTCCACATGTCATCGTGCTGCTAGCTTGAAATCAACCATAGTAGGAAAATACACCATGAACGCAGGCAAATGCCGGAAGTATTTCCCCGAGAATCAGTTAAACATTTACCAGAATATCACTGAGTGGAAAAGACTGAGGAAGACAGGTGTCACAGCCACCTGGAGGTGATTTATTAGATGTATCAAAATGAAAAACAAGAATATATCACAGATAACATGGCTTTATTATTTGGGCAATTGAGTAGATCTGTGTACTCATAGAATATGTATTAAGTGAGACCTGCTAGGTGCCTGGCACTGTTCCAAATACCCAGCCCCATGGAACTTACATTCTAGTAACATGGTGCCTTACCCGAGACAGGAAATTTGGGGTCATGAACGATACATTTAGTGTAGGATTTGGATATTATCCAGATGAAGTTTTTCATTCATAAGCATGTAGCCATATCCTGTACTATTCTTTCTAAAGTATTTCACATATAATTCTGATTGAATATTTATAGGAACTTTGTAGGGCAGATGGGAGAGGTTGCTGTTTCCCAGATGGGAAAAACTAGGTTCAGATGTCTGAAAACATTTGCTCAAGGTCACTGCATATATTCGTGTTAGAGTCAGGATTTGAATCTTGGGTTTCTGACAATCAGTCTAGTTGTCTTTCCACAGTGCCTACCCCACTGCCTGCTCAGTCACCATTGTGTAAAGGATCACTACAAACAGTGCCACGAAGTAGGAGCAGAAACCTTCCCTTGCATGCTGATGCCATTTTCGCCCTCACAGTGCTTCCCCAACTGTGTTCTCAGTTACTGTTCACAGCCCTAGGTGCTACTCCAGGGTGCTCATTTGGGCTGTTGCTAGGTGCAGATGAGCTAAGGAGTCACAGGCTCTGTGCTCCTGGCTGGGCTGCACTGCAAGCCGTGGTTGCTCTGATTATGCTAACAGTGGTTTTGTCTGCTGTTGCCATCAGAGACAAGCATCTCCCATTCTTGTTTCTGCTTCCCAGGTGTCTGCTCCTGACTTCCCTTCTATCTTACTTATTTCTGCATCAAAATGGTCTAGTAATTCCTCAGGGGCTTACTAGATAATAATAATAATAATATTGAAAAAAGTAAAAACAAGAAGCAGTAAAATAGACATTTGCTGAATGCTGAGTACAGTATCCATAAAAATATCCTTAAAATAGAAAATGTTCCAGATTGGCCCCAAATTGTATTATTACATTATTATAAAAATTAAATTTATAGTATTCTACTATACTGATACTAAAAAGAGAAACTTCCAGTAATTTTTTTTCAGGAATCCAGCAATCTATTTAGGAATAGGAGGTTCCAATTGCTTAAGAGTCAAGGGTTAGTAAAACCAAATACATCTCATGTCTGAGATTATTAAATATCCCTACAAACAATTACATGGACATTCAGAAAAAAGAGGAACTATTTCCCAAATAGCATATCACACTAACTTTCCAAAATGCAGCTACTTTCACATGACCAGTTTTCCTTTTGTAAAAGCATTTTTGCATGCACACAAGTATATGTCTGAATATATATTTATATATGAGACTATATATATAGATATGAGTGTATCTAAAGCAGCTACAGTAGTGTTGCTTGGCTGAGTAGGAGGTGATACAGGACTGTGCTATTAGTGAGCGGGAGGTAGGAGGTGGCTATGGCTGATGGGCAGGAGTGTGAGGTAATTGCAGGGTAATACCGTCTGCAGGTATTTTTAGATGACACCAGAATGAGAAGATGTTGGTTGGTGGTGATGGTCTTTCTTCTTCTAGAACATAGTGATGAAACATGCATAACAAGAACATAAGGATTGCCAATTTGGAGCAGCACTTTTAAGCCCATCTAGCCTAGAACTATCAATGACAGAGCCAGCAACAGCTGTGTTGTGGGAGAGTAGGTTTTTGTCTTCCTTAGTACCCACCATACATGATAGGGATCATACCCTCGAAATCCTGGGTTTCCCTTAACAAGTCACTGTAGATGTGGCGTCTTTTAGTCTATCTCAGTCTTTTAAATAAGTGCTGTCCTGGGCTATTTCTTGTTTGACAAAGTTTGCTATCCAGTATAAAGAGTGACAATGTCTTTCATTTATTCTCAATTTACCTGTTTTGTCCAAAGTTTTAAGGGGCACACAAGTTATAGTGCTCAAGAATTCAGTACGTTTTGTGAAATTTTAGCTTATTGTCATAATTTCTCTGTGAGAAATATACCAACTGTAATCAAATGAGATTATGAAGATGAAAATTTCTATAAAGTTACTGTCACTTTTATAATTTTAACTGTCATTTGATTTATGATCAAAACTTATTTTTTTAACTTCACATTGAAACATTTTCCAGATCCTAGTCAAATAGATACCTAATATATACGATTGTTTTAAAAGTTGAAATCTACAATCAATGGAGGAAATTCTTTAGGTCCTACATGACTGGAGGAATAAGATCATTAAAATATCTATTTAGATAAGCCAGTCTTAACTTTTTCAGACCACGTCTGTTATTCCTCTCAGAGATGGGCAGGACCAAGTCTCTCATCTTTCATCAGAAAGTCCATATCTGAAATACGGAGTTTAGAAATCCTTTTTTTATTTCCTCTTGATATGTGAATATTCTAATGTGTCTTAAGAAAATTTAAACAAATATCTATACTAGAACAGCACTTTATAAAGCAAGTTACTCATAAATGTTAGTGGCTTATGGATCTTTAAAGTAATTTAGTGATTTATTGGTATACTCATTTATTTTACTTTCACATTCAAGTATTGCTTGTTTATGCATGCAATATTACTGTAACATTTGCTGAAGTTATAATTTACATATGTGTATAAAGACACACACATGCACACACACAGTTATTCTTTGGTATCAGCAAGGGATTTGTTCCAGGATCTGCTGTGCATATGATAATCCACAGATGCTCAAATTGCTTATATAAAATGGTGTCATATTTGCATATAACCTAAACGTATCCTTCTCTATGCTTTAAATCATCCTTCTATCACTTATAATAATGGACATAGTTAAATGCTAGGTAAATAGTTGTTATATTGTGTTGTTTAAGGAATAATAACAAGGAAAAGACTATATATGTTAAACATAGATGCAAATTTTAACTTGCTGTTGGTTGAATGCAGAACCTGCAGAGACAGAGGCTGACTCTCTCTCTCTCATATACATATACATACATACATCTATACATATAGGTATATATATATATATATATATATATATATATATATATATATAATTTAGTTTCAAGACTTGTTCTAGGGCTTGTATGTCTTGTCTTGTCTTATATTTTTCACCTGAGTAATGGCACCTACGTTCAGAGCATTTCTCACGTGGAAATTCTGCAATTGTCCACCCCTCATAATGAATCATTTTCCAGTCCTTCCCAGGTTACTTTTCCATTCACTTTTCTACATGTGCTCTCCCACATCCTCATTCTAAACTCTAATACTCTTATCCCTTATACAGGCTCTAGCACAGCCTCCAACTTATCATCTTGCATCCGTTCTTGCCTTCCTCAATATACCCTTCCGATGGAGTAATGCTTCAGTCACTTAGTCCAGATTTCAGCCTCAGAGAGCTGCTCCTCCTCCTGGAACACTCACCTTCTTGCTGTCCTGATGCATGTTGTGACAAACATGGGTACATATATCCCAGAAGTCTTCAACTAGCTAACTTGGACTCACTGTTTTAGGCCTCTTCTTAAAAAGAACATCCCAGAGAGAGTTGTTTTGACCACTCAGTTCCCCAGACCCCACAGTGTAAGTTATGTCTTACAACTCTTATCTGCTAATAGACCCTTTTCAATTTTCATAAAAATATTCAGCATAACTCTAAATATATACCTTCTCTGTGATTCTTGTATGTTTCTTCCCCACTAGGCTATAAGTTCATTGACAGCAAAGTACTTATCTGTTTTGTTCACCACTATATTCCTAGCATGTAAGATTCTCGTATATTGTAGCCATTCATTCAATAAATATTGACTGGATTGATAAATAATTGCTCTGCAAACTTTACAATGGTCATTTGTAATATAATCTATTTCTAACCTTATTATTATAGAATTTAATACCCTCAAGTTAAGCAAGTGATTCATTTCTCTTCCAGTTAAATAACAAAGTTATATGCCACCATCTCACTGTGGGAAAAGAATATTACTATCACCGACTTACACTTTTAAAACTTCAGTCATCCTAAATGACTTTATTTAAGGTTTCCTCAGAAATACATAAGACTATAGCATCCCATTGGCCTCATTCTGCAATTTTCCTTGAAAAATAAAACAAATATTGTTTGTCTATATAATGGTATTTGATCCAGGAATTATAACATTATTTAATATATATGAATTAATCCTTAACTCCCCAGCACTTGCAGCATTGGGGTGTATAGAATGAATATGCCTGGCATCCTGGTTTTCTCCTGAAAAGAGCAGGTCTTTTTGACATTGGTGAAGTGGTTTTGTTATTTATAGTAATGATTGGCCTCGAAGAGCAGATTATGAGTAGCTGCTTGTTGTCCCTTCAAGAGTCACATATTTGGTGTCCTCTTTTGAGGACAGCTCATTCTATGAGGCTTAGCAGCATGAATTAGTAGATGAGGAATTCATCTAAATGAGGAAAAATGAGTAAAATGCAGGGAAAATTACTGGGGTGCTGGTGGCTCATGTCTGTAATCCTAGCTACTCAGGAGGCAGAGATCAGGAAGATCAAGTTTGAAGCCAACCCAAGCAAATAGTTAATGAGACCCTATCTTGAAAAACCCTATCATAAAAAATTAGGCTAGTGGAGTGGCTCAAGGTGAAGGCCCTGAGTTCAAGCCCTAGTACCACAAAAAAAATTTTTTTTTGAGAGAGAGACTATTTTGATCTGTAGTCTATGGTGTCAAATTATCGCTTCTCGATTATTAGTATAAATAGTTGAGAGAAAAGACCATTTTTCTTTCTTAGAGTTGTTGACAAGGTGGCAGGCTCTGGTCCAAATCTAAGAGCATTGTATTTTGGGAGCCATTCTTCCTTCCCTTTCCCATCTTCCTTCTCTTTGTTTTTTTAAAGCTTTCTGAAGTAAAACTTGCATCTGCTCCCAAACCAAATCTTCCTCTTTCATAAGAGAATTGTGCTTTGATTTGGTGTTTAACTAGAGGTGACAATAAAGTAGTAGAAGGAACATAAAATTTAAGTCAGAAAAGCGAGGTCTGCATTCTGACTATTCCTTACTGGAAACACCATTTTCTACTACTTAAAAATTCTGAGCCTCCCTTTCTTTGTCCCTGAAAGAAAACTGATGCTGGAAACTGTCTCACAGAGTTACAGTAAAAATAGATCTACCATATGATCCAGCTTTCCCACTCCTGGGTATATAAAAGGAAATGAAGTCAGCATACCAAGGAGATACCTGCAGGCCCATGTTTACTGCAGCACTTTTCAAATCTGCTGAGATGTGGAATCAGCCTAGGTGTCCATAAGCAATGACTGCATAAAGAAAATGTGGTATACCTACACAATAGAATATTATTCAGTCATAAAGAAGAATGAAATCCTGTCACAAAATAAATGGAACTACAGGATGTTATGTTAAGTGAAATAATCCAGACACATGAAGATAAGTACTGCATGTTCTCTCTCATATGTGGATGCTAAAAACACCCAAAAAACCAAAAAAACAGTTGACCAAAATGCAGGATAGTGATTACTAGATGTAGGGAAGGTTGTGTGGGAGTGGATAAAAGGAGGTTGGATTTGATACAGTGCACACTGTATGTATGGGTTAAAATATCACACAGAACCCCATTGATGTGTACAACTAATACATGTTAACCAAAAACAAAATATTTAAAAAAAATTAATGTGATAGTGGATATAAAGTGCTTTATAAAGTGAAAAAACATTCTGCTCATGTTAGTTACCACTTTCATTAATTAGCAATTGAGAATGTTTACACAATTGGCAATTACCAGGACATCTGATCACAAACTTAGCATCAGCCAAATGCTCTTCTAAAATAGCTGACATTTAAATAACTGTGTCAAGTTATCTGTGGGACTGAAGACTTTACATTCTATCCTCGTAGTAAGTCAAGTAAAATGTTCAAATGATATTATTTATATTGTTTTGCAGAAGTACCCTAAGCAACTTCTAGTTTATGGTATTCTCTGCTTTTGTAGAGACTTGATATGAAATTTTTACTTTTAAGTAGACTTTTCCTTTTTTATGTAGCATTCATATTATTGTTAGACATTATCCTTTTAAGCTAGTTTTACATGATAAATTCCTCCTTGATTTTAATTCCATGGAAAATGTTACCTGCACCTAGATTTAAATCTTTCCCTATGACAGGAAAATGAGATGGCTATAAGTCAATGTTTCTCGTCTGGTCAAATTTATAAGAACTTTTATAGACAAAATTTGTGAAATTTATCAGAATGATTGGATGACCTATTTGTTTAAGTGCACAGGAACATCTTTTTCTTGAAATTATTTTTGATTAAGGGAATCTCTGACTTGCTTTAGGTTACATTATGTATTAATCAGTAAGTGGTGTTTTGGGTTCAATGGGGGTATAAATCTTAAATATATAAATAACTATACTTGAGGCAAGGATATTATATGATTTGGGTTCCCTATGTGTTAGCGAGTGATCACACAATGTGTATTCAATTCTATATCCCTTTAGGACTCAACCTGATGCAGAGAAAATTGAATACATTGTGTGGCGAGTAGCTTTACAATAAAGCTTTACCACCAGATAATTTAATAGTGGAGTCCTTTCATCTCTTTCCACTGCCCCTCTCCAACCCTGTCACTTTTAAAAATCACAGACATTTGATTTTTCTTCTCTACTTCCACAGAAAATTCACACTTACTGCCTCCTGTCTCTTCTCCATTCTCGACAGGGATCTTTCTTTCTCTTCTAGTTGTTTCTTACAATCTGGCACCCTATAGGTGTCCTTTTATAGAAGGGAGGTGAAGAACTGTGCTTATGTACTGTTCTCTCAAAAGCCAATTTCTTGAGCTGGACTTTCATGTCTTACTAACAACCTCCTAAGGCCACCTTCTTTTAAGCACTAGAATTTTAAGATAAAAGAGAATTTGATCCATTTGAATATGTCTTGAGGTTTGCATCTTACTGAGGGCAATCTTGTCAGCATTTTAGATTTACTTTTCATGTGTCAAAGGATTCAAGGACCAATTAAGATCCATCTGAAAAAGAAGCTCTATCTCACCTGACGTTTAGAAACAGTAATAATTTATAGGTGGGTGTTTTAAAACTTAGGAATTTTAAAAAATCAATTTTATTTAATCCATTAAACATTTCAGAGAAATATACTAAATGTTTGGCAGATAAAAGTCTGTCAGTCATAGTTATCCTTTACAAGCTCACTTTCAGCCACTGTCATAGCAATGTACCTAGTCCACGCCATAAGCACCCAGGAAACATTCATGCTCTTTCATTTGAAAAATTAGATGCTTACCTTTGTATACATTTTGGATTAACACAGCTGTAGTCTTTTACAGAAAGGAAATAGAAACCTATGTTCCTATGTTTATTAAGCTTCCAGGTGACTTATAAGGGAGTTTAATATTTCACTAGAATCTTCATTCAATGTTATATTATAACCCCCAATGAAGAAATATTCACACCATTGCATCAGCACAAAAAGTCAACCCAAAACCTCTTTTGGATTGTTCAAGAACAGAATGGATTGAATGGAAATCATTTTGTTAGTTATTCTCTTTTTCAGCATGGCAAATCTCCAAAATTCTTAGCAGATATTTCTGAATAGTCCTGTCTATCTGTTAAGGCTGGATAGTAGAATGCAACTCTTGAGAGTGATTCTTTGAGAATATGTTATTCACCTATCCACTTAATAATAAAGTGATGTGGTATAATCTCGTGGTCAGGAAGGGTATACATAAAAGAACACTGTTAACAAGGGAGATATGAGGATAGGTAAGACACCTAAAAAATTAGTTAGCATTTGTTGCCCTCAACGCAGAGAAACTAAAGCAGATACCTTAAAAGCAACTGAGGCCATTAGGAGAAGGGGACCAGGAACTAGAGAAAAGGTTAGATCAAAAAGAATTAACATAGAAGGTAACACACATGCACAGGAAAGTAATGTGAGTCAACTCCCTGTATAGCTATCCTTATCTCAACTAGCAAAAACCCATGTTCCTTCCTATCATTGCTTATACTCTCTCTTAAACAAACTTAGAGATAAGGGCAAAATAGTTTCTGCTGGGTATTGAGGGGATGAGGGGGAGGGGGAGAGGATGAGGTGGGTGGTAAGGGAGGGAGTAGGGGCAGGGGGAAGAAATGACCCGAGCATTGTATGCACATATGAATAAAAAAAAAAGAATGTGTAAGATACATTTAGGAAATCAGTCTCACTTGTTTGAAAGGTTTCTTTGGAGATATAATGTATTAGAAACATATAGTTATGAATGTTGAAGATAGCTCAAAAGCTAGATAATTTTGGAGTTTGTATAGACCTTTTAGATTTCAAACTAAACTTTAGTGCATGTTATTAATGGAAATAAGCAGTAAAAATAGGATGCTTTGTGTAAATGGTTTGAGCACGTGCAATTAAATGAACTTAGAGAGCTAAGCACATTTTTTTCCCATCACATCAGATTATATCATATTTTTTTTTACATTCTAAGTAAACTTCATTGAGATAGCATTCTATCAGGGGAAGAGACTTTCTTAGTTTTGCTCAATCTGGATACCATAATCTTCACTATAATATTTAAACATATTTTATCCATTTCATACATAAAGATGATAATACTTAGAATGGCTTTGAACTCAGGACTTGCAGGGACAACAAAACAGACTGTATAAATAAGTGAATCTATATATTGGAATGATCTATGAAATCTGTGTATCAGTAGTTACATAGTGAAATTAATGAAAATTTACAACTAATAATTATGAAAACCACAGAGAGTTTATCTTCTGTGTGATCTAGACTGATTTGTTCCTTCTGGAGCCCTAATTTTTATTTATACAAATGTCTTCTTATTTTTATGTGTAATTATTCAAACTTTATTTTTGCTTAATAAGTCTCTATCTGGTGCAGTTGAGAATATGGGCTTAGGTTCATATGACGTTGGGCTAGTTATTTAATATCTAAGCTTCTTCCTATATGCAATTCGGGAATCCTTACAACACTTAGATCATTATTTGGTTGTGAGGATTAATGAGTTGGCACATGGGCTTAGCATATATTCCGTATTTAATAATCACTTACATGCTTAAGCTCTGACAATGTTTTCCCAAATGCTTGTTACTTACAACTATAAAAATGACCTGAGTAGCTCAAGGTTTCCTCTTTCATGGTTTCTTTATATCATGGCCATTGCTCCATGAGCTATTGTGTGGACTTCAATTCTTATGTAAGGCCATCTTGGGGCTGTTTAAACCTCAGCACCATTTGTTCATAAAATTATGAATCATTTTGAGCTTGTAAAGTTCTGTGTTCTGTTGTCAAGATAACCTTTCTTCAGAAAAAGTGGACTTGAATAACTCTGTTAATTATTTTGGAAAATTCTCATTTTAATCTGTATCTAAAAAGAGAGCTCTCCATAGGCAGCTAAGCCTTTAAGTTGCTGTTGTATTCAAATCATAGGTTTTGACACTTGGCCTATAGTTCATACTCAATTAAGGTCACTTACTGACCATGCATGCAGTAGCCTTCTATTTTTGTGTTTGAGACAGACTTCCTATTTTCTGTAAAAATTTTCAGGGACAATACCATGTCTCCCTACTCTTGCTCTGCATTCTCTAAGAGCTTCTCCCTTGTTCCACTGAATTTCAAACTGCCTTGGAACACTTCATTCTTCCTAGATAAAAGCTGATTTGAAGCTGGGCACACTGGCTCACACCTATAATCCTAGCTACTTGGGACGCCAATATCAGGAATATCATGGTTTGAGGACAGCCTGGGGAAAAAGTTCGTGAGACCCCATCTCAGCCAATAGCTGGGCACAGTGGCAAGTTCCTGTCATCCTAGCTATGTGGGAGGCTGAGATTGGGAGGACTGCAGTTTCAGGATAGCCCAGGCAAAAAAGTTCTTAAGACGCTATCTCAACAGAAAAAGCTGGATGGGGTGTCATATGCCTGTCATCCCAAAGGTGCTGGGAAGCATAAATAGAGGACTGAAGTTCAAGTCTGCCTGGGTAAAAATGGGAGTCCCTATCTCAAAAATAACCAAAGCAAAAAGAGCTGGATGCTCAAGCAGTGGAGCACCTGCCTAGCCAGTGAGTTCTAATCTCAGTACCACCAAACAAAATCAGACAAGACAAAACAAAACAAAACTGATTTGATTCTTTCAGGTGCTCCAAGTATGTATTAGAAGGATAGTGGGAATCTAGGGGGTAAGGTGGAGACAACTGATTCTAAAATTTTCAAGAAAACCTAGCCCTTTCCATGTTTTCCTTTCCCGTATTTATCCCATTATCTCTATCATTTCTGGAAACAATATCTATTTTTGTGTAGAAGTAACATATTGTGGTAGCCAGGAGTTGACCCTTTTTCCATACTATTTTTTTATCTTCCCCTTGATGTAGAAATGGGGCCAGGAAGGGAAGAAAGACCAGTAGTTGAACTGAAGCCCCCCTCCAAGTGAATTTAATCATAACAAGCTAAAAATTTATTTCTGAAAGCATAGCTGAGAAGCAGATTTACACTTATGGTGCAGAAACCTATCCTGGGCCAGATGCCTTCTGGAGTCACTTAGGGCATACAATGCTCAGTTGCTTTGAGATGAAAATCTCTCCAGGGATTGCAAAATCTCCCGTCAGAGTTGATGTAAGCATTGTTACAGGACCAAGGAGGAAAGTTCACCATTTGTCTATTCTTTCTGAGGTATTATTAAATAGGCAGAAGTCCCACCCACAGATTTCCTTGAGATAACGCTTTGTTTTGTCTGGGCGTCTCGTGAGATTGCGGAAGGGGTAAATCCTTAGGAATTGCTTAGAAGCACTGGTATTTCATTGACTGGCTTTTTGAGACATTTGCTTGGATCTTTCTGAGGTCACACCTTTGGCTTCATCTTTATGTTTTCCTGCATTTGATCTTTGCCTAGAAGCTGTTTCTTAATTTTAGTACTATAAGTTTTCTGGAGAGGTTGAACTTTTTCAAACCAAACAATCTTGGCTTTTTTAAAATCGGACCTTCCTTTAGCTTTTCTGTCTCTGTTTGCATTTCACTACAAAGACCAGAAGAATTGAGGTAGCTCCTTCAGCACTCTGCCTGGAGACGTCCTTTGGTAGACCACCCAGATCATCAGATACATTTCCTATTTCTCATGATGCCAAAGGCGGCCATGATATTAATTTCTGCTGTCATGTAAGAAGGATTGCCTTCTAGCCAGGTTTGAGTAGTATTTTCTTCAATTTTCCTGTAGCCTCCACAAAGTGTTCTATAAGAGACTCTTCAAGACTTCAAGACTTCAATGATTCTTTTCTTGATATCCCTCCAACTTCCATCTATTGTCCATTTCAGTCATTCTCACAATTTTGGCTTTAAGTAGCATCTTACTTTTGGGTGTGTGTGTGTTTGTGTGGTACTGGGATTTGATCCTTGCACTTGCTAGGCAGGCACTCTACCACTTGAGCCACATTGCCTGCCCTTTTTGCATTAGCTAAACTGAATATGGTCTTCCTTTTATGCCTGGGCTGGCTTGGAGCACTATTCTCCTATTTATGCTTCTCAAAGAGCTGGGATGACAGGTGTATGCCACCACACTCAGCTTTTATATGGTTGAGATGGGGGTCTCAAAAACTTTTTGCCCAAGCTGGCCTCAAACCATGATTCTCCAATTTCCACTTTCTAAGTAGCTACAATTACAGGCTTGAGCCACTGTGCCTGGCCCAAACACCTCATTCTTAACACCAAAATCTGTATTATTTACCTGTTGTTGCATAATAAATCCCCATAAAACTAAGTAACTTGAACAACAAAAATCACATATTGTCTCATTGAGTTTCTTTGGATCAGAGATCCAGGGACAGCTGTGCTGTTTGGTTCTGGCTCAGAATCTGTTGTTAGGTTGCACTCAAGATGCTAACCTGGGCTATGGTTATTTGAAAGCTGGGCATAGCTGAAGGATCTGCTTCTAGGCTGGCCCAACCACATGACTTGTTGATTGAAGCCTGTTTCTAATGCCATGGAATTTTTCCATAGGATTGCTTGAATCTGCTCAACATAGTAGCTGATAATCCTCAGAGGTAGTGAGTGAGTCAAGTGAAAATGAGGCAGAAGCCATGATGCCTTTATGACCTGGCCTTGGCAGCCAAACAATCATTTCAATTGTAACAATTATTAGTTACAAAGGCCAGCCTTGTTTACTGTATGTGGGAAGAGGATTACAAAGGGTCTAAATACCAGGAGGCTATTTGGGAGACATCTTGAAGACTGGATACCAGAGGAAATAATCCAGAGATTGGTAACAACGGGAAGCCAGTGAGTAGTGTGCTGATAAACCAGTTCTCTGAGCAATAAAGCAAAGCAAAAGCAATACTCTTAACTTGTACTGTTATTGATGGTTTCAGAAGACCCTGGTGGAGAAGATTCTTGGACAGAGACACACAGATTGCAAAGAAGTCAGCAGAATTTTATTGAGAGTGAGAAAGAGTGAGTGAAAGCAGGAGAGTACACTCCCCAAGGAAGTGGATGGAGAGTGGGCTCTGAGCAGAGTGGTTTAAGAGCAGCACCCGTAGCTCAAGAACATCGGGGCATTGGCTTGGATGGGTATTTATAGAAAGGGGTGAGCAAGGGAAGGAGATTAGAGTGCTACCTAGGAGTGGCTTTTGGTAATTGACTGCACATGTGATTTCAATAAGCTATAATTATGGGCCCTATGTGTCTCCTCCAGTTTGGGTCCAGATGAAAGTGCTATTTCAAAAGAGGTGATTTAGGATAGTTCTGGGTAGAACTAGATCCCTGTTCCCTGTGAGATGTTCTGTAAGAAACCCACTTGTTCCTCATGATCTGGTTTGAGTACTACTTTATCACTGGCCAGTCTTACTACTATGATCAATTTTAAGCTACTACAAGTTTGCAAAAAATCCCAAGGCCAGCCTTGTTTACTATATGTGGGAAGAGGATTAATGATCGACTCTCATGAGTTAGTAAGAGCTAACTCTAGCATGCTATTGTCACCCCCAGGGCCAGAGAGGCATAGAAGGCCAGACAAGCATTAACACTAGTTGAAAAAAGTTGAAACCCCCATAAGCTTATCAAGTATTCACTGGGGTTTTATGAAAAAACCTTGAGTGCTGCTAGGGAAACTGCTGATATGGGGGCTTTGAGAATGCAGCCGGTAATAGTTATCCCTTGTGACTTCGAGCAGGAAAAGGGAAAAGATGCAGGATAGATCTGATGGCCAGCAAACTTAGGACTGAATCACTTAGTTGAAAAAATGGAGAAATGGAGACTAATCTAAAGAGACAGAAGGCACATTTGTATTCCCCTGTAGTGAGGGTAAGAATGGGAATTGATTGCAAATGGACATGAAGGATCTTTTTGATATGACAGAAATGTTCTAAAACTGGATTTTGATGATGGTTACATAACTCTATGTTTACTAAAAACTCATTTTTAAGTGAAGTAAGTGGGATTCTATCCAGATCTCTAATTCAACCAACACCATGTAACTTTGGGCTTTCAGAAAAAGAAGATACTGTCCTTTGTACTATGTTTGACATTTTAGACTTGAAGGTGGATGCAGTGATTCCTTCTTTCCTTTTATAATCTCTTCCCCTTGAGAGTGGGCAGGACCTGTGATCTGCTTCTAACCAATACGATATAATGCAGGTGATGAGATGTTACTCCTATGTCCATGTGAAGTTATGTAAAACCCCATCTCACTAGTAGACTCATTCCCTTCCTTGGTGTCTTTGAAGAAGAAAGCTGCCATTATTTCTACAGTCCCAAGGAAATAAAATTCTACCAATAATTGGAGTCAAGCCTAGCTGACACTTTCACGGATCTTCAGCTGAGGATGCAGTTAGGCTTTGCCTGAATTGCTGAACCATAGATATGTGAAGAGAGTACAAGTGAGCTGTTGTAAGATGATAAGTTTGTGTAATTCTTTATACTACAATGGAAAAACAATAAGCCCTCTTTTGAATGTAACTATCAAAATTTATGGCTATATTTATGTTCAATGTTTATGTCATGATTTTATGAATACCTCTCACAGTTGAATGGCTTGGTATATTCTGTAATTACATTTTCTTTATTCCTAAATTTTTCATTTTCCAGTATAAATAATTGCGTTGGTTTTTCTCTGGTTTGTTCTCCTATATCGTCATGACTAATTCATCTCCAAACTCTGTATAACTCTATAGTAACAATGGGTCAAACACATCAAATTATCAACTTAATTCTTGCTATTGAAGGATTTGATTCCATTCTGCTTATATCTTCCCACCCTCATCCCAGAGACCTTTTCAGTTACTTTCACCTGGCAAATTCTGAAGTTTTATGATGATGTGTCATGATCATAGCTCTCTTTTATTTATTGTGCTGGGTACCCAGTAGGAACTTTCAATAAGGAAATATGGTAGTTTAGGGATGCTTGTTTTTCACTCTCTGTCTCTCTTTCTCTCTAGTAATATCCTCTTCTGCATTTTCTTCGCAACAAGGAAGAACCCCAAGTCCTGATTTTTGCTTTGGATACATCTGTCCCCTCTCTCTTTTAGTGGTAATGGGGTTTGATTCAGGGCCTCACAGTTTTAGGCGGGTGCTCTGCAACTTGAGCCACACTCCTAGTCCTTTTTTATGTTAGTTATTTTTCAGATAGGTCTCACGTTTGCTGGGGTCTGCTTCAAACCACAATTCTCTTTTCTGTGCCTCCTACATAGCTGAGATTATAGTTGTAAACCAGCATGTCTGGCTTGTTTTTTGAGATGATATCTAAGTTTTTGCCTGGTGTTGGCCTCAAATCTTGATCCAACTGATCTGTGCCTCCTAAGTAGCTGGAATTATAAGTGTGAGCTATCATACCCAGCCAGATTTCTTTTTTGCCTTCTCATGGACTTCATTTTTACAACTATATTCTGGGATTGAAGAGTATGAATTAAGTTACTTATTTTCTTTAGATTTCACTATTTTAGGAACTGTTCAATCAGTTATCATTCTGCCTTTCAGCTTCAAAATGTTGTGAGTTTCCTTTTTTATTCTTTCTCTCTCTCTCTTTTTTTTTTGGTGAGCCTGGCCTTTTTCAAAAGACCACTTTACTATCATTTCAGTATTTTGGGGGAAGACTGGAAAATAAACTCTTTGCTCATTCTAATATCTTTAACCAGAATCTGACCTTTCTACATTTTACTTTCTTGTTATCTTCTAATAATAGTTATATCAGCAGGGCTGATATAATTATCCCTCTTACTGACAAAATTAGCTTAAGTGAGTTCTTTAGGATTATTAAACAAGCCAAGAAATATTCAATCTCAGTAGTCATAACTTGCCGTTCTTTTCATCTATAACTATTGCCTCCTACTTCTGGCCAATACAATGAAAGGTTAGTAAATTTGAAAGTGATGTTCTATTCAGTGTTTCCCAAATGTTTACCACAGAACACTAGTCCCAGGAGAAGCTCTGTAGAAAAGGATTCCATAATCAACCATATTTGATTCAATGCAGCAATAATTATAAGAAATGATTATTAAAATTTAACAACAGAGTTTTATGGAACTGTTGGTAGGGAGGGTAAGAGTATATTAAACACCATATTTTTAAGAAATACAGAACTTGAGAAATGTAAGGTTCTTCTTATAAACATAGCTTAGAATTGAGCAAATGTAATATATCTCCTTTCTATAGTCTTTCACATATTAAAGACTGAAAATGGCAATAAAAGAACCTATTAAGAACACTTAATTCAGTGTTTCCCATTTAACACCTATTAATACACTAAGTAATTTGTTCATCTATATAATAACTACTTGTTGTGGAGTACTATTCTGTGTATTAGATGTTGGCATGATGATAAATGATTCCAGCCCCTCATGGAATCTAAGTGATAGGTGTTTAACAGAAATCTCAACATAATCTGATAAATTTGTTAGATTTATGTTAAGGAACTGATAATTCAAATTAAAACCAGAGGGAAGATTATGAGTGATTTGGCTTTCGGGGTGTGGGATTGGAGCAGAGTGAAGGCAAAATGTCTTTCATAAATAGGTAGTGTTATTTCAGACTCTACAGTGAGATATTCTGAGTTACTTCAACTTTCTTTATAGACAAGGAAAGGAGAGTCTAGAGAAGTTAAAATTAAAGAATGCTGATGTTGAATGGAGTGCTACTCATTTGGTTTAATACTACACCTAGCACACAAAGGACCACATCCTACATAGATGCCCTCCCAATTTTGAACTGTGTAAGTGGTAAGGAATCACTTAATTAATTAGACTAAGGCTAATTTCTCTTTTTGAGGTTTATTAAATATTAAAAATGCTAAGTCAGGGTTACTTTACATTTGCAATATTTATGTTAAATAAAGTAATTATTTTTGACACACATAAAAATAGTATGAAAGCAACATAATGATTATAACCTCACATTTCAAGTTTTATAGGAAGCTCTCTAGTTCTCATTCCATGGGTTGATCTGTTAATGGAGCATCCATCCATTAGGCTACCTTCTGTAGATGTAAGGAACAGGTCCTCTTTCTCTTTCATTAGAAAACCATTTAAATATTTGTGAGCAGTAATTATGGGTCCCCACTGCAGTTAAATTTCCAGTGGCTTCAGTATTTCTCATATTCAATAGTATCAAGGACCTTTTTTCTCCTGATTCATCTGAAAATATCCTTACAAAAATAAAAAAATTGTATTCATTTGGTTGTAGGAAGCACCTCTGTCAAAATAAGGGCATGATAAATTTCTGCTTATTTAAATGCAAATCCCTCAATGAACCATTCCAGACCCCTTTGACTCCTTTCATACTTACTGACAGAAAATTTCCCTCACTGCAGCTGTATCCTGTCAACACCTTCCAATAGTACATTCCTTCCTTGGATAAAGTGTGTTCTTTCAAAATTAGTTTTGCATGTTACTCTGGGTGTTCACATGGAACAAATGTCCCTTGAATCTGTCTTTTACATTGTCTGACACACCCATGAACCAAATATAGGCTGGTCACTGAAGGCAAGCCTTCTCAAGTATTTGAGAAGTTTTTGGTCATTTCCAAGGTTTCCCTCACTTTTCCAGTCTAGTTTTCATTTAATCCCATCAATTGGTTTAGATTTGATTTTTTGGTAGCTTTCATCTGAATTCTTTTAAATACTTTAATTGGATCTTATTTCTTTGGCTTGTTCTCATCCCAGTGACTAACATAAGGTATTCCCCTCTCATTTTAGCCACTTGGAACATTCTCCTTGCAATATCCTTCTTACATTACACTGGTAAGGTGCATTTTGAACACTAACGGAGACAAAAAATGTACAGCATACATACTACTTTGGGAAAACTAGTTTATCATTAATTTTAGAGAGATTTCCATCATACCTAAATTACTGGGGTATTTTTCATCTGAGAAATGCAATTGTTACATAGTATAAATAACTATAGATGTAAGACCTTCACGAGGACTTGAGTAAAAAAAATCCAGGTCAGTATCTTTGTCTCTGAGATCCTTGGAAGGTATCAGAACCTCAAAATATAGTGAGTAAATATTTTGGTGATAAACCTTGTAAAAGATTGGGTAGCTTTTCTCAGTTTCCCTCCTTTTGCCATGTGTCTCCCACTAGGGTGGATAGAGTATCTTTCCTGGCTCTATTATAAGTTGGACTAAGTCAACTTATAATTGCTCTTTGGCCAATGGAACATTAGCAGAGGTAGTGAAAACAGAGGTGTTACATGTGCTTGCTTGGTTTGCTTTACATCTTATACCAAGGAGTCCTTTTCCTATAAGAAGAAACTTGAAGATCTGCACCTTACTTGATACAAGGAGCAGAGCTACCTTGATCAGACTACAGACCTGCTAATGAGACAATGTCAGTTGTTTTAATTCACTGAGATTTGGGGATTATTTATTATGTATCATTCAGGTTGACTGATAAAATCATTTTATAACATTTTAAGAATGATTGCTTTTAAAATATTGTCCCTATTTCCTTCTCTGGAAATTTTTCTAGTGTGGGTTAAACTGTGTTCCCCCCAAAAACATAAGTTGCCATCCTAACCTCTGGTCCCTTGAATGTGACCTTCTTTGGAAATACCATAACCAAGTTAAAATGAGATCACTTGATTAGACTGGGCCATAATCCAATGTGATTGGTGTCCTTATAAGGAGAAGAAACAGAAACATGATAAACATGAGGAGAATGCCACATGATAGAAAAGGCAGAGATAAGTGTGATGCGGGTACAAACCAAGGAATGCTATCAGCAGTATTGGAAGCTAGAAGTGGCAAAGTAGGACTTCACTCAGAGTCTCAGAGGGAGTGTTGACAGCTTTCAGAACCATGAGAGCATATGTTTCTGTTGTTTTATACCACCTAATTCGCGATATTTTGTTATGGTAGCCCTAGGGAACAAATACATGTTCCTTAAAGCCCCTGGACATTGAAGTTCCTTTTTTCATCACAAAAATACTTTTATGCTACGCTTTATACATTCTGCCCATTTTCCCTGTCACTATCATCTCTCCTCTCCCGCTGTGTCTCTGGGGCTTTGCAGAACTATATCCAAGGCCATGGCATATTAGAGGTTCCTGGCTCTTAGTAGGTGTTTACATGGTTGTGTCAGACAGAACAGCAGATTTAAAGTGAAAGGATATGTCTCTCATGCCAAGAGATTTCTCTGTTTGTTGTTGTGTGATCTTATATCATTTACCTAACCTCTGAGAAGTTCATTATTCTTTATCTAGAAAATAAGCATAAATACATATCTTATAGGGGTTCCATGAGGATTCAGTGAGTTAATGGATCTGAAAAAGTTTTGTGAATGGCCAAATTACAATAAGATATTGGTTTTTGTGATTATCAATATAAACTTATCAATATGAATTTACCAATATAAACTTTGTTGCATCTTTTATTTACTCAATGTGCATTAACAAATGCATACTAGCTAACCACTGTGTGCCAGGTGCCTATAAATAGAGATACAAATGAAGTGACATCATTTTATGGGATTAAACAAAGTGTTAGAATGGAGGCTAATTGGGATTGGGGAGGCATGCATTTGAGAGTTATAATCTTCTGATGAGGTTGATATTTAAATTGAAAAACGAATGATGAAAGTGTATCACTTATGTGAACAGCCCATGGAAAATTGTTCCAGGAAGAGGATTAATGAGTAACTTGAAACCAAAACAACAACAAAAACTATCCTCTGGTTTCCATTATGGTCTGCATGGTGGTGGAAGTTATTGGAAGAGCAGGAAGAGAGTAGTTAGGGAAGAGGATGTGCAGATTTTTGGGGTAAGAAGTGGATGACAGCATGGACTAGGGTGACACTGAGGATAATTTCAGCAGCTTAGGTGAGGTTAGATATTTTCAAAATAGAACTGTCAAGTTTTTCCTTAAATGAGGGGTTGAGACAATATTAACAGACTCACAGTGTACATGCCTGTATGGTGGTCTCTTTTATTTAGATGCAGAAGATGGCTTTAGGAGAAATAAATAAGAGATAAGAAATATCTCTATGTATTTTTCCTTAAATTTCAAGTTTGAGCCTTACTACAAGGGATAGAAATTTTGACCCAGTGTACACAGAACTCAGATGTCAACAGGTCCTATGGATAAGAATAGGGGTTAGCAAATTGTCTTAGTTCAGGATACTATACCCATACTGTACCCATATTACAGACTGGGTAAGTCATAAACAATATCATTTTATTTTTTTTAGGTCTGGAGGCTGAGAACTCTAAGCTCAAGTTGCACACTTCCTCATTTGCAAATGGCATCTTCCCCTTGTGTTCTCACATGTCCAGGAGAGAAATCACCTCATGTTCTTTCTTTAAAGGGCACTAATTTCATTCCTGGGGGCTCTATCTTCATGATTTGATCACCTCTCAAAGGCCCCACATCCTAATACCAACTCATTGGAGTTAGGATTTCAAAATACAGATTTTGAAGAAATAGTCATTCATTCCATAACATAACCTTTTTCTTAAAGGGTCAAGTGGTAAATTATATTAGTTTTTACAGGACAAGAAGCAAAGTGGTATGAATGCACTTGTATAATCTTTTAAAACATAACCACTGAAAAATACCAAAAATATTTTTAACTCAAAGAGCCATAAGTGAAATGACCAATTGGCTGGATTTGGTCTGTAGAAGATAGTTCCCTGACATCAATCTAGATCAGTGTTTGATAAACTACTGTCTGTGGACCACATCTAGCCAACCACTAGTTTTTAAAAACAAAGTTTTATCAACACACAATCACACCTGTTTGTTTAAATATTGCCTGTGGCTGTTTTCTTGCTATAATGCAGAGTTGAGTGGTCCTAACAGAGATCATATGTCCCACAAACTATACTGTCTGGCTCTAATGACATTTGCCATCCCTGATCTAGATAACAGTGCAATTCCCTTTTCCTGTTCTGTAGGAAGACTATTACCTTCCTTAAGTTTTTTGTAAATTTTCAGAGGGCTTATATTTTCAGGTCTGAATCCTTACATCCACAAATGGATTATTTCACAATCTCACACATGCTCTGCTTGCTATGTTACTTCAGACAGAGAATTCTATCATTACTCCTCAATGTCCACCATTACCATTGTACAACAAATCCCAGAATGGGGCATTTTTCTAAAACTTTGTAAAGCTTTATAGATAAGGTAGGTACTTACATCCCAAAATAAAAATAACTTAAAACTGAATATTGGACACATTCTAATTTCTCTTCTTTAAAAAATTCTGTTGATTACATTGGCTAATGTAGACTCAACGTCCATCATTATGCTCTTCTCTTTCCATTTTTCTCCCTTCCTTTTCCCTTCTCTGTTTTCTCCTACCCCAAGTTTCAGTTTCTGAATTTTTAGAGCTGATGAGCTATTTAAAAAAAATTATTACTTCCTGTCATTATATGATAGTTTTCATCTTCTACTCTCTAAAAGACTTGCCAAGATTTTTTTTACTTCAACTAAAATTACTTCCTTATTAAGAAGAATTCTGTTTCCAAACTTAACAATTGCATTTTTATTTTAACACTAAAGAGCATAGTGGATATTCATCATTTGTACGGCTACCTATCCACTCTACCATCCTGCAAAAGTTACCGTATGTCTACAATTGGAGATACTGTTGTTTTCCTAGTATATGTCACACAATGTGTTAGATATATGACTTATAGTTCAAGATTTCATTTAACTCTTTAATTCTACTATTTAAATCTTTGTATCCCCACTTTGCAGATGAGAAAATTGAGAATAAGATGTTCTGTGTCCAAAGATATAACTCTGTCAAATAAGATTTGAATCTATCTTTCTACTGTGAATTCTTCAATCTGTTTTTACTGCACCACAGATTGTTTTGAACCTGGCCAATATAGAACACCAGATACAAACACAGAAAATATATCATTTTCTAGGGAGCAAGAAAATAACAAAGTATTAGTTGATATTTTTAGGCACTTTCAACTGTTGGGCCAGATTGTGGAGAATGGGGAAATGACAGGTATCATATTTCTGTTCCAAAAAGGACAATAAACCACGTAAGTAGTTCTCCATCAGTTAATGTACAAAGCAGGTGTGGGGGAAAATATGAGAAACAACCTTGTGGGCTCCAGTGAGGAAACACTTCAAAAAATATCATTTGATTAAGAGACAGCCCGCATGATTCAATGAGGAGGCGGAGGTATTGCCTTGGAAAAGCATCAGCAAAAGAAATACTAAATGCCTGTAGAAGTGTCGTGGGTATGGGGGCTAAAAACAGCTTGTGGAATGGCAAACTTTCTGAAAAACATGGCAACAGCAAGTGTCCGTAAATGGCAACTTCACTCTCAGTAGATGAGTGGGAAACAGCAGAGGGTAATTTTTAGATTGCTTGTTTTTTATGTTAGTGGAGTGAAGTGATGCCATTGGAAATATTAAGAAGGATGAAAATGTGTTGATGACGAAAGAACGCTTAGGAAAATAGAATAGCGCTAGGACGGGATAACCTGATGGAGATCATTTGATGACTAAATTGCAAATTCTGTTGATACCTGAAAAACAATGCTGTTAGCTAATTAACTAGAATAGACCCTTCTTCCTCTGTAGCACATCAGGAGGTCTTTTGAAATTTTCTTCATTATCAGATGATAGAAAATCTCAGTTAACTAGCTGTCTAAAGATTGGAGGATTCTGGGAAATGATATTTTCCAGTTGTTTGTTAAATTGTTCCTCTTGTTTCTTAAATATCCAAATTTCCTTTTCTGGCTTCTAAATGGATGCCTTGAAAATCTTGCTATGCTGCAGGATTTCTTTGGGTTAATAAAGATTCCTTTATTGACTCAATAGATTTTTACTGAGCAATTGTAACGTAGTTAGTTTTTACACGAGGAATGGATGACATAAAGATGATTAAGATAGGGACTCTGTCCTTGTAAACTCAAAGAATAATAAAGATGGCTACAGAAGCTGAAAGAGATTGAGATGACTGCAGTTTGAAATAAAAACATATTCTGGAAGTTAATCTAACAACCCTAAGACAGTGTCTTTTATGATCATCAGACTCTGTCTCCTAAACACGGAAGGCAATTAGCTAGATTCTTGCTGGTTGAATTTAATGTTTGAAATGACATAAAGATAATCTCAAATTCAGATGCAACACTCTTATTTCTTGAATTATTTTTTTCATTATTCAATTTCAATTATAAGAACCCAATGTCTTGGATTATTAGAATGAAATCAAAATTTCCAACATTTTTAGCTCATGGAAAACAAGCATCTTCTAGCAAGGAATATGGACCAAGAAACTTTTTTGAGGACCCAGCATTGTTTGAAAGAAAAAAGGTGCTTGGGAATTTGAAATTAAGATTTAGTTGAGAAATAGTGCAAAAGTTTTACTTTTTCATGAGATCATAAAATAAGTCATTGTTGATAATATAAGATTGTATTTGCATTGCACCAAATTATTTTCTAAAGTTAGAGACACTGTAATTGGTTGTTTTGAACAAAGGTCTATCAATGGGAGCACACTGGATGAGTACTATTTGGCAAAGCATAGTTACAAAGGACTCCACTCTCCCTCCTCCCTTTTAAATTCTTTAATAAAGCAAGATCACAAAATTAGAGAAAGTTGTGTTTTTGTAATTTCTTTTCCTCTTACCACTCTGGGTCTTGAGTTCTCTTTTGCTTAGGCAAATACCTGTGTTTTGGACCCATCTCTTCCTTCTGTGTTATAAAATTTACTCTCACTAATTGTCTCATTGCTATAGATATTTTCAAACCCCTAAATTGTAATAAAGTAATGTATATCAGTTTACTACATGTGAGGCATAGGAAGACATTCATACCTACAAAATAAATAGGGTCTTTTATAAAATTTTGCCATCAGTTCCTATTGAACAAGAGCTCTTTGGATACCAACTACTATGTGAAACATTGTCTAGAAAGCCTGGCGTAAGAGTGGGGGTTAGGACACAAAATAAATAAAGTATAAAGCTCAGACTGCAGTCGAGATGGGGAATAAAACTTTTCATATGAGGGTAGAATACAGCATTGCCTTTTAAATGTGTCCCTTGAAAATCTTGCTATGCTGTAGGATTTCCTCGGGTAATCCTTCTCTAAGAGATTCTCTAAGAGAACACTCCCAAATCCAGCTGGAATTCAAAAGCAGAAAAAAATTACATCTCATTAGAGAGCTGAGACAAGAGTTTGTGAAGATCATGTTCAAACTGAGCTTTGTGGTTGGATGACATTCGAATAGGTGAAATTAGGTGAAGTGTACAGGTGTAAAGAAAATTTGGAGTATAGATACAGAATAAAATACTTTAGGGTATGTTTGGGGAATAGCTTATGGTTCAGTTTGGCTGAATGGTGGGCTTTCAAACTTTAGTTACTAATAAAACTCCTTTTTTTTGATGTTCTAAATGAAAGGTTATACTGAACACAAAAGTATAACATAAATAAAAATAACCAAGCTGGACTAGCTAAAAGATGTGTGTGGGTAAGTGTGTGAAGAGAGAAGACAACTACAAGGATTTTATTAGTGACATAGGATTGCCATAACAAGTTTGTACAAACTTGATGGCTTAAAGCAACATTTTTCCTCTCATAGCTCTGGAAGCTTGAAGTATTAATCATGGCATTGGTAGGGCCATACTCCAAGATTCCTTACCTCATACATCTTCTGGTAGCTATCAGCAACTTTTAGTGTTTCTTGGCTTATGACAGCACAAATCCAAACTCTGCCTATATCTTCACATGCTTTTCTGCTTTGTGTCTGTATGTGTTTCTGCACCCCAATCCTTCTTTTTCTCCTCTTATTGGGATACCAGTTGTATCCCAATAAGTACCACGTACTCCAAGGTGGCCTTATCTTAACAAATTAACATCTGTAAAGACCCAGTTTCCAAATAATGTCACGTTCATGGGATACTGGAGCTAGAATTCAACATATCTTTTGGGGGAAAACAGCTCAACCTAAAATAAGGAAGACTCCTGAGATCCTGAGCTGCCTTTGCAGAACTCTGTCCTTTCCTAATGTGGATTTTGAGGCACCTGAGGTGAACCTTGAGACTGCCCACTCAGAACACCTCAAATCACTGGTTTGTGCCTCGCTCCCAAATTGCTTGATCAGTGGCATCACCTAAGATATTTACTGTATGCAGAGCCCTTGAGCTCCACTCCACCCATTTCAATCAGAATCTTGAATTCAAAGGGTTATTTTGGAAAAAGAACTGTAAGGAGAGTATGGAGAGCCTGGATATTAGGCTGAGGAACAGTAACTTCTAAAAGAGTTTGCGGGAAACATCTTGGTGTTCATTACATCACACTGCACTCAGGTCTCCCACTGTGTCAATGCACAGAACAAGTTTCTAGGGATTCCATCTCAGCAGGGAGGCAGCTCTGTCACCTTTGGGTTCTAAGAGCCTAGCCTAGAGTGCATATGCTTTCTCACCATATGCGACAGGGCACAGGCGTGAGGGCAGCCTGTGTCTGAAGGGTGACTTGCAAAGCAATGGGCTGAGGAGGCACTGCAGGCAAGGTTGCTGCAGGCTCTATTCTAATGTCTGAGGAAGAAATGCCTGCTGCAGTAGCTGCCTCATGTTTCCTCATTAGGGTTGCCTCCACCTTGAGCACACGTGTGGGAGCAAGCGAGGGAAGTCAGCACAGGAGAGCTGCTGGGCCTAATGGGCGGATGGGCCACAGGGGAGGGAAGGCATGCTGTTGGTGACTCAGAGTCAGCAAGAGGTGGATTTTGCCAGCAGGAAGTTGGATTCAAGAGGTACTGCCGGGTACTTTTCCATCCTCTTTCCTTCTCCCCCCTCCCCGCCATAAGCCTGTGGTCCAGGATGCCAAAATGCACCGGCCAAACTCAGCTTGTTTCCTCGAGATGCACAAACTGTTTGGAATGACTTGAGCTGGTCAAAATAAAACTACCAAAGAATCAGTCAGAACTCAATAAATAATGTATGGCTCTGTTTGTGCAGGTGGTTGTTTTGACTGATGGATTAGACCAGGTGTTTATGACCAGCAACCACCCACTACTTCCCATCATCTATAATACTCTGCTCTAATCACAGAAAAAGAAACAAAAATTTGTGACAGATGCTCTTTAAATTTAAAGTTTTATGATAGATGCCATTAAAATCTTGTAACAAATCTTGTGTCCCATTTTTCAGATGAGGAAACAGAGGCTGGAGGGTTGTTTCCCTTGTATACTGGCCAGCAAGTTGCATAGCTCTAATTTACACCACATTCTTTCTGGCTCCAAATCCTGTAAATGCCCAGCTAGTTCAGGCTCCTTCCCATCAAATCCTTCTGAGTTCTGAATTTGCTGTGCATCTTCCTGTGTATTCAGCTCAATTTTTTTCACCCTCATTTATAACGGCTGCTTCTCTTTTCCCCATCTGTTTTATCTGTTATTTGAAACCGTATGCAACAAGTGAGCAGACATAAGTCTGGAATCGGACAATAACAATTCTGTCATTGCCCTGGCTGTTTGAATCAGGTATGTTGACTAACTTCTCCAGGTATTTCTTATTCATATGAGAGCAACAATAATAATTACTTATAAAGTAGTTATGAGTAGTGGTCTGCAAAACAATATGTAAAAAGTGCTTCATATGTAGGTAGCACACCTTTATTACTCAAGTCTAATTCTTTATGGAAGGCTCTTCCCTGGTTAATTTCTGGTCTGTTTGACAAGTAGAGAATCCTTTTGCACTCACAAACTTCTTTCTCATTTGTTTTTATGGATTATTTGGATGTCACCTTTCTATCCAAGAAGAGAATTTAAAGTACTTATAGGTATTAGTCATAGTTTATTTTTTTCTACAACTCATGCTGGACACTTGCTTAGAAGTTCAGTAACTATAGGTTGAAGGTCTTTTTTTTTTATTATTAAAGTCAAAACTATCAAACAATTACCTATATGTGGCCTTAACTTCCAACAGCATCTCTGATATTAAAAAGTTGATTGCTTCCCACATAATTCTCCTTTCTGTCCCGTTCCTCCTTTATGTTCTTTCTTTTTCATAAGCATCTCTTGGGTGACTTCCAAGTTATTATTACTGGGCAAACTGCTGTTTTAGATACTGTCACCCATATTCTACAGGAGCTAGATAAAGGAAATGATAGTAAACAGGAACCTGAACACTTAAGCAGAACTTCTGACAATCACAACTAATTTCATAGTTCTCAGGGAAGATACAGCACAAAGAAAGGGACCAATGTAACACCAAACTGTGTGTTCCTTAAATTGTCCTATAGTACCCCTTGCTGAGCTGAAATGCTTGCAGTTGCAGGGAATCATTTGAAATAGACCAGTTTCCTGAAGCATGGTCTTTAGATTACCCCTATAAGTCACACCAGGAAGGTACTACATATTATGACAACCACATCAGTTCCAAAGCAGTGCTATGAGGTAAATATTCCTGAAAGATGCCACCAAAAGGCCAGTGTTATGAGGGGAAAAACCAAGCCTTGGAAAAACATCTTTTCAAAAGCATTTATCTGTCGTAGCCTTAGTTTTACACTTTAATCAAAGCATCACAGTAATTCATGTGCATATATTAAGGTACACAGTAATGCATATATATATGCATGCACACATACACATAGTAGAACATATGCACACACAGTAATGCATATATATATGCATGCACACATACACATAGTAGAACATATGCACACACACATATCCAGCAAGATATCCCTGCTCTGCTCTTGCTTACCCCTTCCTGTCCCTACTGTTTCTCAGAGATTCATTTCATCTTTCGTACCTATTTATTTTGGCAATTGTCTCCAAATTTCAAGATAACATGCTACTTCTTGCTTTGTTAATTTTAGACATTAATTATAAACTTCCAGTATTGAAGTGAAGAAAGATTTTCCTCTTTTATAATTCTCCCTACCTTTTCTTCCTGGAGATTTGTATGATTCAGTTCTGGGAAATTTTCATATGTCCCTCCTCTGATAAATTCATTCTTTCCATGTTTTTTGAATCTCCTTACCACCCACATTACAGAGGTAGTATTTATCTCTCTCTTTTCTTTTCCTGTTCATTTTTTCTTTTTCCTTTCTTAGTTTCTGTTTGTCCATTTTTGTGTTTTCTTAGAAATTTCCATGACTTCCTTCTAAACCTCCCATGAATGTTTTGTTTTGTCTGCTCTTAATAACTAAGATGCTTTCTTCTTCTCAACCTGCTCTTTTGTTCTCCTATGGCATCCTCTCCTTATTTGATGGAGGTGAAATCTTTTCTTAAATTAAGGATTTTAAGCAAAGGTTTGTTTATTTCTCTGTCTGAATATTTTTCTTTCATGTTGGAAGCTTTCTCAAAATGCCTGCTAATCCTTGGTACTCAATTCACGTTTCAAGTGTGAGGCAGTAAGAGAAAAATTAAGAGTTTTATACCTCACAGTGGGTTGGTGAACTGCTATTGTGTGACTGAATGAGAAGTGAGGTCTTTTGATGGGAAGAACCACCAAGTATCATGGATTTTCTGGGATCTATTCATCTTCCTAAGTAAAACAGATTCAAACTGTATTTTGCTTGGAAAGTAGGTTTTACAGAGTCTTGTACAAAAAGGCAAGGAGTTTAAGTTAATTTTAACCTAAACAATGTCAGGTAATAGCCACATAAGTGTTTTGTGTAGGAGAGTTATAGGATAGGAGCTGATATACATTTTTAAGTGATTATTATAACTGTGGCCAATGGGGGAAAAGTGAGACATCAGTTACATCAAGAGTACTCTAAATGAGTTCAAGTGCCCCAGCTCTTACTACTATAGCTCATATATTCCCCAGGGATCTATTTGTCCTTTGTGAAGAGACCTGAGATCCTACAATAAAATAAAAAATAAAAACACAACACAAAACAAAACAACTCCTCTACTTAGTCCCTCCAAAAAAATTCCAGCAGATGAGTTTTCATTTGGAAATCTTAGATTACTGAAGAGTCCAGAAGGTGATAATAGGGTTCATTGAATTTAGCTTTGCTATTTAATTTTGGAATAGCCTAACACAAAACTACCTACCTCCAAGCTATACAGTCCAATTTAAGTATCAAGTATATTTAATTTTGGCTGAAATTAGGTAAATTATTCTTTTCCATAATTAATTTATTCATTCACTCAACATATATTTTTATAGAGATTAGATTCTACTTATCACATTAACTAATTCAACTATATGGTCTGAAGTTATATGTATCTTTGTTTAATTAAAACATAAAAATGCAAATTCATTATTGCCTAATGAAATTAAGTAATTTGGAGGTAATTAGTTTATACAGACAAATGTTTCAAAACAAAGTTTTCATGAAGGAAAAACATGACTAAAAATAGTTCCCGAGAAGTGGTAGAGGATAATGGTTAAAAAGACACAGTGTCTGAGTTCAAAGCCTAATAACACTTACTAGCAGAGTGCCCTTGGGGAAATGGTTTAATATCCCTGAGTCTTAATTCACACTTCCACAGAATAAGAACAATAATAATAGAACCTACTTCATGGGATTTTGGTAAGTACTTGGGTGAAGTTATTATTATTACTTTGAGGATAAAATACTTGGAAACTCACTACTTTAGGTGATATGGCTTAAGAAAGTATCTGGATGGGAAGACCAGATTGGCACTTCTAAAGCAACCAGAAAGCAAAATAAGTCTGTATTAAAGCAATCCATACTGCCAGCAGGAGAACTAAGTGCTCAATTTGATATTCAGGTGCTTGTGAGGGGAAAATCCTGAAGGGACTGAGTCTTGGATTTGATCTTTAAAGTGTAGAACTTTGGAATAGAAATGGATAGAACTTTAGAATCGAAATCATCCAGTTCAACCTCCTTCATACAATCTTTCACATGCCTCACATTCCTCTTGGGAAAGTAAGAAAAGTAGAAGAAAGAAGATAATATAGTTGATTAATGACAAGATTGCTGCTGTGATCAATTGGTGCTTAATGCTGTAAGGAAGTTTTGGGAGACTAAGTGGAATTGCTTCAGATTTGTTGCATTAGAGAGACCAGGAAGCTGAAGTATTTGTCTGCCATCTTTGTTCAGAGATGCTTCTGTTGTTGAAGTAATTCGATCCTGCCTCATGTACAGCTAGCCATACAACAACACTGAGAGAAAGCTCTCTGGCAAAATCATAGAGCTTCCAATAAGAAGCAGGAGTAAAAGAAGTATGTGGGCAGGGGACCAATAGCATTTGCTATATACTACCGTTTTCCTCTTTGAGATTCACTAGTAATCTTCATAATTACATTTTATTGTACTTCTTTACTGATTCTTAAATGTGGTGAATGGCTCTAATTTATTTAAAAGTAGACAGGATGAGTGTCATAAACTACAATATACACTGCTATAGAAAGTCCTGAGGCTATTATTGATATTTATCATCTCCTTTCTCTACTATTCATTGAAATTCCTTTAACATTCAGCCCAAACTCCTGTTTTTCTAGATTGATTGCCTTGTAGGGTAACCCAGACCTTTGTCCATGGTGGCTAAGTCTTTATCATTAGCGTCCCTGGTCAGTCAGTCTGAGGATGCAGGAATTAATGATTTGTGTTTACCGACAACCTGGATGTACCAAGAGGTGCCCCAATTATCCCCTGAGTTCCATATGTACTATTTACCACTCCAGAAATATGGAAGAATCTTTTTATATTAACTAGGGTTAATTGCTGCTGACAATATAGAAAGTTTTCATTGTCCCTGCCCATAGACAGTCCCAAATGATCAGGCAATAGGTTTAAGTTTGGGTTAGAAGGACTTACTATGTTGGGAAAAGTTGATCTTACCATGTACCCATTTGACATCTCCTTTATTTTAGAGTCTTCTTTCTGAGGTGATATTATATGAGATCATAGATAAGTAAAAAGACCCTTTCTGTGTCATGAAATACAAGTACTGATCAACATACTTCAGGAAGGAAAGGAAAATACATATCTAGAATTTCAGTTAGGATGAATTACTGACCTTTCTAAAGTAAAGTCTAATGTGATTGACTTACCAACAAGTGTGAATGGTTTATTTCCTTGAGGGATGGTACAATATCAAGAGTTCAGTCTTAGTATCTAATGCCAAGAAATTGAATATTTAGTTGTGGGCATAATTACATCAGCCTTGGCAATTGCATCATATTTCTTAGTTTATTCATGGCCTCTATCCTTGCCATTGTCACTACTCAAAATTTCATGGTAACAATGTGGAGGGGCCTAGATAGATATTGCACACATAGTGGGCTGAAACATAGTTGAGAAACTGTGATCTTAAAGTTCTGCATTTTAATAAACAAAAGCAAGTCCACTCTGTCTGAGTTATGGTAAACACAGCCTATTTCTTCAATGAAAAATAATCAACATAATTATTCTGGTGGATGTACCCACAATTCATTCTTTTTTATTGCTGAGAATATTCCAGTACCAGGATATACCATGAGAGTTCACTCATTTGCTTGTTGATGGACCTATAGGCTATCTAGTTTTTAACACAATTGTTCTCACAAATAAAGCTGGTCTAAAAATGCATGAACTGTCTTTGTATAGACATAGGCTGCTTTGGTCAGGAGTATATGGTTGCATGGCTGATAGATGTGTGCTAGATTTTTTTTAGAAACTATCAGTTGTTTTCTAAAGTGATTGTTCCATGAGAGTTGCAGTTATATCCCTCACATCCTCTCCAGCATTTTGTATGGTTAGACTTTTAAATTTTGGCTATTTTAATAAATGCACAGTATATCTTACTATGGTTTTAATTTGCATTTCCTAAGAACTAATGATGTTGATCACCTTTTAATATGCTTACTTGGTACCATATATCTTCTTTGGCAAAGCATCTGTTCAGATTTTTTGTCCATTTTGTTGTGGTTTGTTTTCAGAGATTATTATTGAGTTTTAAGAGTAATATTTTTGTTTTTATATTTTTGCTATGTAAGCCAAGCTTTATCTTGGTTAATTGCCCATCTATCTTGCCTCTGAAACATTCATGGACTATTAGTAATCACCTTAGATCCTTGTGGCTCAAGACCCTTGGTTGCCGTTATGGTATTGATTTCATTTCAATAAGTCTCCACTTAGATCATGCTGAGACTTGGTCTCATATATATTGTATATCTAGAAGTCATTGCTGTCAAAAATAATTTTCTATAATGTTTGGACATTCCATGTGTTTGACATTATAATAGTATCTTATTTGAAGAATAAACTCATCATAGCTTGGCATGGTGGTGGGTCCACATCTCAAAAAAAAAAAAAAAGAAAAATAAGCTTACCAAAACTGTATTTGTCTTTGTCCCTTTTCTATATTTGTTAAATACATAAATGCAGGGAGATAAATATTTATAATGAAACCAACTTTAAAATCCAGTGGGTTCATACAAAATGCTTGAAAATGTAAGGTTTTTTTTTTAACTGTATGTGGTAGGAGGCCCAATTATGCCAAAAATTACTCTAACAATAAATAAATCTTCTAATTATTCAAATACATATACTCTTCTCAGAGTAGTAAAGGTAAGGTGAGAGAAAAGCTTGAGGAGGACAAGGTCATCTTACAATGGGTCTACTTCAAATCAGGGCTTTGCATGGTTTCCAGGCGCTAGGCCACTCTCCCTTTCTCTATCCATGCAGAAGTAAGTGACTGACTCAGTCAGCCTGACTGAAGGGCAGAGGGGTATCTAGGGTTTGCGTGTTTTCAAGTAGATCCTCCAAAATGTCCTCATTTCTGTTCTCGGAGTCCTGTCCCTTCTCTTTGGAGCCTTGACTCCCAAATAGGGAACTTGCCAGAGCAGTAAACCCAACCTCTGTTATAGCCCTGTCATTCTTGGGCCCCATCTTCGGCATAGTTTGCTATTAAGCTGTAAGGAATTATGTCTCTTTACGTTACCATGGAGACCCTCTACCTTTCACATTATGGCCTGTGTTGATAGTTGGCTGATCCTTCATTTGTCTTTTCACATTCTTTATTGCCATTTAAATAAGACAATCAACCTCATCTTTATGCTTGATATTCCCTCTATGTCTTTAAAACACTAGAGCTATTTCATAAGCCTTCTACCTTCCTTCCATTCTAAAGGTCGGGGGCGGTGAACATCTTAGTTATTGGGATGTTTCATATATCTGGATATTACCAAGTAACTTACTTGCACTGAAATCTTTAGGGAAAACCCAATGAAGGCAAAGATTTCAGTGAAAGTAATTTATTTATTTGGGAAATAATCACAGGAAGCAATATTAGGCAAGTGGGGAAGTGAGACAGGAAAAGGAAGAGAGCTAATATGTGTGTTTATGGGCACACTATGTAGAAACTATTTTAGAGGCTGAGCTTGTTGGGTAATTTTCAGCCAACTGCAGTCTATCATTGGTGTGTAGCTTCTCTTGAGCTTTGACACCTTGGTTCTTCATTTCACCTTGTAAGTAGAAGGAACATGCTTCTGAGATCAGAGAAAACGCTCAGGCAGAGTTACGGGTGTTGGCCGAAAGAGTAGCTAGAATATACAGGAATAGTGTGCGCTGAGCTCTGTGGTCAGAGGCCTGGCAGCAGAAGATACAATGTTCTATCTTCTGTCTTTTGTTCATCCTTGCTCTGTACAACTCATCATACCCTTGGTGTTCTTGAAGATTTGCAGCTTCCCTTAACAAAATATTTGTTTTCTTATTCAACACTATTGCTCACGCTATGCCTTTTGCAAGGAATATCCTCCATTCCCCAAGGCCCACCTCACTGCCCTGGTGAACTGCAATTCTTCCAAATCTCCATTCAGCTGCCACTTCCTCTTGGATGCATTCCCAGCCTCCCTCAGGCAGAACTGTGTCATCCTTTAAGCCCACTTAATACCCTGTACGTATTTTTGGTATAGAGCTTATTGTGCTGCCATTCTTACACTTGCTTTTCTTGTCTGTCTCCCCAAAGGAACTTGGAGAAATTTGAAGAGTATGACTTTTCTTAGTACTTTTATTTTTTAAGAACATAGCATGGAGCGTGCCATTGTATAAAGAATCAAAGGCTCTTGAATGATTAAACAAATGAAAATCATACACCATACTTGGATCTTTTTAAAGATCTTATAGCCTGTTAGTAGAAAAGCTGAGAAGAGAATCAATGTTTTAGTTCCCATTCCTGGAGGAAGTGACTTTTTCCTCTAGAAACTAGAAGACAAAGAAGCACAGATGTGGATGTTGAGACACCATGTGGAATTTGTATTGTTTGTGTACTTTGTGTAGGAGACCATGTAGTTGACCTGCTGAACCTGGTCACTCCGGTTTTGGGAGTGTCTGTTGGAGTATCTAAGAAGCCATGTGGTGACTGCTATCTTTAAATTTCTAGGCAGAAGGAACCTGGTGTGATGGAATTACATTAAGAGAACAAGTTGCTTACTTTACAGAACCTTCATTTCTTCTTCATTGTTTGCAAGTCGCTTTTAGTCTTCTCATGGATTGCTTATTGGTTGCAATCCACATTTTCAGTATACAAATTTCTTGCCAAATAAATTCAGCAGAGCCTCAAAGTGACTAATAAAAGTCTGTTACCTTTGTAATGATCCATAATGATGATCTTTATAGATGCTTATTTGGAGTTCCTCCCCTCCAAAATCCACTACATTTATTTCAACATGGTTGATCATTTCTTAAGGTCAGATATAAGTTAAGCTGATTTTTATTCTGGTTCAGAGTTTTCTGTAGGACCTAAAAGGTCTGGTTCAGAATTAAATAATGATTTTCTGCTTAGTAGTCCAAAGATTTGAATGAAGGGCAAAGCTGGGGGTTGGGGGTTTATCAGGGTATGCATAGTGGTATGCTGCAAATGGACTGCAAGGTGGACATTCCTCTTGGCCTAGTGGCTGAGGTCCAAGGGCTGACTCTCAGCTTCATTACTTCAGAAACTGCTTGTCAGCTCACAGAAGCAGGATCCATCTCAGAGAAGGATCTTACAAAGCATGAGTTTAAAGAGACTGATGGATAACACAGAATATGCATTTACTACTTTATATTGACTCAGGCAACCTCATGTACATTAGAAAGTACATGTCATAGTCTCTCTTTGTCAAATTCCAGAAAGCCTGATTCTAATCGGAAAAGAATTTGATGAGCATGGAATCAGAGAATGGGGAGTTTGCTGTGTGATTCAAATACTTTATGGCATCTTGCTGATAGCTCTGATCCACTATCCAATAAGTAGCCTAGATGACATTTTAAAAATGCAAACCTGAACATGTCATCTTTCAGCTTAAAATCTTCCATGAGTTTGAATTAATCTTGAAATAAAAGGGAAAAATAACTTGTTCCATAAAGTCCAACATGATTTTACCCTCATCTTCAACCCAGCTTTATGCTTGCTTTTATTCCTCTGGTCTTCCTACTCCCTCTCTTCTTCCTGCAGTGACTTCTCCGCTTCTTAGTCTGGCTAACTCCTACTACTATTTAAAAAATTGTCTAACACATTCAGGTTGTTTATGTTTTTTACTACTGTTTTTAATAAACACATATTAGTTTCTACTATGGGTATTAGGGATATAGCAGAGCAGTGGCAATGAACAAAGGTCATGGTCTTATGAAGTTTACATTCTAGCCTTCTGTGAAAAGAAGCATAATAGAAAGCAACAACCAAAAACACATGTGATCAGTACATATATATGCCATATTGGAAAGTAATAAACATGATGTAGAAAACAAGTGGCATAATCAAGGTGAGGGAAGAGAAAGCTGATGTTTTATGTGCACGGTAATCAGGTAAACCCTCATTGATAGAAGATGTTTGAGCAGAGACCTGGCAGAAATGAGGATAGTCTTAAGGATATCTGGGGAAAAATGACTCCAGATAGGAGGAACAGTAAGTGCAAAGCCCCCAGTGTAGGATTATGCTTTGTCTATTGCTTTATAGAATCACCACATGTATTACTTATAGCAATTACGTATTTATATGTATCATTATTTTATGAATCCCTGCCTCCTCCACTAAACTGTGAAATTTCCTTTGAGAGGAGACTGTTGATCTTTTATAGCACTGTGTTCCTAGGCTCTATAGCATAGGCCTGATGCAGAATCTCAGCTGATACATATTTGTGAAAGAAAGGGAAGATGGCAAAGAGAAGGGGGAATAAAAGGGAGGGAGAGAGCAGAATGTGAATAAAAGGAAAAAGGAAGTGGGAGGAGAGGGAAAGGAGGGAGAGAGCGAGAAAGGAAGAATAAAATCCCTAAGAGAGAAAACCAAACCTCTTGTCCTGAGCGTCCTCTCCTCTGGTTTGAATAAAGATGTTACTACCATGTTTATATTGTTGAGCAACCTTCCTGTTGCTGTACACATTTTTCTCCTTTAAATGCACTAATAATTTTACTTGGCTTAGTGTCAAGTCACACAAGCCTAGAAAAGTTCTTCTGAATCTTTAACATGATGTCCCATATTTTAACTGTTTCATTTTTTATTGATTTTGTAGTTTAACTCTTAGAGAGCCTTTGCTTTTCCTTATAGCAAACTCTTAGAGGCAACTTACACTTACCCCCATCCCTCCTTAACATCCATCCTTCTGCATTTGCTTTTAATCTCTATACTTACATTTCAGGACATTGAGGTAGGCAAGAAGAATATCCAGGTTTCAAATTTGGTTGAAGAGACTCCAATAGTGAATTTTTGTTGCATGAATAATTATCCATTTATATGTCTGTTTTGCAAATAAATGATTTTCCCACTCTACTTTGTAAAGGCTGGCACATTCCTGCTTTACACTTTGGCTTTCTCAATTTCCTTAGTCTAGAATGACTCCATGCTAGCTAACCTCTTTTCCTGGCAAAATCTCATGGATCCACTGGGCCTCAAGTCAAATCCCATTTCCTTTGATGAGTTTGTTTCCTTTTCTGAACTCCTATTTTCTGTCCAACTGAATCTTTGCAGAGCATAAGTTCTACTGCAATCTGTCTGAGAGTAGAGACCCATATCTTGATTGCCACAAAGACTGATAATATCTTTCCTTGTATATGGTAGGAACTGTAAACACTACACATTGGTTACCATGTTACAGGAGAGTGGGTCCACTTGGATTTGCCAAATGAACAAAGGCCACATTCTTTCTATGGAGCAAGAGACACCTAACTACAACTTAAGTAACTTGTATCTCGATCCCATTTAAACCAGAAGGGACTGCTTATGCTGGCACTTAACCCTATCCTCAGAGGCTGTGGGGATAGCTTACAGATTATGAACTAACGGTAGACAGATAAGGACTTAGCTAGGTAGCATATGATAGAGGATCCATGGGGAAGCTATTATTTTCCAGTACCTGATCCAGTCTATCAAATGTCATTTGGTAGAGGGTAAAGTGATGATCTGCCTGTGATACTCTGGTGTTTTCGGGTCAGGAGAAGCTGACTCCACTAGGAAACTTTGTCTTTGTCCATTTAATAGATTCTTCTATAGAAAGCTTTCCCATGAATGAATAAATCAGAATTGTTGAGTGACTCTTAATATCTTAACAATAGCACTAAGCTTAATGCTATGAATTTATAAAGGACATATAAAGACGAATACAACATGGTTCCTGACCTTTCAATCCAGTTGGTGCAGCAGCAGCAGAGGGGAAGCAGATGGGCGGGGTGGGTGGGGGGAGCCAAGGCCTGATTCCACAGATAAATATCAAAATGCATGATAACTCAGTCAGCAATTTGTGGCAACATGGTCAGTACTTCGTACCAATGGGTGTGTGATTAGTCAGTGCTTGTGGTAGTTGATAGGAGGGAAAATACAGTAGTTGGAAGTTAGAAAAGTGTAAGTGAGGCAGTGGGTTTAGAGTAAGCACTCAGTAAAGGTACTCTTTGGAAAGAATTGCATGGAAAGGCATATGTTGCTCAGATCTGGGATGCTTTTAACTTCTAAAAGGACACATCCCTCATCCCTCCCCCTATTTTTTTCTTCTTGCATGTGACCAGGGAATGTCTGTCACTCTCTCTTTCTTGGAAGCTGCATTGCACCATTGGCTGGAGTTTGTCTATTAGCCTTCCTTCCTCCTCCCCATCACCAACAAATGTGGACACTTGGCAACCTGGTGAGTTGACAATGTGGTGGAAAATGCCCCCCTTCCTCATTAGAACACAGTCCATTTACTCCATGCCAAGTTTTCTTTCCTCTGGACTCCCTGAGGAGGTCATGGAATAGACTGCACAGCAGCTCTGGCCTACCTGAAAGTGAAAGTGATTTCTTGCTGCAGGAAAAGAGCAAGGAGCTGCATATGGCACATCATCTGTTCCTGCTTATTGTTTCCCTCTGTCACAAGGAGACCTGTTCTCAGCTCTGGAGGAGGCAGCAGCTAAGGGTGACTCCCATCTTTAGTAGAAAATATTTCTTGACATTCAGTTAGATTATTTTTTTCAAGTTACTATACACTTATCGGGAATTGATTTTGTGCCAAGTCCTGTGCAAGATGTTTGGGATATGACACCAAATAAGACATAGTTTCTGTCTTTTTGAGATTTCCTGTATATGTAGGAAAGAGACCAATGAAGCCAGGCAATTCTAATTCAATGCTAAGTGCTATGAGAGCAGTATGCACAAGGTTATTATGCGCCAACTGACTTGGGTAAGGTGCAGGAAACGCTTCCTGAAACACTATTGTCTAAACAGAGTTTTAAAACTAGTAGTAGATACTAGGTAGAGTTGGATAGAAGAAAGGGAGCAAGAAAAGGGAGCTGCAAGTCAGGGAATAAGAGAGATCATAGTGCATCTGTGCACTGTGGTTTGGCTTTATGGATTGGTTTTATTTGAGTGTGGCTAGAGAGAAGAGTACAGGGGTGGGGTATGGTTAGCAATAAAGCTAGGGAAGTAAGTAGAGACTCTGAATGTTGTATAAGTTTCAGATCTTATACTACTCATAGTGAGGAGATCTGTAGGATTTTAAGACAGGCAGTAACATGATCATATTACATATTTTAGTAAAGTTGTTTAGGGTTCAGTGTAAAGGCTGAGTTGGAAAAGGAAAGACTGGGGTAGAAAGTTGAGGCAATGTCGTGCATCTGCTGGAGATGTTTGTGACAAAATGTTAGCACTTAATACCCATGAATGGCAGTTGATAGGAGAGATAGAAACACCCTGTAGAAAGAAGAGTTATAAAAGGTTTTGTAGATATGGTGGTGACCTTAAGGTAGTAATATGATCATATTACACATTTTAGAAAAATAATCTTCACTACAGGATAAAGATTGGTATAGAGAGGGTAAAGATTAGGACAGAAGGTTAAGGCAAAAATTCAGTAAGCAATGATGATAGTGTATCCTGTCAGTGGATATGGAAGAGAATGAACAAATTTCAGAAATATTTGCCAGGTGCAATTGGCCAGGTTTAGAGATTGATTGGGTAGGGAAAGAAAATTCCATGGCAATGTTGTAAAGTTCTGTTCCAAATAACAGAAAACCCAACCCAAGCTGACTTAAATTAAATAAGGTTTACTGATGCAATTGAATGTCATTCGGGACTCAAATGTTTTCAGGGACCATATTTCCATTGTTTCCTATAGCATGGCTCCATTATTAGGTTCAGTGTAATGCCACTGATAAACTTAAGGTAGCATTATTCCAGTGTCTAGACTCATAAAAGAGAGATTTCACTTCTCCAATGTATCAAATTATAGTTTTAGAATTAAGCCTTATCAACAATGTCTGACTAACTTAGAAAACTGTCCTCCCTTGGAACCAATCAATGTGGCCATCATAATGGACAAGCCTGACTTGTCCAAGATCACGTCGTGTATACCTCCCTTGAGACTGTGTGATCCCAAAGCACTAGTGCTGATAGATGGACCAGGGCAACTCCTCCAAACAGAACTTATACCATGATTATCGGAATGAGACTAAAAAGTTGCTGAGCAATAAACAATAGTTGTCCACTTCATATCATGTCTGACTTTCTTGTTTGGGTAATTGTATGGGGGATGATACCATTTCCTGAAATTTGAAATATAGAAATAAGTATATATTTGTGAGTTGTGAGTGTAGGAGGGTATCTTAATTTATTTTGTGCTAATGTAACAGAACACCTGAGACTAGGTAATTTATAATAAAGAGACATTTGTTGGCTCATGGTTCTGGAGGCTGGAAAGTTCAAAATCAAGTGGCTGGCACCTGATGGGGGCCTTGCTACTACGTCTTCCTATGGCTGAGGGAATAGGGAAGGGGGGAGAGGGAAAGAAGGAAGGAGGGAGGGAAGAAGGAAAAGGACAGTAAGACATGGAAGGAGAGAGGGAGTGGGATGGGGAGAAGAGAAGAAAGGGGGAGGGAGGGAAGGAGAGAGAGAGAAAGAGCGAGAGAGAGAGAGAGAGAGAGAAACAGAGAAACTCACATTTTTCAAACACGTTTATAATTGGCAGTAGTCCCTCCACCACGAAGGTAGAACACTCATGACTAAAACCTCTCATTGGGGAGGCTACACACTGTTCCACTGAAGATTAATTTCTAACATAGACTTTTAGGGAGACACATTTCAGTCATATCATAAGCGTTGATAATTAGGCTTAAAACACACTGGTTTAGTATATTTAAACTTTGAGTATAAGTATTTGATATTTGGTGTGAGTAGGAGAGTGATTATCTATGCCCCTGTATTTGTTCTTCAACAAACATTGTCTGATGACTGATTATGCTGGTGTAAGAATTTCTTTCTGTTGTCCAAGCTCTACCCCATCATTGTCACAAACAAGGTACTAAAAATACAAAGTTGAGTGTGTCAAATTTATCTGACTTAAAGATACTAATAGTGTGGTAGGTAAGGAGAGATATATCAACCAGAAATTGCACTCTACTGCATGAGGTATTATTAGAGAAAAACAAAAAGGAATGGAATTAAGTTAAAGCAAAGAATGCGTGATAGACCTTGTAGGAGAAATCTTTGGAAAGGCAATTTTTATATGGAGTTTTGCTGTAAGTAGGAAAATATGTAAGAACCCTAAAGAGCATATTCAGGCTTGCAGAACTGCAAGTAAAAAATGTAGAGAACATAGATTGGCTAGATATTTCTCCCATGGATAGTTCTTATTCTATGTAGCATCATGGATATTTATGCGTGGGATAAGATTTGAGAAAGTGTAAACCTTTTATTCCTTCATTATGGGTAAAGCAGTAGGGTTTTAAGCAAAATTTCAAATATTAATCTTGAAGCTACTAGACAGCAAGGTTATTATTAGCTTATATTATACATTTTCCACATTAGCTGATTATATAAGATATAAATAAGGAGGGCTTCAGGAAATAGGAAACTGTGTTTCAACAATTTCTTCCTAATATTTCTTCACACGTACTAAATACATATTAGAAGCCCAGCCGATGTTTGTATATCAAAAACTCAACAGAATTGTTTGTTGCCAGAAGGATCATAATTATTTAGTGCGAATTACCAGATATTAATTCCTTCCTTAACTTCCTCTTAATTTCTTCTCCTCCTCCTCCCCTTTTTCTTCTTCCTCTTTTTTGAGACAGGGCCTCACTGTGTAGTTCAAGCTGGCCTTGAACTTAAGATCCTCCTACCTCTGCCTCCTGAATGGTAGGATTATAGGCAGGTGCCATCATCACACCCATCTGTTAACTTCTTTAATAAGCAAACTTATATACATTCTTCAAGTGCTAAGTTGCAGCACAATATGGCATGATATGAACTTGTTTCTGCTCTAAGAACAGCTTGTTCAGATATCAGTACCCTGTATAATACTTCTTTTTACCTATCTGTTTAACCCATCAGAACTTACGTTCGTATTTGGGGCAGGAAAGGAGTCTTGCATGTCTTTGTAATTTTCATGTCTAATGTGATGCATATGTCACCTGTATGTATGTGTGTGATGTCATTCAGCCAGAAATAAGCCTTTTTAAAAACAGCATTCTATATTACTTGACCACTGTCTTCTCTATAAGCTTCTTTATATAGTTCTAAAGAGTGACTTGCTAAGACATTTTTTTTTTAATACAGGAATTTCTAAAGAGGACAAAATTATCACAAAATATGTTAGACTGAGTGATTTATAAACAGAAATTTATTTCTCATAGTACAAGACCAGAGAGCCTCAGATTCTCTATCTAGTAATGGCAGTTTGCCAGTTTATAAATAGCTGCTTCTAGCTGTGTCTTCTTTGGGGGGTTTCTTCTTCTTCTTTTTTTTTTTGGTGTATATTAATTGTGGGAGATAATGGCATTCATTGTGATATTTCAGTACATGCATCTAACATCCTTCACTCATATTCACCTCCCATTACCCTTTTCTGCGTTACCCCCACCAGATTCCCTTCCTATTCCCTAGTAATTCCTAATAATCCTCCTTCTACTTTCATATTTTATTTTTTGAAATTCTACAATTTCTACAACATTGTCCTTTTGAGTTTGGCTAATTTTGCTGAATATGATGATGTCCAGTTCCATCTGATCTCCAGTTTCATCTATTTTTCTGCAAATAATGTGATTTTGTTCTTCTTTAGGGCTGAATAATACTCCATTGTGTATGCATACTACATTTTCATTATCCATTTTTCTGCTGTTGGGAACATTGGCTGATTCCATAACTTGGCTGTTGTGAATAGTGCTGCAGTAAGCATGGGTGTACAGGTGTCTCTGTTATATACTTACTTTTATTCCTTTGGGTATACAGCCAGGTGTGGTATAGCTGGATGATATGATAGCTTGATTTTTAGTTTCTAAAGGACCTCCATACTGGTTTTCATGATGAATATACTAATTTACTTTTCCTCCAACAGTGTATAAGGGTTTCTTTTTTGGGAGCCTCTTTTATAAAGACAGTAATTCCCTTCAGGAGGACTCTAGCCTCACCTTATGACTTAATCACTTCATAAAAGGCCCCACCCTTGATAACCATCAATTTGTGACTAAGATTTCAATACATGAATTTGAGTGGATAGAAATGTTCAGATCACAGTAATAACTGAATCTCATCCTGGTTCTTCCTTTCCATTTTTTTTTGTCATTTCTGATTTGTGTAGCCAATATTCTTCTTAACCCATGCTGTTTTTTTTAGGGGTGGTTATTTCCATAATGCAGAACTTTAATTAAACTGCAGAAAATTAAATCATAAGCTGTATAAGTTGATCAAATTTCATCATAAAAATCTTTGTAAACTCTGTCATTTGTGTTTTTTGTTTTCTAAATAATATAGGCTTGTTATAAAACAGTCACTAGATATAAGAATACTAAATAAACAGATCTATTTCCTTACTATCTACATATCAAACTTCCTGTCCAGATGTGATTGCTATTTTTAAAATTTTTTTCTCTGCATTTACAAATTACTCACTTATTTTTTTTTCTAGCCCATTCTTATTGAACACCTATAGACTGTGTTCACTGGTGATATAGCTGTAAGGGAAAGAGGTAAGGTTCTTGCTTTCTTGGAACTGATGTTCTAGTGAGGGGTAGATAGATAGGGAAAGAAATAATTTTAAAAATAAAAGTGAGTGATAAATACCAGAAGGAGAATTAAAACTGACACTATAGACTAACAGAATAATTATTGGTATTGAATTATTTAACATATCCTTTTTCAGGTTTCTCTTTGCACTTAATACGTTATAGACCCTATAGCTTATCATTACTTATCTTAAACAGTTGCCTAGGAGTTTACAGTACTAATATTACATGTGGGATAAAAGCACCTGTGAAAAAATTTATTTTAAACAGTCTTCTTTAGATTCCTGTTGATCTTGGGTTTTGTTCATACTTTGACTAAGAAAAGTGCTAAGCTGTTTTCCTTATTAACGTGAAGGTAAGCAGCTCATATGGCTGCTCATATGTCATCTCTGTTTAATGCAAGCTTTCCCAATTGCATTAGCTTATTTTTTGTTCTGCAATCAGCATTTGGGGTAGAGGATAGAATGTGTTCTTTGGCAGAGTGCATTCTCTGCTGTGTTTCTTTCTTGGAGCAGGTTGGGTTTGTTCCTTTTGGAGGTAGAATTTCTTTCTGAAAAATATTACATTTTTAGAAAATGGATGTTTTCCAGTTCAGAGTACACATCATATCCTAGGTGATACTGGTAACTGTGCTGTGATAACACCTCCATCATGAAGTTTCTGGTAACGTAATATCTGATGCACAATAAGTGCTCTGTAAATACATAAGTGAATGGTTTCAGGGACTAAAAAGGTGACCCCTAAAGTCATCAAAGAATGACAGGTACTGGGTATTTTATAAGGATGAGAGGGACTTCTGAAGAAAAGGAAACCTCATTCATCTAGTAAATATTTATTGATTATTTACTATGGGCTTGTAAGCTTCTAGGCACTGGCATGTATTGGTCTTGAAGATAGAATTTACTTGTTTCATGGATTTATCAGTGATATCTCCAAGATGATTTATAATTTATCTTAATTACTTATTTTAACACTGGATTTATGGATTTCTCTGTGGGAGGAGGATATGAGAATGTGAGCATCAACAAGAAAGTAAGGCTATGATATTATTGGCGTATCAAATATGATGCATTTAGAATCATTTCAACTGGGTTACTCCAGAAAGAGCCCTTCTGTTTGTGAAGAACCTTAAGCCTTCCAGATAATTTCCTCTAATGTGCCACTCCAAACTCAGTCCTTGCTTTTTCTTTTTTCTCTTACTCCACAAGCTTATCAAAGGCTGCTGAGCAATCTTTTTGAACACAAAAAGAGAGATCATTATCATCATTATGTTGTTACCTTTGAAGGAACTGTGTAAAGAGGCTGAGTGAAGATGCATAATTTAAGAAGACACAGAAACTCAAGGTTGCATGATAGTCTCTTGATTCTCCAAACTGCCACTAAATCTAATTGAGACTAAATCTATGTGTATATACCCACAAATGTGCCTATTCTGGGATTGTTTTGACATGTTCTATCAGACTGTAAATTTCGTGGTAGTAGGTACCACATCTGTTTGTTCACCAATGTGTAATGCAGTGTTTAGATATTACTTAGCAAAAGGAGGCACTTAATAGGTTTAAGTTGAATGGGTGAATAAAGTGTGTTTCCAACTTCCTTTTTTCCCTTATATCCATCTGTTTCTATTTGCTTTAGTTTTCCCAGACTCATAATTTCATTTCAGGTATTCTCCCTTTTCCAATTATCTACTTAATTTTAAACTCCTGTATTACTATACAATTAACTTTCATTATTAAACTGGCTCTCAGATTTAGGGGAGGATCACTCTTCAATCTTCCTTCTTCCCTTTTGAGCTATTTCTCAGACTTTTCCTTCTCTCCACTGAATTGCTCTCCCTCTGATACCCATAGTCCATGCAGAGCCCTTTAAAAGGCCTGGCAGTAATAATGACCCTGGAGTTTCTACTGATTTTTCTATTTTTCTATTTTCTATTGATTACAATTCAATATTTTTGCTCATGGAGATTCAACTTCAATACCAATTTCAAGCCAAGGAAGTGGCACTGAACAGGACAGTTGTGGTGCAGGGGAAGAAACATTGGGAGTCAGACCAGGGTTAGTGTTGGGGTTATCATTTAGCTCTGAGTCTTAATTTCTTACTCTGTAAGATGGGATGAAGTACATTAAGAGGTGTAAATATCTCAGCACTGTGCTTAGTACTTTGCTGATGGGAGATACTGCAGATTCCTTTGCTTTTACTGAGTTCCCTGCCCACCTCTAATTCACAATTTCTAGACTTCAGCATTGTTAGAATCCTTGGTGTGCAGTCTTAGCTGCGCTTTGCACTGGCCTTTGCTGACTAGATACCAGTGGCCCTTTCTAATGGTGGTGACAACCAAAAATATCTCCAGTCAAACATTGCCGGGGATGCAGGGGGTGGGGTAGATTTCTTTAAGCTTAGAAGCTCAATTTCTTTCTTTTTTTTTTTTTTTTTCATTTTTCTTTTATTATTCATATGTGCATACAAAGCTTGGGTCACTTCTCCCCCCTGCCCCCACCCCCTCCCTTACCACCCACTCCACCCCCTCCCGCTCCCCCCCTCAATACCCAGCAGAAACTATTTTGCCCTTATTTCTAATTTTCTTGTAGAGAGAGTATAAGCTATAATAGGAAGGAACAAGGGTTTTTGCTGGTTGAGATAAGGATAGCTATACAGGGCATTGACTCACATTGATTTCCTGTGCATGTGTGTTACCTTCTATGTTAATTCTTTTTGATCTAACCTTTTCTCTAGTTCCTGGTCCCCTTCTCCTATTGGCCTCAGTTGCTTTAAGGTATCTGCTTTAGTTTCTCTGCATTAAGGACAACAAATGCTAGCTAGTTTTTTAGGTGTCTTACCTATCCTCACCCCTCACTTGTGTGCTCTGGCTTTTATCATGTGCTCATAGTCCAATCCCATTGTTGTGTTTGCCCTTGATCTAATGTCCACATATGAGGGAGAACATACGATTTTTGGTCTTTGGGGCCAGGCTAACCTCACTCAGAATGATGTTCTCCAATTCCATCCATTTACCAGCGAATGATAACATTTCGTTCTTCTTCATGGCTGCATAAAATTCCATTGTGTATAGATACCACATTTTCTTAATCCATTCGTCAGTGCTGGGGCATCTTGGCTGTTTCCATAACTTGGCTAAGCTCAATTTCTTAAGTCCATTCTTCAAATATAGATTACTTACTTCAGATACCTGACTCAATCCTGGCCAAAATGGAGGGTTTAGAATTTATTTTAGCAGTTGTTTTTATTTTTTTGTTCATCTACCCATCTTTTTTTCTTTTTGTGGTAATGGAGTTTGAACTCAGGGTCTACACCTTGAGCCACTCTACCAACCCTTTTTTGTGGTTTCTTTTTTTTTTAAATTGAGATAGGGTCTCGCAAACTATTTGCCTAGGCTGGCTTCAAATTGTGATCCTCCTGATCTCTGTCTCCTGAGTAACTAGGATTACAGGTGTGAGCCACCATTGCTGGGCCACCTACCCATCTTTAATTCACTCATTTATCAGCTTCTTGAGGTGAAGTTTTCAAAATTTTATTTTATATCCTGCTACATATCCAAGGGCCTAGAGTTATATCCTCTCCCACTGTGGTATTGCATACTGAACACAAAGCCTTGCCCATGGTAGGTAAGTACTGCACATCCCCAGCCTAGAGTTATACCTTACACATAGAAGGCACATAATATTGCTGAATGAAAGGGTTAATAAATTCATTCATTTATTGATACATCTATTCAAATATTACTGACAGTATCTACTATGTAAAATGAAAAGGTGAATATAATTTAGGTCTTATATTTTTATTCTATTTAGTAGATGCCAGCAGTCTTTTCTAGAGTTTAGTGAAGGAAATGGATTTACATATAGCTAGTAGGGTATCTGTATTCATTTTGTGGGGCTACCATAACAAAATACCATAAATCGGGTGGCTTTACACAAGAGATATTTATGCCCTCGCGATTTTAGAGTCTAGAAGTCCAAAATGAAGGTGTGGGAAGGGTCTGGCTTCTGAAGGTTACAAGAGAGGCTCTTTCCTTGCTCCCTATAGTTTTTGGTAATGCCAGATGTTTTGGCTTGTTGAAGCACAAGTGTAATCTCTTTCCCTATTGTCACACGACATCTTTCCTTAAGGGCATCTATGGCTCCTCTCTCTTAAAAGGACATTAGTCGTATTGGATTAATGGCACACCCTACTCAATTATGATCTTATCTTAATTAGTTACATCTGTAAAGACACTGTTTTCAAACAAGGTCACATTCTGAGATACTGTGAGTAAACACAGCAACATATCTTTTTTTTTTTTTAAAACAAATACATATTTATTTATTTATTTTTCTTTTATTATTATATGTGCATACAAGGCTTGGGTCATTTCTCCCCCCTGCCCCCACGCCCTCCCTTACCACCCACTCCACCCCTTCCCTCTCCCCCCAACCCCCTCAATACCCAGCAGAAACTATTTTGCCCTTATTTCTAATTTTGTTGTAGAGAGAGTATAAGCAATAATAGGAAGGAACAAGGGTTTTTGCTGGTTGAGATAAGGATAGCTATACAGGGCATTGACTCACATTGATTTCCTGTGCATGTGTGTTACCTTCTAGGTTAATTCTTTTTGATCTAACCTTTTCTCTAGGTCCTGGTCCCCTTTTCCTATTGGCCTCAGTTGCTTTTAAGGTATCTGCTATAGTTTCTCTGCGTTAAGGGCAACAAATGTTAGCTAGTTTTTTAGGTGTCTTACCTATCCTCACCCCTCCCTTGTGTGCTCTTGCTTTTATCATGTGCTCAAAGTCCAATCCCATTGTTGTGTTTGTCCTTGATCTAATGTCCACATATGAGGGAGAACATACGATTTTTTGGTCTTTTGGGCCAGGCTAACCTCACTCAGAATGATGTTCTCCAATTCCATCCATTTACCAGCGAATGATAACATTTCGTTCTTCTTCATGGCTGCATAAAATTCCATTGTGTATAGATACCACATTTTCTTAATCCATTCGTCAGTGGTGGGGCATCTTGGCACAGCAACATATCTTTGAGCAACACACAAATCCATAATAGTATTTAGATTTGAAAATAGAGGCATGAAGTACTTTGGGACCAGGAGGAGAGAGAACATAATTATAATTGTGAATGAATGAGAATAAGGAACCATTAGGATTAGCCTCCTGGAGAAACCTGGAATGATGAACAGGATTGAATTTAGGCTAATATTGATAGGATGAAGAACAACTGTTTCAAGCTAAACAGATGGTATGAAAAATGGCAGACCACTTGACTGACAAACAAGTGGTCATAAGCTATCACCCACTGCCCTGAATCAATCAACCACTACATGTTGTCTTATCATGATTTATTATTCTTGCTGATTCCAAACATCATTCTCACTCTTATCCTCAATGCAGCACTCAGGAGGGCTTCAGCTAATCATGGGGATGGGGTACCCATGAAAAAACTGCTGTACAGGTCTCACTTCAGTCTTGGAACCATGTACTCAACGTTCTGAGAGTGAGCTGTGGTACCTGTGGGCTGGCATCTGCAACAGTGAAGGAAACCTGGTCATCAACAGTCTTTTACAGTACATCATCACAGGAAGAGATTTAGAAGACACTGGGTGGGAGTGCTTGCCTCTGTAACTATTCCCATTCATTTTATCTATGGGCCAACGAATACTATAAATCCCTATCTAAAATTGTTGGAGTTGTACAGGAAAATGCTGACATGTCCACAGCGTTGATTCTGGATGACCCACAGCTAGAGGATCTCATGTGCTTCTTGAATGCATATATGGTCTTCTACTCCTTCTGAGCTGGAAAGAGCAGCCTCCCTGTATTACCTCACCCATCCCCATATCTGTTGTGTATTCCACTTAAGAAGAAACACCCAAAAGAGGTCCGGCAATCAAATACTGTTCTCTCCAAAAGTCTACTTTACTCCTATTGGTGAATAGAATATAGAAAAAAAAGTAGCAGAAACTCTGATTTAGGGTGACATCTGATCAAATGTATGGAGTTGCTTTTTGTCTTTGTGTTATTAGGAAATTCTGCTGAGCACTGCTTCTTACTGATGCGGAAAGGCAGGCATTAGACATTCTTTTGCATATAAGACTTTGAAGCACCTCAGTCGACTTTTCTGTTCCACTCAATTAGAATCCTACTGTAAAGGATGAGGAGAGGGGCTTGCTTACCTCTCCTTCAGTGGCTTTAGGGCAAATGATTTTTAAGGTTCTTTAAGCAACCCTGCTGAAGTTAGAGTGAGAGTGAATCTCTTGTCATAAGCAAAGTTTCAGTTCATCAGCTGCTTCTAACTGTAGACATTTTGTTAAAATAGATACTGGTTTAAATAATGTAGTATTCTTTAAGACTATGATTTACTTACACATGTATATATTGTATAAGAATACTAAGCCTGCAGATCCTTCCACTGCCAGAGTAGTGAACCTTATTAAATGTGTAATTTCTGAATAAATTGACCTAAATCTAAACTACTTACAAAATTTCCTAAAATCACAGAACATTAAGGACCAATTGTATCTGTGCCAGAGATTTACTGTTATTAGCTGGAAGGAACAATTCTAACAGCAAAAAAGAGTTTGACTCTTCATACCTCAGTGCTTAGAAGCATGTCCCTCCTGAGTTGAAATGGAGGGGAGGGTGCCATTGCTCCAGTCTGAGTTACTGTGCTGAATGTATACTGATTCCTCTTGTGTTGACTGCTTTGGCTTCCCATTGGCTGGCCCAGAGAGGCTTTTTCATGTAGCTCAGCAACTCCTGTACCCTATAGACAGGAGACTTCCCAGACACTTTAAGAACAAATTCTGAAAGACCTATGAGAAAATGGTGCTAATTCTTCTTTTAAAGCCACAATTTCATTATCTTAGTAAAAGCAGGATTATTAAGTGGTTATTTTAAATTCAATTTTAAAAAAATTAGCAACTTCAAGTCTAACAACTTTGAAACTGGAGTTAGTGTTTATTTTCTACTAATAAAAATGAATTGTGACAAAAACTCATTTATGGCATATAGATAGGGAAGTAAGTTTAAATAACTATGACTATGTCACATGGTTGGAACATAGAGTTCATAGTGGGGTGAGTGGATAAGGTGGCTGATTCTGTTGTATAAGTTTTGCAAGAAGCCAGACCTAGTCTTGTTTTTGGTTTTTAGCCTTGTATGCTGTGTAATTTCCATGTCTTCACAGTAACTGACTTCCTGTCCCATTTTCTATTCCTCTAAAGCTGGTTTGACAAAGCTTTGGTTCCTTAATATCAAGAATCCCATCCAGATAAGTTCTTCAGGGGTGGATCATTTGTCTTTTGTTGTGAAACAAAATTACCCACAAAGTTAGTTTAAACATTTCCTATATCTGTTCAATGTCTAGCAATTCTGATTATCTTGGTTGGGGCTTCAATTCTCATATGAAGATCAGGTGCTCTCTCAAGCTTCCTTGTTGCTAGCAGAATTCATTTCCTTTGAGCTATAGGACAGAAGTTCTTATCTTCCTATTACCTGTTAACCAGGGACTTCTCAGAGCTCCTACAGCTACCTGTAGTTCCTTGTCCATTGTCCTCAGAGGTAGTTCACAAAGTACATATTTATTTCTGATCAGTCAGCCAGAGCTCATCTCTCTGTCTTCAACAATGAGTCAGAAACTAAAGTTTTAATTATATTAGTTTCATCAGTGATAACCTCCCTTTTGTAATAAAATGTGGCATAATCACAGAGTGATATCTCCTTTCATTAGCAGATGGCATCCATACCTAAAGGGGACAGAATTATATAAGGATGATGATAGTGGAGGTTATCTCAGAATTCTGCCTGTTACAGTGGGTATTTGAATCTCATGGAAGACTTCTGACTCTGTATAACCTTGAATAATGTGCTTTCACCACGTTGGGTTTCAATTTTCTTAAATGAGGGCTGGAGCTTTTGTTGATAAGGCTAAGACTGCTTCTATGAGTCCTTTGGAAGCACATTTGCGTCCATTACCTCATGAAAGCTCTTGCAGGTTTTCCTGGCCAGGCTGATTTGGAGAGCAAAGAGGGTGGACCACATGTGTCTGTTCTGAACCACTCAACAGGCCCTTTTATTCCAGTTCACTTCCCATTTCATTTGCTCATAAGACTTCTCTCAGAGGCAGAAAGACATATATGAACCATTCTTTCCACTCATAGATCTTATTCCTTTAATCCTGACGACATATTCCATGGCTAAGGAGCTTCTTGGGAGCCAATTTTGATGGGGAAGTGTTTGAATGTTTGTGTCCCCCTCCCCCAATACATATGCTGAAACCCAAATTACCAATAAAATATTAGGAGGTAGAACCTTTTGGAGGTGATTAAGTCATGATGGCTATTCTTATCCTATGGAAATAGGACTAATAAATTAAAGAAATGAGGTTAGTGTTTTTATGGAAGAGGTTGGCCTTCACAAATGAAGGTTCAAAGCTCCATCTAAGAACCAGACAGCAGGCCCTCATTAGGCACTGAATTTGTAGGTACCTTGATCTTCCCAGACTGTGGAACTGTGATCAATAAGTTTCTGTTGTAAGCTTTTCAGTTTTTTGTATTCTGTTGTAGCAGCCTAAACAGACTAACACAATGAAATTGGCACAATTGTGTGGACTCTCATCTCCCAGATTTCTGCCTCTCTCCAGTGCTTCCAAGGCAAAGCCTAAATGAATTAAATCGTAGTTAATATTTTAAACTTTCTGAATATTACCAATATTGCCACTTGCAAGAATTGATAATCCACAGAGCACCACATGACTCAGATTCCAAACTGCTTTATATTTGGTTCAGTGTGCATCATCTTATCTTTCTACAGGCTCTATATTTTAGAGAAGTTTTTTTGTAGCTTTAGCTACAACATAGATGTTTTCATTAGTATGAATTAATGTCAGGAATTTCTGTTTGACCTGCCTGTATTCACTGTAGTTGCTCATTTAGTCAAAACTTAATTATACGAACAAACGCCCTCCTTTTTCATTTGCCGTATTTCATGCTGGTTATTGTCTGTGGCAGCTCTACAGGATAGAGTCTACCAGTAGATGTGTCATCCAGTGAGTTATGGTTGAACATTTTACAAACAAGCTGGAAGGATAAAAATACTCAATGGGTGTGAATTCTACTTGTGGCATTCACAGTCAGAGCAAAGGTTATATTCACCTGTGTATTCTCCAATTTCCTTTTCCAAATCCTGTCCTTGCATATTTTCTACGGAGTGTACAAATGAATGGAGAAAGAATGTGAAGACCGAGTGGAAAGAGATGGAGAAGAGATGTTTGTTGTATTAATGATGTATCCTCCTTCCACTATCCCTTCATGAAGTATACTACTGTCATCATTGCTGAGTGAGTAAGGAACTCAGTGACTTCATTGGACAATATAGCCATTCAATCAACTCCTTGGATTTTCTCTTCTAGAAACTTAGAAACAGAAATCAGATGACACACACCTTTAATCCCAGCACTTGGAAGGTTGAGGCAGGAAGGTCATGAATTTGAGGCCAGCCTGTACCACATAGAAAGACACTGTCTCAAAAAACAAAAACAAAAATCAAAAAGGAAGGAGTGGGAAGTAATTGAGTGGTAGAGTGCTTGCCAGTATGTGTAAGGCCCTGTGTTCAATTTCCAGCACTGCCAAAGAGCAGCAACAAGAACAACAACAAAACAAACTCAGAAACTTCATGTTTCTGTAGGCACTAGACTTTGAAAACCAATAAGCACATGGTGAGAAGACTGCTACTAGTTTGGGCTGTTGCACAAACAACCAGGCAAAATGAAGGAGTAAGAAAGAGGAAGAGAACATTTAAACATGACCAGAAAAGCAGAAATGAGACTATGGTGTTTACCTTGAATCTAGCCTAGAGCCTGGTACATAGCAGGATTCTAAATATTTGCTGAATGATTACCCAAATCTTTGAGCCTTAGAGAAATGGAGAGAATAATTATGGTGGTCCTTCTTTTCTATCTCCTTTCCATAGGTCCCTGGAGATAGCTCTGTGTCCTGATAGCATGTTCTCCATTTTGTTATTTAGATGGCTAAGTGGGTTTCTATTATATGCGTCCTGATGATTCACAACATGAGACAGCATGAGCGCTTAACTTCAGTTCTTTCCTTCTCCTACCTGGACACCAGCTCAGACCCTCAAATGAATGGATGTTGATTTATATTGCATGCAAAAGGTATTCTCTCTTATCCAATTTACATGGCCATTAGACTTTATAGAAGTGTTTAACACTGAACAAATAGAAATCTAGCCTCTTAGAAATGCTTTTAGGTCTGGTTTTTCCATTCTAGGCTCATGGCTGTTGCTTGGTTAAATGTCTTCCCTGAATCACACTTATGTGACTTCTGGTTACTCTAATGTAAGCCTCGTGTCCTTCTCTTTTACAGGGCATATTTTATTCATCCTCACATATTTAGTAAGTTATGAATCATCAAAGTGCAAGGAATGGGATGCAATGTTCTAGTTGGTAGGAAAATGAGGTGAGCAAAACAAATGAAGTCCTTGTATCTACTTATTCTATGTTTATTTCCCATATCCATTCTTTACCTTCCCTGTCCTGTTCTGTGCTTGGTAGGTGAACTATTATAGACAGAAAATACCTGTACAATTTTGCTAGCTGCATTCCAATTGGGTTTGGCCAGTGAGAGACAGTGCAGATGATAGGAGGGTGGAGTGGTAAGAGATTGAATATTTTGCTGGGACTTCCTCCTGCTTCAAGGATTGACTGTGTCTTCCATGATCAAAGCTACTGCTGGTCAGCATCTCTTCTCAGTTCTGGTATTCACCGATTCTAGTAACATTTTTTTTCTTTACCTCTCCTTCTGCTAATGGCTCCTGTTTTTTGTTCATGTCTAGATATCTCAACAGTCCTCACTGCTTTATTAAAGCCCACCTACATACTTCTGTAAAATGCTCACCTCTTTTAAAAACTGTTTTCAGTGAAACCATTAAAGTAGAATTAATGTTCCGGTGAGACAGACCCTGCCTGATATACTTCTAACTTGCTTGGAGCTTATACTTCAATGGGGAAGACAGAACTAACAACTGAATATCAAATATAATGTCATTACAAATGGTAATGGTATACAGAAAAACAGTGACAGGCACCATTGTAGTGAATGTGTTCAGATAAGTTCACTCTAAGGAACTTTGAGTAGATACCTAGACATGTAGACCCTGCAAGGTCTTGACGTGGGAAAATACTTGGGGTATTTGAGGAACACAAAGCCTAAAGTGGAGCAAAATGAATAAGGCCTCTAGTGAACAGTAGGGAATGAGGCCAAAAAATTAATTATATGGCTTATCCATTCAAAAACTTTCAGTGACTTCCTTGTCATTGTTGGGAGAGGTAATGTGATGAAAAGGACATGAATTTGGAGTTAATTCTGGATTTGAATCAAAACTCAACCATTAGTGACTAGCCCTATAATTATGAACAATTTACTTCAAATATCAGATTCTTTGCTTACAAAATGAGGACAAAAATGAATACCTCTAAAGGAAGAGACAAAATTTTTAAATTTATAGCATAGTACCTGGTGCATGATAGGCTCTGTCTCTCACCTCACCTTGCCTTATTCTTATTCTAGATCCTGGCCCTATGAATTTTATCAGATGCCCCTGTTGAATGCTTTCAAGGTAGCCATTATTCATTCATTCATTCATTCGACAAGAACCATAATAGATATTGTTATCATTTGTAGTTATGAGCCCGTTTGGGGGATGTTTTTTAAATGTATCCTTTATCCACTAGGCTATAATTGTCACAAGAACAATGATTCTGAGCATGTCATTCACTTATGGACACTCAGCCTCTGTAGACTGGCTGGTTCATCATGAACATTTTATGAATAACCATTGGAAAGAAAGGAAGGAAAGGAGAAAGATCTATTATCTTTCTAGTCTGATGTTATTCTCATAGAGACTTTATTCTGGACAATTCTAATGCCCTCAGTAAATACTAGTTTAATTGAAATAAGCTGTATGTAAAACTTTATACTGATTTCTGAAGGTTATGTAAGGAAGAAAACTGTTAAAGCAGAAATCACTGTATCCTTTTCATCTCTATTTCACTAGTGCTTAGCACAATTCTTGGCACTTAATGATTAGTATACTTAACAAATATTTGTGAATAAAAGTAAACTAATAAATGATTTAAAACCTGATGCATGTCCAAGTGTCTGTGTTGAGGATGGGGGAAATTGTGAAAAAGAGTGATTTAAGACATTTTTGCAAAATCACAGTGAGACTTCTAGAAAAAGAAGACTGAACAGAGGCTCTTTTGGAAATTGCCTAAGGAGGGAGGTGTCACTCAGGAAGGCAACACTGAAAACCTCATTTTCCTCTTTTCTGTTTGGAAAAATTTGCTGGTGGGAGTGTGTGTAAAAGACAGAGATGAAGTGATTTTGTTGCTGTGGGGTGACCTTGAGGCCAGTGAGGTCCTGGGGGTGGAACTCTGAGGATCCCTCTTCCTACCTAGTTGCCTGGAGAAAGCACATTCCAAGGCCAGACAGCATATGACATCCCACTGAGAACAAAGCTACACAGGCTTGGGACACATGGTTCTGGTTATCTGGAAGACTGTGTTTTTCAAGGACAAAAATGCCTCTTCTTTACTTGGGCCCTATTTCAGAGGGGCTCCTGACCCTTCCCAGGAATGACTCTTGTCCAAGTGGCAGATCCACCTGAAAAGTACCAGTACAGACAAAGTGGACATACCTTTCTATAAGAGCTGGGCTGGGTGCCTCAAGGCCATGCTTCTGTTGGGACTGCTGAAACACTAAAGGCATGTGACCTTGTTTTGGCAGAGTCTCTGTCCAAACATCCACTCTGTGAAGTTGTTCAAAGAGTGTTTGAGAAAACCCCAAGCCCAACAGAGCTGGCAGATGGAGCTTTACTCTGTTATATTTGTGTTCCTGCATGGTACTGCTCCTGTTTGATGCCCAGACTTGGACATTTGAAAAGTATGTGAGCTATCACATACTTACACATCTGCAAAAACAAAGTTTGCTTAAAAACATAAGAACAAACATGGCTTTCTGCTTGGTTTATCCTGTCCTTGAGGTTTTGAGGTTAAAGTATCCCTGAGAAGTTAGCATAACTGGTTCTCCTTTTATGTTGATTATGATAAGGGATGCTATAATAGCTTGATTCTAAAGAATGGACACTCATATCATTGACAGCACAACATCATCTTCTCTTTCCTAAGTTTAGAGAATCCACTGTTGTAGGAATCCTGGTGGAAGTCAAGGTTTACCACTTATGTGCCAGATATGAAAAGGACATGCATTCTTTTCCTTCTGGCCCCTGGGATAAGATTGTCAGATAACCCAAAAGACACCCAGTTACATTTGAATTCCAGATAAAACATTTTCAATACAAGCATGTGTCATATAGTGCATAGGATACATTTATACTAAAAAATTTAATTGTTTATCTGAAAGTTTTAACTGTATATTGTGTGTTTTTATTTGTAACCCTACCTAGATGCCAAGTCATGTGACTAATGTTTACCCAATTGGATGCTTCCTTCCTGTACTTCGAATACAAATCAAATGATACAAAGAAGCAGCAGCACTTAACATTACTCAGTCATTGGCCATGGTGGCACTGGCATTTAGTGTCTACTCATGGTAGTAGTGGGACTTGAGGTATAATATAATATTGCAGAAGTTTTCCTTATTTTTCAAAATAGAAATCAAGTTCTCATTGATTTTAACTTCTGATCACATTGCCTGCACCCCAGCAACAGTACCTGCTGCCAGCATTTTCCAATATTGACCATGACAGGTACATGTCATTTAGGGGGTTGGTGTGGAGAAGCCAGCGTCTTTTAGAATGCAGCATGATAGGGAGGTCTCACTCTGGCCAGATATTTGCAAAGAGGCATTAGCTTTGAGGAGGATATCTTGAGTGGTAGGTAGCTGTAGCTGCGAAGTGGCCAACTAACTACTTCTCTAGAACTCTAATGCAATAAACAGAAATGTTAAACTCTACTTGTAGCTCTGACCTGTAGAGAAGTCAACCTGTGACATCAGGTTTTGCAAGATAAAACAAGTGAGTGCTGGATGAGAACTCAGAAGATGTTGGTAGTGCTTTTCCCTGAGATGGCTCAGGAAAAAGAACCTATAAACACATCCTTCCTCTTCTGGTATGAAAGGAATGTTTGTGCCCCTCCCCCAATTCATATGTTCAGTCTTAAATCCAAAATGTAATGGTATTAAGAGATGGGGTCTTTAGGAAGTAATTAGGTCATGAGGGTGGGGCCTTCATGCATGAGATTAGTGCCTTTAGGAGGTGATGAATAAGCCAGAACTCTGTCTTCACTATGTCAAGATAAAGAAAGATGTCTCTGTAAAGTAGACCAAAGGCCTTCACCATGATCCCAACTGTGTTAGAAGCCTGATTTCAGAGATATCTAGCCTCCAGAACTAAGAGGAATAGCTTTTTGCTGTTTCAGTCACCCAATATTATGTCACAGCAACCCATACTGACTGAAATGCTTTCCAAAGAATAGGAGAAAATCTTTCCTCCCAAAAGTTCAGGCTCTCTGGGTTCGAATCCAAGGATGAGCTGTGACCTTGGACATGCTATTCGTCCTCCCCTATGTCAGTTTCCTCTTGTATAAAACAGGGATGACAAAAATCTACCTTGTGAGGATAAAGCATACAGGTGGCCCATTAATGCTAATGGCTATTATCAACAGCTAGATATACTCGGAAGCAGGTGCATGCAGTCCTCTGTGAATAAATAACGCTGCACACATGCTCATGAATGAGTATTTATAATATAGGATTGGCTGCCTGAGTGCAGGAAAGGTCCAGGTGTGGTGTACTCACACAGACTTCCAGCTCTGCCTCTCTGCCCCGATACCCTTAAGACCTTTCTCACTCTCTGTCTCTGGGGTACCAGGTCATCCCCAGCTCTGGAGAGCTGGTTCTTTTGGCCTGAGTGATCATTGGTGCCCAGCAGCAAGGCAGGGACTAGGATCTCCCTCCTTCCCAGAAGAGATGGCTACTAAGGCTGGCCTAAGAGTGGGAGAGGGAGCCAGGGGTGGGTGGGGAGCTGGGGGCCCCTCACACTGCAGCTATTGGGGTTCAGAGACAGCTAAGCTTCCTTAACTGTCCCAGTTCCTAATGAAGGTAGATGTCCGCCAGCCTTCTGTTGGCACTTGGGGGGTCTAGAGGGAAAAGCATCCTGTCTGAGCTTGTAACAGGAACCCTGGGGATGATTCCAACAGAGTCATAGGGCCAAGGCAGCTGGAATTTGGAGCCAGGGCAACTGATTCTTTGTCTATCCTCTGAAAGGCTGCCAGGCTTCAGTTATCTCCTGGCTGGGACTATAGCTGTGCCTTCCTGACCTCTCTGTCCTTGACTCTACTTGCTAGTCTGTGCCTTTGCTATCAGCAGAAAACCTGGGTTGAGTGTCAGTGCCTGGCTCAGAAGCTCATGCCTTCCACAGGGATGAAGGCACAATCAGCTTTGAGTCATGGGAGACCCATAGGCAGCCTGTGGAATCTGGGGCAAGGGTGTGTTGGAGTGCAGTAGCCAGGCAGGAGGCTGTTACTGACATCAGATGAGAGACAGATGCTGGTGGAGACAGAGGCAGGTGCACCCCTTAGGTCTGGTTGACTCCCCAGCCAGTTCTGACACGAGGCTCACCCAGACCAGCCCTGGCATTGGTATTGGCCACTCCTTTGGACAGGAGAGGATTTTAGTATATGTCTTGGGAAGGCAGAGATGCTAAGGGCCCACCTTCCTTGGTCCTGAGTCCACAAACTGGAGATTGAGCCAAGAAAGAAGCAGGGCCTACACTATGCCCAGAAAGGCCTGTGTTTCTTTTTCTGAACTGAGATAAAAGGCTTCTGTGACTTCACCATTCCTGTCTGCTTTATATGCTGTTGTCACCCTTGGAACTTTGGAAAGCATCACCTGCTTCTGGAAAATCAAGATCACAGCGAGACAGACAGACATCTTTTTCCCAATCTTGCAAGTACAGAAACTGAAGCTTGGAAAGGGCCAGTGAGGGAGCACACAGTGGTGAGACAATCAAGCCTCCTGACAGCACCATTGACCCCAGGGGAAGGGGTCTTCAGTGATTGTCTCACTCTCTTCCTCCTCCAGCACCAGCTTAGCTTCTCCTAGGCCTGTGTCATCTGCACTCTTGATCCTTCTTTCTGAATCTTCCTAACAAACTTTATTTTGAAATAATCCCATACTTAAAGAAAAGTTGCAAGAAGAATGTGAAGAATATCCAATCAATCCTTCCCCTGAATCCACTGATTGGCACTTGGCTCATGTGTGCAGTGTGAGGGTCCTTATGTATGCACATGTATACATATGTGTACCATGTGTCTAAACTATTTCAAAATGGCTCTCAAACATTAGGCCCTTCATTCCTCAATATTTATGTCTGTTTTTCCATAGACCACAGGACCACAGTACAGTTGTCAAAATGAACAAAATTAACATTGGTGCAGTCCTATGACCAATATGATTTATAACTTCATTTGCATGTTGTCATCTGTCCTCATAGTGTCCTTTCACATTGTAAGGGGTGAACTGGGATCCAGTACCATGTTTCCCAGTCTGTCTGTGTCATGATGACAGTGGTATTTTAGAAAGTGTATGGCCTGCATTTGGTAGGCTGTCTCAGTCAGGGTCTGGCTGGTGCTGACTCGGGATTAGACTCAGGTGATGGTTTCCTAGCAAGAGTGCCACACAAGACCATGTGTTCTCAGGCACTGTGTCAAGAGGCTTTTGTCTTTCTCTTGACCAGGTCATGTTAGCATTGGTCACTTGGCAGAAGTGTCGGCTACCATGTTTCTCCACTGTCGAGTTACTATTTTTCCCATTATAATTTATACAGTTTAAGTTGGATTATAGTTTCAGTGCTTTGTTAAAAAAGATTTTTTGTTTTTTATTTGTTTTGTTTTTTTGGTGGTACTAAGGTTTGAACTCAGGGTCTCATGCTTGTTAGGCAGGCACTCTACTACTTGAGCCACTCCAGCAGCCCAAAAATCTACTTTTTTAATGTGGATTTATCTTATTTATTCATTGATTTTATGTTTTATCTACTTGGCAGTGCTAGAGATCCAATCCAGGGCCCCACATGTGTTAAGCACACACTATCACTGAGCTGTACCCCTAAACTCTGCATATTTATTTTTAAAATAATATTTATGTCACTGTAAAGAGAAAACCATCATCACTTGACATAAATAAAAATAAATGCCAAAGTTAAAAAAAAACAAAAAAATAAAACAAAAGCAAAGAATGAATAGGATCTCTTCCAATGGCAGCCTTCTGGGCTTCCCATTCGTTTTGGTATTTCTATTTGAAAATGGCTATTAGGCTTGTAGCTCAGTGATAGAGCACTTGCCTAGAGTGCTCAAGGCCCAGTATTTAATCCCCAGGGCCAGATAAATAAATAAAAGCAAACAACAGAAATTAGTAAAATAAAATGAATAAAGGCTATCAAACAAGTTTCATCCTCTTTGTGCTGAGAATAGAGAGGAAGCAGGGCAGGAAATTTCAAGTCCCAAACTGGCCTACTCTGAACTGAGAGAATGTAGTGACTGTTTGGTAATTGCAACCCCTGGGCAATCAGAGAATTTCTGGGGAAGGAAGATCCAAGTTCATCATGACATAGTGACTCACATGATGTTTACAGTGGAAACTCTGTCATTCCCACATCTTTCTATGTTCTCTTGAGGCCCCAAACATCATGCATTCTCCTCATCTTAATCTTAGGCTTTCTGCTTTTCTCCACTTTTGCTTCCTTCCTCAATTCTTTCCTCCTTCCCTTACTCATTTTTCTTTTTCAGTCCCTCTCCTGGAGCTCCTAGTCATTAGGTGTGGAGTACTTGAACTCTGTTTGAGAGCACAGATTATGATGTTAGACTATATCAGTTTCTATAGTTGTAAAATTCAGATAATAGTCACAGTTTTATAGAATTATTATGGTTTTTTAAATGATTTAATTTATTTCTTCAACAAACCCTTAAATAGTATTTACTTCATGCCAGGTTCTTTTTTTAACTCCTATATAAATACTAACTCATTTAAACTATAACACTCTATGACAAGTGCTGTTATATTTCTTACTTTATAGATGAGGAAACTGAGACACAGAGAAGTTAAGTAACTTGCACAATGCAATGTAACTAGTAAGTGGAGTAGATAAGAAATAAACCCAGGTATCTGAATCCCTGTTCTCACTGACTACATTATGATGCCTATCTTTAAAGAGCTTGTCTACATGAATAACACTTGGCACAGTGCAGGACACTGAATAATATTCTGCAAATGATAACATTTATTACATATAAAAATCAATTTCTTTTATGGGATAAAAGCATTTCATAGAAGAAGTAGTATTTGAGGAAAGAGAGACTAGTGGTTTTCAAGTCTAGCTCTAACTTAGAATAATCAGGAGAGCTTACAAGCAACTCTCCGATGCTTGGGTCCTGCTCTAGCTGTATTGAATCATAATCTGTGGGTAAGGTTTTCAAACCTACACAGTTCAAAGCTTGATAGGTGAGTTTAATATGCAACCAGGGTTGAGATTCATAGCCTTAACAGGTACAGATAGAGGATGGGCATTCTAGGTTGATGAAACCACATAAACAAAGGCACTGGGCAAGAAAGAACAGACACTTTTTCCCAATGTTGACTGATTCAGTGTAGCATTCAGATTGATGAGGCTAGAAACACTGGCAGGAACTTTGGATGGTCCAGAGGGTGTCGAAGCCTCAGTGTAAACTGGTTTGGAATTATAGTTTTCACACTTTATTCCTCCAAGCTTCTAGTTGAAGAGGCAGATGGAGCAGGGGCTTCATTTAGAAAGGACTTTCTGGAGATAGAAGAAAGTGAAGCATATATCTTGAGGCCACGTGACCCTGATTTACCCCCATCTATTTGTAGAGGATTAAGCTAGAATAGAAAAGCAAAATTCTTCCCTTAGGTCCTGGGACCCATGTTCAACTGGTCAGTGGGATGACCTTACTCTCTGATTATGGTTTTCATCAAATAAGTCACCTCACCAAAGAAGGGCAGAAGTGTGCCTGCAAGGTTATTATTTTCTAGAAACAGACCTGAAGTACCCTCACATTCTTATAAAGACTTATAAGATGGGTATTAATTATTCCCTCTTAACAATAAGGAGTTAGGATAATTCTGTAGGAAATAGAAGCCTTTGAAGTTTTTTAATCAAGGTCATAACACCATTATTGCTTTACATTAGGATTCATAGCACTCATTTGTCAATATAATATTTTTAGTATTTTCCAAAGGCTTTTCAAATATATGATCAGATTTGATATGTGCTTTAGCAAATCTGTGAATTAAATCTTGAACTATATATATAGGTTATTATCTTGCTGCCTCCTCTTCATCCTAGAAATCTGAAGACAGAAAGTGTATCTGCAGGTAAGGCAGTGACTTCCTGTGCTGAACTCCTAAGCAGGATGTTTTTTTTTTTTTTCTTCCCTTTCTTGGTGAGGTGAAAATGTATCTTGCTAAACTTGAAAAGATCAACCTGTCTTTTAGGCATTGGGTGTCTCAGAAACCACACGGCTGTGAGCATTTGTGATGGAGGGTTATCTTTGTCTGGAATCAGATCTGTATACATTATGTCAGCCTTCATGAGTTGTCCAGTGATGAATGCGGTGCCTACCTCGGTCATCTTGGTATTCCTGGGGCCCCCTGCCTTCAAGTTGATGGAAGAATAATTAATCAACATGACCCAACCTGGTAAAAAGATTTTTGCAATAGAAAATTCTGGTTGGCTTTTACCCACATGTGTGAGTGATTGTTCTCGTACCCTAGTGGGAAGATCCTCTTGTCCTATATGAGTTAGAACAACTGCAGACTCTTAGTTAGGGCCTCAGGTCATAAATAAAGGGAAGTTGGCTTAAAGCTGGAATTATTCAGTCACGCCTGTTCACTTATGGACATGAAATGTAGGGGTAAGGTAGTCTAGTCTTAGGCTGGCAGAGTGACTCCTGTGGTAGAGAGCTTGCCTAACATGAGGCCCTGAGTTCAAACCCCAGTACCACCAAAAAGAAAAAAAAAAAGATAGTCTACTCTTTTCCTCCTGAGAATTCAGTGGCAACCTTTCCAGTTATCCACTAAAACACTGTTATCCATCCTTCAAAATCTAAGAGAACCAATCTTATCCATGCCATTAACTTCTGGAGCACAGTGTTCACTCTGCCTCTCACCATCCTTGGTAAGAGCTGGTAAGAGGTAGAAGTTGGTGCCCCATGGGTCTGGTGCAAGTATGTATGTGCACATATATTAGCTTGTGGAGTTTGTATAAATTTAAATGAATAAATGAATAAGGATGATTTGTGAGCAATAGTTAGAAGCCAATTCTTTTTTCTTTTTTCTTTTTTTTGTGATCTTTGGGATCAACCCTTTTGCATATTAAGAAAGCATGTACCACTGAGCTACATCTTCATCTCAAAAGAGAACAACTTTAAATGATGGTTAGTATCAAGATTATAATAGATTCTTGACCCTGTATTTTAATATTTCTCAATATTCTAAGCTCCATGAAAGCAAGAACTACATCTGCCTGGTTTTTATTTTTCACAACTTTACCTTTTCTAGGGATGCATCCCACTTCAAGTAACACCCTACAAACAATTGCTTATACAAATAGGAGTATTTTTCTCCCATAACGTAACAAGACGTTTTGAGACAGGCAGCTGCTGGTCTAGTTCAATTACTGAGCAATAATGACAATGACCTAGGTCATCCTCAGCTGTCTGCCTTTCCTTTCTCAGGCTTTTCTTTCATTTGGCTATGTCTTATGCTCTTAAATTGGCTACAGTAGGTCTAGAAGTTAGAATTCCATGGAAACTCATAAAGCAAGAGAGCTGTAAAGGTGGTGAGAACCTTTCTCCTTATTCACCATTTTCTTATCTAGGAAAGAAGTGTCTTTTCCTGAAGCTTCCACTTTACTTCCCCTAATGATGGCTCATGGACACATTTACAAAGAGAGGCTGGGAAAATCTGTAATCAGCATTTCCAATTTTATAAAATATATAAGAAAAGAGTGTTAGCTTTTATAGGATAGGTGACCGAAATATATGCCATAGAACTTATCTCTTAGTGCATGCTATGAAACTTGCTTCTGCTTAGTAAATAATTGTCCAAGGAAAGTGACCTAATACCAAAATAATCATTGGTCCTTGTAAGGCCACAGCAGTCCAAAGGACAGAGACTCTAGTTCTAGGTCCTAGAGATCCTTCTAGGTGGATTCCAGGCTATTTGGAACCAAAACCAATTTATTCTAAGACAAGGGCCAGAAAAGCTGTTTTCACTAGACATGTCAAAATATTCAATTATTGCAGCTTTATAATGTTTTGATATTTTATAAAGACTACTCTTTTTAACAGGCTTTTAAAAAATGCTATTGGCTTTTTATTATTTTCTATAAAATTTAATTTTATTGTTCCTTTTCTTTTTCCTAAAAACTTTTGCTCCTTTTTTAAAAGTTGAAAATATACTGTTTATTGGTTAAAGGAAGACTGAAGTATGTGATGCTGAATTATCTATCTAAGACCAGGGGAAAATACTTAAATTTGCTGTTCTACTATGATTGCAGTTTCAGGTTTTCTTCATATTAGTCTTACATGTGATTTACTTAGAATTTTTTTAGAATTTATCCATTTAGTTGCCTTTATAAGTGGGATATTTGCACTTCATGTTTTTTGTTGACATGTATTACAGCCATTGTTTTCTATATATGAATGCTCTATATATCTACCATACTAAATTCTTTTAAGTTTGTAATAGTTTCTTAGCTATGCTCTGGGTTCTTTAAAAATCATTTTCATGTATACAGATAATAATGATTTCCCCTCCATCTTTTAAATGCTATGTACCATTTGTGGGGCATTGTAGTACACTTGTGAGGGAGGCTGAGACAGAATAGTGAGTTTGAGGCCAGCCTGGGCTACATAGAAGACCTCAAAAACAAACAAACAAACATAAAACAAATAACACCCATCCTCCACAAAATCCCAAATAAATACTATATACCTCTCTTTTCCTAGTTCTCTTTTCCCAATTGCCTTGGTTATTTCCACCACAAAATGTTGAACACTAGTGGTGATTGAACATTCTCATCTGGCTTTTACTTGATGGGCATGGTCCTATTGTTTCTTCATTAATTAGTACTCTGACTCTGAGTCTGTTTCCTATTTTATTAAGTGGTATTTTCAGAATTGTATATTAAATTTCATGAACTGCCTTTGCCATATCTATGGGATAATTATGTTTTTACTTTTACTCTTTTTAAATAATGATCAATTATAGATTTTCCAGCAATTCATTTACTTTACTCTTTCTTGTTCATTAATATAAGTTTTTAAGACTATTTTTTTTTTGAGCATTGCTGTAGCTTTATTCCATAAATACAAAATGTAGGATATATGGTTATTTTAAAATATTTTTCAGATTCTCTTAAAATTTTTTATTAGCATATAGTAGTTGTATATGAGGGGTACATTAATTGTGATATATATGTATATATATATATATATGCTTACAATGTATTAGATTCACTTTTGATTTCTTCTTTGAGCTAATAGTTGCTCAAGAGAAAAGTTTAAAATTTCCAGGAGATAAATTTAGTTGTTTACTTTTTGTTTTGTTTCATTTTTCCATTCTTGTTCCTTCCCTCATCTCTCTCACTGCCCTCACTTGCTTTTTTCCCCATTTTCACTTGGAGATATTGTCTTTACATTTTTCTATATTTTGGAGGGCATGGAGACTACCTAAACTTTTGTAAATTTTCAATACTTGAAAAAATGTATTTTCTAATTTTAGAGTATATAGTTGTATATCAATTATACCCGTAGTGATGTTTTCAGTTTTATATAGAATTTTGTTTCAAATAATTTAACAGTCTTGGATTGGTAACTAGAAACACCTGCATTTAATATATTTCCATTTATTTCTCCATTTGATACTTTATAATTTAGTTCAGAAGAATCCATAACTGTTAGATATTCATTTTGGAATGAAAACTTTATCGTTTTTGAATGTTCTTCTGATCTCATTAATGATTTTTTTCTATGACTATAATATAGTCTAACATTGCATTTATTACTGTTGTTTAGTCTTACCAGTATGCCTTTTTCCATCATTTATTTTTAAACCTCTCTAACCATTTTACCAAATTTCATGTCTATACAGTGCATAATTAGGATTTAACTTGCAATTTAATCTCCAAATTATTTTTTCTTTTAATAATTAATTTAAATCAATTGGCTATTATGATATATATGTTTGGCTGGTGTTGGTATTCTTATATTTTATAATATAGTTTTCATTTCTTTAAAAAATTTCCCCACATAGTATATGCTTTCTGATTTGTTTTGTTTCTGATAATATGTAAAGATTTTTATTTTATTTTACTAGTTCAACTTTAACCATAATTTTATGTTATAAAAACAAATCATCTAATATTTAGACATGATTTATTGAATCCTTATAGTGATCAAGGGTAATATCTGTTCAATTTTGTCACCATCTTTGTTACCTCCACAAGCCAATTTAATTTGTGACAGTTTCTATTAAGCAATAAAAACTAATCTTTAAGTGAGCTAAAAATCTCACAACTAAAATAAGCTAACTTATTTTAGTTAATAACTCATTTGCTCTAAATAATATCTTTTATCTAATTTCATAAAATGAGGAATTAAACGTTCGTACATTATCTCCTATCATCTCATTTTCTTTATTTTTGCTAGTTAATTTTTTGACATTTATATTCTGTTCAATGTTATACATTCTACATTTTTTATTCATATTCCAACAAAAAATACACATATTTTGCTGTAGTTTTTATCTTTTTCTTTTGCTTGGCTTAAATTTATCTTTTAGTACTAGTTAGAAGTATTCATGAAAAAAAGTTGTATCTTCAAAAATGCTTTTTGATATGTTGCCCTTTTGTTTGAAATAGAATTTGACTAGATGTCAAAATTTAAAACACCACAGTGTAATCCCTTTTACAATTAACACACGCCAATATAAAATTTTATTTTGGAAAAAGGTCTTCTTTGAAGATTTTTAAAGACATCAAATCTTTTATTTATATTTTAAGTGTATCTGTGGAGAAACAAGACTAGTCTATATTTCCCTTTAGAGATAAATTTATCCTTTTTTATAATTCAGAAATTTTACTGGGATATATTTCAGTATGAATTTTTTTTGTGAAGTTACCTGAGACATATTATTCTTTTTTAATCAGTAACATTAAGGATTGTTGTTAAATCTGGCAAATTTCCTTCAATTACAACTTAAACAGTTTCTTGTCTGTTATTTCTGTCTTCCTCTTTGGGACCATCATTCATATAATTGCCATATGTCTATACCTTTAATTCACATATCCATATGTGTATGGTAAATTTTCTGATACCTATTTTCTTTTTATTCATTTGAATTTTATTGCTGCACTTTTCTCATTCTTATATTCTTTGCATCTAAACTATATTTTTAAAAGTTTTACAATTTTTTGTGTTACTTTTCACTGAAGTTAATTTTTTCCCCTTCTCCTCTGAACTTTGTAGACTGATGTTTCAACTTCTGTTACCTCATTACAACATTCATCAGTTCTTGTATATCTCCTTTCTTCTCTGGTTTTATAGATGTTGTTAATATATTATGTTTTAAATATTCACAGTGATATATTTTGCTACACTATTCTTTTGCTCCAGACATCTTGATGTCTCACTATATGCTCAATTTTCTATGAAAACTTCAAAAGCATACAAAATATGAAAAATATGCTATTCTCCAGCATGTCTAGAAAAAAATTTTTAATATCTAGATTAAATGAGAAAAATCAAGCAAGTGAGAATTTGTTCATTTCAGTGAATCTATTTTTCACTAGATTGGCTTCACTCCCTTTCTAGCCCTTTGTCATTATATTTCCTCTTGTTTTTCACATTGCTCAGCTAAGAAGTCACAAGACAATATAGTCCTAGCACATTTATCACAATAAGTTAATTAGAAAGCACATGCAAATATATGTTCAGTAACATTTCTATAATACTATAATACCTTTCACATAGGTGATCTCATTTGACTGAAGAGAACCAAAAGATAAGACTTGCTATTACTCCTGCCATATTGTTCCTGTAGTGTTTGTGAATATTTCTGTAGTATTTTTGAATGACTAAGCATATCAAATCTGGCCTAATCCAAATGTGTTGCTCAAATCAAATATGACAGTAACTTATGGAGATGCTGCAAGCGTGAGTAGTTATGAGTGCTTACTGAGCTTTTTATCACTCACTCTAGTAGGATGGTTGGCATGGAAAATATGGATCCGGAAGATGATAATTTCGCTTTCTAGCAGCTCAGAGTTGAGTGTGGTAAACAGATGAATAAATGGATAATTATATTAAAATCAGATATATGTGCCATTTCTCACTACTTGTTCCCTTGCTTACTCTGCTCCAGTCTCCATTGGCCTCTACACTGGTCATCAATCATTTTGGTGACTATTTTCTCTATCTACCACTTCACTTCATTTAGGTCTCTGATTAAACTACTTCTTTAGTGATGCCTTCCATAACCATTAGCCTTGCTTTAATTTCCTTCATGATATTTTTTATTTACTGATATATTGTATTGCATTATACTTTTTCCTCTTATCTTTCTCTTCCATTTGTATGTAAACATCATAAGGTAGAAATACACAAATGTATTTTGTCTACCCCCAATCAAGCCTTCATATTCATATATAATTTTATTTAACCCCTGCAATGACCTATGAAATAGTAATATCATTCCTATCCCCTTGTTGGCAATAAAGAATGTGGGAGATGAAAAGTTTAATGTGACTTTATCCAAAGTTACGGTGAGATACTACATAATAGATCGCAAAGACCCAGTCTTCTGAGTCCATTCCAGTTATGTCTCTCCTACTTATGGATGGGCCTATAACTAAGAGAGCAGGCAGGAGATGCAACGCTAAAGTTGAATCACCTGAATTTAGGAAGCAAATCTTTGATTGCTTTTTCTCAGACTCTCCTCTAGACCTAGAAAATTCTCATTAATATGGATTTTTTTTTAAAAAAGTAAAACAAATAATGCAACCTTTGGTTGGTATCTTTGCATTGAGTTTTTATGAGCCAGGAGCCCATTCTTTTGATTTATCTCTGAATGGGATGGCAGAATCTAAAATGTGGAAATGGACTGTAAGAAACATGATTTACTGTCATGGTGAGGTTTTTTTGTTGATTGCTAGTGAGAGACACCATCCCCCAATCAATTTGTAAGAATTTATTAACATTTAACTGGAAAGACAAAAATGTATGTATTCATGCATAGCAAGATTCAGGTTTCTAGAAGATATACTAAGGCTTACTCTTTTATTTATTTTTACTAGCGTGTAATAGTTGTACAGAGGATACATTTTGATATTTACATATGTGCTTATAATATATCTTAATTAGATTCACCTCCTCTGTCATTCTCCCTCCTCTCCCTTCATAGAACAATTTCAACAGGTTTTATTATTCTATTTTCATATATAAATAAAAAATATACCCACCATATTTGCCCTCCTTTACCCTTTCCTTGTGCCCTTTCTCCTCTCACTGGTACCCATCATCAGAAAAGATCTTCCTGTCCTCCATTTTTTAAAAGTCTATATTGTTAGTCTAAGGAGTTTTTCTTTGGCATTTCAAATATATGAATATTTTGCTTTAATCAGGTTAACCACCTCATTACTTACTTTTTATCTACCATCCAGATCCCTTATTATTTAATAGCTTACATTAAATAATAGTATAAGTATATATATTATATATATATATATAGTTATACACACATTTAACTTATAGGTCTAACTTCCATATATGAGCAAAAATATGTGACCTTTGACCATTTGAGCCTGGCTTACTTTGCTTAATATGGAACTTTTCTCCAGTTCCATCCACTTACCTGCAAACAACATAATTTCATTCCTTTTTATGACTGAATAATACTCCATTGTGTATATATGCTACATTCTTTTTATCTGTTCATAAGTTGTGGGGCACCTGGGCTGTTTCCAAAGCTTGGCTTGTGAATAGTGCTGCAATAAACACAGATGTGCAAGTGGTTCTGTTGTGTCCTGGTACACATTCCTTTAGGTATATAATCAGAAGTGCTGTTGTTGGATCACATGGTAGTTCTATTTTTAGAAAATAGAAGATTTTGAGGAAACTCTATACTACTTTCCATAATGGTTGCACTGATTTACATTCTCTCCAATAGTGTATAAGTGTTCCTTCTTCCTCACATCCTTACTAGCATTTGTTGTTTGTGTTATTGATGATAGCCATTTTTACTGGAGTAAAGTGGACTCTCAATGTTGTTTTGACTTGCATTTCCTTTATGAAGGCTCACTCTTATAACTCTATTTGTCTTTTGTTGCTTTATTCTTGCATGTTTATATAGTCTCTCTCTCTCTCTCTCTCTCTCTCTCTCTCTCTCTCTCTCTCTCTCTCTCCTCTCTCATAAAAAGCCCCATGATGGTTACTTGGTCTTTACAGAACATGAAGTCTGTAAAAGAAGCAAACAACTTTCCTGATTGTGCTGGCAGAATTTCTGGGGAAATCTCTGATCAGTCTGGCTTAGATCATACATGTTTACCTGACCTGAAAGACCTTGGAGGAGCTACTTTAACAGACAAGATGCTCATCCCTGGGGCCAGTGCTGGGGGAGAGTTATTTCTACTTGATTCTTTCAGAGTGAGAGGAGTCATTATGGAATCAGAGTCACTTCCTTGCAAAAAGGAATGCTTTAAAGACAAAAACCATTCATACTCCTTATTGAACTCTTCCTACTCCTATGAAACTTATTCTTTCAATAACTGAATACTTGTGAATATGTTCTTTGTACCAAGCTTTGGGCTATGCCCTGGGTATTATCTTTTTAATCAATAATTCTTCCCTTGAAGATACTGATATAAAAAGAAATAAGTAAATTGTAGAGAGATACATACAATCACAAATGAAGGTACAATCTGCTTTGGGAGCTTAAAAGAGCTATAAAAAAAAAAAAAGATCTTATTACCTGTGACTCCCTTCTGTCTTATTCCTTGATCACTAACAAAAACTTTTGAAAGACAGTCTCTGAAAACCCTGGCATGTATTTAAACATGCACCTTCTTACAGCTTTTTTTTATTATCAAAGACACTGATTCTCTTGGTCATCTTGAATAGCTCCAAAGTTTCCTTTCCAAAGTCATGGTTTTGTAATAGCTGAGGATCTTATTGCCCTCTCTTCCCTTCATGCAACTGGATTCAGTGACATTTTAGTTTTAAACACAAGGTATTGATGCTGGGAGTGGACAGAGGTGGCGAGGGAGGGGAAGAGTTAATCATACTGGAGAATGACGAAGGGGTTATCTTCAAATTAGATATATTTATTAGCATGATGACTCATAGGTAATAATGCCACTTTGCCAGTGGCCAGGATAGAAAGGAAGACTATAAAGAAATAACTGGCTGATACTTAGAAGCATCCAAGTTGTTATATCTTTAGGAAGTTAAAAAAGTACCTTAGTGTCTGCTTACTCATCCCTGGGCCGGATGTTCTAAGCTGGAGGAAAAAAAAAATAAGGCAAAAAAAGTTTTTCTTTTCTCTGATTCTGCTGTCAAGGACAAAAGGCCCAAGTTCTCCCATTAATTACATTTGTAACCTTGAGAAGTCACTCAACCTAGATTAATCTCTGCTTTCTTATTTAAGGAAATGAGAAATAAATTCTTTCTATTACATGGTTTTGTATTATGAAATCTATTTATATATTTCAGTGTCATACCTATTAATATAACATTTACCTATAATATGTATCTATTTGTATGTGTGTGTATATGAGAGAGAGAGAGAGAGATAGAGAGAATACTAACAAAATGAAAAAAAGCATAGGTATTGACTAACTCAATTCTTTTATTATTTTCCCTTTCCCACTCTTGATTTCAGTTTCCACTTTTACTGAAGACTGGGCTGAAACAATTGATCTCTAAAATACCTTTCCCCCTTTGACATTCTTTTTCTCTAAATAATTTTTGTACCTTCCACGTGAGAAAAATGGCATGTTTTCTCCAGAAGTTATTTTCTATCAATAACACATTCTCTGGTCAGAAGCATTATTCTGCTCAGTGTTCTCACACACATTATTTTTGTTGCCACAAATACATTGAAAGAACCACTGCCACTCAGTTCAGCATAGGTCTTTCCAAGGTAAGCAGGACAGGAGTCAGCTGGAGCCTGTGTGAAGACAGAGGCACCTTTCCAGGGGCTCAGAGCTAACCCTCTGGGCACAGTTCTCTTCATGAGGTTTCTTGGAAATTAACTCTGGGTCAGTTTCCATGTACACAGACACTTCAGAATCCCTTTCCTCTTCATCTTTGCCCTCACTTAAAGAGGAAGTGATTCAGAGGATGCTGAGACAGAACACTTCTTCCAAAGCCCTAAGACCCATTGTCACATCAGCACTGAAGTCAGCTTCCTGCCAAACTCCATGGGCTCAATTTCCATATCATTTTCCAGGGCTCTGCAAGAAGCTGACATGGCCCACAAACAGGCCAGTAGAATCATGGAATAATAGAATGACAGAGTCAGAAACAACCCCAGAATCTTCCTAGCAACATCCCCTTGATTTAAATATGGAGAAACACTATGATGATGGAGGTTACACTGATTTTCTCAAGGTCTCACATGAGTTTGTTTGTGACAGAAACAAACTAAAAAATTTGTCACCCATTCTTGATGAACATCTTGTAACTATTTAAATATATAAATACCTCTTCCATACATCACCTTTAAACATCGCTTAATGTATTGGAATTATTTCAATACATACAAGAAAACTAATTCAGGGTTAGAAAAGATTAAGTGTCTCTTCTGAAGATCATATATCCGGAAAATAGGAGAGAAGAGGATGCACTTCATTGCTTTTATCTATTTATTTGTGTATGTTTGCTTTGCTCTTTCATCATCTATCCAGTCGGGGAATGGTCTGAATTGCTTTATCAAATTTTAATTAAGGGAAAAGGCAAAAAAAAAATCATCTGTAAATTAGACTTTGACAAATTAAGTAGAAAAGAAGAAATATGAAACCAATGTCATTAAATTTACAGTCAGCAGGTGTTATATTTGACTTCTGCAGAACCAACCATGACTTTTGGAAACAGGCATGCAAATCCATACTAGTAAATACGTAATAACACTTCTGATTAGATTCAGTAGAAGAATAATTAATATGCCTTTTATTAAAGAAGCTAGTGACTTTTTAGAAAAAAATTAATAATTGTCAACTGAGGTGTCATTTGAAATATAAAAATCACCCATTCACAACCCTACAATCTGGAGATAGCATTTGGTATATAAAATTCCAGATTTAAAAAATTATCTTACACATAGGTATAATTCTTTAAACAAAAATGTGATTATTCAACATAATCTTTTAAAAACTACTTTAAAAATAAATTGTGAGCATTTCTCCATGAATATATTAATTTTAATTGCTGTTTAATATACACCTGATAGGTATAAATTATTTAATTCCCTTTTGCTACATATTCCAGTTTATTTCCTATTTGACATTATAAATCATTCCACAGATTAACATTCTTTTTATAGGTCTTTGTACATTTCTTTGGTTGTTTCTTCAGAATATATTTCTAGAATGAACTTGTAAGTCACAGAGTATGCATATTTTCATGACTTTTTGTGCATTGTGCAAATTGCCTTCCAGGGTGGTGAGAAGTACTGTTCTTTATGCTATACAACTGTGTAAAAAATGTCTGATTATCTCATCTAAATACTATTTTCTGAGTTGAGGGGCTTGTGTTTGATCCATGTTGACAATATTTACCACCAATGACTAGGAGAGAAAAAATGAAAATTCTTACATTTAATTCAGATTTTCTGACTTCCAGAAAATTATAAAAAGCATCCTAAATTCTAGATTTTGGTTCACTGTGAATATGTCTTGTTCAAGAGTTGAAACTATGGTTTCTGGCAGGAGGTAGATGGGGATTGTCCATATCAGCAGCATGACCATTGGTAGTACAGCATAGTGACTAAGGAGGTCAGACTGTAGAAATGGAGGACCTGTGTTCAAATGCTAGTTTTTCTACCTATTAGCTATGAGGCTTCTGGCAATTACTAAATTTCTTTTTGATTTTTCTCATTATCTTTACACAAGAATTCTCATAGTCTCTAACTTACAGTTTTGTATGAAGACTTCATGAGTTATTCATGCAAAGTCCTTGAACAGTGCCTGATACATTAAAAATACCAAATAAATATTAGCCATTGTTGCTGTTACCAAACCTTCTGTTATTGAAAGCTTAACATATAGTAGATACTCAAAAGTGCTTGCTGAGAAAATAACAGAATGGTGAATAGGTTAAGAAAGAGAGTTCCTGGCTAAAAATAAGCTTTTTGTGTTAGTTACAGAGCAATGGTAGTTGGAGCAGGTAAGCCAATGAAGGATACAATAAAGAAAAATGAAGAATGAGGACCTCGCTTTGGGAAATACTCAATAGCTGGTCACAGAGAGCATAGTTATGACCCCTCTGCTTGAAGGGAAGAGGATCAGAGGATTTAATGAAAACTGACAGAAATGAATGCTGTTGAAAGGAGCATTTAATGGAAGTGAAATCTTTGGTGGAGATACTCAGCCATTTTGACTCTCCATAGAAGGAGGTAGAAGAATTCAAACTTTGACTTTACTATGCCCCTTCTTCCCTCTAATCTCTCTTTCAGGTTTGCATTGGCTAGATCAAAAAGGAAATTAGAAGTTGAGTGAGCTTGTTAATGTAGTTTACCAAAGTCCATTGTAGAAGGGTGGACCATGGATGAGGAAGGCCAAGTGGAATATGTCTAGCACTTGGTACCAGGCAACTAAGAATAACTTGTGTTCTCCAGTATTGAGGTCCTTGACCTTTTGAGGGAAGCATGCAAATAGAAACCATCTTACTCTTTTCTCTGGGCAGTCTGATCTTTTCCTTCTGTCCTTTTCAAGGGATCTGGGAAGCCTTTTATTGACATTTTTCCCACGTTGGAAACACATTGTTTAAGTTGTGCCAGGTGGATTTCATTTTGCACTTGGAGAGCCTGACCTTTTGGTACATTAGAAAATTACTCATCAGAATGGCATTAAAATATACAATACAAATCACAACCAGGCTTAGGCATAGCCTCAGACAATGGAGGCTCACAGGTGAAAGAGCAGGGAGAAAGCCCTCATGAGCACACAACTGAATTTGAGATATGGAGCTTTATTTTTTTCAAGAATGAAGTCAATGTGGGGTTAATTAGGAAAGCATCTGTTTCCCTTTTGATGTCTGGATATAGTCACCAGACAGCTTTGCTTTTTGAAAGTTAGACGGAGGGAGAAATATTACACATTTGGTTATGAATGTGGCCTCTTCATAGTTTGTCACTGCTGATATTTTGGTGAGCGATTCAAATCAAGGAGGAATTCTTATTCAATATAAGACCATCTCCCAACCCCAATTAAAAATTATGTAGCTCTTTACCATGTGTGTGACAAGTATTATCTCACTTTGGATAAAACTGAGTCTCTGTTTCAGAGAGGTTAAGCAACTTACTTTAAATTGTGCAGATACTCGGGACTGGCACTCTCAAAGCCTTCCAATAAAAAGATGATAGCCTTCCACTACACATGTTCTGGCATATACAAAAGGGATATTATCTTTGTGTTTGATGAAAACAGGATATCACTACAAAAGCAAATCATCTCTTATTTTGATTATTTTAAGTTAAGATGGGCTAGGGATGTAGTTTGGGGCTAGAGTATTTGCTTCACATACACAAAGTCATAGGTATCATCCCAGCCCTGAGGAAATTGTGTTTAATTGAAGAGACAAAATGTGCACACATGAAGCAATGAGATAATGTCATATATTTCGATATAATTAGGACTTGTAGACCCTTCTAACTAATATCAATTTCTTTTCCTTCAAACCCCTTTTTCTTTCTGTGTTTTCTGTTTTGGTTGCCACCATATCCTTTTTGAGTCTCATAAGTTATAAACCTGGGAGTCACCCTAGATTCTCCTTTCACTCAACTCCTCCTTTTGCTTTATCCTCCCAAAGACTGCTAAAAATCTATCTCCTCCTGTCTAACCCCACTCCTCAGCCTGGTTCGAATCTTACTTATTTCGTACCAAAGCTGTTCCAACAACAACATCTCTGGTCTCCCTAGTTTCTGGCTCACTCAAATATAATCCATTTTCTCTGCTAGTCCCTAGAAGACTTTCCATAAAACCACATCAGGGCATCTATAGCAAAAATTCCCAATTCAAACCATCTGAAACCTGATTAAATGATTTTAGTCATAGCTGCAGGTTATCTATACCCAGGGATGATATGACCATTGTAGGTGAAAAATAATCTAAAGTGATTCTTTATAGATTGGAACATACTGGCCCCATAATCTTTTAATAAGACATTTATTAAAATAAATACATAAATACTAACTTAAAACTATATTAGGGTGTTTCATATTCAGGAAACATTGGACTCCAGGGTAAAAGCTTAGATCCATAATATGATACAAAGACCTCCTAGAACCTGACCTCTTCATTCATCTTGTTTTTGGGGAGGAGGAAGGCTTATATTTTTTCTGTCTACAATTCTACATAATTATATATTCTGACAACTAGTTTAGGTCACAGTGTAGGGATAAATCTTTTATAAATATTCATTGAGTAAATGAATGAAATAGCCTGCCTGCTCTACGAGACGTTAAGCTCCCTTAAGTCAAGGATTAATGTATTAGTCATTTGTCTTTTTTCCCTAGAATGCTGTGCACATAATAAGTGTTTGTTGAAGTAAAGTGCTAGCAAGTAGGTAGATAAAATGCACCATTGGATATAAGAAAAATGAAGAATCAATACAGGCCAGTGTAGTTAAGGTGGGTTGTGAAGAAGGTGCTATCTCTTGAAATGGGCCTTGGTCTCAAGGTAAACAGAAAATAAATAGGGAATTCCAAGTAATATGTAAACAGAGATCAAGGTGGAACAGGTCTTGGCAGATATAGCTAGAGTTAAAAGAATGCATTTGGCAGTAGCTTTCTATGTAGCAAAGAATTTATTCCTGCACAGAAACAGGTGTGGTTTTTACCCTTGGCTTCTGGGAGGTAATCTCTAGGCACTTGGAATGTCATGTCTGCTTAGGAATGTCTTTGCACGGGGAGGGGGACGTTGGGTCACACTGGATAGTTTAACAACATGATTTAGAATGTGTGGGAGATAGCCTACCAAATACTGACAATGGATTTGGGGTGTGGGATTTGGATTGCACAGTATCAGTCTATCTCCAGAGGGTCTGGAGAGTAAGATTGGCCACATAGGCAACCAATCATACCTGTGTGATGGAGTCACAATATAAACTCTGGACACTGGGACATGGGTAAACTACTTTGGTTGGTGGTTTTCTGTAAGTGTTGTCACATATCCATCCATGCTGAGAAAATAACACTGCATAGGGATAGGACAACTTCACGTTATACGCCTGAAAGTCTCCTGGATTCTGCCCTACGTGCCTACTACCTCCCCTGAGTTTAATTGTATACTTTAGCTGTAACAACCTGTAACGGTGAATATAATCCTTTCAGAGTGTTCTGTGAGTCTTTCAAGTGAATTATTGTTGTTCCTGGGGGTGGTTTTGAGAACCTCTAGACCTGTAGTTGGTGTCCAAAGTGAAGGAAATCTTTTGCAGACTCCTTCCTCTAACTTGTAGCTAGCTAATTTTCCCCCTTTCCAACTGATTGCAGATCTAAAATTATTTTTAAAGCAAAATGTTTCATAGAATCCCAATGTATAGGACAGATGTAAAGGAGCTTGCTGTCATTATAGCAGGGCCACAGGTTCAGAATCTTACTGGCTGTTTTTGTCACACTTGTCATGAAGCCATGAGGCTTCTCTGCAGAAAGCTAGGGCTCCACAGAACATCTGATAAAGGAAGGGAAGAAAATAATCGTTTTGAACATCTACTGAATGTGGCCTTGGGAGCTACTTCATTGCACTTTATTTAATTGTGTAATCATCCTCTGAGGTAGGTATTTGCCCCTTTTATATGCGTAGAAAATAGGCTTAGAACAATTAGGAACTAGCCCAAGGCCACACAGTGAGTGCAAAGCAGAGCTAGGATTAGAGTCTCAGCAGAAGTTCAACTTGATCCTTCAATAATAGGCAGATAACTCAGGGACTTGTACAGGGCAAGGATTTCACAAAGGAAGCATTAAAGGAATGGGTAGCATTAGTACGGAGCAAGCTGAAGAAGAACAGAGATGCTGGGAGATGGTTAAAGGTGAATAGAGCCATGGACAGCTGTGCTTCGACTCAGCTATTACAGTGTGTACACAATTTAACTTCACAGAGTCCTGGCCTTTTAGGTCAGCATGGAAGAGAAGAACCTCCTGGAACATTGCTCTATGGCACACCTCTTTAAGGAGTGAGGAAAGGGAAACATCTTTTGTGTTTAAATAAAAAAAATAGCTATTTCATTTTAAGTCACTCATGATTTCACTTGTGAAAGAACGACAGGTTTTCTTAGAACTGACGAAGAAAATGAATAAAACTTGAAGATCACTTAAGAACTCTAAAACATGAAAGAGTTTCAGTAGTGCCCATAAAAAAATTGAAAATCCTGGTAACCTCCACCAAACTGGAGTCAGAACCCAACTTACTTTGTGCGATGAGATTTCTTGACTTAAAATATTTTACACATAGGTGGTTAGCTAGCAAGCAATTTAGGAAAACGGGAAGCTGATACAATGATATAACAACTAAGGAATGTGAAACACTGTTAAATGTCTGGCATGCATCATTCACATCATAATCACACTAATTCTCTGTGTGAGGCAGAGGGCTTAGACACACACAGCTATTGCAGCATGACTGTAATGAAATCATCAATTTGTAATTTGCTATTTGTATGTATCTTCTTTTTTTAGAAGACACCTTTTCTATAAGGTCACAGATCTGATCTGTATTACTCACTGCTGTATTCTCTTCTCCCAGTGCCTTACACCTAATTGGAGCTAGCTAAGTATTCTGGGATTAAATATTTATATTTAGTTATGTATGTTACAGCCTGAAATTCAAACTCCTTTCTTCTCTCAGGTATGCTTTTAGACCATGCAACGTGGACCCAGGATGAACATTTAGACCACTATAAACCAGCCTCTTGTTGAACTTTTCAATTTACCATGGTTGTGTCTCAGCCACCTGACCAATCTAAGTATCAATTTCCCATCTTCAAGGTGAAATGAATGGGATTGATGCCCCAAAGTCCCATGAATATTTGTGAAGCTGTGTTTCACTAGTTGGTGTTTTAGTTGCATACATCTTTAAAAGAAGTAAGGGCTGTTATCTGTGATATTGGCCATGTTGAAAAACTTCTTCTTCATATTACAAGATTTCCCCACTCTTGGGCCAGGGGGTCTGAACAAATCCAATAAAATTTGAAATCTGTTCCCACTGGTAAAATTTACTACAAATAAGAAAACTGTCTTAATGCTTTGATTCTGTTGTCATCTGATAACAATGGATATCTTTAGGCTTTCAAACTCTCCATATGTTAATACTAATAAGTAATAACAATTAAATGATAAATAGTGACACCTAATATTTATGGAGTGCAAGGGACTGTGTGGTCACTTTATCATTTTAAACTATCTAATATGTTAGGTAATATTATGCACCAGAGTTGTTTTTGCTACAAATGCTTGTGGAAACAGAGGTTTAAAAGTAATTAGTCCAGGGCCTCCCATCTTAGAAGTGGTAGACAAAGTAATTGAGGCAGATCTTTCTGACTTATAGATTAAAAGCTGTAGTCATTATATTTGTAACCTTTGAGATAAGTGATTATAGCTGGATTTTGTGTTTTTTGAAGTGGATAAGTCTTTGTAAAATCTGATGAAAATTATAGTATATTCTTCCTAGAAAGCTACAAATGATTACATCACTCAATATTTTGGAGTCAATGATGGTGATAGACCTCTTAAAATGTTGTTAGTGGAACCTCAGGGGGAAATAATGGAAAAGAAAACTTTCAATTCTTGAGTTAGTCTCTTTCTAAGAGAATATCCCATAGTGAACTTTCAGAGACACATGAGGAAAACCTTTAAGACCCAAAGAATGCAATTAACCCTTCTCTCTCACTGGAAGTCTTATATGGGTTTTGTAATGTTGAAGACTGAAACAATCTCTCCTCCTATAGGCTGGAAAATTTTGCCTGGTTGCTCATTGCCACCATTGTCACGAGTTTCCATGTTTGCTCCAAGTTCTCAGATTGCTGTTTTTCAAGTTTAATTTGTCCGGGACATTGCAGGAAGAGAAACCGTGGGGGCATGATTAAAAGCATATGGCATATGAGGTGGGGAGGGGGAGCAGTGAGCGCAGCAGGAGGGAGGAGGATTGCTAAATTGAGTGTTTCTAATAAAGGAGAGTGGGAGAGTATTTTTGCTTTTGCTGGGGCTAAACTGTAATACTCTTTGTTCTTGCCCTCCAGGCCTGGAGTATAAGGTAAGGAAGATTAAAGAACTGTGACATTAAGGTGTCTGGCTGTCACATCTGGCTGTTGTTCGTTAGATGATATATCAAAGCATTCTGGAAGGTAGGGGGAGTACACACACACACACACACACACACACACACACACACACACACACGGAGGACAGTTGTGGCTCCCAAACCTAACCTTGCATTAGAATTCTCATGGAAATATTCTGAAACTACACATTCATGAGTCTGCTCAAGACTTAATAATAAGTCAGATTCTCGGGGGGAGCCACCATTTGCCTTTGAATACATATCACCCTGTGCTATCAATTGTTTCCACTCATATATAGATATTCTTTTATGGTATAATTGAATCAAAATGGAATCCCAGGCTGTTACTTCTTTAAAGTAACTACCAGCTGAAGTGGACCCTTGTGGATTTTTAGCTCTCCAGAGTTCAGTCTATCTTCTTTCAATAACGATAGCTATTCTTCATTTGGTGGAATTATTTCTCTCCCATCATATGCAGATTTAATTGGGTTTATAATGTATTGCTCTTGCTATCACCAAGTCAAAGGCAGGCAGAGTCATAAGCCAGGCGAGTGGACTGCCTCCCAGTTATTTCTCTCAGATAGAAAGAAAGGAAGAGGATTAAAAAAAGAAGAGTTCAGGCTTATTTGCTCTGGCTTGGACAACTTGGTTAGGTTGAGCTGTAGTTCCTGCTCCTAAATTCCCCAGAATCTCTAAGGTCCTGTCCTTTCTTGGCCTGTTTTTTCAGGCATTTCTTCCGTTTTCTGAGCAACCCAAATTTTTCTAATACATTTCTTTTAGTCTTCATTTAGCCTGAGTCTACTTTAGTCACTTAACACAAAACCAAATTTTAATCTAAAACCATTATTATATACAAGAGGTAGTAGAGACCCACAAACCTACGTGAGTTGCCTCAGGACACCAGAAAATAAATGGTGGCATGGAGCTTGTATTAGATTTCTTGACTCCAGGAAGGAGCAGAGTGTATTGTTTTGTCTTTTTCAAGTGGTTCTTCAGTTTTCTTTGAACTCAGTATTGTCTTCTAGATTTGAAAGCTAAACCCATAGGATAAGAAATTCCTCTGTATCTGCCAATGTTATATTTATAAATGCAATTTTCCTCAGTTCTCAGAATATTTCACAGGCCAGGGGGCCACAGCCTGGTGCCCTGCCACTAGCAAGTGCTTATTTTATATATTTCAAAGGAAGATGAGCCTTCTCTGGTATACCTGGCCTAGTACACCAGACCTTTGGGGAGAAGGTACATTCTGCCCCCGGTCAGTGGACATCCGTAAGTCCCAAGTGTTGGTTGAGGATGGCTGGGTCACAGAGGTAGGTTAGCCACACTATTTTAATCCTGACTTTTCCCCAGAAGGCACTACTGTCCACACTGTATAGAAATATTTGTGGTGGTTGACTCTCATCCTCAGAGTTGTAGTCTGAATGAGTTAATGTCTATTAGTTGAAGATGAATTAAAAGGTATGGATAGTGGATGTTTGGAAAAGTGCCCCCAAAAAATTATTTCCTCCCAATCTTGATCATTTCCTCCTTCTAGTTCCATACCACTCAATATGCGGTGTTAATAATGATTCTGTACATTTTAATTCATTCTTTGTAATTTCATGCAGTTGTTTTCATTGCTGCAATATCTTATATTTCATTTACACTGCAGACTATTCATTTTTCCCGCCACTCTCAAAAGTGGATTCTTAAAGTGAAGGACACTTCCAGACAGGTTAGTAATCACTTGAACAAGCTCACTTATGTCCCTGGGGTACCTGGTGCCTTGTCTTATGCTTCCTAATTAAGCATTGTTGTCATTGTGATTGCAGCACTCTTTGGAGAGGAAAAAAGGGAAAATTGTTGAGATAGAAGAGAGGGGGTCTAGTTGGATGTATTCTCTTACTGTAAATAGGATCACTTTCCGCTGTGTCTCCACCACTCGTTAGCAATTGAGTAACTTTTAATCAATTTATTTATCAAAACTTTTACTACTCTCCTACTGCATGATTCTGCTTCTAGGAGGATAAAATACTGTGTTCACCCTCAATTAGTGTGTGCTGTCTAGTGGATTGGATCTGAGGCCAAGATTAAGGAAAAAGAAACTATCATTTTGGGGATGCTTAGCGTAATTATCTAGCTAGTTCTGTAGATAATTTCAGATAACACTTCTTACAGGTCTCTAAAAGAGTTACTTTCCCCCATAGATTCACCATATTGCATTTATAAAATATTTAACATAGTATCTGACACTCAGTTTTCAATAATGGTGTCTATTAAATAATTAACTTAAACATCAGTGTGATAGTCTTATACCCTTCAACAAAATGATAGCTTTGTTGCACCATGGATTACTAGGTGATTTCTAAACTCTTTAAGTGTGGTTTATAATAATGGTCTTCATAATCTGACACAAACAACCTCCTTACGCTTGCTATTTTATATTCTACTTAGCACAACTTATTGAAAATTATTTTTGTATGCTGGAATGTCTTAATACCTATTTGTCCTTCTGTGTCCAGTTCAAAACTTATCTCCTTTGGGAGGGCTTCTCTGTTTTTTTCCTTTGTTGAAGTTTTTGTTTTCATTATTATGATTATTATTGTTATTATTATTATTAATTATTTTGGTTTTTTGAGACAGGGTCTCACTATGTAGCTAAGGCTGGCCTGGAATGCTTTGATACAGGCACACACCACCATGTTCAACTTTTCTATTATGCTTCAGAGAAACTTCTACTTTAGAACTTTGTCAATTATATGTATGTATTATTTTATAAATCTTCTTCTCAGTAGAGTGTGAATGCTTCAACATGCAAGATTATTAATGTTTTTCCTTTCAAATTTTGATGCCTGGCATAGTATCTACTATGAAGTAAGAGGTTCACATACATTTGTAGAAGAAATGAGTATCTGCCATTTACAATTAGGAAAATTTTGAAGTCTTACTTTAAAAAATTATATGCAAAAATAAAATATTTTATATTATATAGGAACATTTTAAGAAAAGTAAGATCTGCAAGGATGTGACTTCATTTCCTTTTGTTTTTTTGACAGAGAAGAACTTTGAAATCATCTGAAATGATGCAGTCTCTTTCTCACACACAGAGATAATCATATCTCCCAGGCTGAAGTGGCAGTTGTTACATATTTGCTAAATTTACCCCTCTGAAATGTTCACAGTGGAGCTTCTTCAAGTAATTTCCCTGGGAATGTGGTCAGTGATTCAGTTATTGATCATTTTAATCAATATTAATTGGATATGTGCTATCGCAGGGCACTATTTTAGACATTTTAGGATAAAATTGAGATCAATAGCGTGCCTGCACTCATGATACTCATGGTCTGGAGGGTAGGGGCATTTATGATCATGTGTATTTTGATGCTTTGATTGCAATCAATGGAGAAGCCAGTTTGATCTAGTCTTAGCTAAAGAGAGAACTTTTAATGAATGAAGTAAAGATCATCTCACTGAGCCCAAAGGTAATACTTTAAATGGGACAAGAGAAGAGACTAGATACAGGATCTAGGAAGTCTTCCAGACTCTTTCTGCCTGTACTTCTCTTCCTCCCTATCTCTCTGCTCCTTCTTCTTTCCCTGGATGTGAGTACCTGTGCTCCTCAGATACCTGTGACAAAAAAAAAAAAAAAAACACAAAAAACAGGAAGAAATTAATACCTTGTGCCACTTTTGATTCTCTATCACAGTCAAATTCTTTACTGGGCTTCTAAATCCAGTCTTCTGTTCTCTCATCTTCCTTATCCACATCTTTCAAGTACCTTCCCCTCTTTCTTGCTTTTAAATTCAAATTCTTGGGAAAGGCTCTGTTTGGCCCAAGTTTCAGGTAGCTACCTTCAAGCCAATCATTTGTAGACAGGGGTGGGTTGCATGAGAAAAGAATTTAGAACTGTTTTCTCCAAGACATTGATTATCATATTAAGATGTTGGGCCCACAATCCGATAGGTATCTTTTATACAACAAAGCATAATATATTATATAATAATATGAAAGACGTGGGAAAGATAGAATTAATCTTAATTCTGCTTTTAAAGTACATGCCAAGTTGGTGTTGGCCACAAAGACTTCAGGGTGGGGGGAGCCTGGTGTTTGGATTGAGTTTTTCAGAAGAATATAACCTCTGAGTCTGAAATACTTTAAAGCATAGAATAAGTAAAAATTAATTCCATGCAAGCAAATCACCTAAGTGCTTCCAATTCTCAATAGAATTCTCTGGAGGAAATGTTCTCCATAAATCTCATAAAATAAATGAAAAAGAATGTTGGTTATCATAAACTAAGTGGGAGAGAGTATATTGTATGCCCAGGAGAGAGTTCCATTTTTCTTCTGCCTCCTTCTGTTTTACAAAGTGTTAAAACATATTACCAGCCAGGCTCTTGATTTAGAAATGATCCATGAGGCATGAAATATTAGTGGGAGTGAGTGTACTGGTGCTATGACCATTTTGGGATATTAAAATGCCATTGACATCCATAACTACCAATGTATAAAAATAACAAATGCTAATGAAATGACCTGACTGCTGAGAGCTTGCAGTTTGGCCCTTGTCAATGTTTTACTTCATGAAATATAGGCCACTTTGCTTCCTCTGCTTACGTCAGACTGTCCAGGAGAATATGCACTTCATTATTCCTCTGCTATCCATCAAACCTTCTATACCAAAAAAGTATTAGGGTATAACAGTACCTTTTCCTCTTCTTTTTTGCAGCCCTAAGAGCTTGTTGAATAATGGAGTTAAGATTTTGGGCTAAGGGAATAGATAGCTGGTCAAGGTAGTTGGATTATATTGTTTGGATTTATTAACAAATGCTATTATTCTCTGACCAAACCTCAAAAATACACTCTGAAACAAGAAGTAATAAAGGAATTAAAGCATGTGACTACTGAGAATCATGTGCAGAGCGTATACAAATACATATTTACATACCTGAATACAAATCTGGATTTGTATCTAGAAAACTATTTATTCAAGTGGTAAAAATGATAATTTTTGAGTGGCTTGCCAAGTGTTTATTTACTATATTCTCTATACATAGCACTACAGATGCCAAGAATGGTCAGAAATGGACACCTAGAAATTGTGAAGTAATACTCTTGTTCAAATAGAGGAAGAGACACATAGGATTACATGATGTGAAAACAACTATAGAGGGATGTATTAGAGCCCATTAAACATCATCTAGATCCAAACTGACTACATAGTGACAGGAGATAGGAGTATTAAAGTGATCAAGACTTCAACAACCACATAAGCAAAAATCATGGACCAATAATTCACAAAAGTGGACATGTTGCTCATTTACAAAGATGGGTTGATTTGCACTAGTAATCAAGAGAATGCAAGCCAAACTTAAAGTACTGGATACTAATTTCTTCTACCAAAAAGACAGCTTCTCTACTTCTTTTTAAAGAAGAAAATACCGTGCAGCCCTTTAGGAAGTTACTTTGGCAATATGTAACAAGAATCTTCAAATATCCACACTCTTTGACTCTGATAATTCCAATTTCGGGAAACTTTCTCCTCAAGAAATACTAATTCTAAATAACAAAAAGCTCTTTTCACAAAGAGGTATGCAGCAGTGCTTCCTTTAATAATAGTGAAAAATTGAAAATAATGTAAATTCCTGAAACTGGGGAATTATTGAGTAAGTTATAGTACATCTATTTAAGCATGGACATTTATTGAATGTTTATACTGTCCCAGACACTATCTTAGACTTCTGTCATCTCAGTGCATTTAATTTTCATGAAAATTTTATTACTGTTCCAATTTTACAGACAAGGACACTGAGGTATAGAGAGAATAATTTGACCAAGGTCAGCCGACTATCCCATAGTAAGGCAGGGATTCAAATTTAGGTGGCTCTAGACTGAAAAGGTATGTGATACATATTTAATGACAAGTTTATGAAACATATGTAATAAATGAAAAATACTTATGGAAATATTAAATTTAAATAGCCCCAAACAATGTATGATTAAAGCTACATTTAAAACTAAACACATACATAATAGATAGATAGTATATTTAAAATTTTGCTCACCTTTAAAGGCTTCCTTGTGCCTCTACATCCTTCTCATATTTCCCACTGCTTCTTTCCATCACTATTTCTTTTCAGTCTAAGCTGTCTCCTGGCTGTTCCTCCATCCTCTGTGTCCCTCTTCCTGCTCACATACATCATGTAAATTATAAATGACTTCTCTTTCTCTGCTTAGGTTATCTCTTGCCCTTACCTTTCTACAGATACTTTTCAAATTCCAACATAAGTTCTACCCCCTTCAAATCTAAGACTTCCCTAACTTGTGCTGACCATTCAGTTCTTTGACATCCATTGCACTAGGGATAACCCCTCAGAATTTATCACTGTACTTTACATTGTTCCATTTACTCATTGTTTTTTGTGTGCTATGTATCCTCTCAACTGGTCTACGAACTTCTTGTGGACAGAACTTACTTGACATGTCTTGTACAACAGCTCTTGTCAGAGGATTAAGTACAGTGAAGGCTCTAAACACACACTGATCCATTGAAATAAGTTTTAACTCTAATAACAAAGTTTTTTTTCCCTAAAGTTAAGTTTTTTTTTTAAATAAATTTGTCTAAATAAACAGGAATTTATTTCAAATACTGAGAATCACAGGGAGGTGAGACCTCATCACTTAAATAATAGCAGAATATTCAAGTTGGAAACGATCTGTGGAATCATGTAATTTAACTCCTCTTTGGACCAGTGAACAAAATGAGATCCAGAGAACTGGAATGTTTGTCTGAAGTCCTACAGGAGTAGAGTGAGGACTAGAATCCAGTTTTGGCACTTTCTAGGTGAGATCTGAGGTGAACTGGATGACAGTGCAGTCCTGACCACAGCTGGATGAGTCATACCCTTCCCTTGGACTCTACCTCACACCTACCCAGTTCCTTTTTTTTTTCTACATCAAAACACAGACCTCACGGCCAAATCCTCCCTGATATGCAAAGGTCCTGAAATAACCCCCTTTCCTCTCAAAAAGAGAAAAAGAAGAGGTAGAGTTTATTGAACATATTTTTTCTCAATTTCTTTGGCCCCTCCTGATTTTCTGCACATCCTGGCACGGACTCTTCTGCATGTCTGTGGAGAGACAAACGCTGCCAGACTTTGCATTCAAAAGTATTAGGTTTTATTAGAAAGAGCTGTAATACTTTGACCACAGTACATCAAGCCCTATGACATGTAACCACATGGCCAACTGAGAGACTTTGAACTCCTAATTTGACACTTGTTTTTATTTTTCAAAATCATTAATCTTCATTAAGCATCCACTCTCTACCCAGGTCAAAAATGGCATTTCTGGACCCTGCCATCTAGATTGGACATTTTTTTTTCTTTTCCCTGATCACTCATGTGAATGAGTACACACACTTACAAGAACATGGCTCTTAAATGATGCTTGTTATGTAACATATGGTAGAAAATTAAAAAGGCCTGTGGCAGTCACTAAGGTGTGTTGGCCACCACCCCTCACTAATAACGCCACCTGGTGGTTCCCCGTGGACAAGCTGCCACTCCTAGTTCCTCACATTAACTCTGTCTCAGGACAGTATGCTCTGAGAACTGATTGAATATGACTTTTCATGCTTCCCCAAAGCCTGCTGATGGAACCTCACAGGATGATGCAGAAGGCAGTTTGCATTGCAACACACTGTAATCTGGCTAGAATTAAATGAGTTTAAATAACAAATGCTCAGATCGTGGTTACTAATTAAGAGTGATGCCAGAATGCCTATAAGTTTTACATATGTTCCTCATTTGGCTGAAATTTTGACAATGAGTAATGCAATGCAGACATGGTCACCTGACTTCCAGGCAGACATGCTGGTTGGCTAGAAAGTAGCCACGGTTTCCGTTGGAAACTTTGAGATTATGAGTCAATCTGTGCTCTAAAGACTCTGCATTGATCAAGGTGACCAGTCCAGGCACGAATGTGTGAGAATGTGTGTTTTGGAAGTACTACTTTGCCTTGTAATGAGATCAGAACAGATGCCAAGGCCAGACACTAGGATGGGCTAAATAGTTAGCAAAATCTTTCACCTACTAGCGGTCAAATGAATTTATGTGTGTTTTACAAATATTTTGTACCCAGGACATAGGAAAGGTTGATTCCACAAAGAAATCTCATAAAATATGTGACTTTCTGGGTAAGATCTTAAGGTATGCAGGACTGTTACACAAGTTCAGGACCAGTGCCTCCAGCACAGCCAGAGCTCATTGCTTATGCCATGTAGTCCTTTCTCTAGCTTCACCAATTTCCTTCCCTTTCACTGTTGCTCAGCACAACTCTTCTGTCACTCATTAATCTAAACCTTGCTTTTAGGATTGTGCTGGTTTCAGACAGATAAGTCTTGGGACCTTGTTCTAGGATCTACTTGAGTATACTATGAGAACTGGGGACATGATCAAGCCTCATAAGACTCATGCCTGTTTTACCAGGTCTGACTTTGCCAATGCTCACCCACCCCCACATTGTATCGAAGGCAAAGTACCAACTAATTGAATTTTTCCCTTTTAGACTAAAGTTAGCGAAGAGAAATGCAGTTCTTGTAATAATGTTCTATCTACTCTCAGCCTGCTTCTCACTGCATTACCTAGATTGTCTTATAGGATCCCTTCCTGTAGAAGGACTTTTCAGACTCTTATTACAGTTTGGTGGCAACAAGCACAGGTTTTATAGGAGGCAAACCTATGTTCTAAGTTTGGGGTTACTCTCTAGAAGAGATGACTTTTTCTGAGTCTCAATTTCTCTTCCATAAAGTGTAGATAATGGTACCTACTATACAAGGTTATTGTGAAGAGTAAGGGAAATAATGTACATACCAAATTTAGCACAGGGCCTGATGCAAACAGGCAGTCAAAAATAGTAACTACTAATATTATTAACATTCCCCTAGTCCAGTTATTTTCCCAATGACCTGAATTTTTTATGTGAGTCAAAAATTTGGAGGTAGGGAACATAGACAAATGCTCCAATTTAGTGAATTGCGAATACTCTGAACCTTCTTTGGGACTATCAAGTGAGATATGATTATAATCATCCAAATTCAGACTTTTGATTAAAAATTAAAATACATTACTAATCAGATGATCTATCATCTTGGATTGCATAGCAGAGAGTCTCTTTCACATTACCAAAAATAACAGAGCATGACAAACTTAACAAAAGTAAACACTACTATTGAGTTGGGGACTTGGGAATTCCAAGACAAAGCAGCAACTTCGGTCACTATGCAGAATGGAAGGCAGATGTAAAGATCCAACCATGTAATTTCCCCCTGAGTTAAAGCTGCTGAACCATAGAGGACAGCTTTAACTAAAGGGAAAATCTCCTGAGGTCTCCTACAGGGAGTTGTGTTATTTGAATGGAGTGAGTTTTAATTTTAGCTTGCAGAACTGAGCTCTGTAATATAGCACCACTGTCACCAGCAGACCCCAGCTTTGTCATGATGGCTCCACTTCTTTGTAATCCTAGTGGTTTGGCATCAGAGTCTCCAGTTTCAGTGTATTAAATATTTACCAACAACCTATTGGCCATATGTCATTGGAGTTTGTGTGGTGACAGCCTCACTACTCGGCACCTTTTCAAGTAGATTCTGTAGGATCTGCAGGGTTCTGTAGGCTCACAGATCCTTTTCAATAACCAGGTCTTTTGTTCTTTTTTTGTCCTCTATTCACTAAACTGGTGTCAATATCATGGGCAGAGTTCTGAGGGAATGAACTTGTATAGTTGTTCCTCTTCTTATATTCTTTCTCCCTGGGGTGCCATGAATGATATCAGCATTCCCTGCTCAGGGCTTATTTGTCTGACAGCATTTGCTTTAACTAGTGTACAGGTGCAGAGGCATTTTCCTTTAGAAATGAAATTATTCTGAAACTTGAATTCTGCTTATATTGCTTATTTGGCAATGAGCTGTGGCTTATTTTATGCTGTTTTCAGGAAAACTCACCTAAAATCATGAACTTAGGATTTATAGTTGTTGGATTTTCAAATTGAAAGAAATTCCTTGGAGAAAGTATAGCTGTATCTGACAGTAAGTACTGTTTGACAAATGTCTTGAAATAAATTACATATGTGATTATTAAACCTGTGAGATATCAGATATCTTTTATTATAATAACTATGCTGTAGTTCATATCCACACATGTTACCTGAGGGTCTACTCTATGCCTCTTCCATTGGTAGACATGAAGCTAGAAAAATAGGACAATTCTGTTCAAGGGCTACAGAATTGGTTCATCAATTGTTTGAAACTGGTAGTCTGTTTCCCATACCTTGATTTCTACAAAGTTTTCACAGCATTTATATATGAAGAAATTTATTGAAAGTAAACATACACAAATTCAGGACTTTTTCAGTTATATATAGCTGACATATGATTTCATTCTCTCATTCTCTTTACAATCTACAATCTTTGTAGATCTACAATAATAGGATCTATATTGAGTTATTTACTTTTTGTTGATATATGCGATATTATTGACTTTTGATTTTGAAAGAACCTGGATATTGTATCATTCCCACAAGTTTTGGAAAAAATGTGAATCTTGGTCTGAGTTTAAGCTTATTAAAGACCTTGGTAGCCAATATTCCTCAGTTTATTCTGTTTTATTTATACTGATGACAATAGGTTGAAACCTATTTTGATTTTGAGCAGCAAAACAAGGGAAGTCTAAGACAGCAAACCCTAATAATTACTTTCCTCATAGTCTACTACTAGAGAGATAAATAGATCTGTATGTAGATGGGTTAGATAAATAGGTAGTTCTGGATTTACATCTACATATTCAATGTTATTACAAAATTATTCCAAGAATATGAAAGTCCTGATAATGCAAGTAATAATGAATGTGACCAGAGAATATGATTTATTGATCATAGTCAATCATATTTATTTAATGAGACACTAGATCTATCTATGGATAGCTAAAATAACTCTAGATTTAGATCTAGATATTCAATGTTATTAAGAAATTGTTTGAAGCTGTGCATAGTGGTGCACACTTGTAATCCAAGCACACGGGATGCTGAGGAAGAAAAATCAAGAGTTCCAGGCCAGCCTGGGGTATGTAACAAGACTGTCTCAAGAAAAATATGAAAAATAAAATTGTTTCAAGAATATAAAATCTTGATTTGCAAGAGAGAAATGATGTGGCCAGAGAAAATAATTTATTGGTTATATCCAATCACATATATTGTATACCTTAATGTAGAATATATTTTGTGTATATAATTGGAGGTCCTGGTTTTGTGTGCTAGCTTAGAGCAATCAAAAGTGGAAAGCAAAATATGTTAACAAAATGGTATGTCCTCATTGTCTGATGTGTGACACTTTACATTGTAGTCAGTTTTAGTTTACTGTGTGCTCCACATACATAATTCTTAAGAGCTGGAAAAATGAGGCTTTCCCATCATTGCAGGTGTGATATCAGTGGCAAGAGCTCATACATAAGCATTAAGTACTACAGTTGCTATTTTTACAGACATTTACAAGACTTTTTCACATAAACAATCTCATTATTCTGTTATGATCAATATTAAGAAATTGTCTAGATAGTTATGATTTCAAAAATAACTATTAATAACAGTGATAGCTGAAGCTTATGCTTATTTTCTGCACACACTTTCTAAGCTTTCTCTGTACATTAACTTACAGAAACCTTAGCTAGTTACAATTATTTTATAGTTGAGGAATCTAGGCATAAACTCAGTAATTTTATTGGCTGTAGCATCAGGGTCCTATAGCGAGAAATTGAAGATTCTAGACTATTTTAGGAATATATACTGATTCATTAATTTAGTTAATTCAATGACATTTTCTCAGAGTTTACTATGGGTGCGACATAGTGCTCTGCAATGAGTAGCAACAGGCTCACAATCCATGACCACATGACCACAACAGGTTATAGTCCAGTGAAAGAGAAAAACAAGAAAGCTGATAATCACATTCAGTCATGTTTCAGGGCTAGAATGCTAAGGAATGTATCACAAGTGCATATAACCTTGATACTTGTCATGCAAAATGCAAGTGTGTATGCACGTAGAGAATGACAGGACGATAAAACTTGGGAGGAGGAAATGATAAGCAAGAATATTTCAGACAGAAAAGACAATATTGTAATTCTGTGTCTAAAGCAGTAAAACGTGCTCACTTTGGTTCCAAAAGATTGGTTGGATGAAGGTATAGTGAATGACTGAGAGATAAAGTGAGGCTGGAGAGGTCTACAAAGTCTGAATATTTTAAGCCATGCTAAGAAGTTTGGATTTTAATTTAAAAGCCCCTTCCCATGTCCTTGTCATTTTCATTATTAATCAACTATAACACAGAGTCTTCAGAATCCTTCTCAACATAGCTTTCTAGGTAGCCACTAAAGATTAATTGAAGCTGGCAAAGAAGTTGAATGTCATTGCTCCCAATGACATTCTAGAAACATCCTTCCATTTTATTTCCATTTTATAGAATGAGGACATAGAGGTCTGCTGAAGAGATTACACTTCTTCCACTTAGACCTGAGCTTGAGCCATGTGTCACTGCTTAATCTCCCAGGGCAATACTTCTTAAGTCTTTGAGTCTCAGTACCAGTCAGGGGACATGTTCTAGCCATGGAAAATAAGAAATGCCAGGTCGGACTCCATTCTGATATCTGTTCACTACAGATTCAGTCATATAACATCTTTCTTTCTTTCTTCCTTCCTTCCTTCCTTTCTTTCTTTCCTTTCCCTCTCCCTCCCTCCCTCCCTTCTTTCTTTTTGGGCAAATAACTGTTGGGCTATTGTTCCTTTCAATTTTTAAACACAAAAGTGCATGTTTCTCTTCCTGCCATTTAGGATAAGAGATCTTGCTACTTCAACTGAGCTTGGGTCCTTGAGGACCTGAATTTGTTCATAACTTGACCTGGGGACTTAAATAAACACATGTATTTTACAGCTTCTCCTCCTTTCCCTTTAAGTATTAACAGCTGGTTATGCCCCCCTATTTGGACATTAGAATTTGAATGAGTCTAAAAAAAGCCCAGGGTTTCCACACGCAAAAAGTTTACCTGCAGGGGTGAAAGCAAGATAAATTTCACACTTCTGGTGTCATTCATTCTTCCATGAGTAGCAAGAAAACTAGTTTGTGAAAATAAAATTAAAGCTACATAGAAGGATAAATTAAAGCTCAGCTATTGACTGGCTTACCCATAGTCACATAGCTAAGAAATGCATGGTCAGTCAGGGTTTGAATATTTGTCCTAATGATTCCAAGCCCTGTCTTCTAACCCTAGTACCATGTGACTGCTAGAATACAATTGTTATCTCTTAGGAATAAGATGACATTTTTAGTCATGATCATTATGGTGTATGGGAGACTGTATGGACTTGAGCTAGATTCTGTGGCCAGACCCAATTGAATTTGAATACCTGCTTTGCTACTTGTAAGTAGTGTAATCTCAGGCAAGTTGCTTATTTTCTATGGAAGTTTGCATTAGATTAGTGGTTTTCAAATTTGAATTTCAAAGAATCACCTGGAAAGCTTGATAAAACAACTTCTGCCCATTCTACAGTTCTTGATTCTGCAAGTCAGGGATGGGACCTGAGAATCTGCTTTTCTTACAAGTTCCTGGAAGATGCTAATGCTGTTGGTACAGGGACTGCACTTTCAGAATCCTTGTACTAGGTTACATGCAGAATTTTTTCTTGTAATTATTTCTTAAACAATACAATATGGCAATGATTCACATAGCATTCATATTGTGCTAGCTATAATAAATAATGTAGAGAAGATTTAAACTATGCAAGAGGATGTGCTCAGGTTATATGTAATCACCATACCATTTTATCTATAGGACTTGAGTAGCTATAGATTTTGGTATGTAAGGAGGTCGCATGACCAATCCCCTATGGATCCTGAGAGATGACTGTAAACACAGTGCTGAGCTTAGTGACTAGCTTACATGATTAAGTTATCCCTGTCTTCTCCCTAACAAAAGGCAAAGGCCTTAAAGTAATGGAATGAAAGGGTTTTTTTGGGAGGGGGGAGGGCAATGCTGGGGTTTGAACCCAGGGCCTCATGCTTGCTAGGCAGGTACTCTACCGCTTGAGCCACTCTGCCAGCCCAACAGACAGTTAAGTTTTGAGCAGGGCAGAAAAGGAAGAAGGGAAAGCTATTCACTCAATAAATCAAGATCAAAATTAAAGTTCAGCAACTTCATTTATCCTTTAAGGAAATCTTGGTTGTGACTTCAGATCTATTTTCAGGTGGCTTCCCAGAAAGCAGCCTCATTGCCCCCCCCACTCCCCTACACTGACTGTGAACAATCTTAATATACCTCCTATTTACAAAGTACAACCTTATAATTATCTCACTTGTTCGTCTCAGTAAACCCACGTACAAGGGCTAGTATTTCCATTTCATAGGATGTATAAACTTAGGCTCAAAGAACTTAAAAAATTTGTTCAAGGACAGCCAGTGAAGATTGAGAACTTAGACCCTGCATTTCAAATTCAAGTTTTCCACCTTCTATGCTAACTTCTTATGTCTCCTTGCTGAAAATATTGTGTACAATCTTTGAGCAAAGACAATAACTCCAGGAACAAAGGCTAATGTGCTCTGAATGTGGTCCTAATCTTACACTTCTATTGTACCTCCGGGGAATAAGACAACTTGAGTTCATCTTTTTACTTCCAGTCCTGAGCACCAGGCTGCTCTTCTTTGTACAGCCCTCTGCCCAGGCAGAGCTTACCCTGACAGCCTGGGTGCACCCAGAGCAGCACTGGGATTTTCCGGGATCCGATTGGCCTGCTTTCTTGCCTTTTCAAAACACTCAGTCTTTGAGGATGTACATGCAGCTTTCCCTTTGCATTATTTAAGAGATGGCTTCCAGTAAGGGAAACAGTTGAATTCTAAGTCACTCTATGATGCTGGCGGTAGGATTTTCTAACTTAAAAATAAAATTGCTTTTTTTCTTCTTCACTCATTTGCTGAAATGCCAGTAAGTGCTACCAGTGTTTTTCCCAAACTAAAGCCATCACTGTGAAAACATGGGAAATCATCTTCCAAGATGGGAAGATTCTTTGCACAGCATCTCCTGAGAGAAACTGGAAGCTCTAGGCTGATCTGAGAGCTTTTGTATCACAAACAAGATTGGCTTAGTGGTTGATGGATTCTCTGGTTCCCTGATCCCTTCAGTACCTATCAGAAAGATGAATAAAAAGCCATCTTTAATCTTGGGGAGAATATTGTCTTGAAGGGATAGATTTCGCCCCCTCTTCTGTATGTATGTATATATTTAATTTTTTAGGTACTGGGGATTGAACTCAGGGCCTCCTGCTTGAGTATGCCCTCAGTCTCCTCTTATTCATTTTACTACGATTTTCAAGAGTAACACTTACTGTTACTGTATTCTTTATTGCCCTAAGAGAGAGTTTTAACAGAATAATAGTCATCTGTGGTAGAGCCCAGTACTTTCTGCAGGCTCCTTGAACTATTGTTTTCTTTCCTCTTCCAACTTATAGGATTTCAATGAATGGCTGCTTGTTTTTAGAAATTTGTCAGCCTCTTCTTGATTTTCTTATGGTTTATAGGGAGCTGGCAGCACAGCTTGTTGCAATCCCCAAGCACACTCTATTTTTGCTGTCTTGTTGGAAGGTAACACAGACCCTTTCCTAGTGTAGCCCTCCCCCACGTGGATGGAATTTCACAGTTGAAATCTTCTTCCCTCTTATAGATTCTTTCCCAGGGTGGAAGAGAGACTTAATCTGATGAGTGAGTTTGAATAACTCAGCCCGTTCCTCTAATTTTCTTCAAGGTAACTAATCGACTTTTGTGAGAAAGGCTTTGTTCCTAAAGGCAGAAGCCTACAGCTTTCCAGGACTATCTATGACTAATGTCTGTTAATTCAGAGTTTGATAGAAAGAAGTTCACTTATGGACAGGTGTAAGCTACATTCTTCAAAATCAACTTTCTCAAATATAAGAATGTTATTTTGGTATCTATCTGCCTCAACATATTGCTTTGTTTCTATATATGGTCAGAAATTGGGTGTGGAAAAGCATTTATATTATCTTTTAAGCCTCAACAAATAGAAACAACCCAGCTCTTTGCACTAAAAGTGTTTGATATATAATAGGAGAAAGTCACATGGCATTTATGCAACAGGTATGTTTGTTGAGTGCCAAATTTATAAATTTTTGCTTAGCCTTATGCCAGGTCCTAGGGATACAAAGACCAGATTCCCTTTCTTGAAGAGGTTATGGTCCAGAGGGAGCTATGGGATTTTCCCAGATCAGGTAATATGTTTTCTTGACTTTTCATAACACTTACTCTTCTTGCTTCCATGGAACCAGGAATTGCCTTGCATGGTGATGTTGGTTATAACAATAGGAATTCATACAAAGTGCAAAAGAAAGGTAAACAACAAAAGCAAAACAAACATGTCATGATAGAAAGAGCAAAGCTGGGAATTTATACACATTCCAAATACTCCTAGAGTTAAGGTTTCCTATTCCATAATTTTCTTCTTCCTAACTTGTAATATTCTTTTGCTCTCTCTTTCATAGCATGGCAAAAAAGATGTCAGGCTCAGCATTCTCAGTTTGGGTTCCGATTCTGTCTCTGCATTTGTGTTTGTGGGCTTTGGATGTTTTGCTGTTGTGATGGGAATTAAGTGACACCTATCTCCTAGGATGGACGGGTAGAATAAATATGATAATCCATCCCAATGCTTAGCCTGATACTTGGTTTAGAGTAAGAACTTATTAATATTAACTTTTTATTAATAGCATATTATGTGATAATATATTATTATTTATTCAATATTTATTCAACAAATCCTCCTCCTCCTCCTCCTCTTCTTCTTCTTTCTTCTGTGGTACTGGGGTTTGAACTCAGGATCTACACTCGTTAGACAAGTGCTCTACCACTTAAGCCATGCCTCCAGCCCTTTATACTTTAAAATTCTTTTTCAGATAGGGTCTTGTGTCTACCTCCCACGTGGCTGAGATTACAGACGTGTACCATCATGCCTGGCTCATTCTTTGGGACAGGATCTCACTACCTTTTACTGCCCAAGCTGGCCTCAGACCATGATCCTTCTATCTTTGTCCCTCAAGTAGTTAGGATTACAGGCATGAGTTGCTGTGCCTGGCTCCTTACTGAGGAGGTATGGCAGGTAGAGTTGTCAAATCTGGGATTCTACAATGTATATAATGGATTCTTCTTTCTCTCTCAGGAGTCCATTTTTTTTCCCCCAGTCTCTAGGGCTAACATTTTAGCATTTTCATTCAGAAAGTTTGGAGGTAAATTTAGGCAGAGTAGACGTGAAGTTGGAAGTTACTCAAATAGACTCTTTTTTTTTTTCTTTTTGGTGGCACTGGGTTTTGAACTCAGGGTCCTGTGCTTGTTAGGCAGGTGCTCTACCACTTTAGTCACTCTCCCAGCTTTAGTTTAATTTTTCCAATAGGTTCTCATATTTTTGTCTGCAGGCAGCCTTGGACTATAATCCTCATATTGCAATCTTCCTACCTGTTGCCTCCTCTGTAGCTGTGATTACAGGTGTGTATCACCATGTCAAGACTTATTGATTGAGATGTTGTCTTGCTAACTTCTATGTCTAGGTTGGCCTTGAAGCAAGATCCTCCAAATCTCTGCCTCCTGAGTAGTTGGGATTATAAGTGTCAGTCACCATGCCCAGCTATTCAAATAGATTCAAATCAAGTGCCTAATTTTCATTTGAAGAAACTTCAGCCTAGAAATTTTATTTCCATATACTGCTTATTCCCTCGAGGATAAGTCTTGACACCATACTTTTGAAGTATAAGTCAAAACCAATCATCTGACAATGGTGAAAAACAGAACTTCTGCATCTATACACATTACTGTTACACATTAACATGACTTTTTTCTTTTTCTTTCTTTTTAAATTTTGTGTTTTATTTTATTTATTTTTGAGACAAGTTCTCACTATGTAGCTCCGGCTGGTCTCTAACTCATAATCGTCCTGCCTCAGCCTTCTGAGTCCTGGGATTATCACCACACACTTGACCCATCAGGTGCTTATCCCTGACTTCTTCAACATGGCTTTACTACTCTAGAAAACTTTTGCTCAAGAAGTTAAAAGTTCAATAGAATGACTCATTTTTCTTTCAGGAATGTCTCCAAACTCATTTGTAGCTGCTTAGTTTCTCAACAAATATTACTCCAAGAGTCCTTAAAATCCTGTTTTAAAAGCTTTACGTTCCTATATTTGACAACTCTAATGTCATATTCCCTACCCAAGAGCTTCCCCAATACCTCATCAATACTCTAGCTTCACACTCCCACCATGGGACATTCCTGGACCTTTGTCAAGGTTATAAACTCTTACGGCAGTAAGCAGTAACTTGTGTTTTGTTTGACCAACACATTATTTTGGTAATATTTAAAATAAGATTTAAATATAAAATAAAATTTAAAATATTTTAAATAAGGTTTAAGCCTATTTAAAATAGGCTCTGTAGTCATGATGCTGCCTTTACTTGTTTCCAACTGTGTGACCTGGAGGCAAATCCCTTATTTTTGTCAGCCTGGGTTTCTAAATGGTAATATTAAGAACAGAAGCAACTTATAGGAAATAAGTGAAACAAATTTAATTCAGCTCTGAGGTATGTGTGGATAGCACTAAATAACAGCAAGAAAATGAAGTGTCATGACTTGGGGCATTTGGTCCTGTACTCTTTGTTGGGATTTGGAAACTTGATTGGAAGAGCAGACTTTACCCTGTGCTGGCTTAGGAATGCACCCCTCTGTGGGGTCTACCTCTTAATTCTTTAAGTGGGGACAAAACTCATCAGTAGCAGAGTTAAAGCCTTCCTCTCAGCTTAGCTACTTTGGTCATAATATGAAAAATCTTAAGGAAATATTTTTTTCCCAGGGCAAATAAGCATAGGACCCATTTTGACATGATGAAGTTGTTCATGCTGGCAGCAGAATGGGTTGCCAATTGGCTTATTAAACTTTACTCTCTGTCTCAGACAGACAGACTTTGAGGCTGGAGCTGGGGGTGGGGACCTCTCAGCAGTCTGGCTGATAGGAACACTCATTTGTAGCTGTCAGTGGAGGGAAATGCAACTTTGCCTGAGAAACTTCACCCATTCTGGGAACTTTGCCTCCTACTTGAAAGAAGAGAAAAACAGAAACCATAGGTAGTAATCCTCTCTCTGAAAATCCCAAATCCAAACTTCAAAATCAGAAGTTTTCTGAGTGCTAACATGATGCCACAAGTGTAAAATTTCACACCATAGAAACTTGTTTCATGTACAAAATTATTAAAAATATTATATAAAATTACCTTTTAGCTATGTATATAAGTGTATAGGATACAAATGAATTTTGTGTTTAAAATTGAGTCCCAAGCTCAAGATAACTCATTATGTATATGTGAGTACAACCAAAACCAAATAAAAAATTCAAAATCTGAAACCCTTCTGGTTTAAGACATTACAGATAAGGGATACTCAACTTGTATAATAATTTTGAGGTTTTTATTGTTTAAAATTTGGGCAGGATTCCATAAGTCACTGTTCAATGAAGTATAATGAGTCCCTAATTCTATTTTGATTTATTTAATCTTTGATGGATCAATTTATCATCCAACATTTATTTAGTAAGCACCAACTTTATGTGAAGCATTTTGTCCTTTAAAATGCATTTTGCTATATAGGAAGGGTGATCAAAATTACTAAAATTATTGTGCTAAATGTTAGGGCACATTATTCACTGGTGCATATGGAAGAGAGGAGCAAACCAGGAAAAAACGTCTTAGTACCATCATTATATTTACTTATTCCTTCTTTTTCTTCTTCTTTTTTTTTTTTGTAGTACTGGGGCTTGAACTCAGTACCTATGCCTTGGCCTATCACCAGCCCTTTTTTGTGTATTTTTTTTTTGAGATAGGGTCTTGCAAACTATTTGCCAGGACTGGCCTTGAACCATAATCCTCCTGATCTCTGCTTCCCCAGTAGCCAGAATCATCGGCATGAGCCACTGGTGCTTGGTTTATTCATTTATTAAGTTATTTATTTTGGAAACAGTGTCTCACTATGCAGCTTAGGTTGGCCTCAAACTTGTTATCCTTCTACCTCAGCCTTCCAAGCTTGGTGATTACAGGAGTGTAGCACGAGACCAGGCAGGTTAGAGACATCATTTTAATCTGTGATGGTTAATTTTATGTGTTAATTTGACTGGGTTAGGGGATACCAAGGTAGGTGATACAACATTGTTTCTGAGACCATTTGTGAAGATGTTTCTAGAAGAGATTGACATTTGAATCAGTAGACTGAGTAAAGATGGCCCACCAATGTGGCTAGGCATCAAGCAGTCTGTGAAAAACCCCTGTAGAACAAAAAGGTGGAGAAAGAGAGAATTTTCCCTTTCCTTGTGCTGAGACTTCCATAGTATCTTTCACTTGGACATTGGAACTCCTGATCCTCAGTCCTGAAGACTTACACCAGCTGTCCCCAGTTTCAGGACTTTGCTTTTGGACTGACTTCTATTCCCAGCTTTCTTGGTTATCCAGCTTGCAGGGAATCATGACACTTCTTGGCTTCCATAGTTATGTGAGCCAATTCCTACAATAAATCTCCTAAATTTCCTGTTATATATTTATCTATATAATTTATTGGTTTTGTTTCTCTGGAGAACCTTCTCTAATATATAAACTATTCAATTTTCCACTTACTCTGACTCAATGAAAAAAGACAGAAAAGGCAATCATAATATTTCTGTACCTTGCTAAACCAGACCAATTGACAAACCAGATAACTGTCAAGGTATAGTTGTTCTGCATTTATCTAATCTATTATTACACATAATGAGATAGGTATCAGCTTGAACTTAACATCAGCATTGTGGTAAAGTCTCATTATGGTAAAGAGATGCCTATTGCATTTTTTTTATTTGCACTATAAATACCTTGATATTCTAGGACATGTCTATGCTATGGGAATGAGTTGAATTTCAGGATTTATGATTTTGTTTCTTCCTAACAGAAAGGTTTAAGTTGGGTAAGAATAGAAAGGAGGCTCTGCATATATAATCTCTGCACTAATAAATTTTATATAATTCTTTGTTATACTAGACCAGTTGTTTCAAGTGTAATGTCACCTATTGTCTGCTTTCAAGTGCTGTCAACATAATCACTGAAAAATTACTCAAAGTTTTTTCTCTAAGTCTAAAAAATGTCAAATAATGAGTATGAATTGATTTTTTTCTTCTGTCAAGTTTATCCAGTTGACTGACCTGAATATACTAATGAACTGTTTCGAAGTAAGTAGTGTCTGAGTTTGGCTTCTGCTGAAGAGGAACTTAAAACATGAATTTATGAACCTGGAGGTAGTCCTAGGAAGTAGATATAAGGATTCTAGGAGAGGGAGACAGACAAGAGGAAAGGCCAGTGTAAGAGTAAGTTAATGAGGCAGTTGTTGTGGCCTCCGGAGAGAACTAAGTGTCCCCAGTCATTCATCTGAAGGAGAGAGCCTGGCACACTTATCTATCAACTCCTGGTCCCATTAACTGAGGGTTAATCTCAGAGGCATTGACTCCCCTGCATTTCTAGGCTGAGTTCCAGCTGAGTTGCATTCCTGTTGCCTCAAAGAAGACATGTAGATGGAACTGAAGACACAGGATGCTCACAGAGGTGTGTCCTAGCTCTCATGTAGTTAGCCACCATTGTTGTGACAGAGTCATAGGTGGGCACATGGGATGGGAAAGGGAGCACCAAAGGTATCTTCTAGAGGTACATGTGGCCTTCCCTCTTTGAACATCTTATTCAGTGTCTTATTTCAGAGAAAGACACTGAACCAGATCTTTTGAAAGAATCATATTCACTGGCTTTGTATAAACACTCATATTCTCAGAAGTGGATATGAAGATTCAAGGAAAAGAATTGCTGTTAAAATGAATTTCTAGAAGCATGAATAATTCAATATGTCCTCATCAAGGGACATTTATATCACCTCAGCCTCCCTAAAAAAAGACCAGAAGAAAGAATTAGTAAGAGTCTGCCCATGTTGAAGAGGTAGGAAGTGTATTTTTATCATTTGTGCTATGGTCACAAAAGGAGCTCTGGAAGTCATCTTCAGAATGAGTTAGCACACCCAGTCAGGTTAGTTTTCATCCTCTAGAGGAAGGAAATCTGAGGAGACAGGCAGTCACTGGCCATGGCCAACATTTACCTCCTTTTTTCTCCACATTGGATACATCTGTGCACCTGGGCATTGACTCCAGATCTAAAGAAATACACAACCTCAGTGCTAATTTCAATGTCAACAACCTTTGCAATGAATAGCTCATTGCAGACACAGTTTAATGCTAGCTATCTTCTGATGTTAGAGTGGAATGAAGGGCTTGGCCTACCAGAAAACAGGAAAAGTTTTCTCTTTATGCTTTCAGTGACACAAAAGCTTGAGGTATCTGAAATTCTTTTTGCAAATGGTTTTAAAGACTGCAGAGCCCAGAAAAAAAATCACACAGCAAATGACGACAATCTTGACAAATCCAAAGTCTTGTGAGATTCCCCAATAGACTGATTCTTAGGCTGTTGAGAAAGGTAGTGTGACTCAGAACCCCTGATAGTGAACATGGAAGGGAGGGTTTCCAGACATATGTCTTCCCTAGTGCAGCTCTGTGCTTATGAAATGGCCTATAGAAGAGAAAGTAGGTGAATAAAACCCACAAAATGACAAATGACCCCAGATTTGATGGATTTTATTCCAGCCTTCTCTTGGACCCAGAGCTAGCAAGTTTTACATAAACCCAAACAGAGAGATGGAAATGCTTTATCTCATCTTTCCAGGATTTGTGGTGGTTTTGTTTCTTCCCAATAAACAAGATTTTAATCCTCAAGGCTAGGATCCTCTAGGTGTTCAATAAATACTTTTTGAAAGATTACATAATACTTTATGATGGTATATAAAAACAAGTGATTGCGAGCAGGGGAAAAAATAACAGTACTTGCCCAAGCTCTATGACTAATAACATCCCTTAGAATCAATTTATTTATCTGTAAAATGAAACATTAACTAAACCCCTATAGTAAACAAAGGTCAATGCTAAGGATACAATGAATAAACAGAAGTTTAAGAAGCAGTCTTTGTCTTCAAAAAGAACGGTAATTTCCTGAGAGATATGCGTGAATAGTTTAGTGATGATGATCTCAGACATAGAGTCAGTTTGATTTGGGTTCCAAACTCAGATCCACCACTCATTAGTCAAATGAAGATAATAGAAAGTACGAGAGGGTTTTTTAAATTGTGGTAAGAATATTTAATATGAGGTCTACCTTCTTAGCAAGTTTTTAAATGTATAATACATCAACATCACAGAGAACATCTCCAGAACTTATTCATCTTGTGTGGCTAAAACTCCATCGCTGTTGATTACCTTCTCTGAAAACCTTCAATCTTTGATTCTGTGAACTTGACTCTTTTAGAGACCTCTAAAATAGTAAAATCATATAGGATTTGTTTTTTAGCGACTAGTTTATTTCACATAGCATCATATGCTTTAGGTTAACTCATGTTGTCATATATTTCAGTATTTTGGTTTTTTTTAAACTCTGCATAGCAATCCATGGGATGTATATAGCATATTTTCTATACCCATTCATCCACTAATGGACATTTAGGTTGGTTTTACACTTAGACATTGAGAATAGTGTTCCCATTTGTTGCAAAGATAAAATAAAATGATGCCTCTGAAGCATATCACAGTAGTCTATAGCACTTAATAAATATTTAATTATGAACAAGTGATTACAATAAAATCCAGATGTAACTGACACGTTAGCATATTCTTCTGGAATGATTGGAGTGGATGGGAACCTTTTCACTGACCCATGAATAGAGTGAGGGAAGGCATTTGCAGAAGGGTTCAGAGCTGTTTTTGGCACATGAAACACGGGAAAGATTTCAATGGGGAATATGAGAGGGGAAAAGCATCCTGGGAGGAGAGGGGCTATCTTCAGGATAAAGGAAAGGCATCATTTATTGTTTTGAGTAGAAAGTTGATATTAATGAAGATCTAGGGAACTTCACATGTCACCTTTATACTATGACAATTTTTTCTTCCAGTGAGAACAAGTAGATTATTATCATTCTTCCATGTATTGGATACAATTAAATACTTATTTAATTTGATTAGTACCCTTCTTTCTCCTCCTTTTCCACTAGCACTCTTTTTTAGTAAGGGGTATCAATGTGCCAAGTTAAAAATGCTCCCTTCTTCCAATCCTTCATAGCTAGGCATGTGGCTATATGACCCCGTTCTTGCCATTGAAACACAAGCAACAGTCTAATGAGCATATCATTGTATTCTTGACAAAAAGGTACAGTTTCACCTGGCAAGCTGATTTTTTCCCCTCACTCTTTCCCAATTTTTCATTCTTCTGTCCTAACCTAAACACAATATCAATAAGATAGCCATCTTTCATAATGTAGGCAAAAGTCATACAGTATGGATGGTGGTGGTACAAGATGCTAGAAGGAGCTTCAATGTTTGGTGAGGTCCTTGAGCACCTACCTCATATTTTTCATCATAGGAGAAACAAAAGAATGATCAAGTTTCTATCTGGTTAAGATGCTATAATCAGGTCTCTGTTACATCCAAGAGAATACCATCTACATTCAGCCACACAGGCTGTGGGTGCTATGTCTTTTCCTATATAATAGGTTTATAACTAACTAAAGGACAATGTGTCACATGCTATGCTTTCTTACTGTGATACCTTTAGGCACTTTTCAGTATGCATATTTCCCTAAGTAAATTAAAGAAGGAATCATTTTCTTTGACTCTCAAGTACATATGGTACCAAACTTACAATGTTTGACAGATGATTTTTCAATTCTGTGATGCTAGAAAGGGAGTATGTATTCAGTAGAAAGTACTTCCAATTTTGAATTTTGATCTTTTCTGGGCTAGTGATATGCAGTATGAAGTTCCTTGAGAGACCTGGTTTTTTTTTGTTTTTTGTTTTTTTTGGTGGTACTAGGGTTTGAACTCAGAGCCTCATGCTTTACTCAGGTACTCTTACCACTTGAGTCACTCTGCCAGGCCTAAAGTTCTTTGAAATGCTGGGCAGTGATAGTAAAACTCACCTCCACTGGGCCACCATGGGTCACAATATAAAATGATACTCCACAGTGTGCTGTGTTGCTAAGCTATGATGTTCAATAACTTAGTTGTAGTAGGTGCACTTTTGACTTATGACATTTTCAACTTAGATGCATTAGTAAAATGTAACTCTTGTCATAGGTGAAGGAGCATACAAACTTAAGACATTGTTAAAGGGACATTGTAATAAAATCTCACCAGTGGAGGTAAAATCTAAATTTTGTTGATGGACCCATAATCCTTGCCCCAAGAAAAGTTTTGAAAATGGTTAAAATACCTTTCTTCTGGTGTATAACTGGCCTCTGTGAAATGACTGAGCTGTAAGCTACAAGATAGTACTTCTGTATGTATTATTTGTTAGTCCTCCAGCCACTACCCAGTGAGCAACACCAGCTATTGAAAATTCTCACCTTCTTATGGAGGGGATGAATTACAGAGAGTGGCACATGGAATCACATTTGACAGAAAATTGAGGACTCACTGAAACTATTTGATCTGTCTCAATCTCCTTGTGACATGAAAGTTCATGCTTATGTCAATAAACAAAAATCAAAATAAAAAAGAAGAGGAACTCTAAGTCTAGTAGATCTCCAAGTTATAGGGAAGTTGGGATAATAATATTCAGAGATACCAAATACAAATGATTCTTACTTATTGTGCAGGGTGGTCCAACAATTAGAGGTGATTTTTCATAACTGAGGTTTATTTTTGTTGTTGTTATTATTAAACTAGTGAATACTTGAGTGCTCATTGTATTTCAGGGACTGGGTTATTTACTTTACATGGATCATTTCAGTTCATTCACAACAAGTCTTATGAAATGGTACTATCACTAGTTCTCTCCAGACACATGAGAACATTGGGGCTGAGAGATATTAATAACTTTCCCGAGTTCACACTTCAACATGCAACATACTATTTTCCTACTTGGTACTACAGGATTATCTGGGATAATCCTGTTTTTTCATGATTAGACTTATTGTACACTGAAAAATTTCCAATTGGTAGATCAAGTCCTACTGGTGAATTTTAATGCTTTGCTAAGCAAATGTTCAGAATGTTTACCAAAGCTCCATTCACTGTCCTTTTGTGCAAAGCTCCTGAAGATGATCCTTGCCTAGATTCCTAACTAACTAGGAGGGCCAAAACAGAGATATCACTCTCCTCCCCAGTTTCTTCTCCAGCCATTCATCTATTCCTTTACCAGTTATCCATGGAGCTTCTAGTGAATGCTAGGTTAAGACTAGGAGGAGAAATAGATGGCACACTGGTAGTGTACTGAAATATTGAAGGAGCAAAGATGAAGGATAGTAAAGCATAGTAAAGAAAGCAGGCAATTTAGCTAGGAGAGGGGAATCCAGAATGACCCAAGGGCTTCATCTTACTATGCAGACATAGATTCAAGGCCATTTCTGCAAATGAGAGCAGTGCTCCTTCCTCATAGATGGCTGAGTTTTCTCTCTTGGCTGGATATGGTCACTCCAGTCTTATAAAAACTAGAAGATAAAGGTCTACTTCTCAAGAGCGTCATGATACCAAAAATTTAGTCCCCTGTACTCAATGACAATTCACAAATGATGAGAGAATGGACTTAGGAGAAAACAAAGTAAAGTCTTATTAATTTTGCCGGGCAAAATGAGGACTGCATGATCTGATATCTTGAAATCTATAGGCATACTTGGAGCAGGGAGAGGAGATGAAGGGGAGGATGGGTTTCAAAGGAAAGCCCAGTGGAATGGACTTCTAGGTGTACATGCTGAGGCATGACTAAGCAGTGGCCTTGGGTCTGCTTATTTCCTGATGTGTTGGTGTTAGTCTCCAGAGTTCTGTCCCTTGCTGTCTTGGATGTTCCTTTGAGAGGAATATGATGACCTTGGCAAGAGCTGTAAAGATGTTCTTGAGTTCCCTTAAATAGGGAAAGGAGAGGAGGGAAATAAGACAAAGAGAAAGAAAAAAGAGTCTGCTTAAAAACTTCTTAAAACTTGCATAACTAGAGGCTGGTTAGTTGCTTAAACCACAGTTGTGAGCATTTTTAGGTGCCTAATCCCATTATAACCACAAAATCTTCTGAGATGCCATTCAGCTCAAAATTCTGAGTATTCATTCTTATTAATATTAAAAATATACAATCTTACTAGTAGGTTTGACAATTACTAGTTGATAAAATGTGCATGTTAACCACCTGTGTTAAATAATTAATAGGGTATCACATTCATTAATTTAAACTTAATTTTTCATTTAATTTAATTCACCTGCTATGGTGTCACATTATACGGTCCAATGTGATGTAAAACTTTGTTGGACAAAGATCCTGATATCAACATGGTCAGTTAACTGCAGAGACAACATATCTAGATAATTATAATAACTTATTTTAGGTGTTTTAATAGAGTTGCTTCTGGATTCTGTGATTTTTTTCTGCCTCAGAAAATCAAGGAATTCTTCCAGAAAAGGTGACATTTAGATTAGCCCTTGACAGAGGAATAAGATTTTCCAGGGTTTGCCAGATATACCGCTATGTGTTGAAGGTGAGAACTTTACATACAAAGGCTTGTTGATGTTTTGACATTTGTGTAGACCTTGGCAAATGGTAGGAGATGAGAATGGAAGGGAATGTTAAGAATTTATTTCAAACAACTTTAAGTTGCCTTTCACCTCTGCTCCTTTCCCACAGCCACCTAAATCTTTAATGACCAAGACGTTTCTGCTTTCATAATTTCAGGAAACTAAATGAAGGCAATTTATCACGGCAAATCCACAACTGACAGCCCTCCCTAAAATTATTTGTTTTTAATATCTCTGTCCTTTTCCCTTAGTAGCACTTTACCGGAATAGCTGACGCCCCAACCATGGAGCAACTTCACGAACCAACTTCACAAATCATCTCCACAGCACAGAGAAGGAACTGTTCTGTTGTGTGGAGACCTAGAACTTTGAACATTAATAATTTTAAAAATGCGTAACCACTGTTTTCCTGAATATTTGGTATGGTCTTTCTTTTTCCAAAAGATCTAAAATTCTGTCAGTCTTAAACTTTCTTGCCTTGATGATTTGTTGAGTTAGGCAACTGGAGAGAAAAATGATTGTAAGCTTTTTTTAGAATGGAAAATTTTATTTTACTCATCATGATATAGCTGAAAGGGAAGCTGAATGGATTCATAAAAATTTTCAGAGAAATTCACCTTAAAAATCTGATGAAGTGTGGATACCATTAGGTTAAGCAGGACTTATGTTTAAAGAGACTATGGGAAAACTTGGAATGTAGGCTTAGGGGCAGATGATCACTTTTACATTAGCTATGTATTCTCAAAAGGAAGTCTCTCTCTCTCTCTCTCTCTCTCTCTCTCTCTCTCTCTCTCTCTCGCTCTCTATCTCTCACACACACACACACCCTCTCTTCTCCCCTCCCTCTCTCTTTCCTCCTCCCTATCTTTCTCCTCGATCTCTTTCATTTCTCCTTCTCTCCCTCTTCTTGTCCTTCTTTCCTCCTCCTGGTGCCACACAAACACTTAGATGCACATGTACAGAATCTTAGCTCAGTGAAACCTCATTTAAATAGCAACCTTGAGAACAAATTTTCTGGATAGCAAGGAGTTCCATTCTTCACACTTATCAATACAAAGTTTAATTGCTAGTAGTGAAAATGTTTTTAAAATGTTTGGCACACTTCTCTGCCTTCTTAAACAAAATGTAATAAACATACTTTAACTTTCCTATTTCTGCCACTAAAAGGTTATTTCTCTAGGCCACATCCTTAAACTCTTTATTTTTTCCATCTCATTTTTTTGTAATGGAATAGGTAATGTTTTGGGTACCCCAAGTCTCTACCCATCTTTCATGGTCCTGCATTCTAAATTTGTAGCCTCAATTGCTATTTGCTGCCCCCTGCTGGTGCCTGGTCACAATACCTTTCCACTCTTCCTTGGGGGTAGGTTGCTGTGCCCTCCTTGACCCTTTGTTGATTTTAAATTTTGTATTAGTTCTAGCTACAAAAGAAAAAATAGATTCTGAGAGTGTAAGTTAAATAATGCCACATTAATTCCCAGCAAATTCCAAAGTGGCTTATTAAAAGGGTGGTTTACAAGCTTTAAGAAACAACTAATGACTGTGGGGTAATAGATCACCAAGTACCCATGAACCATGTTAAGTCCACTATCCCCAGCTCTTCTTAGGTAAAAATTTCTAGCCCAGATTAACAAAATTCTGCAGATTTTGACCACATTGGTTTTGCATGGAACTCTTAGTGACTCCCCTTTCCTTTTCTTCATAGCTTTTCCCTTGCTGACTCATCAACTCCTTCTTTTTCCATGCTGAAGCAGAGAAGTGTTAGCCCGAGGAAGGTACAGTAATTTAAGTGCTCAGTGGAACAAATCTGAGCCCCTGGAGAGCAATAATAGCATTTCATTTTTGAATGTTTTTGCATGTGTCTCTTGCTCTAACATATATACCAGTGTGTGACATAATTATGTAAAAAATTATGGAATATTAGTAACTAGTAGGATGCTGTTAGATAATTATATCTCTGCCTTTCATTTTAATTACCAATATAATGAGCTGGATGAAGCAGAACTCTAAATTCCTGAGACACTTTAAATTCACCGTAAAAGGGTATAACTTTCTCAGATTACAGAACTTGTTGTACCAATGCTAAGAAACTTCAAGGTAAAATGATATTTTTATAGTAATTGTTTGTTTTAATGCTTACCTCTTTATTTAGCACTTTTAGCTACTATCTCTGATGCAGTTGATAGGCTGTTAGCCCACCATTCTTACCTATGAAGTATTAGCCACTCTTCTATCTCTTATTTGCTGCCACTAAACTTCTGTGTCTGGAAAACCAGTATCTATGTTTATTTTTCATAATGCTAAATAAAAATGTTTTAATCCCAGACAACCTGTGGCCCTTTATGGTAACCTGATTTTACCTCTATTCCTCCTGTAGCAGAAAGCGCATGGCCTTGTGCTTTCTGCTCCACTGTTGTACTGCTTTGGAGCTATGTTTCAGATAGAAACATTGCCAAAAATCTGTTTTTTAAATAAGTGGGGGGTTGCACAGTCAGTTGGAAGATTACCTTTGTATTTCTACTTAAAGTGTAATCTGGCTCCATATGTTGACTGATTTGTGAATAGATGAGTGTGTAGAGCAGTGAACAGGTATTTAGTGACAATTTTCCCTCACTGTGAGCAAGCTATTCAACATGGAAATTGAAAAGAATAAAAGACAGAGTCTTCCAGCCTGAGGAAGACATTACACAGAGAATATCACAGTTAGATAAAAATCGTAAATATTAGAAATCATGGAGCAGTTGGCTTTAACAGTCTAGTGCATAGTCTGGAGATTTAGTATCTTGACTTCAGGAGCTATTTGGGATTTCTTTGGTTAAAAAGATTTTGAGGAATTCTACTGAGTGTGAAGGTTCTGACAAAGAACTCTGTCTTCTTATTAACAAAGATGCATCTGTGGTTGTTTTCAGAGGGATGTATTACTTGCCATCTTGTGTCCTGTCTTCTCTGAGGGTGCTTGATCCATTGTCTCTCCTGTTTTGCTTCAAGATACTTCTACTTTCCATTCTGCAGCTTGGTGCTTGTCTTACCTTCCTGATAAATGTTTGCCATGTTTAGAAGTTCTAGGTGTATCTACTCTAGTCAGCTAAAAATAGACACCCTCTCACACACTGCTTCTCCAGGAAATATAGCTTGATTTTATGACCCTTCAAGTTCAGCTGTCAAAATGGAGAAAGGAGAGGGGAGAAGGAACTCAGACTAAGAGTGAGATGAATCTGACTCTGAAATGTACTCCATTATTTCTTGGATTGTGCCAATCTTCTGAATCTTTATAAGTCTCAGTTTCTTCATCTATAAGTAGAGGATGCACAGGAGCTATGCTTCAGGGGACTGAATTTGACAGAAATAAATATGATAAAATTAAAGAGAAAGAGAATATATTGATTGAGAGACCAAATGAGAAACCAGTGTCTGTAAAAGGTGATAAAAGTCTAAATTAGATTGCTCACTGAATGAACTAACCAAATGGGAACTTTTAAAAAAGAAACTGGCCCCCAAAAGAGTTCATGGTTTCTGTCAGTATGAAGCACATAGTCTATGTATTCTCTTCGAAAGGTATGATGGGGAAGACCAACAAAGATGATTCTGAAACTCTGTGAGGGCAGACAATTTGTCCAACTTGTTACTCTAGCATCTTTTACAATGCAAGGTTCCCAAATGAAATACCACATCCTACCCTTGCCCATCCTAGTTCAGTGATATCTAGATATAAAGGGAGACCCTGTCATTTGGCTAGTATCCAGTGTTAATTATGCCAGAAGTGAAATCAAATCTGGCCTGGATTCCTTTACTTTATAGCATGTTTCAAAGACTAGACTTTTAAATCAGATGGTTTTGAATAAGTTGTTTTACCACTCTGAGCCTTTGTTCCGTTTCCTATAAAGGATAGTATCCTACATGAGAAAGGCGTTGCAAAGCTTATTGATAATGGGTATAAAATAATTAGCATACTGCCTAGCACAAAATAGCATATAAACAATATTTAGCAATTTATTTTTATTGTTGTTACTACAATCATACCCAATCCTTTTTGGCCATTCAACATCGGCTAGTCTTTATTTATGAATTGGATGATATGAATAAATCCATCTCAGTATCAAGCTCATGAAGTAGGTCAGGCAAACACCTAGATATTGAGGTTACAACTGGATGGACACTTGGCAGAACGAGGTTTTATACCCTCTGGCGGGCAGCCCTTTTGCCCTCTCATCATGACAGCTAGGGAGTGCTTGAGTGAAAGATCTGCCTTTTCTATTTGGGTAGTGTATGAACTTGCTGCAGAAACATGTGGATATCTCCTCTACCCTTCCTCTGTCTATTGCTCCAGTGAGATTCATGGGCATTGCATAACACTCAGGGCACCATGGACATGCCTGTCTCCCATACCAGTGTTCCAATTGCATTATCCCATGGAAAGGATATGGAACTTGCTGCAGAAACATGTGGATATCTCCTCTACCCTTCCTCTGTCTATTGCTCTGGCGAGATTCATGGGCATTGCATAACACTCAGGGCTCCATGGACATGCCTGTCTCCCACACCAGTGTTCCAATTGCATTATCCCATGGAAAGGATATGGAAGGTGTTTGGCTGTAACAATGTTTTATTTGTTCAACTGTTATTTCAATATGTTATGAATTAAGAAGCTTTTGAGGGTTAACCTGGAAACTATCATCACTGCTATCCCCAGCTCTAGTCTCCTTGAATCCCTGTCACTACTCCACAAGCCCTTCTACCACATATTTCGGCAGAGGATTGGTTTCCATGGTTTCGATCAAGGCAATTGGTTAAGTTCCAACAGCCAGCATACAAATAGTTTCCAGACCTCAGCTGGTTAGGATGTTCCCATGTTAGTGGTAATTGCTATGAAAGGCCATGCATTACAGAATACATGTTCTGGGGATCTTGGCCTGTGCTGAGCTCTGCCACTCACTTGTTTTCTCACCTGAATCAGCTATATCCTCCTTCTAGACTCAGTTTACCCATCTGTAAAATGAGGGATGGATTAGATATTCTTTGAAGCCCCTTCTAGCTCGAAAGTCCTCTGATTCAGCAAAATCTTTACTATTGAAGCTATTAGAGAAGGCCTGAATCAGATTGATTGTGGTGGCCATTGCTTTCTTGGCCTGTCACAGTCTTCATTTCTTCCTTTTCTCCTCCCGTCCCTGTGGTATTTTGGCACAGGATGAGTCATCTGCCGGCTGTGGCATACATCCGGAAATGGACTGCCATCCTTTTTCCTGGCACAGGGAGGGAGGAGTGTGACTTTTTATATCCCCTCTTATTGATTAATGGCATCTACTACATAAGAATTATGATTAGTCCGGTCTCATCAAGCCACATCTATGAATACAAATCCTATGCATTACTGCAACTTTGGATGAGCTTGACCTCAGAAAGGCTTTGGGAACACTTTAGAAAACCTGTCTCTCTTCCACTGAAAGGTTCACAACTATTGTTTTCCTCTTCTGACTCATCTTTGAATCAGTAAATTAAATATGTATAACTTGTGAAGATTTCATTTTTATTAAAGCAAGGTGTTTTGCTGAGCAAAGTCAAGAGTTAGAAGCATTCAGCTCTCCTTTCTCCCTTCTCGATGATTTTTATCTCCTTCAGTTTGCAGGAGGACTTTCAGAGAGCTGCTCCCTCTATATCTCTGTAGCTCCAGCTCTTTCATGTAGCAGGAGAAGCTAAAAGAGTTGAATATCATCTACTCTCATAGGAGACTGTCAAGACTTTAGAGTCCAGAGGCTGTTTCTCAAGTAAGTGTTCACTATTGGGTCTTTTGGGAAATTGTTTCTTCCTATGGAAGAGTTATTCTTTAATTGTATTGTTTGTGACATATTCTAGAACACTCTTTTCATGATGATCCTCACATCTGGACTGTTCTCATCTTACCCCTTCTTTACCATTTCCTTACTACTTCCCATCTCTGACCCCCCCCACCCCCAGAGAACTTGTGTATTTCATTACCTAAATAAAGTCAGATTTGTTTATAGGTTTTCCTGATGATTTATTCTCTTGCCTTTTCCACTAGATTGGAGGATTCTTGAGGGGAAGAGAACACATGCTTTTAAGTTAATAAATACATATTTATTGATCTCTTTATGATTATGGAGCATGTAATTATTTATTCTTATTCTTTGTACAGCATTTAGTATAAAATTTAGGTGTTTCCAAAACTCTTTATTAACAACTAACTGAGTAGTATTTAGCATTTGAAAATGTAACTTTTAACTGCTAAACAACCAAAGTAGATGGGATCATAGAGGGTTTGTGGTAGTGATTTAGACTGAATTTTTAGCTTTTCTCAGTGTTTTTAGTCCATCTCCATTCTTTATGTGTGGTTTAAGGGCCACTGAATGCTGAGTATTAAACTAAGTTCTAGATACATGAAGAAAATGATAAGGCTACTTGTGCCTGAAGAGCGATTACTCTATCTTTGAGCAAGTCATTTAACATTCAGAGCTATTTTCTTATTGATAATTCTGTCTAGCAACAAAATGATTTTGAAGTCAAAGAGTGCTGAAATACTTTTTGTCTTTCTCAGTACATATTGGAAGGATTTATGTCATGAAAAGTATTTTTTCTTGATGATAGGAAGCATTCTTCTCTTCTTTTATGTCATTTTCACTTTCAGGATGAGGGATACCTGTTGAATGGTTCCCATAATATGTAGTATGAATGACATTGAGTTAATTGTGTGACAACCTATCTTTCTCCTTCTTCATTTCTTATTTATAGTAGACATCTGAGTTTTTCCTTTTTTAAACCTCCATCCTTCATTTTGAAATCATTGTTGCTGCTATAGTCCAAATCTTTATCAGTTCAATAATTTTTGCTCGCTTAAGAAGTATTTATTGAGTTCTTAGCATAGTCACAGTTGAAGACACTAGAATATAACAACAAGCAAAACAAAACGCAACACAAGAAAATTGATACAATCGTCTCCTCATGAAGTTTACTTTCCAGGGCGATTCAGAAAATAAAAGAAACAAATAATTAAAAAATGAGTATGCTATTTGGATTAAAAGCCATGGAGAAAAGTAAAGCTGAGAACATGAATAGGGATTTCTGGTGGTAAGGACTATAGTTTTTAGGTCCATGATAAGGGCAGATAATCTTTGCATAAAGAGCTGAAAAGGGTAAGGGCGCAAGTCCTGTAGATGAGCATTGTAGGAAGAGTGAACAATTTGTAGCAAAATGTTCAAGGTGAGAATGAGTAAGGTTGATAGGAAGTAAGAGATGCAGGACAGAAGCTTGGCATGGTAGGAGTCTAGAGACCATAAACTTTAGCTTGTAGGCCAAGAGGGCTGAATACGTATTAGAACATTGTGAGAGAAGGAAAGACACAATCTAATTTATATTCTAACAAAATTATTCTGGCTTCCTTTTGTCAGACTTCAAAACGGCAAGTAAAGAAGAAAACCTACTAGGCTATTGCAATAGCCTGAGTGATGGATGTCTGTGGCTTGCAGCAGAGTAGGGGTGACAGAGTTTGAGAGAAGTGTCAGAGTCCTGTATATACTTTGATGATACGGCCAGAGGATTTGTTTGTGAATTAGACAGGGAAGGTGACAAAAGAAGTCTATTCAACGATGTCTTTAAGATTTTTGGCCTGAGCAGGTTACCTCCAAAATACGTACTTGGGCTTAAGATGTTTATTAGAATTATGTAGGCAGTTGTTTATAATAATATGGAGTTCAAGACTAAAGTTCAGGGGGGAGATTTGAATTTGGAAGTTATTAACATGTCCATGATATTAAAAGCAAGGAGACTGGATGAGACAATCAAGAGGGTTAATGGAGACCAAAGAATGAAGAGGTGTAGTGACTGAGCTCCATTCTGCATTCTAGACTCTGGTGAGATGTGAGGAATAAGCAACCTACAGCAGCTTGTGTGTAGAAGGAAAATCAGACTATAGTGTCCTGTGGGTCAAATGTGGAAGGTATATCAAGAAAGTGATCAACTTTGTCAAATGCTGCAAAGTAAGAGGAAGATTATCAAAATGTTTCTTGAGCAGAATGTCAATATCATTATATAGATTTTTCTCAATGTCATTAGATTTGGCTTCTCAAAACATGGCTCTTATTATATCCTACTCAAAGTAACTCTCAATGACTTGAATTTTCATGTGCTAAAATCCTAAATGTTTGAGTTTGGTATTTAAGATGGTTGAAAATATTTTTAATTGTCCCTTTCCAGTAAGAGATGGCTGGTCTTCTGGGTTCCTGACCTCTCATCTTTTTTCTTATTCTGCATCTTTGCTTATGCTGATTGTGTACTGCATATCACCTTCCTATTCCTTTCTTAAACCCCTAATCCTGTCCATTCTTCATCTGGTTGAAGTCTCTCACCATGAGACAAGAGTACCTGGAGGTACTCTCTCTTCTTTGAGTTCCCAGTCCTTACCCTTGTATCTTTCACAGTGGCACTTGTACTGTATCACGGTTTTCAATAGTCACATAGGCAGATATCTCATTTACTCTCTAAGACTGTAAGTTCCTTTAAAGTAGGAACCACGTTTGAAACCCCATAGCTTCTGTAGCTCCCTGAAATACTAGGTCTTTTGGATTGAGCACTTAACAGTCCTTTAAGGAATATCGAGAAACTAACAAGGAAATGGAAACCTGGCATTAGCTATTTGGCTGGTCCAGAGATTTTCTTTTTTCTCTTTATTTTGCATCAGTGGAATTCTTTCTTCACACAAAATTCTTTCAGGGAATATCAATTCATAAAGTTGGTAAATTTAGTGCTATTCTGGTTGAGAGAAGGAGTCCTGAACCTTGCCAGCCTTGCCATTTGTCTATTCAAGTCTTTCAGCCACTCTACCCTTACCCTAGAGTAGCCTCAGAGACACTTTAATGGAGTCTGATTTTACAGGTGAAGAATTTAAAATTCATACAAGTAGTTCATACAAGTAGCAAAAAACAAAACTAGGATTTAAATTCCCAAATGTTATACTTGTTTGCATTACAAAAGATAAATGAATAAATAAATTGATTAGGCAATGACTGAATAAAAAAAAGAGAGAGGAAGTAGGAGGTAACTGATCATTCATCTCTGACCATAGACTTTCTTCTGCTCCCATGACTTATCCTCATTTCAACAAGAAGAAAAGATTACAATGCCCATCATACACATGAGGTTGGGGATGAGGAATTTAACAGATTACTTCAAGGTTAGAAGATGAAAGTGGGATTCAGGCCTATGGCCCCACTTCCTAAGGAGGTAGAGATTGGAAGAATTGCTATTTCAGGCCAGCCTATGCAAAGAGTTAGCTAGACCCCCCTACAATCTCAATGAACAAGTCCAGACATGTTGACATGTGCCTGTTGTCCCAACTACGCAGGAGGCCTAGGTAAGAGGATCATGGTTCAAGGCTGGCCCAGGGCAAAAAGGTGAGACCTTGCAAGAAAATAAATAAAGCAAAAAAGGGACTAGAGATTTGATTCAAGAGTTAGAGTGCTTGCATAGCAAGCATCAAGCCATAACAAACTCCAGTACTGGCAAAAAAATAAAACAAAGCAAAAAAAAAAACCCAACAATAAACAAACAAACAAAAAAACCCAGTGGGATTCAAAAGATGAAGATTGCATTCTTTCTGTCATGGAAGAAACTTCTGGAATAGAAATAACAAAGTGAACAGAAATAAAGAAATTGCATTCAGAGGATGACTTTCAATTTATACAACAAAAATCTTATAGCATTTATCTCTCTCTGCCCTCTGCATCACTCTCCCATCTCCTTGTATTTCTAGTTTCAATGTTAGTACAAAACAGCTCCAAAGATAGTTACTAATAAATAGCTACAGTGACCCTCAGAAGCAAATTTTGCAGTACAGGATTGATTTCCATTGAAAGCATATTTTATAAATAAGACAATATCCACTATTTCTAATTTTTAATGTCTTTGTGAATAGGATCTCTCAGCCAGCAGAATTCTTTCATTCTCTGTGTGGGATGGGAGATTTTTTTCCAACTAGTGTCACTTAGTAGTGTTAAACTGAATCAGGGTATAAACATTACTTTTGCAGAACATTTTATGGCATCCTACATTTCTTTGTATCCCAGTTTGGATTTGTTTAGAAATGCTGCAGGCTATTAAAAATTAAGTGAAATGCCTTCTTGAATGGAATACAAAATACAACCATTCTGGGATCTGCTTAAGTGCTAATTATAAGAAGTTCTACAGTCTAAATTCTCCACATTAAAGAAACTGAATATTCAGGTATATGGTAAATATAATTATATCATATCTGTGGAATGCTTTTCAGTTTATAACTTACTTTTATATGTCATGTCTTATTTAACCCTTATAACAATCCTGTGGTGTAAGTGATACTATCCTCTTTTTTACAGATGAAGAATTTAGGGGTAATCACAGGGGCTTATACCCAAAGATATAAACCTCAAGTTGATGTGATAAGTTCTCCATGTGTGGGGAATAGTGTTTATTATATTAGCATATTATTTATTATAATGTAGCTGCATATTGTTTCCTTCCCAGGTAGAAATCCCCCAGGTATTAAAACCTTAGTATTTCCTAATTAGCATTAATTATTGAAGCAGTAAAACCCATAAGTGGTTTTCTGGATACAGGCAGAGCTACAATAACTAAACTAAAACATTATACTATGTAGAGCAAACCATAGTTGACAGACTACATTTACTTACAGTATCATTTTCAAACCTATCAATAATTCTGGAAAGTTGGTGGTAAGATGTCCTATTCTTACAGGTGAGCTGATTAAGTGAACTGGTAAAAATCGCACTGTCAGAGGTTCTGACAAAAGGGATATAAACCCACTCCAAGATTTCAAGTCCAGAGATCTTCCGTGTAGAGTGCTCTACACATTATTTGGTATACAGTAAGCATTTAATATATAGTAGCTATATTTTGTCATTTCTTTTTCTGTTATTCACTATATCAGACCGATTTGTAAGTATACTTCTCCTTGGCTAACTTAACTAATACCTTCAAACCTAGCAAGTGAGCCTCTTCTTTTATCCACCTGATAAACCACTTGACTAAAAACAAACAAGAACCTGGATGTGGTGGCTGAATTTGAGTGGGCCAGTTATTGAGTGTTCAGTAGGGAAGCTTTGCAAGCAGAACTGGACTTTATTTTGCAGTGTGGTGAACTTTCCAGATATCATTTTATTCTTCCTAACCAAGATACTCTTTAGCTTTTATTAATTTTCCCAAAGATGCTGGAGTGGGGGCAAAGATGCCACAGTGACTACTAATAATCATTGAGTCTTTGGGATGCTATAAAATAAAATTCCAGTTATATGGATGAAATTTCAGACTACCATTATATTGAGCAATTGAGAATCATTCAAGATTGGACCTGCAGAACAAAACACTAAGAGCCTGTTTAATACAGAACTTTCAGAACTTAAGCTATAATAACTTTGTCATATTCTTACCATGTGCTGACCACTGTTGTAGGCAAATTATTTTTAGGGAGACCATATAGCAGGTGTGCCTGGAAGAGTCCCAAATATGATCTGTTTATCCTTGAATAAATATTATTAGTCTCTCCCATCACTCTTAAAAAGTCACAGGAAAAAATAAATGCATGGAGAGATGGATAATATATAATAAAGAATTTTAGCAAAATATTAATAGCAGAAGCTAAGTGGTAGATATACATTTTGGTAAATAAAAGGTCTTTCAAACCAGGTGTTAATGGTCATGCCTGAAATACTAGTGACTCAAGAAGCTGAGATCAGGAAGATTGCAGTTTGAAGCCAGCCTCAGGTAAATAGTTCATGAGACCCTGTCTCGAAAAAAACCTACTATAAAAAAGGACTGGTAGAATGGTTCAAGATATAGGCCCTGTGTTCAAACTCCAGTACCACAAGAATAGTCTTTAAACTTTATGTTTGTGAGTTTCATAATAAGATGTTGGGGGAAAAGTGTCTTAGTTCTGATCACAAATTATATGGTTACCCAATATACAGATGATGTAACTTAATACTAACTATAACCCTATATATTGGATGCTATTAATATATGTTCTTTACAGGTGACAAAACTGAGCCACTGAGAGGTTACATGGTCCATAATCATGCACCAATTAATGAGAAGGATGCCCAGAAGTGCACCTGTGGAATTTGTGAAGTTGCAAAGGGTGCTATACTACCCCTTAGTTTGGTTTGCCATGGTCGTCACAGTGAACATCTGTTCTTCTAACACCATTTTAAATTCCACAGAATTAATGTTTCCCAGAACACATTTTAGGAAATACTGGCATAGAGCAGAGTAGAAGGGAAAAGAACTCATATTTATTTATTTGTATTTTTTACTATTAATAGCTACCTTTGAATGATTGACTTTTTGTCACTTTATGTACATAATTGCATTTACTCCACACAGTGCCACTATAAATAGATATTAATACCCTTATTTTATATTAAAATGGACACTAAGCAGTATTAAGTAACTTATCTGTGATCCATGTGTACTAATAGTCCAAGATGTGATCCGATTCCTGGAATATCTGGTTTTCCTTCCATTCCTCCCACTCCACAAATGCTTTTAATGAACTCTTCCACTCATCCTCCTGTGATGATCTTAGAATAAAACAGAATAAGATTCAGAAAGGCTCTGAATCTTATGAGCACGTATGAATTTTGATGTGATACATTGTACCATTAAGATAATTTATAAAGTTTTCTGTGTGATACAACATATTTACAGCACATTGAGGGTAAAATTATCTTTTAGTTTGATTCAGTAGATTCTATGATATACACTTACATAAATCCATTTTCCATACTTTATTAAGCACTCTTAAGAGAGGACACTCAAACCTTATTACTCTTATTCCCTCCTCATAGGAAAGATGTATTTACTGATTTTCTAATTTGTGCCAGGTACCACTCTTAGTTTGTTTTAAAATGTACATAGTTACCATAGCCCAATCTACTTGGGTAATAGTATGGAAATCAAATAAAGTGGCAAAGCATTTAGAACAGTCCTTGCCATATATTGTGGCTTCATTCAGGGCTGGGGGTGTAGCTCAGTGATAGAACACATGCTTAGCATGCCCAAGGCCTTGGGTTTTATTCATTTTATTCTCAGCACTGCAAGAAAGAAAAACAGCAAAATGAAAAATTTTTAACAAAGCCCTTCATTTATCCATGTATTTCATTTAGTTCACCAAGTTATTGTGCATGCACTATGGGGCCCAGCATCATTCTTTGTACTGGCAATATCTTTGAACCAAACAGACAAAGGTCTTACCTCTTGAAGCTCTGCTTTGTTGAGAGAATCAGACAACACATGAATGAAAAGCTAAATATCTATCAATGTATAGATTCATCAGGATCATCTAGGTTGTACTGAAGTAAAAAAGCAACCAGTTCAGTGTCTTGAACCAATAAAATGCATTTATCATTCATGCAATATGTTCAAAGCAGGTTAACAGAGAGAATCTTAAATTTAGTTACACAGGGATTCAAGAGAGAGGTTTCACCACTGTCTTCAAGAGGATCATGGTAAATTGTGTACTACCTCTTAAAGATAGAAGACACATGCACATTTCATTTGCAAAAAACAAGGCATATGTTTGTGCCTAATGTCAGGGAGACAGGGACATATAACACTACCATGTGCTGGAGGGAATGTAGAATAGTCGTGAGGGTGATCATGAGTGGTGATAGGAGGTCTGGAAGAGAAATAAGGCAGCTTATTGGGAAATAGGGGATGCTGTGTGAGAGAATGCTATTTTAATACATATAACAGTGAGGGAGGGCATCAATGAAAGGTGACATTAAGTAGAGATGTGAAGAAAATAAGGAAGTATGTCTTATAGCAGTTATTCAGAGGAGGAGTTTTTAAATCCAAGAGACAGCTAAAGATGCTGAGCCAGCAGTGTGTTTGAAGTATTTGAAAAATAGTAAGAAGTTCTGGGTGATTGAGATGCAAGGAGCAAGGGAGAGACTATATGAAAGAAGGTCAAAGAGAGAGCAGTGGGGGCAGATCAGACAGAGCCCAAAAGGTCACTGTGAAGAGTTTGGCTTTAGTACTGAATGAGATTGGCAGTCTTTGGACGTCTTGAAAGAAGAGATATGATCTGACTTACAGGTTGAAAGGATCACTTTGGCTGCTGTGTGAGGAGACGTTTGACTTATTCAGCTGAATTGAATCAGAGTGGTAACAGTGGAGATGGTGAGAAACTGTGAGGTTACAGGTATATAAAGTAAACTCAAGAGGATTTGCTCACAGACCAGATGTAGGCTATGAAAGAAAGAAAGGAGTCAAGACAAATCTAAAGTTTGTAATGTGTGAAAGTACAATGATGAGGGTGCAGTTTGAGGGGTTGGAATTTTGAGATGAGCCCTTACAACACCCTGTTGTAACTCCCATAATTACTCTTTACAGTAGCTCTATTAAAAACATCTTATCCTCATTTTAAAAGTTACAGAGCTGATACTCAATGATGTTAAGTGACTTATTCATGGACATGGCTCCAGATCATTTGGTTGCTAACTCCAAGAGAGATAAGATACACTAATAATTGTCAAGCATATTTCTTCTATTCTTGTGGTTTGGTGATTAGCTGGATTTAGATATGTGTTTTAGTTTTCTATTGTGTAGTCTAAATTGCTTCTGCAAGGAGTAAAATTTCCAATGTAGAATTATTAGAAGAGTTGGTGAAAACCACTAAAAACTTGAATCTGTTATTATCAAGTGTATTAGCATACAATTATTAATAGCACCACTGCTCTGCATAAAATGTAAAAATTTCAGCTAAACCTGTGTTGTGTATATGTATGTATTGGCAAACCATGTCACATCAGAGCAGCAGGATGAACTGGAGTTTCATTGTAGTATTTTACATCAATATTAAGTTAGCACTGTAGAGGTATAAATATAAACATTTCTATTATAAGTATAGTGATATATGTTATCAATATATTTCATTATATATAATTACTATGTGTGCTACATATAAATATATATCATATAATATGTATTAATTACTACATTATATAATGATTATGTTTAAAATTATAGAAATATATATATTATATAGAAATACAACATATCATATAATTATATATATTATATACTATATGTCATAGAATCTGTACCACATACATTATGTAATATATAATACATTGTATTTTAATATATTTCATATGTTAATATGTTATATTCAACATATTACATAATTATAATATGATTATATAATATAACCATAATAATTTAATATAATACATTAACATTATTTATATAAAATACATACATTGTATTCATAAGACATACACAATATGGTACAAATAGTATGTATTTATTTGTATATAATACAAAGTTGTCTACAACATTTAGAAACTCTATGTATTATATATTCATACTTATATATATTATATTATATAAAAATAAATATTACATATTTATATAAGATACGTGATACTAATTATGTTATATATACCAGTATGATATATCTTATAAAATATCTTATTCTGTATAAAATATGTTGTATGATTGGTGTAAAAACTTACTGCTGCAAAGTTTGCTTATTAGGAATAAGGTTTTAGACACTCCTGATCTTAATTCTGAAGGTAGTCATAGGTTTTTATATTGTCCTTAGCTTGACATTTGAAGACTTTATGATCCAGATCCTCCTTCCTCTCTATCTTTGACTAATGGCACTACTTCTTCAGTCTTCTCTGTACCTCACAATTTTTCAGTCTGGTTTACAACTTAATAGACTCACATATGTGATTCTCTTTCTCTAAAAAATACAGTTTCCCCTAAATTCCATTAACTTCAATAAAGTCTTGCTCATCCTTCACGACTCAGACAAGAGCCATCTCTTTAAAGAAAGAAAGAAAAAAAACTCTTTCAAAATGATTGCTCCAATGAGGTGCTGTATCTCTCCTCTATATTCTTACAGTGCATTTTAGCATACTTCACTCAGCAGTTAGTGTTCTGCATTGTAATTATTTTTAAACTTTTGCACTAGTCTATAATTGTTGGCTTATCCCAGGCACCTAGGCACACATACAGAACCATATCTAGTTTGTTACATATAAGGAACTCAATGAATATATATTAAATAAATAAGTCTATGGATTTTTCTGAGTAAAAGACTTCACTGACAATGTCTGCAGGTGTTGCAATAGAAGTTCTAGAATAAGAACAGCAAATGTATTTCATTCTTTGTGCCAAATACAGTCAGGTGGTAGGATCACCCTCTGGTGTGGAGCAAAAAGGTATTCTGACTCTGTACTTGGTTGGAAGAGAGAGGTATAGTTAATAGGTGCTGCTCCAGTAGGTATGGGAGAGGGGAGTGAAGGCACTAATTTTAAGTTATTTGGCTTCCCTGGTTAGAATATTCAGTGAAAACCATGCAATTCTAAGGACTTATGTGGAAGGTTATTTTCTGATTAAAAGCCTACTATCAACTTATTTATATACTCAGTGCTACTGTGATTCAGCTGAGGACCTATTGCTAATTTCATTGCTGAGCAAGTTCATCTGCTTGACTTATAATCTCTTGAAAGGGAGTATTGCCAAACAAAATACTAACTGAGCTCTTGCTTTGACATAGTCCAAAGTCTCTTGGAAAGTGGCAAGTGCACCTGGAAATAATAAATGTTTCAGATCTTCACTGTGCTTTTAGAGGCCCATATACTAGGCTTCATGGGAATCATGGAGATTTATCTTCAGTGATACCAAACCTTTTCTGAAATAGAAGAATATATAATGAAATAAAAGCCAGGAAGATGGGAAATTTTAAAAATTATTCCAACCTTTTCCTATTTGTTACATCTGTTATTCCTTCCTCTCCTAAAAAGCTAACTTTGTGAAGCCTAATTATATTAGCTACCATTTTATCAAACACTTACTAGTACCTCATACTGTGTTTTGTGTGTGGACTTATGAGTACATAATTATATGTATAAATTCTATTTTCCATCTAATTAACATAAAGTCATTAGCTAGTCTATTTTAGGAAAGCCTTTCATTTATTCTGAGGTCTTATCCTTCCCATTTTTCTGTCTTGATGTTAAACTTCTTTTTCTTTCACTAAATAGTGGAGATAGAAAATAATAGATTTTTAAAATGCCCTTAATTGGGAAAATTAAAAGTAAGGATTCCTGAGTTTTCTCCTCTACTATTCCATAGTTTTGATGATGAAAGTGTCATCATCACCATCAACGTTATCACCATCACCATCATCATTTTCATCATCTAGTCTGACTTGACTGTGAAAACTGAACTCTGCAACCGAAAATGAAGTTATCAAATACTCAGTGAGGTTAGATACCATGTCTTTTCACTGTTTTCTGTTAATCTGCATGAGTCAACACATTGGATTCATATTCTCAAGAATTATTTTTTGGCTTTTGAAGGATACCTAAAAATTACTTCTAAAAGGTTAACCAACATAGTAGAGGAATAACCTGAGCAGAAGATCTTTTCCTATTGCTCCCCAGATCTTTGTCTCAGCCTAAAAATCAGGGTCATTGTGAAGTGAGGGGTGAGGCTTTTCTGAACATAAATGACAAAATTACATTTATTATTTCTTCATTATCTCATGACTTCACTTGGCACTTGAATGGACTACTGTGGTTATTTATTTTGATAGGGATTTCATTTGGAAAAAAATTAAATGCAGTCAATAAAAGAATTGAAATGATAAGATTTGTAAAACTTGTATTGCCATGTCAATAAAGATGTTGCCTCTATTTTAGAAACAGGTGAAAAACAAATGTATCCCCTTGGTCTCTCATTTCAGACATCTGTGTAAACATTCGATACTTTTGTATGTTTGATTATAGATTAACACACAGAAATAAGATTGAAATCTATTCTATTGTGAGGGAAAACCTCTTCTGTGTGTACTTCATAAGACAACTGCTTTTTAAAATAATCATTATATTTATTTAAATGGAAGCTTTAATATGAGCTATTCCCAGACTCTTTACATAGAAAGATATTCATAAAATCATGTTTTTTTTACTTTTTGTTTTTCATCTCTTATGAAAACTGCACTGAACTATTGTCCCTGAAATATTTCCCAGACTACGCCATAACCCCAAGTTCCTAAACTTATTATACTACACTAAGTTACTTAAGAGATTATTTTGTTCTTTAGGTGAAGAATCAAATCGAGCATGCTAGTATCTCTATTGCTTAGTATATTAGAGCAGTGTAATTCAAGCTTTTTGGTTTTAGGATACCTTTGTATTCTTTAAAAATACAGAAGTTTCTAAAGAGCTTTTGTTATGTGTCACTTTCGATATTCAAAATTAAAACCAAGAAATTAAAAAAAGTATACTAACCAATTTTTAAATTATGATAATAAACTCATTATATCAAGATAAATCACATTTTAAAGTGAAATACAGACATATCTTCCAAAATAAAAATTGTTTAGATAAAAGGGTAACTTTATTTTAAATTCTTTTAACTCTCCTTAGTTTCTGGCTCATAAGAAGGCAGTGGGATTTCATGGTAGTTTCTGTACTCATCCTATTACACTATATATTTTGAGTGCATTATAGGAAGAAGATGAGGCATTACAAAGAAGAGGGGAAATCTTTTAATGGACACTTCACATCAATGAGGATATTCTTGTCTAGTACCTCATGGTTTTTTTTTAAAGCTTTGCTCCTGCTGTGTTGTTCAGTTCCACTAGTTCTGTAACTGGCCATAGTTTACATAGATAATTGAGGATATCCTTCTTTGATACTATAACAGAATTTGACAGGTGGTACTTTGATTATTAAAATCCATCAGTCAGTCTTTGAGTAAATCTGCTACCCAGGCATAATTTTGTAACATCATTCAATGGCCATTTGGAAAATATTAGTTCAGTGAGTTATGTAGCTAGCTCTTCTGAATGTTGACTCATTCTATTACATAGCACTAACAAGTACTTCTATGAATATCGCCTCTAATTTCATCTGGAAGACCTTTTTTAGTTTTTGAAAGTTGTCAGGTTCACAGGGGTGGGTCCAATTTCTCTAAAATTCTAATGTTGATTTGCAAGCTGAGATGTTTTTAATTAACAATAAAGGCTTCTGGTTGTTTTCCTTGAAGTGATCAGCTTGTCTTATTCATTTTTGAGAAAATTTCTGCCAGATACCCAAATCTAAATAACCATAGATTGTCAGTGATTCTTTCAGGTAAAATTATGTTCCATGACAAAAACAAAGCATCTTCTCCAGCTTACAACTCAATTATACAAGTGCTTTTTCTTAAGACAGACTCAGTAGTTAGCAGGGGGTGAGACAATGTATACTTTATATTTTATCACACAGAATATTAAAATGTATATATTCAAGGATTCAGATTTAGTAAGATTGGTTAATTTTACTGCTTCATCAAGGACATTATTAAGTAAAACTGGTTTTCTTTTTTTATGAGTATATTTTTGTGAAGAGCAAAATTACTGGCATAGGTCAGTGTAAAGCAAAAGTGCAAAAAATCTTGACCGTGCCTGAAAAGTTCTTAAGGTGTCCTGTGTGTCCTCACTGCATACTTTGAGAACCTCTCTGTCTGAGGTATGGCTAACTGCAGGCTAAATTTTAATGTAGCTAAAGACCACCTTTACTACCCAGCATCTCTCACTGTGTATATCTTCGTGTGTCCCATAGCACTGTCAACAGGCCAAGTTGACAATGCTTTGTGTCTCAAATGGAATCCTTTGTGTGAATACTGTCTTTGAACGCAGTGGTTAAGAGCATCCTTCCATTTCTCCTTTCACAATGATTTCCAGTATATTTCATTCTGAGAGATCCAACTCCCTCAGAAGTATTAGGGAATCCTGATGTAAGGTCTCATTATGGCATCTTCTTTTTTGGCTGCTATGTTCATCTCTGACAAAACTTTATATGTTATGCTTACAAAGGTACATGTATGTTAATATTTTTAACAAGAAGAAGGAATCTTGTGAAAAATGTCTAATATCAGTCAAAATATAACTTTTCAATAAGTTAAAAACTTGGATTGTTTACAAGTAATAGATTTATTTACTTCATTAATAATGGAACCGACAGGATGGTAAATCTAGTTCAAAGGAGAAAATGAAAAAAATATATATATAGTCGCTAGAAAAAAATGAATGCTGAAATGAGGCAGCAAAATTAGATTCAAAACTGATTAATGTCCTGTGGAACAATAAGCCTTAACCTTTGGAGGTGTTTTTCCTATTGGACAGAAATCATTTGCATCTGACTGGATAAAAATAATTTGCAGCTTATCCATCTTGTACAAGTTAAGATCTAGCTTAACCACGTCCGGGCCCTTCTCAAGACAATTACAAAGTCATGTACATTTGTCTTCCTCTGGAGCAAAAGCTGACCCTCATGTGGGTTTGCTCAGCAGATTCCTATGTAACTTAGAAGGAGAATGCTGTAATCTTTTCATTTCTAAGCTTTGGATTATAATAATATTTGTTTCTGATTTTTAAAATATCATAAAAACATTATAGAAGATGTCATAAATTAAAAAAATCAAACTTTCTCAAAATTTTACTACCCAGACACAAACCCATGGGGGAGTCTGATAGTCATTAAAATGTCTACACATATTTAATGTTGTATTTACTTTCATAATTTTCAAGATTTGGGGGTTTTTTTTTGAGACAAAATCCATTCTCTTCCTCCTTACACTGGGTAAACCAGCATCTATTTTGCTCTTCTAAGGCAATAAAATGTGCACTGGGAGGAGGAGCTTTGTAAATACATTTGCCATATGTTGCCAGTCACAATTCACAGGTGTGTTTTATCAGACTATTAATACTTCTGAACAGACACAAAGCTTCTGCCTGCCCAGTGCTGTAACACTCTCTCCTTGATGCAGAGTTTGTTTGTTTATTAGATCAAAAGGAAAACGATCTTCAGTTTTGACATATACAGCATATGGAATTGTGCAGCATTACTAGGAAAACAAGAACTCAGCTACAGCTGTTAGCACGCCAAATTCCACCAAATGTTCTAGATTTGAGGAGTGTTCAAGACTTCTTTAGTGCAGATGAGATGTTAAAATGCATTAACCTTACCAGAGAGGTGTAAATTACATATTTTTTGTCCTCAGACAATGAAAAGCAGAGATTATCTGTAGCTTGACCCTTACACAGCCTTTAAAAAATGTAAATACATTTGTTTTCTTGTGCCAAAAGGGTTTTCTTTTTATTGTTTACAGTTTTGGAGGATACAGTTGCAAACCTCAGTGCCACCTTCTGAAATATTTCCCAGGCTTTTCTCAATTTGACTTATTCTTGTTTATTTTTTCAAAAACGTTTCCATAACATTGCTAGTGCTGAGTAGATTTTGAGAGAAGTAAACAAGAATATTTTTGAAAAGGGCTGATATGTCAGCTTTGGAAGATAAACTGAGGTCAGAAAAGGTCTCGTTGACAGTCTAGATATACACAATCTTCTGCTTATTAAAAGCACAAAATAAAACATAACCCGTCATCATCAACAACGATTGTTTTTCCTGTTAACCCTCAATACAAGTGATCATTATTTTGAGAAAGCTCTTCATGTGGAAGCAATAAAAATTTTGACACAGTTAGTAGCAAGCTGACATCCATCCTTAAGGGACTCATATAATTCCCAAATAGATTTTCAGCTGTTTATGGCATGTTATATTTGGCTGTGTAAAGAAATCTTATATTTTGTCCTTGGGAACTGTAGAAGACAGAAAAAAAAAGCCACACATGTTTTTCTGTGTACTTCTGAAGCTCTTTTGAGAGTCAACATGGAGAGAAAAAATATGACTCTTATGATTGAAAATAGCAAATTTCTAGTGATACTAATGTCCTCGTGCAATAACCAGATCCTCCATGTATCAGAGCAGAAAAGTTACTTCCCAGGAGGTGTTTAGAGCTCTGCAGGGTCCAGGTTTGGTTACTACACTGTGGGAGGAGCCACTGGGAAGTTAGTCAGACTGAGTCACCATGGGCAAGTGATCCTCTGGTCCGATCCTCTGGTTGGATCCTCTGGCCTGTGCATAACAAAACAAGCCTATGAGCAAAGCAAAGGATTCTCCTGGCTAATCACACTAGAGCTGGATTTGGGCTTCATTGATTCTGGGCCCTCTCAAAACCATAACATAATATCCTCTGTGTACCTAAGGAACTCAAATAGTTAAAAATGGAGCATAATTAATTTCTACAGGAGTATCTGCTCTACATTAATATAAACAAGCTTGCCTTTAATTTACTATACTTTAAATATCACCAGAAATTTGAGCTCTGATCCTTCACTTTTCAGGTTAATAGATTAATGCAGATTGCCCTAAGAAACACACACTTTGAATATTCCCAATTCAGAGATTGAGATCATGTGGCAATATTTAGGCCTTGGATAATAGGGTTGGGGATGCTATTTATTTGGAGTAGAAAAAGGAGATGGAAATGATGGGACTTAAAGCATCCTTAGTCCTCACATCTCGTTGACCAATGACTCCTTTCTTTCCATGGACTGGGACTCCAGGAAGTTTTCTGTCTTTCTATTTGCTTTGCAAATAGAAGTTGAGGAGACCTGGGGATAGTCCTAGCTTTGTCACCTTCTAGTGGGCTCTCAGTTTATTTTCTTATAAAATGAGAGGTTCAAATAAGGTGTTCTTTGTAGTCCTTTCAAGATCGGGCATCCCACAAAAGTAACACCACTCCATTTAGAATTTCTACCTTCCCATTTTCGACTCAGTCATTGAAACCACACACATACCACAGAGGCCCCCTGGGATGGCATTCTGGCCCTGCAAGTTGTCAGCATCAACACCTAACTTTCACTTTCTCTAATCCTCAGTCTCTGAGATGGGACTAGCCTGCTCCTTCACAAAGAAATGAGATCAAATGTGAGAAGTTCTTAGAACAGTGCTGCAAACATTTTAAGAATTAAGTACATGTTAGCTATAATAAAATATTTCAGGCACCTTAGCACAGTACCAGGTACATAAAAAAGCATCTAATAAACATTAACCATTTTATTAATATTGTCATCTACAGGAAGGTAAGGTTTATATTTTTATACTTTCAAACAGTATTTTGGTTGAAGAAAAATATTTTTCTTCTTCTTTCTGGAGGTATCTGAAGAAAAGGGGTTCCTCCATAGATCTGCCATATGATCCAGCAATCCCACTCCTGGGGATATACCAAAAGAAATGCGACACCAGTTACTCCAAAGGAACCTGCACACCCATGTTTATTGCAGCACTATTCACAATAGCCAAGTTATGGAAACAGCCAAGATGCCCCACTACAGACAAATGGATTAAGAAAATGTGATACTTATACACAATGGAGTTTTACTCAGCTATGAAGAAGAATGAAATCTTATCATTCGCAAGTAAATGGATGGAATTGGAGAACATCATTCTGAGTGAGGTCAGCCAGGCTCAGAAAACCTAAATTGTATGTTCTCCCTCATATGTGGACTTTAGATCTAGGGCAAATGCAGCAATGTGGTTGGACTTGGGTCACATGACAAGGGAAGAGCACATACAGGAGATATAGAAATAGGCAGAAAACCCAAAACATGAAAGCATTTTATGTCCCCACTCCAGAGGAACTAATACAGAAACCTTAAAGCGACAGAGGTCAACATGAGAAAGGGATCAGGAGCTAGTGTAAAGATTAGTTAGAGATGGATCAACTTGGGTTGTGACATATTTGTACATGGAAGCAATGCTAGGAATCTCTCTGTATAGCTGTCCTTATCTCAACTAGCAGAAACACTTTGTCTTCCTTATTATGCTTATGTCTTCTCTTCAACAAAAGTAGAGATAAGGGCAGAACAGTTTCTGCCTGGAAGTGAGGGGGGGTGTGTGTGGGAGAAATGAACCAAACAATGTGTGTACATATGAATAAATTAATTTAAAAAAAGGTAAATTAATGGAAAAAAAAGAAAAGGGGTTTCTCTTACCTTTCTTTGGCTTATTAGAGAGATTGTGCTAACTTCATAAGAATAATTCTCCAAATAACCCTTTGGTGTTCATGCTTTGACCTGGGCACAGGGCACAGTGTCCTTCCTTCTCTTTTTCTCTGTTTTTTACCCTTCTATACCTCAGGCAGTAAGCAAGCAGAGGTCCAGATGACTTCAAGTTGGAGACTGCTTCCTACACTGCTGATTGCTGAACCAGCTGTAGTCCAGGCTAGGAAAGGATTGCTGACCGCATCAATACAAGAATAGATTATCCATCAGTAGACCCAATGAAGCTAATTGATCCATCAGTAGACTCATTATAGCTAATTGAAGCAACTATTAGAAGTCTACCAGCCTGCTCCAGCAACCACAACAAAAATTTGGCCATATTTTTGCCAAATTCTGAATGGCTTAAACAACAGAAACTTATTTTCTCACCATTGTGGAAGCTAGGGGTCGAACATCAAGGTGCTGGGGAGTTTTTTGTTTTGTTTTGCTTTGTTTTGTTTTTTACCCCAGTACTTGGGTTGGAACTCAATGCCTCATGCTTTGAGTAGGTACCTCTACTACTTGAGCCAGGGCCTCAGCCCAATGGGTTGGCTTTTGCTGAGGTTTCTCTTCTTGGGTCTCTCAAGGCTGCCTTCTCACTTTCCCCTGAGCACACTGAGCTGAAGGAGAGAGTGTGGGGTCTCTTATTTTTCTCATAAGGACATCAATTCAATCAGATTAAAGTCTTCCCCTTACGGCCTCATAGAATCTTAATTACCTCACTAAAGGCCCTATCTCCAAATATAGTTACACTGTGGCTTAGGGTTTCAGAAAATGGATTTGGAGTGTGGAAGGGAGAGTGCAATTAAGTCCATAACACTAGTCACATGGTAAATAAATGGCCATTTGATGCAGATCTGCTTAGTATATTCTGTACTATTATGATCTCAAAATTCAGTGGAAATTGGCAAAGTCCACTTTTATATTTCTCAGAAGTATCGTTCGTGAATTCTCTGACTTTGTTATTTCCATCTACAATGTCTTAAGTACCTATCTCCTTTGTAGGTTTTTCTTAGCTCACATTATTAATTTTTATTTAATTAACATCTGTCTCTGTCTGCTAGACTCAGTCTAGCCTATTCCCCAGTCTCTGTGAGGTCCAAAAACTTATACTTTGCCCTTACTGCTCATGGCCCAGTACAATGCAAGTCACACTGAAGGTATCCCTCTTACATGGCCTTCTTACTTTTTCTTGAACATTGAGCACAGTTCTGCCTCAGGACCTTTGCACTTGAAATCATTTTGTTTAGAACACTCTGTAGATGTCAGTAAGGCTGGCATACTTCTGACAAATCTCTACTTAACTTCTACCTCCCCTGAGATCTTTCCTAACTGTACTATTAAAAACTGTCCAGTGTCTTCCCTCACTGTATTTTCTACATAAAGCTTTCCCATAATGATCCTTGTGGTATATGTCTGTTTAGTTTCATCATTGTCTGACTTCTGCTTTAGAAATGTGGCTTCAAGAGGGCGGAACATTTTTCTACTTTGTTCACTTCTGTTTTCCTCTGTTTCCAAGCACAGAATTTGGAGTATAAAACATACTTGATAATTATATATTAAGTAAATGAATGGACAATGACTTGGTTAGATTAAACCACTGAAATATTTTGAGTTTAGCTCTTGCAGAAAGGGGGATCTTAGTGAAAATAGGAAATGCATGTTAATTCTCCTCTCAGAGACATACCTCTTCTACTTCATTGGCTCCTCCTGTGCATTCATTCCTTAGTTCTCCAGGAAGATTTTCTCTGAAGCCGGGAATAGGCAACTCTTCCCTGTACTTACTACTATAGTGATCTTACCCCTATTACACTCATCCTACTCTTCTGAATTTTTTGACTACTTATCAAAATACACATTTCATAAAGTCAAGGATCAGGATTGTTGGGACAGAGTTGGAGCTCATTCTATGCTAGTGGAATGAATGTTAATGCTTAGTAAAAAGTGAGAAATTTCTTCTAAGGCATAATTAGCTAAAATAATGTATTTTTCTAGCTGAAATTCAAGCTCCATGAGAACATTCTCTGCTGCTTTTAGGACCATTTGTAGAAGTCAGTCTTCTGCCAGTCATTCATGTATTACAAGTTTCCGTGCAAAAGCAAAACACCAAAGAAACCAGAATACTTACCAGAGAAAATTGTGAGGGCCTCCAAAGAGAAAAAAATATATTGGTTTGAGTTTGAAACAACTTGAAATTAAAATGAAAAAGTAAAACCATTCTTAACTGGAATTGAATCCCTTTTTCTAGGCATTATATTAAAAACTTAATGCCCAATTTCTCAGTTAATCCCTAAACCCTAAAATAGATGTTATTATCAGCTCTCTATGATAAAATTGATATTGGAGAGATTAAATAACTCACCCAAAATTATAAACCAACTGAATGACATAGCCTGGACTCTAATTTAGTCCTGGATTAACTCCCCAACCTATTTTTATCAATGCTACTTAAAGCATTTGCTTATTTGTATGTTCTGTGTCATATAAAACCTAAAAAAAGTTGCTTGATTCAGCAATCATATAAGGTATGTCTTAGAGCAATGGAACACTTGGGCCTGAAGATGACACAGGGAGTTAAAAGTGTATTTAAAGTCTTAGTAATTTCAATTCTTTGTGGTTAACTTCTTTAATAGAGGCAAGATCCAAGAGCATTAGAGCTAGAAAGGATTTTTAAAGGTCTTTCTGAATGTTCCCATTTTATAGATGACAAAATTGGGGTTTGATGGGTGAAATGACTTTCCCAAGGTCATCCAGGTAAGTTGTAGTATAGTAGTTATCCCAGAGTACTTCCGTGATTGAAAGACAGAAGAAAGAAAAAAGCTGGCTATAATTCTAGCACTTAGGAGGCTTGACTATGTAACAAATGGCTATCAAAGAAAGAAAAGGAATAAAGGAAGGAAAGAAGGAAGTAAGGAAGGGAGAAAAAGAGAAAGAAAAGAATCTTAAATGAATGGAATTAAAAATTACCAATTTGGTGTTTAAAAATATTGAAATATACTAAATTAGATCTATCATAAGGACTACAGTATAATTTAGTAGAAATGAATGTATTTATACATTTAATTTCTGTCTATGCATTTGATAGTTTTTGGAACCAGTAAAGGTAAAGATTGATTCAACCATAGCTCAGAATTAGGTAGTACATGAATAGGTAATAAAAGAGATAAGGTTGTGTTAAAGAATTCTGTACAGATGCGTTTGTATAGTTTTATTGATTCAATAGTAGATACTTGGATCTGGCAATTATATCTTATGTTATTTGATATCCTCATTGGGTAAAATTTGCTATCTGCATAATAACTCACAGTTAATGCTAGATTTTAAATGATGGGAAGCCTCAATGTTTTATATATGCTGTTTTATTAGACTTTATAAGATCATTCTTAAGTAAAACAGGAAACTAGGTCATCGTAGTACCTAGAATCATATTTGCATGTCCCTTTTATGTTATATTGAAAATAATTGAAATACAGATTCACACATACAGATTAGTTGGAAGGAAAATGAAACTAGGAAGAAAATTTGAAAACAGCACATCAAGAGAAAAATGATGTAAAATTTAACTAACTAGCACTATAATGATGCCAAACAGCCAGCATGAATAATACTTCAGAGGATTTCACATCAGCTGACTATAAAATTTATCTAAAAGATCCAACCTTCCTCAAGTCTCTATTTTCACAGCAGACTAAAATTTTTCATGAATTTTCTCCCTTCAAGGTATACCATGCTTAAATTCATCCATTAAATAAGACATGAGCTTTTAACATATTGAATGATATGTTTTAATGTGGTGAATATGCTTTGGTCACTTTGTTTACTATGTAGAATTCACTGGTTTTGTCAGCAGTGGAGAATATAGTCCAGATGATTTCTGTGTATCCAGATCATCATGAATGTACCCCTCCCCTGGGGATGTGGTTTAATCAGGGGGTCAAAAAGATGCTTGTCTTGTTTTCTTTATCCTTTCTCTAGGAATTAGAGAATCCCTTAACTTCATAGCATTTAACACAGAAAATGACTTCATGGGCATTAGGGAAAAATAAGAATAATAGTCACAGGTTATTGAAATTCCATCCTGGGGCAGCCCTTAGGTTGGGGAATTTAAATGTGCTATGATAATTCAATAATCACTAAAAGTCTAGCGAGTAAACGTGGTTGTTCCCATTTCACAGATAAGGAAAAGAAAGCTTAGCCATGAAGATTGAATACTTGCCTAAGATGATTTAGCAGAATCAATTTCTTATTCCAGATTTCTTATTCCAAACTAACAATTCTTATTTCCAGAACCAGATTTCTTATTCCAAACTAACAATTCTTAGCCACTACTCTGTAGTATGCTGGTTCATGCAATGTACATACAAAAGTGCTCTAAAAATAAATGTTAGGGAGTGAAATTATTGACTGCCTTCAATGTCCTCCATATCACATTGGAAGGTGTGTCACTGGTTATCCTATTTAATCCTCACATTTGTTTTTCTGGTTTCAGTGTATTTCTTTAGTTTTCCAAGTTGAAAACAGAACATTGATAAAGTCATACTATATCTCTAATATAAAATTGCAATATCAGAAAATTGACCAACATATTTTTACTTCTTTAGTAAACATGAGAATTATGAGGAAAACCAAATATGCTGTTGGTTTATTTGGAGCTGTGTATGTGGAAAGAAAGAAACCCCTCTAATATACAAACACTTTAGAGGGAAGCATCTTAAATAGTAGATGCTATATTCATTTATTTTGATAATAGAATTAGTGGAAGAATAGGAATAGTAATCAACAGAACATTGTTACAAGTCTCTTTTAAAGGAGTGGAGGAAATGCTGATGTTGTGGTGGAGAGTATAGGATGGTTTCCAGATTAGAAAATGGATATTAAATAGGATTTAATCTTTGCCCAAAATATTCATAAAATATATAAACATCAGTTATAATTCATTTTTAAATCTCTTAAATATTAATATATATGTTTATGTGTGTGTGTTTACATGTGCAGAAAAAGGATTTAACATGTTAATTCTGGTTCTGCCTACATTTCCCTTATCATATTAGCTTTTCCTTGAGAAAAATTAATTATAATTGATTTTGGCCAAATTGGCAAAGCTCTTTGAAAACTTTAAATCAGTGCCAACTTTTAAGGCATTTTCTCATACTTGTGGGAGACTAAAACAGTTTCCAAGCAATATTGCCAAACAGAGGTCCTTTCTAAATGCTTTTCTGTGTACACTAGGTCGTTAGTCTCTTGATGCCTGTGCTGTCAAAACACCTGCCTTTTTCATTTCTAGTCACTGTACAGCTCACCATAAATCCTCTCCCAACTTCTCCAGGCCGACCCAAGGCTTTTGAATTCTAGCTTGAGTTTCAGGATCAGTTCTCTCTCTGGTTTGCCTTTCATGTGGTTTGACTGTGGCTTCCCCTGCACCCTTTTTGTAGTTCTTGCTTTCTCTGTTCACTGATAACATTTCTAATCATGGAAGCCACTGTGTGCCATTCCCATGCTGATATACCCATCCTATGAAACCTATAGGGGCTCTCACTTCTTTAAGTAATTAAATGTACCTTAGTGCTTGAGTGAAGTACGCCTTCCTTTGACTGAAAAACTACGGCCTGGAAAGAGATTCAAAACAGCTCATAAGCAGAAAAAGAACTGTCATCTGTAGAGTGACTTTTTTTTTTTTTTTTTTTGCCTGTGGTGGAGCCAAGATCAATACCTGAGAAAGAACACTTCTTTAGGTGCTAATGTGAGAGTGGAGAAATACCCAATTCAGACTATTGACCAATAGCACAAATTCTTGAAAAGAATGAGAGACCCAATTAAACTTGGCCACAGTATGAGATACTATTGTGAATATTCAGTTTTTCATATAAGCTTTCCTAACATTATATGAAAACAAAGAATGGCTCAAAATGTTTTCAGCACTTTTTGTTTGTACACTGTATGGTGAGCAGGAATGGATTTTGTCTGACATGCTCAGCGAATGTTTGTGGGGGGTCAGCTGTAGCTATGATTTTGTGTACTCTGAGTTAGGAGTATTTGTTCTCTGAAACACATGGCTTCTGGACTTACTGTGTGCTGTGATTTGATTTTTAAATGCTATTTTTAAAAACCCACAGAAGGCACAGACTTAGTAACGGTTACATAGGGAAATATCCAGATGAAGAACAGGACAATTCTTAATGGAGACTAAGATATGGGGAGAAAAGTGGTATATTAATTTGTCTGTTACTTTATATTTATATAGAGTTTATGTAACTTTGTATTTTACTTAAGTTTAGAAAACTTTGGTCAAAGCACAAATAGATTCCCTAGTCTTCACAGATTCTTGATATTGTTATGCAAAATGGGACATTGGGGCTAATTCCATGTACACAACACAGTCATCTACTAACCCTCCAGCAAGGCCATTAATTTCAGAGTGGTGAGAAAGAGTAACTGGTGGGTAAAATTTATAGCTGAACCTTGAATGGTGAGAAGAAAAGATCTCATAAGAAAAGAGAGGAATAGATGGTAGAGTAGGAGAAGGAGGTGTTAACGGAAAGTTCGTTTTACAGAAAGAGATTATGACAAGAATATAGAGCTGAGTTAAGGTAAACCAACAGAAACAGCTCAGTGTTAGGAATGATGTAGTGTTAAGATATTGAGATGAGTGAGGGATGCTGACAGCTGCATGCACAGAAGGGAATGAGGCAAGGTGGGCGTGGAGGCCTGAGTGTCTGTGTGCCTGGTTATGCTGCATGGGGAGATGGCAGACTGTGGTAGAAAACCAATGTTACATGCAATGAGCATTAACATACTCAGTTCCAAGTCTTAATTACTGATTTAATATGCTCACATAATCCCTTGCCAGGAGAATAACTGCCAATAAAAATCTGGTATCAGATAATAGATAGAAAAGGAGAACTAATTTTTATAACAACCATTTCTTTAAACATTTAGGGCTCTGAAATCATTTTGATTTAAATCTGCTCTGATTAGCTTATATGCAGAAGACTCACCTCTCAGGGTTTTTATTGTGAGGATTATATAAGATACTGATGTTTAGGTCCAATGGATATTAAATGTGTATCCCCCTTTTTAGTAGTTCTTATGTTAAAATATTTTCATTTCTTTTGTTGAGAACTCCTGTTAACTTGGTTTTGTAAATATTTCCAGTGCCAATGGTAAATAGCTACCAAAGGAAAGTGCTTATATTATTCATGTATTTTGGTTACGTGTGAAAATGTAAAAGTACTTTGCAGCTTGCTTAACTTCCAATCTTTGTTCCTTAGGTCATTCATCATAGGCCTTGTTCCCATTAAAGTTGACCAAGCTGTTGTATAGATGTCATTGTGTTAGAGGGTCCACAGGCCTCAAATTCTTTACCTGGTTACCTAGAATAAAATAATTTTAATCAATATTGATCAACAATGTCCAAAACCTTCATTAGAATCTTATTTAAACTTTATTGATTCTATTTCTTCAAAATTTATAGTTTAGATTCCATAACTTCCATTTTTAAATTATAATTTGACCTGTCAATCTGTTTTTACCCCTTTATAATTATGCCTCTTGGAAGTTCTTTGATTGGGATGCTGGCTGCTAACCACTCTGTAAGGTAAAATTCAGCAGGTGTGCTAATCTGGTCTGAAAAGAAAGTTGTATTTTAAATAAATATGTGTGGTGTGAAAGTGAATGTTTTCTACCAATTGATGAGGGTATATTTTGTCACTCCTCTCACTTATCATTTGTTAGCATCTCGGGATATTTAAAAGAAGATCCTCATCAGCCCTGATGGATGCTGGTATTTGGCCAGATCTACAACTTCAGAGCAAAGAGAAGGAATGACTCAATTATCCTTGCTCATGCCTGAATTATCTGTGTAATTGGGACACCAAAGAGCAGGCAAAGAATGCTGCCTATTGCTATTTTTAAGCTCTACTCCTGCTGTGTTGTTCTTCTTATGTTTCACTAGTGCTGTCACTGGTTTTAAATATTTTACATATCATAATTAATGGTTTGGTTGAACCCTGAGGCTTTCTTAGCAAAAGGCACAATTTTGCAAATTGAATAGCAAATAATTACATAGGTGATATCATTTATGAATAGAAAATGAACAGATACGTCAATGTATCTTTAGTTCTGTGTATTTGAATAGCATTCTCTCAATTTATGAGTGAGCATTCTAAGGGGATTAGTATTATCAAGGCTCAGGTATGTGGAAGGAAATAGACATTAATAGGATGGTAATTGATCTTTACCGATACAAGAAAAGAATGGTCCACTTGGCCTCCAGAGTGCTTAATGATAAAGGGGAAACATATTCAACCTAATTCTCATTTAAAAACATGAATCTGCTGTTACCCCCTTCCCATTTTAGATAGAAAGTGGAATCTTAAATTTTAAACATACAAAACAAAACAAAAATTAAAGGCTAAACTGTAAACTAACTGTAGTACTGTACTTTCAGGCCATGTATTATATATAATTAGAGTTACTAGATATTTCCTATTTTAGTGAACCATCTAGTTTACTAAGTAATGGATTACATTCATTTAAAGTTAGATCTCTCCCTTCAAAGGGAAAACCTGTTTTAATACCCAACCTAAAAAGAAACTTCCATAACCAAAGGCAACCTGGCTATAAATAGATAGCCATGATGTTATTGCAGCTGAGGAGATTTTATCCCATTAGAAACTTCACTCAGAAATGTAGAGGAGTGCTTAATAATGAATGAATGTGATTTAAGGCCGCTTTATACTGATGACACTTTTCCTATAAATATTACAGAGACGTTTAAATTTTTATCTCCCGTAATTCTAATGAATGAATTTCCCTGACCCTTACTGAAAATGATACCTGTAAAGTCTGCAATTTACTGATGATTGCTTGGGCTATTACAGAGACATGGATTTCAAAACATTTTCATTTCATTCATGGATTCCTGTAATGCTTTTGGAACCAAAGTTTAAAGAAGCTGGGTTGGATGTGCTTCCAGCATTAACCATGGGGAGAATGTTGTAGTTTCTTCAGCAACTAACTGCCTTAACACATTAAAAGGGAAAGGGCTGGCATCAATAAAGGCCCTTTCTATAGATGATGTGCTAGGAAAAACACAATATTTTTGTGCTGTATTTTGAATGAATGTGTTCAACCCAGTTCCATTTGCAGTACAAGTAAAGACCTAGTCTCACATTCCACAGTGATGAAGTTTAAAGCCTAAAGGAGTGGCAGCTGAATGTCTTGCTATAATTATTTCTTATATTAACACTAAAAGATAACTGAGTACTTAGAGTAATTAAATTCTGTCAAATATAGGAAAGAATTATCATACATTAGATAAGATTACCAAATTTTCTCAGAAAGTGGAGCTTAACTCTTTCAGCAATATAGAATTTAATATTTACTTACTTATTTGTTTATTTTAAAGCTATCTAAATTGCTAAACTAATATGACTTGAGTGGAAAATATCTAAAATACATTAATTTATTCCATCAACTTTTTTGGGGGAATTTACTGACTCATTCACTTTACTGAGGGCAGTTGTGTTTTTTTTAAGGAATTTATACACAAAGTTCACAAGACTAGGCAGAAAAGGCAGTAATGGGAATAGGGCAGGGAGCGATGAACTGGGAAGCTTTCCAGACATGATATTAGGATGAATATTAAAGGATGAGCTTTTTCTTATTCACAAATGAAAGTAATTTGAGGCAAAGAATAGGTATTTGAAGCATCCATGAGCAGGAAACAAAATTTAAGTTCTCTAATAACACATATGTTCTAGGTCCATCCTTCCTTCCCATATTAAATTATAAATGTGGCCCCCTTTCCAATATGTCCTTATGCTCTGCCCTTGCTCTTATCCACTCTACTGCTAATGCCTTAGCTCAGGTCCTCTTTCTTTTTTGTCTGGGCCATCACATCCTTGCATTCTTCATCCCATTACTGCAGCATTCTCAAAATGAAAATTTTTTTGCTGTGTTGGTGATCAAATCCAGGTTTTGTGCATATAAGTACCCCACTACTGAGATACATCCTCAGCCCTCTAAATGAGTTTCTTAAAACATACACACAACCTGTCAATCCCCTCTTTTGATTCTACAAATTCCTGGATGAAGGTCAGACTCCAACCCACTGGTCAGGCCTTCCTTTCCTGCCACATCCTTGTGTTCACACTCATCCTTCCCCAACAAATGAATCTAATAATTCTCCAAACATTTCATGGTTTTCACCATCTCCTTCTTTTCTGCATGCTCTTTTCTATGCCTAGACCACCATTATCTTTCTTTAATCCATGGCTCAACTTCTAAATGTCTTTGAAGGCACACATCATATATCCTCTTTCTTGGAAGCACTTCCTTACTCCTCCTTTATGCTTCTAGAATAATACTTTTCGCTATGGAAATGATCAAGGTATGAATGAATTGCCAAGATACTTCTTCCTAGAAGTACAGTGTATTATTTATTCTTATAGAATAGCATCAACATCTTAGGGAAAATTCATTCATCCTAAAGTTGTCTTTTTAATTTTGGCACATCCATTGTCTAAGACAACCCCTAGCTCATACACTCTGATTCATAAATACTTATTGCTTAAATGAATAAGGAAGCTAATATTATGGAATGAGTTGTGTCTCCCAAAGTATGTAGAAATCTTAACCCCCAGTACCTTATGAATGTGACCTTGTTTGGAAATAGGATCTTTGCAGATGATAAAAATAAGAAAAGCTCTTTTGGGTGGATCTTAATATGATATGACTGTGTCCTTGTAAAAATGGACATTTGAACACAGTGAAAGAGATATAGGAAGAAAGAGACATACAAAGAGAATTGGAGTTATGCTTTTACAAACTAATGAATGCCAAATATCATCAGAAAATGAACAGAAACTAGGAGAAAGGCAGGTCTTATATTTCTCCCTCATAGCCTCAGAGAGATCCAACACTGCCAATATCCTGACCTCATGCTTCTTATGGGAATGAGAAAACATGTTTATGTTGTTCAGTTTGTGGTTCTTTGTTAAGGTAGCTCTAAGAAACTAATACAACTTGGGAAGATATTTAGTTATTTCTATTATACCCAGGGGCTGGTATGAATGTGCAGGACTGCAGTTGGCTATTTATAAAACTTGTGGACATAGTGAAGGCAGAAGTTTGAGAATCATTATCAGTCATGGCTAGTACAAAACTTATTGTGAGTGTTAGGTAAAAGATAGATTCTTGTGGTGCGTATCGGACAATAAGCACTTTACAGTTCAGATTAGTAGTCCAGGAATGTGCCTCTTCAGGTGACTTGGGGTACACCCTAATGAGTGACTCTGAAGTACTGTTCTTTTCTTTCACTACACAGTCTGGTTTCTGCATGGTCATGCTGCCTCCCTCTGGGTATCCCTTTTTTCTATGTGCTCCATTTATGGTCCCTTGAGATTATGGGAGTTAGACAGTCCTCTGGCTCATTTTCTGGTGAGGGTCTGCCCAATGATGCTAAACGTATGTTTAACTTTATGATTGCAACCTTTTCTAATTTTTAGTTTACCTCCCTTTCTGTTTTCCCAATATTTGTATTCAGTCTTGATAACATTTCTGAGGCTTGCCACACTTTCCTACTTTTTTTGTTTAAGAAAATGAGCCTTTTTCTCTTCCTTGGTTCTGCCCCCCTTTTTTTCTCTACCTGGTTATTGAGTGTTGCTCCAAGTATCACAATGACTAAATTCAAACATTGTCAGACTAGTTAAGTATACTTCTTTCAAGACTAACTGTTGATTTACTATCTGACTGATGCTTTTCCCTATTGAATTTGAAGTAAATAAAAGTCTCAAGAGGATCAGAGGAAAAGGGGACAGTGTTAAGTGACTTTTATAAAGACTGGAAGACGAAAGATGCTTGACAACCAGGTAAATGTGCAGAGTTTATGAAGAAATACAGAGATTTAAGGATTTTTTAAATGTAAAATATCAAAACAAAATGAGACCAGAGATTTGAATTTAGTGTACACAAAATAAAGAAGCTTGTAGCACTGCCCTGCTTTTAGAGTAATCAGCTAGAGCACAACCTAAGTGGAAATGGATATGTTTGAAAAATCTATATGCTCGTTGCAAAATGGTATGTTTGAGAGACTTGCTAAGTGCTTACATTAATACATCCTGAGTACTTTCTAATCAAACATATTATTGCATTACTTTCCACATTACTCTAGGTTGGAAAGTTGCCTCATGTGTTAGTGGTTTTTAAAATCACGTATTAAGTCCTCATTGCATTTCCAATTCATCATCTCCTATTATTCTGAAACGTTGTGTTAGTTTTCACTGGCTTTGTGGCCGCCCATTGTTATGCCTCAACATACCAAGCTGTCAGTTTGGAGATGATGCATCTGTTTTCTATGCTCTGCAAATCAGGAAGCATTTTTTTTTTGCACAATTAAACCAGTGGCTCTTAGTGTACATGCTAGAGATGAAGATACTTTCAGTGATGACAATTGCAACTATTTTCTCCGTGGAAGCTCAAATCATTTTCATGAAGCCAAATTCAAGGCACGTCCAACATATGGCTATAGTGACTTGTGGCTGAAATTTTACACCTGCTTATATTATACATGAATTGGACCTCGTATCATGTGAATTGTTGATGCTGAAACTTGAAACTACATGAAAATTATCTGGTTTCAGGTTTGCTTTCCAAAGCGAGACTGAGATAATAGTTATAGAATGTTCAGGTGAACCTGGGCAAGTTTGTATAATTCTCCTGGCTTAAGCCCAGGGATTGTGAGTGATGAAGCAGACAGGATAAATGGTCATAAATATCTAGGGAAAAGTTTAACAAGGATGAGGAATACATTTATGAAAGAAGCTGATAAATACACTTATTTCCTAGAGAACAAGGGTGCAGGCATTGTTTCCCCCCCTGCACTTATACTTTGAAGCTTTCCTTTATTTCATCCAAATTCCATCCACCTCTCACCTTCTCTGAAACTTTCTTTGACTCCACTAATTAGCTTTTTGATGACTATAGGCTTTATGATATCCAATACTTTTTTATTTCCATTATTCTACAAGTAAGTACATTTTCTGACATTTTTGTTTATTTCTTCCTTTTGGTCCCTTAGTCAACTCTGAACTCTAAAAAGGCAGAAACTTTGTCCTTTATGCTGGGTTCCCAGTAACTATTTCAATGCCTAGAATATAATAGGCAATAAATATTTGTTTTTGGGGATTGAACTTTGACCACAAGATAAAAGCGAGAGCACACAAGAGAGATATGAGGATAGGTAAGACACCTAAAAAATTAGCTAGCATCTGTTGCCCTCAATGCAGAGAAACTAAAGCAGATACCTTAAAAGCAACTGAGGCCAATAGGAGAAGGGGACCAGGAGCTAGAGAAAAGGTTAGATCAAAAAGAATTAACCTAGAAGGTAACACACATGCACAGGAAATCAATGTGAGTCAATGCCCTGTATAGCTATCCTTATCTCAACCAGCAAAAACCCTTGGTCCTTCCAATTATTGCTTATACTCTCTCTTTAACAAAATTAGAGATAAGGTCAAAATAGTTTCTGCCGGGTATCGAGGGGGTGGGGGTATAGGGAAAGGCTGGAGTGGGTGGTAAGGGAGGGGGTGGGAGCAGGGGGGAGAAATGACCCAAGCATTGTTTGCACATAGGAATAATAAAAAAAATAAATAAATATTTGTTGTGTGAATAAATGACAGAATTGGTTGAGTATGTGTCCTCATTTTGGTGTAGCTGTTTCGAAAGTAAAAGTAGAATGCTGAGCCATGAAAAAGCTGCAGGATTGCTAAGAAATTGGTGTAGGTTTGTAAATGGGCCCTTGCATCTGGTGCAAGAGGGCTCCAGAATGTAGGAAATATGAAGACCCGAGGAGACCAAAGCAGAAACTAAAGCAAATAGTGCTTAAGAGAAAGGCTTTAGAAAACAGAGCCTGGATCTTTGAACAACCAGTTACTGGTGTATTTCCACTGGGATAAAGCAAGAAGAAATGAAACAAGAAGGTTTTAGCTAGATATTTAAGAGCTATTACATCTTGTTATGAGTTACTAAGGGGCATTTGAGAATTTTTATGCTTTGAACTTCATTTAATTGTTCTTTGCTACCATTGAAATGATAGATCCAAATTTTAGGACCTAATACACCTTTTTTACAGCTTAAACCAACACACTGGATATTTGTTTGGGTATTATGTTCCAAGTTTACTCAGGAATTATAATTCCCTAGGACATGAATGAATAATCACGTACATCTTTTTAATGAAAAAGTTAGGAGGTGAAGCCTGGGAATCTGTTTTTTAACATAACATTTGGTTATTCTTATCATCAAGCAAGTTTGAATTTCTCTTTAAAATGGCATGCTCTTAAGCACTCCAAACCTACTTTTTGGCTGTGGCTCATTTATTATGTCCCTCATTATGTTATGTAACTAGGTCCTTACTATTTTTGAGCTTATTTATTTCTAGATGCTGTCATCTCTACCTAAATTCTACTTTTTTTGTGGTACTAGAATTTGAACTCAGGCCTTCACACTTGGTAGACAGGTACTCTTCTGCTTGAGACACATCTCCAGCCCTCTACCCAAATTCTATTCACACTTCAAAACTAACTCGAAATGATTCTTCTCCTGGAAAGTCTTTTTGTACCCTTCAAGAAGAAGACTGAACTTTATCTTATAATTTTTTCTTCATTTGTTCTTTATCCATCCTCTAAAGCAGGGTCTTTTTAAGGTAAGCTAATTTGTTTATATTTTGTGTCCATGACCTAGCATAGTGTATGTCACATAATAGGCATTCAAGAAATGCATCTATCCGTTTATTCATTCATTTATTTAATTATTCATTTAACATATATTGCTTGACTTCCTGCTATATGCTAGATAACTCTTATCAATACATCTTTTGCCCTTTGTTAAAAGCTATCTCAAATGAAGGCCCATCATGATGATTGTCTGGGTAGCATCAGCTTTCTCATTGACCTCTCATCTTTATAATGTTTCATAATTACCATATCATGTTTTCTTCTCTCTTCTCCTTTTCCTCTATTTTTGTCTCTCTCTCCCCCTCTTCTCTTCCACTTTCCCTCGCTGTCTCTCTTATCATGTATGCCCTTCTACTAATGTGTAAGTAGCTTGTGAGCAGGAACAACATTTTAAACTTTGTTTGCATTAAACATTCTAGAATAAAGTGGCATTTTTAGGTTTGACTGTATCTATAATGATGTATTTTCAAACAAAAGATATGTAGTACATGTATCTCAATGCTTACACTTTTGAAATGTCAGTGATGGGTATTCAGGAGTCTTGTATAATTTTATGATGTTTGACATAGCTTATAATTTAAAAAAAAATCACAAAATTTCAGGTCTGAAATTATATATAGTTTTATAAAGTATGTGCTCTTTTTTTTCTGCAGAGAGTCAAAACCTGATTTACATTTTCAAGGAGCCCTACAACCTCAAATCATTTAAGAATAACACTCCTGGACTTATGACAATGATGTCAAGTATATTTGTGCAGCATTTCATAATTTGTAAAAAACTTATGCATTAGGCTATTCATTCCTCACAGCAGTCCCAAGAAGCAGCCATGGCAGGTGTTCTTACTCCATTGATGAGATAAGATAACTAACACTTGAAAAGGTTAAGAGCCTCTGCCAGAGTTTAGGTCTCTTGACTCCAAAACTGGAGTTTTTCCACTGTATGCATTGAGTGGCTTCTTTTCATAAATACTGTTTTGCTTAATCTTCTTTGGACATATGGAGTAGGTTAATCTCCTGTCAGCAGCAGACAGGCAGATAAAACTTAAACTACCCTTTATACTTAATGAATGAGTTAGGTTACTTTCCTTTCTCAGCAATTTGTCTTCAGTGTCCTGCTTGTATATAAAAGGAATTTCCTCCTCACTCCTTTATTCTAAGTACAGATTAATTAGGAAAATCCCTGGACTCTCAGCATCTTCTTGTTCATCATTGAGAAACATTTCTTGCATGCATTTCTTATGTGAGACGCTATACTTAGCACTAACACTGTAAATAAGAGAGCTGATACAAGGCAGGCAGATAGACAATTAATGCCAAAGTAAACTTGCTGGGCCAGTCAGTCTCAGGAAACTACAACCAGTGCTGTTTCAGCTATACAAGGGAATGCACACTGAAGGTGTACATTGATCCAGTAATTCTACTTCTAGAAATTGGTCTGATTCTAAATTTTGCAAAGTCTTTCTGTATAGAATAACATCATTTAAAATGTTAAAAGAATGGAGACAATTCCGAGTCTCCAGCAAAAGATTAATCCACATGTGAATCTAGATTCATTACTTAGTGGATGAACAATTGATCCTTAATGGGTTTTTTTTAACCCCAACACACTAGAGCCATACATCTTTATCTGCTATATTCCTTCACCAATGCAGATTCATAACTGAAGTAGCAAGAAGAAATGAATAAAAATCTTTCCATGAAGGTAAATTTTGCTTTAAAATGTACTTCATGAAATTTTGTTCCTCTCTTGCTTCCTAAGGTAGGGATATTAGTGATTATGACATTAGAAAATACTCATCTTTTGGTTTTGACTATCAAATATTCTTCCTAACTGTACTTTTAGAAACAGTACCTCCTCTTTCTTTGAGAAATTGCTTACCCCAACTGTATACAGTTCTTAGTCACGGTACTCTACACTAACTTTGAAACTGATCCAGAGTCAACAAGAGTCCTTCCCAGGGAGCGAGAATTCCCATATTCCTCAGAGGCCCTTAGTTGAGAAGATATCAAAACAATCTCTCCTTTGCTATAGCATGTGAATGTTTATTGTTTATAATAATTGAGAAAAAATACCTGATCTATTTGTTTTTCCATATTACTTGGGAGCTAACTTGATTTAGGTTTTTCTGAAGCTAATTTCATTTGGGTTTTTGTCACTTGCAACCAAATTACTCTTGAGTGTAACAAGTTAGTATGGATCATACCAATGTAAACGTACTAAAAAACAAAACAAAAATCCCATCAAAACTCCAATTTTTTTTCACTGTTCTGAAACAGTGACTATTGGTTTATTGCAGATTGATTTTTCTCTTGATATTTCTGTATTTTCTTTTCAGATTTTCCTATAATAAGTGTATACTTCATTTAGAACTGTAAATGGTAGCATTCACAACACAAGTAATTTGGTGCCATGGCAACATCCCAGAGAGGAAGGAGGAAAGGAAGGGAGAGACACAGACAGTTATTTACAGATTGATTACTGAAAAGTATATTGTTTCCTTTTCCCTTCCACCAATTGCTTCTTGGGGAAATTTGCTAAGCTCTGCTGAAATGTTTAAGTTACAATCTGTCAAACATCTAGCTATCATAAAGATTAGTGTGGAAAATGTTACACTGACATTCATTCCTGAGGAATATATAGGTGATTTATTAGGAAAGAATGTCTGGTAAATAGAGGAAAAGGTTAAAAAAGAAGGCAAAGAGTAAATATCTTGGTAAATCTTAATAGACTCATACACTATTCTGACATTATTGGAGTTAAGCCGCCAAAAGAGATACCAACTAGGTCAGAACTAAGATGGACCATCTCAGCAAGCCATCTCTATAGTCTAATTCCAGTAGCCTATTGTTAAATGATGTTTGACTCTTCAGGGAGGGAGTAAAATGACTGTGAGACCCTTTCTCAAAAGTAACCAAAGCAAAAAGGGCTGGAGGTGTGGCTCAAACTGTACAGCTCCTGCCTAGCAAGTGCATGGTCTTGAGTTCAAACACCAGTACCACAAAAACAAACAAACAAAAAATCAGCAGAGGGTTATAGTGTAATGGAATTCCATGTCCTTGCCAAGAGATGGATAGAATTGACTATATCTGTGATGATTTATTTCTAAACAAAAGATTTGTGGTAAATATGTCAGAATGTTAACATTTTGTCCCAGTAATATAGGGATTCTTAAAACAATGAAAGAGATTGTGTATCCTCTTTTGGAATTTGGATAAGAAATTGGGCAATCATTATTTAAGCAAGAATTGGGTTCCGAAAACCCATCATAGAAAGGATGAACATGTGACACTGGGAATTTGGAGGAAATATCTTTTATGGGCTCTCCCAGTCCTGTGTTTCTAGGACATATTCTTGTGACAAGTCATGAAGTAAAATTGGTGATTACACATACTTGTGCAAATACTGTGATAAGAAAATTCACTTGGCATAGTCTTACATCAGGCCTTTGGCATCACTCACCTGAAATTGTTTCACATCTTTCAGACTCCACCTGCTAAACATAGCCCACCTTCCAGAGCAATCCCCCAAATTAAATCTAATGAGAACTGACTTCTGTATTAAACCAGAATGATGATTTCAACAGGTTTAAAAGTTCTATATTCTTTCTTATATATTCATATTAACCTTCTTAACTTCCTCCTTTTACCCCCCCCCATGACCTCACCTTAGTGTGACCTGTTTTTCATAATATTACTATATTCATATTAGGTCTATATTCTACATATGAGAGAAAGCATCTGTTTATCTATCTATCTATAATCTACTAGAGATATGTATATGGAAATGTCACAAAAAAGCTCCTTGTGTAGCTATCTTAAACATACAAAAAAAAATGACATTTTTTTTTTTCTTTTACAAAATCAGAGAACAGGAGGGCAGACAGGTCCTGCCTGGGGAGTTGGTACTAGTGGGAGGGGGAGGGGAGGAAGAGGGAGGGAGGGTGAATATGGTACAAATACTGTGTACACATGTATGTAAATAGAAAAATTAGACTATTGTAGGTAACTTATAAGAATGGGGGTTGGGGAATAAAGGAGAATGGTGGAGGGGGTGAATTTAAGTATGACATATTGTAAGAAGTTTTCTATCCCCATCTAGCACAATAAAAAATGAAACAAACAAAAAAAAAAAGAAAAAAAACCCCAAACTGCTCTAGTTTTCTGTTGCCTATAAAACTAATCTGCTTTTATATTTTTTTGGAATTGTATGATATAATAGTGATTGTTCTGTATTATTGTAGCAATACTATTTTGTCTAACTTCAAGAGAAAAAAGATTAATATCTAAAGCGACTTGGAAATTTAAGAAACATAGATATAATTTAATTCTGTTTATAATTGCTATATGAAAAAAAGAAAAATTGTGTTTGAATCTGTGTTAGAAAGGGCAAGTTTTAAGAATATTCCAGAAAAGAATCTGTGAATCATTTTAGATCATATGCAAAATATGAATTCATGATATTTATACTTCACTGTTAGTGAAGTTATTGATATGTGAGTTAGTTATGAAGTGTTGTGTAAGGTTATTTTTCCACTCCTTGGAGCATTTATCATCCTAAGATAACTGAACCTGTATTTGCATTCTGTGATTTAAACAACAGATAAAAATTTGGAAAACATCCACTAATAAAGAATGAAAAAATTGGATATACAGTCATAAAAATTATCCTCTAATACAGACCAGGCACATTGTTGCAAATGATTTTTATGCACAACCACATCAGATTTCACAATTCTGAGGAAATTGAATAAACTGGCATCACAATTAATAAATAAATTGCCCATGCAATTGCTAATTAGAGACAAGCATCTCATCCAGAACTATGCCCAATAGTTGTACATTTTACTGAATATTAGGATACTTTCAGAAGAAATTTTATTTCTTTAGCATAAAGAAACTAGTATTTCAGAGGTTGTGAATTTTGTTAAAGGCTATATTTATTAGCCAAATAACAGTCCCTCCTTCCATTGAAGCTTAGACAAGAAGTCATTAGATTATGCTGCAACAGCAGAAGTTTTGATATGATCACTTGAAGAAGATGCTGGAACAGATTGCTTTGGAAGGTGGTAAAGTCTTTTCTATAGATCAAAGAACACTTTCAAGGTCTACAGCTTTCTTTCTGGAGGTCAGGTGTCCACTGTGCTGAAGTCCCAGCAACAGCCATAACTTTTGCCTGTGGTTAATCAGTGTTCAGTATACTTACTGAGCATCTTTAGAGGAAAGGCAGCAATTAATACTGTACTACTGTATAGGATAGCAGGACTTGTGTTGGAACAGCTGTTTGTCGATCCAGCTGACATTCTCTTTCATCCACCCATCCATTGTTCTCTTTAAACAATAGTGAGATACAAATGTGAGTTTTACTCACTGTAATGAAAAGGGTAGAGTTTCTCTCCCTATAAATATTTTCAAAAGCCTTGATGATTCATGAGATTTGCACAAGTACATTTAGAGTTGAAAGTAAGTGTATAAGGTGTTTAGAGAATACTCTGCTCCCAGCATTACAGACAGGGGAGGGCACTTACATTAAAAATAACTCTGCCTGTGCTTTTAAGGCAAACACGCTCTTCATTACTCTCTTCTGTATCCCAACTCTCCTCTGGAAAAAAATAAATATTATCCAAAACAAAATCTGACATAAGACAAGACTGCTTCTTGGGTGGACATGAATGTAATATTGCCTGAAGCCAGGTATATACTCAAGATGACCTTTAAAATTTTCTTTCAACCCCATTACTCATTGGGTTTATCTAAACATGGTTTCTGAAGGAGAATAAAATATGGATGAGTTTTCAAATGAAAAAAGCAGCAAAGACTTACTTACACTGTCTTGTTGTAAAAGGGAAATTGGATTTGTACCTTCATCTCCTGCATTTCTCATTTATTTCATTCAGGTGTGCGGGGGATATACCAAATATCAAATTCACCCGTGAAGCTCAGCTGGTACAATAAAAACTTGTTGGCTTCATTTATATTTTTCCCTACCTGCATTTCTCTTTCAAGTTAGAGGTGCTTCTCTGTTTAGAAAATAATCTAAAGTTTAAAAAATCTCCCTTTGGGCATTTTTCTTTTGGAGACTGCTTCTGAAAAGAAGTCTCAAAGTATGCATAAGAGTAGGCTCAAACACCTGTGATGTTCCAAAACACTTTCCAAGGTATCAGATGTCTCTATTCTGTGACCTTCATCTACATACTGAATACCAATCAACACAAGGGACTGTTTCTTAAAATACAAGGTGCAACTTGAGTGCCATGTCTTCCCATATCTTTCCTGACCACCTCAATCTAAAAAGTTGTCACCCAGTCACAATCACATTTCATTGTCAAAAAACTCTGCCTAGGATTTGTTGTTACCTTGTTTATTTGTCTAATGTTTATATCTCTACCAGAAGAGATATGCTCTATGAGGACAGAAATACATCAGGGGTTACAAACAGCATTTACCCAATTGATATTTGTGGGTGAATGAATGCATGGTACCCTCAATGGAGAATGCACTACATTCATCCATGAATGATTTCATATTATACAAATAACACATGCATGGAGAGATATGAATAAATATGAACTATCAATCATAAAATTTATGTTGGTTAAAAAGGGCAAGGAAGATGGAAAAAGAACAAAATTTGTGTGTTTTTTAAGGTGAAACACAAATATAAAGGTTTACTCTGGAACTGTTTTCCTTATAGAAATTCCCATTGATGGAATCAACCTAGGTGCTCATCAACAGGTGAATAGATAATGAAAATGTAGTATATATACATATACTATGGAGTATTATTCAACCATGAAGAAGAATGAAATTATTCCATTTGCAGGAAAAATGGATGGAACTGGAGATCATGAGGTTAAGTGAGATAAGCCAGACTCAGAAAGACAAATACCATGTGGGTTTTTTTTTTTTTATAAATCATAATTGAATATAGATCTAAAAAAGAAGATAAGAATGTAAAAGGGGGACAATTTGGGATGATCAATGTGATGTTAGAGAGAGAATGAGATAATGGGAAGCATGGAAAATATGATCAAAGTACTTTGTATGCACATATAAAAAGGTCATAATGAAATCCATTTAAAATTTCGCAAGAAAATTACAAGGGGGGGTGATCAGCTGGGGTGGGGAAAGATAAGAAAGAGCAACAGAAGGGCTGGGGACATGGCTTTCTTGGAATTAATAGCCCACTGGTGCCGAAAACAGACACACAAGAAACAGAAAATCTTGACAAGGCAATTTCTTTTGATCAAAAGGGTGCAAGCACGTGCTCACTCCTGCTAAGCAAACACGCAGGCACAAAATGGCTGACAGTGGCTCCTCCTTATATCTCTGACACAGTTGTACCTGCCCCTCACCTGGGATTTGTCCAGGTCAGAGATTCACAGTCTTTCCCAATCGGCTAAAAGGCTTGGGGGATGGGTTAGGGCATGTAGTTTGGTGGGCAGTGGAGTTGTACAGGAATCCAGAAGAAGAAGCAAGGACCATTTAAACATGCAAGTCACCTAAGATAGCGACCTGAGGAATTTTTAAGTAATGTAAGAGGGTAACAAATACTTTGATAGAAAAGATCATTTTTCTTACAGCTCTAATGGCAGAGCATCTGCTTAGGAAGTGTGAGGCCTGGTGTTTAAACCCCAGTGTTCCCACTCAAACTTTTTTGAAAAGAAAGCAGTATTTGGAAACTAAACAGAACACTACCTCTAAAAATTATTTAAAAAAGGAAAAATCAATAGAGGAGGTGAATGTGATGAAAGAACGTGATATGCATATATGGAAGTATCACAATAAAACCCCTCACCTTGTGCAATTAATATATGCTAATAAAATAAATTTTAAAAATCCATTCAGATCTCATCATCATTGATGACCTCAAAGGTTTCAGTGATTTCTTTTGTTCTCTTCTGGTCACCCTGGTCTGCTTTTCCACTTCATTAAAATTTCACTGAATCTAGATTTCTTAGGTTAAATGTTATCTTTGGACCTAACTCTCATTTCCTGGAACACATGTTGGTTCCATTCTTCAGTTTAAAATGTTCACAACCTTTGAAGAGTGTCTGCTCTTAGTCAATTTAAATAAAGCTAAGTAGACCTGTTTTGGCCCCCTGAGCCCTATCTTAGCCTCTCTCTACCAGGAATCAGAGACCTAAGGCCCTGATTTTTCTTTAATCCTTACTGTTCTCAAGGCTTTTAAATTATAACATTCTTTTCAGCTGATCATACCTTCCCTTTTTATTGTCTTTTTGTTTGCTTCTTATTCAATTTTACTAGTCATCTTATCAATTGTCAGGCTTTAAATCATCCCAACAAAGAGCAGTTTGGAAAGTTACAGCGCTAATATCCATTTGCTTTGGAGCTTCCTTCCCTCCTTCCCTCCCTTCTTTCCTTCCTCCCTACCTTCCTCCTTCCTCCCTCCCTCCTTTCCTTCTTCTCTACCTTTCTTTTTCTCTCCCCCCACCCTGAATCCAGATTTCTTAGGTTAAATGTTATCTTTGGACCTAATACCATTTCTTGGAACACATATTGGTTCCATTCTTTGGTTTAAAATGTTCACAACCCTTGAAGTGTCTCTGTGCTTTGTCAATTTAAATAAAGCTAAGTAGACCTGTTTTGGCCTCCTGAGCCCTATCTTAGTCTCTCTCTATCAGGAATCAAAGACCTCGTTTCCTTTGCCTCTCTTCTTGCTATCTCTTCCTCGACTTTATTTACTAGTCAGGTTTTACTACTCAGAAAACCTCTTCCTCAGTCATATAGATAACTCGGTAATTCATCTCAGAAATATATGACTCTCCTTGTCTTTGGATTCTCCCATGGCATGAAAAACTCCTTTAAATCTCTCTTCCCTTGGAAATCATAATTACTATTCAGAGTCAGACTCAAATGTTACCTTCTTTACCAAAATTGCTCACAGCTCACATCACTAATCCTTTTTTCCTTCTAAATAGTCAATTAAATTCATCTCTCGGACATTTGAATTTCCCACAAGATGGTAGCTGGACCATGTTAAGTTTCAGGTTAGATTTTTTTTTTTTTTTTTGACAAGGCTACTTCAATCAGGAGCACATATTTTCTATTTTTCCTTTTTATCAATACAGCAGCTCTTGATTTTCAGTGCTCAGATCCATCAGTTAATTAGGGAATGTCAAATGGTGATATAATTTTTTCCTCCATATTACTACTTGGAATACTTCTACCAATGAACACTTTTCTTCCATTTGCAGTTTAGTTATCTGGTGGTACAATCTGGTAGGAAAGACAGGATGGAAGCCAGATTTTTATTTATCAGATCTCAAATAATAAGTTGACTCAGTAGCATCCTACAAATAAGAATATAACCCACAATATCATTCAGTGACTGAACATGGTGGCTCAGTTCTATAATCCCATCTACTCTGGAGGTGGAGATCAGGATGATCATGATTTGAAGCCAGTGTGGGCAAAAAGTTAGTGAGGCCCCACCAGTAAGCCAGACATAGTGGCAGGCAGTTGTGATCCCACCTATGTGGGAGGTATAAATAGGTGAATACTGGTCTGCAGTTAGCCCTGGGCACAAACCTGTGACAATATCTAAAAAAGTAAAGTGAAAAGTACCACCAAAAGAAAATAATTTCAGTAATAAAATAATACATAAACATTTACTGTCCGATAAAATGAGATTATACCTGAAAAAGTTATAAATTGTTGCTAAATAAAAGCACATTTTAAAAAATTATTATTATATTATGGCATAATATCATATTTTTATTGTTTTATTATATTTACATTCCTAGTTCTGGGAGTAGACTTAAAAACATAGCTGTTGAGTGATTCCATCTTTTCTCTCAACTCCTAATAGTAAACCATTTCACTTTCTGTAAATGAGTATTGTACTCTTGCTTTATAGTATTGTGTAGTAAATAATAAGTTAAAACCATTGACATTCCTCTGCTTCTTACACCTTGGGAATCTCACCCTGTTTTCTATGTGTATTTGTGGGGAAGAAGGAACTAAGCTTTGAATTCATGGCTTTCGGGTTGCAAAGCAGGTGTTCTACCACTTGAGCCACACCTCCAGTCCATTTTGGAGATGGAGTCTTGTGAACTATTTGCTTGGCGGGCCTTGACCTGTCATCCTCCCTATCTCAATCTCCCAGGTAGCTAGGATTATAGGCGCCCTGATTCATCCAGTTCATTACTTAAAATATAATCTATAGGAAGTACGCAAAATTTCTCATTCATGTACTGAAGCCTTTACTTGGCTCTTGACTTCACTACCTAGATATCAAAAACTCAACTCTGATCTTCCTCCATCCCTAAAACCACTATAATCACAGTGTGTCCATTTAAAGCCTTCAGATGCTCAGGTAGACAATTTGGTGTTATCCTTGGGTACCCTCTTATATCCCCTGTTGAACCTTGATTCAAAATATGTCAGAATATCAACATTTACTACTTTCTCTACCTACCATCATGGCTCAGTCATCATCATCTTTTGTTTGGGTTATTGTAACCAGAGTAGTTTATTCTGGGCTGGTGGAATGACTGAAGCTGTAAGAATGCCTGATTAGCAAGGTTGAAGCCCTGAGTTCAAACCCTGGTGCTGCAAAAAAAAACCAAAAACAACAACAACAACAACAACAAAAAACTACAGAATATTCTAACTGTTCTTGTTCTTACTTCTTGAAGGCTAATCTCATGTTAAAATGGCAGATCTTGTACCCTTCCACCAAAAACCATCCAATTTTTGTTTCGTTTTTTTAAACAGAGTCCTGATGTCTAGCTTAAGTGGCTAAGTGGGTCTCAAACTCAGGATCTTCCTGCCTCATTCTCCAGAGTGCTGAGATTAAAGAAGTGTGCTACCACACCTAGCATCATATCTTCCTATGTCAGAATAAAGTACCAATCTTTCCAGTAGTTAATAGTCTCATCTCTTACTGTTAAAATCACACAAAAGTCATTATTCTTCCTTTAGTCAATAAATCACTTCCATGTTATATTTGTTACTGCCTCTGTCAGGGAAGTTTGTCCTCAGATTTTGTCTTGTTCTCTTACTTCATCAATTACCTTTCCCTACTCCTTTCTGATATTCTCTTCAAATACAGTTTAAGATTCACTTGCTTGTGTTGTTTATTTTCTATTTCCCTCATTAGATCATAAGATTCATAAAATACATAAAGACAGGAAATCTTATTTTCTCACTGTTTTATCCCTTTCTCCTAGAAGGGTGTTTGACAATAATTGCCAATAATATTTTATGGATTTAGCAAATGAATTCTGAACTTTGGTATTTAAGATCTTTAATTTCCTGTTTTCTAGTTTTCAGTTTGAAATTGCCTATTTATTTACTTTTCATAAATTGTAATCACCTGCTGAAATGCTCCCTTTTCTTGAATTTTGCAACTTTTCTTCTTCTTGATCATAGATTTTTCTATATATTGATCATAATTATTTGAAAATCATTTTTGGATAACTCCAGTAATCTGAATCACATACAGGTCTATTTTTATGCTATATATTTTACTTTGATTTTCAATAATTTTGTTTTGCTTTTGTACATCTGATAATTTTGCTCTGGATGATGGAAACTTCTCTAAAAGGTTAAGATATCTTCTATCAGGTACATAGGTAACAAGAAGATCTCTGCAGTCCTATTGAAAGTTGTTTAAGACTTTGATAGCAAGGGTTTGCTTTTGTCTCCCAGACACCATGTGGATGATGAGATTTGTTGTTAGGCCTCTCAATTGCTTTTATTATACCAAACAACAGAGAAGGAAACAGCACACATTTGCAGTTTTAGGACTTAGTCAGCAAGGGGGAATTTTCATGCAGAAGTTTGGTTGTTTTTCTTTGAATTTCCCTGTTCTCTAGTCTTTCTTTCTTTCAAATGTTAGCTCTTTTAGCTCTTCAGTAGCCTTAAACTGCAACCTCTATCTCCAAAGCAACATCTTTAAGACATTTTCTTTACTAAAACTTCATTGCTTTTATAAAAATAACATATGGTCATTATAAAAAACAAACATATATGGATATTCCTTACAATAATCATATCACAGTGATATGATTGCTATAATGATATTATTCTTTTATCTGTAGTATAGCTTTGCCAAAATAGAAATTCTGAGTCAAGGTGTGTGCATTTTAAAGGTTATTAGCTTCTGCTACATTACTTTAAACAATGCTTCTTCCCTTCTCTCTAGCAAGATATAATTACTGCTTTCCCACATTTTCTCTACAACAGAATGTGATCAACATTTTAAAATTTCCATAGACTGAAGTGGGTTAACAATGGATTTGTAATGTTGATTGTGATGCACAGATGACACACGCAGGAATTTCAGGTGCTCAGGGTTCTTGAGCCTGCTCTGAGAATGAAAGCACAGACAGACTCTAACAGCAGAGGTCGGAAAGATTTTATTTGCAGAGAATTTAGTTAGAGAAAAGAGAAGAGAAAGACTGTATATTGGGGAATGCAGGGGGACCCGGAAACCAGTGATCCCGTGGGTCAGGTTGGGGAGTGGGGTTTTATAGCCTATTTGCATTGCCTGATAGTGGAGATGCCTTTCAGATGCAAACAGGTGTTTCCTAGGGAGAAGAAGTGTCTCCTTGACCTCCTGAGGTCTGTCCTTCAGTCCTTCAGTTGGATTGTATTTTTGTATGTTCAGCTTAGTCTTGAGTTAAGTGTATTTTTAGTTTCTTGGTCAATTTTTTTCCTTTTTCTGTAATTGTTTTGTTTACATTCTTTGCATGTTAAATGATGTTGTTTATCTCATTAATATTGACTTATAGGAGTTCTTTGTGAACTAAGGTATGTTAAAGTTTTTTCAAATAATTTCTTAAATCTAAGAATTAGAAGCCATGCATTCTTTACTTCAGAATTCATAACCATGAACATTGTTTGGGCTTGAAAATGTAGATTTCCATGTGTTCTTATTAACAGAAGGAAACTGAGGGGTCATTAGAGGCAATTAGGTACAAGTAAGACTGTGGGAAACTTTCTTCGTGTGGAGTGACACATTGTGAGGTCACTCTCTGTCTTCCATTCTCAATATTTGAGGATTGTCTCTGTCCTTCATTCATTCAGATTCTTCCATAGAAGGTCATTTTTAGAACATATCAAAAGTTATGTGGTCAAAAGACAGTGTAGATTTTTTTTTTATAAAAATACGTGTGACTTCTAAAATAAACTGAAGCTAAAAATTAGTCAGTATGTACTAGGATTATAGAAACACAGACTACATCATTAAAATTTTATGCTTTTGAAGAAAGTATTTCCAGGTTTTCTCTGTACTATGGAAAGTTTCTAGCTTCTGAAACTGGAGAGATCTAGATATATAGTCACAGCTTGATAGGTAAATGACTTAAACTTTTTGAGATTTAGTTGCTGGAATTGTAAAACAGAGACAATCGTTACTTCAAAAGATGAATGTGAAAACTGGAGATAACATATGGAAAGTTCTTTGCATAGTGTGGGCACTCCTTAGGTGCTGTTTAAATGCTAATCAATTATCACCATAGCACTAATGTCAAAAAGACTTTTAACATTTGTATAGTTATAGTTTAAAAATGCTCAGACTTTTTCTTTTAACTTTTTAAGAATTTATATTTCTCTTCCAACTACTATTTGTTTATATTCATTACTATTCATCCTGGAGAACATCTTGGCATAGTACATTATTGATGACAATGCTTCCTGTCCTACTTTTTGTTTGGAAGCAAGATTAATTTATATGCTGATTAATTTGGAGGGGCTAGTCACCTTACTCATCTGCCTTTGTCATAGATCTCATTTTTTTGTAATCAATTTTCTTTAACCTTTATACACTGAAGGAGATGACACATGAACACATTACTTACATCCTTCATACTTTCATTCATAAGACAAACAGCTAATGGATAGAATGTAAAAAAAAATAGGTAAATTAGAACTTGTGTTGGAAACAACATTGTTCAAATTTATAAAGATTGATTTTGTGAAAATTCTTCTTGTGTGTATATGAATGAAAATAAGAATATGATGTATATTCATGGGTCATTAAATAAATATATATGAAAGTAGGAGGACACTATACCATAAAGTGTTTTTTCTTGCCTAAAATGCAAATATGAATTTAAGGTAAATATAGGAATTACAGATGGAATTTTTTTTCTAATCTAGCTAGATTTTTGCTAGCTTTATGTAACTTAGTTGATCTATTCTAGACTGAATTCAAACTAAGTTTTGGGATGCATTTTTTTCATGTCTTTTAGTCTAGGTATCTCAAGATTTTAACACTGATGAAATGTTCTTTTACATGACAATTTTATTATATTATCAACATTTTCCTTGAGTGACAGTTTGGGGATGCAATAGTAAAAATCACTGATTGATTGAGATTCTCAGGTTTTTTTTTTTTTTTTACTAACCATGAATAGGATACTTCAATGTTGATCATAATTCTGAAAGAAGTTGAATCATCCATTTCTCCTAACTCTAGTAGTCTTGAGCATTGTTGGATTTCTCTTAGCTTTTGTCACAAAGCTTTACAATATATAGACAAAAGATCATTTAGGGAAATAGAAAGTTATTAGGTGATATTGGGAAGAAAAAGAATAGGAAGGAAAGAAGAATAAAAGAGTGGGAGAGAAGAAAGGAGGTAGAGAAAGAGGAAAATAAGTAAGGAAAGAAAGGAAAGAGGGAAGTAGGGACAGAGAAGGGAAAAGGAAAAAAAAAAAACAAAAAATGAAGAAAGAATAAAGGAAAGAAATTACCAGACATTTCTTACTATGTCTTAGGTTAAGGGCTTATACATGACATTGAATTTTCACAGCCTGTGAAGTAGAAATATTCCCTATTTTATAGAGGCATGGCTATGTAGTACTCATACAAAGAATGTTCAATTGCTGGGCATGAAGTTACCCCAAAGCTGCCACACATTGTTTCTTTATTGGTTGGTGTTCTTGACTTTATTTCTTGTCTCGGCTCCATAAGCACCATGAGCACACTCTGTGAGCTTAATTTTGGTTACAAAGATTTAATATCAATTTTAACTACAGATGGCTAAGCAATTAGGTAATTCTGTTTCTCCAGTGGCAGCTTGTCAATGTAGTTCTGATAAAGTCACTGTAGCTAGAGGTCACACGCTTACCGAGGACTCCAAATCATTTATTGTTTGGGATCTAGCCCTTAACTAAAACACAAAAAGAAAATAGAATATGGTTTTGGGTGAGTCTCCAGTTCCGGACCCAGACCAACAGGGTTTGAATCTCAGTTCTGCTACTTAGGATAGGATATCCTTGGGCAAATTGCTTAACCTTTCTAATGTTTTCATCTGTAAAATGAGTATGATAATAATATGGAAGTCAAAAATATTTTCCTGGCAGTAATCAGTTGAGATGCAAAAGTATCTTGGCCCATACAAATATAATGACTACTGTTACTATTATTTTCATTATTTGTGAAGTTCACTCAAGCTTTGAAACTCAGCAATTACAGAAGATGATACTCTTATGGGCATACTGCTACTTTGCTGAAACTTCCCTGCATTCCAACCACATTAACCTCTTGTTCTTGTAGTGCTTACCTTCTTTGCATGTGCAACTTCTTATGCTGGGAACTGATTGAGAATCAACATTCATCTCAGCAATGTGTTTGTCATGAAGTTGACTATTCCCTCTTCCTCCCAAAGAAGGAGATAAACAGTTTCTCTATACCTCTATTGTGACACATCACTGCATACATTGTTTTTTTCTTTCTTTCTTTCTTCTTTTTTTTTTTTTTTAATTAAGACATTTTCATTGTACAGGGGGATTCGTTGTGATGATTCCAAACATGGTTATTATTATACATTGGTTAGATCACCCTCACCATCTTTCCCCCTCAGCCTCCTCCTCACCTCACTTAAAGCAATTGCAAGAGGTTTCTTTGTTCTATCTCATATAAGTGTATTATAAAAGTGCTATTAACACCTGCCCATCAACAACTTTATTGGAGGGAGGGGTGGAGAATATAGAATATCTTGCTTTTTTTTTTGCCTTCTGAGCACATAACAGTACCTGTTACACAGAGGGCTGTCATTAAGTGTTAAAAGAATAAATGAGCTTGCTACCAGGAGAAATGATCCAGGGAAATAAGCTGAATATAGCCTAGGGACCTGAGAATTGAAAGGTGGGTATGCAGCCATGGCCAAGACTCAAATTATCATGTAGCTGTATAAGAAAACTTATATTTTATGTTTCTTACTAAAAATATGTACTAAGCCCTTTATATTTGACATTTTATTTAATATTTACAAAAAGTCATGAAATATATTAATACTAAGTTCCATTTTATTAACAACAAAGAAAGCTTAGAGCATTAAGTAACAGAGGCATGATTAAGAAACACAGGTATGATAATTCAATGGAATTAGAATCCTGATCTCTAGGACTTCAACGCTACACTCCATGTTCTAAATGATGTTACATGCACACTGCCTTTCAGATTGATTTAGAGTTTTTTTTTCCACGTAAATTATTTTACCTTGTTTAAGTTAAGAGTTGAGATGTCTCTTTAAAGTCAATCTCATTTGCAATGAAGTCTAGCTCATCCATTCTAATGTTTTTCGAGTAGCATGAAGGACTGCACATTGCTTTTTAACCTTTTCTTTTATTTAAAAAAAATGACATTTTTTTCAAATATCTATAGAATCAGAGAGAAAATCATATTTAGAGTTTTTAAATAATGGACTAGAAGAATAGCTTACATGGTAAGAGCGTCTGCCTTGTAAATGTGAGGACCTGAGCTCAAGCCCCAATACCACCAAAAAAAAAAAAAAAAAAAAAAAAAAAAACCATATTAAATAGTGCCAATTCCATTTTGTTTTAAAAAAAAATCTTGAAGCAACTACCAAACTGAAGAAAAAATTGACAACTTTTACTCCTTTGAAAGTCATTAGTAGGAGGGTATTGTCACCTTATTCATGCTGAGCAGTTGGGTTAGGACAGAAGCCCTGCCTTATTTGGCTACTGTCAGTTGATAAGGAATCAGGTCATAGATGCTGAACTAGAACAGGGTCTTCTAAGAGACTTGGCTTGGGTTCTAATTTTGTGCAAATTAGTAGAAGGTAATAAAGATATGAACTAGATATCTTGGTTTGAATATTTTCCAAAGGTAGAATTTATTAGGCTATTGAAATCCTGGAAAACAAGAATTATAACCTATGCATTTCTAAACTGAACAATTTAAGATAGATTAGAATGAAAGCTGTGGCCAAAGCTCCTAACAAGAAGGCCTCTTTCTTACCAATAGGCAGTGTATTGTAGTAGTTCAGGTGTGGAGGTTTTGATAGCCAGCTTTTTTTCTGCATAATAGGATGTGAATCCAGACTTATTTATCAATCTAAGTTACCACTCGTCCAAAATAGGATACTTTGCATATGCTATCAATGTTTTTACTCCATTGCTGTAACTGTGTCAAAGGAAAAGAATTTTCTTCAATTTTCAGGTAAGAAAGAGTGGGAAATAGAGGTTAAGATCAGGTTATTTGATGGGTTAGGAATTTTGACTGGTGTGTGGTCTTCTGGATGCCCCATATTCATCATTTTATGCCCTCCAGCCTACTACCTTCTAATGTGAGATGCTTATACCTTCAGGATAGGAGAATCTATGAGATTCTCCATAGTTTATGGGATTGGAGCTTGCTCTTCTGTGAAACAAACAGGGGCTTCTGAGTTGGGCTCTAACCACATGGGACAATAAATTCCCCTTCTCATTTTTATTTCTTCCAATGTCCAGAAGAAGGATCTTACAAGACAGCAGGCCAGTGTTCTGTAGTTATATTCTTCTCACAATTCAAGAGGAAAAAAAAAAAGACCTCATTGGGAATATAGATAAATCATCTCATAAAACCTGGTTTTCACCTACCCCATTTCTTATTTTTAAAACTAAGATAGTTCTTAATATTTGAGCACTAAGTATTTTCCCAGTTTTGTATAAAATTATTCATATGTTTACTTTCTTATATGGTTTTATTTTGCTTTTGGGTCTTTTTGTTTCTGTTTTAATGTCAACATAAAGCCTTGCTTCAGCTACTACTATTAGAGATTCTACAAGTTCAAGTGTAATATATTGAGCATCACTGAAAGCAGCTCCATATCATACTGACCTTCCTGGAGAAGGTACAGTGAAACTCATTGGTTTAATCATTGCATTCCATAGAGGGTGATGTCACTTAAGCAGCTCTCCTCTCAGTGCCAGGAAATCAGCTCAAAGTATTTTTGTTCAGATAAGTGAACATGCTTGTCATAGCTTACTTATGCCTGTTAAATCTTTCTATGAAATATTTTACAGAGAAGTATGTAAATATTTTGACTGCTTGTGCCATTCTTTTCAGACTGCTTTGTAGATTACACATAGATCTCTATATGAAACAGGAAGGAAAAGCAAGATGAAATTTCTTAATGTAGCATTTTTCATTAATGAAGACAGAAAGACTGAAAGACTGTTCTTTAAAAACAGAATCTTAATGTAAATAGCCAAGTAAAGTGATATATGCCCCCATGGGTTGGCCTCAAAGTGATATCAGTATTATGAAAGTAAGTTATGAGTTTTCAGTACAGCATGTCCTCTTACCTTTCCTTCCTCACAGCTGATAAGTTTAACTGGGGTTTAAGAGCAGAAGATTTGCCAAGTATAAATTAGGAGAAACTTTGTATGTAGCAGGACTTTTACTGGTTTGCTACATTTTAGATGAATAAAGGTCTAGAAACCAACATTGAATTTTGGGACTATTCAGTGATTGTGCTACATTCTGAAGTAGATAGGGCAGAGACAAGTGAAGAATTTTCTCAACTCAGTTCTTACTAACTTTATGCAGTCAGGTGTTCTTTATACTTTAGCTATTTGTTTAACTTTTTCATGAGTATCATTGAAACAGTTAATATAATGCTATGAAATTTGAGACACTATGAAGAGAACCAATATCATGGGAAATTGTGCCCTTCTACTACCTGTGGTGTAACTGTAGATGTATGAATATTTGTCAAATGACCACATCTTCTGTATTTTTCAATGGAAACCATTTTATTCAATTTTTGTGGGTTGAAAATGTTATAGTATGATCTGGCTGAGCAATGCATTTCATCACTGACACTTGCTCATGACTGTGGAGATAAACAAAGCATCAGTCAGGGTTCCTGGTATGAAGAAACAGACCATCTCTGGCCATAACAAAAAGAAGACACATAGGAAAGATATCAGGGTTGTTTAGAATTGACATTTGGTTGGTCATTTACGGATTAGAAAATGAAGAGCTGTGGATTAGGCAGCAGGAAATGCAGGCAGTTGTATTACAGCAACCATCTGATCTATGAGCTCTAAGTGTAGTTGGGATTATTCCCCTCCCCTATTTCTTCATTCTTCACATTACTAATTTCAGATTCAGAGTCCCAGAACAAATACTTTGCTAACAAAACTTAGTTCATTCAGCTGATCTGAGGTATAGCCAGGTAGAAGGCGGTTCCAGCTTCTATAGTCTCAGATGACACATTCTGAACTGGCACACAGCGAGGAACTAATACAGTAATGAAGAGTGAATAATCATCAGTCAAAAAAGTGACAAATGTCTATTCCAAAGAAATACTGACTTGGAAGTCATGATGGCCAAAATTTAGACCAAAATTTATTAATAGATAACCGTGAAAACTGTGAAGCTTTGGAATAAGTTATTTGTACTGTCTTTATCTCAGTATTTATAATGACAAATGTGACTTGGACAAGGGATGGGAAATAGGTAGCACTTACAATGCTATCTTTCTTGTTTCTATAGCAGACATCACTAGTCAATTATTTGTATTCTTTCTGGTTGAGACAAGACATGACCTTAGAATTCTTCCCAATACAGTGCTCCAGCAGTAACTACCAAGTTATTAGAGTTGACGAATGAAATAAAATCTTGGAAGCATCTTTGAACTATAGGCTAATGATTTGTCCTTAGAGTGCCAATGATCTCTGAAGTTTCAAAACTAAGAAGTATTGTTACTTGAATTATTCTAGAAAATTAGAAAGAACTTACACCAGGTAGAGAAAGACTCATAAAATAACTAATCTAGTAATATCTGATTGAAATAAAATAAAATATTTTAAAATTTGACAGGTTTCATCATGAATGTTGAGATGTTGAAAGAAATTCTTCCAGTATGGACTGCTGTACTGTTCCTCCTCTGTCACAAATTTGAGAGTTTTGAGGTCATAAGTTCCATTCTTTGAGCAAAAGAAAAATAAGATATTGGACAGAGGTTTAAAACCATGAATTATATTGTTGATTGTAAATAAATATAATTTTATCTTGTTAATGATAAAGAAATTACCTTTAATTATGAATTATATTGTTTATGGTAAAAGAACTATTGTTTATCCTTTAAAGCTTATAAAGCATGAGATTTTTAATTGCTCCAAAATCTATCCTAGAATTTACTAGAATATATGTTATTAAACAAAATAGCAGATTTAACTATTATGACCAAATAGGCATATCTACTTAGCAGCCTTTTTGCTTAGTAATCTATGAGTAATGAGGTATTATAAATTTTTTTAGATATTATTGATAGTTTGGAATCTATTTCTAGGCCTGACATAAATTATTTGAAGCTTTGTCATATATCATTGCCTTTGGCCTAGTTAAAACTTTCCTCCCTGTGTGGTTGTTGTGATATAGCCTGCTGGTTCTTGATCCCAGTAATCTGACACTTGCTGACTATGATAAACTTAATGGTTAACCATAGGACCTTATAAGTAAATTACCTCCTCAAATGTGTTTTCTTTAAACGAGCACATCCATAACCCCTGAAGGAAAGCTTGAACCTTAATAAAAGCATAGTCTCATGGGATTTTCTCTCTCTGCCTCTCCTTACCCTGCTTGAGCTCCCTGCTGTCCCCGACCTCTTGTCAGCCTCTGGAGCCAACTCTCTTCTCTTGAGGATCTTGATCTTCTAATATTTCATCTATATTGTCATCTTGCCTCCTTTGTGTCTTACCTGACCAGCATGCTTAAATATAATTCTCCTTCTTGTCAGAACCTTCTTAGAGAGCAACTGTATTGGTAGGAATAAACTGGACACAAGTCAGACAAGAGATTCAAGGGCTTCTTGCAGTATAAAAGACTTTCCTGTGAGAGGAACACCTGTTCCTGGGTTAAACACTTAGGTATAGGCTATTCACCTGGATAAAGGAACATTCTGTGAAAAGCACATGTCACTTTCCCAGGAGCAGTGTCAGGGCCACTCTTCAGAGATCTCAAGACCACATTAGAGAAAAATCACAACTTGAGTCTTTTGTATCTAGGTCCTTTTTAAGCATTTCAAACTATTATTCAGATGAGACTGATTTAACATGTAGAGCAAGTGACATCAGTTGGAATGACTTGGTACCCAAGAATACTCAAATAGGGAGCAGCATCCCTTCTCCACTCTGCAGGTTTCCATTTTCTCCCCAGGAACTATGAGTTGTATTTGTGTTCATCCACACTTCAATGTTTTTTTGAAATGGCAAAAATTTGTAATATGGCATTGATCCATGCCAGGAAAATATAGTTCTAATTCAAGGGAAATTTTTGGTATGAACAATCCAGAAAAAAAGTCTTTATTAAATAGGGAAAGGGAAAGCAGAGGGTGATGGAGGGTGAATATGATCAAAGTACATTATATCTGTGTATAAAATAGCATAATGAAACTCACTAAAACTGTACAATAAAGGGAAATGAAAGAGGGGTGATAAAGAAGAGTAACAGCAGGGGTGAATTGATCAAAGTGCATTATATGCATGTGTGAAAACATCACAATGAAATGCCTTTAAATAATTAATATATGCTAATAAAATTGTAAAAATAATTTTTGAATACCAGTTTTCTGTAGGGGTAACTGTTAGCTTCACAGGTCATTCTTCCTCTGTGGTACATTAGTAGAATATAAAAAGTAGCATAAATTCTTGTCATTCCTGTATGCATGCTTTCCAACAATTCAAATTTGTAACTCCTTCCATAAAGAAAGATGAGCTCTGTCTCCTTTTTCCTTGAATATGGGTTGACCACATGTCTTACTTTGGTCAAAGGGTTGTTAGCCCAAGTGATACAAGCAGAAGCTTGAATATTGCTTCTTGGGGTTATGTTTTTACTTTTCTTGAGAACACTGAGGCTGCTACCACGTGAATTTCCCTGGATTAGTTTTCAAGCTAATGAGAGACTTGTGACAATTTATCTCCGTCATTCTAGTTAGCATTCAGCCAATTAGTCACATTAGTGAGCCCTTCCTACACCATTCAACTCCACCAGAGCTAGCCCATTATGTACTGTCCAATTAACTGTCAGAATCATTACAAATAATAAATCTTATCTGTATTAAGACATTAAGTCTTGGAATGAACTTTTAAGTAGCAAAATACATCCTCTGTAGTTCCTTTTAGCTTCCTCTCTCATCCCCCAGGATGAATTTGCTTGCTTTCTTGGGTGGAGGGCAGGAGGGGAAGCAGAAGTAATCTTTGGAAATGCCTCAGATCTTCCACTGATTCACAATGAATAAGATATATCCTAAAATGCACTGGAAAAGAGTACTAAATGCCCTACGAGTAATTCCTTCCTCCCTCCCTTCCTTCCTTCCTTCCTTCCTTCCTTCCCTCCTTCCTTCTTTCCTTCCTTCCTTCCTCCCTCCCTCCCTCCCTCTCTCTCCTTTCTCTCTCCCTTTCTTTTTTTCCTCTCTTCCTTCCTTTCTTTTCTTTCCTTTCTCTCTCTCTCTTTCTTTCTTTTCTTTCCTTCTCTCTCTCTTTCTTTCTTTTTCTCTGGTACTGGAATTTTGAACTCAGGATCTCATGCTGGCAAGGTAAGTGTTCTAACACTAAGAGCCAAGTCCCTAATCCCATAATAGTTTTTTTCTAAATGAAAACTGAGTTAGGAATTTTTGATTTGCATTTAATTTAAAGCATTTTTTTAAATAAACAACCTATATTGGAATCCTTTTTTAGGCATTGCAATAATTAAAGTATCAAATGCTTTAATATGTACAATGAAAACTTCATAACTTCAGTTAATTTCAAATTATTGCAAAGAAAGTAATTGGTCAGGTTAATCTGCCATGTGGATTTGAAGTAGCAAAAAGCAAAAAAAGAACAGAAGATGTTCTCAAAGAGAGAGAAAAAGAGTACCTTTTTCTTACTGATATAATACCTTACTGATCAGGAGCTAGATATTGGTTTACCTGTACAGTTTACAAAGTTTTTGTTTGAGACCTTTTGTTCTAGATTCTAGCCTCCCAAGCTGTATTTTATCCTGCAACTCAGGGCCAATTGATTTGTCTCCTCTTTCACTCTTAGGCTATTTCTAACGCGACATCAGACTGTTTTCCCTGGAATTTTCAAAACATAGAATTTTCTCGAACATATTCAGCTGTTTTGATTGTGTATCCTGGTACCCTTTTAAAATAGCTGCTTTGTTTATGTATACATGAATGTTTGGGAAGAATGGTAAAGCAAGTTAATCCATGATCAGAGACATAGTGTCTAAATGATATGTCATGACTGCACTTACAAAAGTGCTTGATTTTATCATTATATTTCAGTAAAGTGATAGTGCTTTGAGGTATATAAAAATTTACATAGCTCTGAAATTCTTCAGGTCATTAGTATAATATCAGTTCTTTATCAAGAACCATAAAGTTGACAGAAAGCACTAGACTCATGTCTAGGCATAAAGTAATACTGGTGCTGCATTCTCTAGAATTAAAATACCTAAGCTCAACATAGAACCACAAAGTTTTCTGCAAAAGAGGGAATAGGGTCAAAATGGTTTGTATAGCAGAAGGTTTTGAAGAATCTGCTTGGTTTGGAAAATTCAAATGATCAAAAGTAAGACTCGTAAAGTTCTCATCATTTTTGGTCTAACATCCCTTAGGTTTGACATAGAAAGTATAGTATTTTCTTTAAAAGTCAGTAGACTCCATGAACGCTTTTATCAACCTCTCTCTAAAATTTTCCCTTCAAAATAAGTACACTGAACATGTCTTGGAGCATATACTAGCTGTTAAATTGGGCAAGGTCTTGTGAAATGCATTTGCTTCTGAAATTCAAGCAGCAGGAACAAGAGGTGGTTTGGAGGCATATATTCTCTTAACTTCCCAGTTGGGACTGGCTATATCAAGAGGGAAAAGCTCTAACAGAAATATATTCTATGTTAACAGTGTATAAAACAAATTGTACCCTGACCTTTTGTTCTAGGTAACTTGGAATCCCTTATACTTTCTCAGAGGGACAACAGACAAAAAATAATGAGTCATCTGGGATCTTGGAATGAGATGAAACCTTGCTGATTATAGTAAGTTGATAGAATTTATGAAAAAAATGACTCTTCCTGACTGTTGCTGAAAAGACATTCAAAACTGGGGTTCTAGTGCAGTCTACTTTATTCTCAATATCCAGTACAGTCTGGGTAAAGCATCAAACTTGACTGTGACCAGTGTGGTAGCCAAGAATTCCTTCTTTCTTAATTCTTCTTTCAAAAGTAAGGGAGAATTCACATGACTTTCAACATGATTTCTATCCCCTAGTTGGTATCCCCAACTGTATACAATAAAAATCAGTCTTATATCATCAGCATTTCCAGTGTTTGTGTGGGAGTTATGAAAAGATAAGTTGCTTTCAAGAGATCTTTCAGACAAGGACAACATAGAATTATCTTCTTCCCATTCAACTGTCCTAGAGGCAATCATTGCATTTAGTTATCCCCTGGAGTTATAACAATGCCAGTAATGAATTGGTGGTTCTGCAAGAATTCCCTGAGAATCTTGTGTAGTATATAAAAAGCACTGTGTTGGTATAGTTGGGAGTTCAAGAGAAATAAGACTAAACCTTTGATCTTAAAGTAGGATCAAATGAACGTACTTCACTTAGCTCTCAAGGTAGGTCTAGGTTTTGATTAAATATAAGTGTGATACTTGTACACTTTGAAGATAGAAATTAGTTCATTTTTAGAGACTTCTTAATCCTGCCTACTGGCATAATATATTTATTCATAATATAATTTTAATTTAATTTTCTTTTGCACTGGGTGGGGTATATTATGGCATTTACAAAAGCTCTTACAATATATCAAATATATTCAATTCACCCCCTCCTGAGTACCTAGCATTATGTAATCTTAGTTGTTCATTTCAGAAATATTTATTAGATGTCTGTTATATGCCAGACACTTGTCTCAGAATATAGCAATGAGCAAAATGGGCAAAAATATCTTCCCTGTGGATTTTCATAATGGTGGGAGGCAATGCTGATGAAAAAATGAAGTTAATATTGCAAATTAAGTGGAATAAAATTACAGAGAAAAATAAGTCAAAGAGTCATTAGTATATGTTTATGTATATTTTGAGGTCACCAATTTAAAATTGAACCATGACTAACATTATTATTTTGGATGAAAGTAATTAAACAGACATGCTCATGGAATTGAACGCAGGACTAGAATTTTGAATTTTATTTTAATTCACTTGAAATCAGTCTTACTCTATTTGATTACCTTGCTTTGCATTTTCAAAACACAAAGAATAAATACACATGACTGAATTAAGGATTCTGACATGGCGAGAATATTCTGGATTATCTAAGTGTCTTCCATATAATCAAAAGGGTCTTTGTAAGAGGGAGGCAAGAGGGTCAGAGTCAGGGAATGAGATACGATGTAGAAAGCACAGGAGCGAGGGAGAGATTGATAGAGGGAGGGAGAGAGTTTTGCAGAAGCAGTGTGTTGGTGGCTTTGGAGATGGAGGAAGATGACTGGAACCACAGAGTGCAGGTGACCTCAAAGGCTCAAAAGAACAAGGAAATGTGCTTTCCCCTTGAACTTCCAAAAGAAATTCAGGGCTGGGCACACCTTCATTTTGATCTTTAGAACCACAAGATAATAAACTTGTGTTGTTTTAAGCCACTATGTTTCTGGCAATTTGTTACAGCATAAAAAGGAAATGAATACATTTATTGACTACCTTTCAATTTTGCCATTTTGAAAATATCAATGGGAATTAAATTAAGCATGTTAAAATTCAGATCAGACTTGGTACAAATAGACTTGAGGCATATAGATACTACAGTTTGTTTTTGCTGGTAAATTATCCCTGGGTGTTGGAGATTTGGATGTGGATATTTTTTAGGGGGCCATTACTCTGTCTGTCATAGTGACTTTATTTTCTGTGTTATTCATTAAATTTGAAATGTTTATTACTTTTAGTCATTAAAAGATACTGTGAGAAAAAAGAATAAATATTTCATAATCAATTACCTTTATATATCAAATATTTGTTTTCCAAAGTATAACATACACATGTCATTCTCAGGAAAATGTAATAACATATACATGAACTGATAAGGATGGAAGTATCCATGAGGTACAAAACTATTATACGGATGAGGATTCTGTCATCTTGAAATAGAATACCACTTAATTTAAATCATGTGACAAAGCTTACTTATTTTATCATTAACTTTGCTTTATACGCTTTTATAAATTATAGATATTTTAATGAAAAGTTCTTAAATATTATTACTAAAAATGTGTAGTATAAAAGTTCACAAGTTGTGAAAGGAGATTACAATGAAGTCTTTCTTCCATTTTTTCCTCCCTGGTTTCCTCCCTTGATAGTAAGTGTATATTAAATTTGTGTGTAAACAGTATAAAGGCAAATCTTAGCAATCTCTATATACTGTTCATCATCATGGTTTTCATGAAAAAATACATTTTTGAGATATTTCCTTATGGATATGTAGAGAGAACTGCCTCATTCTTTTTAAAAATTATTTTTGACAGAATTGTGTATGTTTAACATATACAATGTGATATTTTGATATGCATATACATTGTAAAATACCACCATAGTCAATATTATTAATGTATCCACCACCTCACATAGTTGTCTTTCTGGTGATATTCAAGATCTACATTTTTAGCAAATTTCAAGTATGTATAATGCAGTATTATAGTCACCATAGTGTACATTAGGTCTCAACAATTTATTTATTCATGCAATGGAAACTTTTTGCCATTTGAAGAACATCTCCCCATGTCCCCAAACTCAGCCTGACAATTTCCATTCTACTCTCTTCTGCTATGAGTTCCACATGTAAGTGAGATCATGCAGTATTTGTCTTTTTGTGCTTGACTCATTTCATTTGATATGGTGTCACGTTCATCCATATTGTCACAAATGACAGGATTTTCTTCTTTTAAAAGGCTGAATAATAGTCCGGTGTGTGTGTGACATTACCTTTATCAATTCAGCAGTCAGTGGACACTTAGGTTGATTCCATATCTTATTATGAATAATGCTGTAACAAACACTGGAGTGCAGATATCTGTTGGATATTACCTGGAAACAAAGACGCTTTTATTTTTCCCTTTCCAATTTTGATACGTTTTATTTCTTTTTCTTGTTTAATTTCTCTACATAAGACTTCCAGAGAAAAGTGGACTTTATTTCACAATAGCAAATATAAATTGTCTTCTTTCTGATAACAGGGATCATACTTTCATTGCTGAGTATGATATTAGTTATAGGTACATCACATATGTTTAAGTTTGAGGCATGTTCCTTCTTGTGATTTATTATGACAAGATTTTGAATTTTGCTGTGTAGTCTTTCTGTCAATTGAGAGGATTTATAATCGTACTAAGGCTTAGACCTGGGGTATTTCCACAGTCCCTCTTGCTCATTTAGTGTGCTGTCTTCAGCTGCTATTCTTCAAGGACTTCTTTGTCAAGGGGAAACAGTCAAGAGTTTCCTATCAAATCCACAGGGAATTAAAAATATGGTCCAAGTATCCCTTGGAACTTGTTAGAAATGCATTTTTTCTGGTCCTCTTCCAGGTCAGTTGAGTCAAGATTGTGTAATTTTTTTCTTTTTCTTTATTCTGTTAATATATTATATTAGTTGATTTTTGTGTGCTGAACTATCCTTGTATTTGAGGGATAAATCTCACTTTTTGTGGGTTTATCTTTCAAAATATGATGTAGAATTTGTTTTCTTAGCATTTTGCTGAGAAATTTTGCATCTGTGCCCATCGTGGATCTGCTCTATAATTTTCTTACACTGTATTTGTATCATGACAATACTAGCCTCGTCGTATCCTTCCATCTTCAACTTTTTGGAAATGTCTGAGAAGGACAGAGGTTAATTCTTTTTTAAAGATTTGGTTGAATTAACCAATAAAGCTATCAGGTTCTGAATTTTCTTTGGTAGGAATTTTTAAAAATAAATTTAATATTCTTGTTAGTTTTTAGTATGTCCAGATTTTCTGTTTCTACATGATTCAGTCGTGGCTGGTTTGATGTTTCTTAAAATTTATCCATTTCTTCTCAATTAATTTGTTGGCATACAATTATTCATAGAGGTGTGATACAGTCCTTTCTATTTCTTTGGTGTCAGTTGTAATTAATTTTTTTTTCATTTATGAATCTGGTGCTTTATGAGTTTTCACTCTTTTTTCTTAGTCTACCTGAACTTTACTAAGGTTCGTTGTTGCTTTCAAACACCCAATTCTTAGTTTTATTGATTTTTCCTGTTGTTTTTCTAGCCTATATTTCACCTTTATTCTACCCTAAATTTAATTATTTCCTTCTACTAACTTTGAGCTTAGTTTGTTCTTTTTCTAGTTCCTTGAGGCTTAAGTATATGTTATTTGAGATTTTTTTCTTAATGCAGATTTTTATTGTTATAAATTTCACATAGTGAGTTTTAATACATTACGTTCCCATTTTTGTTTTTCCCTAAATACTGATTTCCTTTTTGCTTTCTTCCTTCACCCATTGGTTTTTCAGGGATGCATTTATTGTATTTATTTTCCACATACGTGTAAAATTTCCAGTTATCTTCCTGTTATGTTTTGTTTATTCCATTGGGATATTAAAGGTTACTTGATATGATTTCAATCTTCTTACATTTATTAAAGCTTGCTTTGTGGCTTAACATACTTTCTACCCTGGAGAAGGTTCTGTGTACTTGGGAAGAAGGTTTATTCTGCTGCTATTGGACAGACAGTTCTGTACATGTATGCAGGTCTATTTGGTCTAAATGTAGTTTGAAGCCAATGATTCCTTATTTATTTCTGCCTGGAGGACCTATCTATAGTCAAAAGTGGGATATTGAAGTCCCTTTCTATTATTGAAACTGCTAATGTTCTTAATTTCTGTTGATTCCCTAATAATTATAAATTTTTCTCTTCATTTATGTTACTATTTTCTTTATATATTTTGTTGCTCTAATTTTGGATGCATATATATTTATGAATATTATATCTTCTTGATGAATTGGTACCTTTTCATTATATAGCAGCCTTCTTTGTTTCTTGTAACAGATATTGATAAAAATATATTCTGTCTTATATTAGAATAGCCAGCAGCAAAAACTTGTGCTGTAATTTGATTGTCATTATGACAGTATTGGGTATTGAGATCTTAAAGAGGTGTTTAGGTAAATCTATGGGGGTGGAGACCTCAAGACCTAAGTGTAAAATTAATGTGTTTTGTATGTGAGGTGGAAATGAATTCAGGGGATCCAGGAATGGAATTTTGTTTGAATGTCTATCTTCTCCAAAACCCATGCTGAAATTAAATTGTCTTTGTAGTACTATTAAGAAGTATGAGGAGTGGTGAAGTGGCTCCAGTGGTAGAGTGTCTGCCTAGCAAGTGAGGCCTTGAGTTTAAACCTCAGTACTGCTACACACAAAAATAGCAAGTGAATACATTTAATGGGTGATAAGGTCTTCATGAGTAGAATCAGTGCCAGTACAATAGAATTTCAGCCTTTTCCCACTCTTTTTTGCCGTGTAATTCTTTTCACCATGTATCAAGATGGCCCTTGCAAGATATCAGCTCTGTGATACTGGATTTTGCAGCCATTGGAATTATGATGAAATTATTTCTGTTTTTTTATAAATTTCCCAGCCTCAGGTATTCTGTTCTAGAAGCACGTATTGTACTAAGACACCACTCCTGTTCCCTTTTGCATGTAATATTTGCATGTAATATTTTTCTCATCCATTTTCTTTCAGCTTACTTGTGAAGTTTAAGTTACAAGTTTCTCATAGAAAATGTATCATTGAATCTTTCTTTCTTTCTTTTTGCACTATGGAGCTTGAACTCAGGACCTTCACCTTGAGCCATTCCTTCTGAGCAGCTAAGATTACAGACATGAGCCACTGGCACCCGCCTGAATCTTTCTTTACAATTTTTTTTTTTACCCACTGTGTCTTTTGACTTGAGAATTCAATCCAGTAATTACATTCAAAGTGATCATTGATAGTTAATGATTCACTAGTTACACTTCTTAAATTATTTTCTAGGTTTATTTTTAGTTTCTTTCTTCCTCTTATCCTGTCTTCCTGTAGGATTTAATTATTATGGTGGAGTGCTTTGATTCTTTTACATTCTGTGTATCTACTACAGGTTTATTTGTGGTGATTGTTTAGAATTTTATAAGTTATAACAGTCTATTTTAATTTTGTAGCTACTTAACTTGTACTGTTCTCCCTCATATGTGGACATTAGATCAAGGGCAAACACAACAAGGGGATTGGACTTTGAGCACATGATAAAAGCGAGAGCACACAAGGGAGGGGTGAGGATAGGTAAGACACCTAAAAAACTAGCTAGCATTTGTTGCCCTCAACACAGAGAAACTAAAGCAGATACCTTAAAAGCAACTGAGGCCAATAGGAGAAGGGGACCAGGAACTAGAGAAAAGGTTAGATCAAAAAGAATTAACATAGAAGGTAACACACATGCACAAGAAAGTAATGTGAGTCAACTCCCTGTATAGCTATCCTTATCTCAACCAGCAAAAACCCTTGTTCCTTCCTATTATTGCTTATACTCTCTCTACAACAAAATTAGAGATAAGGACAAAATAGTTTCTACCAGGTTTGGAGGGGGTGGAGGGGAGAGGGAGGGGGCAGAGTGGGTGATAAGGGAGGGGGTGGGGGCAGGGGGGAGAAATGACCCAAGCATTGTATGCACATATGAATACTAAAAAAATAAAAATTAAAAATTAAAAAAAAACCTTGTACCACATATGAAAACTCTAGAGTGTAACTTCTCTCACTCTCACATTACACATTACTGATGTGACAATTCATATAATTTTATAGTGTGTATTTTAAAATCATTTACAGAATGTTTATTACTTTTGCTTTTAACTTTTATACTAGTGTTTATAGCAACTCATGTACTGCCATTGCGGCTTAGGTATACCTGAAGTCGACATATTTTTCAATTTGCAGTGAGTCACAGTTTTCATGTTAGCATTTTAAAATTTCATTTTGAATTTTTTAAATCATTTTTTTATAAGGCATAACTAGGGTTGATGAATTCTTATAACTATTGATTGTCTTGAAAAGTCTATCTCATATTTTATTTTACTTATTGTATTTTTTATTTTTTGGCAGTACTGGGATTTGAACCCAGAATCTTGCACTTACTAAGCAGGTACTCTGCCACTTGAATGCCTATCCTAGCACTTTTTCACTTTAGTTAATATTTGCCCAGGGGCCAGCCTCAGACCATGATAATAGGCACAGGAAACCACACCTGCCTTATTGAGTAAGATGAGGGGCTCACTAACTTTTTGCCCAGTCTGGATTTGAACCCCAGTTCTCCCAATATCTGTATTTCAAGTAGCTGAGATTATAGGCACGAGCCACATGCCTGGTTCTTTTATTTTTGAAGGACAGCTTTGCCTGGAAAAATATTCTTGGTTACAAGGTTTTCCCCCATAACTTTTTTCTTTTTTATTATATTATTGTTGTATTGGGTATACATTGTGACATTTACAAAAGTTCTTACAATATATCATAGTTGAATCCATCCCCTCCATCATTCTCCTTTATCACCCCTTCCCCCATATCTGAAATAAAAGTAACATCTCACCTCTATAGTTTTATAAAGTTACAAATCTCTGATGTATTATTTTCCTCATCTTGTTGCTTTCAAAATCATCTGGCTTTTTTTTTTTTCCCCAAAGTCATGAAGATTTACTCCCATGTGTTCTTCTATGAGTTTTTTTTTTAATGTAAATTTTTATTTATTTATTTATTTTTATTCATATTTGCATACAATGTTTGGGTCATTTCTCCCCCTCATCTGGCTTTTGAACATTTGATTATAATATGTCCTGGTGAAGACCTTTCTACGTTTAATCTGTTTGAGCTTTGGCATTCAAGGCTCTGGGTGTTCTCTCAATTTTAGAAGTTTTCTGTCATCTTTTCTTCAAATAAGTTTTTTCTTTCTTTCTCTGGTTCATCTGGTACTCCCATAATGAATATATTGGCTTGCTCAATGATGTTCAATAGTACTGTAGGCTTTCCTCACTCTTTTTCATGCTTTTTCTGTTTGTAATTCTGACTGGGTAATTCAAATGTCCTGTCTTTGAACTTGTTCATAGTTTCTTCTGGCTGATCCAGTCTGCCATTGAAGCCTTCTATACAATTTTTCCATTCATTCATTGTATTTTTCAGCTTTAGAATTTCTGTTTGTTTCTTTTTATGGTTTCTAGAACTTTGTTTCATGTATCATTTTCTTCATATATTGTTTCCCTTAATTCTTTTCATTGTGATGTTTATTCTCTTGTATACTGCTGCATTTATTTTGAACAATTACTTCCAGTTTTTGTTAGACAGTTTACACATACTCATTTCTTTAGTGTCTATTATGATGCTTTATTTTGTACTTTATTGATGTCATGTTTTCTTGTTATTTATATTCCCTTGTTCTTGTTTTGGTGTTTGTGTATTTAAATAAATAGGCATCTCTCCAAATCTTTATAGGCTGTTTTCAGTAGGGAAAGACCTTCACCAGGCAGTCATTCTAAAGATTTTGGGCATGTTGGCTGGTGTGGTCTGTTGGCAAGGTTATTGGGCAGGTGGGTCAGTGGCCCAAGTCTTTAGGTATTGGGTTGGTACATGGGAACTTGGAGGCTACTGGAGTGGTGCTGGAGTATGGATTGAGAGGGATGGGGGATGGTCTTATGCCGGGCTTTCTTGGAGCCTGTTCTTTTGTGGCTGACCTGGACTCTGTGGTTATGAAGGCCAGTTCAGTGTGAGGAATGACTGGGAGGTTAGTGTGACACTGGCAGTTTGATCCTGGGGTTTACAGAGGTGGGTCTGGTGCTGGGATTTGCAGTAAAGTCTGTGCAAGCTTTCTTCTTCTTTTTCTTCCTCATGGGAGACATCTCTGTTGCAATGAATGGGCTTGGGGAAAGATTGATGTGGATAATGCAAAAACATCCTTTCTGCCCATTTCCACAAGTTCTTTTTTTTTTTTAATTTCTGTGTTCCACCCATGTACATTCTTAAGCCCTTGTAAGATATGTTTTGGATGGATGACTGTTCAAATTGATTTTCCTGTTATGGGACAAGGTTTGGAAACTCCCATTTCAATACCTTGCTCTCATTATTTTTAGTAGTTATATAGCATTCTATTGTGTGGATATGCCTTTATCGATTTAGTTAATTCACTGTCTAAAGGAATTTTATTTTTCTTAATGTCTTCATGATAAATATATTTCAATGTATAAATTTATATAATTTTTACCATGTAGAATTCTATCTTACAGTATTTCCAAAGGTGGAGGTTCAGAAGGGATGCAAATTTTGAAAAATTTAATAAAGGTTAGTGAGAAACTAAATGAAGTTTTACATTTCTCTCAGCAGTGATTGCATGGTGTGGATTTCTCAAACCTTCTTCAGCAGAATGATTTATCAAACTTATAAATCTTTGCTAAAATCCAAAATGATAGTTCACAATTTCAACTTGCATTTCTTCTTAGAAGTAAAGACTGATGTATCTTGAATATACTTAACATATATTCATATATTATTTGCATATTTAATGTGAACCACTCATTAATATTTTCATATTAATTTATATATATTATATATTAAATCATTGAAAACTTAATTACATGAATTTTCATAATTTTCCTCCAGTTTGTGGTTTACTTTTTAACAGGTAAATGATTATTTAGTGGTTACTTAAACTATGGACATATTTTTGACAGTAGTGGGATTTGAACTCAGGACTTCATGTTTGCTAGGCAGGTGTTCTAGTCCTTTTGTCCTTTTGCTCTGGTTATTTTTGTAAGGAAATATAGGCCCAAAATGACCACATGGAGAGGAGTGATCTGGCCAAGAGATTCTTTATTGCTGGGTGGGAGAGGGAGAGAGCAGAGAGAGCCAAGAGAGAGAAGCAAGAGAGGCAAGGGCTTAAATACCCCTCAGTGGGACTCAGCATGATCTGATTGGTTAGGATCTTATGGTTCATGCTGATTGGAGGTTGGGGCAGAAGGAGGGTTCAAGCTAGACTTGAGGCTGGACTGTGACCCTGGGAGGCTGGACAGTGACCCTGGAAAACAGAAGCTTAAGGGTGCAGTAAGAGCTGAAACCTATCAGCGCCATTATTGCCAACATTCCTCCCTTTTTTGTTAAAGAAAGGGGGCATTGTGTTTGCTCTGGCTTCTTCGAGCTGGCAAGGGGTGGTGTAGGGGAAGGGAGGGTTAGTTGGCAAACAATGTTGGAGTGGTGAGCCCCATGATGGAGTACACCCAGGCTCCAAAAATGAAGATTTCTTCTTCCCTGAAGTTGATGAAGGTCCCTTGTAGCCATAGGTCATAAAGAGTCTTGAGCCAATCCTCTGACCTCTGCATGGTGGGTATCAGCCAACTATCCTGGCGTTTTGGAGAGGTTGGTATTCCTGGAGGTACAACTGGTTAAATTTTTGATTAGCAATAGTAGACATGTAGTATGATACAAGGGAGGAAGCTTAAGAATAGGAGAGCAAAAACATAGGCATTGGGATGGGCATTGACCAGGAGAACCACTGTGAAATGCTATTCCCTAGACAATTTCAAGAGTCCTCCAACTCCTTTCTCCATTTTCTAATTGCTTCTTGAGAGGTGCCGCCATTGGGGGAACCCATTGAGCTTGACAGCAGTGGGTGTCATGAGAATGACCAGATGAGGGCTGGTCCATCAAAGTCCCAATGGAGAGGGTAGAATATCCTTTTTGGAGAACAAGATGCCCTGGTTTTACAGAAATTGTTATAAGGTGGGGCAGGATCTGGTCTGCATGCTCTCTGAGAAGTTCCCTGAGAAGGCAGGTAGTCAGCCAGAGGAGCAGAGTCTGTTGGAAGCAAGTTTTTCTAAGAGAAATGGGTGGCCATATGTTATTTAAGACCCAAATAGGAATATTAGGAGGAGCATAAAAGGTGTCTGTTCAGGGACTGCATACCTAGGGATCTAAATTCTGCAAAATCCTATAACTGCCAGGAAAGCTGTAAGCTGTCTTATGGTATGGGGGTTGGGAAACAGAAGATTGGGTTGATGCATTTATGACTCAGTGAGTGAGTCTGTCCCTTTAAGGCCACACCTAGGTAAGTGACCTGTGGAAGGCAGGGACTGTCAGGATTTAAATGTAACACTCTTGGATAAAAGAGAGCTTTAGCTCATTATTTTATATAAATTGACACTTTTAACCTTTTAAATGTTTGTACCATATTTAGATAAAGTATAACATAACACTGTTACAAGGTGGTCATTTAAGACACATAAGCAAATATATAAACGAACTCTGATTTATTAGTACTTAAAAGCTTGACAAGATCAGCAGAAAACACAAATAATTTCTTTGATAAAATCTTTCTCTGTAATGGTTTTTTGTAGATGTTACTCAGAGCAGAACAATATTAAAATAACCTTGTTATTTCATAGACATAGAGGATTTGATTTTAGTTTGACATGACCCTAAAAATCTTTTAGGCAGCTCTTAGATTATATTCAACTTTATCACACACTGAAGCTTTTATTATACACTTTTAAACTTACTCAGACCTTCATACAACATACTAAACCCTTTGATGGTTTGTCCTCATCTTTCCAATTTGAAACAATCTTTAGGACAAACCCTTCTTTGCAAAATCCCTTCTCATCCAAAAACCATTCCTTTTTCTTTAACTTCTCAAAAAATACATTTATTACCTATCTATATCCTTTCCAGTTGTTTACTTTGTAACTTGTATTTTAAAATTAACCTTTATAAGAATTTTAAATTTATTATAGGGGCTGGAGCAACTAACTAGTAGCCCTTGTTGTTTTAAGGAATTTATGATAGGCATAAGGCCTCAGGCTTGAGGGGATATTGTTTTAGGTAAACTGTGAGGGATTTTTGAGTTTTATTTGAATAGGGAGGACTGTCCTGGCTCACCCTACACTCATCTCATCAGTCCACACTGTGGAATCTCTTTGTTCCTGAAAGAGGGGGCAGCAGAAATGGCTGCCTGGGGGGAGGAGAATTTGAGCTTTAATTGAGATACTAAATCCCTTCCCAGCAGGGACACTGGAGTTTCAGGTACTATGAGGAAAGAGTGACAAAAGAGTAGGTCTCCCCAAGAGCAGGCCAGAGGCCAGGTAAACTAGTGCTCTAGGGGCTAGTCAGATTTGCCCGGAACGGTAACTTTTGTCATTGGACCGGGAACCAGGAGAAAAAGGTAAAACAGAGAAACAGGCTCCACTGTCTAGGAGGAAAATGACCTTTTGTTTTTCTGCCATTATGGCTCCTCAACATTGATGCCAAGAAGTGGAGTGTGGACAGGAGGCTTGGACCCATCAATCCATAGAAGGTGGCACCTTGCCTTCCATCTGGTGACGGGGGCACTTAGACCTTCAGTGGTTACCCTTGCAGAGGGCAGGGTCCCGGTTGGGGACGGGGCTGTCTCCCGGGCTGTCCCCCCTTAAACATTCTCTGCGGAAGTGCCCCTCCTGTCCACCATGGTAGCAAGTTCAGAATTCAGGCCCCAGTCAGATGGGGCCCTCTCTGAGAGCAGCAATGAGGCCATGGTGTCTCTTATCTTTTTCTCTCCTGTTAGTAAGGTCCCAGACATACAGACATAGCCGTAAATACAGACATGGCTAGCTGTATTACTGGGTTCAATGACTTTTCCTTCAGCCACAGTCTGAGTTTTTTACGAATATCTGGGACTGACTGTTAGAAATTTATCTTTGAGGAGAACCTCTCTCACCTGTGACTCTGAGTCCACTGTGGTGTGCTTTCTGATAGGTTGTTGCTGTAAAGTAAAGTTGTTATTTTACAATGACACCTGACACTCTGGAGAGCAAGTCTATGAACTGTTCTGGGCCTCAGTTTCCTCGCTTGAAGAATGAGGGATCTGGTCTAGGTTAAACTACGTTTTTCCACTATGAGATGGCTGAAGTGACATTAATGCCACTTATCTTCTTTACCATTTTTTTTTTTAAGTAATGCTGGGGAATTGAACCCAGGGCTTTGCACATGCTGGGCAGACATTCTCCCATTGAGCTACTTCCTCAGCCCCAAATATTATGATTATTATTTCTTACTTTGGCTCTACTGGGCTTGAACTCAGGACTTTATGCTTGTAAAGCTGCATTCTACTGCTTGAGCCATATAATCATTTCCAACCTGAGTGGCCTGGGCCAGAACCCATTGCTTTTCTAATGAGAGAAATTTGTATAGGGGACCTCAGTTTACCTTTTTTACTTTTATAGAAAAGGTCTAATTGGAGTATGGTATTGTAATTTAAGGAACCCTGTGAAGGCCACTTCTCTTGGTCACCCAAGGCATACTGAGGCTGACCTCAGTACAAAGCTTCCAACAACTACCAGCCAGAACACTGGAAGATGCAGGTCCCATCTAGAAAGAACAAAACGTTAAGATCCTGTTTTTTAGCTAACAGCAGGCAGCCTCTTTAATAAAGGCTACCTTTTTAACAAAGAAATAAATCATTTGTAAAGTTAGAGAAGGACATTCAGAAGGCATTTCAGGCCAAACAGTACCATACAGGACAACTAGTGTTAATATTTGGAGGGGAAAATTTATGCTGAGGCCAAAGGTATAGAAAATTCTGAATGAGAAATTTAGAGACCACAGTAATGTCTATTTTGTTATTTCTGGAACTATAACCTTGAGCTAACAATTGACTTACAAGGGTCTGATGCCCTGAGCTGTGAGGTGGGGCTAGGAGCAGGACTTGTGCAAGGCCACTCCCTCCACACACATCTGGGACAAATGACCCTGACTGCCTAGGCCTGATCCTGCAGCCTGTCACCCCTCCCTCCTTCCTGTGTACTCTGCGTGCGTTTATTCTAGGGGAAGTGGCGGCAGGCCACAGCCATCGCCAGGTGTGGCTGGCGGCCAGGATTTGCTGGGTCCTCTCTATGGATTTTCTTAGCTACGGCAGGCATTTTTACTGTGTCCAGGAGCCGGCATCCTGTGCACAGGTGCGCCTGTTTGCTTTCCCTCCTCCCCTTGTGGGGGCAGGGTTAGAACGTAAGCATGGCAGCTGCAGGTTTTTGCAAGCGCTTTGTAAAGCGGCTGATTTAAAGTTATGTTAGACTGAGAGGCCTGGCAAACTAGTTGGAATAGCTTAAGTCATAAGGTACCATGCTACAGGTTTTTCATGGGAGGCGGGGTCCCAGTAAGCTCAGGGAGGGGAAGGTAGACAGAGACAGAGGACATGTGGGAGGAGATAGGTATGGTAAGTAGTGCAAGAAGTCTGTTTATGTGGGGAAGGAGGAGGTTTGGAGAGGAATTGGTTGATTTAGAAACTGGTTTACAGGCTGATAGAATCTGTGCAGGGGAACAGAAAGTACACAGGGAGGATTTGAAGTCAGAGAGCTGGATTTAGACAGAGGTATGAAAAAGCTTGGACACAATGGAATCTCTTCCCATCGTCCAGATCGCTCACAGTAGTTATATGTCCCGTAAAAGGTTGGGATTTAAAGACCCGAAAAGGGGCCAGTGATTTTGGTTGTCTAAAGGATAAGTGGGCCAGATTTGAGTACAAAAGTGGATCAAATTTTTGGTTTTATATCTGGGGTCAAACCCAAGGTGTCTAAATTATTGAGGAGGCATCTCAGTGGGGAGTCAGACAGCAGAGAAGACGTAGAGCCCATTATGAGGGACCCGGTCCCGGAATGGAAGAGGAGGATATTATGTACTGTGAAGCGTCCTTGCACAGCACAAATAGCAGAGAAAATGCAAAGCGCACGTGACCCAGCCTTCGCTGAGTTCAGGTGGTTTGCAGGCCAGAAAGGCCTGTGGAGGCTATGGGTCACCTGGCGCCAGACTTTTCTTGGAGGGCGGCCTGCGAGGGCCGAGGACGACAAGAATAGACCAAAGCCAGTGGCAGATAGGGAGATCTTTCCCCACCGTTTGAGTCCCAGGGATAATCAGAAAGGGGAAATGTTGAAACCCCAGAGACACCGAAGGGAGAGACCACAATGGGAGCCCAATAGGGGTGTGTGGACTCACCAAAGAATGTCCGGTGTTGGATGCAAGCAGGGCGATCGGGAGGATGAGTCCTGGCCTGTCACATCCTCAGGGTGGTCGTGGGGTGAGTCGGAATCAGGGTCCCACCAAGATTAGTGGGGAGCCCCGCCCTGAGTCATGGCACCAAATGTAAGGAAATATAGGCCCAAAATGACCATGTGGAGAGGAGTGATCTGGCCAAGAGATTCTTTATTGCTGGGTGGGAGAGGGAGAGAGCAGAGAGAGCCAAGAGAGAGAAGCAGGAGAGGCAAGGGCTTAAATACTCCTCAGTGGGACTCAGCATGATCTGGTTGGTTAGGATCTTATGGTTCATGCTGATTGGAGGTTGGGGCAGAAGGAGGGTTCAAGCTAGACTTGAGGCTGGACTGTGACCCTGGGAGGCTGGACAGTGACCCTGGAAAACAGAAGCTTAAGGGTGCAGTAAGAGCTGAAACCTATTGGCGCCATTATTGCCAACAATTTTTAAGACAGCATCTCACTTGTTGCCAAAGTCACTTCTTCTACACTTCCCACTGTAGTTTGGAAGATATGCATGCCACCACACCCAATGCCCAGCTTTTATCCATTGAGATGGTTCTCACTAACATTTTTTTGTGAGGGCTGGTCTCAAGCAGTGATTCTTCTGATGTCAGCCTCCCAAATAGCTCGCATTACAAGTGTGAGCCACTGGCACCATGTTTATGGACATTTTTTAATGAAATTAAACTTACAAAGCTTTTAAAAATCATCTCTTTTATGTATTTGGGATATATCCTGCTTAGATTATAAAAAAATTGTTAATGGTTTGTTATGAAGTAGTAGAGTTGAATTCTGAGTTTTGTGCTTGTTAGGAAAGTGCTCTACCACTCCAGCCCAGTCCTTTCTGTTTTAGTTATTTTTCAGATAGAGTTTTGTGATTTTGCCTGGGACTGGCCTTGGACTGTGACTCACTTAAGTGTGATTCCCATGTAGCCAGTATTATAGGTGTGTACCATAATTTCTGGCTTATTCTTTGAGGTAGGTTCTTGCTAACTTTTTTCTCAGTCTGCCCTTGAACCCTACTATCCCTGTCTTTAAAGTAGCAGGGATTACAAGCATAAGCCATTCACCTGACCCCTAAAAATCTATTGTGTATGATTCATTTTATAAACTATATGGATCAATATTTAACATTGAAATATTTGATACAAAGATATGTTTATATATAATAATTGATATATAAATACATGAATTTTTCAATATGGCTATCTACAACAACATTTTTTGAATAATGCAATCTTTATTCCTTTACTTGAAGTTCCATCTTTGTAATAAATAAAAGTTCTAAATAATTTTGAATCTATATTTAGCTTTTATGTTCCATTGACCTGTGTCTCTATTCATGTGCCCTTATTTTAATATTTCAATGATTGTAGGTTTAAATATCCATCATTGGTATGTCTAATCCTTTTTCACCAGTTGTTATATTTAGAGTTATTTTTTACACAATAAGTAGCTTTTTCTTCATATGAACTTTAGAATCTATATGGTTTCAAAAGCTCTAGTAATTTTTGATAATTTCATTATCTTTATTGATCCACTTAAGGAAAATCTTTTATCATTTTGAGATTGAGTCTTCCTACTTTTAAAGACAGGATAATTTTACATTTTTTGAGAATTTTGTTAATGCAGTCTATGTACTGGTAATAATCTACAATTAGATAATGCTATAAATAGTACTGGGTTGTGGTGGTCATCCTCTTATCCCAGCAACTTGAGAGGTAGAGGCAGGAGGATCATGAGTTTGAGGCTAGACCAGGCAAAATGTAGAGAGTCCTGTCAAAAACCAAAGCAAAAAGGGCTGGGGTATAGATCAAGTGGCAGAGCTCTTGTCTAAGCTGTATGAGATCCTAGGTCCAATCCTTAGTACCTCAAAAAAATAAAAATAAAAAGAATAAAAAGAATGAACATTTAGAAACTTTCAGAGTGATATGACAATTGTGACATCCATTGCAGTTGTGACAGTCTCTCACCAGTTCATATTGACCATATTTTTAAGTTAATTATGATAAATTGAAAGTAAAATGATTGTCATAACAACACAGCTTGAAAGCACTGGTATAAAGCACTATCAGTTTTGTTATAATTGTTTGTTTGATTTTATTCATTGCACAAATACACAAACTGGGAAAAAATAAAAATGATATGATCTTTGCTGTGGGAATTTGATGTGTATGTTTATCATATTCAAAAGGTAACTTTTTATTATCTTTCTTGAATGAAAAATAAAGTACTTTGAATTATACCATACATATTTTTACAATATAATCATTTTTATCTTCTATTTTTTTAAATGCAGCAATGTGATGAATCATATGATTGGGTTTTTAAATAATAGTTTATCTTTGTTTTCCTGGATTAAATTGTACATTGCTGATCATGATGTCCTAATTTCTTAATGTTCTGTTGTGTTCTGCCAGTCCATATTTTTGTCTGAGACTTTTGTATTAGAATTTATAGAGGGGATTTTCTTATAGTTGTCATTTTGTGAGCTTTTGTTATGCAAGTTTCATAAAAACAAAACTGAAAGTGTACCCATTTTTTGTGTCTTGCAAATAGTTTTGGAGTTATTTTTTTTTAACAATTGGTATAACTTTAATGTGCAGCTGTTTAGCCCTGGTATGTAGGGGTATTGTGGAGCTGGTGTTCTTTGACAATTTTGTTTTCTTCTGAAATTAAATAAATTTTAGTTATTCTCCTCTAGAAAATAATCTATACTGTAGAATCTACTTGGAAGTTCCCCATGACATCCTCATTCCCTCATTATTTTTTCCATTTTCTCATTATCATTTATTTTGTACATTTGTGCTCCTTTTTGATTAGGTTAGGTAAAGTACTTCTTATTAAGGAGAAATTATTAGGTCTGTTACATTTTCTACTTCTTAGTTTTTCATGTTATGTAAAGTCTTTACTTTGTTTTATCTAGTTTTAATACATTATTCTATTTAAAATGTCTTGAATTTGATGATTCATTTATTTTTATCCTATGGTAAATCTCAATAAGTGCTTAAAGTTATGAATTTTCTTCTGACACTATAGCTATAACTCATGTATATGATATTCATTATTTCATTATCACCAGTTTGAGTTATGGCATAATTTTAATTTTAGATTTTTTAGAACGAAGTTGTTTTTGAAATGGAATAAAATTTTAAGATTGTATTTATTGTTGTTTGGTTTGTAATTTTGTAGTTGATAATATTTTTTAAAGTTTCTAATATCACTTACTTGTTTTGGAATTTTTGAGATTATTGATTATTAATATAAGCAAATTTTTGTGTCTATAAGTATTTCACAAGCACTTGAAGATGAGAATCTTTTATTATCACCTCCTATATTATATGTACTTGAAAATAAAGGCTTTTAAAAAAGTTATGTAAGTTTTTCACATCTGCAAATGACTTCTATTATTTGGTCATATACTTTTTAAATTTTCTTTCATCATTTTTACATTTACTTACATGCGTATACATTGTTTGTACCTCCCCCTCCTTCCTCCCCCTCCCCCTTTCTGGGAAGAACCTGTTCTGTCCTTTTGTTCTCTGATTTTGTTGAAGAGAAAACATAAGAGATGATAAGAAAGACATATTGTTATTTGCTAGTTTGAGCTAAAGATAGTTATACAGAGAGATTCCTAGTGTTGCTTCCATGCACTTGTGTATTGCAACCCACATTGGTTCATCTATTCCAGACCTCTTTGCTACTTCCTGGTCCCCTTCCCATAGTGCTCTCTACCAGGTTAAAATTACTTTATTCACTCTACTGCAGTGAGCACATCAACCACTTTCAAGTTTTAGGTTTCCTTTCCTTTCCATATTTCCCTGGTGCAGGTTCTCCCCTTAGTGTGTGACCCATGTCCAATAATATTACTGCATTTGTTTTTGGTCTATAATCCACAGTAGAGGGAGAACATGTGCTTTTTGGCCTTCCGAGCCTGGCTAACTTTGCTTAAGATGATGTTCTTTAGTTCCATCCATTTACTTATGAATGACAAAATTTCATTCTTCTTTGTGACTGAATAAAATTCTATTGTGTATAAATACCACATTTTCTTGATCCATTTGTTAGTAGTGGGGCATCTTGGCTATTTCTATAGCTTGCCTATTGTGAATAGTGCTGCAATAAACATGGGTGTGCAAGTGCTTTTGTAATAACTTGAGTCTCATTCCTTCGGGTATATTCCTAGGAGTGGTATTGGTGGATCATATGGCCGATCTATGTTTAGTTTTTTAAGGAGCCTCCATAGTGTCTTCCAAAGTAGTTGTACTAGCTTACATTCCCATTAGCAGTATAGGAGGGTTCCATTTTCCTCTCATCCTCACCAACATTTGTTGGTGGTGGTGTTCTTGATGATAGTCATTCTAACAGGGGTGATGTGGATTCTCCATGTGGTTTTGATTTGCATTTCATTTATGGTTAGGTATGGTGAGCATTTTTTTCACATTTTTTTTTTTTGGCCATTTGGATTTCTTCCTTTGAACAATTTCTGTTTTGTTCAGTTGCTCACTTACTTATTGGTTCATTGATTTTTGAGGAATTGAGTTTTTTGAGCTCCCTGTATATTCTGGTTATCAGCCCTTTGTCTGAAGTATAGCTAGCAAATATTTTCTCACACTCTGTGGATGGTCTTTTCAATTTAGAGACCATTTCTTTTGTAATGGAAAAGCCTTTTAATTTCATGTAGTCTCATTTGTCCATCCTTTCTCTTAGTAATTGGGCTGCTGGAGTTCTATTGAGGAAGTCCTTCTTTATACCTATTGTTTTTGGTGCCTTTGTCAAAAATAATGTGGACATAGCTGTGTGGATTCATATCTGGGTCCCCTTTCTGTTCCACTGGTCTTCATATCTGTTTTTGCGCCATGGCTCTGTAATATATTTTGAAGTCAGGTATTATGATACCCTCAGCATTGCTCTTTTTGCAGTGTTGCCTTGGGTATTCACAGTCTTTTGTGTTTCCAAGTGAACTTTAGGGTAAATTTTTCAATCTCTGTGATGAATGTCATTGGGATTCTTATGGGAATTATGTTGAACATGTAGATTGCTTTTAGTAGTATAGCCATTTTTACTATATTGATTCTACCAATCAATGAGCATGGGAGATCTTTCCATCTTCTGTAGTTTTCCTTGATCTCCCATGCTTTATGGATCTCTCCATGGTTTATAGTTCTCCTTGTAGAGGTCATTTGCATCCTTCATACAGTTTACTCCTAGGTATTTGATTTTGAGGCTATGGTAAATGGAATTGTTTTCCTGTATTCTTTCTCAATTTATTCATCATTGTTGTATAGAAAGGCTACTGAGTTTTATAAGTTGATTTTTATAGCAAGTTTGTTACATTGCTGAATCAGTTTATGGTGTCTAGAAGTTTTTGGGTCTTTGAAGTATAGGATCATGTTGTCTGCAAATAAGGTTTGACTTTACCTACTTATTTTCCTTTTATTTCTTTTTCTTACCTTATTGCTCTGGCTAGGAATTCCAGGATTATATTGAATAGGAGTGGGGAGAGTGGGTACCTTTGCCTTGTTCCTGAGTTTGAGGGAAATGGTTTCAGTTTTTCCCTGTTAAGTATGATGTTGGCTATAAGTTTGTCACAAATAGCCTTTATAATTTTGAGGTACATTCCTTCTATTCCTAGTTTTCTTAGAGCTTTTTTCATGAAATTGTGTTGGATCTTATCAAAGGCCTTTTCTGCATCTATTGAGATGATCATGTGATTTTTGTTTTTGCTTTTATTAATGTGCTGTATTACATTTATTGATTTGCATATGTTGAACCATCCCTGCAACCCTGGGATGAAGCCAACTTGGTCATGGTGAATGATTTTTCTATGTTGCTGGATTCAGTTTACCATTATTTTATTGAGGATTTTTGCATCAATGTCCATTAAGGAGATTGGCCTGCAGTTCTCCTTTTTAGATGTATCCTTGTCTAGTTTTGGGATAAGTGTAATACTGGCTTCATAGAATGAGTGAGGCAGTGTTCCTTCTATTTTCTATTTCATGGAAAAGTTTAAGGAGTTTTGGTATTAGTTCTTCTTTGAAGGTCTGGTAGGATTCAGCTGAGAATCCATCAAGTCTTGGAGTTTTCTTTTTTCAAGACTTTTTATTGCTGCTTCAATTTCATTACATGTTATAGAACCATTTAGGTGGTTAATATCCTCTTGGCTCAGTTTTGGATGGTCATAAATATCTAGAAAGTTTTCCATTTCCTCAAGATCTTCCAATTTATTGGTTCTCAAAGTAGTCCTCTGATGATTCCCTGGATTTCTTTGGTATTTTCTGTTATCTCCCCTTTTTTGTTTCTGATTTTACTAATTTGGGTCTTTTCACTCTTCATTTTAATCAGATTTGCGTGGGGCTTGTGGATCTTGTATGTTTTTTCTTAGAACCAGCTTTTGGTCTCTATTTCATTAATTTTGGTTCTTATTTTAATTATTTCTCTCCTTCTGCTCATTTTGGGTTTTGCTTGTTCTTATTTCTTTCCTTTTGCTTGTTTTGGGTTTTGCTTGTTCTTATTTTTCTAGGAGTTTGAGATATAGCATTAAGTTGTTTCTATGAGATCTTTCTGTCCTTTTATTATATGTACTTATGGCTATAAAATTCCTCTTAGGACTGCCTTTGCTGTGTCTGATAGGTTCTGGTAGGTTGTGTTTTCATTTTCATTAACTTCCAGGAACATTTTGATTTCCTCTCTTATTTCTTCTATGACCCACTGATTGTTGAGCAATGTGTTATTTAGCCTACAGTTATTTGCATGTTTTCTGCTGTTGTTTTTGGTGTTGAGTTTTAGTTGTAATGCATTGTGATCAGATAGAATGCATGGTATTATTTCTTTTGTCTTATATTTGCTGAGGCTTGCTTTGTGCCCTAAGATATGATCTATTTTGAAGAAAGTTCCATGGGCTGTGGAGAAGAATGTGTATTGTGTTGTTGTTGGATGAAATATTCTGTAGTTGTCAGTTAAGTCTATTTGATTTATGGTGTCACTTATTTCTAGGATTTCTTTGATGATTTTTTTGTTTGGATGACCTATCTATTGGTGATAGAGGGATATTAAAGTTTCCCACTACCACTGTGTTGGACTCTATATGTGCTTTTATGTCCTTTAGTGTATGTTTGATGAAATTGGGTGGACTGACATTGGGTACATATAGGAAATAACAATTATTTCCTTTGATGTATTTCACCTTTGTTAGTATGATATGTCCTTCTTTATCTCATTTGACCAATGTAAGTTTGAAGCCTACTTTGTCTAAGATAAGTATTGTTATTCCTGCTTGTTTTGGGGAGCCACTGGCTTGATAAATCTTCCTCCAGACTTTCACCCTAAGCCAGTATTTATTTCTGTCAATAAGGTGGGTCACTTGTAAACAACAGATTGTCAGATCTTCCATTTTAATCCAGTTTGCCAAATGGTGTCTTTTGATGGTGGAGTTGAGTTCGTTGACATTCAGTGTTAATATTAACAGGTATGTGGTAATTCCTGCCATTTAGTTGTTTTTATAGTGTAAGGATTTGATTGTGTGCAGTCAAATCAATGCTACTCTTTGATTACTTATCTTTTCTTCTCCTATGGTTTGATGTTTCCCATCCTCTCTTGGTTTTGTTTGCTTTCATATTTTGTGTGCAGAATTCCTTGTAGAATGTTCTGTAGTGGTGGCTTGGTGGTCATATACTGCTTTAGTTTCTGTTTATCATGGAAGATTTTTATTGCTCTGTCAATTTTGAATGATAGTTTTGCTGGGCATAGTATGCTATGGCTGAAGTTATTTTTATTTGGTGCCCAAAATACCTCACTCCATGTCCTTCTTGCTTTTAAGGTTTCTGTTGAGAAATCTGCTGTTATTTTGCTGGGTTTACCTTTATGTGTTATTTGTTTTTTCTCTGTTCTCTGTGTTTATTGTTTTAATTATAATATGCTGTGGGGAAGTTCTATTTTGGTCAAGTCTGTTTGGTGTTCTGGAGGCTTCCTGCACCTGAATGGACAAAACTTTCCTGAGATTTGGGAAATTTTCTGTTATTATTTTATTGGATATTTGGCTTGCACCTCTTTTTCTTCAATGCCCGTGATTCTCAGGTTTGATCTTTTGATAGAGTGGTTGGGCTCTTGAGAACTCAAGATTGTGTCAGTTTATGTTATGTAGTTATGCTCTTGATTCAATCATTCCTTGCTGTAATCACTTAATTATGCATTGTCAGGATGTATCCCTCACCATAAACAAGGCATGATGGTGTATATGGTTTGCAAATATGGAAACATCCAGTGTGTATATAGTATATATGTAACATGTACTTCATATATATTTTATACCTTTATATGTACCATCTAAGAAATAAGGGTTCCACAGTCATTTTAGAGTAGTAACTAAAAAACTATATGTTCATATATGTACATGTATATAAATACAGCACTTTTGGCACAAAATATGTGTTTTCTGCACCATGCAATTTTCCAGTTCTTTGAAGACACTAGCAGGGTACCCAGTCATTTAATTCAATTGTCAAACCTCCCAGAGTTATTGTCTGACTCCACAAGCTAGGCCATACTCAGTTTCATAAGACTGTTCCCATTTAAGATGTCAGTCATAATTTCTGGGTCTCCTGTACTTCTGGCCAACTATCTATAAATTGGAGGTTCCTGTTATCCCTTCCTTGGTTTCAACAATTTCCTAGAATTGCCAGTAAAACAGTGTACTTAACCTACTGATATATTACAGAAGACAGATGTAGAGGTGTATGGGTGGGGTCTCAAAGTGTTCTAAGGTCAGGAACTTCATTCCCAATGGAGTTGTAGGTGTGCCACCCTCCCACTGCATGGATATATTCACCAATAAGAAGCTCTCTAAACCCTGTAGTTTAAGGATTTTCATGGAAGCTTTATCACATACACATTAATTATTAAATCAATCTCTACTTCTTCTCCCCTTCCTGGAAGGAAAGGGTGAAGCTAAAAGATCCAGGCTTCTAATCACGACTTGGTCTTTCTGATAACTAGTTCACATCTTGAAGCTATACAGGAGCCATGAATAGTTGCCTCATTAGAAACAAAGATGTCCCTATCAGAAAATTCTAGGGATTTTAGGAACTCTGTAAAATGCTCCTCTCAACCCCATCACAGAGGATCTTAGCAGGATTTTAGGAACTCTGTGCCAGAAACAGGGAGAAGACACGTGTGTCATGTTACACATGCAATGAGTAATAAAAGTTGGCATATTTTCATATCCTAAATCTTCTTTTTCCTCTTAATTTTAGTTGATCATATATTTTATAATATTTACTCTTATATCTAAAAGCATCATTATTGTTTATGGTTTGATTAATCAGCAATATTGTACATCTTTTGATAACTCCTGTGTACAAAAAATCAAGCATGTTTATACTGTAACTCACTTTCTTCTGACCCATGGTTTTGGGACTATAATCTACATATTTTTTTATTTTAATCTAATAAGGTATCATGTTTCTGTTTGGTATTTTGCCAAGTTAACATATTAATCATCTGAAATAGTTATTCACTCACCCCCATGAGGCAAGGGAAACCATAATCCAGTCATTGAACAAAAATCCTGAATGCATTGTAGTGTTATCACTGACAGTCCTCATTTGTACATTAGATCATTTGACCTGCTCATATTACATATTTGTTACATTGTTACTTTGACCTACACCTTCTACTTTCTTTCCTTAATATTAAGACTTATGACCACTGTTTTATTCCTTATGTCCCTGTATTTGACATTTGAAAAGGATTCCACATTCAAGTTATACAATGCAAAATTTTTGTAGTTGTGTGGCTTATTTACCTTAGCATGTATGTCCCATAGTCTCATCCATATTGTGGCAAGTAGCAGAATCTCCTCCTTTTGAAGGCTTAATAATATTCCTGAATGCATATTTTTGTTCATTGGTAGATATCTATATTGTTTCCATATCACATTTATTGTGAATAATGCTGCACTGAAGATGGGAGTACAAATATTTTTGTGAGCTGGTGATAGCACTTCCTTTGAATTTACACCAAGAGTAACCAATGAGTCATATGCAGTTCCACTTTTAATTTCTTCAAAAACAGTTTTCCATAATAGCTGCATCAATTCACATTTCCAGCCACAGTATACAAGGGTTCCTGTTTCTTGACATCCTCGCAAATACTTATTATCTCCTACCTATTCTAATAGGTGTGAGATAGTATCTTATAGTTGCTTTGATTTGCATTTCTCTACAATTAGTGATGCTGAACACATTTTCATATACTTGATGGGCATTTTATGTCATCTTTGTAAAACTCTCTCTTCAAAGTCTTCACTAATTTTTTTTAATGGACTATTTGTTTTTTAGTGCTTGAGTTGCACAAGTTCTTTATAAATCTTGGCTATTCAGTCATATCAGATATGTATCATAGAAATATTTTTCTCATTTTTGAAGATTCCATTTTCATTTTGTTGATTGTTTCTTTTTTTGCACAGAAGCTTTTTAATTTGATCCTCAGAGACTGAATTTCCACATGTAAAAGAATGAAATTAGGCATTTATCCTACTCCATCTTCAAAAGCCAACTCAAATTGATAAAAGACCTAAATATAATATCTGAAACCATAAAACTTCTAGAAAAACATAGGGACAATTTCCTTTGATATTGACATTGTCAATGATTACTTGGCCGATACATCTATAACTCTGGCTACAAAAGCAAAAATAAATAAGTATAACTTCACCAAACTGGAAATACAAATTTTGAATTTATTTTCAGTGGTATTAAGAGAGTAGATTCTTTTTCAATGATTTTCATTTATCCAAGTTTTTGTCTTCATCTTTAAATTTATTTCAATCATGATTTCTACTGATGTAAGCAATCTGAAAATTAGTATCTTGGACTTCAAATGGGAAAACAATGTTTCTAAAAAATGAATCAATTATGTATGCTATATTTGAAGAGATAAAGAAACAAATGAAGAATGCCATGTTATGAAGCCCTAATTTAACAAAATAGCTTATATGTTAATATACTTTTCCATAATAAGATTTGGTATACTGTGTTAGCCAGTTTTCCATTGCTGTGATAAATTATTTAGAAAAACAACTTCAAGGGAGATGTCATTTATTTTGGCTCATGGTTTCAGAGGCTTCAGTCTATCATGGCAGGGAAGGATAGCTGTTCATTTCAAGGCAACCTGGAAGGCCAGAGAGAGAGAGAGAGAGAGACAGAGAGAAACAGAGAGAGAACAAAAGAACTGTGTTACCTGGCTTTCTTCTTTTCCCTTTATGGGACCGTGCTTTCCATAAAATCCTATTGGTTAATCCTCTCTGAAAATGCCTTCACAGACACAGTAAGAGGTGTGCTTTACTAATCTCTTAGATGGTTCTAAACTTGTCAGTCAACTTGACAACTGAGGTTAACTAACACATATACCATGTATACAAGTAAGACAAGAATCAAGTGAATCCAGTGGATTCTGAAGTGGAAATAAAAAAAGAGAATTATTCATGTAGCTTCACTTCATGCTTCAAAGAAATAATTTGAGAAGCAATAACCTAAAAAGATGACCAGCTCTCTTTATGGGTTTGCCTCAATTTATACACTTTGCAGTTTTTTTATTCAATGCCACCTGAAGCTCCAGAAAACCTAATATCCAACCCTCTACCACTTCTGTTATTCAAAGGGTTTTTCATTTTATTTTATTTTTGCAGCACTGGGGACTGAACCTAGGGCCTCATGCTTGTTATGCAAGAGCTCTTCCACTTGAGCCACCTCTCCAGCCCTGCATATATATTTTTAATAAAATAACCAGGAATAAACATGGCAAAAGTTTGACTATATCTTTTAAGCATCCAGTTCACCTTGGAAAATCAGTAGGAGACAAATAACTTCAATTAAAAAATTTAGTGGTAATGGGCTGGGGTGCAACTTATGTGCAAGGCCCTGGGCTTGATCTGCAGTATCACACACACAAAAAAGAATAAACAAGCAAATAAGAACACAATTAAGTGGTGTCCTGCTTGCTTTTGGAAAGTACTTTTAGACCACAAAAGAGGTTACCTGTGCAGAGACAACCTGATTCTTGTCATTTTTAGTAATCTAATTTCACTCAGGTCTTATTCTACTACAGTGTTAGAAAGGATCCATCTCATACAATGCTGTTCTTTAACCACTCAGGCCCTCAAAGACTCAACCTAAAGCTACACTTAAACAAAGCATCTAGTAGATACCAGGGACCCAATAGTTTATTGTACAATTGACTTAAAGTTGGATTTTCAAAAGTGAAAAATATTATTGAAACCAAAATTGGGGAGTTATGTAAATGCTACATTAAATGCTGTATTTCTTAAATTGAGGGCTTCAAACACAGAAAGCAATCAGGCCACTCATAATTACCATGCCTCTTGAATTCTAGTAATTTGTAGGGAAAGAAAACAAATCCAGTCACCCATACTCTTCGTGAATGAAATGTGCTCTGCACTTCAAATGCAAATGACTATCTTTCCTCTAAATCACTGACTTAATGATGGTCTATTTCCCATTCTCATCCTCATGTCACTGACAATGAACAGGCTTAATGAATGATTAAAAAGTGTTCTGTTATACTTGAGTGGGAATTTATTTCAGAATTGTGCTCTTCAAAATAATGTAAAAGGAGCTTTTATGTTGTTACATCTTTATAAGAGAATATTAAAAGTTAATATTTCTCTACTTTCTCCTCATGAGAACCCATGCCCACATATAGTAGCTCCTGCCCAGGGAGCACAACATCTTTTTGAGAGAGCCAAGATATAAATAGGGCCCATTGGGTCACAGCACAGGAAATCAGTAAACATTCAAAGTGATATAATGAGATAAACTCCCAGGATATACATCTAAATGTCCTTTTATTCTGGCAGAATGTAAAGGACCATGCTTTGAAGTTTTAAATGACACTTCCTATAATTAAGAATACTTCAAGTATTCTTATTTTATACTAGTTTGACACAGTCTAGCTTAAGCTTTATACATTCCCCTTACTTCATAAATATATCAATAACCATACATTAAGTTTTTTCTTGGCCATTCAAAATTACAAATGACAGCATTGTTATAAATTAGAAAAAGCTGAGTTGTATTTTTGCTTTTAGTGAACCCTCATGAAAAATTTTGATTTTAAATTTTTTTGTCAATACTAGGGTTTGAGCCAGAGAGTCGTAGCGCTGGTCCTTTTCTCTTTTGCTTTAGTTATTTGAGAAGAACCTTATATTTATGTCCAGATAGGCCTGTACTTTGATCCTCCTACTTACATTCCCTGCCCAAATGAAATGACAGGCTCATACCACCACACCCAGCCGTTGGTGGAGATAGGATGGTATGAACTCTTTGCCTTCAACTGAACAGTGATCCGCTAGCTCTCTGGCTCCCTTGTTATCAGGATTACTAGTGCGAGCCACTGAGCCCAGCTTGGTTGTGCCTTTAAAAATATTTCCTTCTGTCTTCTGATATGCTATTTAAGAATTTCCCACTTATTCTAGAAAGTAAAGTAAGAGAGGAAGTGTGTACATAAGAATATGTATGCCTCTAAGTATGTGTTTGTATGTGTGTTGAAATGTGTATCTGTTTGTGCCTGTCAGATTTCTTTAGTTCAAAGAACTGAAACACTTGTTATACCTAAGATGCTATAGGGAAGTTTTCATTATGATGCATGTGGAAATAACAAAGACAGAAATGTCTCCCAGATGACCATGCCTAAGGGATTCTAGCAATAATCAAGTGTGACTAGAAAGTGGTTAAGTAACTAGAAAGACACTTAGTGAACAAAGCAAATCTGGGGACTAGGTTATCTTATCATCTTTTTATCTACAAAGCTATCTGGAAAATTTGACACACTCGTCTACTCTCTTTATACTTCTACTTGTTGTAGTATTTTTATCAGTCATTCATAAATGTTTCAACTAGGTAACTTGGTCCATATGACTCAAGTGGAACTTTTATGCTACCATTTTAGAGGTCCCTGGTCAGCCTATGAGCTGCCTACATATAGGGTCAATTATAATTGGTGCCAATTTAGCTACTCATTGAGATGGAACCCCTTTGAAAGTTACAGTGTTTGTCAGATATTATGAGTTTTGGCCACTACGAATATCATATGAGCCAATTACTTACTGCTGTGTTTAAAATAAGACTAAATATGTTTGAAGTAAAGTTCTCAGGAAATGGAATCTTGTATCAACAATGAATGTGTTTTGACAGTATATATTTTGACTCTTCAGGGTCTTCATTTTTCCCTACTCAGCTGAGTGCTCATTTTGTATACAGTGTAGTTCATAGTCCATGCTAACTTCTTATGAATATGTCACCTTAGTACTTGATTGGGTCAGCCGTATCTTAATCATTCCCATATTTCTTCTAACAACCTCCCTTGGTTAAAACCAACAATGAATATATATGTATTGGTTTGAAGTAAACTGGAGTGAGGTGGTACTAACCATGGTTTCCAAAGAAGAAAAATAAATAGTCTGCTATGAATTGAGAGGAAAGAGATAAAACTTGGAACTAGCGTGATCTAGCAAGACTAACAGATGAGGTGATTATATAATCATAATGTAAGAGGCTTTTGTTTTAGAGATCACTATTATTGTCATCACTATCATCAAAAACAGTATTACCTGCAAATGTTAATTAATATAAAATGTTCATTTTTGTTCTAATTCAAATATCTACCACTGGAAGGTGGATAAATCCATGCACAAACTAGCTATTTAAGGAAGAAAACATATCAATCAGGACATTTTCACTCTCAAATATGAGCTATTATATTAATGAGCTGAGGATATGTATATATATGTGTATATGTACATTAAATATATCCAGTGAACTTGTCTACAGAATTCTAATAACTCAGTGGAGACAGAAAATCTGTTTGATAGAACAGATGAAGAAAATGAAAAGAATAGTAGTGGAAACTTGAGGCTCTTTTTATTTAGAACTGAATAAATGAAGATCTTGCCCCTAAGAAATTATAGGACATGTTGAAAGATAATATATAGACAGATGTACAGACAGACAGATAGGTAGATAGATGGATAATAGATAAATGGGTATATAGATAGATTTTCATAAAAATAAATTCTCTTTCTTCTCCCAGCAAAATTTCTTCCCCACCAAACTTTATTTTTATTGGTATCTAATGTTTTCATAAAATAAGTGAGCAAAGACAGTGAATTTAAACTTATCTATGCAGAATCAATGTAATGTAAGGAAGGGTGAAGTTTCTTTTTATTTTTTGAGCTTAAAAATGAACATTTAATTTTAAAACATCAAGAAATTTGATGTTACATTCTATACAGTATCAAGAGTTAATCAACCACAGGAAAACTAGAAGGCACAAATTTGCTATATAGGATCAGCATCTATTGCAAAGCCAGTTGCTATTTTGAGAACACAATGCCAAAAGTCACTCATCCTTATTGAGTTGCAAAAAGTGCTAGAATTTTCATATAGATCAAGTCACTGTTTTAATTAGTTTTGCTTAGTTTTTTGGGGGTGGTGGTGACGGTACTAGAACTCAGAGTCTCATGCTAGCTCTACCGTTAGAGATTCACACCAGTACATTTGCTTTTAGTTTTCAAATAGGGTCTCACACTTTAACCCAGGGGGATAGCTATCCTTCTACCTCCATCTTCTAAATAGCTAGGATTACAGGCATGAGCTGCCGTGACTGGCTCCTAATTTTGCTTTGTTTTGATTCCAAAGTTTTTGTGCACACATAAAAAGTGAACTAGGTGCTGTCAGTATGTTAATTAGCTCCATTTAAAAAATAATGATAGTAATATTTGTGGTAATAGCTCTTCAAAAGCTAAATGATGTCATTTTGTATCAGAACCATCACATATTTTAATAAAAAATTATTCATTAAGATATTTCAATAAATGTTTTATTTTTCCCATGTAGTAATTAGCATCAAATTTAACTTTGAGACGTTTATTTGAGTGAAAGGTAAAACATCATTGTAAATGCTATTTTAAGTTCTGATAAATTGTATTTTGAAAAAATGTCATTTAATTTTGTAGCAATAATATAAATCAAAATTTTGGTGAAGCACAACATGATGGAAAAAGTCATTTTCTTAGTATATATATTTATTAATCTAATACAATCCATGTAGTTATTAATTTAATAAATATATAGCTCAGAAATGTGATTAAATTTGGCCATGTAATAATCACCTTTTATAATTGCCACCCTAATAAGCTACAGCTTTATAAGCTTTGAAACATTCAGAAATTTGGAACTACTGATATAAAAATAGTGGGAACACCCAAACTTACTGACAGATGAGAGTGAAAATAATGTATAAGATTTAGTTCTGTATTTTATCATTGTGCTGTAGAGCATTCCAAGTTCCTGTTTATAGCTGGATAAATTTTATATTCTGTGCTGCTGGAAATGTATTGAGAAACCTTATAATTTGATGACTATGTAAATTTGATGAAGGATTCAAAATGGTCAGAAACAGAAAAAATTTGTTGACAGGTTTTGCTTAAAACATATTTGACCCCCTCAAAAGTACTGTATGTGAGAGCAAAAAGCCGTGCCTATGAAAATATTTGGGCTGAAATATTTATATACTTCAATGTGAAACAAAAAAATCTCAGGCTAAATGCTCCATTTAGCAAAATTTGCTCTGATTTTTTTTTAACTTGGTGACTAAGCAAGGTGAAAGTTCTTTAATGGAACTTAGTGGATTCATAGTCATCCATTACATAATAATGTAAGTTCATTCAATAATCACCTTATCAATATGTTGTATGAGCTAAAGTGGTTTCTCCAATGTAGTGAGGAGAAAATATTTTACTTTGTATCTCTGTTTCCCTAGCATCTAAAATAGTTCTTGACAAATGGCAAGCATTCAAAGTTAGTCAAAAGAATTTATGAATAATATCTCAGAAACATAAATAATAATGAGCATTCATTGTAGTCACTAGGACAACAATTCAGAGGACAAGCATAGGTATGACTGTTACTTGTAGTTACAACATGTAATTATTCATATGTTCAAGTTCACCTGGTCTGGATGGGATAAAATTACTGATATGGGTCTGACCTACAGTATACAATCCTTAGCTTGGGTATCAGATCTGGATAAGGAAGATCATCAAGATTTTTATTCTTTGTGTGAAAAATTCTTTATAGTTGGTGTCAATGCCTCAACATTGATCAAATTTTGCTTTCCAAAAGTTTGCATTAGCCATATGAATTAAAAAGCTTTGAGTCTCATGAATCTGGCTTAAAAGGTGAATGATCCTCACTGAAGACTATCTCTGATCTTCTTGACTGTTTCAAAGGACTGCATGGAAACAACTTGATACATTTCCATATTGTAAGATTTGTTTCCATATTTCATTTTGTAATGGTGTTAATGGTATATTATGGGTCATCAATACTCTTTGTTTTGTGATTAACGTAATTGTAAAGTAGCTCAGAGGTTGAATGGGTTAGTTTGATACTCTGGAAAACAGCGTTTTAATTCATGACCACATGTCCATCAATATTTGTTTGTGTCTAGTGATAAACCAAAATCCTGTGTGCTTGACTAGAAAAGGAGAATGTGTTTACTTGAATGTATTTACAAGAAATAAAACTAAACAGAGCCTCTAAATTATGGATGACTCAGAAAGCAAAAGGTCAAAGCTACTGAAAAATGATCAGACTATACACAACTGAAATGCAATTGGATGTAGACATGTGCATCTGCAAAAGAAGTAGAGTTGGAAGCAGGTCAGGGAATAAATTTAGGATTGAAGTTAAAAGTAGTTTAAATCTATCAATATTCCACTTTTCTGTGCTCTTTCCCTTCTGGTGAGGGGATTATCTTCTGACTTAAAGGGTCAAAAAACTGGACTTTTGAAATTTAAAGAACAATGAAATTTCAGTTCTACCCAGAGACTACGCAGTCAAAACCCGAAATCCTGAGCTATTCAAGATGATAAAAGCACACATTAGGGCTGGCCAAATGGGTCAAGTGGAAGAGCACCTGTGTAACAAGTTCAGGGCTCTGAGTTCAACCACCAGTACTGAAAAAAAAAAAAAAGCCAAACAAATAAACAAACAATTCTGCCACCAAATTAGCAAATTTGGACATCCTCAAATTGACTGCTTGAAAATAGAATGTGATAGAGTGGCTTCCAAAGAAATGAAGAACTACTGATACATGTTCATCAATATAATTGTCATAATGGTATTGTTAATTTAAATAAATCTGGTGTAACAAGTCTGTATTATGAATGGTCTATATCAAGAACCAAGGGACTCCATATGGGTATTAAATATAGAGTTGGTAAGAGAAAAAGAGATAGGAGGCAATAATGTAGTTTTAGAGTACTGGATTGGGTGATAGTGGTAATGAAAGTAAACAACAGCATTGTGGGACAATTTGTATGAAGAAATGTGCATAAGAGTCAGAGATTGATGTTTATAAAGAGAGGAAAATGGAAAAGAGTTTGAAATTTGGATCATTGTGAAAATGAGGGTAGCATGGCCGGAATTGAAGTTGGCTTGGTATAAGGGATAATTAGATCCACTTGGCTAATATGCTTAGGGTGAGGGAAAACAATCAGGCATCTGTGTTGATGTTAAACTACCACTTATTGGCTAAGGCAAAAACTCTACTTATCAAGAATCTCGTAATGAACATATCAGACTCCATGATTGCTCTCTACCACTGTCATGTATCCTCATACGATACATCTTCCTGTTTCAGTATTTCGTAGATTGAAGCATTTGTTCCTATGACTTGACTGCTTGAAAGTAGAATTTGTGGCCTATATTCAGGGATTACACTCATATTTGAGAAAGAAAAATGGAAAAAAGATGAAAAGGAAAGCTGAAAATGTGTGTCCTCAAAGACTGTCACTTTCAAACGTATCTCTAGGAAGTCCTACCTAGTGGTTTCTGTTTATGTAGCCAGAACTGTGATTGTGCAGTATGAATATTTCATCATTTTAGCCTGCTTAACACAGAAAGGCAAAGGGGAAGAAGCCAGTGTTAGGTCTTTGCTACAACATGATATTGAAATTTGGTAGAAAAAATATCGGAATCTAGACAACAATAAGTAAGATTTCCCAATGAGAGATTACAGAGTAAAAACAGGAGGCTGAGGAAAGAGTCTTAATGACTTCAATAGAAAGATTACTATTTTATGAAAACTTAGCAGAGACCTGACAGAGCAAGAAAAAGAATTCAGTGGAAATGTTTTCTGGAGAAATGTGTATGTAGCATGTGAAAAGCTATGAAAAAATTATTAAGTGGTAAAAGTGGACATCTGGTATTTAGGAAACCTTTGATAAGACCAGACAGAAAAGTTTTAGTGGAAATTTGGGAGGATAAAACAGTTTGTAGGAATCAGGAAGTTAATTCATTTTGAAGAAAAGTAAACAAAGAGTAGAGACTGTTCTTTTCAGGAATTTGATAGTGAAAGAAAAAGGAGTGGACTGATTAACTCAAATGTGGTTAGAAATATGTGAACATTTATTTAGGCAGGAAAATAAGCCAACATGTGATGGATAGGTACCCAAAGAACAAACTTTTCTGTGATTTTTCTTTAAGTACTTTTATTCTATCTATGAACTAAGTTAATATTCACAGAATTCTGTCAAAATTGTTTTTAAATTCCCATTTTGTGGAAGAGGAAAATGTGTTTTATAACAAGTCCAAGGTCACATGACTAGTAAGTTGCAGATCGGTTTTCTGTTTACTCAATGTTGATTGAGTGCTTGCTTATGGTAATAGTTTTTCAGTGTTTATGCAATAATGAGTAAGTACTGTGTATCGCTTATAGTCCCGAAGGTGAGAGAGATAAATAACCCAAACTGAGGTTCTAAGTTTTTACTTGTAAAGCCTAAGCCTTTGGGAATATCAGGTAAAAAGATCTTTACAAAGGTGCTAAACATAAAAGAAAGCCTACAAGAAATCTCTCTCCTTTTAAATGATACTTCTCTTTCCAGCATTCTATTTGAGAAATGGTGATATGTATATATGTCAATGTTTAAAAAAAGACTGAGAATGTATGGAAAGTCTTGAACATGGAAAAACTGTCGAAGTTCCAAGGTGTTTGCTGGTGGGTTTGATTGTGTGCATGGTTCATTAAGAAGCGAAGAATGCACACCCTTCCAGACTGAAGCCAACAGCAGTGGCACAACAGCTTCCCCCAGGTGCGGTGGCTAACACTTTGAGTAAGGCCTGGCGTTCCCTTTATAGATCAGGTGTTAATATACACTAGCATACTTGCTCACAGCACTGAAAATTAATATGAACACAGTGGGATAAATAAAGTGCCACTCTGAAAATGCAAATGTTTTGTGTAAAAGGGGAAGCATTTTATGGCTTTCTTTAGAAACATTTTCTCATTTCCTTTGAAGATAAAAATAAAATGCTAGAAATCCCAGTAAGACCTTTTAGTGATGGTTATACTTCTCTTTCTACATCTTGTAGGAAAGCAAAACCTTTGACTTGTAATATAATAAACAAGGTCCCAGAAAGGACAGGTTGAGATTAAATCATACCCAAGTATTTTTCCAATAATAATCATTTTTATCCCTTGAAACACGAATATTTTAATTGCAATTCTTTTTTTAAACTATTTTTCCTAGGTTATTTAATTTTAGAGTCAATGGTCTTGAAGAAAAGAAATAGTGAGCCAAAATATCTGGACATACAGGGGTTTTATTTTCTTGAAAAAAAGAACTTTGATCACCCAATAATGTTGGGGGACAAAGAGTTACCATTTCATAGACTCTGAGCCTCTAGGGACCTTAGGGATCAACCCATTAGGGATTATTTAAAGACCTATGTAGGTTAGAAATATTTTGCTTGAAATGGGGTGAGGTTTAAAAGAAAGGTAAGGGACTTTTAAGTACAAATGTAAGCTGTTTTAATAATGTAACTACTTATATTACCTCCACAGGCATTGATTGACCTGTGGTTAAATTGCATGGACTGTGATAGTGATTCTCTGGTTTAGAACTCTTGCCCTGTCACTTACTAGTTGTGTGACTCTGGATAAGTTATTAACACTTCAGTTTTCTTTTTGGTTTAATGGGAAAAAATAATAGTACCTATCTGATAGAGTTTTGGGAATATAAAGAGTTCATAGAACAAAGTACTTAGATTGTTTCCTTGTTCATGAAAATAGTGTAAATATTTAAGTTGTCATTATTATAACTTAATTCTTACATTGCTATGAGGCAGTTAATGCTACAATTTTACAAGTGGGAAAACTGAGGCTTACAGTAGACAAATAACTTGCATAAATTAGTTAAGCTAGCAAGTAGGAAAAGTAGGAAAGGAGTCCAGAGGTATTTGACTCTAAAGTACATGTTGTACATGATATTGCTTTGATGTTGTCTTAATGTACTAAATCATGTTATTATGTGACATCTATATCATTCACTTAGTATCACATTACTTAATACTCAAACCTGAGCATCACATGTGCTAAACAGGTGCTCTACTACTGAACTGTGACCCTAAAATTTTAATTAAAAATAAGATTATAGTATCATTCTAAGTAGTTTATTAATAATTTTAATATATTAAGGTTTAAACTAGCCAAGTTTTATTTCAGAATACTTTAAAAAGGAAAACTAGGTAGATTATTTATTACTGCTCTAAAGATTACTACAAATTTACTAGCTTAATACAAATTCATCAATAGTTCTGGAGCCAAGAAGGCTGAAATAAATTTCACTGGGCTCATATCAAGATTCCATTAATACTTGTTGCTTCTAGAAGCTCTAGGGAAAATCTGCTTCTTTATCTTTTCAGCTTCTTTGGCAATGGCCCCTTCCTCTATCTTCAGAGTATAATTCCAATATTTATTTGCTTCTGACCTCACATTTTCTTTACTCTTCCTTACCCTCTTGCCTCCCTTTTATGAGAACCTTTTTAAATACTTTGGTCTCCCTTGTATAATCAAGGATAAACACCTATGTCAAAATTCTTTTACCTGGTAAAAGGAACTTTTGCCATGGAAACACCATATTCACATGTTCTGAGGATTAAGACAGGGACATCTTTGGAAAGGAGGATGCCCTTACTCATCCCGCCACAGTCTACACTCTGGTTATGTCACTCTTCTACACAAAATAGCTCAACAGTCTCCAAATTCTCAACTCATTATGGCTTCAACTCAAAGGCCAAACTGTCATCTATATATCACCTTCAAAAAGGCCCAAATTTCATCATCTGCTTTATATGAGGGTAAGACTCTGATATGGTCCATCTTAGGCAAAATTCCTCTCTCTGTGGAATCTGTGAAACTACAAAGCAAAATCATCTTAGCTGCTTCTTCCCAGAGCTGGATGACCTTAGGCAAGTTAAATAACTTCTCCACAAAATTTATATATTGAAACTGCTTACTGCTAGTGACAGGAGCATTGTTGACTTACATATTGGTGGTATATGTAGTAATTCTCTTATTTTAGATTTTTATCTTGGTTTTTCCAGATAACTACTCATTAATACTATTTTTTTTCCTTTCTTTACCTCTTCTTTCTTACTGCAATGCTGCACTGTGTGGAACTCCAGTATAATTCTCAATAAAAGTAATAATGGCTGAAAAATGTTTCGAATCCAACTTTGAAATCTGAAATGACAGATAGCATAATAATCACTCTAAGATCATAGTTGAGAATTTAATGTGACCATGGAGGGATGTGCTTGTACAGGTAAAGGTTAACATTCATTAATATTACTCAGCTAATAAAGACAACAGAGACTGGATATAGATTTATGTCTAAAAGATACTTTTTACATGTTTATAGGACCCATAAATATAATCTATAATCTTATTACACAAATATACGTATTATCTCCTCTCTTAAAGTTTGAAAGAATTAATTTTAGGGAAATATTTTTTAGAAGGTGGAAAGTGAACATTCAATAAACTGGCATTTTCAGAGAATGGGCCAATTGTGTGTTTACTTTTATCCATTTCAAAGATCACTGAACTAATCACTTAGTTTTAAACACCTGTTTGTTCAATCATACAGAAATAATTATATGTATTGAGTCCATTCCATTTTCCAAACCCTGGTAAATATTTAAATGCAAACATAAGATAGTATTCTTGTCTACTAGGACTCTTAAAGTTCAGTTGGGAAATCATATAAGTAAACAAACAAACCTATGGATGGAAGACTATACAGTATAAGAACACTTAAAGATTGGTCAAGGGGATTACTTCTTAAGATTATTCAAGGGGACTGGGCTTCCTGTAGGTAATACTTGAGGTGAAACATCCTGCCTCTAGGAGAAGGGAAGGATCAATATCACAATCAACAGCATATAAAGATGTAATTTTTTTCAGGGAATCATTTCTATAGCAAATAGAAGCGTGATAGGCATTTACCAGCAAAATGTTGTGAATTGCATTGCATGTCAAGTTAAAGAAGTTGACTTTCATCCTGGATTTAATGAATAAAACAATAAAATAATCATATTTGTGATTTGGAAAATTCATTCTGATGGCATGTCAAGAATATAGAATAAAAAGATAACTAAAATACTATTTGTTAACTCAGTTGATAAATAATAAGGATGTTGATTAAAAAACAGAAATAAGCCAGGTACCAGTGGCTCGTGCCTACAAATACTAGTTACTTGAGGGACTGAGATAAGGAGGATTACAGTTTGAGGGCAGTCCAGGCAAGAAGCAAGACCCTATCTCAAGAACAACAGGAGCAAAAGTGGGCTGGAGGCGTGGTTCAAGTGGTAGAGTGCTTGCTTAGCAAACATGAAGCTTTGAGTTCAAAACCAAGAACTACCAAAATAATAAAAAAAAATGGTTATGAGTAGGAGTGGCAAAATAAAGACAAAAATTAGAATGAAATAAACATCTCAAGTGAAGTGAAAGAAAGGAGCCAGGAATTTATTTCAGATAGATGATAGATTATGCAATTACAAAGATGGGAATATAGGAAAAAGGCATAATTTGGAAAAAGGATAGTTATTAAATGTTTGGCTCTATTTAGTTGGTAGAACCTACAGGATATTTCCACAGAAATGATATCTGTATAGTTGGACACATTGCCCTGGAGATCATAATATATCATCTGGGGCAAAGGTCTATGCTTAAGAGACAATCCACAAAGAACTGAGGCCATAAACATGACTAGATTTGTCTGAGGAAAATGAGAAGAATGAAGGAGTTTAGGATGGAACCCTAGAGAACACTACCCCTTAAGAGGAAAAAATTAAAAATAAAAGGAAGAGATACCACTAGGAAGTCTAAGAAATATTGCAGGGTTAGCTTACTGCCTGGCAAAAAAGAAATAGATGGGTATCTTAAGACATAAAGCAAACATTGTGGCAATTGCTACTTTCATTTCCTAACCCCAAAGTAGCAAATTCAAATACCTCTGGGAGTCAGGCAAGTAATTTAATGAATAAGGAAGCCTGGGTGTAATATAATGATGGGGGACTGTCATATGCCAGAGAGCATCTTGTATAAAAGAGGCAGCTGCTATCTAGGTCTTGCCTATTATTGCCCTGTGGGAATTTGGGTCAATGTTGCCACATATTTGGCTTTTTCAAGAAAAGCTGAAACTATATTTTTATATGAAATCTTCCAATTTAAAAATGCTTGAAGCTTCTCAAGAAGTACCTATGGGATTTTTTTCTCAGCCCACAGGCTGCCAGTTTATAACATCTGCCCTAGCATCCATAATGGCAACAATTCTGGGCTAGGAAGATAGCTGATTGAACCTAATATCATGATCTTATGTTTCCATATTCATGAGTAGTTCTTCACATAGATACGTTGATGAATAATTGTGACATTTTGTGCTACTCTATTTAAAAGTTAACTATTGAAAAAATTAAAAAGCAGCTTGTAAAAAGAGAGGTGTTCTAATCAATGCCTAAGAATGTTTTGTGACCTTTGCTAGCTGCAGACATGTAAGAGTTTGACAACTATAAACAGGGCATGCATCCATATACTCTAGCACTCAAATATGGACATATGTGTGGTAAGAAATTCCCCGAGCAGGACTAGTAAAGTGAATTGTTGGATCACCCTAACTACTACATATGCATATTATCAGAGCTAAATTATTTTTTATTTAGGCCTCATGAATTTTGTTTTTGGAAGTACTGAGGTTTGAACACAGGACCTTGTGCTTGCTAGGCAGGTATACTACCACTGAGTAATCCTTCTAAACCTTATAATTCATGAATTCAATATTTTTAAGTTATATAGTGTTCACTTTCTTGAAATTGTTTCATCTTTAGTATTTGAGAATTGGCCATGAGCATTTAGCTATTGTCAAGTTTCCTTTGCTAGTTACAGAATTTGAAGCCAGAGGAATTTTACTGTGTACCAGTTAATCACTTATTTTCTTAAGAATATACAATTTAAATAGCTTCAGATTAGGAAAAATGAGGTTTTGTCTCTCTATAGGTTGTACATATAATTTTCTTATTTATAAATTGAATGTCGAGTATTGCTCTTCTTCTGCTAATCAAAGGCCATTCAATTAGTGGGATTAATTTTCTCTGGCTTTATGTCAAGTTCTACTGTTTGGATTTAGGTTTTGAAGCAGATGACAAGTACACATCTGCTTCAAAATATTGTTTTCTTTTTTAGGGAATGAAATAGACTGGTTTTTAATACATTAATAATAAGCTATTTGGACACTTTCATTTCTAAGATGGCTGCTACATGCCACACATTTTTATGCCCAACAGTGAAGATGCCAAGAAAACACCCACTCACATGGGCATTGCTCATTGTTTTCTGCTGGATTGTATTAGAACGGCTTTGGGGAGAGGGAATTAAAAAAACATATAATACTACACCTGATATGTTCTAAGAATTTTGATGCCAAAAGTGTTTCTGAATTGGTTCTAAGGAAAACTCCATTTAGGATACTTTATGTGCAAAAGAGAGCTAGCAGCAGGGAAAGAAAATTTACCTAGAAAAAAGCAAAACTAAAACAATTTGTTATTACTATGTTATTACTGCAATTATGTGTGATAGAATTCATCAAATAAGGGTGGTTTTTTTTACATGCATGTGAAGTCTGCCAATTTAAAATGCTTGATACATTTTGAAGTCTCATAAATATTAACATATTTCAAAAAGTACATATTTCAACAGTACCAAGATAACTGTTGGTGTAAAATGTACCAATGGCCAAAGCATGGCTTTTAGAACAGAAAATAGCTTTGAGATTTTTCAAGTTTAATCTTTTTTCTCCACTTTTCAGAAGAGGAGTTTGATAAAATTAGAAAGACTAATTTTGAAGAATCGGAAATCAAATAAAGAACTCCTTATTCCAAGTCCAGTGTATTTTCAACTATACATTTTAATTTTTCAACCCTTTAAACATAAAATAAAAACATCATTCCAATATCCAGGAAACAAAGGGAAATGTCCTTGCTACACCACGAAAAAATTAATTATTTTTATCATAATAAACCCAAATGAAATTAAGACCTTTAAACTACTATTCAAACACACACACACACACACACACAGACACACACACACACACACACACACACACACACACGACTATATCTGGTGTTGTTCACCTGTGAGTATACTCTGAACTGCAACAGTTACTTAGGGACTCCTGTATTTATTTGTACTTGTAATATCTGAAGAGATATTTAAAGTTGTATTTACCTTGGTAAGAAGTTCCCAGGGGTAAATATCTCTTTAAAAGTCTGGAATCTAAAATCCTCTCTCCTAAGAAAATACCTACCTATAATAAAAGCATGCTTTGCTTGATCTTTGTATTCTGTCCTGCTGTATTTGAAAATTTAACTTTAGTATGGAAACTGGAAGTTTCATCTTGACTATCACAAAGCAGTTGTATTTAGACACAAATGTTTATTTGAAAGGTATGATTAAAACTAGCTGAGGCTACATATATTCAAAGGATTGTATTTCTTATATCTGGGTGGTCCAGCTGTAAGATGACAAACCACATCTGAACCACACCTATTTGGACACTGAAAGCAGGGCCAAATAATTATTATTTTGGGATATCAGCCTAGTCTGTGTTGTCAATAAGCAACTCACTTTTATCTAAGGGAACAAAGTACCTTCTAGCTCTACTGGAACTAGAAAACTATTTTTTAATTAAATTAAAAACTGATTTATAAGCATAAGTATAAACATTAAAAAATAAACTATAAATATGAAACTACCAAAATCAATGATTATTCAATCCTTTCAGATTAAATAATGAAACAACTGATTAAACAATAAATGATTTACACATCATACTAAGATATGAAAACTCTATACCATTTATATCCAAATGAAGTATGATTATCTATACAGATATGCACACTACACAGTGAGCCTGGAAAACTCTTACCTTCCTTGGTTCTAGAAATCTTTGTTTTGATCTGGTTTGGACTCATTAGATTGGATGGTTTAGACTCTAGAATCATCTCTGTCCTCTGCTTTTCCCCTCTCATGGAAAGTGTAGCAGACAGTATTTAGGATGGTTCCCATGATTCTTCCTTCATAACATTCATAGCCTTTAATAACCCTCTCCTCTTGACTGCAGAGAAAGAATTCTTTCTAACCAATATCATATAGTAAAGGTGAAGGGATGTATATGATTATGTATGTGTGAATATATTCCATAATATTGCAGTGCTTATCTTGTTGACACATTCTTTTTGTTCCTTGCCATGCTCTAAGCATGGAGAGGTTTTCATGACAAAAACTGAGGGCAGCTTCCAGCTGACCAGTAGCAAAAGACCTGAGACCCTCCATCAGATAGCCTACATGGAACTCAATTCTACTAACAATTGTGTGAATATGGAAGATCTTTCACACTTGAGCCTTAGATTGGATTATATAGTTCTAACTGACACTTTGGTTACAGCTTTGTGAAACCCTGAAGAAGAAGACTCAAATAGCTTTTTGAACCCCAAAATTTGCCAATTGCCATACTAGATTTTATGTATGCCGTAGTGGATACCACACATTCTTGCTTCATGAGTTCTTTAAGCCTACAAGGATAGAAAAGAGAGAGTCTGGTACAGCACGATATAATAAAAAATAGAAGCATCTTTGTGCTGTGGAAATATGGAAAAGTGAGTGATTCATTCTGCTTGATTTTCCAAAGGTAGGCTGAATGTCAGGAAAAGCTTAATAGAGGAGAGGGTGTTGGAGCTAGACCTTAGCGGTTAGTGAAGACAAGGAGAGAAAACTGCCAAACAAGGGTATAAAAGGATTTATCTAAATAACATCACTCATTTATTTACTCTCCACATTCCACAAAGAATTTGAAGTAGTTCACAGTAATAGAAAAATATATGAGGTTTTGGAAAGTGCTAGGAAATTGGATGCATGATGGGGAGTCAAAGTCATAAGAGGATGGCTCAGGGTGTGTTCATGTGAATTTATTTGCCGTGCTAGGAAACTTAACTTTTATAAGACTTCATGCAGGTGTGGCATAACATCAAGTACAAATGTATTAATTGGATACTGAACATTAACAAAATCCTCAAACAAAAATAGAAACAACATACCACATCTTTTGATACTACTTTGCAGAGGATCTAATTTTGCATATATATATATATAATTCATTTAATAAAAATTTAATAACATATTTTTATTTATAGCAAAATGAATATAATTCTTGTACTAAGGGTGCAAATAATCTAGTAGGAAAGGGAATTCTTAAACAGATAATCCAACAATGTAATTATTGTTGTGCAAAGCGGTAGAATGAAACAATACAGGTTGCTATGACAACAGTTAAAATGAGTAACTTAACCTAGAAAGGGAGGTCAAGGAAGTGATAATTAAAGCCATTGGATCAAATGATGAGACACCCTTTTTTGAGTGGGTAAAAATGCTGTTTTTTTAAGAAAAAGGTAAATAAAATTTGTCATGTCTGATCATTTACCTACCATGTACTACATGGTATAAAGTACCATGGGAAAATGTAAATAAGTAATATAAAACTGCTTTCATAAAACTTCTTGCATTTAATTTTTTATAAAACATTTTTCATTAGAAACTAATGCACTGCTCCACAAAACAAGACTCTGCAAATAGATTTTCTAAATGTTTGTTGCATTGATAATACCAGGACCCTCTTCTCAGGAAACTGGCCTTCAGGGGAACTAAAGGGCAGACACCAAGTAATTTTAGTAACTGTTAATTGAACCTCAGTAGCTAACTCAAAGATTCCTCTTACCCGGATCAAAAGTCTCAACCTTGAGCAAAGCATGTGTATTAAAATAACCACAAAACCACTGCAATGTCAACTTCTATCAATACAACATTCCTTTGTGTTTTGGATTTTATCTCTGATGCTCACAATTTATGACCAGATATAGAAGAAGTGGAGGCCTGTCACTGGACTATCAAGTGCTAATTAAGAGATATTTGTACCTAGACAACTCTTCTGAGACTGTTATGTTGGGGACTCTGGGCCTCTTGTTACCACCAGCACAAATCTCCAAACACTAAAGAATCCAGATGTTAACTGACATTTCTTATAAAAAGTATAATTGACTCTTTCCCCCATGCCTACCAGAAATAGAAGAAATGTGCCCAGTATTACATAGATTATATATGCACCAACTTGGAAAAAAAGTTAAGACAAGGTATTCTAATGACCAGTGAATATAAATTGCTATTGGATAGTAAAGGAGATCAGAGAACCTCTCCAATTTTGACTAAAATGACTTTTAAAAGAAATAAGATAAAATGAAGCTCAGAAAGGCACAATGATTTCACCAAGGTTCATGCAGCTAATAAATCATTCAGCTAATTTTGAAAGTGAGTCTCTTAAACATATGACCCCAAATTTACTTTCTATCACTTCCATAACAATTTGGTTACTACACCAAAAAGAAAAGTATCGTCTAGCAGGGAAGATACAACAAGTATATAAATAACTAAAGTATAAGGGGCAGGGTGGGAGGTACAGACAGTAATATAAGACTGAATTATTTTCTTTTTTATTATCAGTGCATATTAATTGGACATTAAACTGTGTTTCATTGTGACATTTTCATATCTTCGTATAACTTTGGTCATATCTAGCATCCCAATTACCCTTCTTTGCTCTCCCTTTCCCTTCTGCTTTATCCCATTCCTCTTCTCTAATTACACTGAATTGCTTTTAATGCAAACTCATAGAGGCCTTTATGAAGGATGAGAAATGTGTAACCTTGAGCTTCCAAACAGGACCAGGGAGCAAATTTTGGCATAAAGCATCTTTCAGTATTTGAACTTCAGAAAAGATGACATAAAACCAAATATATGTCAAGGATAGCTTCTCTGTTTTTACTTTATTTTACTTTTAAAGATTTTACTGGCAGCTTAAGTTCAATTCTGAGACTTCAACTTGACAAAAGTACTACAATCTTGGCTGCATTTGGGACAATTTACTATGTGATAAAAACTGTCACTCGTAAATGCTTTTCCTGTCAATAGAGACTAAAGATTTCATTACTACTGAAATGCCTGTCTCTGTGTAAAGGTCAGAAGCATGTGGGAGAAAATGCTCATATAGTCAGCTGTCACAAAACTGTTCTCTTTTCACAAACTCTAGAACAAGTACTCTATGAGGTTCCACTATTGTCTATAGAATGAATGTGGGTACTTGGTTTTAGAAGACACAAACATTTTGTATTTGATGTACTTTTCATTAGTGGAAAGAGATGGGGAGACAGTTTTAACTTGCACTTCCAGATGTTTATTGGAGAAAAGAGTGGGCAAGTGTGGGGACTGAGAGAAAGGAAATGGACAAAATGTTTCTGTTCAGGTCATTTCCTGCCAACCTTTATGTTCCATCCAACTCTAGAGATGGTACTTTGTAGAACCTAAATGATTAATAAGGCTTCCCAACAGGACCACAAACCAACCTGAACCATGACAGAATGTTACAGTTACTGTCTAGAGTAAGAGCAAACATCCTCAGAGGGCTATAATGACAGCAAGAAATATCATAGAAGTCTAAAAATGACACCAGTGAGATGCTGAGGAGAAGGAAAAGAAACAAGAGTCAGCATGCTTTTCTCAGGATACCATCTTTACATTGAGATAGCTTGGATTTTAAATAGTCAGAACAAATGGAAACATTTACTAGATGTCTAGATATTTTGCAGAAAACTGCAGCCCCTTCAGATTTCCTGGAGATCTTTTCTGGATATACAGAGCTTGGACTTAGCTGTTCATTGTACCAAGATGTGTTTTTCTTTCTCTTTCTTTTCTTTCTTTCTTCTTTCTTTCTTTCTTTCTTTCTTTCTTTCTTTCTTTCTTTCTTTCTTTCTTTCTTTCTTTCTTTCTTTTTCTTTCTTTCTTTCTTTCTCTCTCTTTCTTTCTTTCATCTTTCTTCTCGTTCTTCTTTTTCTTTCTTTCTTCTCTCTTTCTCTACTTCCCTCCCTTCTTCCCTCCCCTCCCTCTCTGTCTCCTCCCTCTCCTTCTCCCTCTCTCCCTTCCATCACCACAAGTTTCTTTGGGCATGTTTCCTCAGGACGTCAGGAGAGAAAGGCAGTAGACCAATAAACTTTGCTTCATGCCCATGGAAATAAATCACAATCTAATTTGGGGCCATTTCTCAGTATTCTATTTATACACTGTAGTTTAGTTATTCCAGGAATTGTTTCCTAGAGCAAAACAAAGAGAAAAGGTAAGCCTGGAAAATGGCTTTAATATTCAACTAAAATATGGATTTTGATTGGAGATAATAAAAGTATTATCTAAGACCAGCAAGTAAATTTTTTATTACACATATACCATAGAAAGGACACCATTATGTGGAGGCAGCACAGTTAGGTCCTTGCACTATATTTCAAAATCAGTGCTATAGACAAGGAAGAGGGGAGGATTCTGGATACACGGTGACTAATCATCAATGATGGAAACACACATGTACACCATGTGCAGCTTTTTTTTTTTTAGGTTTGAGATACTGTTCTTCACAATTAACTTCATCATTCCATTAATAATGTGGGAGATAGGGTATTATTGTCTTCTTTTTAGGTTGCTGTCCAACATTACTATTCAATTATATTAATATATACTTTAACATCTGTATTAGTTTCTTCTTGCTGCTATAATAAATGAACATTAATGACTTAAAAACCACACAAATTTGTCATCTTTCTGTTCTGGAGATAAGAAGTCTACAATAGCCCCCACTGAGCAAAAAACCAAGATGTTATCAGGGTTGTTCCTTCTGGAAACTCTACTATATATTATATATTAATTATATATATAATGTCAAATGGCACTCTACCACTTGAGTTACACATTCAGTCCATTTTGCTCTTGTTATCTTGAAGATAGGGTCTTGTGAACTGTTTCCCCTGACTGGCCTCAAACTGTGTTGCACCCAATCTCAGCTTCCCAAGTAGCTAAGATTATAGGCGTGAACCACCAGCATCTATCTTATATGGGAGAATTTGTTTCTTAACCTTTTTTAACTTTTAGAGATCAATTATATTCCTTGAATCATGGACTCTATCTTCAAAGATAGAGGTATAACATTTCAAATCTGTCTCTGAGAAATTTACATTATCCTTTTCTACTTTAAAGGGTGCTTGTAATTACACTGGGCTTTCCTGAATAATAAGGAACAATCTCTTTTATTTGAGGGTCAACTGATTAACAGCTTAATTCCATCTGCAAGTCTAACTCTTCTTGTTTTGTATTATAAGTATCATATGGGATACCAGAGATTAGGATATGGACATATTCTGAGATGCACAACATCTAGTTGAATATAAATTAGTGTATTTACATGTAAAGTACTTTTAACTTAAATTTACCTTGACAGAGGAGACTACATCAGTCAAGCTTCAAAATATATGTGTATATTGGTTTATTCTATATTTTAAAAACTTAATCTACTAATCAGGCAACCAACTAGACCTCACCTAATTCTAAAATAAAGTGCCTGCTTTTCCTGGAGTTCATTCTGAATTTATTAGTATCAGTTCCTTCATAAAGGAAATTTTGCTTCTCAAAGGGGAATTTGATTGCTCAATAAGTTTAAATTCATGCCTCCACTCCCTCAACCCTTCCTCTAGTCATTCATTTTCCTATCTGGCAAATCTATGGTATGTCAGATAGTCTACTAGATACAAAGCATTAAAAAATGGATAGAAGATATAGTCACAGTTCTTTAGTCAGACAGAATCTGAAGAAACAACAGAGAAGAGGACATAATATTTTAAAAAAAGGTAGAAAATTGATAGAAGTTAAATTCCCATGAACTATTATGCTAGAGAGAGGTCCAAAGTCTAGGAGGTCAATAAACTTCACTATAAACATGAATTTTGAGCGTGTGTGGAGTTAGAGAGGAAGGATGACATTTTATTCAGAGGGATTAGACAGTAGAGGTAGAGACCTATGTGTGTCTTCTGCTGTTGTTGCTTGTTCTTTCTGGTGTACTCTCTACATCTTGCCACATCTGGTCCCTTTTCATTCCTGTCTCCAATCCTAGGTGCACCTTTCAAACCTCAATCTTATTTTGTTTAGAAAAGATGAGGATAAGACAAAATCTTAATAGTTCACATGATGCATAAGTTTGTTTTTTTTTTTTTGTTTTCTTCTGCAAACAAATCTTTTAACCACTAGGCATGCAAACTTCTGCTTTTTCCAGTTTTAACCTTGCACCCCCTTTATGGATTCTATATGTAATGGGGAGAAAAAGAACCAGGCAGACATGAGTGTGAATCACATAGCAATCAGGACAAAACATGTGACCTTGAATGAATTGTTTTATTGCTCTCAATTTATTAATTTAGGAGGATATAAATTAAATATATGCAATTAACATTCTATACACTACACACTGTGTAGTTTGATCAGGAATCTTATTCTACTTTCTTTAAGCATGCTTACCATACCCCAACAATATTTAGTGAAAATTTTATAGCTTTCAGATCACTTTCATAGTAATAATTCCATTTTTGTCAGGAAGATTCAATTTTAGGTCATTAAAAGTTTTGTCTAGATTTTATTCATAAATCCTAAACTTCAGTCTCCATTCCATTCCACCTATGTTGGTATCTCCAGAATCTTTCAATACTTCTTTTCTCCCCATCTCCCTCCTTCATTATTCAAGTTCTTCTAGGGCTAAGGATAAAAGGAAAAGGTTCAAAGTTTTAATTTATGTTATCCTGTTTGAAGTTCTATCTTGGATCATATTAACTGTAATTGTCTTGACTCTGGGAAATGTTCAAATGTTCACTTTGTTTTTTGGCAGTACTAGAGTTTTAACTCAGGGCCTTGTGTTTGCAAGGCAGGAACTCTCCACTTGAGCAACACAGCCAGCCCTTTTTGCTTTAGCTATATTTGAAGTAGGGTCTTGTGTTTAGATTCAGGCCAGCCTACTTCATGATCCTCCTATTTATGCTTCACATGTAGCTGGAATGCCAAGCTTTTTATAGGTTGAGATGGGGTCTTGCTAAATGTTTACCCAGGCTGATCTCAAACCACCTGATCTCTGCCTCCTGAGCAGCTAGGATTACAGGTGTGGGCCACTGTGCTCAACTTTGTTCACATTTTTAATGGGAGCATATATGTCTGTTGAATGCACACAATATTCCACACTGGATGGTTGATATGAATAATTTATTCCACATCTAGCATGTTGAATCCACTGACCAACTGACATATTATCCCAGGAGTTTATCTCAAGGCCCTTATCTCAACTCTTTACATTGAATAGTCTCAATAATGGGGCTCAAGCTGAGTGTGTTTTATGGAATCTACCTTTCCATGATGAATATAGATGTGTATAATCAGTCTATCATTACCATTTTCTCTTGTTCTATACCCAATGCATCTATAGTCATCCTATCTTCATGATAGGACTATTCGTGGAAACCAAGTAATAATCTCAATTTCAGACAAAACTCTAAAAGATACATGTAAAGAGCTGAAGACATGAGCTCTCATAGAAACATGGAACTTGTTTTATGGGAGTTCTCTAGATAATCAATCATCTAGCCTTGAAGGTAGATGACTATCTTTTCTTCTCTCTGGTATTTTATATATCTGTATTTATTTTGTTGTGATATACTTCTTGGTTGGTTGCCAGTGGAGAACCATCTACCTTCTCTCTCTCTCCAGTTAGTGAGAAGTGGACACAATCCCCAGATCCTCCTATGGGAGCTAGATGGAGTGATGAGCTGAGGGTTGTGAACACTTTTAGTATATAACAGTTTTATGTGATATGTCTTTTGACTATTGCTTTTACAACACAGCAGGACTTATCTTCCATTTTTAGTAGATGCACAACTTTGACAAAATCCCTAGATAACAGGAAACATTCCATTTTATATCCAAGCTCATATGTAAATTTTCTAGTGCAGTGCCAGTTATGAGGCTCAGAAGTGCTAGTTTTAATTAATCAACTTATTCATATTTGCAAAAGTTCACTTGGGCATTCCTGTAACACAACTACTTATATAACTTTTGGGGGATGTGTTTAAACTTAACTCTCAGGTTCTGTCACTTTTTAAATGAGCAAGAAAACTAAAAGAGGGGAAAAGGTAAATCTAAATCTTAAGAACTACTTGGGGGAATGTAGAAAAGTGACACCTTTCTATATGGAAATATGTTTTCTTCAATTCAGAGGACTGTGGACCTCATTTACACTTGCCTTTTCCAGAAGATAACTTGTAGCTCAGCTTACCTGCTTTTAGAACAGGTTGATTCATTTTTTCCTTAGCATCCAGATAGTGCATTTGAAATTGCTGATAAAAGGTACTGTCAAATCCCTGTTCTATTTTGATAATGATTTGTACTTGTAAGGCAATCTGCCCATTAGTGGTGTAAAAAAGGAGAATTGGGACAGCACCTCACAGAAGGATCTCTGAAAGCAAGCATGGAGCCTTAGAGTCTACTGGGCAGGAATTTATATTCCTATAGCATTTTGACTCAGCACACAAATGTGGGATGTACGGGGGTGTTTGCATTTGGTGCCAGATTGTTTGCCTATACCAGAGGCTGTCCTAGGAGACTTGTTGAATCTGCTTTGCTTTACATATTGGAATTTAGGGAAACTATTTAAATGCCAAATTTCAAAACAAATCATTTCTAGATTTTGCCTATGGTTTTCCAAATATAATGACCCACCAATAATCCTAATGCATACAAATGTATCTGGTTGTCTGCTAATTAGATGGAGAATAATCCATCACTAACTTGATGTTGTCAATTTTCTGACAAAGACCTATTTGTGTACCATATATGAAATAGAATCCTCTTCCATCCATGCTATGGATTCATCACTGTAATCCAAGATTTAACCTCACAAAGTAGTTTTATGGGGAAACTATAACCAGCAGTAAATTAGGCGTGAGTTTAAATTTTTCATTTGTGAGTTTGAATTAAAAAATCTTACTTTTTTGAGCCTTTTCCAAATAACTGCATTCTAAAAATACCCACATATCAGTTTTCTATGAGTAAAAAAACTTAGATAATATAAGAATGTTCCTTGGTGTGTAGCAGGTAGTCAAGAGCAATTTATTTTCTTCTCTTCAATGTCAAGATTGGACTTACTTGTTTCTCTTACAATTAGAACTTTTGGTTGGTTTTCCCCAAGACTCTCCACCAAAAAAATTTATAGAAACCACTCTGGTCTTGGATTTTGGGGGGCAAGTGTTACCTTCAACTCTTAACACTTCAGGGAGAGACTGGGAGTTGTTTGTACTCTTGTTTTCAGGTCTTGGTTAGTCTTTTTTAAAAACAGCATGGTATTGGCACAAAAACAAACATGAAGACCAGTGGAATAGAATGTAATGCCTAGATATGAATCCACACAGCTATGTCCAACCAACAAAGGTACCAAAAACATATGATGGAGAAAAGACAGCCTGTTTAACAAAGGCTGCTGGGAAAACTTGATAGCTGAATTCAGAAAATTGAAACTAGATCCATGTATGTCACCCTGTACAAGTATCAACTCCAAGTGGATTAAGGACCTTACTATAAGACCTGAAAATTTGAAGCTAGTACAGAAAAGAGCAGGGAATACACTGGAATTAATAGACACAGGTAGTGATTTCCTCAATAGAACTCAAATGGCTCAGCAACTAAGAGAAAGGATTGACAAATTGGACTACATGAAACTAAAAAGCTTCTGCAGAACAAAAGAAATGATCTCTAAATTAAAGAGGCTGCCCACTGAATGGGAGAATATCTTTGCCAGCTATGCATCTGACAAGAATTTGATAACTAGAACATACAGGGAGCTCAAAAAACTAAAGTCTCAAAAATTCAATGACCCAGTGATGAAATGGGCAAAAGAATTGAACAGAGCTTTCTCAAAGGAAGCAGTCCAAATGGCTAAAGAACACAGTAAGGAATTCTTACTATCCCTGGTCAGAAAGAAAATGCAAATCAAAACCACACTAAGATTCCACCTCACTCCTATTAGAATGGCTATCATCAAGAACACATAAAACAAATGTTGATGAGGATGTGGGGGAAAGGAACCCTCATACACTGCTGGTGGGAATATAAATTAGTACAAACACTATGGAAAACAATACGGAGGTTCCTAAAAAAACTAAAAATAGAACTGCCATATGATCCAGCAATACCACTCCTAGGAATAAACCTGAAAGAATGTAAGTGAAGTTATAATTAAGGCACCTGCATATCCATGTTTATTACAGCAATATTCACAATAGCTAAGCTACGAAAACAGCCAAGATGCCCCACTACTGCTGAATGGATTAAGAAAGTGTGGCACTTGTATACAATGAAATTCTATTTAGCCACAAAGAATGAAATTTCTTAAGTGAAGCTAGCCAGGTTCAGAAGGCCTCATGTTTTCTCTTATATGTGGAATATAGGCCTAGTACGAATGTAGGAATATTGTGAAAAACAGACATGCCAAGGGGAGTCCACACATGAGAGGGAGAGGGTAAAAGAAGGAAGTTAAGGTGAATATGGTTGATGTAGTCTCTATACAAGAATGAATGTAGAATTTTAAAGTGGTTGAAATAACCATAAGAAAGGAGCTAAAGTAGAAAGAAGAAAAATGAAGGAAATGAACCAAAAATGTTCTATAACACATATACATGGAAGTGCCACAGGAAATTCCCTATGTAGTTATCTTAAACAAGCAAAAATATAATTTCTTTTTTCTTTCTTTTGCAAAATCAGAGAACAGGAGGGCAGAACAGGCCCTGCCTGGTGAGGTTGATATCAGTGGGAGGGGGAAAGAGGTGGGGAAATGGTGAAAGAGGGTGAATATGGTGCAAATACCGTGCACACATGGATTTAAACAGAAAAAATGATACCCATTGAAACTATGTCTCAAATGGGGGAAGGAAGATAAAGGATAATGATTGAGGGGTGAATTCAAGAATGATATATTTGTTATATTGTAAGAACCTTTGCAAATGCCGCAATGTACTCCTACCCAGCACAACAATTAAAAAAAAAAGATTTGTAGAAGGAAACCCCTCTCACCATTTGGTCCTTTTCAGATTAAGATTTTGTGTTCATGAGGAAACCACATAAGTGGTGGCCATTGTCTTTGCCTCCTCATAGTCATGTTTAAGGTAAAGTTTTCTATTGAGATTATTGTCACGTCTGAAAAATTTTCAGAAGAATGATGTTTTGTCAGCACACAGAGATTTAGCATTATGGTCATTTTAACACCTTTTCCTAGCACCTAGTTTACTTGGAAGCACAGTGAAGGGACAAGGGTAAAATACTGGAGTCAGGCAAAGTGAGCATGAGCCACTCTGGAGTTTTTTTAGTTCTTTGAGAAGTCAGGGTCTCTCTTGACTTAGGCTTTGTCCTCTCTATTTTCTCTCTTGGAACATCCAATTCCCCTATTCCAGTTTCAGCTTAAATATCACTGTTTCAAAACCACCTACCTCAGGTATGTTCCTCTTCTTTTAATCTTAACGCAGTTCTCTGGCTGTTTCTTTCACCTGTAACAATTTGAGTTAGCATATTTATTTGTTTATGTGATTATTGTGTGCATCCCAAATGCTACTCTATGATAAACTCCTTCAGGACAAATATCAGGTCTGTTGTTTCACTACCTTAAGCACAATATCTCACATGATGAAGTGTAGAAGTTGCTAAAAATTATTAAAATGTGAATAATTAGATTTCCTATCCTCTGTTTGTCATCTGCAAAGAAAGTAATAATAATAATTGGTGTGAGACTTACATGAAGTAGAACTGAGAAAGATCTGGCAGAGTGCCTGTGTATATTTACATATATAAATATGTATATATTTATATATGTATAAATACATATATACATATATATTGTTTGGGCCACTTCTCTAGCCCTTTCCTGAGTCCAGGCAGAACCTGTTTCGCCCTTTTGTTCTCTGATTTTATTGAAGAGAAAGCATAAGAGATAATGAGAAAGACATAGCATTTTTGCTAGTTTAAAGACAGCTATGCAGGGAGAGTCCTAGCATTGCTTTCCTGGACATGTGTATTGCATCCCACATTGGTTCATCTCTACCAGATCTCTTCACTGTTTCCTAGTTCTCTTCCCATAGCGGCCTCTGCCAGTTTAAGATTACTATCTTTATTAGTCTACAGTGAGCACATCAGCCACATTCAAGTTTTAGATTTTGTGATCTCCCCTTAGTGTGTGAGCCATGTCCAATAATATTACTGCATTTGTTTTAGGTCTACAATCCACATATGAGGGACAATATGTGATTTTTGGCCTTCCGAGCCTGGCAAACTTTCCTTAAGATGATCTCCAGTTCCATTCATTTACTTGCAAATGACAGAGTTTCATTCTTCTTCATGGCTGAGTAAAATTCCATTGTGTATAAATACCACATTTTCTTAATCCATTTGTTGGTGTGGAGCATCTTGGCTGTTTCCATAGCTTGCCTATTGTGAATAGTGCTGCAATAATCATGGGTGTGCAGTTGCATTTGTAATAATTTGAGTCGAATTCCTTTGGGTATATCCTTAGGAGTGGTATTGCTGGATCATATGGCAGTTCTATGTTTAGTTTTTTGAGAAGCCTCCATATTGTTTTCCAGAATGGTTGCACTAGCTTGCATTTCCACCAGCAGTGTTCAAGGGTTCCTTTTTCTCCACATCTAAGCCAACATTTGTTGTTGGTGGTGTTCTTATGATAGCTATTCTAATAAGAGTGAGGTGGAATCTTGGTGTGGTTTTGATTTGCATTTCATTTATGGCCAGGGATGGTGAACATTTTTTCATGTTTTTATTGGCCATTTGGACTTCTTCCTTTGAAAAAGTTATTTAGTTTGGTTGCCCATTTCTTTATTGGTTCATTGATGTTGGGAAAGTTTAGTTTTTTGAGCTCCTTATATATTCTTGTTATTAATCCTTTGCCAGATATATACCCAGCGAATATTTTCTCCCACTCTGTGGGTGGTCTCTTCAGTTTAGAGACCATTTTTTTTTGTTGTGCAGAAGCTTTTTAATTTCATATAGTCCCATTTGTCCATCCTTTCTCTTAGTTGCTGAGCTGCTGGAGTTCTATTGAGGAGTCCTTGCCTTACCTATTGTTTCCAGGGTATTCCCAGCTCTTTTGTTTCAGGTCTGATACTAAAGTCCTTAATCTACTTTGAGCTGATACTAGTACAGGGTAATAAACATTCCCAGCAACATTTGTTGAAGAGGCTGTCTTTTCTCCATCATATGTTTTTGGCAATTTTGTCAAAAATTATGTGGGCACAGCTGTGTGGATTCATGTCGGGGTCCTCTATTCTGTTCCACTGGTTTTCATGTCCATTTTTGTGCCAGTACCATGGTGTTTTTATTGCTATGGCTCTGTAGTATAGTCTGAAGTCGGGTATTGTGATACCTCCAGCATTGCTCTTTTTGCTGAGTATTGCCTTTGTGATTCATGGTTTTTTGTGCTTCCAAATGAACTTTAGGGTAGATTTTTTGACCTTTGTGATGAATGTCATTGAGATTTTGATGGGAATTGCATTGAACATGTAGATTACTTTTGATAGTATAGCCATTTTTACTATGTTGAGTCTGCCAATCCATGAGTGTGGGAGATCATTCCACCTTCTGTAGTCTTCTTTGATCTCTTTCTTCAGTGGTTTGTAGTTCTTCTTCTAGAGGTCATTTACATCCTTTGTTAAGTTTATTCGGCTATTGTAAATGGAATTGTTTTCCTATATTCTTTCTCAATTTGTTCATTGTTAGTGCATAGAAAGGCTACTGCAATTTGGAAGTTGATTTTGTATCCTGCTACATTGCTAAAGATGTTTACGGTGTCTAGGAGTTTTTGGGTGGAGTTTTTTGGGTCTTTAAAGTATAGGATCATGTCATCTGCAAGTAGGCATATTTTGACTGTTTATTTACCTATTTGTATTCTTTTTATTTCTTCTTTTTGCCTTATTGCTGTTAGTAGGAATTCCAAGACTATGTTGAATAGGTGTGGAGAGAGTGGGCATCCTTGTCTCATTCCTGACTTTAGGGGAAAAGGCTTCAGTTTTCCCCCATTATGTATGATGTTAACTTTACGTTATTCATATATAGCCTTTGTAATGTTAATGTACATTCTTTCTACTCCTAATTTTCTTAGAGCTTTTATCATGAAGTGGTGTTGAACTTATCAAAGGATTTTTCTGCATCTATTGAGATGATCAAGTGGTTTTTGTCTTTGCTTCTATTAATGTGCTGTATTACATTTATTGATTTGCATATGTTGAACCATTCTTGCATCCTTGGGATGAAGCCAACTTGGTCATGGTGAATGATCTTTCTGATATGTTGTTGGATTCAGTTTGCCATTATTTTATTGTTGGATTTGGTTTACCATTATTTTATTGAAGATTTTTATATCAATGTGCATTAAGGAGATTAGCCTGTAGTTCTCCTTTTTGGATGTGTCTTTGTTGGTTTTGGAATGAGTATATTTCTGGCTTCATAGAATGACTGAGGCAGTGTTCCTTCCTTTTCTATTTAATGGAAAAGTTTAAGGAGTGTTGATATTTGTTCTTCTTTAAAAGTCTGATAGAATTCAGCAGAGAATCTGTCTGGTCCTGGACTTTTCTTTTTGACAGACTCTTTATTGCTGCTTCAATTTCATTACTTGTTATAGATCTGTTTCAGTAACTAATATCCTTTTGGTTCAGTTTTGGATCATCATAAGTATCTAGAAATTTGTTCATTTTTTTCAAGATTTTCCTATTTACTGGAATACAGGTTCTCAAAGTAGTCTTTGATGATTCCCTGGATTTCCTTGATATTTGTTGTTATATCCCCTTTTTCATTTCTGATTTACTAATTTGGGTCTTTTCCCTCCTCATTTTAAACAGATTTGCCAGATCCTTGTCAATCTTGTTTATTTTTTTCAAAGAACCAGCCTTTTGTTTTGTTGATTCTTTATATGGTTTATTTGGTCTCTATTTCATTAATTTCAGCCATTATTTTTATTATTTCTCTCCTTCTGGTTGTATTGGGTTTTGCTTCTTGTTGTTTTTATAGGAGTTGAGATGTAGTATTAGGCCATTTATCTGAGATCTTTCTGTCCTTTCAATATATGCACTCATGGCTCTAAACTTTCCTCTTAGGATTGCCTTTGCTGTGTCCCATAGGTTCTGATAGGTGGTGTTTTCATTTTCATTAACTTCCCAGAATTAACATTATTGATATAAGTACATGTACCATTACATGTAATGTAAATGTGTAAATTGAGCAAGCTTGTTAGTACTCTGGTGGCATTTATCTCAGCTTTAAGTAGTATCAGACTACTTCAAGAATCTCCTGTACCTATAGAATTACTTGAAAGCATTGAAAACATATATATCTTTGGATTAAAATACCTTCTGGATTAGACAATTAAAGTTATTATATGACAATGTGCTCAAATATTTGAATTATCATGTAGCAGGAGCATATAACTAGTCTATTTCTACTGGGAAATTCATTACCATCCATGAGAAGAGGAAAACATTTCTCTAGCTGCAATTCTGTGAGGCTTACTACCAATAAAAAAAAATGGAGCTGAAAATAACACAAGTTCTCTACAGTGAATAAATATATAAAACTCACTGAAAAATTAACAGCTTTTACCACTTACAAAAACCGGGATTGCTGTCCCCATATTTCTTAGTTCACTATTGTAAAGGAAGGGGTTGAGAGATCCAATATTCTGACTTGATGTATTTGATTTAAAGTGCTTGCTTGCCTCAGAGCAATTCCCAGAAATCTCTTTTTTTGCCAATGGTGACATGGCTCATCCCATTACAAGGCATGGGAATCTTTCTCTCCTTATCCTATGTGACTTGTGGTTGCAAATAGATCCTACTGCACTCCCCAACTGCAGGGTTGTTTCTCAAATTGCAGTCAAATCCAGACAATGTGTCTTCCCCAGCTGTGTAGGAGATTTGTGTTGCAAGAATAGATAGACTCACTTTAGTTATTTTTCTGTTGCTTCCTTCACTTTGTGACTTGGTTCATTTTACCTCTGTTTTCAGTAGTTTACAAATAACAAGAATGATGATGACAACAGCCAACATTTGCTGAGGATTTACTTTCAAGTAGTTTTCATTTTAATATTGTTAAGTTCTTTATTCCTAAATTGTAAGAATTATTTTCATTTATCCATCACAGTGAGGAAACTGAGGAAGACAGAGCTTAAGTAACTTGCTGTAAATGGTAAAGCTATTAGGTAAGAGTCAAAATTTGAATATATGCATATGTCTTCAGAGCCCTAATTACTATATTTACAAATGTCATTCTTCAGTGTAAGTATCTGTGGTAGATAACTTCTAAAATGGCACTGGTCCCTGGTACGTAACCCTTGCCTAATTTCCTCCCTTGTGCCAGAGCTGAATGTAATGGCTTGCTTTTAGCATACAGAATACAGCAAAAATGTTATCATTTCTGAAATCAGGTTGTAAATATCACTGATCTCTCTCTCTCTCTTCTCTCTCAAATTGTCAGATTGTGAACTTTCTTATGGAGCAGCCCACTTGGCAAGGAATTAAAGGTGGTTTATACACACAGCTGTAAAGGTATCAAGGTTTTTTGTTCAACATCTTATGAGGAACTGAATCTTGCCATCAACTGTATGAGTGCTCTTGGATGTGGATCTTACTCACTTGAGCCCTGCCAGGACTATAGATTCAACCAGCATTTTTTTTTCATGTTTTTAATTTTTATTTATTTATTTATTTATATTATTTTATTATTCATATGTGCATACAAGGCTTGGGTCATTTCTTCCCCCTGCCCCCACCCTCTCCCTTACCACCCACTCTGCCCCCTCCCTCTCCCCCCACCCCCTCAATATCCAGCAGAAACTATTTTGCCCTTATTTCTAATTTTGTTGTAGAGAGAGTATAAGCCATAATAGGAAGGAACAAGGGTTTTTGCTGATTGAGATAAGGATAGCTATACAGGGAGTTGACTCACATTAATGTCCTGTGTGTGTGTGTTACCTTCTAGGTTAATTCTTTTTGATCTCACCTTTTCTCTAGTTCCTGGTCCCCTTTTCCTATTGGCCTCAGTTGCTTCCAAGGTATCTGCTTTAGTTTCTCTGCGTTAAGGGCAACAAATGCTAGCTAGTTTTTTAGGTGTCTTACCTATCCTCACACCTCCCTTGTGTGCTCTCACTTCCATCATGTGCCCAAAGTCCAATCCCCTTGTTGTATTTTTGATTGCAGGATTCTGAGAAAAGCTGAAGAAGACCCAGTCAACTTTTGTAAAGATTCCTGGCCTATAAAACCTGAAATTATATATACATATATATATGTATATTAAGCCTTCAGATGTTTGGGTGATTTGTTCCAAAGTCCTGACAGAGTACTTTAGCAGTATTTCATTTCCTTTTTCTGTCTATCCCTTTCCCTCTCTCTTCCTTGTTGCTTCTCTTCCTTCCTGATTTTCTTCCTCTGCATGCTTGCTATGTGTCAGGCAATATCTTCATATAAATTATTTCATTTAATTCTCACTAAATTCCTGTGAGGTACATATTGCAATTTTCATTTTACAGGTCAGAAAGTAGAGACTCAGAATTTATGGAATTTCATAGATAGTAAATTGAAAATTAATGTTTATATATACCTCTCTGTGATCTTTTCATCTTTTATAACGTATCACATCTCCCATAAATTATTCTATTTGATTTAATCCTTAAACTTTAATCCTACAGAGAACTAACCGCATTCTTATTTGTAATATCTTTTTATTATCATATAAAATAATTACTAGTAATAGATACCATTGTTGAGTGGCCTCAATATGCCAAGGATCCTGCTAAGAGTTTTATGTACAGTATTTTATTTAATTTCCATAACAATAGTCTGAAATATATTTTGTAAATGAAGATGTTGAGGATCTCAGATGCTAAACAAAAGAGTTGCTTTTAGTTTAGTTTTACGAGTCAAAGGAGAGATACAAAAATCAGATATTATTGTTTTCTGTAACATCCCTGGTTGACATAATGTAGAGCTATTCAGCCTCCCTTTTCTTCACAGTTTAGATCTCTGGCTCACAGCCTTTACAACCAAAAGTGACTTATAAAGGAGTGAACACTGAGGTTCTATAAATTCATAATTATTGGAAAGTTAGACAAATACCTTGACTTATATTGCTCTTAAAAGAAGGTAAAGGCAAAAAACCTCAATATACAGAAAGAATTTCTAAACTAGAATTCATACCAAATGATAGTTAGAAACTAAATTCATAAGGTAAACAGAAAACCCTTTAATTAAACTCCCACATATTTGGATAATTAATATAGCTTATCTTTCAGGTTCTCAATGAATTATTTGTATTGGTTCATAAGAATTAAAATTTTAAATTATCACCTTTATTAATTCATCCATTTAGTTAAGAAACAATGAATACTTACTATATGCAAGACACTGTTTTAGTAAACATGAATAAAAATATGAAATATAAAAATGAATGAAGCATGGTTGTGAAAAGGATCTCTTAGAACAGCAAGGAAAATAGATGTGGATACAAATAGTTGACTAGCATCTAAATGAAAATATAAGTGTATGTGTAGGAACACAGACAAGGGAGCTTTTATTTTCCGTCATAGGGCTATATCAAAATATTATCTGATATATAAAACTTTGAGCAATTCTATGATTTCCATACTTGCTTCCAATTCTCTGGAATTGTCTCTAAATGAGGAAATATAAACATAGAAACTTCCAAAGATAGATATGTTGGAAAGCTTTGGCTCTCCTATAAATTCCTACCGTCTAATGAGTCATCCAGAAATATGGCCACTTAGTGTTATATCTGTCTATTAACACTAGCAAAGAATAACCCCAGGAGGGTGCATGTGAAAACCATAGGTACCTTTAATTCCCTAAATGCATTTGAACTCTGGAAACACCTGTTCTAAACAAATTTGTGCACATCTGATGTGATGACTCAAAGATTTTGTAACTACATGCCATTTTCCAAGCCAGATTTTCTTTATTAGGATTCAGATGGAAGCCTTGGGCTGTGCTGTGTACTAAGAGGTTTGTGAAGTACAAGTATATTTTTATCCTTCCAGGAGCTTTTGATCTAATAGAATTATGAAACTAACCTTCCGATTGACTATTTGTCAGGGTCACATGGAGACTACATTTACACACACATAATCATGATGTATTTTCTATCAAATTCATGGCATAGAAAATGTTAGAATTTCCCTTGAGATAATGAAATCACTTATTAAATTCAGCAATAACTTATGTTTATCTTACAACTCACAATTCCTTCTTCCTTTCTCTTTTGAAACTTACATTTTTTCTTTCAGCCCTTTACCCTCATTATCAGTGTCATCTTTCAACCCTCTTGTTCATTGAAGACATTTATTTGTTACACAATATTTATATTCCAAGTATTTCTATCATTGTATTTAACATATGCACCTATCTGAAGAGCATGGCTACTCTTCTGAATGTGTTGAGAGCACCATACTGCTTCTGGAGTGTACAATGTCCAAAATGGAATTATGATTTCCTTTTTGCCTTGCTTCGTATTGATTTTCTCCCTCGTCATAGTCCAATCCCTCAGGATGAAACACTTGCAGTCATCTTAGCTTCCTCTTCCTTTTAGTCTTTCTATTTTATTATCATAAATTTCCTGTCTTATCTTCCCCAAAGATGTCTCTTCTTTCACATGGCTATATTCTTCTGGTCTTTCATACTCTAGTATCTTGTCTCTCAACTCCATTCTACATACTCCCATAGGTGATCTGCTTATTTCCTTATGTCTGATCATCATTCATCATTAGCAAAACACTCAATAAATGGCAATTGTTCCTCATTTAGCCTTTTGCCCCCTTTGTGTATTAACTATATTTTCATTACAGAAGTTTACCTATACATAACAAAATATTGGAAAATACTCCCATGTTAAAAAATTAAAAAGGTAAAAATTCTATGTGTGCCTTTTGCAATATTTGATCTCCCACTAATAAGATAGAAATAAGTATGTTACATATTAAAAAATTATCTTATACATCTCTGGAAAGTTTTGTATTATCTTTATAAAGCTCTTCTGTGTTTCTTCTTTGTGGTATCTCTAGATTACTTTTATAGCTACTGTGACTTAAAAATTTTAAAATTATTTCCAATTGGTTTTAATTGATTTATATAAAAATGTAAATATGTGTTAATTTAAAAATATTCTTATTTAACTCTCACCGATTCTAGGAAATTTTGATGTATTTTCTTGGAATTTCTGTGCCCATGATCTGATAGTATTTAATACTCCTTTCTTTTAAACATTTTATTAGATTTGAATAGAACTTCCAGAAAAATGTTAAGTAATAATGGAAATAGCCCTCATTCTTGTCTTGCTCTTGATTTTAATAGGAATGACTCCAGAATTTCATTATTAAATATTATTTTAGGTATTGTCTTATGATCTTATATTCATAAGTAAGCATTGTTTCTTTTTCTTGCTAGAGTTTTAACCAGGAGTGAATTTTTAATTTTTACCTAAAACCTTTTTGCTACCATCTGAGGGAAAAATATATTTTTACTTTTTTTTCCATAATGTATTTTTTCATATAAATTTACTTCCATAACAGGATCTCATTATGTAGCCCAAGTAAGCCTCAAACTCCAGATTCTGTCTCACCATGCTGAGTGCTGGGATTGCAGATGTGTACCACCATGCCTAACATGAAAAGGTGGTTTCTTTGCTATTTTTGGCATGTGTCCTACCATTTTAAGCCTTCAAGACACCAAATGTCTCTGTGATTCTTTCAATCCTTTCTGTACTACCAGTTTGTAGCTGAGATTTGTGAATAGGGATCCTCCTCCTTCATACTTTGTTCTTGGATGCCATAACAGCATAGCGTGTATATCAGAGGATAATAGTGTGTATCAGGCCATGCTATCTGTAGGTGGGACATAATCAGTGAGATTATGAACTTCACGGGTTCACCTAGGTCATCCTGATATGATATTACTAATTAATACTAACTGAATAGTAGCAATTAATTAATAATGCTAATTAATTAATGTTACTTCTTTCAGTTGAATTTATGTAACTAACGAATCAGGTTTCTTTCTGTTTTGTTGGCATGACTAATGTTTGAATCCAAGACCACACAGTTGTTTGGAAGTACTCTAACACTTGAACCATACCCCCAGCGCTTTTGGGTCAGTTATTTTCTCTGAGTCTTGCATTTTTTTCTAGGACAGCTTTGCACCACAATTCTCCTACCTTTGTAGGAATTAGCCACCGTGCCAGGCTTACTTTTTGAGATGGGATATAGTTAACTTTTTGCGCAAGCTAACCTTGAACTGTGATCTTCCGGATTTCTGCCTCCTAAGTAGCTGGGATTTTAAGTGTGAACCTCTGGGCTGACTAATCATGTCTCTCATTGCATACAATATCTCAACCGCACCCAAACGTCTTTGAACAATCTAACTGGTAAGGTTTTTTTTTTTTTTTTTTTGTCAGTACTGGAATTTGAACTTAGGGCTTAATGCTGGTTAAGCAGGCACTCTACTGCTTGAGCCACACCTCCAGCTGTTTTGGCTTTGGTAATTTTGGAGATAGGGCTGTGATTCTGCTATTTATGCTTCCTGTAGTAGCTGGGATACAGGCACACACCACCATGCCCAACTATTGTGACTGGTCTCCTGGGCCAGCCTGGTATCACAGTCCTGCCAATCTCAGTCTTTTTCATGTCTGGAATAACAAGCACACACCATTGTGCCCAGCTATCAGTTTAGATGGGGTTAAGTGAAGTTTTAGCCTGGGTGGGTCTTGAACAGCAACAGTCCTGATCTCTTCCTCCCAAGTAGCTATAATTATAAGTGTGAGCCACCCCAGCACCTGGCTTTAACCACTAGTGATTTATTTTTTTAATACTTCAATTTCTTTTTTAGGTTTTAGGTTTTTAGACTTTTTTCTAAAAATGCATTGTGACATTTACAAAAGTTCTTACAATATGTAATAGTTGAATTCACCTTCTCCATCATTTTCCATTATCCCTCCTTCCTCCATTCTTGGAATAGTTTCAACAGGTCTCATTTTTCCCTTTATATACACATGTATATAATATTTCCAACATATTCATCGTCCTACACTCTTTCCTTATATCCTTCCTGGCTAACTTCACTTAAGAGGATGTCTTTAAGATTCCATTGTATATAAATATCACTTTTTCTTGATCTATTCATCAGTAGTGGGGCATCTTGGCTGTTTCTGTAGCTTGAATATTGTGAATAATGCTTCAATAAGCATGGGTGTGTAGTTGCCTTTTTGTAACCTGAGTTACATTCCTTCGGGTACATCCCTAAGAGTGGAAATACTGATCATATGGCAACAAGTTGCCTTCTTGTTCTCCATTTTTGTAAAAAAAATGATGAGTTTTGTTTGTTTAAGATAGCTATATAGGGTGTATAATTGTGACATTTCCATATATATATATGTATTATAACCCAAATTGATTCATCCCCTCTATTTTTCTGCTTTCTACCTTAGTCCCCCTTTTATGCTGATTTTGACAGGTTTAAAAATTCTACATTTATTCTTGTGTAGGAAGTACATCAACCGTATTCATCTTCTTAACTTCCATCTTTTACCCTTCCCCTCTTGTATGTGACCCCCCCTTAGATTGACCTGTTTTTCATAATATTGCTTGTATTTATATTGTGTCTGTATTCCATATGTGAGAAAAAACAAGAAGACATTCATCACAGACTGAACAATGAGCTTTAAAGTTCATTTAGAAGCACAAAAGGCTTTGAATAGCCAAGGCAATAATGAGCAAAAAAAGCAATGCTGCAGCTATCACAATACCTGACTTCAAACTATACTATAGAGTCATAGCAATAAAAACAGCATGAAAATAGCACAAAACAAGAAGACTAATGGAACAGAATAGAATAGCCAGGTATGAATCCATGCAGCTATGTCCACCTGATTTTTGACAAAGGCACCAAAAACATATGATGGAGAAAAGGCAGCCTGTTTAACAAATGCTGCTGGGAAAACTGGACAGCAGCATGCAGAAAGCTGAAATTAGGTCCATGTCTGTCACCCTGTACAAGTACCAACTCCAAGTGGATTAAGGACCTTAATATAAAATCTGAAAATTTGAAACTAGTGCAGAAAAGAGCAGGGAATACACTGGAATTAATAGACACAGGCAATGATTTCCTCAATAGAACTCAAATGGCTCAGCAACTAAGAGAAATGATTGACAAATGGGACTACATGAAATTAAAATGCTTCTGCACAACAAAAGAAATGGCTAGCAGATTAAAGAGGCTGCACACAGAATAGAAGAGAATCTTTGCTAGCTCTAAATTTGACAAGGGATTAATAACCAGAATACGCAGGGAGCTCAAAAAAATTAAAATCCCCTTAAATCAATTACCCAATGAAGAACTGGGAAAATGAAATGAACAGAGCTTTTTCAAAGGAAGAAGTTCAAATGGTGAAGAAATGCTCACTATCCTGGCTATAAAGGAAATGAAAACAAAGGCACATTAAGATTTCACCTCACTTCTGTCAGAATGGCTAATGTCAAGAACACAAACAAGAGATAGTGGCAAAGATATGGGGAAAAAGGAATCCTCAAACACTGTTGATGGGAATGTAAGCTAGTACAACCACTATGGAAAATAGTATGGAGGCTCCTCAAAAAAAAAAAAAAACCAAAAAAAAACCTGCCTTATGATCCAGTATTTCCACTCTTAGGGATGTACCTGAAGGAATGTAACTCAGGTTACAAAAAGGCAACTGCACACCCATGCTTATTGAAGCATTATTCACAATATTCAAGCTACAGAAACAGCTAAGACACTCCACTACTGGTGAATAGATCAAGAAAAAGTGATACTTATATACAATGGAATCTTAAAGACATCATCTTAAGTGAAGTTAGCCAGGTTCAGAAAGTCAAAAACCTCTAAATTTTTTAAAAAATAAGCTATAGTTTCCCCAATCCAGTGTCTTCTTAGCCAGTGATTTTGTTGTTAATTTTTCTTGAGTATATCCTTAAATACCTAGATAGGATTTATGTAACTTCAAATTTCTGAACCTAAGCTGTCTGAATATACCATACTTTGCCTTTCCTCTTGAATGGTCACTTGAGTATGAATTTCTGTATTTCAAATATATTTCACTCAATTCTTATAATCATTGCTCCAGTATCTTCTATAATTCTATTAAACTAATTTTTTGTGACCTATATTCCTTCCCTATAAACTTTTGCAGTCTTATTTTTGAAAATATGAAGAGATATCTAGTACCTTTGGGGAGGAATCTTCACTCGTTGGATGCATTTATTCTCAAATATGATGCTTTGTTTTAACATTCACAAAATTGTTTTTATCATTGGTTTTCTTCTTTTAATTCATCCCCTTCTTTCTTTTTTGTTGAAATGATGATAAGTAGAATATTATCCTTCCTGAATGATCACAGCTTCTAAAATTTTTGTTTTCGTTATTTTCTTTGGTCTATGCTTAAAGTATTTTTTGATAATCATAAATTTAAATTCCAGTTATTTGAATATTTTTCAATTAATGTATTGATTTCCAACAGACTATTTTCTTTCCTTATTGATTTTTGTAGCATTGCATTTATATTTTATAAGTGCTATTACTTATGTCTTTTAAAGGATAGTTTAAATTATGTTTATGTTTTCTTTGGAATTTGTCATTCTGTTTACTAATTTTTAGCTTTTTATTACTTTTTTATGCTACTAATTTTCCTCATGTGTTCTGTGGCCCATGAATATTGTTCAAATTTAAGAATGCAGTACTTCTTTAAAAGTATGATAGAATTGAGGAGAAAATCCACCAGGTTCTGGACTTTTCTTTTTTGGGAGACTCTTTATTTCTGCTTCAATTTAATTTTGTGTCTTAGATCATTTAGATGGTTAATATCCTCTTGATTCAGTTTTGGAATACCATAAGTATATAGAAATTCATCCATTTCTTCAAGATTTTCAAATTTATTGGAATGTAGGTTCTCAAAGAAGTCTCTGATGATTCCCTTGGTGTTTGTTGTTGTCTCTCCTTTTGTGTTTCTGATTTTACTGATTTGGGTTTTTCCCTCCTCATTTTAGTCAGATTTACCAGGGGTCTGTCAATCTTATTTATTTTTTCAAAGAACCAGCTTTTTGTTTCATTGGTTCTTTGGATGGTGTTTTTTGGTTTCTATTTCATTAATTCTGGCCCTTAATTTTATCATTTCTCTCCGCCTGCTTGTTTTGAGTTTTGCTTGTTCTTGTTTTTCTAGGAGTTTGAGAAGTAGCATTAGGTCATTTATTCGAGATCTTTCTGTCTTTTTCATATGTGCATTCATGGCTCTAAACTTTCCTCTTAGGACTGCCTTTGTTGTGTCTGTTAGGTTCTGGTAGGTCATGTTTTCATTTTCATTAACTTGCAGGAAACTTTTAATTTCCTCTTTTATTTCATCAATGACCCACTGATCATTGAGTAGTTTGTTCTTAAGCTTCCAATTGTTTGTATATTTTCTGCTGTTGTTTTTGTTGTTGAGTTCTAGTTTTAATGCATTGTGTTCAGATAGAATGCAGGGGATTATTTTCATTTTCTTATATTTGCTGAGGCTTTCTTTGTGCTCTAAAGTATGATCAGTTTTGGAGAAAGTTCTATGGGCTGCTGAGAAGAATATATATTGTGGTGTTGTTGAATGAAATAGTCTGTAGACATCAGCTAGGTCCATTTGATCTATGGTGTGATTTAGTTCTTGAATTTCTTTATTGATTTTTTTTGTTTGGATGACCTATCTATTTGTGATAGGTCTCCCACTACCACTGTGTTGAAGTCTGTATGTGCTTTTAAATCCTTTAAAGTATGTTTGATGAAATTGGGTGCAGTGACATTGGGTGCATAGAGGTTGACAATTGTTATTTCCTTTTGAAGTATTGCTCCTTTTATTAGTATGAAGTGTCCTTCTTTATCTTGTTTGACCAATGTAAGTTTGAAGTCTACTTTTTCTGATATAAGTATTGCCACTCCTGCCTGTTTTAGGGGCATTTCCTTGGTAAATCTTCTTGCAGCCTTTCACCCTAAGCCAGTGTTTATTTCTGTCAATAAGATGGGTCTCTTGTAAACAACAGTTTTTAAAAAAACATCCAGTTTATATTTGTTTATTTTTCTTTACTTTTTCTCATTTTGATTTCATTTAGGCCTGTTCTAGTCTTCATCATTTCTTCCTTTCTACTAAATTTGAGTTTAGTTTCTTCTTTTTTTAGTTCCTTTGAGGTCTTAGGTTTAGTAACTTATAGAAGGTCTTTTTTCATTTGTAATATAGCTATTTAAATTTATAAACTTTCTCTTGGCACTTTTTATTTCTGTATCCCATAAGTTTTTGCATGTTGTGCTGTCATTTGTATAAAGATGTATTCTAATTTTTCTTTTGGGTTCTTCATTGATTCATTCCTTATTCTAAAACATATTGTTTAATTTCTATATATTTATGAATTTCCCAATTTTTCTTCTGTTCTGGATTTCTAGTTTAATTCTATAATGTTTAGTAAAGATATTTGATAAAATTTTATTCTCCTCAAATTTGTTAGGACTAGTTTTGTGATGAAATACATTCTTTATGTTAAATAATGTTTCATATGTTCTTAAGAAGAATATTCTATGACTATTGGATGAAATATTCTGTATGTCTGTTAGATCCCTTTGATCTACAGTGCTGTTCAAATCCTTTGTTTCCTTATTGACAGAAGATCAACAATGTTCTATCCATTATTTAAAGTGTGATATTGAATTTCTTATTATGTTTTTGTTTATTTGTCCATTCAGTCTATCACTGTTTACTTCATTTACTTGGGTGATCAATGTTGGATGCATGTATGCACATCATTGATATATCTCCTTAGTGAATTGATAATTTTGTCATTATGTTGTTTGTCTTTGCCTCTTATGACAGTTTTTGACTTAAAATTTATCATTGTATGATATAGCTATAACTACTCATCCCTTCTTTTGGTTACTGTTTGCATCAAATATCTTTTCTCTTTCAGGCTATCCTTAAATCTCCTAAAGACAACATTTAGTTGACTTTCATTGTTTAAAAGTCAGTTGAGCTACTCTATGGTTATTGCTATGGAATTTAATCCATATACATTAGAAATTCTGATAGGGAATGATTTACTGTTGTTTCATTAACTGGTTTCTGTCTGAGTTTTTTGTCTGACTTTTTTTGATCCTCTTCTATTGCTATCTTCTGTTGTGTTTCATTGACTTTTTTGTAATGAAATATTTTGATTTATTCTCCTTTTCATTTTTATATTTTCCATGGCTGTTTTCTTACTATGAGGCTGACAAAAAATATCTTATAACACTGTCTTTTAAGATGATAATATTTTACTTCCTATGGCATGCAAAACTGTTTTGTTCTCTTCTTTGCACACATTGCTATTGCTAAATTTTTGTACTTTTGCCTTATATAATGGTATTTTAACAAAATACCATGGACTATGTGATGTAAAAACAGCAATTTATTTCTCACAGTTATGAGTTGGAAATCTGAGATCAGAGTATCAGTTTTGTTGGTTTCTGTTTAAGACCATCTTCCTGGTGCACAGATAGTCATCTTCTTGTCATGTCTTCATATCTCAAAACATAGCTAGTTAAGGTCTTTGGGAGCCTTTTATGAGAGGACTAACCTCATTCATGAGGGCTCCATCATTTTTAATTGCCTACCAAATGCCTACTAGTAAATAGCTTCAGTTGGGGGTGAGATTTCCACATTTTAATTTTGGAGTATATAAGGATTCAGTCTATAATAATTGTATATTCTTAATTTATTTTAATAATTTAATAATTTATTTTAACAATTATTGTCATTTCTTATACTTTTTTTTTACTTCAGCACTAGAATTAAAAGTACAGCTTTTAATTAACACATGGTTACTGTGTTATCAGTATTCTATATTTGTCCATGCATTTACCTTTAAAAGAGACTTTTATATTTTCATGTGCTAGGAGCCATGTTTTCATTTTACCTTGAAGGACTCCTTTCACATTTCTTTTAAGGCAGATCTAGCACTAATGAAATACCTTGGCTTTTGTTTCCTGAGAATATCTTTATGTAGAATTTTTGAAGAATAGTTTTGCCTGATGTAGTATTCATATTTGGTCTTTTTCTTCTATTACTTTATGTCATCCCATTCAACTCTTATCTGTAAGGTTTCTGCTTAGAAGTTCACTAATAGTCTTATGGAAGCTCCCTTATGTGTCACAAGCTACTTTTCTCTGACTGTTTTAAAAGTGCCTCTTTTGTCTTTACTTTTGACAATTTGATTATAATGTGTCTGAGTGTGGCACTTCTTGGAATTAATAATATTTAGGGTCCATTCATCTTATTGAGTGTGGATGATCACTTCTTTCCCTAGGTTTGAAGAGTTGTAGTCATCCTCTGTCTCTCTAGCATATATTATTTGTACAAAATAATGGGTTTCATTTTCATACATGTACATAATGTACTTTGATTGTATTATTTATTTTGCTAATCTTTATTTCCTTTTTTTTCCTCCCCCTTCTCTTTTAACTCTTGTAAGACATATATTTTTGCACTTGCTGGTCCCCCATAAGTGTCTTATTCTTTCATCACTATTTTTTCAATTTTTTTTTCTTTTTGGTTACCTGGACTGGATAATTTCTGATGGTTTGTCTGTGAATTCATTGATTCTTTCTTTTGCTTGACCAAATCTGCTCCTGAAACCTTCTAGTGAGTTTCTAAAGCAGTTATCATACTCTTTAGCTTCAGCAACTCCATTTGATTCTCTTTGAATTTTCTCATTTTATTCATATATAATTACTCTGAAGTCACTGAGAATTTTAATGATGTTTATATTGAATTAATTGTCAGGTAATTCATATATTTTTATTTCTTTAAAGTTGTTTTGTTAAGATGTATTTTGTGTCTTTATTTGGATCATGTTTCCCTGTTTCCTTATTTGTCTTGTAACTTTGTGTTGAGATCCACACTTTCAAAAACCAGTTGCTACTCACAGTTTTATTGGCTGGCTTTAAGACCTTCATTAATCTCCCAGGTTGAAGTTTTGGAGAATGCTCTTATATTTTGTGTGAATGGATCTTCTCTGGACTAGCTTTGTATAAATTCTCAAATAGAAGGATTTCCTATTTCTTTTTTAGGAGCCTATAATCTATTTTGTCCTCTGATGCCTCTTGGCATTATTCAAGTTATTTGGAGATGCTTAAAGCTACTTAGTTCTCTTTTGTTCTCAGCAGTCACTAGTATTATAAATTATTTCAGGTCTCAGTAGAGTTCCAAGTTGGATAAGACAGAAACCTGTCCCCTTTGTGTAGCTCCCTGAAAGTCATGACACTGTATGAGCTCCACTCTTCTCATTCTCCACTGAGGGGGAAGTTGCTAAGCTGCATTGCCTTTGGTTCTCTATATCACAGATCCTCTGGAGCAATAGCAAGTCACACAGGTTCCCCTCACCCACTGGATCCTAAACATCCAGGGTATATCAGGTCTTATCAGTGTTTGGAGACAGGTGAAACATAAAGCAGTCCTGTAGGAAACCCCGTAAAAAGCTGCAATGTTGGATGATTATTCCAAGTCTTTCCCTCTCTAGGGAGAAGGTGGGAGTTGGAAGTTTTCTCCCACTTGTTCTGAGCTGAGCTGGCAAGACAATAGAGAAAGGCATGTGAATATCTGCTAATCCAAGCCTTTTATCCTCAGTATCTCCCAACCTGGCACTTTTTCTGTCAGTATTTAGATTCAGGAGAGACGGAATCAGTCTTTAAGAAGCCCTCCTCCCCACAAAGTCTGAACATTGTGCATGCTTCAGTCTTCTCTTTCTCTTCTCAGATCAAAGCTGGGAGCTGGAATATTCTCTCTGTATGCTATGCTAAGCAAGGAGAAAGGACTAGGGCAAATGAGTACCATAAATTTTCCTACCAGTTTTATGTGGCTGGTTTTTCTAGCCTCAGGTGCAGAAAACTCTTGAACTGATATATGGAATTCATCCATGTATAGCTGTTAAGTTGGTATATCCATGGGAAAAGGAGGGCCTGGGGGCTTCCTAGTGTTCCATCTTTCTGATAGCCTGTTTTTATGGTACACAATTCAGTGTGAATGCTTTAATTTGATGTTATTTATCACTTGAATTTTCTTTGGCTTTATTTATCTTTAAAAATATATTCTTTGATAAGCTATAAGCATATTATATTTTTTTCTCCTAGATTTGGCTATTAATTATTCACTGGACTTAAAGCTAATTTTGATGTATACTTTTTGATGTTTTGATGACTTAGAATGTCTTTGTAGAGATTCACATCACTGTACTATAGGGTGAGACATTATAAATTACATATGCTGTTTTAGAATCAAGGAATGTGAAATATCTTTTTCATTTATTATTCTGGCAGTGGCCTTAATGATCTATGAGAAAGGTGAAAAATTTAGAAAAATTTATGGACTGATTATTCTACTGGGAAATTACTTTGATCAATTGGTTGAAACATCTTAGACAAATGAATTAGTGAGTAAAAGAAAAGCCCCTTGAAAATCACTAAAGAAAGGATGACAAAATTATATAGAATCTGTCAATTTAGTAGACTTATGAAGGGAAGAAATGTTTTTGTTTCTTGGGCTAACATAGATATAAAGACAATCAAGCTGTTAATATATTTTCTTCAAAGCTAGCTTTCCTTGCTTACTAAAACTTTATAATGATGCTGTCTAATTAAAGAAATAAAGTGATGCTGAGTCACATTTGGAATCTGAATATTGTGTAGCAGGTATTAGATTTTCATCTAAATTGTAAATTCATAACTAAATTCCACCTTTCCTTTCATTGCAGTCTTATTCTTGCCTGTCTGAGTGATATATAATAATGTGATTAATTACTCTAATTTGTCTTCAGCAAATCTTAATTTCATAGTTGCAGTGTATAGGTCATCATCTTCTAGGAGATACACATCCAGTTAATAAGCACATGTGATACACTTCATTTACCATAATATAATAATCCATGCAATGAATGTGGCAAATTAAAACACAAATGCTTAAATAGAAGTAGCAAAGACTAAAAAAAAGATGTCTTTATTTTAGGCTCTTTGAAACTGACAGTATTTTAATTTAAATTTTGGATAAAATGTATGACTGTGACTACATTTACATGTTAATTCAATGCCTCTATTTTTTATTTGTAGGTCTTATCTTTGTTTTCATTTTGATAGAAAATAATCAGACTGTTTTTAAAAATATATTTAACGACTCTGGTAGACTCAGTATTTCATTTTTCCCTGTTAATTGACAAGCAGAGCATTTAACAATTTCATATTTTTTGAGGTATAGCATCCTGTAATGTAAGTGCTTGTATTCACTGGACCCTTCTGGTATATCTCTTCTATTTTTCTGTTCTGAGATGAAGCATAGATTTATTGGAGGACTTGCTTATATTCATGTTTGTATTTTCTGTTTTTGTTTTTTTATTATGGTACTGGAGTTTGAACTCAGGACTTCGAAGTTGCAAAGCAGGTGCTGTACTTCTTGAACCCCATCTCCAGTCCATTTTGCTTTGATTATTTTGGAGATAGGGTCTTCTAAACTGTTTGCTCAAGCTGGACTTGAACCACAATCTTCTCTATCTCAGTGTCATAGGTATCTAGGATTATAGATACCACTGGTGCCAGCTATGTTTGTGGTTTTTATAGAACCCATGGGGATATCTCTCTATTGGTTCTTTGATGACATGCTTCTCTGGTTAGTCACAGTCAATGTTATCATGCAATGTAGTTGTTATGTAAAATACTGTGAAACACTAGGATAGGATAGGTTATTCCTCATCTCAATCTTTTTATTTTCATAGACCTAAATTGTGATTAAAATATTTAAATTACAGATTTAAATATAAAATAAACACAATTCAGTATTTCAGAATTCAATTCATTTGGTCCAAGACACTCACTTATTTCCTTCTATCTTCTTGCATTTTTGTGTAACAATTGTCTTTTATTGTTTATATTTTACCTTGAACATTGCAATGCTATTGATATGGCTAGAAATAAGTGAAGGCCAAATTATAAGTTGTTTGGTCTCTCTCTCTTATGAGTCATCCTTATTATAACATTCCTGAAAACTCTTTACTGCACTTTATTTCAGTCTTTGGTTTTGTGTTGGTGTGGGTTTATCCTAGCTTGTCTATTAGTTCATTTGAGCTTTAGCTCATCCTACCTTTTTGCCCTTCTGAAAGTATTCTTGGAGACAGGTTATTTGCCATAGTAATGTGACTCTTCTGACAGTTTAAAATGTTTTTTGAAGTCTGAATTACTGTTGTAAGCACATGATATATTGTTATGTTGCATGAAATACCAAATGTTCTTGCTACATGTAGAAACTAAAAATACGTTGGTTTCCTTGAAGTAAAGAGTAGAATATTGGTCCACTGCAAATTAAGAAGGGAAGGGGTATGGAAGATATAGGGAGATAGGATCATTTCCAAAACACAGTTATATAAGAGGAATATGTTCTACAGCATACAGTGCACAATTTATTATATATTTTATAACAAGCTAGAAGAGAATTCAAAGATTCCCAACATAAAAAATAATAAATGTTTAAGGTTTAGAAACTCTAATTACCTTGATTTGATCATTACACATTGAATACATGTATCAAATTTTCACACTGTATCTGTAAATATGTACAACTATCATATGTTCGTGAAATTAAAAATATTCAAATGTTAAATTTTTACTGTTTTGTTTTTACTACTTAGATTCTCCTATCTATTTTTAAATGATTTATCAATTTACTTTTGTCTTTGACTTCATGCCTATATTTACTCAAACTTTTTTGGAATTATATCCTTAAGGTTTATGATATTAGTAAATATCCTTAAGGCCACTCTTCTTCAGTATTAGAGATTTATGAACGAAAAGCTAATGTTTCTTTGATGACAACATCAAATGACAATAATGAGGAGTTATTATTTGTGTTATTTATACTATTGGCAAGTCTTCAGATTAGTAATCTAAAACATTTTAAAGGTATTGATGATTCTAATTTCATTTGAGGAAGTACAATTTGGCACATTTTCAAGGTAATTTTGACACTGCTAGTTGCAGTCATATAAAAGCACTTTCTTTAAGCCATCAATTTCATTTTCTAGAATTTCTTCCAATAGAAATACTACTTGGGGCACATATGATATATTAACAAAAATGTTCTTCCATCATTGTTAATAATGCAGAAAAATTTAAAAAATAGTTTAAATGTCAATTAATAGCAAATTAGTTAAAATTATATTGCAATCATATAATAGAATTATATTGTGCTGGTAAAATGAAAGATATTTTACTACTTTGTTATAATCCTTTTTTAAAATTCAAGGTATTGAAAACCATGCAGATATTTGTAGTTGTACGTAAAATAATCCTATTCCTAGCAATATTTACTAGGAGTTTACAAGAATTAATAAAAATATAGAGAAAATTTACATTCCCAAATAAGGGATTAGTAGAGGACCTAAATATGTAACAGTTTTGATGCAGTTAATTATGATTCATCATTAGCCTGACATTTTATAGCTAATAAAAATAAACTATTAAAATATAAAATAGAAAATGTTTTTGTTATGATTACTAAATCATGTAGAATATAATGTAGTATTTAAAAATAACTATATTAAATCTGCATCTGTGTTTGGATAATCACATGAAGGAAAAGCACATAGGTAAAAATATGTTAAGTCATCAGAATTATAGGTATTTTTCTGAAGTTTTTTTAATATGAGTAAATTTTTAAAATGACAATGAAAATGACACAATAAATAGATGACATAGTAGAAGGTATGCATTAGGAACATTCCAGGATAGTCAAAACCTGCTATGACACTTTGTGTCACCTTTATTGCTACAGTGAAGTTAGATCATTTTCCTCTCATCTCATCCCGTTCAAATGACCTCTACTTTCCTTTTGTATTTGGGTAGCTATAACAAAAACCATAAAGTGAGGAGTGGATAAACAATAGAAACATATTCCTCATAGATTTAGAGGCTGGGTAATCTAAGATAAACATGTACTCAGATTTAGTGTCTAGAAAGATCCCACTTTCTTGATTTGTAGATGCTGACTTCACCTTTGTCATCCCATGGTAGAGGATACAAGCTTATACTCTTGGGGGTCTCTTTTCTATGGGCATTAGTTCAAAAAATGAGAGCAGAGCCATTAGGCCTACCAAAGGATCCACCTCCAAGTACCATCACTTTGGAGAATAGAACTTCAACACATGAAATATGAAGCAATGCATTCAGGCTATAGCAGCTTCTTTTGTCTTATGCACTGATTTCTACACTAATATATTCATTATTGACAGTCTTTCTTTCTTTGTGAATTTTTTGAGACAGAATCTCCCTACATAACCTAGGTTGGCTTCAAACTTGCAGTATTCCTGCCTCAGCCTCCAAAGTATGGAGATAATGGGCATGTGACATTTTAGTCTCTTTTCCTTCTCAAAAAGCCAGCATTAATTTTTTAAAGCTTAAGTACATATGTTAGTTATGAAAGTTTTATTCTTACCGAGACTCAATGAAATATGTCTATCTGATTTTACCTTTTTATGGTAATATTTCCTTATACCATCCAGATTTCATACTCTGCCCATTAAAACCTATTGACTTAAACCTAATTGAGTAGAATTAAAAAAAATAAATTCACAAAAAGCAAAACCTGTTTCTAATTCAGAGAAAAATGTATTTTTGATTATTGATCTTGAAAACAATTAGAAACCGTAGTCAAGTGTTATTAAGATGATGAACATAATTTACATATTTTGGTTAGTTACCTACTTTTAAAAATATGAATTATTTTCTCAGAAGGAGGAATGGAATTTCCCTGAAATTCTTCCAAATGTGGAGAGAAGGTGACTCATGTTATACTCATTGATGCCTTACAGGATAGCATGATCAAATTAGCAAAGAGCCATGTATTATTGTTAATTCAATCAACATCTGCTCAATGAAATGAGAAAAATAAATTATTTGGATCATGTAAAGAATTCTGTGGTTGGAGATTGGTTTGAATGTTTTTTTCTCTACTTTTTAACTAATGCCAACTCAAGGTTGGCAGCTAGAGGAGACAAGGTATTTATCTGTTTTATCAAGGGTTTGGGTACAGCTCACCCAATGTTGTAATAGAAATGGAGACTGAGATCTAAATGAGTTAGGGAATCAGGACTTCAACCCTTGGATAGTCTGCCACATCCAGGAAAACTGAATAGAGAATTTCTACATCTAGACTTGTGTTCTTGATTGTGGACTGGAAGGAAGGGGTCACCTGAAAAATTGAAAACTAGAATCTGTATTTACCTACATTTGAAGTTTAAAGTCATTCTATTGGGTTGGTGGAGTGGCTCAAGTGGTAGAGTGCCTGCCTAGCAAATATGAGGCCCTGAATTCAAGCCCCAGTAACACCCCCCCCCAAAATGTCTTGCTATTCCAAGGTTTTGAAACCTTGTCAAAAAATGAGCTTTCCATTAATTCCTGACTTATGGTGGAAACAAAAGAAAAACCACCCTGGAGAAATAGTTCTAAATGTAGACCACTACTACACTCTTAAATAAAAATAATCATTGCTGAAAATTAGGTCTCAATCAAAAAATTTCAATAATATGATAAGCTGTTGAACATGAGTGAAACTTGGAAGTCAAAGGAAAATGAAATATTGGAACTCCATGAAAACCAAGTGTTCCAAAACACTCTGAAAAAGAATACACAATAGTTAGTTTTAAATGATTAAAGTAATAAAGACTACAAGGAAAAATACTCGAAGAAAGTAGCAAAAAGAACTTTTGGGAAATGGAAAAATTCAAAACTAAAGGTATCAAGAAGCTTTGGTATATTTCAGAAAAAAAAATTGAAGCAGAATGAGTCAAGGAAGTTACCCAAAGGTAAGACAAGAGCTTTTAAAACTGAGAAATAGAAAAAATAGTATAATATAAGGAAGGAGGACAGAATGAGATGTCTAACCACAATCTGTTTGAAAAGTTTAATGACTTTTGAAAAATACCCCACTTCCTTCAGGAGTCAGAGCTTCCCCAAAACCCCTATTCCACCCTCTAGACAAAAGCTGTCATTAATCTGCTATCTCCCTATCCTGGAAATTTCATATAAATGAAAATAAACAATATGTGCAAGCTTGTGACAAATTTCCTTCATGCAACATAAAGTTTTCAAGGCCCATTCTGTTGTAGCATCTATCAGAATGTAATTTTTTATGGCTGCATTATTATTCTATTGTATGGGCATACCACTTTTTGCTTTCCATTCATTAATTGATTAATATTGAGTTTTATTTTGCCTTTTGCCTATTCTGGATAATGCTGTATGAGCATTATGTTTGGGCATATGATTCATTTTTCTTTAAATGAAGTTTCGAAAGAATTTGTAAGGTCAAACGGTAATTCAATTTTTAAGTTTATAAGGAGATACCATATTGTTTTCCAAAGTGGTAGCACCATTTTACTTTCCTACTTACAGTATCACAACTTCTCCATGTCCTTGCCAATACTTATTATCTGACTTTTCAAATTATAGTTACTCTAGTGGGGGTGAAGAGGTATCTCATTGTAGCCTTGATTCACATTTTGTTGATGACTAATGATGTTAAACATCTTTGCATGTGCTCATTATGTAACTTGTATGGCTTTTTTGAAGAAATGTTTATTCAGATCTTATGTGCAGTTTACAAGTGAGTTATTTTTCACTTCACTATTAAGTTGCAAAAGTTCTTTTTATAATAGATAGAAATCTCTTATAAGCATATGATTGGCAAATGTACTCTTCCATTCTGTGGCTTGTCATATTTCTTACTAGCATTTTTTAAAACACAATTTAAAAGTTTTTGATGGTGTCCAGCTTATATATTTTACTTCTGTTGTGTGTAAGTATCTGTTGCCATAGTCTAAGGCTAATGATATTTACCCCAATGCATCCTGGTAGAAGTTTTATAGTTTTTGTGCTTATATTTAAATCTTGGATTAATTTTGAGTCAATTTTTGTTTATGATATAAGATTCTAGCTTCATTTTTTTGAAGTATGACTGTTTCATTTTCCTAGTACACATTATTGCAAAGATTTTCCCCACTGAATGCTTTTGTCAGTTTCACTGAAAATCAGTTGGATATAGATACATGAACTAATTTTTGTACTTACAATTGTATTCCTTTGGTCAATATGTTCATTTTTATATCACTACCATACAATTGTTATTACTGTCACTTTCTGGTGAGTTTTGAAATAGTAATAGTGATTTCTTTGACTTTTTTGATCATTTTCAAGGTCATTTTATCTATTCTGAGTTCTCTGAGTTTTCATATAAGTTTTAGGATCAGCTTGTCAATTTCTACAGAGTATCCAGGTGAAATTTTGAAAGGTATTGTATTCATTCTATAGACCAGTTTTGGAAATTTTGCTGTCTTATCACTGTTGCCTGATACATAAAGATGAATCTCTGTATATGTGTATGTTACTGAGAATAGAACCCAGGGCCTCAAGCATGCTAGGCAAGGCCTCTACCATTTGAGCCACACCCTGAGGTCTGTTATCTGCAATATTTTCATTTGCTTTTGTGGTACTGGGACTTGAACTCAGGACCTCATGTTTGCTAGGCAAGTACTCTATCATCTGAGCCACTCCACCAGCCTTTGTTGTTTGCATTTTTTGTTTTGTTTTTGAGATAATGGTCTCTAATTGGCCTGGTTGGCCTTGAACTCATGATTCTCCTGCCTCCAGCTTCTGAATACCTAGGATTACAGACATGCAATACCATGTCAGGACAAAATGTGATGTTTTTCTTTCTGTTTAGACCTTTAAATTTCTCTTTTAACAGGTGTTTTTTTTTCATTTTTCTTTTATTATTCATATGTGCATACAAGGCTTGGTTCATTTCTCCCCCCTGCCCCCACCCCCTCCCTTACCACCCACTCCGCCCCCTCCCGCTCCACCCCCTCAATACCCAGCAGAAACTATTTTGCCCTTATCTCTAATTTTGTTGTAGAGAGAGTATAAGCAATAATAGGAAGAAACAAGGGGTTTTGCTGGTTGAGATAAGGATAGCTATACAGGGCATTGACTCACATTGATTTCCTTAACAGGTGTTTTTTGACTGTTCTGGGATTTGAACTCAGGGTTGCACTTGCTAGATAATCACCTAACCACTTGAGATAAGCCCCCGGCCCTCAACAGGGTTTTCAAAAACAAATGTAGCTCTACTAAGGATCTGGGACTGTAGCTCAGGTGTAGATCTCTTGCCTAGCATGCAGAAGGCTTTGGATCTGATCCCAGCACTATGGAATGAATGGATAGATAGATAGATGATAGATAGATAGATAGATGATAGATAGATAGATAAAATCGAACTTTACTAATTTTTGCTGAGAATGTGGAAAGACTTAATTTCTGACACACTATTTTAGGGCATATAAACTACATTACAACTTTGAAACACTGTCAGCATACTTAGTAAAGTTGAACATTTGATTATTTTATAACCCAGTGATTCTGTGGCACTAGATAAATATATGCAGCATGTGGGATGTACAGGAATGGTGTTTGCAATCAACAGAACTGGAAATAACCCTAATGTCCATCAAAATGGAATGGATAAAAACATTGTGTGATACACTAAGACACCTATGAATTACTTAAGTACTTAAGTCAACAACGGATAAATATGAAAAACATAATATTGAATAAAATTGTGGAGACAAAAGACTATATAAATATAAATCCACTTATTTAATGGTGGAACTTAAGTAACAAAGGAGAGAATCAGTATCAATGATAAATATACTTTTCAATAAATATTTGTTGGTTGAATTTGCTCTTCATCTTATAAAATATAAAATTAGATATCTACCCCACGAAATACATAAAAAATTCAGAGTGATGATTTAGAATTTAAATCTGGAAATCAAAAATATAAATGTTTAGAGAAGAATATGAGAATTCTTTTAAGACGTTAGATTGTGAAGCAATTTATTAAAATATACACATGGACAAATCATACACACAAAATATAACAATGAAGACAATACTAAATTTAAGAATATTGATATTTAAAAATCTATATGGAAAACAAAAATATTAAATAAATTGAAAGTCATAGACTATTAGGAGATATTTGTCATTTCCATAACTGATATATGAGTTTATAGATTATATAAGAACTTCTAGAAATGAATATTTTAAAAGATTATGAAATAGAAAGAATTGTTAAAGATGGAAATCTACAATTTATAGAATGGGAACCTACAAAGGCCATAAATAAATAAAAGACAGCCAATCTCACAAGTAATCAGGTACTTATTGATTTTATATTTATTTTTAAGCTATTTACAAAATATCACATACATATTTATGGAACAGCATGTGATATTTTGATACATGTATGCATTTTATGATATTTAAATCAAGGTAAACATATCTATCTCTTCAAAGATTTATCATTTCTTTATGGTGAAAATACTTAAAATCATTTCTTTTAGCTTTATGAAATATACAGTATTTTATCATTAACTAGAGTCACCCTTCTGTGCAATTACATACCAAAATTTTCTGCTCCCCTCTACCTATAACTTTGTACCCATGAACCACTATTTCCCTATTCTCCCTGCCCCCAACTTTCTGTGGCCCTAGTAACCACCATTCTACTCTCAATTTCTGTATGATCGACTTTTTTAGATTTCACGTGAATGAAACCATGCTGTACTTGTCTTTCTGTGCCTGGCTTATTTCACTTTACCTAACAGCCTCCATTTCCATCCCTGTTGTTGCAAATGTCATGATTTCATCCTGTTTTTTTTTTAAATAGTATTCCATTGTATATTTGGACCATGTTTCTTCATCAGTTGATGGACATTTAGTTTCTCACCATTTCCCAGCTATTGTAAGTAGTGCTGCAATAAACATGGAAATGTAGATGTCTCTTAGACGTACTAAATTCATTACTTTGGATATATACCTAATAGCGGGATTGTTGGATTACATGGTAATTCCATTTTTTTAATTTTTTGAGGTATCTCCATACTGTGTTCACTAATGCCATCACTAATTTTTATTCCCACCCACAGTGTGTAAGAATTTCCTTTTACATCCTACATCCTCACCAATACTTGCCATCTTTTGACTTTTGATAATAGTCATTTGTACTAGTGTGTAGTGATATCTCATTGTGGTTTTAATTTGCATTTTACTGATAATTAATTATGTTGAGCATTTTTTCATATGCCAATTGTATATTTATATGTTTTCTTTTGATAAATGACTATTTAGGCTTTTTGCTCCTATTTTAAAAACTGAGTTGTTTTGTTTCTTATTAAAACAAGAGATTACTCACTCATATGACTGGAAACAATAAAACCTGAAGACAAAATTTTGACTAGGGTGTGGGAAAATAAGAACTCTTATACATTGTTCATGGATGCATACATTGATATTTTTAATTTGGATATTTATTTGTAATTAGCCAAAAAAGCCAGCAGATATGCAGTTCTAAGTCTTGCTGTCTTATCTGACATATTGTTTTATATACATATGTACATATATATGTTATATAACTGTATATATAATACATAATATACAAGGATAGCAAGCATTCATCAGTGATGATAAGAAATTGTATTAAATACTTGAACACTTTGTGGAGCAAATCTATGTCTGAAATATGGCTAATATTTAGAAATATTAGAAACTTGTAGAATATGTTTGAAAAGTTCTTAAAGAATGTTTGCTTCTTTCATTACTATAAAATTATTCCTTCCTCTGACCCTCTTCGTACTCTCAGGTGCCCATCCAAACATCATCTGTTCCTTCAAAAGTGGGGGGGAGAGGGAGGGGGCAGAGAGGCCAGGGGCAGGGGGGAGAAATGGCCCAAACAATGTATGCACATATGAATAAATGAATCAGTGAAAAAAAGAAAAACAAACTAACAAAAAAAAAATAAATAAAAGAACAGAAAAAAAAATAACCTCACAGGATGATGGCAGGAGCTGTGCCCCTTTCAAATTATTATGTAGCCAGAGATATAAATCTTCCTGGTACACACCAAAGAATAAATATATGTTGTATAAATAGATGTATAAATAAATAGATAGATGTCATATCTCTGCCATAGTCTTCGGAAGCAATGTTTTGGAGCTATAACTTGTAGGCTTTGAGTACATACCATCTATATCTAGGAAAAAGAGCAACATTCAAATAGTGAGCTTTCAGACACTGCAGCAAGGAATATGATCCTCAATACCAAGGGGATTAAGGGAGCTTTTAGTTGATCTCGTAACACATCAAATAGGTGACTATTACCTTCAAATACTTACAGGACTGATTTCATAGGGGCATAACAAAGATGCCAAATCACCATAGATTTTTCAGAGGCTAGTTCAGATATTTACAGGCTAAAGGTCAGATGTTTGGCTAGGTAATTTTTTCCTTAAACATCTAAAGTAGATTTCCCACCTCTGAAAAAGATTCAGCTTAAGTGAATCTGGAATTGATGCTTTACAATATTATAGTAAGTAGAATTTAGTGTGCCTGTAAAATACATTTCCATGAGTTGCACCTGGTGTTAAACATTCATATGCTTGAGAAGTTATATAATGTTTAAAGTCAAATGCAGTTCCAAACCCAGTATTATTCTGTGTGATGACTCTAGATTTGTTTGATGTTTTACAGAAATGTCAGACTTGTCTTCTGGCCATAGAGAGGATGGCATCCTTAAGATTAGTGAATGCTTCTCTCCCTGTTTTGCCTCCTCCGTATGTTTATTTCTCCCTTACCTATCTATCTATGTGCAGTGAAGGAACATTTTTTCAAACTGTGGAATCAGAGGGTTTCAGTTCTATCCTTAATGAATTTACACTGTCTGGTTTCTCAAGAAATTACTGGAGGCTTTAGAAACTTTGTGTTTTAATTCAAATTTATAAAACCTATTCTCCTGAATGTCTGACCTAAAAATTGAGATCTGAGGCTATGATGCTTTGAGTAAATACAATGTAAGTCAGGGTTAATATCCCTCATTTTGGGGAGAGGGACAAAGTGATTTTGACATTAAAAATGTATAGTAATATTGTATGTTTCAAGTTTATTTGGAAGGAACATTTTTCATTTCAGAAATAGATTATACCCTTGGATACTTTGCTGATGCAACTGAGGTAACTTAGAAATGAATTTTTAATAGTATAAAAGATAAGATAATAATAACATTCCAACATAACTGAGAACTGAAAGATGCTTCTTGCATTTTGTTACCCATCAGCTAATGATCATTTTCAGTACATACCAGGCACTGTGCTGTGTCTTTCAATTAAAGTATTCCAAAAAGAGAATAAAATTTATTTTACTACAGAAATGAAATTGATCTGAACCAGAGTGATCCCTAAACAGGTTGAGCTTTATTATATTATAAAAGAATATGTTCTCAGGTGGCATCATTTGAGCGGTTCCTTAGGCCTCAAGGCTCCCATATGTTGTTCTTCTATTAAAATGCATAAAGTCTTTCTTTATATTATTAATTTGTACTTTAATATTCAGGTGAATTGTTTTTTAATCTACATTAAACTAAGTCCAGATAAGATACTCCATTTTGGTTATTACTGATTGAGCACTTATATTAATTGACTATTTCATTCAGATTTTAAAAATTCAATAGTGCTTTTCAAAAATTTAGGACAGTTTATAGTAAAAACTTTACAAATCAAAAAGACTTCTGCCTGGAGGAAGTCACATGTGTCACTAGTGGTAGCCTCTGTAAGCAGAAGATAGGAGGTAGCAGACAGAAGTTTTCACGCAGGATACTTAATGTTGACACAAAACAGTAAATCTAATATTCATACTTTTCTCTGGGGAGAGATAACACACTTTTTTTTATAGTCAGGAATACATTATTCCCACCAAAACCCATCTTTACCTCTACAGTATAAGTAGGGACATAGGGGCTGAGAAAAGTGGAAGTGAGTGGGCCACTAACAGAGAGAAGCAATTTCTACTTAATAAGTAACTCACAGCAGATAATTTATGAATTAGACTGAAGAAACAACACATTTTGGAAATATTATTGGTGAGGATTCTACTTAAAGGATTGTTTACATCATGGTGTTTGCAAAAATGAATATATTGAATATGAAAAAATATTATAAATTACATTGGGTGCTATGACAGAAGACAAGTATCTGATAGAAGTATGAGATTCTTTTTGGAAGAAGCAGCATCTATAGATCTTTAGGATTCAATAGAATCTACTGACATGAAAAATGAATCTATGTATGTAAGAGAAACAGAATTTCTTGTGCACAGTCTGGGGAAAATGATAGAGCATATGCATTAAGAAAAAAATGAAAATTGTTCAGAATTGTGGAAACATTTCTTGAATGGAGGGAATTGATGAGAGATGAAGTATGGAAGTAGATGAGGTCAGATTTGGAAGAGCATTGAGTACTATGTTAAGGTGTTTGATTTTTTTCTTAAAAGTAATAATGAGGTTAATTAATTTTGAGAATTTTAAGCTGGGTAATGGTGTAATTTTATTTTTTATTTTAGAAAAAATTATTTCAGAGTAATTGAGAAGAATATATTGAATAAGATATGTCTAAACACTATGAGGAAAACATTTGAATATCTTGTAAAAATTTAGGAAGAGGTGATAAAAGTCTGAAAATAGAAATGGTGGAATGGTAATTTTACATGCATGGAGGGAAAATACAGATGTTAAAATGGCAGGGTGTTTAAATTAATTGATTAAAAAGATATAGAAAAATAATATCAGAGGACAGGTTGGATGTTAGTGGTAGTTACTGAAATAAGTAAGAGGAAAAGTGTTAAATTTGTAGAGAATAACAGGATTAACTTTGAAAGTGTTGACTTACAGCACATTCAGCTAGAGATTGCCTGGTAACCATGGAGCCAACACATATTTCATTCATGAGTGGGGACTCAACTGAAAATACAAATTTAGGCAAGGTTTCATGGGTATAAATTAGGCAACCTAGAAGAATAAGAAGATACAAAAGTTGTTGGCAAAACTAAAGGGAAACGGAATGGGCTCAGAGGAAAATGGTTTGGGGCTTCCCCAAAAAAAAGAAGACTACAAGGAAATTTGATTACACTTGGCAGAAGGTTGCCCCTCTCTGCAGAATTCACAGTACTGTAATGTGCTTTTTAATTTGTCATTTTCAAACTGAAGGAAAAAGAGCTGGGAGTAAATTGATTAATCATGAGTCACCAAGTTTCTGAATGTTGGTATTATATTAACACTCTGGGTGTATTAGCCAGGAAGATATTCAGGACCAACAGATGTTGCTAGGATTAAGGATATGAGGGAAGGGATGAACACAAGATGAAGGGCCCATAAAAGTACTTTTTGAAAAATGAACAACAGGAATTGGTAATAATTTAAGGGACAATGGAAGACATGGAAAGCTGGGGCCTGAAGGCAATGACAAGTCTTAAGTTCTCTTTGCATTAGCTTAGCAAAGAGAATCCATGTGGTCCCAGACCACATTCTGGTCCCTTGGGGGCAAAGTATAGCCAAAAATCATCCAAACTTTATTGGAAAAAAAACAGGCGAGAAATATTAACACATTACCCTCAGAAGCAAATTAGTGTAATAGGGTTAATCTCTTAAATTTTTGAACTTTCACGAAATTGATGTATTAATGTGGCTTCCAAATAATAGAAAGATGAAAAACTTTAGTGTTATGATTATCAGACACATTAGATGCAGTCTACTGTTTTAGATACTGAGGCTCAGTAAATTCTGAAATCATATCTATAAATACGATATACTAATAAAAAATAAAGCAAGAGGTAATACCAAATGCTAAATGTAGAAACTCCAAAGCAATATTATCTTCTTGTTTTCTTACATAATGTGGTTTATAAGTAAAGAGACAGCACCTACATTCTAATCTCTGGCTGTGAGTCAGCAATGACTGACTTTTTTCGGCTATAGGACCATATCCTTGGTCTGGGTTAATGGGGTCCTGACACACTCCTCTTCATGAAATTTTAAATAGGTTCCCCACAATATATCAACTTAGAAAACTCAAATCATTAAAAACTTTGCAGAGTTATGTTTTGAGAGTTTCCAGGTATCTCAAATATGCTCGTGAAAATACCTCAGGAATTGGATTGATTAGTTACCTTGTATTGCCACTGGTATTCCACTTGTCTGCTTCATGGACGCCCACCACTGGATGTCTGTACATTTTCTAAACCCTTCCAGGAACCTCCATAGCTCCTGAAGAGTTCTGCAGTCTAATGCTACAGGGTATTGCCCACTTTTGCTAGTCTCATGCTCTGATGGTACATAAAAAGTAAGCACATGGTTGCATGATTTTCTTCTATAAAAGAAAGAGGAATGGATCACATTCCTCTTTTAGAGCATACAAAAGCAGCACTCTTTGGGCACCAACATCCATTTACTCCAGCAGTCAATGTTTAAGGAGTGTTGACCCATTTTAGACATGGTGTCTGGTGCTGGATAAAATAATGAGCAGAAATAATCTCTTTAATAGAGGAGCCATATCTTGCTCAAATGTAAAAGTGACTCACAGAAGTATAAAACTACAATATCAAGGAAAGGAGAAGGCTACCATAAGGTTCCAAGGATGAGTAAGAACTAACTGCTCAAAGTGGGGATGGATTGATAAGGAAAAAGTATTAGCTTATTGTAGCAGAAGGAATAGCCCAAAGACTATTGGCAGTGGGGCATGAAGCATCACAGACCATGGAAAATCCAGGTTGCTAAATTATAAGGAGTAGGGGAGGGCATCCACAAGCTGATGCTGGAGAAGCCAATAATAGTCAGAGCATGCCTTGTGATGGTCTGTTGTCTTCATTCCAACAGTAAAGCATTATAAAGCTGCATGGTGAGACAGATACATACGTTCAACAAAGTTGTGGGATGCTGTGGAGAGTAGATTAAAGATGGGTAGGATTTATTTTAAGTAAACCAAGACTTTTTGTTTTTTATAGAGCCCTCTTTTCTTCCTTCTCATCCACATACATTCTCAATAGCACTGAACAGTGACTCTAAGGAGGTAGCCGTGATTAGAGATAGATCTGGGAAGCAGAATGTTACAGTCAGATTTGTTTCTCTCCTCTGATGGTCCGAGCATTCTGATTGTGATCCAAATTTTGTGCATGGCTTTTCAGGATGTACCCATAAATATTAACTGTAGGTAGAACTTTCTCAGCAATATACCAAAGAAGCAGAGCCATTTTTGAACCTCACCTTTTAAAATTCCACCTGGAACCTCCACTCTATCAGGATGGAGAAAATGTATCTTCTTTATTGCTAAGCATGTCAATGTCCTTAGAAGCTCCTGCATTAATCTTTCTGTAGTCAGAGAAGATAGTTGCTTTGATTTTATTGCATAATTTAATTCTATAAACTTGGATCCATAACTCACATAATAGTCATTTTTTCATTGAGTCTTCAACTCATATTTTGTGTTTTCAACTATCGCATCTACTTAACTAAATGAACTATGAAATTTAAGGCACAATAGCATAGTGATTTAAGTTGACATTATACTGATGCAGGTACAAATTGTAGCTTAGGTGCTTAAAAATTTTGATATCATGATCAAGTTTCCTCTACCACTGATATTCAGTCTCCTCATGTAAAAATAGTTGTATGGTAGTTGCAATATACAGTTAACGATTATATGGAACATTGTTACAAAAGCATAGGGTGTTTCACAGTTACAAATTATTATTCTTATGTCATTATTATTAATTAAAATTAATGGTGCAGCATATAGTATCCAATACATAGATGATTTTACACAAAGTTTTTTAAAATTTCTTATTATTTAGTAAAGACTTCATTTATGTTGGTTTTAGCAATATCTTCTCTTACTAAGCAGCATATAAGATTATTTTTTAGAAGGCTTCATAAAAGCAGAAAACTTAAGTTTTTCATTACAATCCAAAAGCATATGGGAAAAACAGTTTCAGAAGCTTTAAATATTAACAAGAGGAATGCAGCATAATGATACAGGGGAAAAGTGAGAGCATGAATGCTCAGAATTGCTTTTAGTGGGAAAAAGAAGCCAGCATTTGTTGAGAGTTAAAGATTTTTTTTAAATAGATTCGAGTTTAATTGGCAGGACTTGGCATCATTTACAGGAAAATATGTTTTATTTATTTGAGTTTAAATATATTTCAAACACTATTTTAAAATACAATTTTTCCAAGTGTTGGGGCAGCTGTTAAGTGGTTCAGGATTTAATGCCCTAGTTAGCCTTTCACCTTTGAGGCCATGATCTATCTCCATGTAATTAAGTTCATACATTAAATGAGTTTTATGGGATAATGGAGTCCCAAGTGGAATATGGACATTGCATACTAGGAAGCCATTTTGGATAATTGGCAGCTTCAGCTGGAATATCACATGGGATGGGATTAAATGGGTATTGCAGGTTTAAATGGGAACAGCACAAATAAATACCAATGATGAAAGTGGACTCTTCTTTTTGCTTTTATTCAGGAACAAGCTAAGGCAAAGGTACAAATTAGATGAAGAATGTTCTCATTGTGAATCCATCTCTATTAGTGGCTATACTCTTTTTCTCCTCTGCTCTTAGGAGGAAAGGATAGGCACATTTCAGTGAGATACTATTTCTCATTGGGCCTCTGCTAACACAGTAAAAAATTGCAAGTTGCACACTGGTCCTAAATACTTGATATTTTCTATGTCATACTAATTTATAACTTCATACTTTTCCTTGGGCTTGCAATGATGGTCCCTAAACTCCCTAATCTCATGGGTCCCTGGTGAATATAACTGTTTAATTTTCAAGATTGAACTGAAGCAGAATGCGGTGGTGCGTTCCACTTGGAGGATCACAGTCTGAGGCTGGCCTGGGCAAAGTGAGAGACCCTACCTGAAAAACAAAGTAAAAAAAGTAAAAGGAATGGGGGCATGGCTCGAGTGGTAGAGTACTTGCTTAGCCAGGGCAATGCCTTGAGTTCAATCCCCAGTACTGCCATAAACCAAACCAAAACAAAAACAGAAACATGGAAACAAAACATTCTCATTTATAAACATTTATAATATAAACATTTTATTCCAAGTGGAAGTAGATAGTCTAAGCAGAACTCTTTTATGTCTACTCCTTCAGAATCCTGTACAAACTTCTGGTGTAACATCAAAGTACTAGTCAGGATAGAGTAGTTTATGGTAGAATATCCTTAAATCTCATTGATATACAATAAACAGCTTAATTCTCAACCTCTTTAACAAGGTCAGTCATTCAGTGACCTGGGCTGAAAGAGATTCTATCATGTTATCATGGTGCCAGATTTACAACTGACTTCCAGGATTATCTTTACAGGGAAAAAGAAAATGTGGAAAACTTGCACCCACTTCTAAATGCCTCAGATGAAAATAAAAATTATACTTCTGCTCTTGGTCTATTGGTCAGATGCCATGACACAAGACTAAGCTAACTGTGAGGTTGTCTGAAAGATACAGGAAAGTCAATAGACTTTTGGGTGATCATTGTTGTTTTATACATAACCTGTGACAAATTCATGCCATCCTTTATATGACTGCTTCATCTACAACTCATATTTTAAGTCCCCAGGCACTGGAAACTTGTTCTTACCCAATGCTCAAATATTGTCCACTGATAATAAATTTACATTAGGAAATTAATATATTAGCCTATGAAGAAAAATATAGAAAAAGATAATGACACTTTGCATACATAAGCTCATGAAATTTTACTGAAATGTAAGGTGTCATTTCTGTCATCATTTTGTAGAGGACACTGAGGCCCAGAGTATTTAAATTAATAAAAGTGGAATTTAAAGTTGGAATTTCAATTTGGGTTAACTCTCAAGTATATTATACATTGAAATTTGGAGATATTTCATCTCAAAAGTAGATACCTGGAAGTTGGAAGGCTAAAACAAAGAGAAATGAACTTCTCATATGATGTTCCCATGGCTTAATTTACTAAGTAGGAAAAAATTTGCATGTATTTAGGGAAGCTTTAAATTATTAAATCAACATGATCTCATGCAGGGTGCAAATGTCTTAATACAGAACATATGTACTATCTGAAAATCTGACCCTTAGGTCCAGGTCATAAATAATACAGTCTCATGGGGTTTTGGAGAGGATTAAAGGAGATAAAATTTATAAAAGGCTTTGGGTCATATCTGGCACAAAGTGAATAACTCAAATTGTTGGTTCTGTGCTCTACTGATTACCTCCCCCTACTTCTTTGCTGAGAAGATCATTCAGGGGCTTCTCTTAAAGTGATCAGAGATGAGTCAGGTGTGGTGGTTCATACTTGTAAGCCCCAAACTTGGGAGGTCAAGCAGAAGGATTGGGAGTTTGAAACTGACTTGAGCTACATAGTGAGTTCTATGCCAGCCTGGCTACATTGTGAGACACTGTCTCAAAAAATAACTTCTTCCCCAAAAACAAAGGGAAAGAAAGATGAAAAAAGATGACAGTGATATTTTCGTGGGAGTATTATTCTAGAATTTTTGATCTGGAAGGCTCTTTCATTTCTTTAGGGAGACTCTCAGTTTATAAGTAAGAAACCTGGGGCAGAAAGAAATGCCTTCTTTAAGGGTTTAAATGAGGATGCAGCACTCATAATTCAGCATGCTTCCTTTCTCTGAGCAGCAAGTAGGTGCTCAGTGATAAATTCTTGCCACTAATTGATCATTTATGAACATTCAGTTTCTTCAATCTGGTTGTATGTGTGATGGGGGTAGTTGGAGTCTGTGTAGAGCTCAGAGGAAGCTCACTGAAAAGGTTTCAGCCTATTTGGTTCCTATGTTTAGAAAAATGAGTATTCAGCCAATGTTTTCAATAGAATAATTGTATTATATTCATAACCAATTCAAACTCTTTTCAGCAACTATTTCTTTCCTTGTGAGAAGCATGGTGAACATTTCTATTCCATGTTGAAATAATATTTTCATTTTCAAGTCTAAACATAGTAACTAGGGTAAAGACTGAATCTAAACTTAGCTGCTAATAGCCCGTGCTGTTAAATTTGTCATTACAACAATTCTTTTTCTCCTGTGTGCAAAAGTATTGCAGAGCAAGATGAAACAGTCTTTTGTTAGCAACAAAAGCTATTGCTTTTAGCCATGTAATTTCCAGAAAATAAAGAAGGCAGTGCAGTATATTTTATACTTATTAACACATGACACTGGAGCAATGCAGGGCCATTTTGGTTAAAGGGATGGCAGAAATTGCATTAGGTAATGGAATCTATAGCCAGAAGTCTCTGCAGTTATCTTTAAGGGGGCTGATATCCTTTCCAGGAGAGTGCAATGTGGTGCATTTTCTGTTGTCTGCTATTATGAGGAACTGCCAGGAAGGTAAAAAGGCTTCTTCTTTTTTTTTAATTCATTTATTCATATGTGCATACATTGTTTGGGCCATTTCTTGCCCCCCCCCCATCCCCTGGCACCTCCCTCTCCCTCCCAACTTCCTTGCTTCCAGGCAGAACCTGTTCTGCCCTACACATAAGCAATAATAAGAAAGACATAGTGCTTTTGCTAGTTGACATAAGGATAGCTATACAGAGAGATTCCTAGCATTGCTTCCATGCACAAGTGTGTTACAACTCGAATTGATTCATCTCTACCTGACCTCTTCACTACTTCCCTGTCACCTTCCCATACTGACCTCTGTCATTTTAAGGTTACTGTATTAGCTCCTCTGCAGTGGGGACATCAAACACTTTAAAATTTTGGGTTTCCTACCTATCCCCATTCCTCCTGTATGTGCTCTCCCCTTAGCATGTGACCCAAGTCCAACAATATTGCTGCATTTGCCCTAGATCTAAAGTCCACATATGAGGGAGAACATAAGATTTTTGGTCTTCTGAGCCTAGCTAACCTTGCTCAGAATGATGGTCTCCAGTTCCGTCCGTTTACTTGGGAATGATAAGATTTCATTCTTCTTCATGGCTGGGTAAAATTCCGATCCATTCATCACTAGTTGGGCATCTTGGTTGTTTCCATAGCTTGGCTATTGTGAATAGCACTGAAATAAACCTGAGTGTCTCTGGAGTACCTTGTGTTGCATTCCTTTGAATATATCCCAGGAGTGGGATTGCTGGATCATATGGCAGGTCTATGTTTAGATTGTACATTGATTTTGGAGAGTTTAGTTTTTTGAGTTCCCTGTATATTCTGGTTATCAGTCCCTTGTCTGATGTATAGCTGGCAAATATTTTCTCCCACTCTGTGGGTGGTCTCTTCAGTTTAGAGATCATTTCTTTTGTTGTGCAGAAGCTTTTTAATTTTATGTAGTCCTGTTTGTCCATTCTTGCTCTTAGTTGCTGAGCTGCTGGTGTTCTATTGAGGAAATCCTTGCCTATATCTATTGCTTCCAGAGTATTCTTTGTTCTTTCCTATACTAACTTCAGAGTTTCAGGTCTGATATTAAGGTCCTTGATCCATTTTGAGTTGATGCTAGTACCATATGGATCTAGTTTCAGTTTTTTGCAAGCAGATAACCACTTTTCCCAGCAATATTTGTTGAAGAGGCTGTCTTTTCTCCATCGTTTGTTTTGGTGTCTTTGTCAAAAATAAGGTGGGCATAGCTGTGTGGATTCTTATCTGGGTCTTCTATTCTGTTTCACTGGTCTTCATGCCTGTTTTTGTGCCAATTCCATGCTGTTTTTATTGCTATTGCTTTGTAATACAGTTTGAAGTTGGGTATTGTGATACCTCCAGCATTGCTCTTTTTGCTGAGTATTGCCTTGGCAATTCACAGCCTCTTGTGTTTCCAAATGAACTTTAGGGAATATTTTTCAATCTCTGTGATGAATGTCATTGGGATTTTGATGGAAATTATATTAAACATGTAGATTGCTTTTGGTAGTCTAGCCATTTTTACTATTTGATTCTACCTACCCATGAGCATGGGAGATCTTTCCACCTTCTGTAGTCTTCCTTGATATCTTTCTTCAGAATTTTGAAGTTTTCCTTGTAGAGGTCATTGACATCCTTTGTAAAGTTTACTCCTAGGTATTTGTTTTTTTGAGGCTATTGTAAGTGGAATTGTTTCCATATATTCTTTCTCAATTTGTTCGTTGTTGGTGTATAGAAAAGCTAATGATTTTTGTAAGTCGATTTTGTATCCTGCCACCTTGCTGTAGCTGTTTATGGTGTCGAGGAGTTTTTGGGTAGAGTTTTTTATGTCTTTAAGATATAGGATCATATCGTCTGCAAATAGGGATATTTTGACAGTTTCTTTACCTATTTGTATTCCTTTTATTCCTTCTTCTTGCCTAATTGCTCTGGCTAGGAATTCCAGGACTATGTTGAATAGGAGTGGAGATAGTGGGCACCCTTGTCTCATTCCTGATTTTAGGGGAAATGTTTTCAGTTTTTCTCCATTAGTATGATGTTGGCTACAGGTTTGTCATAAAAAGTCTTCTTTGATATTATTTTCTGACTTGCTTTGCTTGCAGTGTGTAAGCCCAAATTCATAATTAAATCATCATTTAACATAGGCTTTGCTCCTAGGCCTTCAAACATGCATAATAAAGCACATTCATAGATTTTCACAGGAAAGGAACATAGTTTAGGAATCTATCTAATTTGTCCTCTTCATTTGTTGTAGGTTCCCACTGAAGTCATTCCAGACAACACTTAAATAGCTCTCACTTTCTGTGATAAAAAAAAAGTCTTTTTTTTTTTTTTTTTATCTCATGGGTAACACTTAAATTTTCAGGACATCTCTAAGAGGCTTTGATAAACATGAGTGACAGGTATTTTAAAAAGATTATAATATACAAAAATGGATTATAGGGTCTAAGGCTCCTTTTAGGTTTTACATTCTTTGAGATTATTTCCAAACTGACATTAGAGATAGGCCAAGTTTTTATCAGTGGGGATAATCCAATATTTGGCATTTTTATTCCACCTCTTCCACATGGTGTGTGTATACCAAACTCCCTATAATATGAAGAAGAATTCATTCTGTCATGGTTAGCCTTGCTCTATCATTTTAATACTACTTTTATTTCACATATCTTCTCTGTTGTTGCAGACATCTGCTTTCCAGATCTTCCTTTAAGAAATGATTTGCTACATGGTATGTTATCAAGAACACTTCAGTTCTCAAATTGGCCCTACTGCAGAATCAACTTGCCTGGAGTTTCACCCCTCCTAGGGAAGCCAGCATTCATGGAATGAGCAAGGAAGAGGTATCAAAGTTTCCCAGCCATTTCTACCTGAAGTCATCATATTTGCTCTAGAACTCCCTATGAGGCTGGCCATTTGTTCCTGTCATTTCTGCATTTTAGATTCAATCCTTTTCCTGTTGAATTATGAATCTTCCCTTTCCATTCACATGTGTTTGTCCAATAAATATCCTGTATCCCAAACTACATTTCAGCATCTGCTTTTGAAAAACTCAACTCATGATACTTGCTCCAGTATCCCTTCTTCTTACATGATTGATTAAACTTCACCTTTAAACTACATAATAATTTGCTAACTTTTTGCCTATTCCCAGGTAGATAAAAGGATCTGGAGAAAAAAATACAATCATGGAGATTCGTTAGGAATTCATAATTCCCAACCTCAAAAGGACACTCAGTTCTATTAACTTATCCAACTATGCATGCTTCCCTTGTGTGTGCTGTTTATGACTCTCCACATTCTCTATTGCTCTTTTAGTCCCAGAAAATTAACACCCCTTTTTTTTCATTTTGTATTTTGATGAGAAAGAAAAATGCCTCTGTCTTCTTTCCACCAAATTTACAAAACTACTTACATTCAGATAAATGCTCTTTCCTTTCTCTTCAGTCAGAAAAGTGCTTCATTTGCTCATAGGCCACTTTGCCATTGTAAGGACTTCATTTCTAATGTTACTCTCTCTCTTGGCAACATCAACTTTTTTTCTATTTGCTAGTTCATTCACTCAAAATAAAAGTGCACATAGTGGAGATGGACTACACCATAGCACAAGGCAATACACAAGACAGATTAACATTGTAAACTGTGGAGTCACACTGCATGGCTGAAGCACTGATTCCAATACCCCTCAGCTCTCCATGCCTTACTTTTCTCATTTGCTAAGATGGAAATTGTAACAATGTAATTGTGCTTACTTCATAGGGATTTTATGAAGATTTCTAAATGAAATTGGGATGTATTTACAACAGAACCTTGCACATACTAAACAGAAATTAAATAGTAGGCATTAGTTATGTTTATGTCTCCCAGCTCAAATAACATATAAGTAAAAATTTAAAACTCTTTTGGTAAGTCTCTCTCTAGATCCTGTTCCATTTCTCTGTTTTCCTTCACATCAAAATTAGTAGATTATCCATATCTTCTTGATGTTCCACTCTTTCCTAATGCACTTAGAATGGGCTTCGTTCCTAGCTTCTCTCTGAGTCTTTAGAAAGGGGCTAATCCATTTGACCAAATCCAGCAGCCATTATTTTTCTGCAACCTCACAGGATGTTCTGTGGAAAAATGTTTGCTGCCATTAATATTATCCCAGAGCTACCTAGTTTTCTTTCTTTCTTTCTTTCTTTCTTTTATTCATATGTGCATACAGTATTTGGGTCATTTCTCCCCCTTTCACCCACCCCCCATTTTCCCTCCATTCCTTCCCTCTCTCCTCTCACCCCCTTGCTATCAGGCAGAAACTATCTCTAATTTTGTTGAAGAGAGAGTATAAGCAATAATAGGAAGGACCAAGGGTTTTTGCTAGTTAAGATAAGGATAGCTATACAGGGAGTTTACTCGCATTGCTTTCCTGTACATATGTGTTACTTTCTAAATTAATTCTTCTCAAACTAACCTTTTCTCTAGTTCCTGGTCCCCTTCTCCTATTGGCCTCTGTTGCTTTAAAGTTTCTGCATTAGTTTTTCTGCATTGAGGACAACAAATGCTATCTTGTGTTTTGGGTGTCTTACCTATCCTCATACCTCCCTTGTGTGCTCTCGCTTTATCATGTGATCAAAGTCCAGTCCCCTTGTTGTGTTTGCCCTTGATCTAATGTCCACATATGAGGGAGAACATATGATTTTTGGTCTTTTGGGCCAGGCTAACCTCACTCAGAATGATGTTCTCCAATTCCATCCATTTACTTGGGAATGATAAGATTTTATTCTTCTTCATGGCTGCATAAAATTCCATTATGTATAAATGCCACATTTTCTTAATCCATTCGTCAGTAGTGGGGTATCTTGGCTGTTACCATAACTTGGCTATTGTGACTAGTGCTGCAATAAACATGGGTATGCAGGTGCCTCTGGAGTAACCTCTGTCACATTGTTTTGGGTGTATCCCCAAGAGTGGTATTGCTGGATCATATGGTAGATCTATGTTTAGATTTTTCAGAAACATCCAAATTTTTTTTCAGAGTGGTTGTATTAGTTTGCATTCCCACCAGCAGTGTAAAAGGGTTCCTTTTTCCCCACATCCTCACCAACACCTGTTGTTGGTGGTGTTGCTGATGATGGCTATTCTAACAGAGGTGAGGTGGAATCTTAGTGTGGTTTTAATTTGCATTTCCTTTATTGCTAGAGATGGTGAGCATTTTTTCATGTGCTTTTTGGCCATTTGAATTTCTTCTTTTGAGAAAGTTCTGTTTAGTTTATTTGCCCATTTCTTTATTGGTTCATTAATTTTGGGAAAGTTTAGTTTTTTGAGTTCCCTACATATTCTGGTTATCAGTCCTTTGTCTGACTTGTAGCTGGCAAATATTTTCTCCCACTCTGTGGGTGGCCTTTTCATTTTAGAGACGATTTCTTTTGTTGAGCAGAAGCTTTTTAGTTTTATGAAGTCCCATTTATCTATGCTATCTCTTAGTTGCTGAGCTGCTGGTGTTCTATTGAGAAAGTCCTTGCCTATACCTACTAGTTCCAAAGTATTTCCTACTTTTTCCTGTACCAACTTTAGAGTTTGGGGTCTGATATTAAGGTCTTTGATGCATTTTGAGTTAATATTGGTATAGGATGATAAACATGGATCTAGTTTCAGGTTTTTGCAAACTGCTAACCAGTTTTCCCAGCAGTTTTTGTTGAAGAGGCTGTCTTTTTTCTCCATTGTGTATTTTCTTTCTTACTGATGGTACCTTCTCTGATTCCTTTATAAATTCCTCTTGTTCTGTTCAGACTCTAAGATTTCTTCTTGGGTTAGTGTTGGGATTTTCTTTTTCCTAATGACACACTTTTCCTCAATGAGTTAATCTGTCTTTGTGATTTTACATAGCATTCTATGGGATTTTTTTTACATTCCAATTTAAATATCCTATCTTAGCTTGTCAACTTGCATATAAACATGTATATTCTACCACTTGTTATCTGCACTGAGATGGTCAAAACAAACACATTTTCCTCTCTACTTCAACCTGCTTTTCTTCCAGTCTTCTCCATTTTAACAAATGGTAATACCCAGTCATTCAAGTATCAAACAGAGGAATCATATGTGTTCTTGTCTTTTTTATTAATATATAATAGTAATACAAGAGGTACACTGTAATATTTACATATGTGCTTACAATATACCTTAGTTAGATTTATCCCCTGCATCGTTCTGCCTTTTCTCTCTCCCCCACTTCTTAGAACAATTTCAATGGGTTTCATTCTTTTATTTTAGTATATGAATGTAAAATAAATCCACTGTATTCACACTCACTCACCCTTTCCTTATGCCCTCCATCCTACTAATGGTATCCAACCCTGGACAATATCATACCTACATCCAATCTGCCAACAGATTCTGTGTTTCTAAAATATATCCCCAAACAGTCTTCTTCTATGCATCTCCACCAATTCTATTGAAAATACTAGTTTAATTATGAAGGATTATGGAAGAGCTTTCCAACTTGTCTTCCTGGTTACACTACCATCCCATTAAAATCCATTATCATCTAAAGAGTCACAAAGATGCATATAGTTATACCACTTTCTAACTTAAAATAATTTCTTGGTTCAATAAGAATAACGTCTGAACTTCTTACCTTCCTTTCAAAGCTTCCTTCCTTTGTTCTTTAGGCATATTCTCATAGCTTTCTCCTGTTTTTGAAAATGAAATTTCATTCTCACCTTATGGTTCTGGTACTTTTCATTCTACTTGAAGCACCCACTCTCCAGAGTCACATAACTGGCATTGCTCATCACTTTGTTCTCAATTAAAACAGCCCATCATTTTTCTGTCTTTGTCTCCCAAGAAACTGGGATTATGGGCATGAGCCATCACACTGACCCAATATCACCTATCAACTCTTTAATGAGGCTTCCTTTCCTAGGCCTCTTTCTTTCTTTCTTTCCTTCTCTTTTCCTTCTCTCTTTTTCTTTCTCTGTCTCTCTCTCTCTTGCTCTCCCTCCTTCCCTCCTTCCTTCCTTCTTATCAGTATATTTATTTTTGTGATACTAGGGTTTGAATTCAGGGCCATGTACTTGTTAGGGAAGTGATCTAACAGTTGAGCCTTGTCCCCATCCCTTTTTGTTTAGTTTATTTTTCATATATGGTCTCACACTTTTGCCTAGGACTGGCCTCCGACAGCAATCTTCTTACCTCCATCTCCCACATAGCTGGGATTATTGATATACCCCACCATGCCCAATCCTATGGCTAGCTCTTCTAATACTTTCCTGCCCCATTGTTAATAATGATCACATCATTCTCTTAAATTTTATTTCTAATATTTAGCCTTATGAAAGTTAATTCTGGATATTTATTTTCTTATTTATTGACTTTGTATCCTCTTTGAACTATAAGTTTCATGCTAACAGTGTTCTTGTCTGTTTTATGTACCAATTATTCCCTGGGATAAAAAAATCATTTTCAAATGAATATACTATAGCTCATCCATGTCTTAGGCCTGATTCCCATTGTAACTTGTTTCATTTCTCCTTGCCTTTTTATCTTTAAATTTATGTTTATATAAGACCTTTTCTTTGATAATTTTGGTTTACTTGGTTTTATTCTTTGTACTCTGTGGGTCAGGCTGTCCCTTTTAACCCAGTGATGGGATGCCTTTAAAAGCAGCTCCCCTGTTTTACCCCAGTACTGGGACTTTTCCTACAAGGGCCTTTTCTGAGCCTTCTGACATCAACTTTGCTTCTTCCTGGAGACCTAGAGCTGTGTATCATTTCTGATGGCTTGAAGGAGTGACTTTTAGGTTACTCAGAGAAAACAAATACAAGCAAGACTGCATAGAGGAACCTATACCATTAGAGAATCAAGGGCTTCTCATGGCCTGAAATTAACTTTTTTGGTAGACGAAACTATTGACTACTTCTTTTATAGTTTTATATCCTTTCCAATTGGCAAAACAGCAAGCATGTCAATGGCTCTAGCTGGTTTTATTCAATATACTGGAAGCTATTTTTGAAGTCTGAAAAAAGGAAAACTTTCCAGCATGTGGTAATGCAGAGGTGCCCTTAGCAATCCATCTGGATGACTGCTAAGAGATCTCATTAGGTAGCATTTTTTCCCCAATCGAGTTGCTGTATCCTAGGGTTTGGGCAATATATGCCTATAAACCTTTTTTAAATTTTAGAAACTATCAGACATGAGTGCCCTGACTTATGCTAACTAATTTCACAAGAGGTTGGTATATGGGAAAGAAAACCATAAAATATAACCAACAGTACAGTGCCTAACAAGTAAATATTGATTAGGTGTAGAGAAAGGATAAAGAAATTTTTAGGGATTTTCCAAAATAATAACAACATACTATGGAAATGAAGTTACCATTTTCCTTGTAGCTAGTACACAAACACTTTGTCACTTTCTTCCATTTAGGCAGGCCCATGTCAGACTAAATAAAAAGCACATGGTATAAGAACAAGAGAAACAACTATACAAAAACCTATCCTAGAGTATTAGTGTTGGTAGAAGCCACATCCAATGTCCAAAAGCACCAGTTTTAATGTTATTGTTGTTCAATTATATGCATTTATTCCTCTTTGTAGACTTATGGGGAACTATTAGTAAGTGGCAGAGGAAAAATTTTTCTCTGAAACAGGTAGATTTTATACTTCCAAGCCAAGCAGGAATTGATGCAGTTTTAAAACATGCATAAAGTTTAAAGCCAATCTGTTATAATTCTTTTTACACTTATGAGAATCTGAGCTTTACCAAGACAAGGGAACATAACTTATCCATCTTTATTTTTCCATTTGATACAGAGTCATACATGAGCACAAATTTGATAAATATATTTTAAACAAATAAATTATCAAGTTCAAGCATGACATGTGCCTGGCAAAATACTTTATCTCTCCATCATGCATGGATCACGTTAATGTCCCTTTTCCTGAAAGTCTTATGTATGACCTCAGTGCACTTCTCAATCCAAAACTGAATGAAGTTGGCATGAAGATGAAAATTGCCATTTCTGAAACCTAGTATTGTCCATAGAGATAGGAAACAGAGGTATAAGTTGTTGAATATTTCAAGAAGTTTCTTAAAGATGGGTAGTTGCAGAATCAGTAATAAAATTGCAACTTCAGGTAAATTATTAGACTAGTGTGTTCCACTTTTCCAGACTACCTACTTACTTGTAGTAGAAAAGTCGAGAGTATTTTGTCTTTCAAACTGAGCAGCCTAAAGAACTAAGAACTAAGTGAAAGAGGGGTCCAGGGAGTCATATATCATAAAATAATGTACTTTTACTTGTCCAGTTGTATGTACTTATCCCCATTGTGCTAATGCTGTGGAAATTGTCAAGAGGCACGCATTAAGGAAAATCTCATTAAATCAAAACTCTGAATTGTTTAGCCCTAGACCTAATGGGAAACTTCACTATAATAACAACCATAACACATTTGCTAATATGTTTAAACATCTAAGCCAACATATTTGGATGTCAATGAAAATAATTTTATGGTACTTTTATAATTAATTTTTAAGCTGTATACCATGTTTGGATCACCTACCAAGTTTTCACTTTTCTTTTTTCTTGGTACTGACACCATTTTCCTGATAACCGTGTTTGTACAATGGAGTAATGACTACTGGCTATTATTAACAGGAGGAGTGGGGGCATGTGACATAAAGTGGGAAGATCAAATTTTCAGATCTTGAAAGTTTTAGCTGTGAAGGAATGTTGGAAATTGACTTGTTCAACTGGTAGAATTCTATAAGCTAAGCCCTTAAATCCTTCTAGTGAGGTCCCTAGGGGTGTATATTTTTCCACCTTTCCTGTGACCTCATTATTCAGCTGGTTTTGGAGTTACATGATATCCCTCATAAAAACTTGTTTTTTACTCCCTTAACATACTTGAATAATTTTGTTACTTATACTTCTCTCAAAACAACTAAAATTGACTAAATCATACACATAAACACAGTTTTCTTGTGATTCAGTCTCTTAGTTGTATTATCCTGTCACATGATTTTAAAATCAACCTATGTGAGGATGATTCCCAGATTTGTGTATGTGCTCTAGACCTCCCCCTTGACTTTCAGACTCATATATCCAAATGCCAATTCATCCTTTCCACTAGGATTTCCAACAGACATGTCAACTGAAAACATTTTCCAAACCAAACTCCTATTCTGTTTGCTTGGGTTATTCCCATACAGTTAATGGAACTCCATCTGCTTGGAATGAACCATGTTACCCTCCGTCTCTGAAAACCCGTGTCCAAAGGGTCAACAGATTCTTTGCAACTACCTTCAAGGTAGGTCCTGAATCTGACCAGTTCTCACTATAGTTTTTATTCCTAGTCTATTCTATCATCAACTTTTGCCTCATTTCTCTAGTAGCATTTTTTTTACCATTCTTTCTGCTCAGACTTTGCTTTGCAATGCAAGTAGGCTAATGTCACTGTTGTGTGAAACTGACATGCTCATTGGAAATCTGTTATTAATAACAGTAGATGACATCTACCGAGTGATTAAAATATGCCAGGCACTCCTCTAAGTATTTAAATCTAAAAAAATTAGTTTATTCTTATAGGAACTAAATGAGGCAGATGTCCATTCATAATTTTATTTTAAAGATGAGGAAACTGAGGCCCAGAAAAAGTGCTTCACTCAATTCATCTGGGAAACAGCATACTCAAAATTTGTTATTGTTCACACTGGGGCACTTTACTACCAGTGAATTCTAATTTAAACACTACAAACTTATAATACACATTTTTAAAAACTCTACTACTGCTGCTACTCCCAGTACTACTACAGCCCCTGTTTATTAAGCAAATAGCTACTTTGTGTTAGAAAAGACTTTCAAAATGCTTCCAAATCTTCAACTAAATGAACACAAAGTTCATAGATTGATTGAAACCTGGAGGTTAGAGAGGCTGAGTGACATGGTAATAGGCATTCCTAGTATTTTCTGTAATAAGTATTCTTTTAAGTTGTCACATTCATTTACTCTTGTAACAAACATTCATTTTTTTTCACAAACATTAATTCTTTTGTGTCTTCAAAAAATATGAGCATATTCTAGGTAGTGGCTTGGTGGGCCCACTGGTAAATGACTTGATATTTTTCTTTTCAGCTTCACAAAGTTCAGGATTCAAATTTAAATCTCTGGAAATATTATCATCAATTAACTGTTGGGATTGTCTAAGAATAACAAATGCATGACATATTAGACATGCTTCTGCCAAGAAATCTCCGTGTTGTGCCTCACTGGTCCATGGCTATCCTGTTCCACCACTTTCTATGACTTGCGGCGTATTTGATAACCAGCTTTTTCTCCCTTCACTTTTCCCTCCCTATCAGTCCACTAGAAATAATCCGTTTTGAAAAGATGACGAACAAGAGACCTTGGAATAAATTAGCATAAATAAATGAAGCCAAAACGTGATGAGTATTAATAATAAGACCCCATTTGAATTTAACATCAGATGAAACAATATGCAGAATATGAAGGAATTGGGCTAGAGCATCTCTCTTATTTCTCAGAAATGAGGCAGCTCATGTCAGCCATTTACTGGCACTAAATTCCTCCTTGCAGGAAAAAAGTATTTAATGTAGCCAGCATATTCACACTATTTCCTTATAAAAAATCCATATCCCTCTTAAGAAATAAAATTAATATTAAAGATTCCATTGGCTGAATCCCATGCAGACACTAATGGGAATCTGAAAAGAGCCCTGCTTTTGGTAAGCAGTCTTGAGTGATTTTTCTCATAATATTAAATAATATGGATTTGATTCTCATCTCTTTCTCCTCTATTAATCTACCTTATATTCCTCGAATATAAATGGATATGTTTAAATAATTCATGAAAAAGTAGACAATATAGCTCAGTTCTCTTAAAAACCTCCTTTTCTAGCTGAATAGGCAGCCATAATATAAATTAAAGCAAGTGTCAACACCAAAGATGAACACTGTTGTAATGGTGCTGTCTGCCAATTTCTTCTGTAATCTCTGCTAGTCCACAAGTCAGCCTTATTATTTGCAGTTCCTCTCTTGTATTTATCTCATCAATATTATTACTCATTATCATTAATTATCCATTATAGCCAATTAATAATTAATATGAAGAAGCAATGAAACAGCACTAGTTTCCTATCAGTTTGTAATCCACCGTGGTACCTCCATTTTAAATTTATGTCTTTCCAGACTTTTTGAGACTCAAAATCTTTAGCGCAAAAGCTAATCATTATCCCCATTTCATCCTTTCTCTGATGGACTATTTCTCTAATCATTCAAATATTAATTTTAATTATTTTTCTGATATCCTGAGTTATAAGCACCCCTACCCAATTTAATGTCATCTGCCAATTATGTGAGCGTACTTCTAATGCTTTTATTAAAGTCACTGGTAAAGATAAAGTAATTGTGTGTTCCACAAACATTGTTTTCCAAAGAAGACTAATAAAATAATCTTTTGCTTACATTTACCCATTTGTGTAATAGCCACAGTTCACCCCCAAATCCACACTAACTAACTTTCATTAAGTTCCTCATGAACTTGCTAACACGCCAACCAACAAGACAGTAGTAGCACATTCCAAGAGGAAAAAAAATTCCAGATAAGGAAGGATCTGAATCTGCATTGCCATAAATACCAAGTAGTTGCAGATTGCTCAGTAGAAATATTTCATTATCCCTGGACTTGTTACAGATAGGATTTTAAAAAGATGTAGGAAGAACGCATATTTCTCAGAATATATAGTATGGTAAGCAGTGAGGTATTCAAGAAGTAACTTGAGTAATTTCTGAGGCTCTTATAAAAGAGATTAAACCTTAAAATTATGAGTTCCAGTCATGGTGATTGGTACCTGTATTTCTAGCTAATTGGGAGTGGGAGATTTGTAGACTCTCAAGGCCAACCCAGGCAAAATGTTCATGAGGTTCCATCTCAACCAATAAAAAGGTGGGTGTGTGCCTGTCATCCCAGCTATGCAGGAAGCATAAAAAGAAGGAGAACAGTCCATGCCAGTTCAGCATAAGCCTAAGACCCTACTTGAAAAATAACTAAAGCCAAAAAGGCTTGGAGGCATGGCTCACATGGCAGAACACCTGCCTAACAAGTATGAGTCCCATCAATGCAACCAAAAATAAATATGTGTTTACCAGCTTACGTTTCCTTCTATGAAATAATGTTACATACAACTTTTGTTCCTAATTTTCTCCCATTTTCTTCCTAACCTTTTGTGATCTGACCCTCTTCATTATTGCTCAACTTACTTCCATAGCTATAGTTATTATCCCTGACTTATCATCCAACTTAGAGCGAGCTATATTATTTACCTGATGATTTTGCAGTTCCTATCACTAAGAAGGAATGTGTTTTCCTGCACTTTGACTTTGAGTTTGGAGGTGTGGATTCTTTTTGATGATGTGATATTAGAAGGTATTACATGACAATCTTTAAAATGCTTTGTTAGTTGGCTTATCTTCTTGTGTCCCTGATAGGATGGCATTTCTGGGCTTTCCCACTGGCTCCAGGAAGAAGATAAAAGGCACAAGCTGATTGGAACCATCCTCAGTAAACCTGGCCAACATCAGCTGATCCAAAGCAAAGCTATATTTCCTGAAAATAAATTGTTGTTTTAATCCACGAGCTCACTGATATAAAAATTGGTAACTAAAAGTTACCACTTAAAATTGAAAAAAACTTATGCACTTAAAATTGATGACATGGGTTTTAGAGCTAACAAGTCAATGATAATGGAACTATTAGAGGAGGCTGGGTAAATGGAAATTCACATAATGTAATGATAAAATTAATGATATTGTCTGTTATAATTGGGAAGACAGAAAATGTACTTAATGGATTTTTATACTTGGGCAAGTAGAAGTCCAGTCAAAATGTTGAAAATATATTACAGTTTCTTTTACTTGTGTTTGATGTAATGCATGAGGAAATGAGCTTAGATAAATCCTAAGCAAATTAGAAGCATAATTTAGATGGAATATAGAATCCATAACTTGTTGGGTAGGAAAATAAGAGATTCTTATCGCCAACCTCTCTGGAGAGCAAAAGAATCTTTACCTTAGATAAATCCTGGGAATGAAGATTAGATCTCAAGTACAGTTTATTGGGACATGGACTCAGAATAAAGACCAACAACATGGTATGACTACAGGTGTGGTGGGAAATTTAGAGAGGTACCCAGTGGACTTAATTGGACAGAACAACATCTAGGAGGGTTAAGGCTAATGTACCCAGTATGATAGTCAAGTCTTAGTTGTATTAACCTACATGATTATCCATAACCCACACACGTGCAGCATACTTTGCACGAGAGAGGGAGGTATACAGCTGTGGCTAAAAAGGTAGATGAGACATACTGCATTTTCAGCTCTAATTCTATGCTCCTCTCTGTGCCTATGATTTTGCTCTGTGCCTTTAATCAGGCAGATACATTTTTCCTTCCCTCAGACTTTGGATTCAGCAATGATACTTGATACTTAAACATGGTTATATTAAAGTGTATCCCCTCAATTCATGATATTGCCATGAAAAAAGAAAGTTTGTGGATTAGACTGATACTCCCAGAAAGCAAATAACAAATTATAGAGCACATCTGGACTGAGAAACACTTTTAAAAAATTTTTTGGTTGTATGGGAGATTGAATTTGGGGCCTTACACTTGTTAGGCAGGCACTCTGCCATTTGAGCTGTTCCTGCAGGCCTACAGAGCACATATGAATGGCCCTAGCCAAGTTCAGACTAGAACAGTTGATCTTCCAATAACCTGCAGAATAGCAGGAATCACAGTAGTTGTTTTAGATCACAAATTTTTAGGGGTTCATTGTATTTCAATAACTAATAGAGTCATCAGTGACCTTTTGTCTATCAAATTCAATAAGTAATTCTTTACATCTCTGAAACATTTGATATTCTTGACCAATTCCTCCTCTTATTACTTGATTTCCTTGACCATCTAGTTTTCCAACTTTCTGCCTTTATGGTTGCTCTTTGTCAGACTTCCTTTGTGGGAGTCATTTTTCTTTGCTCTTTAAATGTAGGTTCTACTTATCCTCAACTGTGTCTTCTTCCACTCCATGTACTAGACTCAGTAATGCTTCTGTTTCCTTTAATTCTCTCCTACCAATTTGTAATGCCAGATCTCTATGTCATCAGGATATCCCTGTGCTCTAGAATATTTAACTGTTGATAAACTACTTCAACTTCCATGCATCACTGGATATGTCTAAACACAAATTCCACATCTTCATCCTTAAATCTTTCTGTGTTTCCTACTTCATTCTGTAGCAGTATCACAAATCCCGTTGCCTAAGATAGGAACATAGGTGATTTGAGTTTTCTCTTTCTCTCACTTCCTACATCTAATGAATTACAAAGTCTTGCTAATTCTACCTTTAACACACTTTATTTTAATTCACTTCATTCAAACCCTTTGGACTCTGTGTTATTTTTGGTCCCCACTGTCTCTTTCTTAGATTCATTCAGTTTTTAAAAACTGATTTTTATGCCTCCAATTTTATATTCCTTCAATTCATTCTTCCCACCAATAACTGGCTAATTGCTTATATTAATTAAGCACCTTTGGTGGCAAGCAAGAGACAACACCTCTGCCTAATAAAAGCAAGAATATGATATATCAGAAGAAATTGGAAAGATACCTGAAAGTTTAAAGATAAAAGAGAATTTTAAAGAATCAAGCCCATGGAGAACATCATTCTGAGTGAGGTTAGCCTGGCTCAAAAAACCAAAAATCGTATGTTCTCCCTCATATGTGGACATTAGATCAAGGGCAAACACAACAAGGGAATTGGACTATGAGCACATGATAAAAGCGAGAGCACACAAGGGAAGGGGTGAGGATAGGTAAGACACCTAAAAAACTAGCTAGCATTTGTTGCCCTTAACGCAGAGAGACTAAAGCAGATACCTTAAAGCAACTGAGGCCAATAGGAAAAGGGGAACAGGTACTAGAGAAAAGGTGAGATCAAAAAGAATTAACCTAGAAGGTAACACCCACGCACAGGAAATCAATGTGAGTCAATGCCTTGTATAGCTATCCTTATCTCAACCAGCAAAAACCCTTGTTCCTTCCTATTATTGCTTATACTCTCTCTACAAAAAAATTAGAAATAAGGGCAAAATAGTTTCTGCTGGGTATTGGGAGGGGAGAGGGAGGGGGCGGAGTGGGTGGTAAGGGAGGGGGTGGGGGCAGGGGGGAGAAATGAACCAAGCCTTGTATGCACATATGAATAATAAAAGAAAAATGAGAAAAAAAAAAGAATCAAGCCCAGAACAGATCAGAGCCAAAATCTACCAGTAGGAGTTGCTCTATAGGTTTGCCTAGGTGTGACCATTGGAAATGAAAGAAAAAACTTTTTTACCTTTGGATTTGTTGATCTTAGGTGTTTTCCCTCTCCCTTTGATTGGTTGATCTTAGGTATTTCTTTTGTCCAGAGTGATTGTCATAAAGTAGTGAAGGAAAGGGTATGGCAGGAATTAGAGTCCCCGGAAACCCGGTTTCTAAGGCAGAAGTGTTGACATTACAATATCACTAAGATTGTGCACAAAGGAATAGAAATGACTCCCAAGTGGGAATAAAATGGAATGCTGGTGGGAAGGGCAAAAGAATTCTGGGTAGCACCAGATAGATGATTATTATCTTTGCTTATATTTTCTTTACATTGCTTAATAATTTTAATATCACTTCATGTACTCCAGAGTAAAATCTTATATTTGCAAATATGACAAATAAAACTTTTCCTAAATTCTGCTGATGTTCTCAATCTCATAAAACACTGTATTGTCAAACCAGCAAAACAGACATACTACTTATATCTCTCCTGATAAATAACATTCTCATCTGGTTCGGGAAACTTGGCTCCTCCTACTTCCCAAATTTGCTCCCTATTATGCCTAATTAAGCCTATCTAGTCATTTTTAATTTGCTTAACACTCACCTCTTCCAATACTGATGCTATAGGCTATCTGTAATATACCATATAGGTCCTTGAGCTTCTACCTTATGACTTACACATTGAAATTTAGTTGTCTTTTGAAATAGCCAGACTGATTTCCATTTTAGTTCTCAATGGCTCACATAGTAATTGACACATAGTAGGCACTCAATAAATTTGCAGGAAGCTGAGAAATGTGTTTTTGATTTCATCAGTGGATTATTTGCAAGCACCATGAAAATGATACTAACATTTACCACATGACAAAGAAACAAGATAGTAAGGCTCTGAATTAATGAAATCCACCCACTCAGCCTTCATAAATCACACCGCAGCATCATGTTCCAGATTCTACAGGTGCAATGCTTACATTTAATTGCACTGATCAAACTTTCTTTATGCTGAATTCCTGTATATATCATCCTCTGGGTAGGATCAACTGTGCAGTTTCAAATCCATTTGTTTCAAAATCCCAGGAGGACTCTGTGTTCTTGTGTGACTTTGTGTTACTTCCTGATGACTCATGGAGTGTCAGAGCAATGAAAGTAGATGCTGCGTAAATAGATTCTCCTGGGGAGAAAATTCCTCTTTAAATCAATTTAATTTTCCAAGTTTTTTGAAATGTAAGTTAAGCATGTTGCATCTTTGTTTTAATGAGCTCAAGCCTCTTTACAGATTTTTGATTCCTTTAAAAATATTTTCAAAGGCTAAAATGATTGTCTTGAACCTCTACGTTTGATATTTCTTGTAGCTTGATAGGTACATCAAAGACTAACATCTATTTACTCTGATTTTATCAATAACCAGTGACATAGCAAGAAAGTAACAAAAGCAGATATATACCAATAGGTTGGATTTCTGTAGTGCATGTTTTAGCTACAGAACTGGAAAGTCTTTCTCACATATTATATTGTATTCATTTATTTGGTTAACACCCCCTAAATGTAGAAATAAAATAGTTGGACACAGAGAGGCCCAAGGAAACAAAATTCTGTTCAGTCTGGTCTCAAGGTTTGTCTTCCTGTTTATACTTTCCAAAACATGTCATTTGTTTGGCCACATTTAAATGTTGGCTCATAGTCATTTGAATATCACAGTAGACATACTGGTAAATTTCTCTCAGTTTTCCTGTGGTTAATAAGCTTTATGACAAGAATGACTCTCAATTGTCCAGTGCTAATTTTTAATACACACTATAATGAATCATTTTACACAGGCAAACATTGGCCTCCCTTATTGATTAGATTTTCTGAATCCTACCAAAGAAAGGCCAACATTAGCTTGTCTTTCAAAGTCCTAAGCCCAGATACCCTAACCATTCTCTGTTTCTATACTGAAACCAAGCAGGTTGCAATGTATATCTGTGAATATTAATCCTTTAACATAGTTTAGAAGGAGGATGATCCCATAGTAAAGTAAGTTTATTAATGGTCATATGCTAAATTGTTCTCTTATAGATTAGTAATGCAAATTAACTTTAAAAAGCTCTAAGAAGTCTTTTAGTAATGAATCTGTATCTATTTTTCTCAACCTAATATTTTCAAATGCAGTTGGTTATAGACCCCCTTTTGCACATACTTTTAACTTCATAAAGGAGGGTTGCATCTCATGAAATGCCCTTGAAAAACCTTTCTCTAAGCCCTGCTAAATTACTACTACTACTGTTCATTCATATTTGCCTTCCCTGGAATATATCATCTGCCATTTTAAAATATCTTTCAAAGCCCAGTCTATGTGTCCTCCATTGTCTTTCCTGATTTTCCCAGGCAGAAGTGTTCTCTTCCACCCTTGAACTCCAATTGTGTTTTGCCTTCCATAAGCAGTGCTCATTCTCTACACTGAATAATAAGTAAAGCCAGTTTAATCACTTTCATTAGACTTTGGGATTCTTGAAAGCAGGGCTGTCTTCTCATTATTCTTTCATCCATAGAATAGATACTGTATCTTTCATCTGTGTGAGTGTAAATGCTTTCTAGCGAACAACTTAACAAAGGAAATGAATGAGTGAATGAACATATAAATGATTGACTATATATTATTAAACAAATATAACTTTTAGTATGGTGGCTTAATTCAATGCTGTAAAAATAATTTTGTTGGAGATATGCCAAATGGTGAAAAATATAATTTAAAGACATTATTACTTTACATAGATATCACCTACCAGTTAGCATCCTTGACTTTCCATTTCAAGATTAATATTGTTGCACCTCTCTTCTAAAAACATAAATTTTAAGAACGAAACATCTTCTACTGTTTTTAGAGGTCTCCTATAATAGGCTCCTCTTACTTCCATCTCTGACTATCTTCAGTAGGAAACATCTATTCTAGGAAAACGTGTACCCAATTCAATGAATGAATTGTCCATTCTTGCCTCCATCATATATTCCACAGTACACTCTTGCCTTGAATGTTTTTCATTCTTCTAAATGCTGAGCTACACATAGTCATCTTTCAAAAGCAAATTCCAGTCACAAGTTTTCAATGAAGCCTTGAGTCACTTCCATATTCTCATTTCCTTTGATATATGGCATAGCAGACTGTGTTATTGATTAGTTGTGTTTTGTTCTGCTTTTCTCCACCAGGCTATAAACAGCTTGAGGGCAGGAACACTTTCATTTGTCTGTTCTGTTACTCAGAATTCAACAATAATATTAACAGATAGCATTTAGTGAGCATTTAACTGTGTCTCTATCATTGCTCTTAGCATTTTGCACAAATTGATTCAGTAAATCCTTACTAATCTGAGGCACAGAGAAATTAAGTACCTTGCCCAAAATAACACAGTTAGCTTGTGATTTGAACTAAAAAAATCTGCTGGGGAGCTCACATGATTAAACACTCAATGGGTAAGGTAGATGATTTTCATCTTCCCAGGCATAATAAATTGTGCAGACCCCTACACAAATGTATTGCATGTGTTATATTGAGAAAACATGTACGTTCTCACACAAAATTGTTTTAAATCCAACAAAAAGATTTTTTAATTAGTAAAGGTGAACTAAATATCCCCAAGACAGATTGAAACCTAAGACAGTTGTGAATAATTTTTTAGTTACATGAAATATTTTGATATCTGAGCCCAGAAACATCTAAAACTTAATACAAACATATAACCATATAAATAAAATGATATTTTAAATAAATAAAACTCTGAATGGATGCTTTCAGCAAACCTCAATAAACTTCTCTAAGTTAGAGAAAATTGAAAGCTTTTCAAAATCCTGGAGAAAATAATGCATTGTAGATTTTTAAAAGAGGAGAATGGCAGATTTCAGATTAGTTCTAAATCACTAATTGTTATAAAGCTTATTTTAATCATTAGTACATTTTGTCTTAACTACTTAAGCAGAAATGTTGTGTTATATAAAATAAATATATGCTAATCTATGAGCTAGTGGGGGTTCTGGAATCAATTTGCAGGTATTATTTGACAAGGTTTCTAAGCTCAATAGGTCAGGATTCTGCTGACATCACAAGTGAATGTGACAGGCACCTGAAGCAGAAATGGATTTCAGACATTTAATAGGCAACAATGCTGATGGCAAAGTTTTGGAAATGCAGAAATATTTGCAATAAAGTTAATACTAAACAATGTTAATTGTCCTTCCTGTAGTTGGCTATACAAATACTCAAAAGGTGTTGATAAATTATTGATTTACCTCTGAGTGATGCTATAACTCTTAACTGCATGTGAGTAATAGTTGGGACTTGCTCCTTCATCACCTTCTTCATTTAGTAACTAACTGGAGCTCACTATATTATGGGAGTCCTCCTCTGGCTCTTTATACTGGTAGTTCTTATAACTGGTTATCTGTTAAAGAATCCCACTAAAATTTTATAGTTGTATAATGTCTTCATGTGCCACAATTTCCCTAGTATTTATATGTAAAAGCTGTACTGTCTAAGGTTGCCTTGCCCAGATCTCAACTGACCAAGTAGTTAATGTAGTCAGTGATCAGAGTAGGGCCAAGTAGAATAGATTTTTGACCTTATGATTGCTAATTTTTGTCAAACTTGTTGGTCTGTGTGTGTGTGTGTATAAAAGTGTGACATAGTCCTAGATTCTTGTGTATACTCTTTATTCTCTCTTGTTCTTTGTACTGTTTTGGCAAAACTTGTCTTCTGGAAAAACTCTGATGCCAATCCTTGATAGTTTGATGCCAATTTAAGCACCAGTGTTTCTCTCAATAGTATATGAATTTTAAGTCCAATTTAGAAATGAGAGATTCTATCCACAATAAAAGATGTCTTAGTCACTCTAATGTGTGGTAGAGGGAATTAAAATTCTAGCTCTTCAAAATGTTGAATTTCTCTATCAAATTCAACTCTACCCAGAACCTGTGAGTATAATCCTATTTGGGAAAAGGGTCTTTGGAGATGTGATGAAGTAAAGATGAGGTCATATTGGACTAAGGTGGGCCTCCATCCTTCTTTAAAAGGAGGAGATCATGCACAGACACACACACAAGATGCTGCATGAAGACAGAGTCAAAGATTAGTTGCCTATACAAGCCTAGAAACAGCAAGGGTTCCTGGAAATAACCAGGAGTTAGGAAAAGGCAAGAAAGGATTTTCTAAAGCCTTCAGAGAGAGCACCACACAGCCAACAATTCGGTTTTAGACTTCTGACTTTCAGATATGGGAGAAAAAAACATTGTTCTTTGTAGGCCTTTCATTGTATGGTAATTCACCATATCAACCCTGAGATATCATTAGATCATTAGAAACTTATTGCTAAGATAAAGCTGAGTTTATTACAGGAAGGGGAGAACATAATCCCAACAGGGTTTTACTATAACTTTGTGGGGGAGGATTTCATCAGATTTTTGTTAATATTTTGGCCATAGGCTTTTGCTGGGTGGACTTGAATAGGACTAGGTAAATATGATGACATTATCTGTTAGGACTGGTGGACAGCAAGGTGAGAAAGTTCAGGTGAGAAATTAAAGAATCTTGGAGTACTAATTGACATTTTAGTTGTCTCATGATGACTTGACCTATTATTCAGGAAGTCGTACCTGAGGTCATTCAGGTGAGCAATGAAGTTATTTGCATTTATTACTTTCCTGGAAAAAATTTTTCTGGAATAGCAATTATGGTGCTGAAGGACAGAAAATGGTAGAGCCAGGTTAATATCAACATATATACAGTAACCTGGGTGGGTTAGTATAGTCTCTTTTCTTAGTACCAGAAATCATACCGTATAAAATAGGTCCATGACCTAACTAAATTAACCATTTCACTTAACAGTTGCTGGAGGCTCCTGCTATTCTGTAAGCCATGGTTTCCTCAACACTCTTGTTAATGTCTTCCCTTCACTGGATCATGCTTCTGGTTGGCCAATATTTTTAGATGTGAATTTTTGGTTCTGGAGTATTCAAATCTAGAAATACCAAAATCTGAACATACTTAATTGGGTTAAACATTTAAAGGTTGGAGAAAACTATCTTGTCTACCCTAAAGGGAATGTTTACCTAAAGGTCTGCTTTGATGGCAAGGCATGGTGATGCATGCTGCTAATGCCAGCTATACAGGAGGGAGGCATAGGTAGGAGGACCACAATCCAAGACCTGCCACAAGAAAAACCATGAAACCCTGTCCAAAAAATAACTAAAGCTAAAAAAGGTATGGGGGCATGGCTCAAGTGCTAAAGCACCTACCTAGCAAGCACCAGGCCCTGAGTTCAAACCCCAGTACTACCAAAAAAAAATCTATTTGACATTTACCATTTCTGGAATGTCACCCAGACAGAAGTACTTGATCCCTCTTCTATGTGACCTTGACACTCACATGCATCTTCTCTGTAGACTGTGTAAAGTCTAACAGTCTGGGTAGGTATAGCAGCTGGGTAGCTGCTATAACAAACAAAACCTAAATACCAGTGGCTTTAAACAATTGATACTTATTTCTTACTCAGGTGATCATCAGTGTGGCTACTGGGTAAGTGGCTTTGTAAGCAAATTTTCTGGGATGCATACTCTTTTCATCTTGTGATTATACTACTATTAAAGTTTTTCGAGTCCTCTTCATTTATAGTGAAGGTAAGAAAGTAAGAGGAAATGTCATCTGTATATGGTTTCTATGGGCCAGGACTGAAGTGTCAAATGTCATTCTTTTCATATTACATTGGCAAGAACTTAGTCAGTTGACCAAACTTAACCTCAAGGAATATTAGAAAATGTACTCCAGTGAGTTTCCCAGAGGAAAATGAAGTGGGTTTTTGTGCACCCATAGCAGTCCAAAATGTCCATATTAACATATAACATTTTGCATATTGTTATAATTAAAATGTTTATCTGCTGACTGTGCCTATGATTCTGTGAGTACTTTGAGGACAAGGACTATTTCAAATTATAATTTGATATCTACAGTGTCTAGTGTCAAACTAGCAAAATAGTAGGTACTTAATAAATATTCGCTAAATGATTGATTATATTGTTATTTAGACTGTATCACTATTTTATATTATTGGTTATTTAGGATTTACTAAATAAATATTTTCAAAGTTCTTTCTGGATAACAAAATACATTAAGAAATAACTCATTTTGTGAGTATACAAGTTACCCACCAAACATATGCTACAGCACAAATTAAAACCTTTTTTTCCCATGCTATCATACTGCTATTATTTGAGCTAGACCTGCATGCATGCTGTTATGGGATTAATTTCCCCACTTAAGTTTTACTGGAAACTGTTTTACTGACTACTATTAAGAGCAACATCAAACACTTTCCTCTTGCTCCATTAAGCAAAGCAACTATTGCTTTTAGTACTCTCCATATTGTTCTTGATACATTATGTTTTTTCAAAGTGTTCATTCCAGTAAAACTGAGGATTGCTTGATGTTCCCTTTAAACAAATGATTCTAATCAATAAATACTATCTAGGAATATTTATGTGGGAAAACATTCCATAATTGAGGAAACCTGTAAAACCTCTGAGTAGGAATCTCTCTTCCAATGAATTTCAGATATTTAAAAATTCAAAGTAGTATATATTTACTCTCAATTATTTAATTTATAATAAACACAGTTTGCATAATAATCATTAATGAGCACTCATATTATATCTGATACACTAGTGACAGTGACATGAAGAGAATTGTGGATATTACAAAGGAGTTAAGAGTCTAAAGTTTGGGCTTACAGAGTGTTTCAAATGGTAAGATTAACTGTCCAGCAAGAGTGAGGCCCTGAGTCCAAACTCCAGTGCCACCAAAAATGTCTAAAGTTTGACATTGTTCAATTTAAGTCTTAGCTTTGCCTCTTGAACTATGTGATCTTAAGCCTTAGACATTCCTGAGCCTCAGTTCTCTTTTCTGTAAAGTGGGAGTAAAAATGGTGCCTGTTCTATAATATGAATGTGAGACTTAAAAGGTTGATGACATAACATGTGTGAACACATATTATACATCTAGCACCATGCAATAAGTGATTGCTTAAAGGTTTTTATATGTAAATTTACAATCACTAATCATAATTGATGTAATATGCTAAATATCATACAGATGTTAATTCCCTTTGCTTTCTCAATAACCTTGGAGTTGCAAGAATAGAGAAGATACTGAAGCTGTAATAAGTGGTGGACTCCAGGTCTAGATTTGTGACCTAGAGCTGCTGCTCTAGGCTTACCACCAAGTTGGAGAGAAAAAAATATTCAGTGGGATAAAATCTGTGGTATCATAAGAATAACTGAGGTCTGTATAGTCAAGAGTTATTTTTAAAATCTTTACAATATGAGACAGATTCTGTCACTATCCCTAATTACAAATGAGGAAAACAGGCAAAAAAGAAAAGCTTAAGTAGTTTTTCCAGATTCATACAATTAATTAGTGTCCTTAAAAACATAAAGGCTGGGATAGGATTATAGCTTTTTAGAAGGCAATATGCTTAACATGCTCAAAGTTCTAAGTTCAGTCCCAAGCCTGCAAAATAAACATCTCCATAACACCAAGTCTGGAATTTGAACCTGGGACATAAGGTATAAGAGACTACATGTAAATCATCAGGATACACACCTCTGTAGTATAATAATGTGATAATGTAAAATGCATTTGGTAAAAGATCACTAATTAGGTGAGAAATAGAGGCAGGACTTGTGATATGCTATACTTGAAAAAAGAAGAAAAAAGTAGATAAATAGAAAAGAACCAGATGAGCAATTCAAGAAGATGAAGTAGCATGATCAAACAAGAAGTTTGCAATGTAAACACTTTCTATTATTGCAAACACAGTTGTACATTTGTTGCTCAATGTATCTAGACATTGCAGTGGCAACTTGGGCAATAAAAACTATAGAGGCAAAGCATGCCAAAATCCTTCAAGAAAGTGATGGCATTGTGTAGGTAGATATTGAAAGAAAACCTGAATGACTGACAGATAGATTTGTTCAAATCTATTACTTTCCCCAAATCCTTTCATTGGGTCATCATTAAGTGACAAGTTCATTGAACTTCACATGAGAATCCACAAGATAAAAAATAGGCTCATATCAAAAAGTATATTGGAAGAGGCCAAGCGAATGTGATAATAAACATGGCAGTACTTTTTAAACATAAGTATGGTTTTGAAATGATTGAGCAGTCATTTAGTCCAGTGACCATCTTAGGTGCTGAGCAGTTGAATGGACTTTCATATTTAATTTTAATTCTATCTGTCATCAGAAATCTACTGAAACTTGTTTTTCAATATCTCCATTAGTTCCTTTTGCAGGACATTCACCACACTTATGATTAGTTCAGCAGTGTTTTCTATTTCCCAGTGAAGCATCAGATTCTGAGTTCAAATGCCATACCACCAATAAATAAATAAGCAAATAAATCTATAGAAGTGTGGGTAATAGTAATACAGAAATTTCAGAAAATAATATTGAGGCAGGCTAGAGTTAGGGAAGTTTGAGACTCCCAGAAATTACATGACTTAATATTGTATTGCATTTCAGATTGGCCACATTTTCGCTAAGGGACAGACTTTACCTGGCCCAGGAACTGCCCCTGCCCCTCCCCACTCTTTAATTATTGGATAGGAATCACCTGGTTCCTCCCATCCCATAGGGTTAGCATAAGTTTTAAAAGCACCTGGAGAAGAGAAGCACACTCTCTCTGTCTCCAGATTCCACCTGGTCCCTTTTGTATTTCTCTTCCCTAAATTTTAATAAACTGCACCAACACTCACATGTCCTGCCATGGATTCTTCCCAGTGGGACATAAAGAATTTAGAAGTCTTCTGGTCACAGACTGCACCATGCCACTAACAATATCACATAGCAAAGAAAATAACCTGTTTCCAAATTGATTATTTTTTCCATTTCTTTCTAAGTAGAATTTTTTTCTGGGGGGTGATAAAGGGCTTTTCTCATAAGGCAGTTACAATGCTCATTGCCAATGCTTAGCCTACTCCCTGGCACAGTGTGTACTACATTTATTGTTCTTGCTAACTCGCTGTTACTTTTTATATATGATTACACAGTTTGTGAAAGCTTTGCAGTATGTTAAGACATCATAATTTAACTTTCCTCCTATTTTGAGCCATTGAGATCTTTTCAAAATTTAAGGAATCTTTCTTTAACTCTAAGCTTGCTATTGAACAAAGTTTATAAAGCAATGCCTGCATTATGGATATGCCCACTCTGAAAGAAGACTGAGATTTTGAAAGGCCAGGCAATTAATCAGTGAAACAGTATTTCCTGAATTACCATCTATCCACTCCCCTCCCAATGTGAATTTGTGGCAAAAATGCACACTGACAGAGAAATATGTTTGTTGAACAGTTTGAGTAGGATGTGTTGTGCATTTAAACCTTCTGTCTGAAATGATTAGATCACCTGGAAAGTATCTGGACTATTTTATGCATTCTTTTTATAAGTACATCAATCATAAGGAAACAAAATAGAATAGCTGTTATCAACTAAATCCCACACAATATGTAGAATGAAAATAAGTTCAAGATCTTATTCACTTGGGAATCAAGTCAGCATCCTGGACACTCAGCAAATGATATGTGAAATATCATATCATATCTGGTTTCTCCAAACCAGAAGGTTCTTAGTTACGAGCTTACTAGGTTCTATTCTCTAATGACCATGGTTCTAAAAAGATGTCTCTTTGTTGAAATAATGGCAAATATTTGCTTTAAATTGTTCTTTTAAATTATTTAGGATTAGGAATTAAGAATACAATAAACCATCCACTGGTGCATATGTTTTTCACTAGGTGTCAGGAAATCTGGGATTTTCACAACCTCTGAAGCAAACTTGATCTGAAATTTTAGTCAAGTCACTTTTTTGGCCTCTGTTTCTTCCTCCATAACAATGAAAGTAGATTAGGTCATTTAAAAATCCTCATCATTTTCTTATTTTGAGTTTATATTTCCTTTGACTAATATATTCAATTCCTTATATGCAGATTGATAGAACTAGGTTATTAGTATGCAGTATATTAAATTTGTAAAAACAAAAATAGATCAGAGAAAACCTCCAGTAAAGATCACTTATCTTTTAAAGTAAGATTTGAGTGAGTCAAAGGATTTCAACCTATGAGACTGAAATAAAAGACTGCACAGCAATGGTGGTCTACTTTGAGGCACAGATGCACCAATTGCAAAAGTTACTTAGTACAAAGACTATAACGATCTACTGGGCAATGGGAGAAACCTTATGGTTTGAAGTCTCAGAAGCTTTTTCCCACATATACTGGACATTAAATTGAATCAGTGAAAGGAATGAGAAACAGAAGAAGCTAATGAGGACTCATTATATTTTCCTGCATGCTCCATACTTGCCACAGAACATACTCTCTGACACCATGTAGATATCTCATATCTGTAACCTTAATCAGAAGATTGCAAATATGTGTATGTTTAGTCTAGCTGTTCTAAACATCCATAAATATTACAGACAAAAGCACATTTTATTCATTTATGAATTAAAATATCTACTGATATCTATTTGTTACCAAACAATCTTCTGGACACTGCAGAGGTCATAATAAAATCATATTAATTAGGTATGAAGAGAAGCTGATTTCATGGATCTTAGACTCTAGGGAGAGAAACAAGTAATAATTTAGAAAAATGCTGAATTCTAAGCATGAAAATGTTTCAAATACTGTGCTATTATGAAATGAGGGAAACTTTAAAATCTTCACCTGAACCAAACCAAAAGACATGCCCAGAGGCCTACCACACTGCACGTGCTGTGCGAATTCAGTCATTTCCCTTCACCTGCCCCTCTGGATTATTTTTGTAAGATGAGCTATACACAGACATCTTGAATGTACTGATGGTTTCTTTATGACTTGATATAACACTTTATTTTTGGTATTCCCACAAAGTCAAGGGAATACAAAATGATGAGAACTGTGATATTGATTCTCATCCAGCATACATGTCATTTTACCATGTAATGGATAGTTTATAACTTGAACATAATTTAAAGACAGGAACATGTGTAGGTGCATGAGTCCGTGCTGCATCAGGACTGAATTCTGTAATTCTACTCCAGACTTTATTGATTTGTTCTCCATCCTTTAAAGACATGGGGGAAGTCTCCTTAACTTGGCTGCCTGATTCATTTGTTTATTTTATCTGTATTTATTAAATGCTTGCTTTTACTATGTGTTCAGAGATCTAAAATTGCAGATTGACACATTGCACTTACCATCAATGGACTTAATATCAAATGTATTCAGGAAGTGGCAGCAAATCTCAGTACACAGGATAAACAAAATGAGATATTTGACCAAAATGGCAATATTTTCCTAGAAGATCAACTTAGCCATAAGATTATATAGCGTAATGAAGAATGCTGTTCAATATTGATTTCTCCAATGCCGAAAGTATTCACAAAACTGCTAACAACCAAGATTTCAAAATCTTGATTAGAAATAATACAAAGACAGGGAAACTAACCTGTGATTTGTTGCCAAATGGACTCTTTCCTGTTTCCCCAAATAGTTTGCAGTTTCTTTCAAGTCAACTCCTATTTTTATTTCTGGGAAGGGCATTAAATTCTTACTTAAGAATGTCCTCACACATCACTTCATTAAGAATGATGTAAAATGCAATTGACATTAGAATTTTGCTCTTCATTTGGGTTTTAGGACAAAACCAGTCAGTCAACAACAGTGACAATAGCAAAGGTATCTATAACAATTAAGATAATATGGATTACTAATTGAAAAAATATGCCAGATGCTACTTTATTTTAATGCATTTTTGTCTTCACAAGAAATAACATTACCAAATATCCTGCAGCTAAAATCTGGCAATGTTTGAAATTCATTCCCATTAATTGAGGTATGGCCACTACTACCAATGTGCAGGACAGTGAAAAGGATTTTGTTGCTGCATTATTACTGAGCCAGTCTCATAGCGTGGATATGTGAACATAAGTAACCCTGCCACCATTGCATGCATTTTGTTGCCTTTCACATGGGAAGATTAGAAATTTTCCCTCAAACCGTAAGCATCCTTCTAGCCAGCATCTAAACATACACTATTGGCAGTAAGGTATTGAGATATACAAACATAACTGTGACTATTTTAAAACTCAATTATTTTTTACAAGGTAAATACTATCATCTTAATTTTTCAAGGTACCTAAACTGTATGCTCTGTAAATAAAGATTAGATTAAATTATTCTTTAAAATGTTATCATATTTTAATCTTTTCTCTATTAAATTTGTTGTAAAATCATATATATATATAATTTTACTATATATTACATATATATATTTACATATGTGGCAAATTGTATAGTGTGAAAAGTCTATACTTAATAGTCATTTTTACAGTTCCACTCCTAGAAGCAAATAAGTTTGCCAGTTTATAAATATTTTACTTCAGGGTATTAAATGAATGAACAAGTCTATATAGGTATGTGGAAATTAATTTTCTGTCAATAATTATGAGGGCCATCCCAAAGATGCAATGATTGCTCTACATGTGTAAATCAGTAAACATGATATCCATTCAATAGCATGAAGGACAAAAGAACAAATAATCACCTTAGATGCAAAAAAAGCATTTGGAAAAAATTCAACATCCCTTCATAATAAAAACACTGAACAAGTAAGATGTAGAAAAAATGTACCTCAAAGAAAGGTATGGTGATGCATAAATGTAGTCCCAGCACTCAAGAGGCTAAAGAAGGATGATTAATTGGGAGTTCAAGGCCAGCCTGGGCTATATAAGAAGACCCTGTCAAATAATAATAATAATAATTAATAATAATAATAATGTTAATGATAATAATAATGAAGAAGGAGAAGAAAAAAGGAGGAGGAGCAAGAGAAATAATGTACCTTAATGTTAAAAGGTCATATATAATACTCCAACAACTAATATACTGAATGGGGGAAAGATGAAAGTTTTATCATTAATATCTGGAATAAGACAAGGATTCCCACTTTCATGACTTTTATTCAATATAATTCTGGAAGAATACCCAAAGTAATCAGGGAAGAGAAATAAATGAAAGGCAACAAAATTAGAAAAGAAAAAGTCATTTTCACTGATTTCAGATGAAGCTGTCTTACATGTGGAAAAGCTTGAAGAAAGATTCTAACAAAAAGCTGTTAGACTTAATAAACAATTTAGGAAAGTTGCAGGATACAAAAGTCAGCATATGAAAGTTAGTAAGGTTGTTACAAATCAAAAAGTAGTGGTGAATTACCTGGAATAGAAATCAAGAAAACAATTCCAGGTACAATAGCTGCAAGTAAACAAATAAACCATCTGCATAGGAATATATACAACCAAAGAGATGAAAATTATAAAACAGTTGTGAAATAGAAGAAGATTGAGTAGAATCAAAATTGTTTAAAAATCCATACCACAAAAAACAATCTAAAGATTCAATGCAATCTCTATCAAAATACCGATGACATTCTTCATAGAGCTAGGAACAGCAATCCTAAAATTTATACTGGAAACACACACACACACACACACACACACACACACACACACACACACAAATTCCAAGCAGCCAAAACCATCTTGAGCAAAAAGAACAAAGTAGGCAGAATTATGCAATCTGACTTAAAAATATACCACAAATTTTAATAATCAAACATCATGGTATTGTCATTAAAAATGGATACATATGCCAATGATACAAAAATGAAGGGCTTTGGCAAAAGTCATACATCTGAAAAAGGAGCTAAGAACATACATTGGAGAAAAGGCAGCCTTTTAAGTAAAGGCTGATATACACATACAGAAGAATGAAACTAGACACATTTCTTGGCCATTACAAAAATCAACTTCAAATGGATGAAAGACTCAAATGTAAGACATGAAGCTATGAAACTACCAGAGGAAAACATAAAATAACTTTAGGACAATGAATTGGACAGGGTTTTTTGGACAAGATGTCAAAACACAATAAGCAAAACCAAAACATACAAATATGATTATATCAAACTGAAAAACTTTTTACAGCATAGGAAACAATCATTGATGTAAAAAGACAACATACAGAGTAGAAGAAAATATTTGCAAACTATACATCTGACAAGGAATCTTATCTAAAATATCTAAGACACCCTAAAAATTGAATAGGAAAAAATAGCAAATAGCCTAATTTTAAAAAAATGGGCAATAGACTTAAGTAGCTATTTCTTTAAAGAAGACATATGAATAGTGAGCAGATATTTGAATAATGCCCAGCATCAGTGATCATCAGAAAAATGTAAATCAAAACCACACTGAGATACCATCTCACCTCAGTAAGAATGCCTATTATCAAAAAGGCTAACGGTAACAAGTGTTGGCAAGGACATGCAGAAAAGGAAATAATGTACAGTGTTGGTAGGAGTGTAAATCAGCACAGCAACTATAGAAAACAGGATGGAGGTTCTTTAAAAAATTAAAATTGGAATTACTTCATGTTTCAAAAATCCTAATGGGTATGTATCTAAAAAAAAATAAAATGAGTATGTAGAAGTGACATCTGCACTTGTATGGTCTGAGCTATTCACAATAGCCAAGAAATGGAAACAAGCTAAGTGTCCATCAACCAATGAATAGATAAAGAAAATATGGTACCTGTTCATAATGAAATGCTATGTAGTTATATGTAGAAAGAAATCATGTTATTTGTCACAATATGAATAGAACTGGAGATCATATGTTGAATAAAATAAACAGCACAGAAAGAAAACTATAGCATGACTTTACTCAGATATGGAATCTAAAATGTTCATCTTGGGATGGCAAAGTGGCTCAAGAGGTAGAGTGCCTGCCTGTATCCTATAAAATGTTAATCTCATAGAGAATATATCAGTGGTTACTAGAGGCCCCAAAGTGTAGAGGGCAGGAAAGAATGGGGAAAGGTTAATCTATGGGTAGCACACTGTATGTAGATTAGAGTAAGAAGTTCCGGTGTTCATTGCGTAGTAGGGTGGCTATAGCTAACAATAATACACTGTATATTTCAAAAAGCTAGAAAAAGTACCCCTTAGTAAGTATAATTTTATGATTTTTTGAGACAGAGTCTTGCTATGTAATCCAGGATAGCCTCAAACTCACAAACCACTTACCTCCTCCTGAATGTTGTGATTTATGGTATAAGCTACCATGTCTGGATTTGTTTTTTATATCAGTTAAAAAGTTAAAAAAAATGAAGAGATAAAACTAGACCATATCTGAAGCAAAAATTGGTATCACAGAGCTTTTTACTTGCTTACCTTTACCTCCTTTTACAATATAATGTCTCCCTTCTCAATTATTGTGGTAGGAAATGTCATGCTGAAAATCCTAAAGGAAACCAGTAACAGACCTTTTGGCTATATTTATGTTACATGCACTTAACAGACCATGGCACACTTTGAAACTGGAAGAGGGGAAACATACACACATGAATAACGTGATGGAGATTAGTGTATGCTTACTTGTATGTGTATATTTAGCTGATATTTTAATACCTTCACTGTATCCCATCTCCCATCAACAGGTATTTTTTCCACTCTTTCTTGTACCACTAGCAATGCTGGAGTAAATAGTTTTTCAAATATTTTATTTTATACTTATCAGGCTATCTTCATAGGAAAATCCTAGAAATCATTGGATAAAAAGATATGTGCATTTTAAAATGTGATAGTTTTTAACAAATTTTACACATCAACAAATAGTATGAATATTTTCTGCATACTTTCAGCCAAAGTCTTTTAACCGAAACTCTATTTTATTGCATGTGTGCAAGTAATTTAAAACTTACAGCTAAGTTGCAAATATAAAAATAATGCAGAGTCCTATGTTCCTTTGCTTGGTGGCCCACCATTCTTTCCACTTTTAATGGCATCCTAATAAATCTTTACTTTCTCTTAAAAACATGATAAATACAAAGAACATCCACATACTCTTAACATAGATTTATCTAATGTTAACAATTTACCTCACTTGTTGGTTTTATTGGCTTCATCTTTGCTGTGTATTTATAGATAGTCATACATATATACAAGTAAATATATATATGTGTGTATACAACACAATTTTGTGAGTATGTACTTCATGGCATTTTACTTTGAATAATTTAGCAATTTTGAAGAAAGCAGACTTCTTTTAAACTACCATAGAGTTGACTTCAGTAAATTTAATATTGATAGCTATGATGGGAGCTAGTTCAAATAGGTGAAAATATTTATCCCAAATAATTTTAATTATTTCTTAAATGAGTCTGAACATTTGCTTAGATTCTTCACCCCCTTTTTCTATTGATTTCCAAATGCCTTTTCTATATTATTAAAATTTGCTCTTTGTAGTAATGTGGCAAATATTTTCTCTTCTTTTATAATCTGTGTTTTGACCTAGTTTATAGTGTTCTTTGGTGTAAAGAAGTTTTCAATTTTCACAAATCAGATATATTAATCATTTTAATACTTTATGTTGTATTTTAAAGAATTTCCTACTATATGGCATTATTGAAATACTCATATTTTTTCTTTGTCCTTTATGGTTTCATTTCATGTATTTAAATGTTTGAGACATCTGGACATTATTTGGGAGGCAGAGACAACATAAGCATCAAGTTCATGTTTTCCAGATGGCTGCACAATTGTTTCAACACTATTTTTTAAAATGCTTATTCAACTCACTGATTTGAAATGCTACATTTACCATATATACTACATCCCATATGTATTCAAGTCTATTTCTGGACACTCACTAATTCATGTATCTACCTTCATTCCTTTAGTATATTCAAACATTTTTATAATTCTGTATTTTATGCCAACTTTAACTTTTGGTGAAGGAAGTGCTCTCTGGTTGCTCTTTTTTTTCAGAATTTCCTGGCTACTTATAGCAGGTTTTTAAATGTACTTTAAAAATGAAGTTCTCTATTTCCAATGTCAACTGTATTATTAATTTTATTAGATCTACATTCAAATTGCAAATTATTTTAGAGAGACAACACTTTTATGATTATTTTCCCATTTTCTTGCCATATATTCATTCTTGTGAGGCTCTACCACTCTACCACTGGAGCCATAACTCCAGTCCATGTTAATTTTTTATACCCATTAAAGTAACTTTATACTCTTTTGCTAATATATTTTTATGTTTACTTATATCTCATTTTATCTCTGACACATGTCTACACTCCTTTGTTGCTACAGTATCAACATCCTTAATCCCATACCTTAAAATAAGCAATTTTAATAATAGTATATGCACTGTCATTTTTCTGCTATTATACACATCCATACTACCCACATTTTCTCTTTTGATTAATATGAAATTATGATCATTTAACTGAACCATGATATCAGTTATTTTTCTATATATCTTTTTTATCAGTCTTTAAAACATTTTGGAAATCTCTTACTATCTTTTTTTAAATGTAATAACACATGATGTGGGATTATAAACTAATGATTTCTCTTTTGATAGGCAGTGTTTTTATTTGCACTTCTTGCCATTAGAAGCAAAGACAAATAAATATGCTATTTATATACCTTCATTGTCTATGTGTTGATACTTTTCCTTCCATGGGGTAGTGTGCCATGAAAGAAATTTCTTAGTAGATGTTACTAAATTGTCTTCCAATAGGACAGTAGCAGTTCAGTTACAAGTACAATTCAGGACATCTTTTCCTACCAGAAAGAACTCTAGTCACTAGATTTTAGATAACATATAATTGTCACTTAAATCTTCATTTCAGGGACCATTAGTGGTAATGAGCACATTTCTACATTTTTTTATTTGAATATTCTCTTCTATTCTTATAATTTTTACCATTATATTACTCTGTTTTGTTCTATTTAACTTGTAAGAGCTATTGTATACTATACAAATTAACCCATTGTCTCTCATCTGCCTTACATTTTTAAGAATAATTGCTTTTATTTTAGCATTTTAATGGTATTATTTTTTCATGCAAAAGTCTTAATCTATTTATTCATCTTTTCTTTTATACCATTTGGTTTGAACTAGGAAAGTCTTCTAGATTTCTAGACAGTTTAGTTTCTTAGAGTTCTTTGCAAGTCTTGAATTTCATTGTTGCTGTTAACCATTTCATCTATCTGAATTTATTACAAAATTTTATTTAAGACTCATTTCTCCAAATTATTAGCCAGTTTTGCTAAAACCTTTCAGTAAGTAGTTTACCTTTTACTCACTAAATTAAACTTTATTCATTGCCATATATTAATATCAAATTAGTACAGACATCTAATTTCTGAAGCATATATTTTATTCCAAATATTCTTTATGTTTAACTGAAAAATATTATATGAATTTTATTTCAGTGCTCTAACAGTTTTTCAACTGAGGTTCTGTAGAAGGTTGCTACAGGTTCTATGAGAGACTGTGATTGGGAAACTATTTTTACTTTTGACTGCTTTTTAAAGCTAGCTGGCAGTAATAGATACTGACTGAGTTTCACTATAAGTACTTTTATTCTATGTCTTGCACCCTTGCACAGAACATCAGCTTCTCCTAATAAATTATGCTATGAAATCTTTACTTATGTGCTACTGACTGATTCATAGTACTGAACAAGCTCTGCCAGTGAAAAAGAAGATTGGAGAATCTTTACACACTTTGACTTAGTTGTCCTTCTATATTTTTCTCTTGCAAGCTTGGCAAAATAAGGATTCTATAAAGTAGAACTGAATGAGATTGTAACATTTCATATGTTCTTCTTAAAAATTATTGTTTATTTATTATAGCCATTAATTTTAAATCATGTTATCTTTGCTGTATCTGACCATTCAACATAGGAATGTTTTAAGATGAGGTAAGACATGGAGAAGAGGATTTTTATCTGATGGCAGTTCTGATAGGATGAATGATGATGAATTACAACTTTTAAATGGATCAAAGTTGTCAACAAAATTAAAACTCATGACCATCTGACAGGTAAAGATAGTGACTATTTTAAATGGTTATTATATTTCCAAAGCAGAGTAAATTTTTGGGCTGGTGGAATGGCTCAAGTGGTAGAGTGCCTGCCTAGCAAGCATGAGGCTCTAAGTTTAAACCCCAATACCACTACCACCAAAAAAAGCAGAGTCAATTTTTATTTCTTTTTACAAAGTCGTGTTGAGTCACAAGCCTTAAGAGTCAAGTTATTTAGTAACTAAGCTTATTGCTCAGAGAAGAAAAAGTCACATAGCTGGTGAGAAACTAATAATGTCATTGTGTAAAATTAAAGTGAATAAAATGTTTGGGTAAGATACAGCATGAGATATTGAAAATTCTGTCCTCAAATAGTACAGTAATTTATATATTGATGACATGTCATATCATGCTGAAGAATTTTGTGTTATATATGAAAGGCAACACTTTCCCTCCAGATTGATGAGTCAACAGGTTTCACTAATAAATGTCATGATGCAGCACTGTAAGATTTGTACATGGTGGTGAAGATTAAAAATTTTTTTTTTCAGCTATAAAGGGTATAACAAGAACAATAAGCAAGGGCCAGGGTAAATTTCATGTTTTGTCTTCAAATCTAGTATCAAAAATTTTGTACTAAGTTGGTGTCTCTATGGATGGTGCCTTATCAATGGCTGAGTAGGTAGGAGATTTTACCTAAAGGAGAATGGTGGAGGGGGTGGATTCAAGTATGATGTATTTGATACATTGTAAGAACTTTTGTAAATGCCACAATGTACCCTCACCCAGCACAACAACAAAAAAACTAAAGGTAATCCTTTACTTTCAAAAAATATTGTAGTGTTATAATTCACTGATTTCTGTCAAGAAATGCTGGTGTCAATAACTCTTGCAGATTGAGGGAGGGAGATAATCAATTCTGGATCTTGAACATTTAATTATGATCAATCATTTTCTTTGAAATATTGTCACGTTATTAGTATAACCTGTAAACTCTAGGCTGAGATTCACAGCAGACACACTGAGGTTCTGGGTCGCCTAATTACAGAGAGTGTCGTGTGGCTTGTGTTTCTTTGCACCTTTGTTGTGGGGTGGCTCCAACTCACTGCTAACTTTATCACCCTTTATTTTCCCATGTTCATATGGCACTAACATTTGAGTCAATTTTACAGAGGCTTCCTGGAACAGCTTTTTATTCTTTTTAGATTTTTATTATATTTTTAACAAAGTAAACTTTTGATTGACATATCTATTTGGAAAAGCCTTAAGATGCCAATAGGACTAGTCAGACAGTATTTTCTGTGTTCAGCATTAAATTTGCCTTGGAGTTCATGAAGATTGACAGATAAAAGCCTACATGATCTTTGTACTTTAAAATGATCAGAAATAGGGTGAAGTAAGAACTGTTACAGAGATTTCTAAAAACTTATTTTTTAAAAAAAATCAGATTTTGAAGTATATATTGTACAAAATAGTCATTAACTATGAACAGGTTATGAATTTGACAAACATACTGCTATATTATCACCAGTGCAACCAAGATGTAGAATATTCCTATCACCTTGAAAATTTCCCTTTTGATTCTTTGGAATGAATCCCTTGCATAAATGTATCCACTGCCAACCAGTGATTTGATTTCTTTACCTACAGTTTTGCTTGCTTTTTGTAATATCTGAAATTTTGCTGGGTATGATGATATTTAATGTTTAAAACGAAAAACAATATATGCTCAAACAGCATATTTGTTAAAATAAATCCACTTCAAGAGTTTTAAGAAAAATAGAATGCCATGTAATTTGGTTCATAGATATGTAGCTGTTGACTCTAGCTTCTTTCAAACAGTGTAGTGTATTTGAGAGTCAAACATGTAGGTGAATGTATCTGGCCTGTTACTTGTCACTAGTAGGTAGTATTTCTTTGCAACAATGTAATGTGATTTGTTATTGCAAACACCACTTGAAGGTTATTTGGCTGTTCCTAGGCATGAGTGAAAACAAATAAATCTGCTGTTAAATATTCATGTGCAGACTTTGGGTAGATGCATGTTTTCGTTTACCTTATATAAATACACTGATAGCAGGATTACAGGGTTGTATAGTAAATTGCATGTTTCATTTTATAAGAAACTGCCAAATTGTGCTCCAAACTGGCTGTGTCATTTTACATTCCCACTAGTCCTGTATTGGAGTACGGGTTACTCCACATCCATTCTGGTACCTGGTGTGGCCCAGTTTTTTTAATTGAACTCCAGCCATTTGGTTAAATAGTATTATTACATTGCATATTTATTTTTCATTTCTTTAATGATATTGAGCCCCTTACTTGTACTTTTGTATATCTTCTTTTGTGACATATCTGTTCAAATCTTTTGACTATTTCATATTTCATACTTAGGACATGGGTTTCCTCATAACTGAGTTGTAGGGGGATCATAACATACCCTTTATCCTGTATGAAGTAAAGCTTTTACAAATACTTTACTACAGTCTGTGGTTTATCTTTAATTTTAACTCTTCATTTAAAGAGCAAAAGTTTCAAATTTTGAGGATAAAAAATCACTTCTGAATAATTGCATTTAGAGTTTATGTTTTTACTATCCTTTGTTGATATTTGTCTATGTTTGGCTTTTCCTTACTATTTCACTTATTTACATATATCTTTTTTTTATTCACATATTCATATATACATACAATGTTTGGGTCATTTCTCCCTCCTGCCCCCCACCCCTTCTTTCTCCCCCAAACCCCCCTCACTTCCAGGCAGAACCTGCTCTACCCTTTTCTACAATTTTGTTGAAGAGAAGACATAAGCAATAATAAGAAAGACATAGTGTTTTTGCTAGTTGAGATAAGGACAGCTATACAGAGAGATTCCTAGCATTGCTTCCATACACAAGTGTATTACAACCTGAATCGATTCATCTCTACCTGACCTCTTCACTACTTCCCAGTCACCTTCCCATACTGACCTCTGTCACTATAAGATTACTGTATTAGATCCTCAAACACTTTCAAGTTTTGGGTTTCCTACCTATCCCAATTCCTCCCGTATGTGCTCTCCCCTTAGCATGTGACCCAAGTCCAACAACATTATTGCCTTTGCCCTAGATCTAAAGTCCACATATGAGGGAGAACATACATACCATTTTTGGTCTTCTGAGCCTGGCTAACCTCACTCAGGATGATGTTCTTCATTTCCATCTATTTACTTGGGAATGATAAGATTTCATTCTTCTTCATGGCTGAGTAAAACTCCATTGTGTATAAATACCACATTTTCTTAGTGCATTCATAAGTAGTGGGGCATCTTGGCTGTTTCCATAGCTTGGCTATTGTGAATAGTGCTGGAATGAACATGGGTGTGCAGGTGCCTCTGGAGTAACTTGAGTCACATTCCTTTGGGTATATCCCTAGGAGTGGGATTGCTGGATCATATGGCAGATCTAGTTTAGTTTTTAAAGAAGCCTCCATATTGTTTTCCAGAGTGGTTACACTAGCTTTCATTCCCACTAGCAGTGTATGAGGGTTCCTTTTTCCCAACATCCTCACCAACACTTGTTGTTGGTGGTGTTTTTGATGATAGCTATTCTAATAAGGGTGAGGTTGTGTCTTAGTGTGGTTTTGATTTGTATTTCCTTTATGGCCAGAGATGGTGAGCATTTCTTCATGTGCTTTTTAGCTACTTGAATTTCTTCTTTTGAAAAAGTTCTGTTTAATTCAATTGCTCCTTTCTTTATTGGCTCATTGATTTGGGGAGCATTTAGTTTTTTGAGCTCTCTGTATATTCTGGTTATCAGTCCATTGTCTGATGTATAGAATGCAAATGTTTTCTCCTACTCTGTGGGTGGTCTCTTCAGTTGAGAGACCATTTCTTTTGTTGTGCAGAAGCTTTTTAATTTTATGTAGTCCCATTTGCCCATCCTTGCTCTTAGTTGCTGAGCTGTTGGGGTTCTATTAAGGAAGTCTTTGCCTATACCTATTGCTTCCATAGTATTCCCTGATCTTTCCTGTACTAACTTCACTGTTTCTGTCTGATATTAAAGTCCTTGATATATTTAGAGTTGATGCTAGTACAGGGTGATAAACACAGATCTAGTTTCAGTTTTTTTGCAGGCAGGTAACCACTTTTCCCAGCAACATTGAAGAAGCTGTCTTTTCTCCATCATATGGTTCTGGTGCCTTTGTCAAAAATAAGGTGGGCATAACTGTGTGGATTCATATCTATTCAGTTCCACTGGTCTTCATGTCTGTTTTTGTGCCAATATCATGTTGTTTTTATTGCTATTGCTTTGTAATATAGTTTGAAGTCAGGTATTGTGATACTTCCAGCATTGCTCTTTTTACAAAGTATTTCCTTAGCTGTTCGGAGTCTCTTTTGTTTCCAAATGAATTTTAAGGTAGATTTTTCAATCTCTGCGATGAATGTCATTGGAATTTTTATGGAAATTGCATTAAACATGTAGATTGCTTTTGGTAGCATAGCCATTTTTACTATATTGATTCTACGGAAGATCTTTCCACCTTCTGTAGTCTTCCTCAGTCTCTTTCTTCGGAGGTTTGTAGTTCTCCTTGTAGAGGTCATTCACATCCTTTGTTAAGTTTACTCCTAGGTATTTGATTTTTTTTTTAGGCTGTTGTAAATGGAATTGTTTCCATATATTCTTTCTCAATTTGTTCATTGTTGGTGTATAGAAAAGCTAATGATTTTTGTAAATTGATTTTGTATCCTGCCTCCCTGCTGTAACTGTTTATGCTGTCTAAGAGTTTTTGGGTAGAGTTGTTTTGGGTCTTTAAGATATAGGATCATGTCATTGCAAATAAGGATATTTTGAGAGGTTTTTTTTTTTTTTTTTTTACCTATTTGTATTCCTTTTATTTCTTCTTCTTGCCTAATTGCTCTGGCTAGGAATTCCAGGACTATGTTGAATAGGAGTGGGGATAGTGGGGACCCTTGTCTCACTACTGATTTTAGGAGAAATGCTTTCAGTTTTTCTCCATTAAGTATGATGTTAGCTATAGGTTTGTCACATATAGCCTTTATAATGTTGAGGTACATTCCTTCTATTTCTAGTTTTCTTAGAGCTTTTATCATGAAGTGGTGGTGGATCAAATCAAAGGCTTTTTCTGCATCTATTGAGATGATCAAGTGGTTTTTGTCATTGCTTCTATTAATGTGCTGGAGTGTATGTATGTTTTTTGGTCCTTCAGAGTACGTTTGATGATATTGGGTACATTGATGTTGGGTGCATATAGGTTGATAATTGTTATTTCCTTTTGGAAATAAAGGAAGTGTCCTTCTTTATCTCCTTTGATCAATGTAAGTTTGACATCTACTTTGTCCGAGATAAGTATGGCTACCCCGGCCTGTTTTCAGGGGCCACTGGCATGGTAAATCTTCTTCTAGCCTTTCACCCTCAGCCAGTGCTTGTTTCTGTTGATGACATGGGTCTCCTGTAGGCAGCAGATTGTTGGATCTTCCTTTTTAATCCAGTTTGCCAATAGGTGTCTTTTGATGGGGGAATTAAGTCCATTAACATTCAGTGTTAGTATTGATAGGTAGGTGGTGATTCCTGTCATTTAGTTGTCTTTGTTGATTAAGAGTTTGATTGTGTGTAGCTGAATCAATGTTACTCTCTACTTTCTTGCCTTTTCTTCTCCTGTGGTCTGGTATTGCCTGTCCTTTCATGGTTTCACTTTCTGTTTGCAGAATTCCTTGAAAAATCTTTTGTAGTTGTGGCTTGATGGTCATATATTGTTTTAGTTTCTGCTTATCATGGAAGACTTTTATTGCTCCATCTATTTTGAATGATAGTTTTGCTTAGTAGAGTAGAGTTGAAGTTATTTTCATTCAGTGCCCAGAAAACCTCACTCCATGCTCTTCTTGCTTTTAAGATTTCCATTGAAAAATCTGCTGTGATTTTGATGAGTTTACTTTTGTATGTTATTTGTTTTTTCTCTCTTACAGCCTTCAATATTCTTTCTCTATTCTCTGTCCTTGTTGTTTTAATGATAATATGTTGTGGGGTAGTTCTATTTTGGTCAAGTCTGTTTGGTGTCCTGGAGGCTTCCTTTATCTGAATGGGCATAGCTTTCTCTAGGTCTGGGAAATTTTTTGTTATTATTTTGCTGACTATACTACAAATCCCTTTTGCTTGCACCTCTTCTCCTTCAATGCCCATGATTCTCAGGTTTGGTCTTTTGATGGAGTCGGTGAGTTCTCGCATATTACTTTCACAGGTCTTGAGTTGTTTGACTAATAGCTCTTCAGTTTTTCCTTTAATTTCCATTTTATCTTCAAGTTTGTGATTCTGTGTTCTGCTTGTTCTAGTCTGCTAGAGTGGCCTTCCATCATGTTTTGTATTTCTGTTTCATTCTTTTTTCTGAGGTTTTCCATATCATGGGTCACTTTCTCTATAATATTGCCAATTTTCATCTTTGATTCATTTATCTCTCTATTTATAGTGTTCTATGTTTCACTTTGGTGTTTATTTAGGGCTCCTATGAGTTCATTTATTTGTTTCTGTGTCTCCTCAGATTCTTTATTGTTGGTGTCTTGAAATTTCTTGAGTGCCTCTTGTACGTTTTGGTTAGCCATGTCTAGTAACATCTCCATGAAATTTTCAGTGATTATTTGCAGAATTTCTTCCTTGAGGAAGTTCTGGTGGGCATTGTTGAGTTCCTTGGCATTGTTTATCTTTGTTTTGTTGGAATCCTGGAACTGGGTATCTGTTTTCTTCATTTCCCTCTGAATCTTGTATTAAATTATTTTGGGGGGAGAATGATTTCCATCCCTTTTTCATTTTCCCATTGCTCCACTTGGTACTGTGAATCTATGTTCTTGATAAGCTAGTTGGTGATTTCAGTCACCTGTTTTCTTTCCCTTGGTTTAATTTTCTTTTGTGGCTGTATTGGGTTTGTAGCTAAGTATGTGTGTTATTTCTGTCCCTGGTCTGGGTGTAATTTAGTATTTGTTAATTCACAATAGTAAAGCTAACAAGAAAAACAAAACAAAACAAAAAAACCCAAAGAAATCAATGTGGAGAGATGAACAAACAAACACAAATAAACAAGAAACAGACCAAACAAACAAATAAACAGACAAGCAAACAAAAAATTCCAGGTTCAGGAACAAAAGAATTTCAGTCCTAGTTTGAGTTCTGGTGTGTGTTACTCCTCCAGCATCCATTCTTGGTGTTAGTATTTGAGCAGAAGCTCTGTTATAGTGTTGCCAGGTGGTTGGGTAGTGTCTTTTTCTTTTTCTTCTGTCTTTCAGAGGCAGCTCCTTAGTCAGCAACTCCCTCAGTGGAGTGTGGCAATGAATTTGCATGTTGTCCTCAGGTTCCAGAATCAGCTCTGTAGTCCACTAGCTGTCCTGCTTTGGGGTTGGGTTTTCACTGTGCTTGATTACTGGGGCCTTGTTTCTTTGCCTCACCCCTTTTCTCTGGGACAAGGTCATTGATCCATCAGTTGGCCCCCTGCTGTCAGTGTGTTGTGATGCTTTGCTGATTATTTTCAATTTTGCAGTGTCATTTGACTTTGGATGTTGGTCACTGTCTCAGGAGATGAGCTTTGTGGACCGCTACCTGTCCTATTTCAGGCAGAGGCTTATCACCAGCTCCCTGTCAGCCCTTCTGCTTTTCCAGCCTTTGTTTACTTTAAGTTAGCATGGAGATCAACTCCTTGCTACCCCCCTTCTCTGGTGTGCTTTCAGCAACTCCATCCCTCTGCTGTGTGTTAGTTTTCAGTTCCTTGTTTATTGTTCAGTTTGGTTTTTTTTTTTCAGGGATGAGGGGCAAGGAACTGCCCAGGGGGCTATGTTGGTTTATCCTAAGGGTGCCTGGGGGAAAACTGTGCAACTCCAAATCTCACAAGCAGGCTTGGAGCAGGCATCTGGTAGCACGGTATCCCTCATGTTTTCTCAGTGGAACGTGGTGTGGAGAAGCTTTCCACAGGCTATGGGTTCAGGATGTCGAAGTTTTGATTCTCCTTGCTGCTTTATTTTTGCCAAATGTGGCTCCAGCATCTCAGCGAGGTCTTGGAGTCTCAGAGCTCATGCTGTCTGCATCTGTGCTCTAGTCACCATCTTGGATCTCTCTACATATTTATCTTTTTACCAGTATTATGCCATCAGGACTATTGTATCTGCATAGATAGTCTTCAAAACGGGGTTTCTGAGAGTTACTTTTTTTCTCAAAAATTGCATTTTTGTATTTACTCTTAGTATTTTATAATTATATTGTAAATAGACTGATTTGTGCTGAATTAATAATTTTTTGAGAATTGATTCTGTATAATATTACGCATTAAAATTCATGGGCACAATGTATATTTCAATTTATTTAGTTATTCAGTAATCTATTAATATTTTGTGATTATTATGGTAGAAATTTTGCATATTTTGTTGTTTTGACTCCTAACTATTTCATGTGTTTTGAAGTTATTATAACAATTTCCTCATTGTCAGTATGGAAATACAATTGTTCCTTGTTTCTTGAGAACTTGCTAACCTTTTTATTTTATACACTTTTTGTAGATAATTTTAGATTTTCTACCCAGATAATTCTTTTGTAAATAAAGACAGTTTCCTTTCTTATTTTCCAATATGTATTTACTTTTTTTATGTTATACTGATCAGAATCTTAACTTTAGTCCTGAGTAAAAGTAATGAGAGTGAGTATTTCTGCATTTTAGTGAGAGATTAATGTTTTCTTATTTTACATAATTACTTGCAGACATCTTCAAAGATTTACTTTATTACCTTAAGGATATTACATTCTTGGTGTGCTGAGATATTTTTAAAAATAAGTAAGGATGCTAAATTTTCTCACAAGTTTTTTAATCTATTGAAATAGTTAAGATTTTCTTCTTTAACTTGTTAATGCTGATGAATAATGCTTATCGATTTTTAAAAATTAAAATTACCAATCATTGCTAGGATGAAACTGTACTTAATTATGACATATACAACTGCTTATTTATTACTGCATTCAATTTATTAATATTTGAATGATTTTTTGCACCTATTGGACTGTGTTTTTGTTTTCTGATTATATCTTTGTCTGGTAATATCCTCTCCTCTTTGTTTTCTGGAAAAGTTTTTATAGAACTGATGCCACATTTTTGCTAAGTGTTTGGTAAAAATTAACCAGTAAAGTTTGTGAGCCTGGAGTTTTCTATAATGGGAGGTTTTCAGTTATAAATTACATTTCTTCAATAATATGTTTGTTTACCTGTTATATGTTATTTCCTGAGTGAGTTTGGTAGATTTTGTTTTTGTGTTTCAAAATATTTGTCATTTTGTCTGTTATGAAATTTATTTATATGATATTGCTCATGATTTCCCTTTAAGTCTTTTGACTCTCTCCAGAATTGCATGATATCATTTTTGTCACACCTTATATGGATATTTTGTTTATTCTAACTTTTTTCCTTTGTGAGAAGAGAGATCTAGTAGCCATTGATCTTTTCATAATAAAAACCTCTTATTTTGTTAAATTGTGGCGCATTTTTATGTCTAATTTCATTGAGTTTTTCTCTCCTTTGTGATACTTCCTTTCACTGGCTTGGGATTAATTTTCTCTTCTTGTTCTTTTTTCTTAAGGCGGGCACTTAACTCTTTTTTGTTTTCTGATATAAGCACTTGATGCTGTATGTTTTCATCGATCTCTGCTTTAGCTGCATGCAACAATGTTTGAAATATTGCAATCTCATGGAAATATTTTCTAATTTATCTTTTAAGTTCTTCTCTAACCTGTGTTTTTTGTTTGTTTGTGGCTTAATTTTGTGTTTCTAATTTCTAGTTTAATTCACCTTGGTCATTTCAAATGCTTTACATTTGTTGATGTATGTCTTTGGAACAGAATGTGGTCTACCTTAGTCAGTGTTCCTGTGCACTTGAAAATAGTGTCTTATTCTGATGTTGGATGTAGTGTTGTATAACTGCCAATGAGGTGGAGCTATTTGATAGTGTTCAGTTATTCTGTATCATTATTGATTTTCTGTTTACCTGCCCTATCAATTATAGAGTCAGAAATTTAAAGTCTCCCATTGTAACTGTGGCTTTGTTTATTTCTCCTGTCAGTTTTGTTGTTTTTGCTTCATGTAATCTGAAGTTCTGATTTTTAGATGCATATTGACTTAGTATTTTCAGTTCTTTATTAGTTGATGTAATGCAGACTTCTATACACTGGGCAATATCTTGTGTTTTGAAGTTTTCTTTGTCATATTAATCTAGCTTTCCATCTTTAAAAGTATCAGTGGTAACATGCCATATTCTCTCAATCCTTCTGTTTTTAACTTATCTGTGTGCTTATTTTTAAAGTAGGGTTCTCATGGAGCAATAGACAGTTCAGCTTTGATTTTCTCTGAGAATTTGTGCCATTGAATGGGGGTGTTTATTTTTTTATCATAATCTTTTTTTCAAATTCCATTCATTTTTAAATTTTTGTTATATTATTGTTGTACTATGGTACATTTTGACATTTACAGAACTGTTTACAATGTGTTTTAGTCAAATTCATCCCCTCCATCATTCTCTTTTATTCTCCTTTCCTACTTCTTAGAATAGTTTCAGCAGGTCTCATTGTTACATTTTCATACATAAGTACCTAATATTTCTACCCTATTCATCTTTCTTCACCATTCCTTTCATTAAAAAAATTTGCTGGGTACAGAATTCTGGAGTGACAGGGAGTTTTATTATTGTTATTTCTTTGGTAATTTTTAACAATTGATTTTCTTCATTCTTGTATGATTTCTGATAAAAATGTTACTGTAATTCTTTTGCTTTTCTGTGTGTCATGCATCTTCATAATTTAATTGATACATTCAGAATTTTTATTTTCTTTAATATTTTTACTTTATTTTTGATTCATTTGACTAGCACATTTTTTTCTTTGGGGTTCCTACTTGTTTATGTGCCTTTATTTATTTTGGGAAAATATCTGAGTTACCTCATCAAGTGTATTTTTTGTCTTATTCATCTTCTGGGGATTAACTGTTACTGATATTAGATGTAGTATTATCCCTTATATCAAGATTTATTCTCTTTGTGTTCTGTATTTTTCTTGGTTTCTGCGTGGGGCAATTTTTATTAGTCTGCTTTTATGATGAATCTACTAATGAGCCCAGTAAACAGAGTCTTCATTCTTGATATCATGTTTCTTACTTCTAGCATTTTCATTTAACTTTTATAGTTCCTGTCTCTCTCGATATTTCCCATATTCTTATGTATTTTGTCGTTTTACTGCTATATTGTTTAGTAGAGTCGTTACAACTATTTCATATTACACATCTAAAATTTTTTAACCACTGGACTATTTTTAAGACTGGTTTTAGTAATTGCTTAATCTGTTGCCAATAGGTGTTTTTATTTTCTTCCCTTTCTTTTTTGTCTCAGTTTTCGTTTGAATGCTAGTGTCTATGTATATAAAATGGTAGGGAGGACAGTAAACACTAAGAAATCCTCAAGATGAACCTAGCTTTTCTGTCAGACTCCAAGTATAGAACCTTAGTTTGTCTATTCCACAGATGAATTCATATCGGTTATTTGTGTTTTACTGTTATCTTCGGTGCTCTACAATCTTCAAAAGGTCATGCAAGTAAATTCAGACTTTCCTTAGGTCTGTTGACTTCATCTATTCTAAATTAACAAGATAGCCCATATTTGGTCTTTTATAATACATTAAATTTTAAATTGATTCTTTCTTACTTGCTCGCTTGGCAGGCACCTCCACATCCCATGATCTGCCAAAGGCTCAACTCTGACTGTGTTTTGTATGTCCTTGTAAATTCTTGATCTTTTCTGGCATTGAGATTATTTGGTTGCTTTTTAACTTCAGCTTTCTGATAGACTGCAGGAAAGTTATTCTTTTGTATGTCTTCCAGCCTTTTCTCCTTACAAGAGTATGAGTGGTGTTCTCTAGAGCTTTATATATCTAAGTGGATGCTTCTGCTGTAGCAATTTGAGTGGTTGTTAATGAATGCTGATTATAAGAGACACTCTTATGAACCATTCCTGGACAAGATCTTGGAACTAAATGCTCACTGTAAGTCAAGTAAATATTCACTCTTCCCCAAAACACATAGCTTCTTTGAGTTTTAAGATGAAAGGATATGAAGTCCCATGTCTATTATGTCCATGACTGTAGGCAGTTCATAAGTTAGTCTTTGAAAACATAAAGCATGTCTGATGGAGACTTCTTAAGGGAGGATCTTTCTATATATATGTATATAAAACCGTAAAAGACTCACAGACCTGAGGTCTTAGTGGTTTTTGCTGTGGAACATCATTTATTGAGTTTCAGTTGAAGGGGGGAAATTATGTACTCATACTATGAAGACTTTGCTTGGATTTATTGTCATAAGTGTAGAAAGAGTCAGAAGGGACAAGGGTGCTGAGAACACTGTTGTATGGGTAATGGAGACAATAAGTTCAGAATAACATCACTGTAGAATTGCTTGGGCTTTCAAAGCCTTTAGCGACCATGGAAAACTTAGCCTTCTGTTAGTAGTACTGGAGACATCCAAGGCAGACAGAGTTATTAAAAGATCTGCATTTACAGGCTCTGGCCTTCAGAGAAAAGCCTCAGAATCTGTCCTTCTACAAAGCAATTAAAGAAACGCAGTAGCACTGACTAATTCATGGACATGCTCAATTATCACTAAGGATCTAGGGGTGGGGAAATCTCTGGAAAATACTGAAACTCATGTTAGTAAAATGGATTGGTCACAGACTCATTTTAATTTGGTCAAAACTCATTTATGCATTAAAGATTGCAAAACAGAAATGATAATTGTGTATAAAAATTTAAAAATCTGCATGAAGAATCCCCAAATCTCTCTTGACTACAGTTTCTTTCAGGATAAAGATTGTATTTTACTTATACTTGCATCCCAGTATCTAATCTAATACCTGAGACTAATAGTAATTTTTATTAAATGCTTATTGAATGGATAAAGAAGGACAATAAACTTGAGAATGTAATATGCTACTCTGATAACATTCATTACTCAGGAATTTTTTCTTGAATATTTCCTAATAAAGCATTGATAATGACTACCATTATTTCTAAAAATTTCCTTTTAGTTTAGATAAGGAAAAAAAATTTAAAGAACATAGATTGTAACACTTCTAGTGATAGCCAAGGAGTAATGTCTGTGGTTTAGAAGTTAAACAAATTTTCACCCTTCTTTATGGTCAGTAGAATATAAGGCGTCTTTGTATCAGATTAAAGAAATCAGAAGCCACTTAGTACTGAAGGATTCTATCAGACATTAACTATGAAGTCATATTACTATTGCTCTAAGAATATTCTTGAGAAAGAGAAACCATAATTACTAGGACAAAATAAAAGAGACCATGCCTATGGGACAAATGCATTCAAAGGTACTTTTTCAACAGCAGCAAAGATTTTGTTATTGGATTATATCCAAGGTAGAGAGTAATGCTGAGTCAGGCATAGTCTACAATAGGGATTGGCAAATCACAATTTGAAGATCAACTTTTTCATTTAGCCTATTTCCGTAAGGAACACAGGCAGGCCCATTTGTTTACATATGTTAAAACAGAAGAATTAAGTTGCAATAGAGACCACATGGCTTGCAATACCTATTTTTAAAATTTACTGACCCTTTCAAAAGAAAATGTCCCCAAAGAAATAATGAAAAGAAAATACCTATCCCTGCTCTATGATAAACCATATTTGTGTATATATTCTTCTTCTCTTTCTCTCTCATTATCTCTCTCTCTCTCTCTCTCTCCCTCTCCCTCTCCCTCTCTCTCTCTCTCTCTTTCTCTCTCTCTCTCTCTCTCTCTCTCCCTCGGTATGTGTGTGGGTATGGGTGGGTGTGCCATGGGGAGATTTCAGAAGAGATTATTGGTGTGTCAGCTTGAGTCTTCCTTATGCAACCTCTCATTGCTCTGCTTGGCTATCAACACTTGAAACATTGTCATCAAGGAATGATGACATTCCCTATTGTCATCAAAGCACAACACTTACAAAAAACTTCATTACAGGACCTTCTTGTCACTTGCTACTCTTCTGTATTTACCTTTTCCTCTAGCCATGTCCAAATTTTATAAGTTCCTTATTTTTTCTCAAAGTCTCTTACCTTAGCCATTGTCCTTCTGCCTGTGGTGTCCTCTTCACTTCCCATTGTCTCTTACTAATCTTCAGCAATCAGCCAAATATCGCCTTTCACCTTCAGCATCTACACATCACTGCTTTCTTCCTACACAAACACACACGCACACCCACACCCACAGCCAAACACACACACAGGCACACACACCCACTTACGAAGATTAGTCAGTAAGTTGAATTCCCTTTATCTACATTCTCATAGCTCCTGCATCAGACCACCATTTATTATTATTATTATTATTATTATCTTATCCTTCTATCATAATCAACCATTTATTGTCATATTTCATTAATTTTTAAAAATTCTGTAAATTAGAAGATGAGGAAATTAAGCAAAGATTAGAAACTCAGTCAGAAATCCAGAGGTAAGGTGAACATCCATTCTGATCTTTGTGGGTCAATTCTAGTTTATACTAAAGGTCCCAATATAATTATTGCCCTTTTCACTATAAAAATACATCAGTATAGATCGTAAGTAACTTGATAATCCATATCTCAAGTCTATTGTTATGTGTGGTGGAAATGTCTTTTGAAACGAAAGTTTTGTGTTTGAGGCCAGGGAAAATAGAAAACAATTTTCCCCTTATTATAACCTATGATACTAAATTTGAGCTTGAAACATGAGTTGTGTGTAGAAGATGAAGCAGCTATATGCAAAGGGACATTGTGAGATTTGGGGGAAGCAGAGTTGATTTGAAGACTTAGGCATAGCAATTGTTGGTCTCTAGGTCAGTCCCATGATGTAGAGTTTGGGAAGTGATGCCACTTTCTGCATTTCACTGTAGGGTTGATTTACCTCCAATTTTAGTAAAGATTGAGGGAAAAGACACTGCTGAACAGGATTTTTTTCATCTTTGCATGTGTTGAGAGGAGATGCCCTCAGCAATATCACAGCAATTTTACAGTGGCTCCACCAGCAGTCAGAGCCAAAGTACCAGCCCCCTGAATTGCAGAGGTTACACCATAGGTGCAAATTTTCTTGAGGAAAGGTGTAAGGTTGTCTGCATGTGCCATGAAATAACCAGGACAGATGTTGCAGGATGGTCTTGAGTGTGTGTGGCACAGAAGCAGCTTTGAATTTTCTATGACCAAATTTGAACTAATTAATGTACAAATTTGGATCTTAATGTTAACATGACCCTTAAGTAGGAACATGCCTGGGTCATTGAAATAACATGGGGAGAAAAGTAAGTGATTTCTAGACTCTCACAATAGATCCAGCCTTACAATGTGCTCTTTCAGAGAACTTTACTTGATTTTTATTATTATCATAAATAAAGGTTCAAGATGTTAGCATGCATTTGATCAAATATTAATAAATGTGCTTGAGGGAGTAAATGTCTACCAGCAACATGGAGGGGAAATGTCACTTGAGCAGGCAGAGAGAAACAGTAAAAAACCTGCAGTAGAGATTGCTCTAGGAAGCAGATGAGAGAGCTTATTTTTCACAACTGGGGTTGAGTGAAATGAAAATGCCCAGCTTTTTCTTTCTATGGCAAAGGCTAGGGATCGATCAATCTTGTCAGCACCTGAATAGTATTTTGCTGGCGGACTTTAATTACATAGGCTAGACAGCTTGTAAGGGAAAAAAAATTTGAGACTCTCTATTCTGGGGTAAATTTCCTAAGCAGTGTGTGAGAGGTGTACGCAGAAATCCTGTTGGCAAAATATTTTGTGTAAGTGCCTCCCACACACAGTTTTAAATGTTACCCCTATGTGTTTTTCGTTCCTGCTGCTATTCAAATAACAAATGTCTGCAGCATCATTTAATCTGTTTCTTTTTATCCCTTGCCCCATGACTCCTCCAAGAAACATTAACAACTATTACATTCATCTCCTTATGTCATTTCATGTCATTTTGAAATGAGTTTTAAAATAAACTGAGTCCAGTTTTCCGAAGAAGTTATCTGGAAGGTAAGTTAAATGAAATTAACCATGAACACCTCACCATAGAATAATATGCTTTTAAGGTGTTGAAATTCACACTTTCATCAAAAAGCTATATACTTTCTTTTAATATATTTTGTGTCAATTTTAAGTGGTTTTAAGGAGCACTAAGGAACACAAGGCTTGGGTTTATGGAGTGACTGAGAAGGTTCTTCTGTAAGGATCTAAACATTTCAGTGACACCATTCTTCCTCAATGACACCAGTATTTTGCTTGCCTCCGCTGTTAAGTGGACTATCATGTTAGTCTGAGGATCGTATGTTTCTGGAAAGTATCCGCAGAGAACATACTTGGTCATAGCAGCAGTCCCTGAACATTAAGTAACAGGGAAATTCACATCATTCCTTTGTTTATCATGCACTCAATAAATTTTTACTAGAACTGTACGAGATCGATGGCATGTAAAGAACAGACTATGGATCCAGAAAGACTTAGAGTGGAATCTTAACTTCTGCCTTGCCTGCTGTGTAGCTATAGGAATTATAGTTAAGGTGGTAAATTGTGGCTTCCTGTATCTCATTTTCATATATACATGGTTATGAAGATGAGAAACATCAAATGTATAGAGGATAAGACGTGGTAGAACCTCAGCTTAGGCAAATTACTTTCTTCTATCCTTTACTTTGTAGAGAGAGTTATAAATAATTTTTGGAGAGAAAAAAATGATATAGTGTACAGTGCAGTGTTGTATCAATACAGACCTGTGTTTGAATTTGTACTCTAGCACTTTGGGGTAGAGTGGGGTCTCAAAATACTCATCCTGACGTAGTCGTGAAGTGAAATTTTAGATTCATTTGGTTTATAACCAGTCATACCCTCCTGATGAATAGGAGAGGGATTCATCATTGAATAAATGATCAGTTGTTTAAATATGCAACACAATTTAGGTTTATAGCTGAGACAAGGACAATAATTAAATTGTCCCATTAGATATCAGTGGTTCTCACCAGGAGGGGTTTAAAACTACATCTTGCTAAATAAACATCAGATCCAGAGTTTTTGCTTTTGCAAGTTTGGTAAAGGCCTGAAAATCTGCTTTTAACAATTTCACAGGTGATGCTGATGCTGCCCTCTGAGAAACCTTATTTTGAGAACTTCTGCTTTAGGTAATGTCCAGTCTTCAAGGAAAAATTCTCCTGGTTTTATATTTCTTCCTGTTCTTTCAAATCTCCGAATACCTGATTAATTTTGACAAAATTTAACCTACAATTGGCAAAAGTATAAACAATTTTGAATATTTGCTAATATTTGTTATTTTATATGTAACAAACATAAAATGCATGTATGTTACACATTTGTTAACATTGTGATAGTCAACATAGGTAGTGGTAATAATTTAGGTTTTATTGGTATAAAACTTTACATATATTAGCAATTCTTATGGCTTTCAATTAGCATAATTTATATTATTTAATCCTTTGTGTAATATTATAGACCATGGCACCTTAAACGTCCATCTTCCTCCAGTGAAGTTTAATTACTGTATTATTTTTATTTTACTCTGCTCATTGGGGCCCTTGTCCTCTTTAGCACTATTCTAGAAATCTTTGAAGGCAATCTTGCAGTCTAGCAGCAATATTGTCAAGTGCAACTTGGTTTTTCTAGACTAAATGGATATCACTCATATTAGTGATCAAGTTTGAGTGACCAAAATTTTGTGATTTGGAAGCATATATTAGATTAGGTAATAGAACTGAGAAAATTTATTGATAATCATGAATTCATACTGATATAACTAATTTATTAAATATCCTAATTTTTTGAAGTCTTATCCTCTTCTACTTGAAAAGTTTAATCTTTTTTTGTTTTTTAATAGACATCAGCATACATTACCTCTATTAAAAATGTTTCATCATTTTTAATATACTATGCTGAATGCTGTCATTTGAAATTACTTGATTAATTTAGAATACCATTGGATCCCATTCAATCTAATAGGCTACGTGCTTTATCACTAAGAAAGATAATTCTATATGGATAGCTATAGTCAAATATGAATATTAAATTCTACCTTCCACCAGACAAAAGTACAATTTTGGTTGTGTTGTAGATCTCAAAATAAAAGCAATAGGACTTCTAGAAGATAACCCTTGGACCCTGAAGTAGAAATCTATTTCTTAATATCTAACAAGACCGTTAACCATAGAAAAGCATTAATAAACTGGGTTACATTTAAAGGAGGATCCTCACTGAGAAAGTGAAAGGCAGGTCACAGAGTGGGAGAATTTACTCATATTACATGTAACAGAATATATGACAATTTCTCCAAATCAGCAAAAAAGCAGACATCTCAATTATAAAATCCTAAGTGGGCAGAAGACTTCAAAAGTCACTTGACAAAAATGGGATAGTCAAATTCCTTTACTCAAAATCAGAGAATTACAATTTTACTTCACACCCATGCAAACAGTTAAACTCAAACTGGCTGACATACCAAACATTAGTACAAATGTAACCTACTGGACTTCTCGTTTACTGCTGCTGAGAGCCTGATTTGTACAGGCACTTTGCCAAAGTGTTTGGTAAAGCTATTAAACACCCTATGACCCAGCAATTCCACTCCTATAAGCCTAACAGAAACTTGTGCATACGTGCACCAAAAACCATGCTTAAGTGTGTTTATAGGACTGTTACTCTTAATTTTCAAGGTCTGGAAACAGCCCAATATCCATCAACATTGTAATGGATAAATAAATTGTAGTATGTTTATATAATGGAATACCATACTACTGCTTCCTAAAGCAACTTGGATGCATTTAACAAATATATTATTTTTTTAAAGACACCAGACACAAAACAATACATTTTGGGTAATAATATTTATATAAATTCAAAAAGGTACTGTGGTCAGTGTTGTTACTTCTGGGGATGGGGTTAGGTGGTGCCAAGGAGGGAGCACAAGGGGACACTCTGGGTTTCTGTGAATATTCTTTTTCATGACTGGGTTACAAGTCTATACTCATGTTATGAGAATTCATCAAACTAATTTGTGAACTTTTGATTTATACTTCAATGAAAACTTTATTGAAAATCTATATGAAAAAAGTTAAGTAAGATAGCAGAGAAAAAAAGTACCTATATCTGAAGTGGGACATCAAAGAAATCACTGCAGAGGGAGGAATGGAAGTTAGACCTTATTCCAGGATGCATTCAAATGCAAGCACAGAAATCCCTTTCTTTAGTGGTTTCAATTTGTCATAAGAAACACAATTCAGGAATGTATTCAGGAATGTATGTATCTTACTAACATTACCAAGAACTCTGACAAATTCAACCTCTGTGGTCCTTACTAAGTGCATTTTGTTTTGTTTTGTTTTGTTTTTTCTGGCTGAAAGATGGCTGTTACTCCAAGGATTTAGTCAAAATTACAGGAAGGAAGGAGAAAGGAAAAGGTTGCCCAGCCACCTCATAGCTATGCTTCATTCACCACTGCTGTGTCACCACCTCTAGGCTTTAGGAAACCTGGCATACCTAGACTCTTATACCATATCAAGACCTTTTTGGTTATTTTCTTTAATAGTTTGGCATAGATAAAATGATTGTAAAACAATTTAATTTTAACCATCAATTTTCTGAAAACTTCAGTATGTAGGTATGTAAAGTTTTTGAAAAAAAAATGAAAGAAGAAAATTGCATATCAGTAACTTCAGAAGCAATCTTTAGGTCAGTTCACCTTTAGTAGAATGAAATGAAGGTTTTGTCAATTCTTGAATTACTGGGAAGTGGTCACTTACTTATTCAACAGATTATAATTGTTTATTATTATGTGCTAGATACCATGACACCTGCTTTAATGCATTTTACCATTTTACAAATGGTAAAACAGAGTCCCAGACTGGTTCAAGAATTAGCCAAATCTAGAACAGGAAGCCAATGATGGAATTGGAACTGAGACCCTTGACTATAGTCTGATGGTCTTTGTACTCTGTGAGTTATTTGTAATGATTTTGATTCCTATACTGACCCTGGTGGTTGACTGCCTGCATTCATCTGTCCAATTTTCAGACAGTTAATACTAACTGTTTAATAGGTAGTTAATACTAACAATATACAATAATGGTGTAGGTGACAAAGTTTCAAATTATGTTACAACAGCTTCAGTCATTGTCAGTAGGCTCTAAAGCATTCACTTGTAACTAATTTTAAGATGAAGAAATGATCATGAGAAATGTTATTTGATCTTTCTTGAGAGGCAGGGCTCATTCATTGTAGAATTTAGATGGGATTCTAGCTTAGAATTTAGCCAAAATAATATTAGGTATCTGAATATATCTTGTATAACCTTATATTTTGAAGTATAATTTAATAAATTAATAAAACCTCAAAGTATTTTATTCTTACAATACAAAAGAGAATAAAGGTAAAATAGGAAACTTCCAGAAATAACATACACATTACTCACATTTCCAGGTTTATTTAATCTCGGATTGTAGTCAGGAGATCTGCCTGAGCAACATCTGTGAGGTAATGTGCAAGAAGTAGAATTTCCATTAAACGTTGTACATTAAATTATTTTTCTTGGCACTGTTATATTGTTTGAGGACTTTAATTTTTCTTAAATTATCAATTGAGGCAATTGTCACTATAAATGGAAACTTAAACAAAATAAAATGCTGTTCAGAATACTTAAAATAAATCATTTTGTTCTAAAATGTTGATAATCTCATGGAAGTGACTCAAAGTCAAATTAGGCAAAGAGCACACTAGTGCCTGTCTTGGCATGGAGGAGCCTGAGGTGAAATGAACCTCTGAATGTGCTCAGACACCAAGATTTGGTTATAGTTTTTCCTTGTGCAGTATACAGAATGGAGAATGTTTTACTCTTTCACTGTCTTTAGATATCTGATACACACCTAAGGACTACCCTTAGTATATGGTATGGGGTAGGTTTTCTTCTTTCTTCTTTTATTCTTTAAAGCTTGAGGCAATATACATGGCTTGCCTTTTAATGATGTTAATGGGTACATATGTGTGAAAAGGAGACAACGGTTTTTCACATGGATTTCTTGAATATACCCACCTTAAAAATATAACCCTTTGGTATTATTAATAAACCAATATATTCATCTACACACATATTAGATTGCATATGTGCATACTATATACATATTGGTATATTTATACATTGCAATGTACTCATATTTCTTATGCATATATGTTTTTATATATACATATATAGTTATATACATACATCTATATAAACTTATATATGTATTTTTTTCATAGTGAGACATTGCAAAGGATGGAAAATCTAATGGCTCATGAAACTTGTCACAGGTAGGAGGTGTTCAGTGACTCACAGAAAAAGAACTGTAGTGAAGATTAATTTTCTGGCTATAAAATGTTGCTTGATGCTGGTTTGTTTCATACTAATCATAGAAAATTAATAAATGTCATTCAAGTCATTAAAACTGAAGTTTCTGATGCTTTCAGAAACTCATCCAAGAATATTTTGATTGAACAAACATTTATGATAAGCTGTCACAACTTTAATATTTCTAACCTAATACTTCTAACCTTAAGTATAATCTGCTATTAATTATTGCTATTCTTCAGAAAATGTATTCTTTATTCAGTAATGGATAACTTCCCATTATTGTTTCACTCAATCAAGGAATAATCTCAACATTAACAATACCAGAGTTTTCTTCCTACACATAAGTATCATGTCATAAAATAGTTTTAAAATATTCCTTTAACCAGGCCTGGTGTGGGTGAAGGTGTTGGAAAATAACATCTTCCTTGTTTGTGGGAATAAACTAGTACAAAATTTCCAGAGAGCAACATATATCAAAGAGGACCTGCTCTTTGAACCAGAGTCCAATTCTAGAACTCTACCCCAAGGAATCAGTCAGGAAAATGCTATATGTTCATCACAGTGTGCTATATAGTAGAAAAATAAAATAACTGAAATTTCTTATGAGAATTTAAAAATGCTATTACTGATCTGTATAATAATTATCCAGGTAATTATACAAACTTATGGGTTTGATATGGAAAATATTCATAGTATGTTGACAAGAGGAAAAAAGAAGTTAATTGAAAACTGGATGTGGTACATATGTCTGATATCTGTCATATGACACACAGTCATTGTAGAGATAGTTTAGATAGCTATTATTATGTTAAATATATTACATGCAATGATGGAGAGGGTGAATTCAAGTATGATATATATATATATATAATATTGTAAGAACTTTTGTGGATGACACCACATACCCCCACTCAGTACAATAATAAAAAGCTAAAGAAAAATACTATGCAATGAAAAAAATATTACATTATATTATACTATATATATATTTATTTTAAAATAAGTCTATATTTTAAAGGATGATTGAAAAATTATTTTCTCTTGCTCTTTTCTACATCTGTATTTTCTCTAAAATAAATATAAATGGTTTCATAGTGAAAATTGAAATTAAGAAATTATAGCTATTCATTGACTTCCTTCTCTACTTACCCTCTAGCCTGGCTCTATCTTCTTGATAGATTGTAAGGACAGAAAGAACTATCTAAGCTGCAAGTTTTCTAGATGACATTTGCCATTTTCTGTCACACATAAGTCATCAGTAGTCCTACTGGGATTTCTAGTGCTCTGTCTCCCCACCTACACACATACATAAAACCCATTTTCTACCAGAGGAATAGGTGCATTGAGCCTCTTATTAGTGACCTTTTAATTCCACTGTGTTTTTTCTGCTTTCATCATCCAGTTCAAAGCTCCCCTCCTTTGCATTTGAGAATGGTTCTTCCCCTATTACCTATCTCTATTCATTCAAAGTTTGAACTTGGGGTCTTAGCATGTCAAATTCCTCAACTGTATTTCTAGCTGTTCAAGAGAGACTTCCTCTTCATTCCATTTTCTCACCTTTTTTTTTTTCTTGTTGATAGGCCAACTATTTCTTATTTTTTATAAACTATTCTTTTTTCTAATTTTTTTCTTTTATTGTTTTTTTTCTTTTATTGTTGTGATGGGTGGGGGTACATTGTGGCATTTATCCAAGGCCACAATGCGGTTCTTACCATGTGTCAAGTATATCATACATGAATTCACCTCCTGAACCATTCTCCTTCAACATCCCTCCCCTGATTCCTGTAGTAATTTCAACAAGTATCATTTTTGCATTTGCTTACATGTGTACACATTTCTGAATGTTGGAAAGGACTGCCCACATTCAAGATTTCTATGACTCCTGTCACCCAGAATATGGAGGGAGTCCAGTGAATAGTTAAGCAACACTTTGGAAGGGACTTTCCTAAGATTTGGATATTCCTCCAGTTCAGCCTATGGAAAGCCACAGGCCTGGTTCCTGGGCTACTTTGGAAAGAAGGTACAGGAAATGAGGACAAAGGGAGACTATGTAAGTTAGTGGTTGGTGTGAGGCATACCTGGATTTGATTTTTTAACTCTACCAGTTATGACTAGGAGACTTTGAAGCAATTCATTTAAACTCCTTGAAACTCAGTTTCTCCAGGTGCAAAATTGGCATAAACATACCGATTTTGCTGTTATTAATGTAAAGATAAAATAGTATAAAAAAAGAAATTACAATAATGTTTCTTATATAGTAAGCACAGAACATGTCTAGCTTATAGTGATGATAATAATAATCCTTGTTCATCATCTTCATTTTCATTGTCATCATCAGATACAGTCTATCTTAGGAGATAAAGAAGGCAGAGAGCCTGCTGTTGCTATTCATATATGTGTGCATTAGCACAATGGCTATGAGCTCTTTATATTCCATTTGTAAAATTTGCCATCCATAGCTTATAAATCTGGTTGTAGAACATTTACATTGTGAACTAGGTTCAAAAATCAAAAAAGTAAAAAAAAATATGATAGCCACCTAGCCTAGGTTCTGCTGGCCCATGTAGAGAGTTAGTCTGCTTACCATGAACTTTATCTGAAATTAGAGTTTTGTTTCCTATTTTCAACTGTAACCTTTTTAATGGATCTTTCTTATCACCTTCTTCACAACTTCCTCTCAATGAATTTCATGGCTAAGATCCCAGAAGTGATATTTTATTTAATTTATGGACTCTCTCCTTTCCTCTTTCTAACTTTTAGTAGATACATAGTAGTAACCTGTGTCTTCTCACACTGGCCCAATAGATTAATTCCTAAAGGAGGACACATCATTTTTTTCAATATTCTACTTCTTAGTTCTTCCATTTTTATAATTGGCAACATTCTTTTCACATTTTCTGTATGCCATATTCTTTTATCTCTGTTTTATTAGCTTTGTGATTTCACTCATCATGAGACAGAGCACATACTCTTCTATTGTTATATATTCACTGTTAGGGAATGCCTAAAAATATCTGAAAATTTCCCAATGATAACATACTGTATGTATTAGGCAAGGAAAATTTCATAGCAGTAAGTGAGTACAATATTCTGTATCAGTAATAATATGACTTGATTGTAAAAGGAGGACTGTTCTTTTGAGGGGGTGGCCAGGAAAAGTATATTGCTAGGTGAATGTGGTTGAAGCACATTATACACATATGTATGAAAATAACATATGTATACATAATACCTGTTACAAAGGGGAGGAGGAAAAAAGGGGAGAAGAGTAAAAGAGTAGGTAAATTTGGTTCAAGTACATTATATGTATGTGTAGAAATATGAAACCCCTTTGTATAATTAGTTTACACTAATAAAAAATGGAAACCATTTGGGTCTCTTATTGTGTATAGTTAATAAGAATCTTAATCTGCAAGTACTTTGTATGCATTCATTGATTTTTTTCAAAACACAATTTATGCTGCTGTGTTTTATTTATTTCGTGTTGGTAAAAAAAACAAGCAAAGATAAAAATAGCTTTAATATGATTTACTTGTTTCCAAAGAAGTTGGCTGCACTAATTACAGAATGTAAAATATCTCAATTTATCCAGTGTTTGCAAATTTTATTGAATATTCCAATCTGTGATTTTTCTTCCAAAATGAAGCTAATTAAAAAATACTCACTGTAGTAATTTCTTGCTTTCAGAAATTACCACAAGCTAGATAGTTTACAACAATAGAAATTTATTATCTTAAATTCTGGAGATTAAGTTTTGATTCAAGATATCAGAGTATGATCCTACTCCCCTTGAAGGCTGTATGCAAGAATTCCTCTTCTGCTTTTAATGGTTTTCAACAATCCTTTAAGTTACTTGGCTTGTAGCTCCAAAATCTACCTCTGTCTTTATATGGCTTTCTTCCTTCTGTGTTGATTTGTATCTCATCGTGCTCTCTCTTTGTAAGGACACCAGTCATCAGATGTAGGGCTCACCCTTATCTAGCATGACCTCTTTTTATTTTGATTACATCTTCAAAGACTCAATCTCCAAATAAAGTCATATTTAAAGGTCCAGGAGTTGGACTTCCAACATAAGTTTCTAGGAGATACAATTCAACTTACAATAAACCTCATATCTGTGTTGTACATAAGCCTCACATAAAACTGCACATCTGTGTTATAACACTTAGTTTGCAATTACTAGTTTAGATGGTATCTATCTGTCTATCCTTTCCTTACCATGCCTAATTCTCAGGGTCAAGCTCTGTTTCATAACTTTTTAAATGTTGCCTTGGCAGCTAGTGCATTTTGCCTGAACACATTTAATGAATATAAAGGAAACAGAGGATAGAAACAAGGAAGGCAAAGAATTATGTGAAAGATTAAGGGAGTAGTTAGTCTACACGGTGGTTTGCAAAACTTGCTGGTCATCAGTAAGACTTTATAACCCTTGGAAAAAATATGTGTTTCTCCCCCTAAAACTCTGGTTCACTGAATAACTGTAGAATTCAGGGATCTACATTACAGACCATTTGTTCAGATGGTTCTATCTTTTGATCAAGCAGGCATAGATAAACACTCTATAGTTGGAGGCTACAGGAAAATGATGGGAAAATATGCAGAGAGTCATCATCTATTTGTTATGCCAGTGTAAGCTGTTTCACCTTTGGAAGCTTAATTATTTTTGACTTCATTGAGAACTCAACTCCATTGCTTTATTGGTAACATGAGGATAATCACTTATAAAATTCTGTCATTCCTGTTTAAGGTCACTAAGTGTGAGGCCATGGTTGTAGAATTTCTTCTTTGGGTCTTTGTAGAAGAGAGTATGTTTAAAATTACTTCTCAAGTATCTTCTTGGCATAGTCACTTTGAAGTGATAAGAAAAGTATCATTGGTAGTTATTTTTGAGTATTTTGTAATAATAGATGGATTCTATCTACTACTTGTCCCTATGTTTCATATTTTTTGATGAGCCAATATTTATAATGGAGAGCTATTAATACACATTCTTTTCTAAGTGAGGGCCATTAATACATATTCTATTTTTATTCAACAACTAAAGATTAAATATAAAGAAGAGATACGGAATTAGTCAAGTGATATTAAAAAAAAGTGAAAACAAACTGCCAAAAGGGAAGTAGAAACATATACAAATGCATATAATTAAAAATAGGGGACAAGAGTTGACATAAAAGTAGAGTATATTAGGCTCTCAACATCAGTAATTTTGGCCTTTCTTTTGGTGTTGTATCTTGCCTAAGATCTTTGATTTTATTTATTTCTTTTGCCATAAAATGGCATTTAGATTCCCCTAAAGATATCTAAGATGAAGTTTGTTTGAACTTAGAGTGTGTTGGACTTGTCCAAACTATGGACTATAGATAAAATAGTGAAACTGTCATATTTGGAGGTGATATTTTCAACAGTACTGTCAGAAAGTGAGCATTCTTAGAAGAAATCATAAACACAAAAAAACCTTAGATAAATAGAATTGCTTATATCTTATTATTTTCAAAAAAACCACATGAAATAGAAAATGTTTATACATCAAGTACATGCTTATGTAACCATTTATACATATTATGTTCATATACTAATATTATATTCATATACTGAAGACCTTGCAGTAAGAATTTACAGTTGCTATTTTTTAATTTGAATTTCAATTTCTCTTCTTGTGAAGAAATCAAAACTCAAGGAAAAGGACACTAGGGAATGGGCTGACAAAAAAAGCCAACTTGACATTTGACAGTTTTATTATTTCCTTTGATTTTTAAGGATGCTTTGTTTTTATAAGAAGTGTCAAACTGAGCAACTTCAGAATGAATGCGATAACTCATCTTTGTGAGTTCCAAACTTTTAATAGTCAGACTATACAAAAATTGTTGAGGGTTTAATTTTAACTTTTAGGAAAAACAGATCATTTGTGTGGTATGGACAGTTAAGATCCTGCTTTAAATTTGGGGCCAATTATTCTATTAAAAAGAGAAGAGAATCTCAGCTGTAAGCTTAAGTTGATTCAGATACCAAGAAAGATATTTAACTTTTTTAATGTCACATTTCACATTGGAACTCTTCATTGTGGACCAAGAATGGGAATGGAAGGAGTTAGAGTTCCTTGAAAACATAAGGGGATTTCAAGTCATATTTGGAGATAGGCCCATTGAGGAGGTTAGCAAGCACAATCATTTTTTAAACTTTCTGGACTACTTTGCTAGGTTGCCTAGCAACCTGAAATCTTCAGAATTCAAGGGTAGCCTTTCCCTGGTGAAATGTCAGTTTCCTTATGAATGATAAGGCCTAAACTGTGCTCTTGGGATTAGGGATAATTTTCACCCAGGATCTGAAATACGTTCTACAGAAGTAGACTTAACTCAAGTGAGAATTCAGCATCAAAAATTACAGGTGGATCCTACAGACCAGACTGCAGACTTCTGCAGAACAGTAAAGCAGCATTGTAATCATTCAGGAAAAGCTATTTATATTTGGAATCCCTAGAAGCTTCGAAATATCAATGTTAAAGAACTTTGAAATTACATTTTTGGATACTTATCTCATTGGCACAAAAGCTAGGGTAGAGTAGTTTCAATGCTATAACCAGAGTGGGAAGACTTTTTTCTTAATTTGTCTTAGCACTAGTATCACTGACTCTTATAGTAGCAAAATATACTTTTATATTTTCTACACGTCTAATCCAGTACCAAATCCCACTGATTTTTTCCTACATTTGTCACCAATTTCCTTCATCATTACTCTAGTTTGTGCAGCAAGGCCTCTCCTTTGGAATTCCAGAATAACCTGCTGTTTGGCCTAGCTGTACCCAAGCTTTTTTCACTATATATTCTTTATAGCGCATATAACTTTAAAATGCAAATGTAATCACACAGATCCTACATTCCCACTTGCTTAAAACCTTCCGATTTTTTTCATTACTTTTAGGATGAAAGTAAACTGTGAAATGCCATCTTTCACCCACTCCCTCTTGCTCCCTTAGCTTTCAGTAGTGCCCTCTTTCAAATCTTTGCTGCTTCAGGGTATTTCAGTGCTTTTCTGTTGCCCAGAGCACTCTTATAGCAACATACAGTTTTTTTCCCACATCAACTGCCACCTCTATAATTTTACATTGATTTATGTGATTGCTGTATTAGTGTCCTTCTCACCCATTGGAGCATAAGCTCTAAAGCATGGAAACCAAGACTATTCTGAATCATCATTGGCTTTACTACTCCTAGAAAAATATCTAAAACTTAGTAGTTACTCCGTAAGTATTATTGAATGTAGTAAGAGATGAATATAGCATATTCTTTGTTGTTTTATGTTTTGCAAGACAATATGAGGTTAGTACTATAATCTCCAATATCTTGACACATTCTTTGTGTAATTATTTTTGCACAGCCTAAGCTCAATGCATTTCTTTTTAATAAAAAGCATTTAATAATAAGCTCAGCATGGGTGGTGCAAGCCTGTAATCCCAGTACTTGGGAGACTAAGGCAGGAGATTCATGAATTTGAGCTACACTGGGTTAGCAAGACCCTGTCTCAAGAAAATAAAAGGAAAAAATTGTATGTATTATTAATTATTATAATTATTAACATGTGTGAGGCCCTGTGTTTGATCCCCAGTAAATAAATAAATATAGAGTTGCCACTTACATAAGGTGTTCTAGCTCAGGAAACTATGAAAACACCTATATCTCCTCAATATTCCAAATTATATTCTTTTTTATATTTTCTTTCATCTCTAAGCATACAAGCAATCTTACAAGCTGTCAGTGAAATAGCATACAGTCTTGAAAAGAAATCCTCCATTTCAAAGCTGTCATGGCTGAGATACCTCCATAGCTCCATTTTTATTAATAGCCAAGGTAGATATGATTTGTTTTTAAAATATAAAGGATGTAAGGATGTGTCAAATAATCATTTCAGCTCATGGAATTTTTAGAGAAGTTTTTTTTGAAAATCAATGATCCAAAGCCAAAGTTAATCAGTAGTGTGGGAGGGATCAGTAATTAAATTTCTAAAATTACTTTCCCTATTTATATTTTGAAATTATCCTCTGAATTTAGTTAGATAGCATTACGTAACGTGAGGCAACTGAAGTGCTAAACCAAAGACCCAAATTAGCAGCAGGCTTTACTGGTATTTGGAACTTGCAAATTAAAAAAAATCACAAACATAAATTGCATCTTTGTAGTACATAAATTAATAATGTAGTGATGACTTCATCCTCATACTTAATCACTCCATAATAAAATCAATTTGATTAATTCAGTTATCTCAAGTTAAGAGCTATTAGCCTTTTTCATAAATCAAAATTACTTTCATAAAGTGTCAGTTCAAGATGTAATTATCTTTGGAGGTATATTTTTACATTTATCCTGCAATTGCAAGAAAATAAAATAGCTATAAACAAGATAACCAAATATAACACATTTATAATCAATCTATTGGTTAACCCATCGTTTAGATGCTCCCATAGAACTTACAAGTTTACAATTTCCTTTATGTTTAAAGATTTCTTCTTTCGTGATCAGGATCAAATTTTGTAATTTTGGAGCAACTAAGCTTATATAGTGTATTAGTCATCTTGAGCTGCAGTAACAAAATACTATAGACTAGGTAGCGTAAACAACAGAAATTAATTTTCCACAATTCTGGAGGCTGTAAGTTTGAAATTGGGGCACCAGCATGGTCAGTTTCTAATAAGGGTTCTCTTCCTGATTCACAGACAATTGCCTTCTTTTTGTAGACTCACATAGCCTTTCTGTGGTGTATATGCGTGAAGAGTTTTCTCTCCCTCCTTTTATAAGGCCATCAATCCTATAGGATTATGAACCCCACCCTTATGACCTCATTTAACTTGATTTTCCTCCTAATAGCCCTTTTTCAGATATAATCCTACTGGAAGTTAGGGCTCCAACATATGAATTTAGAGGATATGCAATTCAGTTTATAACATAGGATTGTAAGCTTATAACAAGTTGGTTATATCTCAGATGTTCACACAATAAAAAGTTTACCTGACATGCGTAAGATATTCCTTGTTTAGAGTAGTATTCTATACAAGCGAAGATATTTAAAGATAAAATGTATTTCTGCGAGATCAGTTGTGAAAGGTATTTGATCTATAGTTTCAATATGATGCATCCAATCATTTTTCACCATTTTTGCAGGTTAACACAATTGCTGAAGATATGATTCACACAGGCCAAGTTTCCTGTCTTGCTGTGTTCCTATAAAGATCTGACTCAAGTGTGAGGAGCCAATTTAAAACAACTTTCTTGCTTGGATCAGAGTTGAGAAAGAGGAGGAGGTGGTGGCAGTTTTTTCTTAAGTACAAATGAGTTTTATGGAACAAGTCATACCCTCCTTGAACAGGGCCGAATGTAAGTCTGATTTACGTAGGAATTTAGAAATACAGTTGCAATTATGTGAAACCCTGCTGTAGTGTGAAGATTGTAGGACTTGAGTCTATGTTGCTATATTCTGTTGTTCTCTTCTTTAGATGGGTAACAGTATTCTATATTACTTTAACTTGCCTTACTTAAAACCAAAAGGACTTGATCTGGGTTTTCCTAAGATGTGTAATGTTAAAACTTGATTGGAGAATATACATATAAAATTCTCAAAAATAGATTGTTAGTGCTGTTCTCAACGCATGAGATTATTCACATAAGACAATATACTCTTATATTCCAAGCTGGTTCTTACAGTCCTGGACTAAAACATAATTTATTATGAAACATTTGAGTTGATGCTGTGTGCTGTATTTGCTCAAGAATTCTTTTGCATAAAACACTTCCGTTAATTACCGTGGGCAAACAAGGACTGGGTTCCATATTATTGGTGAATTTCTGGTCTAAGCTAATAAAGATGCTGAACATTTTCCTCATGTAAATCCCTTCTCAAAAAAAACTATTTGTAACCCTGGAACCTAATTTTCTTATCTTTCCTAACTGTAGGGAGTTTGGATAGAGAGAATGTGAATTAGTGAACTGGAAGTGGTCCTATACTTAGGATTCACCATATTCAAGGATATCAGGGAAACTAGCCTTTGGAAAGACAGAAACGGTACGAGGAGACATGCAGCAAGAAGCAAAAAATAGAAGACAATTCTGAGAAAGAGAAAGAAAGTCAGAAATTTATATTAGTGATATTTTTAGTTTCTGACTCACTCCCTATGATATTTCAGCTACTTTCATTTCTTGGTCAGGAATATAGACATGATTGAGTATTGCGTATCTCAAGAGCATCTCTTTTCTTTTAAACTGGGAGAGTTTATTGAGACAGAAAAGTATAAAGCAGGAGAGTGGAGCCCCCCCCAGAGTTGGGGGGGTCCCAAGAAAGGGTGCCCCCAAAGCATCTATTCTTAACTTTATTTTATGTATTTTTGTTATTTGCCACCAAACATTTCTAACAAAAACAGCTATACATTTTCCATTTCACCATCTTCATTTGTTCCTCCACAGAATAGAGATTTGTTATTATTTGGAACAAAAGTGAATTAACAAAGTTGATAGAGTTATTCTGCCCTTCAATTTTGGGAGGCTATTAGTAGTAGAATTTACTCTGATCTTGGCATTGAAGATTCTGGTTGTGGTCATTCTCCAGAAGCACCTGGGACAAAAGCTACAATGTGGTATGAAAGTCCATTTTAGATTTTTGACACTTGGCCAGCCAATTTTTATTTTTAGCCATGGAGTTAGTTGCCTTATAAAGAACACTTTAGCAAAAATAGAAAACTACTTTTGTTCCTTCTGGTTTTCTCTGTTAAACAACAGAACAGGTTCATGTCAGAACTAAGCTATTGAGATTTCCACCATAACTGTATCATCCATACTTTGTTATTTATGTCAATTAGCAGTAATGATATTACCTCTATGATACCATTTGTCTTTAAGGCACTTCATTCTAATGCACTTCATTAAAAACTAGAATTGCTGCACTTTGCTTTATTTATGTGTTTAATCTAACTTTAGACAACTTCATGCTCTTTTTAATCTTCAAAGATGCTGCTTATTCCCTATCCATCATTCCTCAAGCATTTATTTTCCCCACTGAGTACTCATTTTGTTCTTTTTTTTCTGTCAGGTCATGAAATGGTGATGAAAGGAAATGTATAAGACTGTGAGAATTACAGATTCATCCTGTGGAGTTTCATTATGACCATGCCTGTGACAACATCCACCTTCTTATTTACCTTCCAAATGTCCAACCTATTCTCTGATTATTCTTCCTTCCTCCTAAAATATATGTACCCATTATAGTGAAATTTTTAATGAATGTATTGCTTTCTATGTTGCAAACAGAATTTTACTGACACTCTCTTATTACCCCATCTTCAACTCATCTTCCTCTCATGTTTCTGTTTAGTGTCTCTGGAGAAGAATCCACTGGGCTGTAAACTCTGTGAAGGCAATTATAGTGATTTATCACTCTTGTACCTTTTGTGCCCAACTGATTTTCTTTAACATAAATGTTGCTTCCAAAGTTATTCAAATATATGTTCTATTAAAACATCAAGTCACCTTTCTTGACCTTGCTACTTATTATAACTGCCTTTTAATCTTTCTGCATACATCAAAATCTTATAGGAGATTGTTTTGTTGCTTCTATTTCCTATTTACTTTACCCCATTTTAGTTATGTGATGGAGAATTTTTCTATCTTCCAATACCATGAACTCCTGAAAATTATTAGAGTTTTTTCCCCTGCAGTCAGTAACTGTACCTTAGCTCTTATGTTCTTTGGATGTACTTACAGAGTTGATATTTGAGAACAACTTCTTCTTGAAGTTTTCTTCTGCTTTTGTTGGTGAGTTGCATTGACTATAGCATTCTTGTGCCAGTGCATTCTGTATGTGTTTTAAGAACTCTTTCTTCTAATCTTTAGATGAGAGGGCACTCAAATTTCTGCAGCAAGCCTTTGCTAGGCTTCGTTTCTGATTTCTACACAGATTGATTGCCAAATGACATTTTCTCTTGTATGCTTCTCCTATGCTTATTCTCAACTTACAACAATATACAATGAATTTGGTGGTAGGTATCATGCTAAATTCAGTGCGTTTTAAATGAATGCAGAAATTTACTCTCCAAACTGCTTTTTCTTTTCTAGATAAAACTGTGAAGTAGCTCTCTCATATTGCTAGTCCCCAATTCAAATTGTATAATTACCATGCACTCTTCTATCTATCATCCATAGCAACCAATATGGGACAATGTCTTTTGATTCTTTTGAAAATTTTCCTTTTTTTTTTTTTTTAAATATATTTACTTCTTTTTATTTATTTATTTTTTTTGTTGTTCATTTATTCACATGTGCATACATCGTTTGGTCATTTAACCACCTTGCCCCCTTCCCCCACCCTTCCCCCCTCCCTTCCTCAGTTTCAGGCAGGTCCTATTCTGCCCTTGTGACTGATTTTGTTGAAGAGCGGACATAAGCATAATAAGAAAGACAAAGCATTTTTGCTAGTTGAGTTAAGGATAGCTATACAGAGAGATTCCTACTATTGCTTTCATGTACCCATGTATTCTGACCCATGTTGATTCAACTCTAACTGATCTTTACATTGGTTCCTTATCCCCTGCTAGTGATAACCTGTCATTTTAAGGTTTCTGTTAATACAGAACTAATGTTCCTCTGGAGTGGGGACATCAAACGCTTTCATGTTTTGGGTTTTCTACCTATTCCTATATCTCCCATATGTGCTCTCCCCTGCCTCCACCCCATCATATACTGAAAATTTCCTGAGATTCTTTTTTCCCCTTTTTCCCTTAGACTGAAGTGAGGGGTGTAGATTTTCTACACCTTAGTCTAGATACTGTCACATTTTCTTTTTGAGGTTAATATTCTGATGAGCTTGCTTTGCTTTACCTAACTAATGATTTCTCTGTCAACACTAACTTCTAATCTCTGCTTCTGATAGTTTTGAGTTTCACATCTTCTATCTGAACTTTTTCAAATGTAAATCAAATTCTTTTTCTCATTTGTAGATTTTGTTCATCATTAAATTTCAATTTTCTGTTTCCTCATCATTCTTACCAGACTGATGGTAGATAAGGACTTTTTATTATGCTTCCTGCTATGTACTCAATGCTTAGCTATAAGTCTGTTATTTAGCAAATGCTGACCATATATAGAAAAAATATATATCTTAGCTCTGATTTGCCTACAGGACCTAGTCAACAGAGTGGTGCATATTATATTATCCCTTCATCATGACTGTTTAGTTAACATTCAGATTTTACATCTTAATCATAGTGAATATTATCAATTATAAGAACCACTTTATGGGCAAGATTTATACTAAATATACCCACATATAGGTTGGCATTTTATTTCATTTAAAGTGTTTATAATATAATATCTGTATAGCCTAATTGCTAAAATAAACTTAGTAATGTCTAATTGGTTAAAAATTTACCTTCAAAGATTTTATGTGAAATAGGAATATTATGATATAAAATTTTTAACCACTGACTCAATTTTTAAACCATGTTCTTACTAGTGAAGGAGCAGAATTATTTCATAATTGTGCCTGTCTATATGTTCATTTTATATAGGTTTATGTTAGTTGACCTAACAGAAGTTTCCATACTTATATTGTTAATTTTTTATTCTATGCTTCAATACCAGTGAGGCTTTTGCTCGATATATTTAGTGAAATATGGAGGTTTGATCTATTGCTGTTAATATTGTTATTAAATAACCAGCCTCTGAAGACTATTAAGTAGATTGTTAAGGTTAGATATATTTCTAGATAACTAACCTGTGTCTTTAAATATATTTTATTGATTTACAATAGTTAAATTGAAAATGAGAATATAACTCAGCATTTCTATATTGAAATTACAGTCCCAAATTCTTGTTAAGATATTAATACAATTAAGAATATAATTCTGAAAGAAAACAAAACTATGAAAATATTTAATGGAGTATAATCTTAAAATATATGTTTTTGTTTTCTCTGTGTAATTCCAAATTATTAAGAACATTTAACAAACACTTCAAATTTTAGATAAAATAGCTATGGTTTTTATAACACAATCTTGAGTATTAAGCTAAATTATAAGCATTGTATAGCTTTTGAATAAGCAAGAGACATTAAATTCTGCAACAGCTGGTTTATGGAGAAGAAAGGAGGGAAGGGAAAGACACAGAAACTAAAAGCATAAACTTAAGACTCTTTTAAAGAATTATTTAATCTTTGGTCCTATTGGTTTTGGGGAGTGCTTGACAATTTTTCCTCTCAGAAATTTTCCAGACATTAGCTTCATGTATAGAAGTGTGGGAAAATGTGACTTATGCACCAACCATAGGTTAAAATAACAGAAGAAATACCTCATGGCATTCTGAATAGGAAACTGGTACTGAGTCTCTTTTCTGCCTGAGGCCTTCCCCTCTGTCACCTGCCACCCACTTCTGACCTATGAGTCACTGCCTATTCCAACTTCATTTAAAATCTTTATTAAATTAGTTTGAATCCTAAGCCTCTATATTAAGAGAAAGTATATTAGATTTTATACTTCTAAAATGAAGAAATGTAGGGAGATTGCAAAATCATTGACATGTTAGGAGAAAGAATATTAGATCTTTTTTCTTTTGAATAATTTTAGCAGCATTGCAGAATCATTGGCATGTTTGTGTATTTGGAAATCATTGTGTATACACACACACACATGTATATATATTTGCATGGATATTATGTGCATATATATGACTGTAATCAAATTGACAACCATCTCTCTTTTTTCTTTTATTTCATGAAAACAAGCTTCATTTCTTCTTTGAGAGGTAATAATAACACTAGTAATAACTGGCATTTATTATTATGAACAAAGTGCTGTGTTAAGTACTTTCTTATACATTCCAACCAATAAAATGTCTTCTATTTAGTGGTAGACTTAGTATAGTAGCAGCCTCTTTGTGTCTTATTCCCAACTAGATAATGTCTACTAGATAATAGGCATTGAGTAGATATTAGTTGAAGAAAGGAATAAATTCCACTATATCTTTATAAGATAGACAATTGTCTTTGTTGCATAAATGTGAAAAATAAGAGTTAAAGAGTCTCTCATTTGGAAGAGAGCTTTCAAAGTTCATCTTATTCTGAAGCCTATGGGCTTACTTACATTGTAATTAGATGGAAATATTCACCAGAAGCAATCTTCTTTTGGACAGGATTTTCAATTAAATACATTAATTCCTTTGTGGAAGAAAAGATACTAATACTAATCCATAATTCTTCAATCTTTCATGAAGCAATAATCTACTAAAATTTCCTTAAGGAAAAGTATCTCAAATATCTCACAAATGTTCCAAAGTAACTTTGTTTTAACAAATGGCTTATATCTGTGGTTTTGTTTTGTTTTTTAACATGCTTATGTTGTTTTAAGTTATTTTTATTGTTAAGTTATAGATCTCCATATGACCACATATATTTTATAAGCATGAGAACCAGAAGGAAAAAAATTATGTTAGCATGCAGAGGTTCATTCCTATTTACCTTTTCCCTTTCATTACCATTCTCCCCTCATTCCTTGATTCATAAATTGCTAACAGGTTAGTGCTGGTAGCAAAAGTTACTTTTTGTCTCTAAAAGTATAGCCTTTAGGCCATGCATCATTGCTGGCTCTTCCTTGTGACAGTTGTTATCTGATATGTAATGTAAGTTGAAAGCTGGTGAAAAACCATGCACCTGTTATACCACAACCATAAACTATCACGATTAATATTTTTTTCAACTTTCCTGAGAAACTTTGATTTTTTTTCTGGCAATTTTATTCTTTTTGGCTCATATTAAAGTGCCTCCAATAATTATCTGTTCATCAGTACTTTTGCCCATCCAATTTTGTATTGCATGTATATATTGTCCTAGTTTTTTGCCTTCTAGAATTTGAATTCTTCCAAGGTGGAGATTTTAAATGATTTTCTATCACCAGTGTCTAATAGATGGACATTCATACAGTTGATTTCTAAAAATATTTGTTAAGTAAGTGCATCATTTCATGATGCCTTTTTCCCTTTGTTTCTTGATCTTTTCTCTCTTTTCATCATATTCTTCAGTTTATAATCATGCCTGGGGTCTTATCTTCTATTAGATTGTCTGAGATCCAATCCTTGCTTCCATGGAAGTAGTCTAATGTCTCCATTCTCAAGATTCACAGATGATTCATTACCATTTGCTCTTATCCTTGCACACTAACTTAATTATAACATTTCCTTCTTCTCCAACCAATACTCCCAGAATCTTTAAATAGCTCCATTACTTCATCTCCCTCTCCACATTTCCAAAATACAAGCCAGATGAGATGGTGGACCAAAACTGAAGTGAACCACTCTAATGTCCAGCCCTGCAGAGAAAGTTCCTTCCTTCTCATTACTTAACTGCAGCCAAGTTCATGGGTGGTTCAAAGGTCACTTCTCCATTGAGGGACTAACTTTTGGCCTTGGGCCCAATAAACATGCAACACTATAAATGTGCATTAGTTGTTACTTTTTGCCTTACATGTCTGTGCTTTTTCTGTTTGTTTTATATAGCCAGATACTGGCCTACCATTTGGCAGGCTTACACCAGTATAGTGTTTACCAATTTACTTCTCCCTAATCTTGTTCTAGAAGTTGATCCATACATATCTAATTCAATATTTCAAGCAAACTTCTGAGGAAGGGGCTGGAAAATCATAGGTGGACACTTGAACAGGGAGAAACAAAGGCCATAGGATATGATCACTTTGGAATCAACAAACACTCCTGTTTTTATGGCATTTGTATCTGACTTTTTTGTATAGCTTTGATATATTGGATTTCTCATAGCTCCCAAATGATCTTAATACAGTGAAATTTAATACTACCTTTTCTTTTTCTTAGAGAAAACTACATTAGGTAAAGCATTTTCTGATTCTTTGTACATATTTGATCTTGCTTTACCCTACCTATCAAACAAACCCTAATAAGGAAACCATGATCATATTCTAAGACAAATTGCATTCATACTATTTATTTCTGAAAAAATTCTATAGACATCACTTGGAAATTCATGAAAGATGAGAGATTTTATTATTATTATTAAATATTCATTTTGTCCTTAGTATGGACTAAATATGTGCATTCTTGGCATTGTGTTAAATATTTTATTACTTAATTTTCAAAATAAGTTCATGAGCGGGGAATACACTGGAAGCAATAGGCATAGGCAATGTCTTCCTCAGTAAGACTCAATTAGCTTAGCAACTAAGAGAAAAGATTGACAAATGGGACTACATGAAATTATAAAGCTTCTGCACAACAAAAGAAATGGCTTCTAAACTGAAGAATGGAGACAGAATGGGAGACAATCTTTGCCAGCTATACATCAGACAAGGACTTAGAACCAAAATATACAGAGAGCTCAAAAATCCTAAACTCCCAAATGATTAATGACCTAATGAAGAAATGGACAAATGAACTGAACAGAACTTTTTCAGAGGAAGAAGTTCAAATGGCTAAAAGACACAAGAAAAACTGTTCACCATTCCTGTTCATACAGGAAATGCAAATGAAAACCACATTAGGATTCTACCTCACCTGTTAGAGTAGCTACCATCAAGAACACAAACAACAACAAATGTTGGCAAAGATGGGGATGGTGGGGAAAGAATCCTCATACACTGCTGGTGGGAATGTAAGCTTGTGCAATCACTATGGAAAACAGTATGGAGGCACCTCAAAAAACTAAAATTAGGTCTGCCATACAACTCAGCAATACCACTCCTACAGATATACCCAAAGGAATGTGAAAAAGGTTACAACAAAGACCCCTACACATTCATGCAGCACAATAGCAAAGCTATGCAAATAGCCAAGATGCCCCCAAAAAGAAGAATGAAATTTTGTCATTTGCAGGTAAATGATTAGAAGTGGAAAGCAGCATCTTAAGTGAAGTTAGGCAGGCTTAGAAGGCCAAAAGCTGCATGTTCCCTCTCATATGTGGAATATAGACCTAATACAAACACAGCAATATTATGAAACATTGGTCACACTGAGGGGAGGTAATGCATGGGAGAAGTAGGGTAAAAGAAAGAAACCAAGGACATGAATTGTGGTGATATACTCTTTATACAAGAGTGAATATATAAATCCTAAACTGGCTGAAACCACTATAAGAAAGGGACTAAAGTAGGATGTAGATAATTAGAGAAGATAAAGCAATTATATATGTGTAACACATATATACATGGAAATACCACAAGGAAACTCCCTGTATAGCTACCTCTATCTCAAACAAACAAAAATGACATGCTTTTCTTTTTCTCTTTTCTGATAAATCAGAGAACAGAAGGATGGTAAAAGTCCTGCCCAGGGAGTAGAGTTACCAGTAAGATGGGGAAGGTGGTGGGGAAAAGGGATAGGAAGGTAAATATGGTGCAAACAATGTGTACACATGCATATAAATACAATAATGATACCTGTTGAAACTGTTCCATGAATCCGGGGAGTGAATTCAGGTATGATATAGTTGATATGTTATAAGAACCTTTGTAAATGCCACGATGTACTCCCACACAGCACAACAATAAAGGAAGAAAAAAAATAAGCTTATGAAAAAGAGAAATATACAATCTCTATATTGTAGATGAGAAAAAAAGATACATTATAAATTTAAGCCACCTGCTGAGTGTCACAATTATTAGGTCATATACTTGAGATTAGGACCAAAATTATTTAACACTAAAGCTTATAGGTTTTGATCCTATATTCTTGTCTCTGTGGTGACTATAAAAAAACTGCTTTGTACCTTGGGTAATGTGGAAAGACTATCAAATTTGTGGCTAGGAATTATATTTCATTTTAGCTCATACTTAGTTGTACAACCTAGAATAAGTCATTTAACCTCCATTCTCCTCAGTTATAACATCCATTTGGGGCTTTTTATAAAATGATATCTGGATGTCATTAAGTTTACTATTTTAAGAACAACTCTTAAAATATTAAGATTTATGATAGATTCTGATTGGATTGACTGAGTGCATTTATATGTTTTTAGGGAATAGAAATGGAGTCTGGGGACATCCTCTCTTGAGACATCGCCCCAACCCTAGGGACTCTACTCTCCCACTTTATACTTTTCTATCTTATTAAACTCTCCCACTTTATACTTTATAAAACAGGAAATGGAGTCTAAATAACTATTTAGCAATGATACAAAGAATTATTTGCTATCTGGCTGCACTGTTATATTTCATATTTATCTTTCTGTTTTGCTCCCCTACTCCTCACACCTCCAGTAAACAACCCATCAAAGATAGTTACTGTATCTCAAGTGGCTTGTTTACACTGTATTTCTTCATATATTCAAATCACTTAAATAGTGAAACACTGCTATGAAAAATAGTGACACTGTTATCACTATTAATAGTATTATTTCCCATCTGACAAATTTCTCCTTATCTTTTAAGTATGAGTTCAAAAGCCATCACATCTGTAATTCCCTGTATCAGTAAGAAATCCCATTGCATATGGCAGAAAGAACAACTCAAACTGAACTAAGGCAATAAAAAGCCATTAGGAAACAAGAGAAGAAATTTATTAATGCATATAGCTGAAGTATTCAGGAGTAAAACATGCATCAGAATTTAGAAGTTCAAATAACACTTTCGCTTTGTTAATTCTGCTCTTCCCCATTTGCTGCCTTCTGTGGACTCATCAGGTGGCTATGTTTTTAACATTAGGCAGGCAATGAACACAGAAGGGGAGAAAGAATGAGTTTTTCTTACACCTCTCACATATTCCTGGATTTATTCTGATAAAGTAATTTGTTATCATGTGCCCAGTATTGAAGCAATCACTATGGCCCGTGGGAAGAAATGATGGAGGCTGAATGATCCGGTTGATCATTCTAACTAAGCAGCAGGGTTGTTAGCAGCCTTACCTACCCAGTCAGTGTTTTCAGTATCAGATCTGTCTCATGATCCCTTATATCTCTAGGGATTATCATGTGCCAAGCACATAGTAGATTTTTAATAAATTCTGAATAGGTGAAGGGATGAATAAGTGAATGAGTTCATGGAAAATTGAATAAAAAGGGTTCATTTAAAACATTTGTAGTATAATGAATTAGTGAATTTTTTCCTTTCTTACTCAAGTAAGATTTACATACCTGGTATGTAATGTACCAGGCATCATTATAAATACTATGAAAAGAGCAGTGAATAAGAACTCAACTTTATCTTCAGGAGCTTCAAAATTAACACAAGCAATTGTAAGTGAATAGCATAATAATAGAGATGGAAATGGCCTTTGGGAATTTGGGAGCAAATTAAGCTCACCTAGTCTAGTGATCAAGTCGGACTTCTTGCTTGGTTGAGTCTTAAGTTGAACCCTGTGGAGATGTGCAAAATTTACAATTAGAAAGAAGAGCTAGAGAGTTCCATTCAAAGAGCCAAAAGGATTTCCTAATGAGAAGTGGAGGTAAGGTGCCTCAAGCTAGGGAAGGGCTTGAAAATAATTGCTGGAATTGTGTAACTGATCCTAGGATAAATGAAAAGCCTTTGTATACATTACCATATGAGACTAGTATGGTAGTGATTACATTTAAATACATACCATGCTGAACATTGACTGGTGAGCCACTGTGAAAAGTGCACAAAAGAAGTTATGTTTTTCTTACATCTTGAGGAATATAACTTTCTTGTCACAAAACATGTAACAATATGACATTGATGTGGTAAAATATCTATGCAAAGAATGCCTTTTTACCCCCAAAGTATTGTGGGTGCAGGTTTGCAGTGCACTGCTGTGAGTGCTTGAGATAATCCAGGAAAGTTAAATAACTTCCTGTTTGTGATTACCTTTACTTTTTGTGTTAAGAAATCTGAAATTTATCCTATAGTCAGTATTGGACTTCTTAAATATTGCTGTCTACATTTTAGAGTCTCTTAATTGTGTTCAATAGTCAATTCTGGAGCTCTCAAAAATGGAGAACAATATATATGGCCTCAAACTATTATTTTAATTTTAGTGTAAAGACCAACAAACTGATTTACATAAAAAATTTCAGATTAAGATATTGCAATACTCCTTGAAATTTCTAATAACATAGATCACGAAATTGCTGACCTTCAAAAGACCACATTTGACGTCATCCAGTAGTCCTGAAATAACTCCTTGCTTCATAGATTTATTGTACAATACATTTTCTTTTGCTCACACCTTAGAAGATCACTGTTGTTTTGCAGGCAGCTGCCCTTTCCCTTTACAAGGGAAGTAGCATTTTATCACCTTCCAAAGATCATTGTTGAGAAAATAAGTATTATCACTCTGACAATAGCCTATTTTAACTACCTTTGTTGCATAGTGATCAGAAACACTCTGAAGAAAAAGGACTGAAAGTATTTCATACAAATCTGCTTATAGTACAGAGGAAGCAGGAAAAGTCAGAGTCCTGATTCCTTACTAGTTTATCATTACATATACAGTAAAATAATCTGCTATTGAAAAGGTCTATAATACTAAAGAGTATATTGTAAATATCATGTGTTCATTTATCCAAGATCATAAAAACATATTATGATTTAGATTTTTTATTGTGCAGAATTTATTAATAATCTTTAAAAATCTTATTTCTTAGAGAAAACTGTGATTAAAAGTACCTCAGTCAGAAATAAAAGTTTGCCTTTCAGAAAATCTTTCTACCTGAAATCCTAGATGCTAGCATTTAACCTGTTTCTCAGTAATTCAGGTGTGATATTATCTCAAACAATCTCATTTATACCAATGATAAAGTTTTACTAGCCTGTTCTATTTCTCTAGATTCCTGTTTCTTAGATAGGGAATTAGTATAATAAATAAAAAAGGCTAATGCATGATTTCAAACAGAAATTTCTCATGACAATGTTTACGTTTAGAAAGTCAGTCCTGATTAATGTGGCCTGGGTGCCTTAAATATTGTGACTAGTGGATTGATGTTGTAAGGGTCCAGGTGAGAAATGATGAAGGCATTAGCCATGTGAGTCACAGTATGGCATACATATGGAATATAGATATGATAAATGCACATGGAAAATTATGCTGTTTGTATATCTATATGTAGAGAAAGAGCATATGAGATTTGTATAGACAATTTCTATAGGAAATAAAGAAGAAAGAAACAGCAACAAAAAACCCCAAATGAATAGGTATAATGGGAAGGCATTAACTCAGATAACATATCAAAAGAAAATGCATATTTAGGGTAAGAAAATGTGAATATAGTTATAGGTATCTGAATATTAAATGGGTCCTTTTGGGATATCTAAGTGGAGATATACAATAGGCTGTGTGTGTGTGTGTGTGTGTGTGTGTGTGTGTGTGTGTGTAATCTGCATCTCTAAAGAGATGTGAGCTGCACAAGTAGATTTGATAGCTGTCAATAAATGGTGAGTAATTGTTGATCCCATTAGAGTGGATATCATGCAAAAAGAATTATTGAAATATGAACCAAGGAAACCTAAGAACGTGTAAAAGAAACTAGAAGTCAACAAAAGTAGTAATAAACTGGGCATGGTGGCACAGGGAGGTGAAGGCAGTAGGAGACCCATCTGAGCTATGTACTAAAAGCCTGTCTTAATAATAAAAAAACAAACAAAAAACCAAAAAAAAAATAAGTAGCAACAGCACAGGAGAACACATTGTGATAAAAATCAAGGTAAGATTGTTAATTAGACACATATCTTTGTCTTCTCTGAACCAAATCTTAGGTAAGGATTTGTGTTTTAGGGAGATTATTTGGAAGTGACCAATCCAGAAGCAGAGTACTATCAGTGTGCATGGGAGCTAGCTATCCTCCTGCAGCTTAAGCAAAATGTGGGCCAAGGATAGGTTGCCCACATTTGAGTACACAGCCTGCGATGAACTTTTTGGATAAGTTCAAATGATAGGTTTAGAGACAGGGAGCAAAACTAAGGCTTGATTGTTGAGAGGTAATGAAGTTAAGATTGAGTAGGTCATATGATAGTTGAAAAAATTGAGACTGGACTGGAGGGAGGGTCCCAGTTATGAATGTATTTCATAACTGATTAAAATTGAGTGAAAAAATTGACAATATTAGCATGGCCTTATTGTTACCCACAGATGTTTGGGTTATAATTGTTTCCAGAATATAGTCTGTGGAGGGGAAAAATGAATTCTCAGCAGTTTGAGGATGAGGTTTGGTTGAAAACAGTTTTATGAACAAATTGATAGCCATTCATTCACTCATTCATTTATTAAAATTGTTTTTAATGGTAATTGGACAATTCTGAGCTAAGCTTTAAAGATGCTGAATGCCTCAGGTATGACTCCTCCCTCATGGAACTTGATTTATAATGTGTGAGAAAACAAGTTATCAAAACTGCATTCATGATGAGTAAATTATAACTGTGGTCATGACTACAAAGGAAACTGCAGGGTGCTATGAAAGCAGACATCCAGGTGTGTTAGTTTGTTTTTTGTGGCCAATAACACAGTATCACAGATGAGGTAAGCTTTTACTACCAAAGAGAAAGACCAATAACAAAACTTTACCAGCATTCATAACAATTTTTTTATTTGGTTTTAGGCTATTAATATTATGCTTCAAGTCTTTCCATTAAAACATATTTATATACATAAAATATTCAACTGATTGACAAACAGAAAACCATAAGAAAAAATAAAAGACAAAAGTTCCTAACTTTTCATTAGGAAAAGTTCCAAATGACATAAAATAGAGAAATCAGAAGGGATAGAGTCAATAAAGATGTTTAGTGTCCCTAATAGAGGTATATCACAAACAGGAAATGGAAAAGAAATTAATAGGATAAAATTACCTTAAAATGGGAAAGTTCCTACAAATTCAAAGCACAGAAACACAAAAATTGCTTAGAAGGCAATTTTGACATTTAAATTTGATATTTTAAAATAGTTTCTATTTTTTATCATTAAGAATTAGTTTTCTTTAGCATTCTTTAAACATCCTTCACCAGGTCTTGTTTTAGTTTGTGTTTGCTTTAAAAACAAGCATGTAGTACTGCTATAACTTTTTCCATATATTAACTCTGAATAGACCTTTGGAGTATGTACTCATTTGTAAAAGGTTTTTATTTTAATAGGTGCAGAAAGTAAAACTCTATGCCATCTCTTTGGAAAAAAATATCCTTTTTTCTTATTATCCTATTAATACATTAAATTGTAGCTATAGAGTTTTTAAAGTGGAAATGTCCTTGCAAATAAGGTAATTTAAGTTGATCCTGAACTATTATGCTATTTATATGGTGTTGGACTTTGTTTGCTGATATTTTATTAACTTATTTATAATAGTGATTTCCCTATAATTTTTTTTCTATACAAATCTTTTTAGGTTTGTATTAAACATGCATCAGCTTCATGCTGTGAGTTGGGAAGGGTTCTTTTACCTCTTATTTATAGAAACTTGTAAAAGACTGGAATTACACATCACTTATTTGCTATAAATCCCCAGTGAGAGACGTAAGACTGTATTTGTGTGTGGATTTTCTACTCTAGATTCAGTTACAGGACTACAGATTTTCTATTTCCTCTTGAGTCAGTTCTATAAATTGTGTTTTCCTAGGGGATTTCATCTATTTGTTTAAATTTGGAAAATGTTTATGGTATTCTCCCTGTATATTAATAATCTTGTTTATACTTTTAATCACATCCTCAATTTCATTCCTAACATTGTTTACATGTTTATTTACTTCTCTCTCTTTTTCTTGAAGAAGCTTGCCAAAAATTTATGACTTCTTAGTATTTTATAAATTAGCTTTCACTTTTTAATTTTCTCACCTATGTTTCTTTATCTTTCATTAATTTCTACTCTTACACATATTTTTGTTCTTGAATTTTATTTAATATTATTCTCTTGTGACTCTCTTGTTTTTACTTCTTTTATTTCCCCTTTTTTATTGTTATGCTGGATGGGGGTACATTGTGGTATTTACAAAAATTTTTACAATATATAAAATATATCATACTCGAATTCACCCCCTTACCATCTTCCTTTATCTCACCTCTCCCCATTTCTGAAATAGTTTCAACAGGTCTCATTTTTCCATTTACACAGCATTTGCACTATATTCATCCTCCCACACCCTTTCCCTACCTCCTTCTCTCCTCCCACTGATACCAACTCTCCTAATCAGGACTCTGTTCTGCCCTCCTGTTCTCTGATTTTCTTAAAGGAAAAAAAATGACATATTTTTGTTTAAGATGGCTATGCAGGGAGTATCCTGGTGACATTTCTATGTATATATGTAATATATCTTGAATTGGTTCATCTCTATTTTTCTTCAATCTTAATCTCCTTCTCATGGTGGTTTCAACACATTTAAAAATTCTATATTCATTCTTATACAGACACTACATAAATCATATTCATCTTCTTAACTTTCTTCTTTTACCCGTCCCCTCTCATATGTGGCCTCCCCTTAATGTGACCTGTTTTTCATAATATGGCTATATTTGTATTGGTAACCGCTCATTTTAATTTATTTCCTTGAGATTGGTAGTGTGTATTTATGTGTTTGGCTGTTTTTGTTTTGAGTTCACATTTTTCATGACTGGGAATTCTTTACTTTGATGCTTGGGTTCAGGAAGCATTCCTTTAGGACAGATGTATTATTTGCATCTGTCTAGTACCTGATATGAGCAATTAAATTAAAATCTCAGAAACCCCATGACTATGTAAAGTTAGACTCCAAATCCAATTTTATAATAGTTACCAGAGGCTTTCTGTTTTCTTGATCAAGAATCTGAGTGAAAATCAGCAATTTTTCTTATTGGTTGCCTCAATAGGCATCTTTGCTTTTGTTTTAATTATTTTTTACACCAGTTCTTTCCTCCTTTGGGAATAGAGCCCTTCCTTAGTCTATTTGTAACTACTAGTGGATTTTAGGCAGGTTTCTGCTGTCAGGATGTTCTGAGTCTTCAGACTGTTAGGCTGTTAGGTTCTGAAAGTGTTCCCAGAGGGCTCAGCTTCTTCCATGCTAACTTAACTCTAGCTCTTCTTGTGTATCTGACTACAGATTGTTCTTATATTCTTATGGTTTGCCTATTAGATTGTTTCAAAAATACCTTTCCTACTTAATATTTTCAGATATTCAGGAGTTATTTTTTTCTTTTCTTTTTCGGGTAACTACTCCAATATGTTTCCATAGAAAGAAGCTACAGGCATGTATTTTAAAAATCTAAGGTAGATCTCTTTCTCTCATCATCTGTTATTCCAGAAATCCTTTTCTTTTTCTTGATTCTGCATCACACTGTACTTCTATATTCCTCTGGGCTGGAAATGGCCCTCATATTGTTTTTTTTTAACTTTGTCCTCTACATGATCTTTCATTCCCCAATCCTGGCTAGTTATTTTACTTTCTTTTTTCATTTTCATGCAACTGGTTTTCTCAGCTGAAGCTCTTTGGCTTTGAATGGGAGAATAGATTAATCAAAATAGGTAGACAGTCTGATTCTGCTCTTTCTGAATATGCATCTCTTTCTTCAAAATTTCATTCTGGGTAAGAGGGAAGGAAGTTTACTTTGTTCTTGGGCAAATTCTTGAATTAGTTTCTTCTGGTATTCATGTTTCCTTATTTCTGTACGTGAGATTTGCTCACCCATGCCATCACATGTACAGGCAACCATCCATATTATATTGTTTGTCAGTGAATGTTGCTTATGTAGTTATTTCATACTCAATTTTTAAATTATTAGCATTGATATTTGTCCTGTTTCTTCTTGCTGGTCCCCGTGTCTCCCACAGTCATCCTTGGAATCTGTCTGTGACTGTCTGGAAGGCCACTACCACTTCTGTTGAGGACTTTCATCCAGTCTGTTTTATGCCTTCCATTCCTTCTTCCACTCTCACCTGCTATGATTTTGTCAGTTTGATCCTGATCATTGCCAAGCCTTTGAGATTTGAGAAAGGATGGATGGGATCAATGCAAATGCTCAGTGCTCAATTTACCATAATGACCCCTCACCATTTTGGTGGGGTACTAGGGATTGAATTCAGAGACTAACACTTACTACCACTTGAGCCATGGCCATAGCTTTCTTGGTTGCATTTTGTCTTTGAGATAACATTTCCTTTGCTACCTTTGTTTGCCTGAGGTTGACCTTGAACTCTTGATCTTACTGCCTGAGCCACCAGAGTAGCTGGGATTACAGGTGTGCTTGACTATATTGAATCTAGTTCTTAATGACCTAGTCAATAAAATTCAACATTTTTTTTCTCCCAGCAGTGATTTATCTTCAGATAAATCCATACAAATATTAACCATAAGCAATTTCAGTTTGTATAAAACAAAACAAAACAATACAAAACAAACTATAGACATAGAGAGTCAGCTAATTCAATCCCATGGTGGCTCTTCCGTAGCTGTGTGTAACTGTCTAAGGCAATTATTCTCATAGTGACCTATGTTTTACAGTGGCAAAACTCAGTATAATTAGAATACTTAAAACCTCAAGTTATTCTTTGTATGAGGAGAGAGAAATGAGGAGATACATCTGTTTCTAGAGTTTTGTTTTCGATAATGTTTTTAGATTGGATATTTTCATTGCAGGCTTCCTGATTTAGTGTTTAGGTTGAAAGAGGAAAAATATTTTATATTGACAGAAGATCAAGAGCAGATGTACTCCAAGGTCTCAAGCATACATTTTAACTTACATTTGTGTGCTGTGAGGAACTGTCTCAGAGCCAAAACATGGTCTGTATTCACTAATTATAGGCAATTTGGTAGTTTTTGCACATGAAATAATGTTTTTCTGTGTTATCACTATTGGTTTTCCCTCTCTCATCCTGACTATATTTATATTGCATGTTTATTTCACAGGCTCTTCAACTGAAAGTTTAACATGGAGCTGTCTCAATGTCCTGGCCAGCACTGGTGTTTTTTTTTTTTTTTGTGGTGGTTGTTCATTTATTCACATGTGCATACATTGTTTGGGTCATTTCTCCACCCTTCCCCCCTCCCTCACTCATCCTCCCCTCCCACCCTCAGATCCAGGCAGGTTCTGTTCTGCCCTTATCACTGATTTTGTTGAAGAAAAGACATAAGCATAATAAGGAAGACAAAGAGTTTTTGCTAGTAGAGTCAAGGATAGCTATACAGAGTGATTCTTATTATTGTTTTCGTGTACCCATGTGTTAAACCCATGTTGATTCAACTCTAATTGATCTTTACATTGGTTTCTGATCCCCTGCTCATGATAACCTCTGTCCTTTCAAGGTTTCTGTATTAGTTCCTCTGGAGTAGGACATCAAACACTTTCATGTTTTGGGTTTTCTACCTATTCCTATATCTTCCTTGTGTGCTCTCCCCTTGTCTTGTGATCCAAGTCCACCACATTGCTGCATTTGCTCTAGATCTAAAGTCCGCATATGAGGGAGAACATATTATTTTTGGTCTTCTGAGCCTGGTTGACCTCGCTCAGGATGATGTTCTCCAGTTCCATCCATTTACCTGCATTTTTTTTCATGGCTGAGTAAAATTCCATTGTGTTCAAGTATCACATTTTCTTAATCCATTTATCAGTAGTGGGGCATCTTGGCTGCTTCCATAACTTGCCTATTGTGAATAGTGCTGCAATAAACATGGGTGTGCAGGTGCCTCTGGAGTAACCTGTGTTGCATTTCTTTGGGTATATCCCCAGGAGTGGTATTGCTGGATCATATGGCAGCAATAGAAGCATATGGAGACTTCTTAAAAATCATCTAGATTTTTAAGAAGTCTCCAAATTTTTTTCCAGAGTGGTTGCACCAGCTTGCATTCCCATCAGCAGTGGATTAGGGTTCCTTTTCCCCCACATCTTCGCCAATACATGTTGGTGGTGGTGTTTTTGATGATGGCTATTCTAACAGGGGTGAGGTTGAATCTTAGTGTGGTTTTGATTTGCATTTCCTTTATGGCCAGACATGGTGAGCATTTGTTCATGTGTTTTTTGGCCATTTGAGTTTCTTCTTTTGAAAAAGTTCTGTTTAGTTCACTTGCCCATTTTTTAATTGGTTCATTGATTTTAGGGAGAGTTTAGTTTCTTAAATTCCCTGTGCATTCTGGTTATCAGTCCCTTGTCTGAGGTATAACTGGCAAATATTTTCTCCCATTTTGTGGATGGTCTTTTCAGTTTAGAGACCATTTCTTCTGTTGTGCAGAAGTTTTTTAATTTTATGAAGTCCCATTTATTCATCCTTTCTCTTAGTTGCTGGGCTGCTGGGGTTCTATTGAGAAAGTCTTTGCCTATACCTATTTGTTCCAGAGTGTTTCCTGCTCCTTCCTGTAGTAACTTCAGAGTTTCAGATCTGATATTTAGGTCCTTATCCATTTTGAGTTGATACTAGTACAGGGTGATAGACATGTATCTAGTTTCAGTTTCTTGCAGACAGGTACCCAATTTTCCCAGCAACATTTGATGAAAAGACTGTCTTTTCTCCGTTGTACATTTTCGGCAACTTTGTCAAAAATGAAGTGGGTATAGTTGTGTGGATTCATATCTGAGTCCTCTATTCTGTTCCACTGGTCTTCATGTCTGTTTTTTTGCCAGTATCATGCTGTTTTTATTGCTATTGCTTTGTAATATAGTTTGAAGTCAGGTATTGTGATATCTCCAATATTGCTCTTTTTGCTGAGTATTACCTTGGCTATTTGCGGTCTCTTGTGTTTCCAAATGAACTTTAAGGTATATTTTTCAATCTCTGTGATGAAAGTCATTGGGAATTTGATGGGAATTGCATAAAACATGTAGATTGCTTTTGGTAGTATAGCCATTTTTACTATATTGATTCTACTGATCCATGAGCAGGGGAGATCTTTCCATCTTCTGTAGTCTTCCTCGATCTTTTTCTTCAGGAGTTTGTAATTCTCCTTGTAGAGGTCATTCACATCCTTTGTTAAATTTACCCCGTAGGTATTTGATATTTTTTTTGAGGCTATTGTGAATGGAATTGTTTTCATGTATTCCTTCTCAGTTTGTTCATTGTTTGTGTATAGAAAAGCTAATGATTTTTGTAGGTTGAGTTTGTATCCTGCCACCTTACTGTAGCTTTTTATGGTGTCTAAGAGTTTTGGGGTAAAGCTTTTTGGGTCTTTAAGGTATAGGATCATATCATCTGCAAATGAGGATATTTTTACAGTTTCTTTAACTACTTGTATTCCTTTTATTTCTTCTTCTTCCTAATTGCTCTGGCTAGAAAGTCCAGTACTATGTTGAATGGGAGTGGAGATAGTGGGCATCCTTGTCTTGTTTCTGATTTTAGGGGGAATGGTTTCAGTTTTTCACCAGTACGTATGATGTTGGCTGTAGTTTTGTCATATATAGCCTTTACAATGTTGATGTACATTCCTTCTATTCCTAGGTTTCTTAGAGTTTTTATAATGAAGTGGTTTGGATCTTGTTGAAAGCTTTTTCTGCACCTATTGAAATGATGCAGTGGTTTTTGTCTTTGCTTCTTTGATGTGCTCTATTACATTTATAGATTTGTTTATGTTGAACCACCCCTGCATCCCTGGGATGAAGCTAACTTGGTCATGGTGAACGATCTTTCTGGTGTGTTGTTGGATTCAGTTTGCCATTATTTTATTGAGGATTTTTGCTTTGATATTCATTAAGGAAATTGGCCTGTAGTTTTCCTTTTTGGAGGTGTCTTTGTCTGGTTTTGGGATGAGAGTAATATTGGCTTCATAAAATGAGTTAGGCAGTGTTCCTTCCCTTTCTATTTCATGGAACAGTTTAAGGAGAGTTGGTATTAGTTCTTTAAATGCCTGATAGAATTCAGCCATGAATCCATCAGGTCCTGGACTTTTCTTTTTTGGGAGGCTTTTGATGGCAGCTTCAATTTCTTTTTGTGTTATAGATCTATTCAGGTGATTAATATCCTCTTGGTTTAGTTTCAGGTGATTGTAAGTTTCTAGAAATCTGTCCATTTCTTTGAGATTTTCAAATTTTTTAGAGTTTAGGCTCTCAAAGTAGTCTCTGATGATTTCCTGGATTCTGTGGTGTTTGTTGTTATCTTTCCCTCTGCATTTCTGATTTTACTGATTTGGGTTTTTTCTCTCCTCATTTTAGTCAGGTTTGCCAGGGGTCTGTCAATCTTGTATATTATTTCAAAGAACCAGCTTTTTGTTTCATTAATTCTTCGTATGTTCTTTTTTGTTTCTACTTCATTGATTTCAGCCCTTATCTTAATTATTTCTTTCCTTTGTCTTGTTTTGGGGTTTGTTTGTTCTTGTGTTTCTAGGAGTTTGAGCTGTAGTGTTAGGACATTGATTTGAGATCTTTCTGTCCTGTTGATATATGCACTCATGGCTATAAACTTTCCTCTTAGGACTGCCTTTGCTGTGTCCCATAGGTTCTGGTAGGTTGTGTTTTCATTTTCATTAACTTCCAGGAATCTTTTAATTTCCTCTTTTATTTGAGTAATGTGTTGCTCAGCTTCCAATTGTTTGCATGTTTTTTACTGCTGTTTTTGTTGTTTTACTGCATTGTGGTCAGACAGAAAACATGGGATTATCTATTTTCTTATATTTGCTGAGGCTTGATTTGTGTCCTAAGATATGATCAATTTTGGAAAAGTTTCCATGGGCTACTGAGAAGAATATATTGTGCAGAAGTTGTATGAAATATTTTGTAGACATCAGCTAGGTTCATTTGATCTATGGTGTAATTTAGTTCTAGGATTTTTTTTATTGATTTTTTTGTTTGGATGACTTATCTATTGGTGATAAGAAGGTATCAAAGTCTCCCACTACCACTGTGTTAGAGTCTATATATGCTGTTAGGTCCTTCAGAGTATGGTTGATGAAATTGGGTGCATTGATGTTGGGTACATATAGGTTGATAATTGTTATTTCCTTTTGGTGTATTTCCCCTTTTATTAGTATAGAGTGTCCTTCTTTATCTCATTTGAGCAAAGTAGGTTTGAAGTCTACTTTGTCCAAGATAAGTATTACTACCCCTGCCATTGGCAGGCCACTGGCTTGGTAAATCTTCTTCCAGCCTTTCCCTCTCAGCCAGTGCTTATTTCTGTCAATGAGGTGGGTCTCCTGTAGGCAGCAGATTGTTGGATCTTCCTTTTTAATCCAGTTTACCAATAGGTGTCTTTTGATGGGGGAATTTATTCCATTATCATTCAGTGTTAGTATTGATAAGTATGTGGTGATCCCTGTCATGTAGCTGTCTTTGTTGATTAAGAGTTTGATTGTGTGTAGCTGAATCAATGTTACTCTTTATTTTCTTGCCTTTTCTTCTCCTGTGGTTTGGTATTGCCTGTCTTTTCATGGTTTTGTTTGCTTTCATTTTCTGTGTGTAGAATTCCTTGGAGAATATTTTGTAGTGGTGGCTTGGTGGTCATATATTGTTTTAGTTTCTGCTTATCATGGATGACTTTTATTGCACCATTTATTTTGAATGATAGCTTTGCTGGGTAGAGTATCCTAGGGTTGAAGTTGTTTTCATTCAGTGCTTGGAAGACCTCACTCCATGCTCTTCTTGCTTTTAATGTTTCTGTTGAGAAGTCTGCTGTGACTTTGATGGGTTTACCTTTGTATGTTATTTGTGTTTTCTCTCTTACAGCCTTCAATATTCTTTCTCTATTCTCTGTACTTGTTGTTTTCATGATAATATGCTGTATGTAGTTCTATTTTGGTCAGGTCTGTTCAGTGTTCTAGAGGATTTCTGTATCTGAATGGGCATAGTTTTCTCTAGATTTGGGAAGTTTTCTGTTATTATTTTGTTGAATATATTATGCATTCCTTTTGCTTGCACCTCTTCTCCTTCTTCGATGCCCATGATTCTCAGGTTTGGCCTTTTGATGCAGTCAGTGAATTCTTGCATTTTCTTTTCACAAGTCTTAAGCTGTTTAACTAATAGTTCTTCAGCTTTTCCTTTAATTACCATTTCATCTTTGAGTTCTGAGATTCTGTCTTCTGTTCATTCTATTCTGCTGGAATAGTCTTCCATTTTGTTTTGTATTTCTGTTTCATTCTTTTTTCGAAGGTTTTCCATATCATGGGTTACTTCTTCTTTAATATTGTCAATTTTTGCCCTTTATTCATTTATTTCTCTGTTGATGGTGGTCTCAGTTTCAGTTTGGCATTTATTTAGGTCTTCTATGATTTCATTTATTTGTTTCTGGGCTATCTCATATTTTTTGTTTTTGTTGTCTTGGAATTTCGTGAGTGCCTCCTGTACATTTTGGTTGACTATATCTAGTAACATCTCTATGAAATTTTCATTAATTACTTTTAGGATTTCTTCTTTCATTGTGTTCTTGTGGGCTTCATTGGGTTCCTTGGTATAGTTTATCTTTGTTTTTGTTGGAGTCTGGATCTGGGTATCCGTTTTCTTCATTTCAATCTAAATTCTGTACTACTTTTTTTCTGGAGAGAGAATGCTTTCCTTCCCATTTTCTTCTTCCCATATTTCCACTAGGTACCATTTCTGTCCCTGGACTCTGTGTAAGTTAGTATTAGCTGGGTAACAATATTAATACTAACAAAACCAAGACAGAAAAATAAAAAAGAGAGAGAGATGGAAAGATAAAAGGAATAGAGAAGAGAGGAAAAAGAGAAAAAAAGAAAAAAGACAGAAAAAGAAACAAAAAAAATTGGGAGAGATGGTGGATGATCACATAGCAAACAAGGTAGCAAATCCCTTAAAGAAGGGAAAAAAAAGGAAAAAAAAAAGTCACCAGTTGTGGAACAGCAGAATTGCAGTCTTAGTTGTTCTGATGTTAGTTCTTTAGCATCCAGACCTGTCTGTGTGTGTCTCTTAGGTAGGTTTGGAGCCTTTCTGTGGGGAGTGGCAGGTGGGTGGGGTCGCATGGGCCTAGTGGTGGAGGCCTTTAGCTGAGGTGAAGTAGCAGGCCTTTGGAGTGTGTACCTGCATGCCTGAAGGGCACAGGCTGGCAGAGTGGAGATCCTGTGTGTCTGTGGATCCCAGGCTTGACAGCCCTCAGTGGCACAGCTCAGTGGAATGGAAATTGTGAGTGTGTGGGTCCCCGGCTTTGCAGGCCTTAGGGGCACAGGCTTACAGAGTGGATATTGTGCAGGCCTGTGCAGGCCTGCATGACCCAGAGAAACGGAGATCCTGCAGGCCTGAGGGCGTGGCCTGGCAGAGATCCTGCGGGTGTAAGGGGTAGGAGTTTGGTGTAGCACAGCCCTGGCAGGCCGGAGGATCAGAGATCCCAGTGGCTCCATGGGCCTATGGGGCAGGGCTTAGCATGCAATGCCAGCTATTCTTTCAGTATATGGTGGCGTGGAGAGGCCTTCCATCAGCTAGGGGTTCAGAGTGCTGATGTTTCAGCTCTCTCTGGTTCTGTACCTCAATCAAGTGTGTCTCCAGCTTCTCATCAAAGTCCCTGAATCACGGAGGTCAGACAGTCTGTGGCTGTGTTCTGGTCACCATCTTGGATCCACCCCCAGCACATCAGATAGGGTCTTGCACATAAGGCTGGCCTCAACTGTGGTTCTGCCACAGGGATTACAGATGTACACAACAACTTGCTTATTTTTTGAGGTGGGAGGTCTCACTACCTTTTTGCTTAGGCTGTCTTTGAACTATAATCTGACTCCAGAGTAGCTAAGATTTTAGGCATGTATCACCATGCTTGGCCCCAGAACATAAAGTTTTTAAAATTAGTTTTCATGAGATTTAAAAAAAAATTTTAAATTTGAAGTCTAAGGATTAATTACATATAATGTTGAGAATATGTAATATTTTTGAAAGAAAAAGATCACAATAAAATTTCAAATTTAATGCATAATTAATTGGAAGAAAAAAAATGCATTCCTAGGTTTGTGTTTTACCTACTTAGCACCTTTTGGATGTTGTTGTCTTATTGTGCCTTAAAAATTGTTAAACATCAGCCTCAATTGATATATAGAGTCAGTGGGTTAAAGTGACTTTTTAAACATTTTTGTCATATTGGGATTTGACTCATATATTTTAGGCAAATCCTTCCATGGAAAGCAAATCAAACTTCCCTTAACAGTTAGATCTTTATTTGGGAGATAACACAGGATAATTAGATAGGCCTAGATTTAAATCCCAGTTCTGCCATCCACAAGAATGTATAAACTCTTAATTTCTTCATTTGTAAAATAATAAAGCAGAATTCCATCTTTCTTGGAATTTGGTTTCTAAAACACAAATGGTAGAAATCACATATAACCAAAATTGTCCTTAGAAAATTCTCAGATGGCAATTATGCTTCCTTACTAAATTCAATATATTGCTTTCTCTATATTGGAATGGATCACTATTTATTCATTTAAGTCACAGATAATTGATTCATGTTTAGTATGATAAGGTGGGTGGAAGATCCAATTTCACATGTCAAATACATTGTTATGAGAAAGAACGGTGGAACTGAGATGAAAAGACAAAATATATTTAACTTCTCATGGAAACAGAATATCAAGCACAAATATGCTAAATCATAAAACTGTATCACTTAACCAAAGTATATTCCAGCAATGGATTTATGGACTGGAGTTACATCAGACTTTTTTTTTCCTACATATAAGTGCTCTGACTTTCATTTCATATAAGGGATGTTTTGTAGGCAATGAAAATCAGTTATCCATGTTCCTATAAACAGACTGCATTTGAATTCACATTCTTGATTTTCACCATTATTACTGGTTAAAAATAGTTACCATGTTTGATTTACCTACTCAAACCATAGGTGTGCCAGTGTGATTAAGAACAACCAGGTTTTCTGCTTTTGAATGCTGACTCTAGTACTTACTGGCTTGATAATGTTGTGTAACCAGCTTAGCCTTTTGGTATTTCCATTTTCCATTAAAAAAATTAAAGTAATGATAATAATGGTATCTATTTCATAAGATAGTTTGTGAGGATTATATGTGTATAAAGGACAGGACTTAGTAGCTGTTTTAATTATGGCACATTGCTAATCACTCCCATTATCTTGTTGAATTCTCATCTAATCCTATGAGACAGGAGGTAACATTCTCATTAGTTAGAAGAAATGAAACTTCCAAGTGGTTACATGAATCGTATAAGGTCACAAAATTAGAAATTTTTTGAGAGGGATTTTAACTTAGGAATGTGTGAATCACTGTTAACTACACTACATTATTGTATGAGTGTCTCTCCTGGGAGAATTAGTGCCACATTAAATGAATCAATATGTTAGTGCTGATTAATACTGTGGAGAATGAAGACTGTTTCATAGATGGGGAGCTAGCATTTCTAAGTCTTCACTTAGAGAAAACAAAATATTTATTAAGTAACATGAGATTATAAACTGAAATACAAAGGAGTTATTGTTTATATCAGAAAGGGCAGTTGAGGAAGATGTTACTCTCTAGAAGTATTAATAAGGAACTAGTATTTATTTGGATTAGTTTAATAGCAACACTATTGGGTGGTAAAAAGCATGATCTTTTCTTTTAAAAAGACTTCAGTTCAAATAAGGATGCTGTCTTAAAAGTGCTCTGAGCCTATTTCTCTTCCAGAAATTGTGCATGGTTGAAAGAATGAAATACTTCAGCTATATGCCTGGCATAGAATAAAGGGAGAAAAAACGTTAAGGAGAGAGAAGAAAGAGTGTGGAAGAGTGAGGAAGGTGAGGAAGGAAGGAAGGAAGAGAGGGAGGGAGAGAGAGAGGGAGAGAGAGAGAGAAAAGTCCTTTCAATCTTTTTAAACTCTGCAATCCTGTGATGTGATGTTGTTTGGTTTTGAGAAAACTAAAGGTGTTTGTTTGTATTAAGTGAGTTGGCTAAGTACATACTATATATGTCAAGAAGCTAAGATCATAAAATATTCTAAAGTTTTTAATCTAAGTTCACATTGCAATTATCTAAATACACATATACACATGCTAGAGTGAACAAAAGCGTGCACACACACACACACACCATCAAAAAGGAAAGAAAATATAATAAAATAGAGTCCTAAGACACTATGAAAACAAACCCAGACTTTCAACCATTATTATCAGTAATGTGATATGTATCCTTTTACATCCAGCCTAAGGTACCTCAAAATAGTGCCTAAAGAGCACAGGCTCAGCAGTAAGACAACTTGGGCTTGATTCAGCCTTCATTATACAAACTGTGCTTTTTTGGTCAATTACTTGCCTTTTTGGTATCGAGTTGCCTCATGGATTAAATAGAGATAACAATGACATATGTCCCATATAGTTGTTCTGGGGTTTAATTATATTATCATCTTAAGTTCTTGTTCTAATCCTGACAGTAATCATTTAATAAATATATTAGCTATGGCTATTATAAGGTAGGTACAATGTATTCCTTGATTTGCCTTATAGAGTTGTCCTGAGGTTCAAATTAAATATATGTCTATTTAGGCCCCTTTGATAAATGAGGATTTAGTAAAATGCTTTATGATTATTGTAATAATGTGTTACATACAATAACTATTTTCAGAGTTTGAGCCTTTCTTATTTCCTCTTTATCTGGTATTTTCATTCCTAGGATAACATTTTAAAATATGGACACATGGCTTCTGCTTAACTGCTTCCATGTCAAGAATTTCCTTATCTTTTATACCAACCCACCCCATTATAGAACATGTAGAAAGTTTTTCTTTGCATCGAATATAATACCTCTTCATAATTTACAGTAATTATTCTTAATTCTGTTCCTACAGTCCCACAAAAAATTAACAGTCAATTCATATTCTAAGTACTAAAACTTAGCAGTGTAAATCAGACATTATATTTTGCATGTAAATTTTGAGGGTGAAGAATTCAGGGAATGTTCATTAGGTATATTTGTTTGCTTCTTGTGACATCCACTGAGGTCCAGATAATCAAATGATGGACAATTCTGAGGGCCCAAGACAGCATCATTCATACACCATGTTCTTAGTAACTGTCCACCTAAGCACATAGGTGTGACTTCTATAGCATCTTGGACTTAAGCTATAGTTGGATCCCTACATAGAGACTGGCTTTGCTTAGAGAAAACATCTTAACAGCATCATGAAACAGAAAAGTCACATAGCCTTTTATGAACTATCACTTAACAACATTCCACTGTACTCTATTGGCCAATGCAGTCACGAGCCACTTTGGATTAAGAAGAAGTGGATATAGACCTTGCTATTTGTAGGAAGAGTGTAAAAAATTGTGTGTGTGTATGGGAGAACCATGTTTTAATACTACTTGACGTTTCAGTAGATCTCGGTCTGAGGGGCCTCAGTCTCCATCAGAACAAAAAAAGCTTTTCACATGAGAAGAGATTTACAAAATACTGTTTAGAATGATGTCCACCTCACACTCTGAGGGCCAAAGATGGCTGCATATTAACTGGTCCTCTAAGGAGGACCACCTAGTGGGGAACTCTAGATAGATGCAGCCGTAATTCTTAACAATTTTGAGAAGTGAAATCTTCAGAGCAAAGTTGTTATGGTATTGTTCTCCATATACATAAATTTCAAAATCCTAATTTGAAACTATCCAATTTTAACATTACTTATAACAACAAAATAAAAACATGAAGTAGAGACACAGACTCATTTGTTGCTAATCCTAATTAGCAAATACACTTACCAATTTCAGGGACGTAATATATTCAGTGGTATTTACTTATGGCTGACCATCTCGCTGGTGTGATGTGGAGAATTAGCTAAAATTTTGTTTATTTTGTCTATAATTTAGGAATCCCAACAATCAAACCTAGAAACATTTGTGCCCTAAAATATGAGACATTTTTGTTGTTACCTAATGACAGAAGCAACCAGTTGTGACACAAGGTCCTCATTTCTCCCTAGGTTCCTACCAAAGTAGTCTATCTGCCTTTGATAAATGGGGATCTGATATTGTTGGTGTGGTGCTAGAAAGTGAAAACAATATGTTGGATTAAAAGACAAAGAATTATTTTAATATAGGTTATATTGTTATAAGTACAAGCCTTACAAATGTCGTAGATTCATACTCTGACCATTTTTAGAGAGTTGGCAAGAAATTATACACGAAAATCATTTAAAAATAAATATAAACAGAAAATATATCTTTATAATGAATTGACAACAATGTAAATTAGTAAAGAAAATAATGAAGGAAGAAAGAGGAAAAAAACCATGAATGGCTCCTGTTTGCCTATAAAGCTACTTACAATTTTTTTTACTTTGCATTAAAATTACCTTTAAAATTTGTTCCTTCACTCCCAAGATATTTTTCTCTTGATGAAATCTTGAGAAGGTTTTTGTTCTGAACACAATTCTGGTATGAACAAATAGGGTTCATGTTTTCCTCCTCTTCCTATATTACCTTTTCTATGTATCCAAATCCATATTTTAAGCTTTGTCAGTGCCATCAGACCTGCTTCAAAATGACCACCTCCTCTTCCTTCCATATGTTATGACCTCCATTTTTAAGATGCTGCCTTATTTTCAATTATGTTTGCATGATCTTCCTGTGGCAACTCTATCCTATGATCAACAAATCTTTGGAGTTTTAGAGAAGCTGAAGAATGTGAGACTTTTGTGTGATTCTCTTTATTATTAAGAGATCATTTAAGTAACAGAAAAATCACCACTGTATATGCTAAAATAAATCTGTATAACAATGAGATCCATGGCATTCCTCATGTAGACCTTTTCCTGAAAGCATTGTGTTTGTAGAAAGAAAGAAGGAAAAAAATAAAGAGAGGTGAATGAAAAATTTTTCCTTTTCTTCCCAAGGCCCCACAGTGCCACAGTGAATATCTGTATGAACTGCTGCTCCCATATATGTATAAGCCACGTTCCCACCCTAGGGCTGGGGAATAGGTCTCATATTCACCAGTTCTTCTAAGCACACATATTTCAGTGGGTCACATAATAGTAAGCCTCACCTGGGATCTGTGCATGCCATGTGTTGTATATGGAATATAAACACATGTCTAGATGGAGTGAGAGCATACTCACTTCCTTCATGCCTTTCATTAACTTTTGGAGACAAGGTTGATTGTTTTTGGAAGCTTTGGGTTAATGTGAATTTTGTACATGATGATTTCATTTATACAGTGTAATGTAATATGCCCACATAGAGGCTATCATGTGCTTTCAAATCAGTCCACAACATATTTAATCTTCTTTTGTGATGTGCATGACTCTGGGTTTGGCGGTTTAGGCAGGAAACACATAAGGAAGAGAGAGGACTCTCGTTAACTGAATACTTAATAGGTGCCAAGACCTTTGCTTTCTTTACCTCATTTCATAAACAGACAATTTTAGGACCTCATAATATGTTTGGAGAAGTTTACCAATACATTTTTTTAAAGCTGGTAATGTAGTGCATTAAATGTCATATACCATGGGAGGCACAAATAGCATGGACAGCAAGAGCTTGCAGCAAAAGGACAGAGCCTTAGACACCTGGAAGAATTCATGGAGGAGGGAAGTCTTAGAAATGACTTGGATTAAAAATATACAAAAAAATCTCCTTATTTGCTATCTCAATGGCCCTAATAAGAAGTTAAAAGACAAAAATCTCTTTTCCTAAGAGAGATAACTTCTTCAAATAACTGTGTAGCTGGAATATAAATTCTTTGAACATCTGATATCATATTTTATATCAAAACTCACATTCCTGAATAAACTTTATATGTATGTATACATGTGTATATATTATGCACATATATTAGTTCTAATTCTTCCCTTTAGTAGAGTAAATTAAGAATTAAAAGCTGATAAATAGGGAGGTATTTAATATTTGTATTACATAAATAAATCTCTCCTTAAGTGCACAGTGATTATTTGAGTCTTTTCTAAAAATTTAGACAAATCAAATGTATTAAGGTGGAGAATGTCCACATTGTCTAGTCACTTTGTCTTACGCTTTTTCCAAAAATGATTTTGTGCTAAACATCCAATCATGTTCAAAGTTTTATTTTAGGTTACTGAATAAGATATAAGGCTTATTATTCCGCATTTAGCAGGAACTTCACAGAAATCTTCCTAAACTTGATGACATCTGACAGCTAAGAAAAGGTGACTTGACAATTCAGACTATGGCTTACCAAAGAAAGAAGAAAGCAACATTTTAGGAACATTCATTTTTGTGGTGTCATAAAAGAAAAAACATTTACAGAAAGAATAATTGAAGGAAACTAGTTAAGAGCATATTATAAACTCATGTTATTAATAAAAATAATCTTATGACAATCAAAGGAACTCATATTTGATAAAAACTCCTCAATGCTAGAACAAGTAGTGGATAACGGCAGGAGTCAGCCTGGAAGATGACCACTTCAATTATTGTTGTGATATTTATGCCCTTTGTAGTTCCCTCCCACACTGAGTCACATGTGGGCCGTGTGATCTAAAGTATGATGGGATTGATGATGTGAGACTTTTGATTCTAAGTCATAAATGGAATCATAACTTTCTGCTAGCACCACCAAAAGTACTGCAGCATGTGCCTTGGTCTCTGGAATCATTCATTTGGGGGAAGCCAATCATCATGTCATGAAGACTTTCAAGGAACCATTGTACAGGCACACACTATAAAAGAACTGAGGCTACCTACACAGAGCCTGAACTAACATGCCAGCCATTAACTTTCTACCTTGGAAAATCATCCAGACCCAGTGAAGTTTTCCAATGACGAGAGCCTCATCTGACATCTAGACTGTTTTGAATGCCCAGAGGCAAAGCTACCTAACAAAACTGTTACTGAATTTCAAACTCTTTCTCATAACAGTATGTAAGTCCCTAGAGCACTTGCACAGACAAACACAAAAATTCAGACAGGGAATAAAAGGGATAATAAGAGAACTACTCAAATGCTTTCTTACATCATAGTCTTTCCCAGAAATGCCTCTGAAATCACGTGAGCCATGGAAGAAAACTTTATCCCTTCCTGTCAGTGTAACTCATTGTAGAGCCCAACAGTGCAGGGGATAAGGCAATAGGAGAGATGATTTCCAGGAAGAACCAGTAATGATATTGAGCATGAAAAGAGTTAAATAGGACAAAAGAAATACCTCAAACAGATCAAGTGGCTAGAGAACTGATGTGCATATAAAAGAATTTCCATCTGGAAACCAGAGGGCTGAAGTTCTGAGGAAAACTTCAGGGTCCCAGCCAGACAGTGTCTGTCATGCAAAAGGCCTCAGTGATGGAAGGAACAGGAAATGTCATCAAAAACTAATGAGACTGTCAAGTGTCAGCTAGAATTAGATGAAAGCCTGTTTCACTTGCAGGGTACAGTCCTAGTTAGAAGATGAGGAGCCAGAATAGAAATAGAGCATGAAGAATTGGATGTTTAAGATAGATTTTTAAATTTCCTCTTATTCACCTATGCCCTCTATACTACATTTAAGAACAATAACTTCAAAGTATCTTAACCCAGAATAGTTGGTATTTCTCTTTAGAGAATGACTATTAGAAAAGGTGCCCTGGAACCTCCAATTTCAAAGGGGAAAGTTTTATTTAGATCAATTTAATGTGATAAACAGGCAGCTTTATAGAGCCTAATTGTGTTTATGTGTGTACATATGTGTGTGTAACTTTGACCTATCAGGTTTGCTTGCTTTTCTCATGTTTCATTTACATATTCATATCTATTTCATGTCAAAGTTACATTCCAAACCCCAGGGATTCCATAATAGAAATGAACCAATTTTGCTTTCTAAGCATTCTTGACAATGTTTGTGGCCGAAGGGTTAGGCAAAAGCAAAATTTGCATTCATGCTCAATCTACTACTTCTGAAATTATCTAACTGACCACATCATTTTCTATATAGCAATGATTTTTCTAGGTAGAACTGGCTCTTCATGAAAAAGTATGAAGAACGAAGACAAAAAACTAAAACTGTGAAGCCAAGAGGGAAAACATGGCATAAATTACTATGTTATCCTTAAAAATAAAAAGAAGTAAATGTCTTTGAATATAGTCTTTGGCAGAAACAATATTTTCATAGTTTTAGGGAAATTCAGTAACAACAGTATAACAATCATGAAGAGAAAAAGATTAAATAAAGAGTTAAGATAGAGAATAAATGAATAAAATAAGGAAGAACTGCTAGAAAATTAACAATGAAAGAACTTAATTATCACATTGGAATAAATAAGTGCACATGCTAGAGGAAATAGAATTTGTCATAATCAGGAGGAAACTGATCTGTTTCAGACTCAGGAAAAATGTAAAATAGAAAACTATGAGATGGAAGGCATTGTATTTGAATCAATTGAGGGCTTACTATGTGCCAGGTTTTATATAATATTTACCTTTTGGATCTAATTTGCATATGGTAAATACAGCCGATTCTGGTAATAACTCTATGAAGTAGGCCCTATTATCTTCCTTAATCTATAGATAAGAAAATCAGCATTTAGAAGGATAACTTCCCCAAGTCTACAACAAAGATGACAAGTAGCAGAATTGTTGACTTTAAGTTAAGAAAAGTGTCATTAACTACACATAAAAATAAAAACTCCTATAATAAAATACTAAAACAGAACTTGAAAAGCAAATGACAAACTGAGGAAGATATATATAGATATGTCTATCTATCTATCTATCTATATAGATATATCTGTCTATCTATGATACCAAATCATTGAATTATCTGTCATAACTATAAAAGAAAAATAATAACAACCTGAATACCTTCATGAAGAAACATGGTTGAGGACCTTTATAGACAAATAATCAAAGAACAAGCATGACCAGTTAATAATAATTATAATTATATTAATTATAATTATTATAATTAACAATAATAATATTATAATTAATTATAATAATTATAAAATGTAAATACAGTAGAAATCATTTTTAGATATTTTAAATCAAGAAAAAGGAAAATAATGATAACATTGAGTGTCCCTGAGGAGTGATGATAAGAACATTTGCACTTATTGACCGTGACAGTAAAAACAGGCATAAGTTTGACGGTCAGAAACTAACAATATGAATGAGAAGTCTTAAACATGTACTATCAGGAATGTATTGCAATTAATTTTATGATGCAATCCTGAAAGTACATGTTTGCCACACATGTTAATTATAACATGTCTTTGTCACAATATTTTGTATAAACAGGGAAAAGTGGGAAACAGTGTTCTTATAAGAGGCATAAAATATTTGAACATGAAGTGGAACATTCAAGGAATAATATCCAGATATTTAAAATTACAAGTTACATACACACATTTAGATAAGAATATTCTTACTTATGAGAAAACACAGAAAAAACATGTTAAACTTTATAATGTGACATTTTTCTTAGTTGTGTTTTGTATTCTTTTCATAAAGAACGTGGATTATTCATGTTAGCGTAAATATAAACATCCCAATAAAATCAGCTCTTTGTTTTCCATCGTTTAAATGGAATAAAGGTTGCTTCTCTCTCTTCTGATGACATCACCCTGAGACAATGACACCAATCACCTTTCTAATAACAATTTAGAAATGACATACCACAGTGGACTTATATGGTAGAAACCTAAGCCATTCATAGAAGTCTTTCTCTGCCAAAGCTGTCACTTGAGACTGACAGGGCAGAAAAGAAATATACTAGAGTTCCTCCCTTTTCCTGTCCTTTGATTTCTTCTGCCTGTGTCTCCTGAAGGTCTGACCCAGTCTGAAGCCAGGTGGTATGGGAGGCCATAGTGCAGAGGCCTTGGAAAGATGAGAACAAAATCTCATGGAACATTAGTGTTGGGGCAGCACAAAAAGTCACAAATCACATGGGCAGATGCTACTTTAATTTCTTGGTAATTCACCATCTTTCAGAAAGGACTAGGATGGGAAGTGAAAAATTAAGTGAAGTCAGTTAACTGTAGGGAGTTCATTCTGATTTACTTGGGGTAGTCTTATTTAAGCTTGTTTTCCTAGTAAGAATTTTAATAATGTTCTTTGTCTCCTTCACAAAGATCTCACTTCATAGGATCAATTACATCATTGCTATAACTAGGGTTTTCTCTCTTCTTTCAGAGTGCCTGATTGTTTTCTAGATCTTGTCTTCAAAATTGACAGGATTTAATGCCAGAAGACCACATACAACCACCCTATCTCTGTAAATTAGAAGGCAAACACAAACAAAATCAAGAAGCCCAGAAAAAAATCTACACAAAAATGATGCTCCCATAATCTCAGCAGTTATTCAATCTTCATTATTTAAATATTTGAGCTTCTGAGGAGGAGAAGGGGCTCATTAATTATTCACACTTACAGTAATAATTTTAAAATATAAGGAAATAATTTAGCTGAAATATAATGGATAATTTGAAGAAAACCTCAAATCCTTCTGTGATTCCAAAAAACAAGTAAATAAATAACAAAGGTTTTATGAATGCTCCATTCCGGGAAAGAAACATCCAGTGTTTTAAATCTATTTACTTGAAAAATTATTTCATAATTTGAGATTGAACTCGATTAGTATTTATTGACAATATCCTGAAGTTTATTTGGAAGAATATACTGAAAATACTTTAAAAATGAAAATTGGGGAGGAATAATGAAGTGACTCATACCACTGGACTTTAAAATGTGTTAACAAGTTGTAAAAATTCAGGCAGAGTATGTTGACCATAGAAGTAAGCCTTCTCACTGCATCATCATATGTTGGAGAGTGAGTGTTGGCATTTTATTAATGCACATTAATTGTACAATGCCAGGAATTTCATTGTGACATTTTCACACATGCTTATAATACAGTATGAGCATATATACCCTCTATATTACTCTTTCTTATTTCCTTGCAATTTTTTAAAAATAGGTTTTTTTGATCATTTCATACATGCACACAATACACTTTAATCATATTCTGCCCTCTTACTCTTCTTTTTTCCTTTCCACATCCTGTTGGTTCATCCCCAATAGTTCCTCATTTATGTTTATGTCCATTTTTTTCTTTAGATCTAACTCCTGAAGATGTGAGAAAACATGGTATTTGTCTTTCTTAATCTGGTTCATTTTGTTTAACATGATCTCTAGCTCCATCGGCTTTCTTGCAAATTACATAATTTAGTTTTTTCTTATGGCTGAATAATACTCCCTAGTGTATGTAGCCCACATTTTCCTTCTCCCTTTATCTGTTTTTATAGAAATTGAATGAATATGTTAATCTAAATGCCTTAGCGAATGCCTAGAAAACACAAACAACTCAGTAAGTGACAGATATTCATGTTTTGTGGTATAAAGCCTTCATTCAAAAAGATTTTAACTTTTATCCAAACATAGAAGGGTCTCTTTGGCTACATCTTTAAAAGCATTACAATACTTAGAAGATAAAATTAAGGAAGATAAAACATATTTTTCACTGGAATTGCTTAAGTTCTTTGCTTCCTAAATCCTCAGGTTTGAAATTGAGATTTGAATATTTTTTCCTTAAATTATACATGACAATATATAAAACAGCACACTCTTATATTCTAATATTTTAAGCTGGGAATTATAAAGTGAAAATGCATGAATTGTTTTAAAGACTGTACATTAGTACAGGAATTTCTAGAAAAATATATTTTCCTTGTAAGAAGACAATGAAGAAGATGAGAAAAGAATATTGATTATTATTTCTTAAAAGACATAGAAATCTTGAGACTATTAAAATTACTTTGAATTATCTGAGATGGAGATTTTTAGATTGTTTTTCATCTTATTAATAGGTGAATGCGAAAGAGAAAGGAAGTAGGTTGGAACAAGGAAGGATTTGTGTTAATTGGAGGCAGACAGAAAAATAGAATTATCCTGCAGTTTTGTGAGACACCATGGAAGCAGAAGACACCACAGTAAATGCTTTAACTGAGATAAACTTATAACATCAAGGAAGGTTCAGTTCTCTTTTCTTTTTTATTCTTTATTGTGCTGAGTAGGGATGCATTGTGGCATTTAGAAAGGTTCTTACAATGTCTCAAATACATTATACTTGAATTTACCACCTCCAAAAATCTCCTTTATCCTCCCCCCCATTTGATTCCTGTAATAGTTTCAACAGGTGTCATTTCTGCATTTATATACCTGTGTACATTTTTTCACTGTATTCACCTTCTTATCCACTTTCCTCACCACTTCTCCTTCCCACTGGTACCAACGCCCCTTCTCCTAGTAGAAGAAAAAAGAAAAGATAAAAAAAAAATTACATTTTTGTTTGTTTGAGATAAAGGTAGCGAAATAAGGAGTTTCCTTGTGATATTTTGTTTTTACTATGTTATTTCCAATGCTCAAAACATAGTTGAAACAAATTTCAAAGGGTGACATTGACCTTATAGTCAGTGGTACATGATTTGAAATGTTGTTACTGGCATAAGAAATCCATCTTCTTAAACTTACATTCTATTTTTGCATGAATAATTCCTTCTAGACTCGTGTCTGTTGAAGGAAGACAGGGAGTGGTCTGCAGTAGTCCAGGGTCTACTAGTTTTCAGCCTGAAAGGTTGGTGGACTATAAGGATATTGATTTTCTTCAACTACATAAAAATTGGTTTATATATAATCTAAAAGAATGATTTGGGAGGTTAGGCTATAAGATTTTGTCTCCACCATTCCCTTGCATCCCTTTGGGCATTGGGTTTGAGCGTGGTCATATGTCATGGCTTGGCTAATGCAATATAAACATAAACATTTGCCCAGACCTAAGGAGAAGCTTCAAATGTGACTTTATAATTTGACTTTATCTCTCTTTGGTTCAAGACCACTGCCATATTGGAATATCATTTAAAATAGTGGATGTCCCTTTAACCTGGGTTTTAGAATAAGTTATGTGTAGACTAAGTGAGTTCAGCAATGTCTAGGAAAGAGGATGAGAGCCGTAAACAAGCCATTTCTCTCATGTTACATGAGCAAGAAGTTAATATTATTTTGTTGCAAGCCATTTAGATATTGGAGTTGACAGGTCAGAAAGATTGACAAGTAAAGTAAATGGTGCTAAAAGTGTCAAAACACCAAAAAGAACTTTGAAATACAGGACCAGGAAGTCAACAGCAAGAAAAGTGACATAGCAGGCTGGAAGAATAATGGCCTGTCTTCTGCATTAGTAAAATATTTGGCAAAATCCCACTTGCAGAAGTAGGGAGGTTGAAAATGCATCTAATAAATTTGTGACTTTGGGCAAGGAGATATTGAGCAGAATTTTCGTAGCATTTGTTGGTTGTTACTAGCTAAATTTCATTAGGTATTATAATAAAGAATTAGCTAATAGAATTAGCTTGTTTCCAAGGATGAAGAAAGGAAAAGAAGAGAATTCCAAATGTTCCAGGACAGTCACATGGAAGGGATAAAGCTTTCTCAACTTCTGCCAGCAAATTATTCTTAAATTATGACAATCTTCAGGCAGTATCAGACAGGGGTGTGGCTATGATAAATTTGTTAAGACCTCTGGGTGGATTAACATGGTTACAGAAAATCCTATCCTCTAGGAAAAGTATCTCAGAGAAAAGACCTATACTGAAAACCATCATATATGTAATAAGAAATTTTTAGTAACCACATTTTTAAAAGTAAAAAGACATAGTTAATCCCATACATTTACTGATTTTATTATGTGTGTTTATTTAAATAACTAATTTTTATAATTTTATCAGCATATCACAAGGGGATACATTATGATATTTACATATGTGCTTACAATATAACTTTTTTAGATTCACCCCCTCCACTATTCTCCCTCTTCCTTCCTCCCCACCCTTTTTAGAACAATTTCAACATATTTCATTCTTCTATTCCCATATATAGATACAAAATACATCCATGATATATACCATCATTCTCTCTTTACTTATGCCCACCTACCTCTTAATGGTAACCACTCCCAGAAAATACCTATTTTTCCCTCCTGCCCTTCATTTTTTTTAGTGTATATTGATAGTACGAGGGGTTTTGCCTGTATATATACAAGCCTGTATATATCATGCTCTAAACAAATTAACCTCTTCTACCCATTCTCTATCACCATGGTCCCCTAATAGTCAACAGCTTACACTATAGTGCATTATATTGTATTCATACATAGATGAGTTGTTTCAATATTTTTCATTTCTATATCTCTCCTGCCTCCTATATTTCCCCTCAAACAGAGTCATAATTTTGTTCTCTCTTTTACTATATATGTGTATATATAGTAACATATGTAATCATGTATGTGGTTAAATGTATGTATAGATGCATATATGTATGTATGTGTCTAGCTTCCACATATAAGAGAAAACATGCAACTTGATTTTTTGAGATTGGCTTACTTTACTTAGTGTGAAGGTCTCCAGTTCCATCCATTTATCTGCAAACAATATAATTTCATTCTTCTTTATGTCTGAATAAAATTCCGTTGTGTATATATACCACATTTTCTTCATCCATTCATCAGTCTTGAGGCATCTGGGCTGCTTCAAAAACTTGGCTGTTATTAATAGTGCAACAGTAAACATGGATGTGCAAGTAATTCTAGCTTATTCCTGGAGCATATTCCTTCAGATATCTGCCTAGGAGTGGTATCAGTGGATCATATATAAGTATATTTAATTTAATCTGGTATACAAAAGATATTATAATTTCCACACACAATCAATATAAAATATTAATGATACCTTTTCTTGGTTTTTGAACTTAATGTTCAATATTAGATGTGTTTTTCCCATTTACAGCATATCTCAATTCAAACCAATCATACTGCAAATGCTCAACAGCTTATATGAGCAAATATGGCTTATATGACAAATAGCCACTGTACCTGGACATCACAGATCTAGAAAATGAGAAATGTTAGAAGAAGAATTGTTGATGTAGTTCCTGACAAAGGAGATAAATACAATGAAACACAAGAAAACAAACAAAAACACGAATTGTATTGCCAAAATTGATTAATGGAGATTATTGACTTTGAGAGGTAAATTGACCCCTCAGACTGTCTATGGCCAGGAAGTAGTCTAAGAAATGTGTAACTGAATTTCTACCAAGATATTGAAGATGTTTTTGTTATAGCAAAAGCTAGCTAATGCAATTATTATTAAAAGTATTTTTTTAAAGAACAAACTTCAGTAGGACATGGTTTTAACTCTGCTAAACCATTCCTAACCTCCTCCTTATTTTGTTCTCTAAAGCAGTCATTGAAATATTGGAAATTTATCTCACTACACGTCAACAAAGACTGATGAAATTATAGGGCAGAAGGAGTACAAGGATTGTTACCAGAAAAACATAGATTTGGATCTTGATTTTACCACTATTTATATGATACTTACATAAGATATTACACTAGTCACCTCCAGTGTCCATGTATTGTGCAGTATTTAGATTTTGTATTATATTTTTCTCTGGTTAGTGCATCAGTGGTACATCAGAAAGTATAATACAAGCAGAGTCTTGAAAGGCACTTGTACTTGGGAGGCTGCTTTCTTCGAATATGGCCACTCTTCAAAGAACATTAAGACAGATAGCTGCTAGACACATGTGGATTGGTCAAAATCAGGCCCAACAAACATGGGAGTGAGGCGATCTTTGACAATTCAGTTCAGACAAGCCACATGATGACTGTAGTCACATGAGTGACCCAAGTCAAGAACAAGACAAAGACCTGTTCAGCTAAGCCTATCCCAAACTCCCAATGCAGAGAGCTGTGAGCAAATAAAGTGATCGTTATTTCAAGCAACTTTTTAGGGGTAGATTGTTTTTCACATTGTGATTAAATAGCAGATAGGTGTGAATTTAAGGACGTTCCTTAGCCCATTTGCTCAGCCTCCACAGGCTAATATTTAATCCAATGTTGTTAAACTATGTAGTACTAGTCACATAGTAGGTTCTTAATGAAAAGTACTATGTGGTTTCCCTTTCTATGTCTTCACTTTACCTTTCTCCTTTCCTCCTACTTTTCCTTCCCCTTTTACTTCTTCTTCACTGTCCTCCTCCCTGGGGCTTTCTAAGAACAGCATCATTGGAATTTATGTACCGCCTACAAAGGTGGCTGCTTTGAAGGGGCCAATTTTACTTGGATAAGTACATTTTCAGCACATTTGATAAAAATCTCATCTCTCTAGAAATAAACTTTTTTTGTAGATATTTTAGCAAAATCTTCTCTGGAGTGATGTGCACTACTAATTGTGTTCCTTAGCAGTAGAATGAAATCTGTATGCTTTTGCGTCCAGTCTTGTTTCTGTGCCAGAAAAAAGTAAATCTTTGATAAAGTCAATAGACTAACAAGACATTCTTTATGCATCTAATTTAATCAAAACTTATAATCAGTGAATAAGAATCATTTGCTTAAAAAAAACTGGGCCTAGGAATGAATGACTCATGCAGGAACTGTATGATATAATTCTGTGCTTTATGAGGTAATTTCATAATCATATGTAATTATTTTAAATATTTTATCAACTACAGTGACTTTTTAATAAGGGTTTCTAATTTTCCAATACAGTTTCTAGAAGTATTTGCCAAATGCATAGTATAGGTGTGATGAGTCATCTGTCATCCAAAATCTTGTGAAGAAACCCTTATTCCTAAAAATAGGGCCCCTGAAGATTTGATACCACCTGTAATTTTTCACTTGGGACATTTTCTTTTTATATCTCTGACTCTACTTTTGGTAAATCATGATATATAACTATATAAAACATCACATAATCCTAAAAAAGGGAATAAAGATGCCAACTGTATCACATCACATATAGTACATTATGCACCAAAAAATGGAATTGGCAAGCAAATTTCAAAATGAGGATAATTAAATTTTTGGGTTTCCCCTTTGCTTCACTATCTTCTTCTCTGTCCATGTACCCTCACTCACTAGAAGGTTATAAGTTCTCATTAACATTGGAAATAGGGGAAAATATCAATTCTGAAATGATAGAAGTAATAGCTTTCTATTTTGCATAATTTCACTTTCCCATCAGAACAATGTGGCCAAAAGAGAGCCCTTAAGGATGTAGTTAATGGTAACTTTCCCTTTGCAGGAGCTAAAACCAGAAGAGAAGAAAAGAAAACTCTCTTGGGTTGTCTGTCTTCTGAATATGCAATTCCCCAGCTACATAGCAAAGTGTGAAATATCAGTTGATATAAGAACATAACATAAACCAGGTATGGTGGCACATACTTGTAATCTCAACACTCAAGTTGATCAATAGTTTGAGGCCAGTCTGGGATATACAGGAAGTTCAAAGTCAGCATGGGGTACATAAGGAGAAGCTATCTGAAAAAAAATAATATAACAAAATATATGGAAAAATTTATATGAGTTGCAACCTATGCTATTCATATATTTCACATAATCCTAAAAAAAAGATCATGATAATTTTTGATATATCTATGTAAACATCTAGAAAAATCCATGCATTGTGTTCATTTAGACATTGATAAGTTTTCCCATTACATTTTCACCAAAAATATTGTGGTCTAATTGGATCAAACAACACTTTAAAATACCTTTGTTTAAATGTAGTTTATCCTCCTTGATACAATTCTCCCACACAAGTTTTAAGCATGTTTTGAAAGGTATTCTAAGTAATGGTTCACATGTTCTGGGTTTATAAAGTTCATCCTGAAATACTTATTTCTTCTCAGGAAATGTTTCCACATCACAACACAAGTCAGCCAGTCATCAGCCCTGCAGCCTCATAAACAATTATGGTTAAAAGGCTTTGAAAAATGATATAATCCAAATCTTCCATTTAATAGATGGGAAATTAGGTCCTCAGATATTAGTATACTTTTCCCAAGGTCACACAGCTTTGAGAAGAAGGAAAATAACCACCACAGAATCTATCTTGTTGTAGTGATAAATACAAAGATGGACAGCTGACAAAGCTTAGCCAGTTGGGATAATTTCATATCCTCAGCCACAATGATTGCTTTACTGGAGTAAGGCATAATCAGAGTAAATTCCAATACCTCATGCTGGACTTGAATGGTAGTCCTAGTGCTATTGGCAACCATGTTGACACCTCAAAGGATCAGGCAGGTCGTGCTCCCCAATACTTACGTCTTCCTAATTGTGTCCCTGATGGTTTCAGGCTCTATAAGGAAATATATTTCCCTCCTTATTTATATGTGTATTTTTTTTTTTTGGCTTAAGTGAATTTGAGCTGAGTCTTTTGTTAAATGGGGAATTTCTGAATACATGAACATAATATAATTTACTCCATTCTTATTGAAATAATCTGACTTTGGCCTTTTAAATACATTGATAATCCTAAAACAAATGCCATAGTGTAAAATATGTTTTTTTATTTCATTGTTATTTCCCCAAGAAAGATGTGAGAGATTTTTAATAATGGAATTCTTAAATATGAGAACAATATATACCTATTTCCTAACTACCTTTAAAAATGAGCAACCTTTATTTCTGTTGGAATTAGGCTGTTGTTCCTGATGCAAATTTGCTAGATTTGAATACTACCACTTAAAAGATGTTCTGTTTTGAGGCAAAACTAGTATACCATTTCAAAATGGAAAGTTAATTTTTAATTAGTGATTTCATTTTAAGGTAGAAATTATAGAAAAACAGTGAATTCTGAGAAGTTGCACATGGGACAAATTCTCTAATTTTGCAACTGATGTATTCGTAACTGTAGAGAGAGGAAGAGCAAGTTCATTTAGGTTGGTGTGCTGTGGAGCATATTCAAGAAACTATTTAAAGACTGAACTTTTCTTGAAAAGTATATTTCATATTGAAATTTATTTGACATTTCCATTGTTCTTTTTGTCTGAATGATATATTCTTGTAATCTGTAAGTAATGCTTCAAAGTTTTTCTTCTACCTTTAGTTCAAATTATTTACACTCTAAAAATGTAAGTAATTCAGTTTGAGAACCTCAAAGGAAGTTAGAACTAGATAACCATTTTGAAATATAGAAACCAATCAAGAAACAACAGAAATATGTCTTCTGGAAACATTAATTATTTCAAATTGCAAATGAGTTAGAATTCAACATTTTTTTCCATTTAGAACCACGTTTATATCCTGATGAATAAAGATATACTATATAATTGATAGCAAACCCAATGGGACAGAGGTAACCAAGTTGTAGAATTATAATTATTTTCCATGTGTCTCCTTCCTTTTGTAATTTAAGTAGACATTATTATGATATTGCTCATTGATAAGAGATGATACCATTAGTGACAATGTTATCAGAGAAGTTGTGATCACTTCTAATTTTAAGGATATAATAAGAATAAGACAAGAGTCTTAAGCATTAAGAATAGCTTAAGCATTATTTTCCCAATTAAGAGGGAAGAATCTCAAACTACAAGGAAGTAGAACACCAAAACAATGCTTCTAGTCATGCTCTAAGTTAAATTTGGTCCTGCTACATATTATAGAATTCAACCTATAGAACTGTGTTGTTTAATAATGGAAGATGAATTTCATTCTTAATGATATAATCATAATTTTCTAGGGGTGAGTTTTCTTGGTGATGCAGTTTGTGTTAAAATGTTCTTTTTGTGAGACTGTCACAGCAAGCAATTATGAACAGAAGACAATGTCCTTCTATAGGGAACAGAGCCTGTGCATCACCTGATCTAAGCTGGTGTTTTGTGACATTTGAATAAATTAGTAATACTGTTCCTTTTGAGAAAAAAGTTCCATTTTCCCAAAAATGTAATTTAGAAAATCTCATTTAAGGAGAGCTCAGAATGGTTATATTCTAGTGTGTTTTTTTTTTTCAGATACACTGACTTATTGAGTAGGCTCACTCTGATAATTCTGCACTGAATAATGCTCATAATAATATCCTGATCATTCTCAAACAATAACCATTGTCATGGAAACTACCTACCTTGGGAAAACAAACTGTGCAAATGAACTTCTTCCATAGCTTTAATTATGCAAATAGAAAACTGAAAGAGTACATTTTAAGGAGTCAGTTTCCTGTTTAAGGAACTAAAGTAAATGATTCAGTCAGTTCTGTACTTCTGATTGTTGATATGTTACAGATGTTAACATGACTATGTCTGTATGGATTTGTGTTGATGTTCAATACAGGAAACAATGAAAATTTTTCATTATATTTTACTTCAATCCACAATATTAGAGTCTTAATTTGGTCATTTTAATCCAATTGCTCTTTTCTGGGTTCAGTGTATGTGAATTAGAGAGTGACCACCCTAAAACACATTTCATATTTATTTTGCTTATTATACAATTGATTTCTTAGTTGGACAGGAAAAGTTAAGGCTACTGTTACAGATTTATTTAGTCATTTACTTCATATTTGTGATGTACCTGGAATATATACTGATTTCTGCTAAGGGTACACAAATGAAAGTCAAATGTTTTTCTTTTGGAACTTAGCAGTAGATTCAATATAAAACACCGAAAAGGCAAGGCAGCAAGCATTGCATGTGCAATCTTGGCATGAGTGTTACAGGTGAATAGGACATCTTCAAGAATATGCTTTCAGTGTGAGATTCTGCAAACTGAATAATTACAGAAAGAAAAAGTTGATTGGGGAAGCAAATGGCAGCCAGTCTCCTTAGAAGACATCGTAAGAGTCCACATGAATGACCTTGATAATTTTGGATAATTACAAATCAATGAATATATGGAGGCTATTTTTCTTTTCCTTCTTCTTCAATTAGATATTTTCTAGAGTGGTTCAGAAAACGATAACTATAAATAGTCAGGTATTCCTAAAGGAACCAAATGAGGAAGAAATCATGGCCAGCAATTCACCTGTGTATTGATGTTACCACAGAAAGGAAAAGCATAAGGAGGATCCCCAATAAAAGAAGGGGAGAAATCCTCAATTCAGTTGGTAAATTTCTACACAAACCACAGGAGTTTGAAATCCACAATGAAAGCATTTTGAGGGATTTCACAAAAAAGGAAATGTATATAATGGAAGTTGAGCAAAGGTTTATTTAATAAAGAAAGCAGAGCCATCATCTTATCTATCTATCCTGCCACAATATCTCTCATTGGAAACCTGAGCACCTATGAGAAATACCACACACACACACACACACCCCACATAAGCACACACACATTCACACACTCACTCATGCATGTACATACACACAGAGTAATCGGGGTGAAAAGAAAGTAGAAGAGGAGTCATCTTTACTCCCATTTCCTGCATGGGGAACAGGAAATGTTTCTCTTTCTTTTTACCACTTCTCTTTATTTTATCCTATTATACTAAAATAAATCCTTGCTAAAACTTAAGGAAAAATGAAGGAAAAGATAGGTGTAAAGTGGCATGGTGAAGAAAGGTTAGTAGTCTGCCTATTTGACTGGCAAAGTGTGAGGCCTTTCTTTTAAGCAAAAGAGAACTTAAACACATGCCACATGTATCAACGCACTATACACAAAAGATTTGATAAATATTTAACCTCTCTTGAAAAATAAGAGATACATTGAGAAAACAATGTCTTGAGGGAAATTCCGACACCAAGAAGAAAGTAGTTTGAAATGTGTTGAATAAAAATTAAAGGGGAAAAAAAAAGCAATGTAGCTAAGATTTATATTAAAATGAAGATTTATACAGCAAAGAGGAGACTATTAATTATTAAACATTTCTAGAAGACATTCTCATCTTCATGAAAATACATTGTAAAAATACAAAGTGTTGTAAAAAAACCAAGTTCTAATGAAGTGAGTCTTAAAAAGGGAATTCGATTTGAGTTAAAGATTTGATAAAATTCGTTTGTCAGGTGCACATAATTTTTTAATTGAGGTTAGATTAATAACTAATCTAAGTAGGAAGGATTCAAATAGAACTAATTGATATGGAAGGGGGTTGAATAAAGAAATCAAAGTAGACAAAAATTAGATTTGGTATTATCTTAGCATGATGCAAAGAAGAAATTTTTCACGAATATTTTAACTGAGAAGGGGACAATCGTGAGATGGTATATTGCCTGCAGGAACATGGAATAGTTCTGAGAATGAGAAAGAGAGCAAAATGAATCAGCTGTTACTCTCTTGTTGACAATGACCTGCAAATAAGGAAAAGAAGAGAATGTTTCATTAAGGACTGAATGAGGTGCACGATTAAGTGGTATTAAGATAATATTAAGTCCATGTACTTGGAAGTATGAGTAGGAGACCTGGAAAAACCTTGTTGATAGTCTCTGAAATAATTCTAGACAAGAGATGTAGTGCTATAAACTGGAGATTCGACAATGAGCAGAAGTTGAGTAGAAAGCAAGAGGAAGCACGCAACTAGTGAATTTGCACTTCTGTATGTTCCCCCTGGTAACATTCTCATCCAACAGAGTAATGTGTGTTTGGTATGTTTTAGGAAAGAGACAGTAATGACTATGTTTATGAAGAGAAAGCTTATCGTTTTAGAAAGATGTAAAGAAGAGTTATTATTTAAACAGATAAATTGAACAGCTTCTTTCCACCTCAACCTTAGCAAGACCAAAACTGTAATCTTGATCGCATTCCTTGCCTCTTTACTTTCTCTATCATATTTGTACTACTAACATCTACCTAATTGATTACCTGAAAAACAGAATGGCATTTGTCACCTTTTCTTCTTCCTTTTGCACATTACCCTATCCAAAATTAAAGACTTTCCCTTTGAATACCCTAGAAAATTTTATCATTTTTTTCCTTGCTTCTCTACCCTTACTCTTCTCATAATTATGTCCCATAAATGCTGCTACAGTTTCCAAACATATTCCCAGTTTCATCATTTTGTTTCTCAAAGCCATTATCCCTCTGCCTGGCAAAGGAATTGTCTAATATGCAAATCTTTCCTTCTGGAGGTCATCCTTGCTTCAAAGACAAAGTCTATGCTACTTAATATGAAAATAGTGCCCTCCATCATATGACAACTGTCTAGTTCTCTGGATTTTATGTTCACAGTCCTCTTCCTCATATTAATATTCCAGAAATGTCAAACTATAGAAATTTCTCCACAAATATCCTAGAGAAATTGTTCTGTGTCTTGTACTTGTACTAATGTATGTTGGACTAGATTAGTGTTTGGACTCTAAAGTCAAACACTCTGGATTCAAATTATAACTCTATTTATTCTTTGACAATATTGCTTGTTTATTAAACCTCAGTTCCCATGTTGGTAAATTAAAAATAGAACTATTTGTAGATTAAATGAGATCTTGTTTATAAGATTCAAATTGTAATGCTTGAAAAACAGAAAATAATATACTGCTCTGATTTCTCAGCCAGAAATGACTTCTTTTCCTTTCTCTGGTCTGAATTGTGTCCTCTTTTATGTTCTGATAATGTCTGACATATAGCTTTATCTTTGTATTTTCACACATAATTTTTCTTTATACATCTATTCCTCCACTTACCTGAAAAAATTAAAACTGTACAGATTAATATATTGAGCCTCTGTACAGCATGCATTGCCCAGAGCTAAATATTCTATGAATATTTTTAGATGAATAAATGAATGAATGAATACTAGAAATTCCTTCCAGCAGAAGTACACATATTCTTGGTTGCACCAAATAACACACTGTTGAAGAGTGAAAAAACAATCACATTTCTTGTTAAAGAGAAATTACACTATGAACCAAGAGGGTGATATTTTCATCTCTTTTCTACAAATGAGAAAATTCATGTTAAAAGCTAAGGCAAGCTGGTAATGATTTGTAGTTACAAGCGGAAGGTTTGAGATTGAAAGAAGGTAGTTAATGTCTATGTTCAGATGTTTGGTGCCTGTGAATGGATGCTTTTTTCTATGGTACTGTATTTCTTAGCATGCAAGGGAAGGTTTTTATGCTATTTCCAGCAAATAATTGGGCTTCCTTATAAAGTCTCTAGGAAAACTGGAAAGACCAATAGGAATCAAGTGTCTCTATTTTAATAACTTCTGACAAGATACTAAAAATAGAAAATAGAAAACTGATAATGAATTTAATTCATTAAATTGGGTGCTTGTGACTCAGCATGTCCTTCTAGCTACTTGGAAGACTGAGATAAAGAGGATCACAGTTCAAGGTAAGAACAGTTTTACTTAAGTTCTTTGGTGAGAATATGGAATTATTTTGAGAAATAGTTAAATGTCATAGACCCTAGGAATGTGGCATGAATGATATATATTTCTAAGCTTTCAATTGCCTACTTTGAGATCACATCTAGGGCTATGTGTACTTGATGTCAGTATAAATGGAAAAGTAAAGCAACATGCAACATATATTTTCTTTGGTATGGTGCATGATATTAGGTAGTTTTATAGATATTTTTGCACTATTGGGCTTTGAACTCAGAGCTGTATGTTTGCTAGGCACACACTTTACCACTTAAGCCACATCCCAGCTTAGAATTCTTATTGTCTTCCACCTACTGGAGTTGTTAGACTAGCACTATAGGCCATGAGGAATCAGATCAGTGCTCCCCAAGAAATATGATCTTCAATATGACACAACTCAACACAAAATGGTTCTTCTCACTTTAATCCCTTTGTTGCTTTGATCTTGCTATGCCATCTGTATTAGTCCAGTGTTGCTGTATAACAAATACATCAAACATAATTTATTAACCCATGACTCAGTGAATGACCAGAATGGACTAGACTAAGGTGACAGTTGTATTTGTCTTCCCCAGGCTAGTCCTTGGAACTACGGTAGGCCTGTGAATCATAGGAGGTGATTGACCCTCTCTTGCCTTATTTGTGTCTAACTTTTGGTTAGGGTAAATAATCTACATTTCTCCAACAGATTAACTCAAGCCTTTTCACATGATGATAGGAAGCTTCAATGCACAAGCACTTTTCAAGCTCCTGGTTGTCATCGTATTTGCCAATATCCCATTAGCTAAAGGTAGTCACAAGGTCACATCCAGATTCAAGGGATGAAGATAAAAACTCCATAACTTGATAAAATATGCTGTACAATGTTGTGACCATTTCTTCACAAGTTGTTGCGTCATCTTTCTATTACAAAATAGTGAATAGGTTTTACAAATTTGTATCCAACCATCCTTCTATTCTCAGAATAGAATTCCATGTCAATGCAACTATTGTGAGACAGAGATGCCCTAAGAGTCCTGAGATGATGGACTATATAGGGGAAAAGGACCTTGATTTTAAACCATGTTTGGAAAGGGAACTTTGTTATTTTTTCTGAAAGTCCTCTTCCCTGCTTTTTTTCTCTGGGAAGTCTGTACTTGTGAGTAGAACTCTATCTTGCTTTATTTATTTGAATTCTCTTGCATTGATAAAACCCACACCTGTTTATTCTGGCATTGAGAGCAGCTGTCTGATCTGTAGCAGTATTTCCCACTGGGGTAAGTGAGCTCTCTCTCTCAGAGGCAGATACCTTTTAGCAGTAGTAGAAAATGAGCTGCTTGGCTAATTTGGATGCTTCCTATTGGGCTTAGTGAAGCAGGACAGAACAGGAAGTATCTGAGTCCCAGATTTGTTCTGTGAGGTTCCTAAGACACATATAGTGAGTGAGAACAGGACCAAAGAGGTAGTGCTGTGTGATATTAAAAGACATTAATAATTGAAGTGAATTGTAGGGTAGACAGCAGAATATATACAAAGGAACTTTGTGTCAAGTAACCTACCATATGAGCAAAAGTTCCATAGTTTATGATATGACTAATACCAAATGTATATACAAAAATTAAGATATTTTCCTGTATTACACTCTGGTTAGCTAAATATCAAATACACTGTATGTCTATGTAGGTTACACCTGTATGCACCCACACACTAATTGATTGGTGTTGCAATAAGACCAAGGGACTCAGTTTCCAGTATTGTGTTACTACTGAGGGATTGACTTTTTTTTTGGCCAGTTCTGGGGTCTGAACTCAGTTTGCACTTATGAGGCAAGCATTCTACCACTCAAACCATGCATCTAGCCCTTTTTGCTCTGATTATTTTGGAGATAGGGTCTCACTTTTTGCCCAGCCTGAACCACAGTAATTTTCTAATGCCAGCTGAGAGGTACATTCCACCATGCCAGGCTGTTGGTGGAGATGGATCTTGTAAACTTGAAATTTCTGTGGTTCAGTGAATGACATTGATAATGATGTGAAAATACAGCAGTGATAAATAGATTCTAATGTTGTAGAAAGGCAGAATCCCAGGTCCAGAACTATAGAACCCCAGGTTCTATAGATGGTCAGTGGGAAGAATGTGGCAGAACTTGGAGAATGATTCAAAATGGAAAGGCACCAAGGATAATGCTCAAGTTTCTAATTTTGGTAACTAGGTGGGAATTAGATGTTACAAATTCAATATATCCAACATAAAAACCCTGATCTTGTCTCCAAAGTCTCTACACAATCTTTCTTATTTCAGTTGGTATCAAATCTGACCTTCTAATTGATCAAGAAAAAATATGTAGTAAACCAAGTAATCCTACAATCCTACTAGCACTACTTTCAAAACAGATCCATATACTTCCATAGCTACCAGCATCATCCAGGCCATTTCATCTGTCTCTTAGATACTAAAATGTCCTAGTAACAGATGTCTCTGGTTCTACCTTTGAGCTGTGCAATTGAATCTCAAATTAGCTGTCAGATTAATCATTGTAGTATTGCATCAGATCATGTCATTATTCTTAAAATCTTGCAATGGCAAGTTATATTTAACTACAGTAAAAGTCAAAATCCTGCACAGTGCACCCTTCACCACCAATCTCTGCATACTTCTACTACTTTCCCACTTTGCTATGTTACAGTCATAGAAGCTTCCTTTGGATTTGTTAAAAGTATCAGGCAAGCTCAATGCCAGATGGGGTTTCCACATTTCCCTCTGTTGTAGTATTCCTACACCAATCTTTTCCAGATTTCTTTTTCTCAGGTAGCCTCTTCCCCTCTTTTAAAAATTAGCGTTTATTAAATGTTCAAAGAGGTTTCATTGTGATAATTTCCTACATGCATATAATGCATTTTGATCAAATTTACCTTGTCTATTACTCTTTCTTAGCCATCTCCCCCTTTTTAAATAATGTTAATGGGTTTCATTAACCTATTTTCATACATGCATATAAGCTCTTCAATCATATTCACCCCGTTACCCTTCCCTTTTCACCTCCCTTCTCCACTCCTATTCATTTCCCTCATACACACCAAACAGTCTCTTGTTTATGATCATGGTTTTTTGTTTTTTTTTTTTTTCATTAGGTCTCGATTTCATGAGATGAGAGAAAATATGCTGTACTGGCAACTGAAGCCAGGACTTTGTGCTTGCTTGGCAAGTGCTCTACCATTTGAGTTATTCTGCAAGTCCACTTCCTGAGTTCTTTAAAATCTTTATTCATAGACTGGAGATGTGACTCAAGCAGCAGAGAACCTGCTTTGCAAGTAAGAAGCCCTTAGCTCCAACCCTAGTACTGCCCCTTCCCCAAAATATTTACTCATATTCATCTTCTTACTCAGTCTTCAGTGAGGATCATTACTACTACCACGAACCTCATTCTAACCAAGCTCCATCTTTACTCTAGCACTCTTGATCCCTCTCTTTGCAAGCCCTCATTTTAATCATGATTTTCTTTATGAATCAGAGCTGCCAATGATATCACTTTCAATTTTTATGTCTGAAATATTTTAATCAAATTTATTGAAGTATAGGTCACACTACATAATATCAGTATCTTTTAAGTACCCAGTTTGAAGAGTTTTGAAATATGTATTCACCTGTGTATCCATCAGCATAATCATGATAATAATGTGTCAATCAACTGAGAAATTTCCCCAGTACCCCTATCTAGTCAATCCTTCCCTTGCTCATGGCAACTATATATCTCTTATCTGATTTCTGTTGATCTTGTTTGGTCTAGATTTTCACATAAATTGAATCATACAGCACATCTCTTTTGTCTCTGTGTTATTTGGATAAGCATGATGTTTTTGAGGTTTATCTATGTTTTTGCACATATGAATACTTTCTCCCTTGTTACTGCTGAGAATATTGTCTTGTATGAATTTCCCACAATTTGTTTTTCCATTTACTTACTGGATTGACACTTCAGTCATTTCTAGTTTTGTTTTTCCCCCCCTCTGGTAAGTTGTGATTCTGGGTGCTCACTTGTCTAAGTTGAGAGACAAAATTTTCCCTGTTACCTCAATTCTCTTAAAAATCTAATGAGAGCTGTTACTTTTTAAGTTTCTTCAGCTTTTTACTTATTGTTAAGACAAAATGGCAACTTCCAAGCTTTTTATAAACCAGGCCGAAAACCATCAACAATCAGTTGTACTCCTCTTCTTTTAGTATAATGTTTCTTTTATCTCTGGATTCATGATTTTTCTCTTCATCTTTGATTTTTTTGGCAGTTTGAACATGATTTCCCTACTGATAGCTTTCTTTATGTTTTTCTTGGCAGAAGGACATCTGAGAAGTCAGTGTAGGGTTTGTTGTGAGTTCTTGTTGTGAGTTCTATACTTCGATTTCCAGCCTTTCCATCACCCTCCTCTCCAGTGTCCTGTCCGAAAACTTCATTCACTTTAGCTGCCTTCAGTCTGATCTCTGCTTTCTCATACAAGTGCTACTCCCATGTTCTGTTTTGATTCTCATATACTGAGCCCCAGTCAGACACTTTCTAGCAGAGATCCTGGGTAACTAGGAGACTCATTTATCCCATTAGTTTCCCTTCTCTCAGAAGGGAATTTTTATAATTTTGTTCTATCTATTATTTAATATATGAAAGCATTTCCTTACATATCTCACTCTCCTTTATAGTAGAGGTGAATTTGGTTTCAGTTACATCATGATGGCCTATTTAATAGAAGGCACATTTGTTGAAGCCATTGTCCCCAGCCCATGGTTCCAGTGAGAAGCGGTAGAAAGTTTAGCAGGTGTGGCCTAGAAGAAGGAGGTTAGGCTATTAGGGGTGTGCCCTTGAAGGAGATATTGGGATCCTAGACCCTTTCTTTTGCTTCCTGGTTGCCATGAGTGAACAGCTTCCTCAGCCATGTGCCCCCATCATGATATACTGCCTTTCCACAGACCCAAAAACAATGGGGTCAATCTATCATGGACTGAACCTTCCACAATGGTGAGCCAAAATAAACTTTGTTTCTTTTTAAGTTGATTATCTCAGGTTCTTTGTTATAATAATGCAAAGTCAACTAATACACTCTTAGTTTGCTTTGTTTTCTATTGCTATAAGTAAATGCCACATATGGAGAAATTTATAAAGAAAATAAAATGAAAGTTTTACAGATCTGGAGGATGGGACGTTAAAGAGTATGACACTGGCACCTGGTAAGGACTGAATCACAGCATAGCAAAGGGCATAACATGTTTAGACATCAAATTTGTTAACTTGGGCCTTTCTTCTTATAAAGTTACTAATACAGTCATAGGAACCCCACACTCTTGACCTCATCTAACTACATCCCAAAGGTCTCATCTCAAAATATCATTAACATATGACTCTGGAGATTAAAATTCAGCATGAATTTGAAAGGGGTCATATACTCAAACCATAGAATAGTCAGAAATATGAGTCCACCCACATTAACACTAGTTTTAATTCATGGAGGGCTAGCATCTTCTACTAAGTGCTAATCTTAAGTTAATTACTGTGTGTGTTGTACAGTGTCCATATCTACCTTTAATTGTATTTGGAGGAGGGTAAATTGTTTTGTACTCTTTTTACTTTTTTGGCCATACTGAGTTTTGAATTCAGGGTATTTTACCAAGTGAGACACTCCGTCAGCCTCCATTGTTTTATTTTGTTCGCTGATCTATCCTAGTGTCCACTGTAGCGTAGGTCACATCCTATAAGAGGTACTCATTTGTTGAATGAATGGCCCAGAAGAAGTAGAATATTGTATCTAGTGTGACTAAAATCATTCCATTTATTCAAAAGCTACAAATGTTAAAAAAGTTTTAATTGAAAAAAAAGTTTTAATTGTTCAATTCAAGTCTGTCAGTCTAAAACGCTTAGGTTATTTTAAGTTCTAAGTATTGGAGCATGCACCATAAACATAGCTATAATTTCTTCTTCTTAAAATAGTATATGCCACTTTATTTTTCCAACCATGTTTTCTTTTGAGATTTCATGACAAGAACTGAAATTAAGATAAATGTGGATTAATCTAAAGATTATGGATGCTGTCACTACTAGATTTTATATGTTATCCACCTGAGAAGGTATGAAGTCTTTCTGGAAAAATAATGTAATTCAAATAAGCTTTGCTGGCAAACAAGGCCAGTATTTTCTCTCAAAGATGTAAGAAGTGATGATTTTCTCTTCCAAACCTTTCCTACTCATTATAGGATCTGCATATAAATTTATAACATGTGCATATGCTACGTGTCGGAAGACAACATCGTAGGCTCTTAGAAGAATAATCAACAGTATAATTAGCATATGTAGATAGATGACTAATGAATGATATTTGAGAAACAAAGACAATTTTTCACGTCTGAGAAGTTAGAAGCATAATATTTATAAAACTTGGACTATATTATGGATCTGTAAGGAATTTACATATACATATAAAACATATATGCATATAAAACATACCATGAGATTGATACTGATACTGAGGGATGAGGTCTTCTACAAATTTATACATATTCTAAATAGTCAAGAAAGAATTTGAATTTAAGTCTAATAAGGCCTAAACTTCTAGACTTTCTGAATTAAAGACATTTAAAAATCATGAAAGATTACATGCTCATCAAAAATCCTTCTCAGTTATTTTCTGTAGTCATCAAAAAGATAATGAATGTTTTGACACAGCACTGAGCAAAGGATGGGCCTTTTTATGAAACATAGCACATAGAATTTGGGAAGAGAAATGTAAACCTTAGTACTTCAGAAATTGCTAAAGTCACAAGTTATATGTGAAAGCATCATGAAAAATAGGCTCAGAACTGCACTAATTTTAGTCATATTTTGAGTAAAATTTAATATGCATCAAAAAGGAATTTAAAGATTAGTTTAGTTATACAATTTATTTGACCATAAATGATTTAAAATGAGTCATTGTCCATCTTTTACCAAGGTGGTCTTCCATAGGTTTTAGTAGCATCCTCATTACATTTCTGTAGGTGAGAAAGCAGGTCTTTACTGCAGAATCATCCTTACAAAACGAAGATTTACCCACCTGCATGGCTAATACTGCATTCATCTCTTGTGTTTCATTATGGAAAGTAACTGTTACCAGAAATTGGCTTATGAAAGAATCATAGATTCTGTAGTTTCTTTTTTTGGCCAGATGCTAAAACATCCTATTTTAGCTTTTGGATTGGCAAATCAGTTCCCCAAAATTAATAGTTTGACACACTAACTTTTTTTCTTATAGTGTCTGAAATAAGAGTGAACAAAACAGCATTTCTCTCTATAATTGCCTTATAATTACTTTGTAAGTTTTAGGCATTTCCATTTCATCAGCTACAGAAGTAATTACATAATCCCACATGTCCTTTAAATTCTGCTTGTTTTGTTTTGCTTCTTTTGTTACAATTTAATCTTAAAGCCATTGCTCAAAAAGACAGAAAAAGAAGATGGAAAAAGAAGGTCCAATGTCATTTTTCTACTTTATGAATCATTTCCTCCATCAATTTTTTTAGTATTAATTTTTGAACAGTGTTATTTCCCAATCAATTCATTTGTAAGTCTAGTCCACAAGGATACAATTAGAAGAATATTATATTTCTGAATTTAAAGAGGTTAATGTAATGGTATAGTCCACACAGATTTTTTTTCATATAGATTCTAGTTTAGCTTTGCATGAATTCTGTTGTTATTGGTGAATTACCTTTGTCTCATACCAGGGTCAGATTTATGGGTATGTCCCATGTGCAGTCTCAGTGGGCCCTCTGCTCTGTTTAATGCTCTGTTTTTTGTTATCTTGAAATTTTTAACAATTTTTAGACAAGGATTTTCATTTTCCAGTGGGCCTCAAAAATTGTGTGGTCTGTTCTGATACAAGCTATACACATACACACACACTAAATATTATACCCTATTTTTTATGGCCTTAGCTACATAATATAGTGCTTTGTATTTATATTAGAGTTTTAAAACTCAAGCTGCATTGCTCTAAAATCTATATTGTGGGCTGATCAATGAATAGTTCAAACAAATGACTTTTTGGGGCTAAACCCCAAAAAGAAAAGGAAGGAAGGAAAGAAGTTAGTCTGGCTAGTTGACTTTTTGTCCAACTTACTCATAAATAAGTGAAGTGAATCCAAATTCAGTCAATAATATAAAAACACCTTCTGGGTTTTTACATATAGCGTTAGTGCCCACATCAAAGAATTGACTGAGATATATTAGGTTTTCATTCTGTGTCATCTCGCAAAAAGCTGTTTCATATCAAGAGCATTCCTTGTGTATGCTCGTGATAATTCAGTGAATTCCAAGCTCCATATATTTTTAACAAAAGTTCTTTGTACCCTTACACAGTAGAACAGAAGCATGTTTACTTGGCATTTCTTCACTGGATTCAAAAGTACTTATATTGTTGCATAAGTGCTGAGACTGACATGTTACACATGCATTTTCTCTACCACTGTGTTTTGAATTTATTCTGCATCCAAAATACGTGACCCATGTTTCTCTCTTTATAAATTCCCTCAGAAGTTTTAATGACTATAAGTAGGATTGTATATTCACAACTTCCAGGAAATAAATTTCAAAGCACTTACATAATCCTGCTTGTGCTATGTAGATACCCTGCAGATGGAATAAGGTATTCCCATAAGTGTAATAGTAACTCCCCACCATCTTGCCTTTTATACTTCCAGTTGGATCTAGTTTCTTTGTTTGGTGTGCATCTAATACTTAAGTGATTTGGGAGATGCTAAAGAAAAAGCTAAAGCTAGTCTGGGTTATAGAATCTTAAAGTATTTAATTGACATGAAGTTTCACATTACTAAAAAGTATGAAAGTTGTTATGCTATGTTATAAGGCTGACTTGAGAAGTTTATAATTTCCCTGAAGCTTACTTAGGACAGGACTTCTTTTCTACATTATATTACTTTCTATAATATCTTTCCATTTTTAATCCCATTGTCATGATAATATAACCATAGTGTGTTCTTTGGGAGCTTCTTAAATGTAATGCATGTGTATGTGCATATGTGTGTATGTGTGTGTGTGTGTAAAAGACAGAAAACAATCTCAATGGCCACACTATCAGATAATAATAAAATATTATTAAAATATTATTATAATAAAATATCAGATAATAATAAAATATTTTAAAATATTCTACTTCCAAGGAACATAGAGTAGCAGGACTGAATTTACCTCTCTGCCAAAAAAAAATGGTAAAAGAAGAATAAAGTGAAAGAAAAAATGCAAGCATTCTGTCCTACACTTGAACTCCTCAAAAGGAGGGGAAAAGATATAGCCACATATTCTTCCCACTTGAGTATGTTGTCACTTTACTGTTTGTCAGTGTAATAATTTCTTAGATAGAGAAATTCTTTGTCAAAAATTTGATACATAGTAACAAATTGTTTTCCAGGAATATTTTACTACTTCAAATTTTAAATTTTCTTCAAATCTTAAGAGAGAGTAAAAGAAACATATTGAAGTAATGAAGTGTGAATCAAGTGTCTAGCTTTATTTTTGTTAAATATTCATTAAAGTGTTTTAATACCACTACTTTAGGGGCTCAACTGTGCTCCCTGATTTGTATTGACTCCTTTATGATAGTTTAAATTCCCCCAAACAATTGGCTATATTTCTTTAATTTTACTCTATATTAGCAATAAAGTAAAGATATTAGTTTTCACTTTTTTTTTTTTTTTGCAGTACTGGGGTTTGAACTCAAGTTCTCATGTTTGCTAGGCAAGCCACTCTGCCAATCCTACATCTGTTTTATATTTTGTAGCAAACTATTTTAGTGAGATTTAAGTTTTTCTAATACAAAATAAAATAAAAATTTAATAAACAATTTACTTCATTCCAATATTTATATCTTGTATTACTTATCTATGTCTGCCTGATCAGAATTTAAAGAATATTTAATAACAGTGGTATTGGTGAAACAACTATCTTGTTTTTAAAATTATGAATATGAATGTTTTTACTGAGTTCAACTGTGTTGGAATTTTATGTTTATTTATAGTTGATTAAATAAAATCAATCTTATAAAAAATCATTAAATAGTTACTCCATGAATAATATTAACTCAATATCCAAATATAAAAACTTATAACATATGAATTAATAAACTAATGACAGTGACCTTGCATTGTGAGCTGTGATCAGGATTGTTAGGTAAGAATGTATAAATAGGTATATTTGCTACATCGACTCTTGGGAGAGGGCTTTTGTATAATATTCAGAGATTTTCCTAAAACTTAAAAATTTAAAGCTATTTCTCAGCTCTGTTTTATACCTGACTCTAGATTTGCTGGGAGTAAAAATTTGTGTTAATTAGTACATTCACTTATGCATCCCTTCACTCACAGAATAGAATAGCATTGTGTTCCCAACTTCTACATTTTATTGTAGACTAGAATACATCTATTTTGGGCAGAATTCAATACCTCCAGGAGTGTGTATTGTAGTTTCTTGCTCAAATGCAGTTGTCTTGTTCCAACTGGATCACCTCATAGCATAGATCAAGTAAGTCCCCAGCTGCATACTAAAATGATACACTTGAAAATCTTATTATTTAGAAAGCCCATGCTCAAATTAAGCAAAAACAGTCCTTATATGGTTCTGGAATTTACAGAGAATCAAATGCAGGTTATGTTAGTGCTTCACATATGTATTTTGGTAATTTGTAAATATAATTGCACTATAGAACCTATGTAACTCAATTGCTTAATCTGATCAAGTCAGAATGATAGTTTTAAATGACAAACTACATGAGTAGTGGCATTTGAAGAATAGTGAAAGAGGCAGATGTGAACAAAAACACTTAGGACACCAGATCTAGTAAAGATATTTTGAGAGAATGAGGCACACTTATGCACACATACAACATGTATTCCAATAAAGATATTTATGATTTGGCAAAGCTACTTTCAGAAGCATACAAGATAGATTTACGGGTGTACTGCTTTTTCTTTAAGTGGAAAAAGAAGCTGGAGGACTTTTCTTATAATCCCACTGTTTTAGATCACAAGAATGATTTGCCACCATTATAATTACTGAGTTTACTTTTATATTCCCACGACTTCACTCTACATCTGAATATAGTGACTCAGTCCAGGGCTTTAGAATCTTCCCATAGAAATGGATCTCTCTATTCCCATCTTCCCTGTGAAAATATGACAGGTTTATCTCTCACTACATCCATTATTATGTTTCAATTCTCATTATTTTACCTTTAATTCTATCTTACCCATTTATTTCTAGTCCTTTGCAATTTCTCTTCCCAGTTACAAACCATTATCTTCCTTTTATTATGATTTTTTTTCCCCTAATCATCTTCTATTATCTCTTATTTTAGTACTTGGCTTTCCCTCTTTTGATGTCTTTTGGTTTGAACTTCAGGTAATTTTATCCTTTTTGTTAATTCTTTGACTTATCATAGACCCATTATCTATTCTTCTTTTTTTCCATCTTTCATCTTTTTCTATATATTGAAATTCATACAATGGTATGGTTTAGCTGCAGCCGGCAGGATGATGAGCTGTGGAGAGCTGTCAGATGGTGAACAAACAGGCTTTTATGATAAAAGGTTGAAGTAGAGCACATACGAGGTTAAAAAATAAGAAAAGCTTCTATTATAGGATTTAGGGAATTGAATGTGCGTGACATGATTCCAAAAAGGGGAAAATACATTGAGTAGGTAATGATATCATGACAAGAGAAAAGCACTATTTATCTCATCAAAGCTCAGTGAACTTAAATGCTAAATCACATAAAGCATGTGTTTTAAAATAGTTTGTGGAAGATGAGATCAGAAAACCAACATTTGAAGTCTGTGTGCACACACCAGAAGCACTGTGTGTCGGAAATAGCTCCTGATGTGGGGTGGAGAGGGGGAGAATTCACCATTTGTTTACCATTTTTCTTTTGATTTTTATTCTTTCTTCTATAGAATGGAGTTAGTAGAACATGTTGCAATAGGTATGGTGCCTGTAGTCACAATCGTTTGTCATACTTTATGCATGGCAAGTTCTGGAAGAAAGACTAAGAGCTGCCTACTTATATGTTCTTGAATTCAGGTAGCTTGACTCCAACTTGGGTACTCTTTAACTCTATATTTACCTGCCTCTGTTTTTCATATATTAAAAAAGAATATTACATACTTATGAACTTGATCAAAATGTATGAGATTTACAATCCAAATCATTTTGACAAAATGACACTCATAAAAAATTTAACATCTATTCCTTTTGGTTCAACAATTCTACATGTAAAAATATATCTAAAGGAAAAAGGCCAATATAGAGAGGGAAGTTTTTAACATCAAAATGTTCAATTCGATGTTGTCTTAAAATTAGGACTTTTTGAAATACTGTAAATATCTGATTGCAGTAATAGTTAAATAAGTTAGCATAAATGGATACAACTGCCATGAAACTTGTTTTGGGATGAATTCAAATATAAACATACTTAAAATTTTAGTTTAAAAAGCATGCTGCAACATTACTTAAATAATAGATCTTAGCTGATTAAAATAGAAAGAAAAAATTGAAACCTATATATCAAAACATCAAAGTGGGAAGACATCAGTCAAAGCATACAAACTTTCAGTTAGAAGGTGAGTAAGTTCTTGAGATGCAATGTACAGTACGGTGGGCTGTAGTTAATCAACACTATATCTGAAATTTGCTGAGAGCAGATCTTCTGCAGTTCTAACTATAAGAAAAAAGAAACTGTGTATGCTGTTAATTTGATTGTTGTAATCATCTCACAATGTGTTTGCATATCAAAACATCACATTGTATATGTCTGCTACACAATAAAAACAGTAACTGTCTCAGAAATTTAGGTGGGTTTAGAGACTATGTAGCCTCTAAGTTTTGAACAATAAGATTGTTATTTTTAACGGGTAAGAGTGGCATATGCTCTTTTACTAAATCTTGTATAGCTTGTTAGGAAATTCCTTTCATTCTGTAATGTGGCAGGATTATATTTCTGAAGAACAAATGAGATTTGGGAGATCCTAAGCTATAAATATGAAACCTAAAGAACACCAAACCAAATCCCCAACGAGTCATATTTAACCTTTCTAAGGGATTATACTTATTTCCCTGAATTTTATTTTTTACTATCTTATTGCTTGTAGCATTATATAAGACCAGTAAAGTAATTGCATTTATTTACCTGAAATGTTATTTGCCTAATTATGTGTCTATCCTAGAGCCTAGAACTCAGAAGGCAGATATTCCTTCCAGCTTGCATTTTTCTTTTATGTCTCTGTTTACATTTCATTATCCTACCCCTATTTCTCAGCCAAAGTAAAGGACTTGTCCACTTTTTGTGGACAGAGTGGTGTCATTCCTTAATCTGTTGCCTCTCCATGTTAAAGATTTCTGGATGTTTCTTGTTTGTAATGTTCTTTCCTGAAAGTGAATCATTAAAAACAAGGGAAGCTCAGCTGGAAGATGAAGATGAGGGAGAAAACCCACATTACTATTACTCCAAATGACTTGATAATGCAGAAAATGAAAATGAAGGGATTTTTAAAAATTCTTATGTACTCTGATATTAATCAAAAGTTATGGTTACCTTGGCTACGCTCTAAACTAGGAACATAAAAGTTACTTCATTCTTTTACATTAGGTAGGAAATTAAAGTAACTTCATTCTTTTGCACACCACCATGGAGTCAGGGAAAATTAAGTCATGTTAAGTATAGATCACATTCTACATGCCTTTTGTAGACGGCCTTGAAATAACATAATTTATTCTGTCACATAAGTTACTCAGATTTTTCATAAATGACATAATGATAAAAAAATTAACCACATCAGAGTGAGATGATTTCCTCAGAGCCAAGAAGAAAGCACAAACTAATTGAGATGCTGTGAGAAGCAAAATTGAATTTACTATATTTAAAAATAACTGTAAGAAATTTCTTGATTACATTTCTTTTTCAGCTCCCTGACTTCTAGGGATGGGCAAATATATAAGGTAGTAGAAATGGCTGGGATTTATCATGAGCAACACCACTAACAATTGGTGTTGGTGAGGATGCAGGAGAAAAAGGAACCCTTTTAAACTGCTAGTGTGAATGCAAACTAGTACAATAATTCTGGAAAAAAATTTGGAGGCTTCTTAAAAATCTAAACATAGATCTACCATATGATCCAGCAATACCACTCTTGGGGATATACCCAAAACAATGTGACACAGGTTACTCCAGAGGCACTTGCATACCCAAGTTCATTGCAGCACTATTCACAATAGCCAAGTTATGGAAACAGCCAAGATACCCCACTACTGATGAGGGGATTAAGAAAATGTAGTATTTATACACAATGGAATTATATGCAACCATGAAGAATAATAAAATCTTATAATTCACAAGTAAATGGATGGAACTGGAGGACATCATTCTGAGTGAGGTTAGCCTGGCCCAAAAGACCAAAAATCATATGTTCTCCTTCATATGTGGACATTAGATCAAGGGCAAACACAACAAGGGGATTGGACTTTGATCATGTGATAAAGCGAGAGCACACAAGGGAGTATGAGGATAGGTAAGACCCGAAAAACTAGATAGCATTTGTTGCCCTCAATGCAGAGAAACTAATGCAGATACTTTAAAGCAACAGAGGCCAATAGGAGAAGAGGACCAGGAACTAGAGAAAAGATTAGTTTGAGAGGAATAATTTAGAAAGTAATACACATGTACAGGAAAGCAATACGAGTCAACTCCCTGTGTAGCTATCCTAATCTCAACTAGCAAAAACCCTTGGTCCTTCCTATTATTGCTAATACTCTCTCTACAACAAAATTAGAGATAAGGGCAAAATAGTTTCTGCCTGGTAGCGAGGGGGTGGGGGGGAGAGGAAGGGGGTGGGGGATTAAGGGAGGGGCGCGGGGAAGCAGGGAGAAATGACCCAAACATTGTATGCACATATGAATAAAAGAAAAAAAAAAGAAATGGCTGGGATTTTTAAGTCACCCTATTTCGAAACTGATTATTCTACAGAATGGGAAGAAGTTGACCAAAGACTATGCCTTCTGAGTCACATTTCCTCACGTGTAAAATGAAGGTGCTACTGTGTGGTGTGCAGAACCTTGCTGCTACTCAATGTGGTCCTCAAGTGTGGGCCAACATCATCATCACTACATGGGAGCTGATTGAGACAAGATTCTAGTGCATAGGCCAGGTTTAACTCAACTTATATTGTCCCTTACTCCCCAGACCTACTGAACCTTTGTAACAGGGCTCCCAGGTGATTGGTTTATACATTGTAATGTAAAGTGCATAGGTGGAGATCTTAATATCATGTCTTGTTTCATGAAAAGTGATAAAAAAAATTGTTCATCCCTGTTCTCTATCCACCTAACATACAGAACTTTGCCTTCTATTTTCAAACAGATGGGCTCTATTTTGAAGGTTTCCTTAAAACCCCAAGTAGCTGTCATTTATCATTTTTTGCCACTGTGGAATTTTTACAGGGTCTATGCTCTTTTATTCTCTGCAGTTGAACACCTTAATCTAGCATCAAACCCAAAATGTGCTTAATAAGTAAAATTATATGCATCATTATTTAATCTGAATATTCATGTTTGGGAGTTATTTATAACAAATTATTTTTCAGTCTAAACATTGGAGCCTAAGAACGTATTTAAACTAAAGTCACAATGAAATATCTGAGAAGTAAGTTAAGATATAAGGATATTTTTAGGAAATATCCAGAATTTTTCCAAGACAGTCTGGGGTCTGGAGTATTTGAGGGCTTGGGGTCATATTTCAATACTGTCTTTGACTCTGTAGCAAGTTATATGCTACTATTTACAAAAATTTATTAGTAATAATATGACTGGTTTGATCCAGACTTTGTAAGAACAGTTACACCTTCCCTCTGTTATTCCATGTAAAAATAATTGAGTTTTAGATGAACAGGTATCTGTGTGAACTTAGATGCATGTACATGAGAAATACTTCATTACATGGAATTTTCCAAAATCTATCGCTTGTTACCTCTCATTAAAAGGATTAGGAAAAATGCTGAATTTTTAATAAATAAACACAGTTTATTATTTCTGAGAATATATATTGATTCAAATAAATCATTAATGTGTTTCCAAGAAGAGGTCTTCAGAGACCTGCTTTAATGAAAACTAAAGATGCTTCTGTAATTAGCAATTATGTACATTAATATTCTATTTTCTTAAACAGTTTAAACTTTCTGCCAAGCTTGTTTCATCTTAGTGATAGCAGAACTTTTCCTCTCCTGGTCAATGCTGGTAACAATTTATAGTCTTCCTATTTTTCTTTCCTGTTGTGAGCTGATGTAGCATCCACACTAAAGGGTGTTGGCAGTAGTTGAACTCTCCATGAATAAAAGTTGAACGTGTATGAAAGTAGTACTGACCCCAGAATTTTTTTAGCATATCTAATTGAGAAAAGTTTAAAGTATACATATTAACTCCCCTGAAATTCTCTCACATTCCAAGTATAAAGTATAAATTGATAAACTTACAAGTAAAAACTTAGCAGTTATTTTCTTTGTCAAGGAATAATGAATGTAATCATAGAACAAAGATGTTAGGACATTTTTTTCCTTGTTAAGAACTCTGGTTTAAGCCAAGTTGCCCAGAATCTGGTCCTGGTCCTAAGTTCTGTGGAATTGACCCAATCATTTAGGTTTTCAGCTTATTTTTCAGAAAAGTGACTAAAGGGTTATTATTATAAATGCTTGCTGAATAAAGAAATCCATAAAATCTACCCTGTCCACTTCTCCATGGTGCTTAGAGCTGAGCTTCCTAACTGGAGGAACCCATCTTACCAATAGCCCCAACTAGTTACAGGTCTGCTGACAGTGGTGCCTTCAGTATTGGGCACAGCAGTGCGAGATCTCTCAGTCTTGGGGCAGCTGGGGTTCTGGAAGCAACATCAGTTGACAGTATCTTCTTCCACAGCTCAACTGCACTAATAATGGAGTCTCATTTTCTCTGTGTGTCACGATATAAAGAAAAGTTGGAGAGCCCTTCTTCAGAACAAGAGCAATAAACACAAAATGTCCATAGGGACCACACAGGTCATTTGAGTAAAGCAAGAGTAAAATAAGTGCATGCATTGTATTTAAACTGAAATCTGATACAGAAACATACAAAAGCATCAGATAGGAGAGTGTAATTTAGAAAACCAATGTCATGTTATTATTAGTATGTTAATCTCCTAATTTGAGTTGTACAAATTCTGGCCTCTGAAACCTATCTAACTAGGGTACCATACTTCTGTTTTGTTGGTCTTATACTCTGATCTGTCACTCTTCTCAGTATTTATATTTCTATCATGATTACCAATTAGATTTCATTTCTCTTGCTTCTAGCTCTACAGTATAGATGGTAATTCACACACAGTTTTTGTTTAGTTTTCAGCTTATATCTTTTGCAACAACTTCCTTTCTGCCATGTTTTAAGTGCCTGTAAAGCATCAAGAATTATACTAAAGATCAGAGAAAAGATCAGTATCACATGATCTATATCTTAAGAAACTCTTTTTTTTTTTTGCCCTAGATTGAGTGACATTCTCTCATTTATTCTTTTTTTTTTGCTCTTATCTCTAATTTTATTGAAGAAGAGTATAAGCAATAATAGAAAGAACCAAAGGTTTTTGCTAGTTGAGATAAGGATAGCTATACAGGGAGTTTGACTTGCATTGCTTTCCTGTACATGTGTGTTACGTTCTAAATTAATTCTGCTCAAACTAACCTTTTCTCTAGTTCGTGGTTCCCCTCTCCTATTGTCCTCTGTCACTTTAAAGTATCAAGAAATTCTTATTCTTATGAGGAGACCATGCAACAAATCTTTTATTATAATAATAAACTTGGGGAGTACCAAGAATTATTCCAAGAAATTTTCCTTTATTATCTCATTTAATCCTCATGAAGCACTTCTAAACCCTGTGTGCTAATGTAAAATTTTCAGATTACATAATGAGGATGCTAGTTTTCTAAGATAATACATTCCAAGGCACTTGATAGTCTCTCACTCCAAACCCATAGTACTTACTTAGCAGTTCTAAAGTTTGCTGTGGTTCAGGTATGTATACTTCCTATTTCAAAGCTGTCAGAAAATTTCAGGATACACCTCTTTGCTTGTAATATAATTAGAGCTATCAATGAGTCAGGAGTACTGTCTAATGTATCTATACTACTCATAGTAGTCTCACAAGGTAAGAATAATAATCTCTATTTCAAAAGTGAGTCTAAGAGGGAGTAAGCAATTTGTTCAAGATCACATACCTACTATCAAAACTTAGAATCATATGTGTTTCACTTTAAAGTCTACATTTTCCCAACACTGTCTCTCAAAGTAAGTTATTCCAACTAGATGGAAACCATCTAATACACATAACCTGTTTGCAATTTCCCTGGAAAGACATAGTTTATGTCTTCAAAATGGAAGTGACAGGGCTCCTATTTCCTTTGATGGCACCATAGACTGCTCTGAACTTGGAGAGTTAAATTATAAGGTTGAAATATTTAAAAAATTTTAGTATTTCTTTTAATGAGATGGCTCATATTCAAACCTTTGGGTCTTTTAAAACATGTTTTCTCTGTCTTTTTCAGCAATCTTTTTTTCTCTTTTCTCATTGGTCATCATAGTGCAGTTTCAGTTCTCATTCCTAACTTACTCCTCTCTGAACATGTCTAAAATTAATACATTGTCTGGTATTCTCAGCCAACTCTTCCATTCTCTTTCTGCTGGTATCGGTGCTGCTCCATCCAACACTGTACATGGCCACTGGCCACAGGAGTAATCACATGGCCAACAAGAGGGCACCCAACTAACTGACAATAGTGATTTAGCCGAAGGTCGTTATATGAAGATACCATGACCAATAAGAATTTCTCTCAGTGATTACTAACCGGTATAAGGTAAAACAAAGCTTTCTCTTCAACTGGAATAGCTAAGCCTAGGCTCTTGGTGAGCAAGTGTCCTCTCAGTAGTGAAGGCCTGTATGAAATGTGAGAGGATTAGGACAACAGGCAAAGCACATCAGTAATAAGAAGAAATGAGAGACTGCAAACAAAGATTTGAATGCCCCAATAACCAGTTTTCCATTCCTGAAGTCCAAGGTCCAATAGTTCCTTTTTATGTCTGCAGGTTATCTGAGAACTTTTCTCAGCTGTGTGAGCCAAAAAGTTCCTTTCTTGCTTGCAATGATTCTCTCTTGCCCAAGGGAAAGAATTCTGATGGATATTCCCCTATACAGAGGTATGCTTAGAATGAAACAAACTAAAAGGAGCATGTTGATTCCTTTCTTCAGTCTTACCCTATAATATGAGCTAACAATATTTTGATTTTCTTGCAACCACACCAACATTACATACTTTGAAATTATTAACAAAACACTTATTAATTTCATATTTAATCTTGTATACCAATGTGTTTATTTAGAGACAAATTCTGAAATCCAATATTTTTATTCTTTCTCCAACCTCATGTACTTTGCAAATTTAAACTTCCTATCTATAGCTTGAAGAACTTGGGTAAATCTCTAAATTTCTCTGATGCAAAATTCAAAGAATATCCATCTCATTAGTTGTTATGAACATAACATTCATGTAATAGGATTATCACAACAACCAGCACACATCAAGAGTTGAAATGTGGCAGTTATTTTGTTTGAAAAGAAGGGGATGCCTGGTACAAGTCTTTGAGATAGTAATATAATATGCTTTAAGATTTAATCATTTTATTAATTATGATCATAGATATAGCTGTTTAGGTACTCTGGATCTATTTTCCCATCATCCAATTTATGTTTCTTTAGTGACTATGAAAAATTCCTTTATAAATTCAGATGGACATAACTTACCTTTTTTTAGAATACCTGTCCAAGAGAGAATGATGTCAGTCTGTGACTCATTCTGATTTTTCTTTTTTTATTTGATTTGATTTTTAATTGACATTTACTATTTGTCCATATTTATGGGATACAGTGTTATAATTGAATACATAAATATAATGTGTAATGATTAAATCAGGATAATTAGCTTTCCATGTACTCAGATATAATCATTTCTATTCCTCAAACTATTCTCTTCTAGTTATTTTGAAATACGTAATTAATTGTTATAGACTATAGCTACCCTACTGTGCCATATAATGACAGAACTATCCCTGCCATCTATGTTTTGGTATATATTATCCACCCTCTCTCTATGCCCCCACCTTCCCATTCCCAGTCTTTTCTGGCCTTTATTCTACTGTGAAAAAGTGATCAACACTTTTAGCTTCACAAATGAATGAGAACATGTAGTGTTTGTCTTTCTATACCTGATTCATTCCATATAACATGACCTCCAGTTCTATCCATGTTGCTGAAATGATAGGAGTTCATCTTTTATGGCTGAATAATGTTTGATGTATATGTATACAACATTGTTAATTCTTTCATCTATCAATGGACATTTTTCCTAACTCCATAGCTTGACTATTGTGAACAGTACAGCAACAAATATGGATGTGCAGGAATCACTTTGCTGTAACATTCTCATCACCTTTGGTTATACATAAAAGTGGGATTGGTGGTCCATATGGTAATTCTATTTTCAGTTTTTTGAGGAACCTCTGAACTGTTTCCAGTATATATGTACCAATTTACCTTCCCACCAAGAATGTGTAAGAGGTAACTTTTCTCAGGATCCCAGCATTCTCACCACCATTTTTAACATGTTAATAGTAGTCATCTACCTGAAGTGAGATGACATCTCATTGTGCTTTTGATCTGCATTTCCATGATGATTAGTCATGTTGAGCATGTTTTTTTTTTCATATACTTCCTGAAAATTTGTATGTCTTCTTTTGAGAAATGTCTAATCAAGTCATTTGATAACTTTTTAGGGGAGACAAGTTCTTGCTATGTAGTGCAGGCTGGCCTGGAACCCAACAGGTAATGCAGGCTCTACTCAAACTTTTGATCTTCCTGCCTCAGCCTGGAACGCCTGGCAATTTGCTCATTTTAATTTTGATTATTTGCTTGTTTATATTCACTGATGTTTTAGTTGCTTAAGTTTTCTGGATATTAACTACTTTTCAGAAGAATACTTTGCAAAATTTTTCTCCCATTATGTAGGTTGTCTCCTGACTCTATTGATTGCTTCCTTTGCTGTACAGAAACCTCTAAGTGTGATATGATCCTGTCTGTCTACATTTGTTTTGATTACCTGTGCTTTTGAGATGTAAAATTTTTGCGCATGTCAATGTCTCAAAATGTTTCTCTTATGTTTTCTTCCATTTCATAGGTTTAAGGCTTACATTTATGACTTTGATTTATTTTGAGTTGATTTGTGTATCAAGTGAGAAATAGGGGTCTAGTTTCATTCTTCTCTATATGTATGACCAGTTTTCCCAGTAGCATTTATTGAAGAGGCTCTCCAATATATGTTTGTGTCACTTTTATCAAAAATCTATTGGTAGATTCGTTTCTGGATTTTAAATTATCTTTCAATGGTCTCTGTGCCTGTTTTTATACCAGGATTATGCTGTTTTGATGGCTATAATTTTGTAACATGTTTCAAAGTTAGGTATTGAGATACCTCCAGCTCACTGGATTTTTTTCCTCTGAATTACATTATCTATTCTGTATCTTTGGTGGTTCCATATGAATTTTATGACTGTTTACTCTACTGCTGTAAATAATACTGCTTTAGTTTAGATCTGAAATGTCCTCCAAAAGCGTGTGTCTTAAAAGATTTTCCCTAGGCTCTAGTGCTACTGGGAAGTGGTAGAACCTTTAAGATGTGAAGCCTAGTGTCAGCCAATTATCACTTTAGGTATTTGCCTTTGAAAATGATATTGGGACCCCAGGCTTTTCCTGTATCTATTTTACTTCTTGGTTTCCATGAGGTAAGCAGTTTGATTCACTATGTACTCCCATCATGAAGCACTGTCTTACCAAAGGTCCAAAGGCAATGAAACCAAACAACCATGGATTGAAACCACTGAAACATCAACCAAAATAAAAATTTCCTCCTTAAAAATTGATTCATGTCAGTTGATTTTTTATAGTAAAAGAAATCTGACTGACACAAATGACATTTTGATGGAGATCAAATTGAATGTGTAGATTGCTGTAGGTAATATTTTAATAATATTAATTCTACAAATCCATGAGCATAAGATGTCCTTCCATTGTTTATGTTCTCTAGGATTTTATTCATCAGTGTTTGTAATTCTCACTGCAATGTTCTACAACTTTCACGGTTTATTTCTAGGTTTTTTTTTATACATATGATGCATGAGACTGCTTTTAAAAATTTCTTTTTCAGTTTGTTATTGGTATATAAAACCACTACTTTTTTTTGTATATTGATTTTGTATCCCACAGCTTTACTAAATTAATCTATCAGTCCCAACAGGTTTTTGATGGAGATGTTAGGTTTAAATATATATAAACCCATGTCACCTGCACATAGGTATAATTTGACTTCTTTCCAATTTGAATCACCTTTGCTTCTTTCTCTTCTCTGTCTAAAACTTTTTGTAGTATATTGAACATGAAAGGTGAAAGTGTGCATCCTTGTTTTGTTCCACATCTTAGAGGATGCTTTCAGCTTTCCCACATTTTGCATAATGCTGGCTGTTGTTTGTCACATTTATCTTTTATTAGGTTAAGTATGATATTTCCATATTTAATGAGTTGAGAGAGTGTGTGTGTGTGCTTGTGCATATATGTGTGTGTGTATTTCTGGGGATTGAACCTAGGGTCTCATGTATACTAAGCAAGCATTCTACCATGTGAGTCAATCCCCCAGACCTTGTTGAGGTTTTTATCATGAAGGGTTGTAGAAATTTATTAAATACTTTTTCTGTGTGTATTGAGAATATCACATAGTTTTTGTTTTCAATCTGTTGGTGTGCTATATGAGGTTTATTGATTTCAGTATGTTGAAACATCCTTGCATACCTGGCATAAACCCAGTTTGATCATGGTGTACAATCATTTTTTATGAGCTGTTGAATTTGGTTTGCTAGTATCTTGTTGAAACTTTTTACATCTATGTTCATCAGGTCTGCAGTTTTTTGTTTGTTTGGTTTGTTTTGTTCTTTTCCTTTCTTCCTCTTTTTTGTTATGTCTTTGGTTTTGTCATTATAGTAGTGCTTGCCTTATTGAAAGAGTTTAGTACATTCCTTCTTTTTACATTTTTGGAATAGTTTGAGAAGAATTGGTATTATTTCTTCTTTAACTGCTTTGCAGAATTTGTCAGTTAACCCCTCTGGTCTTTGACTTTTCCTTGTTGGTATAATTTTTATTACTGATTCATTCTCATTACTCATTTTGTTTGATCTGGTGTGGCATTCTATATCTTCATAGTTAAATTTTGTTAAGTTATATGTGTCCAGAAATCTATGAATTTCCTTTAGTTTTTTTCCTTTGTGTTGGTGCATAGTTGTTTAAAATAGTCTTTGGTATGAATTGTAATGTTTCTTTTTCATACCTGATTTTATTTATTTGTGTCTTTGCTGCTTTTTCCCTCAGTTGAACTTGCTAAAGATTTAATCAATTTTATCTTCTCAACAAACCAACTCAATTTAATTGTTCTTTCCTATTGATTCTTTAGTCTCTATTTTGCTTATTTGTACTCTGATCTTTATTGTTTATTTCCTCTCACTAATTTTGTATTTAATTTGTTCATTTTCTAATTTCTTGTGTCTCAGTGTTAGGTTTTATATTTGAAATACCAGTTCTTGCTCTATAGGATTTGGTATGTTGCATTTCCATGTACATTTGCCTCAGAAAACTTAAAATTTTCTAAATGTGTACAATGGGGCATTATTCAGCCATGTAGAATAGTGAAATTATGTCATCTGCAGGAACATGGAAGGAACTGAAGATCACCATGTTAAGTGAACTAAGTCAGACTCAAAAATACAAATATCGCATGTTTTGTCTTACAGTTGAAATCTAGACCTGAAAAAGTGACATGAATGTAAAAGGGGAACTTTTTGGAGAGTAAGAGCAGGAAGGGGAAGGGTGAAGTTGAGGATGATGGTGGTGAACTTGATCAAGGTACTTTATATGTAAGCATAAAAATAAAATTATAAAACCTATTAAAATGGTAAAAAGAGGAGAAGTAATAACAGGTGAATTTGATCAAAGCACGTTATATGCATTTGTCAATGTATCACAATAAAAGTCTTTTGTGCAATTAACAAAAAAACCAGAAAAGGTTTCTGGTGGCACCTGGGGCTAAGCAGGCTGTAGTAGTGGAGATGGATCCAAAGTCCTAATTTGGGTACTGTAGTCACAGCTGCATTACTGGTTCTAGCTGTGTTCATGAGGCTGTTACAGCTCTTTTTTGCTAGTGTGATGGAATGTCTGTGGGCCCCTAGGGATGATGATGCACAGAGGCTTTTGTACCTTAGGTCAGTATAAATTCCAACACTGGCTCCTTTCTCATGATAGCATCATGCTGCAGAAATGTTTGCTGGGGAGGGTTAGGGGTTAGGTCATCTGAGTTCCTTCTCCTGAAGCTAAGCTGCTGTGTATTCTCCAGAAAACTCATGACAGAGATCTAAGTGTGTCATAATGGTGGAATTCTTCTGCAGCTAGAATCGTGTCTGGCAACCAAGGCAATGGAATCTGTGGGGACTCTCCTGTTTACTACCATACCCTTGAGCCTTTCCCCACCCTAACCTCATTCTCCCATCACCCTATGCCTTAGAGCTGGAATGAAGTCTGTTGTTGTCAGTATGCTTTGTTCTTCTCCCTATGCTGTCATCCCAGATCTCCATGTCTTAACAGAGATCTTGTGTTTCCCTTATAGAATTCCAGTGTTCTTCTTCAGTCATTTACCTCAAAGTGCAGCTACTCATTTGTTGGTTTGATTCCTCTTTAAAGAAGAGCACTTGAGTGCTAGACATCTATTTAGCCATCTTGAAATATAACTCATTCTTAAGCTTATCCTAGTTCATGCTCATTTCTACTTGCATTTCCAAGTATTCACAAACAATTCCTTTCACATTACTGATTTATATACTCCTGACTTAACTTAAGCTCAGAAGTCTAAAGTTTGTACATAGCTGATTACAACCCCTTATAAAAGAAAAACTACCATTTATATGTGACTTTCTAGAACCAGGCTCATTTCTCTATGATGGTTTAAGGACATTGAAAATGGAACAGCAATTTAAAACTCAAGTTTTCGGAAACCTGAAATGTAGGCTTAACAAACTCAGCTGATCACTCTCCTATAATTCATTCAACTACCTATAAGAGGAGGCCCCATTTGCCAATAATATTCACTCTGCTTTTTCTTAGTCTGAAGATTATTCTTTTAACACATAAAAATTATACACATCTGCATACATATATAAATAAATGTGAGCACATACATAATTTTATGTTACTGAAGGTCTAAAGGTACAGTTTTGTGTCAAATTTTTAAGTTTACTTTTATTGTCTATGCTCCGAAAGTTGGTATACGTTCATCAGAGGTTATAAATGTTATTTGCTGAGAGTTCCCAATTGGTTTCATGTATGAATCATTGAGTACCTCCCACACTTTGTTCTTGTATCAAGCTTGCAGCTTTCCATAATACCAATCAATTTTACAGGTTTATCTGTACATTTTTCTTTCTGTTTTACATTCAATTTAATACTTTGTGCCAAATAGAGTTTAGACAAAAATGTTCTTCCCTGCTTTATGAAAGTCACTCTCATGTACCTCATTAAGGCTTTACCTTATAAGCACTTGTAATCATACCAGGTTGGATATGGTCAATTATTATAATAAATGATCATATTTGTACATTAATAGAACCGAATAATTATTTCTACTCCTTAGCAGTTCTTAATTTTAGTGTTCCTTATAAAAACGATTATTTTCAAATATCTTGTGGCTTTCTCAGCTGAATCACAAAATTCTAATATATGTGGTTTACCCTGAGCAATCATTATCAAATTAGGGAAGGAGACACTGTCATTCTCTATCTGTCTAAGCTAGGTACCTCAGACATCTCTGTCACAGCAGCATTTAATTGTAAAAGAAACTTTGCTCGCCAAGTTAAGCACACATTTGAGAGTTAACTGAGAGAAAATAAAATTATAACCCAAGAAAGTTATTTTCCAAGTTATAAGGAAGGATTATGATGACTTTCTCCTGCACATTAGGCCACATATTTTCTCTCTTACCCTCTCGGCTGACCTTCAGTTCAGCATAATTGGAAATGCCCCTCACTTTTGTCTTCTTCATGTAATTTAACCTTTACCTCCCTGTTTGCTCTCTGCCTTCCTGCTCTAGCTTATAGATGGGAACAAGGAAAGTAGCAATTCCTCCTGTGGTTTGGAGGTCTGGAATGTATCCACTCTCATTTTTTCTTTAGTTTTAATGCAGTTCAACTAAAGCATCATATACAAAACTCAGAGTGTCAGCCTGCAGAACTTCTATGCAAGTTGATTAGAAAGGAAAGAAGAAAGATGTTAACTGGGTATAGCTTTCTCCTAGAATCTAAGTCTAGTTTTTTTTCATGAATAAAAGTCAATGCTAGGAAATAAGGCATTTAATTTTTACCTATGTTTCCTCCAAAATTTCTTTTGAATTCACTTTCCTCACTTGAATTTTTATCTTTAGCAATTCTTATCCTATGGAAAAGTAGTAGTACTCTTAGTTGCATTGTCTCAATCTGTGGGATTCAGATGGACCCTGGGTAGGGGAGAATGGCTTTTCTCTGGCCCTAGAGAGTGATGCAAACATAGACACTTGTTCTAAAGTAGTCTATTTAGAGCTAGTCCTGGGGCCTCTGATAGAATGAATGAAAAGAGGCATTCTTTCTCATATATTTGGTGAAGGAAATACAATGAAAGGCTACAGATCTTCAGGCTCATTGAAGCTCATAAAGCCCAAAGCATAATTGATTGTGTTAGTTAGTTTTCTGTTACTGCAACAAATACCTAGGAAAATCAACTCATAAAGACAAAAGATTTATTTTGGCTACACTTCCGGAGGTTTCAGTCCATGAACTCTTGGACTTGTTGCTTTGGGGCCTATGGTGAGGCAATATGTCATGGAAATGGAGTATGTGATAGAGCAAAACTTCACTTTATGACTAGGAAATAAAAAAAGAAGAAGAGGAATGGACTGGAGTCCTAAGGTCTCCTTCAAGGGCAGCCCCCCTAAAGATCTAAGACCCCAGACTAGGTCCCACTTCTTAAAGATTCCACCACATCCCAAAGGTAGCAAGCCTGTATACCAAGCCTCTAATGCATGGGCTTTTAGGAACACTCAAGATCCCAATCACAACATCAAAAGATGAAAAGAGCAAATCTTACTGCCAATGATAACTTTAAAAAAATTTTTATTATCATATTGTTTTGCTGGGGGTATATTGTGACATTTATGAAAGTGCCTACAATATCTTAGTTAAATTCACCCCCTCCATCATTCTCCTTTATCCATCTCCCCTCATTCTTAGAATAGTTTCAGCAGGTCTCATTTTTCCATTTTCATACATCCTTTCCTTATATCCTCCCCCTTCCACTGCTACCAATCTCTGAAACAGCACCTGTTTTACCTTTCTGTCTTCCATTTTTGAAAAAAGACATTTTTGTTTATTTAAGATATCTACAAGGGGAATTTCACTATGACATTTCCATGTACATATGTATTATATCAGGAATTGCCTCATACCCTCCATTTTTCTCCTTTCTTCCTTAGTTATCTTCTTATAGTGATTTCAACAGGCTTAAAAATTCTATATTCTTTCTTGCATAGAAAGTACATCAACCATATTCACTTGGTGATAACTTTTGAACACCTGTATTCAGTTGTTCCTGAAGTTAGTTATTCCTAAGAAACTTCAGCTACATATTACACTAAAGCCTATTTTTATGTACTTCAATGGAAGTACATAAATGAAAGAGCCCTGGTCTTTCTTATAAATGAAAGAGCCCTGGTCCAAATATCATTTGCCTCCAGAAGTACCTTTTCAATTTCTTCCTTCAGCACCAAAAGCATATCATTTATCTGCCATCTGTTTGTTCCACTTTGTACAGTAAGTGCATTTTAGACTTGTCTGTCTCTCTTGATGTTCTTATTAACCCCATTCACATCAGACTCTTTGTTGTGCTTGCTTTTTAGTTTTCCTACCATATTCCCTGTGTTCTGAAAAAAATGATTTATACAATAGTAAGTATCCTTCAATATTTTTTATTTCCCGTATAGGAACTTTTCATTCATGTAGCTTTTTAGTTCACTACACATCTACTAGGAGTTATTGGTATCAATCTGATTTACATATCCTTTCATAGATACATGTGAAATCCAGACACTGGAATCTTTCCTTGAAACTTAATGTGAAGATAAAAGTCTCGTAAAATGAATGTCTTCATTATGAATGAGAAGAAATTTAGAAGGTTAGTTTCCTAAATATCAAGATATAGCTTTCTTAACTGCTAAGACCAGGACTGAAAATTTGTATTTCATTCAAAATTAAACTTTAAAATTGCCATTGGTTAATATATTTTCAAAATTTGACTCTTATTGTTATCCAGCTGGTAATTGGTTACTGTCAATAGCAAAAAGTATTGTATAGTTTTTAGAACTTTGACTAATTCTTCCCTTTTGAAGGGTAGAATACCAGGGTACTTCCACTCACACTTCTCTTGAGTTTTATTTCTTTTTTCCATCTCTCATCTTCTCATTTTCTTCATCTTCATTTTCCTCTTCCTCTTTCTCTTTTGCCTAACTAAAGAGGTGCTTCCCTCCAGTGATCCCTCCTTACATTTAATTACTTATAAAAAGAAGGCCATGTCCCTTTTAAAAATTGATGGTGAAATAACAGTATGTTTCCTATTTATTTCTTCTTACTCTCTATAATTTGGATCTCAATGAGCTGTTGTCATGTATGAATAGCCTTGGCCCTTGAGATATCCTGAAATGGAAATAATTTGTGCACAATGTGATTGTGGATAGAATCAGTGTATAACACAGGTTCTTTATAATGGAATGGAGATAATTATGATTGGAGACACACAAAAAAACCCTGCTTTACCTAGGAAATTGTTAAGAGGCTCATGTAATTTTTATGGGTCTCCTTGGGAAGAATCAGGATATGTCAATAACTAACATTTCTATTAAAATATCAAATAATCAAATGATACTAACCTCCAGGGAAACTACTTATTCAAATGGAATTTTGAACACTTCCCTTAATGTGAGAATGTGTCATTTTAATATCCTGAGGCAGTTTGTAAAGTTAATTAAAGGGTGAAGAAATATTAACCATGTTTTTATCTTTTATTTATTTATTTAATTTTTAAATTTTATCATTTTTACATTTACTCACAGGTGTATACATTGTTTGGGCCACCTTTCCCCCAACCCAGGCAAAACAAGTTCAGGAAAAACTATACATAAAGGGAATATAGAAGAAAAATAGCTTAAGATGGATAAGGAAAAATACAATTAACTTGTGGCCAGGCATTTTTATTAAATTTTACTAAATATATTCCCTTGTGGGACAAAAGACTTTTGATAGAAATCCAGAAAAAAAGGGAAACCTAAGAACATATTGTCTTTCTCTTAAACCTGTGTTAAGAATATTATCATGAGCTATGCTGATCTCCATTCAAGATTATACCCACAGCTGCTGAGAGTCCTGGCTGCTAACAGCTCTTAATTCTAAAACCTCTCCAGAAATTGTGCTAGGTTAGAAAGAGTTGCCTGAAAAGAAGAATAGTCTATACCCAATGACAGATTGATTCCTAAGTCTAGAGATCTAGAATCCTTGAAACAATGCAGACTAGAACTGGAGAACTGTCCCAGACTACCTGTAAGGCAGCTGGAACATTTGTCAAGGGTGAATCAACTTGTATCTGTGCAATTCTGATTCCATCCTGTCCCTTTCCCCCACTGAGTCCTGATACTGAGAGTGTGCCCAAACAAACATTGCCTCAAACTCCACCCTAAGTGGAACTTCTTACAGAACCCTACAGCACTCTGCAAAATTGTCCCTATGGTTGCTCATGCTTGGTGAGTAAACATTGTCAGGGACTACACAGACTACATATGTAGTGTACATGGATTTTGGTATTTGATCTTCACAACCTGTAAGGGGCCTACTATTACCATTCATAATTTTTAGCTAAGAAAATTAAGATGAAGTGAAATCTAGCCATTTGTTCTAGTTTTGTGGGTGAAGAAAGTCAAAATCTAGAACTAGAGTCTAGAACTCTTTACAGGGGATTATAAAGTCAAATTTAACTAGGTGATTAAAATTGTCTTTGAATTAGAATCATAAAGGAACATTTTTAGGATGGACAAAAGTTGAACAATAATGGAAGAAAATCTAATTGAATTCCTAAGTTTGAAGCTTACTGTTCATTAAATCTTAAAATAAAATTTTATTTTGAGGCTGTTTCAGATGAAGAATTTTAATAGAAATATTGATTTCTGATATCAAGGTATAGCCTTTTAAATTATAAGTCTTTAAAGTTTGACATGACATCTAATCTAATTTAGAAATCTTAAGACTCAGTGTAACTTAGTATTGCCAACTATTAAGGAAGAAAGGATCCCTTTAAAAAAATGAAGTTTCCTTAATTTGATATTCTTTTAAACATAATGAAAAGCATGATTAACAACAGTTGTAAATATAGAGGCATATCTCTTTTAAGAATGGTGTGAGTGTATTGGTAGCTTTCCATTCTTTTAAAATTTGGTTTTGTGATGTATATTTTTCTTTTTATGAGCACTTTATATATTTATGTATGTATGTAATATATATATGAAAAATATAAATACATATAGCATTTATGCACACATATAAATACTTACATAGTTCAGGTATTGGCCAGATATGCTCCCTTTTTATTTGAATGAGAAATGGACCTTGAGGTCAGGAGTCACTTAAGGAATATCTTGGTCCTGTCAATCCATCTAGTTTATCCAGATAAAAATACTCAATGAGACCACAGCCTTTGAATAGAAAGAAACAAATTTATAAAAACCAAGGAGCCAATTAAACATTTTGCAATTCAAAAAATATTCATGAAAACTCAACCTGTAACTCCTTAGCACTGAAGTTATTTATGTGGTGGCAATCATGTCTCATGGCATTCACCTTCATTTAAGAATCTGGTCTGCTCAACAGACCAGATGTGAATATTTGTCAACCACGGAAAACAGTCATGTCAATCCCTTGCTTATAATTCTTGGATCACCAGGCTAGGTTTTGCATGTCTCTAATCTTAGCACTTGGGAGGCTGAGGCAGAAGGATCTCACATTCAAGTCTAGCCTAGGCTACATAGAAGGACAGTCTCAAAAATTAGATAAACAACAACAAAAAACCCACATATTAAATATTTTCTTATCTCTCATATTAAAATTGAACATTCTTGAGTCAATTTTATTCTTAAGCACCACTTCACCACATTTGTCTCATTTCTTACCACTCCTCTTTTTGTGTGGGGGTACTGGGGTTCAAACTCAGGGCTTCTTGTTTGCTAGGCAGGGACTCTACCACTTGAGCCATGTCCCTGGTCAAAATCCATTTATATTATTTCTGGCAGTATTGGGGTTTTAACTCAAAACTTCATGCTCTGTACTTAGGGCATAGATTTGCATTGAAATCACACAAATTTCTTCCTCTGCCTTCTGTACTTCTCTCTATCCTTAGCCAAAATATTTTCTCTTCCCTTTCCTTGCTAACACATATGCAACTCACACATTCCTCAAATTCAGTTCATATTAATGTTTTTGCTTTTGATTAAACAGCCTCTTGAAAATTGCTTCAATTTGAAAAATTTCCAAGATTTCTGGATATGCCTAACAGTTTTCTCTAGTTATGTGAATATTTGGCCATTTCTAAAATATTTGGAAAAGTAGATTTAATTACTGTTTTTCTACCATACACAATGTTTAAATGAGCATACACTTACAAGAAAAAACATTTATTTTCTATTTGAGTTTATTTTCTAGTATAAGCAAAAAGAAATGCAATAGAAGTGAGTAATCCCTGTCTGTACTGAAATTTAGTTATAATAACAATAAAGCAGTTTGATAATAAATATTTTACTTAAAAAAAGTCCTAATTTCTTTGTGTTATCAGTTTATTGTACAGATATATATAAACAAAAACACTGCCAATCTAGAAAGTAAAGGGGCTACCTACCTCAGTTTGGTTTTTTTAAGTCTTTAAGGAAATGACAAAATATTCAACCTTTTGAAAGAACTTAACTTTTTGTTCCTGTATTCAATGCTGACACTGCTAAGAATGAATCATTAAATGTGAGAAGAAGGTTAAAAAGAAAAATGTTTAACCAACTGTCCTTTCTCAGTGCTACATTTTGAAAAACTATTTTTGAATATATAGAATACATTTCAATAGCTAGAATATAAGACTAATGATATTCTTGTTGATTGTTGGAATTCACTAATAAAAGTATTTTTTGTACATAAATCATCAAATTTTGGTGACTGGAGTGGAATGAGGAGGGATAGAGAGAATGAACTTAATAATTAATGGGAGAAATTTCTTATAAAGTGAACTAATATAGTTTATCGTACAGCTGAACATGAGAAATTAAATTCAAGGGAGAAACTATTTCATCCTTGTAAATTCATGAGCTTTATTTGTATGAAATAATAATTTGATTACATGGAATTCAAATGGAAGGGGGATTCAATTAATCAGGTTATGTTCCTAAAGTTCCATTTTGGAAAAATACTCAAAGACCATTTATTTTAAAAATGTGTATGTGGTTCCTATTGTTGAGAAATGGTTGAAACCTGGAATGTGGAGTCATACTTATAGCAGTATGTATTTTATAATGGAAAATGAGGAATGAGGTTTGAGGTGATATGTTTCATAGAGAAATATTTTTAAATGCCTGCCTGAGATGACTCAGGTACTTTGATAAGTCCTAAGAATAAATTTTGAACTAATTTTTGCAGATGATGTGAGTTGGGGTATAATGTCAACAGAGATTATATTCAGGTTTTTGATAAACAATGCTGCTCCCCTTCTAGCAAACTAATTCTGCACTTCTAACTCCACATTTAAATAACAAAGCATCAATGCCTATTTTTCTCACCAAGCTATGGTTCACTCTGAATTACATGTATTTTTATGGTCCAAGTATGCCTCACGTAGGCACAACACAGAAACCAAACAGCTTCAATATTTAAAGAAAACATAGCATTCACAAAAGTGAGCAAAACTTGGGATAAGGGAAAAACTTCATATGTGTGGATAATGGTGCAAGGGAAAGGCAAGCAGTGTAAATGATTATTGCAGCACTCTACCAGGGGCAGTGAATTCTAGCACAAACAAAACAACAAACAAACAACTAAACATTAAACTATAAGTAAAGGTTGGCAGGAAATATATCTCACTATTATTGGGTAGTACAATTATATCTGTGCAGAATTGAGGTTTTTCTTTAACATGTAATCACATTTTCTAAGTGTTCCATGAATACTTATGTTTTAAGTTTTGGCTATTAATTCTACCTTGCTAATCATATTGTTCTTAATTATTATGTCTTTTGTCTTAAAATGGAGCAATATATTCTAAAGAAGAAAAAACAAGTCCACCAATGACATAGAAAGCATTCCTCTGGAGTATTGATATTCATATAAAATGTTGGCAACTGTAGATGAAGTCTGACTTTGAGAAGCAGAATTTTATGCTTAACATACCTGAATGATTTTTCTGCTATATATCTATATAGAGATACTGGTTTTGTAAATGACTACTGTTATTGTACTTCAAAATTGGCACACATTTTGTCTTGGATTCCTAACTTTAAAAACTCTTTAATTAGCTTTATTATTATCATTTAGCACTTAGGTATTTAATAATCATGGGTCTTTATTTTAGATGTAACTTTTATAAGTTCTGTATAAAAGTTCTTTATAAAATATTCTTTGTCTTCACTTTGTCATGAATTCTAATTTATCTACAGACTTTGTATATTCACTAATGCATCTTGCCAACATTTTATTTTTGACTAGTTTTATTTTCTTTTATAAATCCTATGTAAGTAGGAAAGCAAGAGATAGTATTATAAAAGAACATGCTTCATAATGCTGAAAATTATTGGTTACATTTAAGCTCAAAATCTGTTTTGCCATGATTTTCTTTTGTCTTTGAGCCTTTTGCTTTACATTGTTTCAATTCCCTTTCTCTAATTTCTTGAATTTTTCATATTCTAAGAAGTAAACCCCATTTTTAATAGTGTTCTTGGGCAATAGTTATGATTTACCTAATGTGTTTGTTTTTATTTCTTATTGTTGTCCTGGGGGTACACTGTGGCATTTATAAGATCTTACAATATATCAAATATATTGTAGTTGAACTCATCCTTTATCCTCCCCATTCCTGGAATAGTTTATTGTTAAGATTATTTTCTAATAATTTTTGAGTTAGAAAACAATAGCTGGCAGGGGGGAGAAATGAACCAAGCCTTGTATGCACATATGAATAATAAAAGAAAAAACAAAATAAAATAAAATGAGAAAAAAAAAGAAAACAACAACTGACTTTTTTGTATAAATGAAGCCTGTGTACTTCTAGTTATTTGATTGTAACCCAAGCTATCCTACCTTACAAGTTTTTGAACTATGGAGAAGATTATTATTTTTTCTATCAAATACAAACTGGTATTATTCTTAAATTACTCAAATTACTAATGTTTTTTAAAAAATTACATTAATTTATTTAATTAGACATTGCTAACCAACAGTTCTGACAAACTAATTCTTGAGCTCATTATTTGAATTATTTTCAAAAAACTTGAGCAATATACTAATAAAAGTTTATATATAGAGAGAATTTTATATGAATTATTTCTTCTTCTACATTCACATGTAGAATGACATAAAATTTAAGATGTCTCAATGCCCTTTCTCAGTGATATTTGCATTTTTTTGTTTTAGTTATTGTTGTGGAATACGTCTGTGAAACAATCTAACTTCTCTGAAGGCCAAAGCTATAACAACTGGAGAAATAAAGTTAATAACAATAATATTGAATTATAACCCATAGACTAAAATAACTATTCATGTTTATATGCTGATGTAAATAAATAATGAACTTAATGATTGGATATTAAAAACAGTTCTCTCATATAAGAAGCTTAACAAAAATGTTGGCTAGATGAGTGAATAAGAAACTCTTATTAAAACTTTACAGTATTGACTGTCAGGGAAGTTCTACTACTTTGTGCTGAAGTCAGTGGGCATAAGTCTGAGAAGAAAGGGATATTTATGTAGACTCAGACTCTAAGTTGGGATATTCACTAATTACAATGGAAAAAGGAATAATTTCACAGTAGAGCAATCTGGCAGACAGTACCTTAATGAAGTAATCAAGTTTGCCACTGCCAATATTGGCATTATGCACCTCTTGATATGATGCATTGTAGAGAATACATCACTTTGTTTTATCTTTTTAAACTAGCATAACATAAATACAATAATAAAGAATCATCAAGCAAGTCCTCAAATTGAAGAAAATTCCAGTGAATAACTGAACAGTACTCCCAATGCTGTCAAGATTATGAAAGACAAGGAAAGAATGAAGAATTATTGTAGATCTAAGGAGAATAAGTTTTTGTGGCATCCAGAACTAAACTCTAGATCAGGAAGAAAACATAAGTGAAAATATTGATGAAATCTCTATAAAGTATAGTATACAGCTGAGTTTTTAAACAGATAATATAAATAAAAACACCATCTAAATAAGGCAACAAAGGAAAAAAACTGAAATTTAAAAATATGTTTAAAAATGTTTAGAAATGAATAATAATAAGCATAGGGCAATATCTATAATAGAAACAAAATAATTAGAGAAATTTTTATAGCCGTAATGCCCTCATATAAATAAAGATTTAATTGTATATAAGTGATATAAACAAGAAGCCAGGGGAGAGCAATGAAATGAAAATGAAATTATTATAAAGATGCACTTCATAAAGGATAAATATAAAATAAGGTATGGAAGTAAAATATAAAGTAGTAACACAATAAATTTTATCAATAAGTCTAAAACTTGCTTAACACTGACAATTAAATAAAATGTTGACAAGTATATTTTAAAGAATCAGAGAAATTATTGACTAAAACATTAAAAGTGCCAAACAGATAACAAAGTGTAAAACTTTAAATCAATGCATTTATTAATCCAGATAAGATGAGTGATTTTCTAGGAAGCACTCATTCAAGGATAGATAGAATCAAACTCTATTTCACTCAGTGGAAACTGCTGTCATTTGATTCTTGGAAATTAATTCAATAAGTAAAAATCTAATTAAGTTAATAAACTGAGAAGGTATTTTAAAACTAGAAAAAGACTTACCAAGAATACATTCATTGATGAATATATTCAAGATTATTTCAAGGATAAGAACCATGAAGATGAAATTCTGAAGAGAGACATTGTACAAGAGAGAAAACACTGAGACGGGCAGTTAAAACTAATGGAATGATGTGTGCTTCAGCATGGGAACATCACGTGTCATAAAGATGTCAGTTTCCCTGTCCAACATATTTAATAAAATTCTGCTCAAAATGTTTAAAGAATACAATGAAATTGCCAATAGTATTTGAAAAATAACTTGGAAGACCTAATGCACCAAAAACATGACAAAAGCCATTTTGATAAAGATGAACCCAAAAGAGAGAAGACCAGTTTCATAAACAAATAAAGGAGAACAGCATAGCATTACAACAGCAATGATAACAGAATACAAAGAGATGTTCAAAACTCTTGGAGAAATTCATCATGGTTTAAAGTTTTGCATAGAATTTAACTTCTCTGCATCTGTTCATCTAAAGAAATAATTAAAGAAATAAGAACACATGTGAGCCAGGAAACAAGAGTCTCCACTTGGGTACTAATGAGAAAACTCCAATGGTAATAATGAAATCGGAACTAAAGGAAACAAATACATAGCAGGCTTGGAAGATGGAAGCATAAAATAAAATTAGAATAAAATAAACAGGGAGGAATTCTAAAGTATTTCAGTACTTTAGGATATTACACTTACAACACAGGACTAAGGAAGATTGGGTAATTATGCCAGATTCCTACCATTTTCTCCCCCAAGTAGATCTTTCTCTACCTGGTTTCTGTATCAGGATACAGATTTGTATGAAACACATTAATTAGGTCCCTTGACCTTGCTCTTTAACTTGGGTGTAGCCAGTGGGAATCCTAGCAAGAACTTGGAAGGAAGAAAAGTGAGGCAGATTTGGGCATGTTTTGTCCCTAAACTAAAAATCAACAGGCCTGAAAGCTGCATTCCTCATGAAATACTTTCTGTATGAATTCCAAAATTCCTTCTCTGCATCCACAGGGTCTACCAGGGAAGCACTGTGCTGTTAGTAGGCCAGAGTGCTACAGTATGCATTGTAAACATTTTCTTTGTTAACATCTGAAATTATCCTAATTTGATACACATTTCCTGGGGGGACCCTGACTGGGATAGAATTAGATAATCAGAAATAACAGATAAAGGAATAAAACAGTGACATCAATCTAAGGTATGAAATCAGTTATACCTACAATTGTTCTGTAATGAGAGAATTGCAAATAATAAGTATTGATTCAGGAAAATTTCCCATATGCAATAGAGTTGAATTCTAAGAGACTCCCAGATTATAATACACTTCTATTTGTCTGAAGTGGATGAAAGTGAAGAAAAACTTGCCTTTATTGATAAATGGATGGGTAAGTAGATAGATTGATCATATGAATATAGTTATAGCTGTAGGTATAATTATGTATCTATTATATAATGAAGTATAAAAGTTATATTAATTTGACAGTTATATTAATTTGTCCCAGAATTGATATATAGAACAATGTAATATGATACTCAGAAACAGGCCATTTTAGATACGAAGATTTGTTTTTATGGTATGAGACATTTAGTATGATGGCAAATGAACATACCAAATAATAATCTCTCTGGAGAAGACCAAACAAAGGGAAATAAAATTCACTAAACTAGAAAATATTTGATTAAACTACATAAGATAAGGCAAATAAATAGTGAAAAAACTAATACAAGTAAATAATAAGACAGTAGATTTAAATATGCAAGTGTATGTGTATCAGTAATTACATTCATGTAAATGAGTTAAATACTCTGATTATTATATTCAATATTTAGAAACTTCATCACTTTAAAAAATCAGTATTTAATCTGAATAAGCAAAAGATCAAATAAAAGGACTCAACAAAGGCATAAGTGAAAACATCAACCAATGTATTATAGGTATGTGTGTACAAAACTTTTAAAAAGTAGATTTAATATTTCAAACTTTGTGTTCCCCTAAATACCTGTAATATATACACAGCAAAAATTTGCAGAAGTAACATAAAAATTAAGAAAGTGAAATTTATACATACTTTCATGCTAATTTATCAAATAAATACCTGACGAAGAATTAAGTATACAATCCTTATTGACAGATAAACATTGTTTCCAACATCTTCAGAATACACATTTAGTTAAATACACATACAGCATTTACAAAATTAATCCTATTCTGGGACCTGAAACAACTCTCAACAGCATTTCAAGAGCTCAAATATCAGTAAAATGCAAAAAATTAAACACAATACAACTACATGAGTTATAAATGGCAAACTAACTACAAAATTCAAATTCATTTGGAAAGTAATCAAATATCACATATGCAAAAGAATAAGCCAGAATGGTTTAAAACGTTTAAACCTATCAGTAAACATCAAAATAAAACCAACAAAGAAACATGGAAAAACATGAACAGAAATTAATAAAATGGAAATCATCTGGTCAGTAGAAAGGGTTGAAAAAACAAAAGTTGCTATTTAAAGACTGATAAAATAAAATTGATAAACTCATTGTAAATTTGAAAAGTGAACTGGCATAAATGAATCAATCCATAAAGAACACAGCATCGTAGATCTCATGGAGAGTAAGAAGACATTAAGATATTATAATGAACACAATTTAAAAAATTTAGAAGAAATGAATGAATCTAAGAAAAAGAATTTACTACAACATAATTAAAAAAGAATATTTGAATATTGCTATTGTTCATTAAAGACATTGGATATGTAGTTAGAAACATTTTCACAAATAAAACACCAAAGTTGGATAGTCTCACTGGTATAAAATTATACAATAATATATCAACTTTTTCTGAAAGTAGAAAAACTGAGAAACCTTCTAAGTCATTTCATGAGCCAGCATGACATTGGTATAAAAATCTTACTAAAACATTACAAGATAGAATATCATAAGTCAGTACCTCTTGGGATATAAATATTTTACAAAATCAAAGTATTTACAGATAACAAGGAATAAATTTGCAAAAGATTGGAGGAAGGTTGTATCATGTAAAATGTGGTTTCTTCCATGAATGCAAAGTTGATTTTATGTTTTAAACCAGTAGCAGTGACCACAGATTAATAGAAAATAATTGCTCATTATATTTTAAAATTTTCTCTTTCTCATGTTCTCTCTCTTCCCCTCTCCTCTCAATCCTACATTCCAATCCCTTTTGCCTTCTGTGTCAGGAGTTCACTGGATAATGTGTGTGCCACCATACTTGGCAGAAAAACCTTTGCTAATGGAGAGACGTTGGAAATTTACATTCAAAAATTCGAAGGAGAAGGGGGATGTTTGTAGTCGTCATTGATATTCACTATTGTAGTGCATATTCTCCCAAGTAGAATAAGGGCAGTAAAACAAAGAAAAAATACAGACTGGAAAGGAATAAATAATACTACTTTTATTCTTAAACTTGATTGTGAGCATAAAAATATTCCAAGAGAATCTATTTATAATATAATAGAATGAATGAATAATTTTATCATGGTCATTGATTTGATCAATGTGAAAAATCAGTTGTATTTCTAAATATGTCAGGAGACTTTTTTTTATTCATTTATTCACATGTGCATACATTGTTTGGGTCATTTCCCCTCTACCCCCGACCCCTTCCTCTCCCCATCCACCCCCTCTCGCTTCCAGGCAGAACCTGTTCTGCCCTTATCTCTAATTTTGTTGAAGAGAAGACATAAGCAATAACAAGAAAGACAAAGCGTTTTTGCTAGTTGAGATAAGGGTAATTATACAGAGAGATTCCTAGCATTGCTTCCATGTACAAATATGTTACATCCCAAGTTGATTCATCTCTAACTGATCTTTACACTAGTTCCTGATCCTCTTCTCGTGTTGACCTCTGTTGCTTTAAGGTTTCTGTATTAGTTTCTCTGCAGTGGGGACATCAAATGCTTTCATGTTTTGGTTTTTCTACCTAACCCCATATCTCCCATTTGTGCTCTCCCCTTATCATGTACCCCAAGTTCAACAACATTACTGCATTTGCCCTAGATCTGAAGTCTGCATATGACAGAGAACATATGATTTTTGGTCTTCTGAGCCTGGCTAACCTCACTCAGAATGATGTTTTCCAGTTCCATCCATTTACTTGTGAATGATAAGATTTCATTCTTCTTCATGGATGGGTGAAATTCCATTGTGTATAAGTACCACATTTTCTTGATCCATTCATCAGCAGTAGGGCATCTTGGTTGTTTCCATAACTTGGCTATTGTGAATAGCGCTGCAATAAGCATGAGTGTGCAGGTGCTTTTGGAACAACCTGTGTCGCATTCCTTTGGGTATATCCCCAGGAGTGGGAATACCGGATCAAATGGCAGATCTATGTTTAGACTTTTAAGAAGCCCCTCAATTTTTTTTCAGAATGGTTGCACTAGCTTGCATTCCCACCAGCAGTGTACAAGGGTTCCTTTTTCCCCACACACTCGCCAACATCTGTTGTTACTTGTGTTTTTGATGATGGCTATTCTAACAAGGGTGAGGTGGAATCTTAGTGTGGTTTTGATTTGCATTTCCTTTATGGCCAGAGATGTTGAGCATTTTTTCATGTGTTTTTTGGCCATTTGAATTTCTTCTTTTGAGAAAGTTGTTTAGTTCAGTCGCCCATTTCCTTTTTGGTTCATTGACTTTGGGAGAGTTAATTTTCTTAAGTTCCCTGTATATTCTGGTTATCAGTCCTTTGTCTGATGTATAGCTGGCAAATATTTTCTCCCACTCTGTGGGTTGTCTCTTCAGTTTAGAGACCATTTCCTTTGTTGTGCAGAAGCTTTTTAGTTTTATGAAGTCCCATTTATCCATAATTTCTCTTAGTTGCTGAGCTGCTCAGGTTCTATTGAGGAAGTCCTTGCCTATAGCTATTACTTCCAGAGTGTTTGCTGCTCTTTCCTGTACCAACTTCAGAGTTTTGGGTCTGATATTTAGGTCCTTGATCCATTTGGGGTTGATACTAGTACAGGGTGATAAACATAGATCTAGTTTCAGTTTTTTGCAGATGGATAGCCACTTTTCCCAACAATATTTGTTGAATAGGCTGTCTTTTCTCCATCATGTAGAGACTTTGTCAAAAATAAGGTGGGCATAGTTGTGTGGATTCATATCTGGGTCCTTTATTCTGTTCCACTGGTCTTCATGTCTGTTTTTGTGCCAGTACCATGCTGTTTTTATTGCTATTGCTTTGTAATATTGTTTGAAGTCAGGTATTGTGATACCTCCAGCATTGCACTTTTTGCTGAGTATTGCCTTGGCTATTTGTGGTCTCTTGTGTTTCCAAATGAACTTTAGAGGTAGATTTTTCAATCTCTGTGATGAATGTCATTGGGATTTTGATGGGAATTGCACTAAACATGTAGATTGCTTTTGTAGTATAGCCATTTTTGCTATGTTGATTCTACCAATCCATGAGCATGGGAGATCGCTCCACCTTCTGTAGTCTTCCTCAATCCCTTTCTTCAGGGATTTATAGTTCTCCTTGTAGAGGTCATTGACATCCTTTGTAACATTTACTCCTAGGTGTTTGATTTTTTTGATGCTATTGTAAATGGAAATGTTTCCATATATTCTTTCTCAGTTTGTTTTTATTGGTGTGTAGAAAAGCTAATGATTTCTGTAAGTTGATTTTGTATCCTGTCATCTTCCTGTAACTGTTTATTGTGTGTAGTTTTGGGGTAGAGGTTTTTGGGTCTTTAAGGTATAGGATCATGTTATCTGCAAATAGGGATAATTTGACAGTTTCTTAACTATTTGTATTCCTTTTATTTCTTCTTCTTGCCTAAGTGCTGTAGCTAGGAATTCCAGTAGTATGTTGAAAAAGAGTGAGGATAGTGCGCACCCTTGTCTCATTCCTGATTTTAGGGGAAATGGCTTCAGTTTTTCACCGTTAAGTATGATGTTGGCTGTAGGTTTGTCATATATAGCCTTTACAATGTTGAGATACTTTTCTTCTATTCCTAGTTTACTTAGAGAGCTTTTATCATGAAGGGTTTTGATTCTTGTCAAAGGCTTTTTCTGCATCTATTGAGATGATCAACTGGTTTCTGTCTTTGCTTTTATTAATGTGCTGTATTACATTTATAGATTTATGTATGTTGAACCACCCCTGCATCCTAGTTTACTCCTAGGTATTTGATTTTTTTGATGCTATTGTAAATGGAAATGTTTCCAAATATTCTTTCTCAGTTTGTTTTTATTGGTGTGTAGAAAAGCTAATGATTTCTGTAAGTTGATTTTTGTATCATCCCTGGGATGAAGCTGAATTGGTTGTGGTGAATGATCTTTCTGATATGTTGTTGGATTTGGTTCACCATTATTTTATTGAGGATTTTTCCAACGATGTTCATTAAGGAGATTGTCCTATAGTTCTCCTTTTTTGGAGGTGTCTTTGTCTGGTTTTGGGATGACTGTAATACTGGCTTCATAAAAGGAGTTAGGCAGTTTTCCTTCCCTTTCTATTTTGTGGATCAGTTTAAGGAGGTTGGTATTAGTTCTTCTTTAAAGGTCTGATAGAATTCAGCAGAGAATCCATCAGGTCCAGGACTTTTTTTTCGGGAGACTATTGCTGCTTCAATTTCATTTTGTGTAATAGATCTATTCAGGTGATTAATATCCTCTTGATTCAATTTTGGATGGTCATAAGTATCTGGAAATCTGTCCAATTCTTCAAGATTTTCAAATTAATTATAGGTTCTCAAAGAAGTCTCTGATGATTTCCTGGATTTCCATGGTGTTTGTTGTTATCTCTCCTTTTGAATTTCTGATTTTACTGATTTGGGTTTTTTTCTCTCCTCATTTTAGTCAGGTTTGCCAGGGGTCTGTCAATCTCATTTATTATTTCAAAAAAACAGCTTTTTGTTTCATTGATTCTTTGTATGCTTTTTGGTTTCTATTTCATTGATTTCAGCTCTTATTTTTATTATTTCTCTCCTTCTGTTTCTTTTGGGATTTGCTTGTTCTTGTTTTTCTAGGAATTTGAGATGTATCATTAGGTCATTGATTTGAAAATTTTCTGTCCTTTTAATATACGCACTCATGGCTATAAACTTTCCTCTCAGGACTGCCTTTGCTGTGTCACATAGGTTCTGGTAAGTCATGTTTTCATTTTCATTAACTTCCAGGAACCTTTTAATTTCCTCTTTTATTTCATCAATGATCCATTGATCATTGAGCAATGTGTTGTTCAGCTTCCAATTGTTTGTATGTTTTTTACTGTTGTTTTTGTTATTGAGTTGTAGTTTTAGTGCATTTTGATCAGATAGAATGCATGGGATTATTTCTGTTTTCTTATATTTGCTGAGGCTTGCTTTTTTCTCTAAGATATGATCAGTTTTGGAGAAGGTTTTGTGAGCTGCTGAGAAGAATGTATATTGTGCAGAAGTTGGATGAAATATTCTGTAGACATCAGCTAGGTCCATTTGATGTATGGTGTGATTTAGTTCTAGATTTCTTTATTAATTTTTTGTTTGGACGACCTATCTATTGGTGATAGGAGGGTATTACCACTGTGTTGGAGTCTATGCATGTTTTTAGGACTTTCAGAGTATGTTTGATAAAATTGTGTTCATTGACTTTGGGTGCATATTGGTTGATTATTATTTCCTTTTGGTGTATTTCCCCTTTTATTAGTATGAAGTGTCCTTCTTTACACGTTTGATCAATGTGAGTTTGAAGTCTACTTTGCCCAAGATAAGTATTGCTATCCCTGCTTGTTTTCGGGGGCCATTGGCTTGGTAAATCTTCTAGCTTTTCACTCTCAGCCAGTGCTTGTTTCTGTTGATGAGATGGGTCTCCTATAGGCAGCAGATTGTTGGATCTTCCTTTTTAATCCAGTTTACCAAATGGTGTCTTTTGATGGGGCAGTTATGTCCATTAACATTCAATGTTAGTGTTGATAGGTATGTGGTGATTCTTGTCATTTAGTTGTCTTTGTTGTTTAAAGGTTTGATTGTGTATAATTAAATTAATGTTACTCTCTGATTCCTTGTCTTTTCTTCTTTGGTGGTTTGATGTTGGTGATTTCTTGCATATTCCTTTAACAGGTTTTGAGTTGTTTGAGTAATAGTTCTTCAGTTTTTCTTTTAATTTCCATTTCATCTTCAAGTTCTGAGATTCTGTCTTCTACTTATTCTAGTCTGCTGGAGTGGCCACCATTGTGTTTTGTATTTCTGTTTCACTCTTTTTTCTGTACTTTTCCATGTCATGGGTCACATCCTCTTTAATATTGTTAATTTTCATCTTTAATTCATTTGTCTCTCTGTTTATAGTATTCTCTGTTTTACTTTGATATTTATTTAGTACTTGTTTTAGTTCACTGATTTGTTTTTGTGTCTTCTCATATTCTTTATTTTTGTGGTCTTGGAATTTCTTGAGTGCCTCCTGTATATTTTGGTTGATCTTGTCTAGTAACATATCCATCAAGTTCTCAGTGATTTTGCAGGAGTTCGTCTTTCAGGGTGTTCTTGTGGGCTTTGTTGGGTTCCTTGCGATAGTCTATCTGTTTTGTTGGAGTCTGGAACTGGGTAACCATTTTCTTCATTTCCCTCTGAATCCTGTACTAATTTATTTTTGGGGGGAGAATGGTTTCCATCCCTTTTTCAACTTTCCATCATTCCACTTGGTGCTGTTACTGTCTGTAGTCTTTGTGTAATTTAGTATTAGCTAACTTATAATGAAACGAAGAAAGAAAGAGAAAAAAGAAAAAGAAAAAAATAGGGAACCAAAGAAATCAACAGGGAGAGGTGGTGCACTAACAAACAGTGAACAAGACAACATTAGAGAGAAAGAAAAATAAAATAAAAAATAAAAAATTCCAGGTTTAGGAACAATAGAATTTCAGTCTTAGTAGTTCTGGTGTTACTCCTTCAGCATCCAGTCCTTGTGCTGGTATTTAAACAGTAGCTCTGTCATAGTCTTGCCAGGTGGTGGGTCAGGAGATGAGCTTTGTGGACTGCTATCTGCCCCCATCTCAGGCAGCAGCTCATCACTGCTTACTGTCAATTGTCTACTTTTCCAGGCTTTGTTTACTGAAAGTTTGTACTGAGTTCAGCTCCTTCCTCCTCCTCCCTTCCCTGGTGCAAAGGCTTGTCATCTATCTACTTTTGCAGGCTTTGTTTACTGAAAGTTCCCATGGAGATCAGCTACTTCCCCTCCCCCCTCCTCTGGTGCTCTCTTTCTCTGCTGCATGTTCTTTTCAGTTCCTTGTTTATTATTCAGTTTTTTTTTTTTTTTTGCAGAGCAGGGGTCAGTCTGTCCAGGGAGCTATGCTGGTTTATCCCAGGGGTAGCTATGGGAATACCTTGTGCTGCTTATTTGTTCACCTGTTGGTCTGCATCTTCCAAGCAGGTTTGAAGCCTGTGTCTGGCAATGCAGGAGCCCTTCTGTGTTCTCAGTGTAACGTGGAGTGGAGAAGCTTTATATGGGCTGGGGTTGGGGTGTCAGAGTTTTGCTTCTTCTTACTGGTTTTTTTCCTGCCAAGTTTGGCTCCAGCATCTCTGCAAGATTTTTGATTTATGGTGTTCATGATGTCTGCTTCCTACCTCTAGTCGCCATCTTGGATCTTCTAGGAGACAATTTTTAAAGAAAAAATTTAAATGATGTAGTTTATAACAGCTTGTAAATCATATACATAAAAAACAGTCTATACAAAGCACTCAATACTGTCACACAGATCTCTATAAAGCGTTGTTGTGAAAAATTAAAGACTTTAAATAGGGTATGTTCAGGAATTCAAAGATTCAAAAAGCTAGATGTATTAGTCCTTTCCAATGTGACTCAGTACAATTTAAATTGATCTCCATTGAGTGTTTCTATGAGAGTTGAAGTAAACATGCTAAAAATTATGTGAAAGCACAAACTAACAAAAATAAACAGTTATTGTTGGAGTAAAACAAAATGAGCGTGGATGTGCTCTAAGGAAGAGATATTATTGTAAGGCTTCAGGCATTTAAAAATACAACATTTATATGGAATAGACAATTGATTTAATAAAATTGGGAAAGGAAAACAGAAGAGAAATATCTTTTAAATTTTTTCCAGTAAATGATAAAACATCAGCACAAAAGCCGTATGGGAATTGTTAACTCTTGACCTCTATCTTAAACCATTAAAAAATTCCAAGTGGTTTGTATACGTAAATCTGAAAGATCAGGATGTGAAATTTTAATACCTTACTGATAGACTGCATATTCCAACCAAGGGGAACATCTCTAACAGTATCTACTAAAACCAAGTATGTACATATCTAATCATCAAGGAATTCTACTGAATATATGTACTTGATAGAACTGTGTGTCTATCTATCAATCATTGTGGATTATAATGTTAATAGCAGTATTCTTAGTAATCAGTGTACACTAGGTACTATCCAAATAACCACAATTTTTGAACAGATGAAATTAATTCTAATATGTTCACATAATATAGTGCAAATGTTGATGAAAGTGAAAGAAACTATTTCCACATTGAACAGAGTAGATAAATTTCATAAACAAAGTATCAAGTAAATAATTACAAAATAGTGTATATACTGTATGATTTTATTTATATAAAAATTAAAACAGGCAAAGCAAAGTTTTGGTGATAGAAGAGTGGTTACCTTCTAGGATGGAGATGGAATCATCACAGGAAGGGATCAAGAAAGGTTTCGTTGCTGAAAATATTCCACTCTTTGATTGGGATATGAGAGCATAGTCATATTATAATTTATTGAACTGTATACTTAGTGACTTATTCAATTTTCCTTAGTTATATTATACTTCAGTGGAAGGAATTAGCAGAAGACTGGAGGCATGGTTCAAGTAGCAGAGAACCTGCTTTGCTAAGCATAAAGTCCTGAGTTCAAAACCCAGTCCCACTAAAAAAAATAGCAGAAAATACAGCAGGGTGCCAGTGGCTAATGCCTGTAATCCTAGCTCAGGAGGCAAAGATCAGGAAGACTGCAGCTCGAAGCCAGCTCCGGGCAGATAGTTTGTGAGACTTTACCCTGAGAAAACCCGTCATAAAAAAAGTACTGGTGGGGTGGCTCAAGGTGAAAGCCCTGAGTTCAAACCCCAGTGCTGCAAAATCAAAAAAAAAAAAAGAAAATACAGATTAATGAGGCTCTGACCTTGGTACAAAGGCTTTCTTAAGAAATTTGAAAACTACACTAAAGGCCTGGCAAAGTAGCTCAAGCTGTAAGAGTGCCTGCTTAGCATGTATAAGTTCAAGTCCCAATGATGCTACTAAAAAAAAAAATAACTAAATAAATAAAAAGAAGAAAGAAAAGAAAACTATACTAAACATAGTTTCCTTGGAATCATATTTTAAGAGAAAGGCTTAAGACATTCACAGACATTGTTAAAGCAACTCATAGGAGAAATACCATGGACCAGTATACACACGAAAATGACTTAAAATTCAAGAACACTTAGAAAAATGCAAATTAAGCCCAATAGTACATTTTGAAAAAAGACTTCCAGCATCAAATGTTGGCTAATATGTGGGGAGATAGATGGGAGTATCAAAAATCTTTTAGGGTAGTCAGAATGATAATACTAATATGCAAATTTTAGGTGACTCACCTATAAAGTTAAGTAAATTTGCAATTAGTCACGTACAAGGATTTTAACTAATAAGTAGGAAATGGGGATAGCTTCAATCCAGCAGTTCATAAATACTGACACCCCTCTGATGTGTCCATATTGCCTAGTTATAAGAATATAGTTCTATATTCAGTGACAAGAAAAGATCTTTACATCATATTGGGAAATGAAAGTAGCATGTTAAAGAGAAATAAATCCAGGGAGCCCTATTTCCCTATGAAAGAAAATAAACAGTAAGTATACGTGATCTTCTATCTATATTTATGTGTTTTTTTATGTGTGTGAAAGTAAAGAAAATGGTCTGGAGAAATAAAAAACAAAAGAATTAGCAATGGTAGTTCTGGGGAAAGAATTAAAGAGGAAAAAATTCATGAAGGCTTTTACTTTTTCCTTATTGTTTGAATTTGTTTCAATTTTATTGCATAAAGTATCTATTCCTACATTCCTTGGATAATTAAGAGAGGAGGAGAACAACAAAAAGCTTCATACTAATGTGACTCATGTTTTTTACTGTAATATCCATGTTTTACATTGTCATTCTTTGATGGTATGTTGAAGAGGTTACAATTTGCACAAGTTATGAGCTATCCAATATAACACAATAGATGCAGGGGTGATAAATGAATGCCCACTTGTTGCAATTACAAGTCAGTCTCAATGAAATCACACAGGAAATGCCAGAAAAGACAGCAGAATGTAGACAAAGCACGGCTAAAGAATACAGATACAGTCAACATTTCCATGGCCTTTACTGTATATGTTTTTCAATTTTCCCTAATTATTTTTCTCTCTCAGAGACACATTAAAAAATGAAGTAGTTTCTTGCGACAAAGAGACTACTTTATAAAGCTATGCTAGAAAGCTAAATATGGATTTTGATGAGTGTCTAAAGAATTCTCAAAGCCAAAGTACATTCATCTGAGCATTCAATATATGTATTTTAATTACATTAAGTGAGATTTTTGAACATCTGACATCTGTTTACTAGTAAACATTTAATTAAGAATTTGAACATAAGAATGTTAAATGAAATGTTTTAAAGTAGCTATTAGACTTGGCAGTTCTAAGTGCAATCATAACAAACTCATGGGAGAGAGGTAAGATCTGTTACTGCAATCAGACAATGGATCCCATTTGCACTGTGTTCTTCCTTTATTCGCTTGTTTCTTTGACTGCTCTTTGCTTTTTTTTTTAACCACCTCATCAGCCCTTACAGATGAGAAAGTTAGTATATTGTAATCATAGCTGTGGGCCAGAGGTTCTTCCTTCAGAGACCACTGTGCATATACATATATATTTAAAAATAATTTGTTTCCTCAGTAAATGAAAAGAGTGGATCTATCATTATTACTGTTTGTGCTATTAGAAAGAGCCCAGGCCATTAGAGAGAAAGTATCCTTTTGATATTTTTGATATCAAGTCTGTTCTCTGCCTGTGACAGTATAAGCTCTGTGGCTTGGATTTATCTAAATTTCAGCTCAATGTCTAGTAATATTCTGGTCCACAACAGCAAAATATAATGCTCTGGATTGTAGAGCACTTAAATGTTGTTTTACTCTAACAATATTTAGGATGATTGCTAATATTCATTTGATATCTTACTCTGTGCCATGCTCTGCACTAAGTGCTTTATATGGATTAGCCTACTGAACCCAAACAATTTCAAGAGGAAATTATTATTCTACTTTTGCCAATAAAGAATACACAGGTCAGAGAAATTAGTTAACTTATTCAAAACATAGAGCTAGTTGGTAATAGATTGATAGTCTAAAACTAAACTCTTAATAACTAGGATATTGTTTATCAGTTATTTTATGAGTGGTCTCTCTCTTTGTTCCACACATTGCCTATCCTAGCCTATTGCTGGCAGAGGATATATCTTCTACCCATGAAATGAAAGCCAGTACTTTTGCAGCTTATCTCCCTTTACAACTAAGAGCTGTGTGTGGTGATTGACTTTATGTAACAAATTGGACCATGTCATGCCCAGAGAGCTAACTAAATAATAATTGTGAATGTGTCAATGAGGGTATTTCTGACAGAGATATGCCTCTGAATTGGGGCATTTGATAAAGTATATTTCGATTCCTGATTGGTCTAGACATCTTCCAATCTGGTGAGGGCCTGAAAAGAACAAAATATAAGAAGAAGTTTGGATATATATTCCCTCTACTTCAGTGCTTGAACTAGCACATGGATATTCCATCATGCCCAGGGTTCCTAGTCTTCACACTGACTGTAAAAATACTGTCAGCCTTGTGCCTTTCGGGCCTTTGAATGACATCCTTGGCCTTTCTGGGTCTTCAGCTTGCAGGTGGCAGATTGTGGAATTTCTTAACCTCCATATTCACATAACCAGATGCTTTATTTCATATATAATATATACATCTCCTGTTGGTTCTGTTTCTTAAGAGAGCCCTGATTAATGCAGGCTGTTTCCCCATCTTCCTTTTGAAGAAACATTAAGCACTATGAGAGTGCTTTAGAGGGAAAAAATTGAAGCATGCAGCCAATTAGCAATGCTTTCTTTGAGGAAAACAGAATCTTAAAAGTAAATTATTTTGGGAAGACTATTCTAGTCTAGATTACAGCAAAAGACTAAAGCAATGACTGGTGATGGGGTCTTGTCAAATGTACTATGCTATCTTCACACCAAGCAGTAATAATCAGTGGGAAAGAAAAGGAACAAAGAGGATCTCTAAATACTGATATGAAGTGATTGTCAGATAATTTATTTTTTAACATGCTACCTTTTTATAAGAAAGGGAAATATATATACATATAAATTTATATGTGTACATATATACACACTTATGTGCACATATGTAAATGTATATTTAGTTATATTTTCAAAAAAAGCAGTGGATGCACAAAACAGAAAATTAATGAAAGGGCTACTTAAAGGAAAGAAGATAAAATATCAGATTGGAAAGGGATAGAAGTAAGGTTTCTGTCAAATATGCCTGAGTATATAATTATGAAGATAGAAGGTTAAATGTTCTCCATAATTTAAAGAGTTATTTATTCTTAAAACAATTCTGAAGATTGTAAAAAAATTCTTTGAGATCTTCTTTAAAAAATTAAATATTAAGTAGATAGCATTCACATTAGCTCCTTAGTAGTGGTTGAGCACCAAGCTTATTCTCGCCTCAGGGACTCTGCATTTAACATGTTCTGTTTGGAGTTAAAGAGATGTTACTGTAGAAGAAAACTGTAATGTTCAATTATATCTATGTCCTTCTCAACAGGCTTAGAACTGGGTTATACTTTCCAACTTGCCTTTCAGTTAGGTGGGCATAGCCAGTATTATAGACTGAGTTCGAAGAGCTGCCCATCCAAATGCAGACTTGCCTAATGCAATTACTTTACCCAGTCACTGTCCTTTTGCTATCTTTCCATATACCACTGAATGTAGAAAACTCCAGTCTTAGATAAGGGTGGAATTTCAAGACTAAAATATCTTGGATCTAAATACCCGTTGGATCAGAGCTTCACTACTCTAACTACCCTACTTTTTCCTAGGACATTGCATGACATAAAACTTGATTGTGTTAAACCACTGGTATCTATTAGAGTCTAAATAGGAAAATAAAATTCACTTGTAGTATTTACAATGGATGATAATTAACAATTAACCTAAATTAACTATTCTATCCTAGAATTAGTTAACAGAGAAGCTGAGACTCAAATATGAGACAGAACAATAAACTAGAGATTAGTATCTGCAAGAAATTTCTACCATCCTAGGCAAGACAGACAAAGGGATATGTGGTATTTACAGAGTCTAGGGCCTGGCAGAGGCCAGGGTTACAGAAAGCATACTCTGTTGGAAGGGAAGCCACAGAGAAGATAATGCCACTGTGTTTTGGAGAAGCTGGGTAGGGCAAGAAAAATACCCATAATTCTCTCTTCCCCTGCCCTATAATTTCCTGACTATGTCTTCCATTGGTTGGATTGAGCTGGAAGCAGGCTAATGAAATGACAAAGGACCATGTGAAGAGTAACCTGCAGGGGTCAGCTTACCTGCAATCATTGCAGTAGGAAGGTAAGGCTCAGGCCATGACAGACATTGAACTTTATGTGATGGTAACATACCTTCTATTGCCAGTAGAATCCCAGGTCTCTGTAGGTTTGTGAAATAAGTAATGATGTGGTCTCACATACAATATCATTACTGTGATGGCAAAATGGAGAATGTTCCATAAACTAGGTAGAAAAAGAAGGAAATAGTAGGGCACTGAAGAATCCAGGTGATGAGTGAAGGTTTCTTTGACTATGGTGAATTGGTGGAAGGGATGAAAAGCATTTCAATATTTAGAAGCTTTAGATAACAGGGTTTTTGATAGATTAGCTATGAAGCAGGAAGGCTTCAAGACTTCATCTGGACAAAGTGAATGGTAATGTGATCAGAAAACCCTTGTGAGATTGGAGAAAGAAATGAGTTAATGAAAAGCAAATTGAAATGCCAGTTTTTATTGGATATTTTAGATAGCCTGCTCCTCAGTTAGTGGGCAATTGCTGCTTACTGTAATATCTTGTTTCATTGGCATTATCTACTTGGATCATGGCCTTCATTCTAGCAGATAAAAAGAATACTTTCCTATAGTGGCGAGTGTTCTATTTTCATAGTTACCATGCGGCCATTTTACAATGTGACTATGTCAAAATAATAGCATATGTTGAATATGTGGTTTTTGTCAGATAGTGTTATCACTTTTCTCCTTGAAAAAAAATTAACTAAGTCTGAGTCTTGAAATGGTAAGAGAGAAACTGGAAGAAGGAAGAGAATTTGGTTGTATATTAAAATGGAACCAAGTCGTAAAATTGAATACTGAAAGTAGTGACTTTAAACTTCTTCCCAAAGAACTGAAACTAATCAATATTAATATAAATCTCACCTAAAATACTAAAGTTAAGATAAATAAAATAATAAAATTTACCTATGAAGTATTAAAATAAGCATATTAATGACGATGACTATGACATTAATGAACCATTTCTCACATCATTGGTTATTCACATCTCATCATTTTCCCATTATTACTCAAATTTTTTCACATTGATTCCTCTTAAAATAACTCCTTATGTTAGCATCACTCAAATTAGTAACAAGAAATAGCTTTCAGCCTGTCACTACCCTACTTACCATTCTTAGGGATTTCAAATAAGTTAATGTTCCATATAACTGATAATGTTTTGAAATAGACATAATATTCTTGATGAGGTCTAAATAAATAAGGTATAGCAGCATAGAGGCACTCAGTTCATTGATTTGGATGAACTACTAGATAAACATAATAGGATACAATAGTGAACATGGATTAAGTCCCTGCTCTACCACTCACTGGTGATAAGACTTTGAGTAAGTTACTTTTGTCTTCTTTTAATTTTCTTTTTCTGAAAAAAAAACAAAATAGAAAACAAAAATATATTCTAGGAAGCATTGCATCTTAGTACTTGGAGTGTAACATTCTTCACTTACACAATTTTTCCCACAGACTTGACCAAAGCAAAACAGGAATCTGATAACTTAGAATAAACAATAAAATGAAATTTCCAAGTTAATACAATGATTCATGATGTAACTGATCATTATCTACTTCTGGGATAAAGATAAGTGATGAGTTTGATTCTGATTACAGTTGTGGGTTGAAGAGGTCCTGTAACTCTATTTTCATATATTATCTATCACTTCCCCTACTGTGATTATTGATAACCTTTGGTAATTTCTTCTACAAGATGATTAAAGTTTACAGGTGAAGCATATATTCACAAAGCTGACAACTGTTGAAGGGGTGAGACATGTACATACTGAGTCAGTAGAGTGAGGGGAACAGCTGTTTCTTTAGTAATGCTGTATATGATATTGGCTTCTGTAATTTTACTGCCTTTGTAAACTTAATTAACAAACATCTGCATCTGCAATCTATTCCCCAAGGTTCTGACATTTTCCTCACATTGAAATACCTTTATTTTATTGACTGAACATTTCCCAAGCAGCTATTCTCACAAAGTTAACAATTGATTATATGGTAGAATAAAATAAAGAATGAAAACTATACTTTCTGAGGTTTTAATTGGGTACTTTTTTTTTAAACCTTTAATCATGGGATATAAAAGAAAAACTTAGTAAACATATTCTCTCTCTCTCTCTTTTTCTCTCTCTCCAATTCCATAGATGTCAGCAAAAAAACTCAAGATCTCTTCCATATCTGTAGTACATGTCTAACTAAGTTTTGCATCAATTCAGTTTTAGTTGTAAAAATAACCAGTGATTCACTATGCAGATCTTAGATGTATTTTTAAACTCACAGGCATATTTCTTTGTCCTTTTGGTACCCCTTCAAACACCACCTAGAGTTTGATCCGCTTCAGTGTGGCAGATTTATTGCTGTGATAATAAGGAATGGGGAAATCTGTCTGCTTTTCCTTCATATGAATGTGAGGACCAACGTGTGGATTTTGATGGAGGAGAACAAAATTATTTCACCTCCTAAAGACCTCTGGAGGGTGAATGTATGGGCAAAAGACACTAACTGTGTATAAAAGCCCTCTGAACTATGCTCATTTCTCTTAAAGTTATTTCAAAGGACATCCCTGGCAACCAACTGATTGCTCGGCCTGCATTATCAATGGCCTATGTAGGTGCCACCATTTAAATTGGCTCCCTGGCTTCTCAGTATGATAGCTAATATTTTTGAGGGATATAACCCCATGCCAATGGAATACTGTTTAGAAATGGAAAATTACAGACATATAGGTAAAAAATTATTCATTTTTATAGAAGGAAATATGTTCTTTTAATATGCTGTGATTATTTTTAGATGTTGAGATGAGAGCATGACTCACCACCTTCCATTTCTTCCATCCCTTATGCTGGCCCCCACTCATCTTTTCCTGACACATCATGCTGATGAAGGGAGTGACAGCCTGTTCCCCACAGTGTGGTCATCACTGCATGTTGCAGCTGCTTTGAGAAAACACAGGGTATTCTGTTTCTTGGATACAGATCCCCAGAACTCACATCAGTATTCTTTGGGTCAGTGCACATTGCAGGCTAAAGTATATATCAACCCAAAGGGCATTCAGTGGGAGCACTTCTTCCTAATGGTTAACAATAAGGTTTCAGAGTATTAGGACTGGAAGTTTCAGTGTGGTCTTTACCTCTTAAATGTTGCTTGCTACTGGGTGAGGTTTTTATCATCTTTGAAAATCTTTTACATAGTGGAATGAATTCTATCCACACAATGGGGCTATTTGAAATACTAAAATAAGATTGGTATGGTGAAGAATTTAGCACAGTGTTATGCACAAAGTTTGCAAGCCACTGTTGTCTCAATCATTGTAATTGTTGGGGCTCAGAACATGATACTTTAAAATATGACATCATGGCAATGGAGAAAACTACACAATCAAGAAGGTCATTCTGACCTTCTCCCACCTCCATCCCCTGAGGTATGGTTATATGCTACTTAAAAAAAAAAGACACAGGGAAGAATATGAATAAATAGGTTTTGCTGAAGTTCCCCAGTTTTATTACCTTTAGGTCATACTCCTTATTGTCCAGTCATTGTTATCTACAACTAATCACTTCTTTCTTTAGAATTAGCAAAAACATTTTTTGTGAGTCTTCACAGTCATTTTCTTCTTTCTTTTCCTTTCAGTGTCATATAAAACTTTTATTAAATTAATTCTTTATGCTTCTCTTTTGTTACCCTGTCTTTTGTTATGGAGGAGTCTGCCTTGAACTTTGCAATTGGTGATGTAAAAATATTACATTTTTCTCTCATACATAATCATCGAGAATTCAAATCCAGCTCTTCTCATTTTTCTCAATTGCAAACTTAAAATATGCCTGGAAGACCCCTTACAACAACATGAAACTAAATTTCTACATGTTAATATAAGCATAACATGCTTTTTTAGGAAGGGTCTTAGGAAAATTCACATCATTATTCTAGTTAGTAGTAGTTAAATGTGGAGGAACACATTTTTTTATGATATTGAGAGAGCAATTTCCTATGCCATTTGATTTTTCTTCTGCTTAAGAGACAATTATTTATTTGTAGTCAGTTTTATCAAGCCTTAGTCATGATTCATGTTCCATCCCATCCCTAGCCAAGATGCCTGCCCACTAGCTCCTCCACACTCCCTAGTTCTGTCTCATTGCAGGCCCACTGCTCATATTTTCAGAATTATGCTTTGCCAAATTTTGTATTATTCTTCTACCCACCTTGCTCCTTACAAAAGTAGCTTGTCTTTAGGCAAATTTCTCAGACTGATCATCAAGTATGATCACTGTTAGGCATTCTATATATATATATATATATATATATATATATATATATATAAGAAAGAACAGAGGAGTGGTCAAACTATTACATGCATCATTATTCTCCTTATGCTACACTCATACCCCTAAAAAGTCCTTGGTTTGCATTCTCATATGAATGCTATGACTGGTACATAGATGGGATGGATGTTAGGATTTCTTTGTTAAGTCAGACAAGGGAAAAATAATTGTTATAGTAGATTATGCCAGTTTATTTTTTTACCCAGTTTATTATTTTTAGAAAGACTTAAGCTTTGATACAGCTAGTTCTCCTTCTTTAGATGAGGTTCCAGTTATACAGCTTAAAATTAGAAAATTCTGGAGGATTATTTGAGAAAAATATGCCCATGGTTTGTTCATTATTCCTTATTTTGTCACCCCCCCTTCTCTCTTGTCAGCAAGAAGGAAGAGAAAGAAAATTCTTGACACTAGCAATAGGTTGAAAATAAAATTGCAAACTGCCATCCTTCTTAGGAGAAGGTGAAAATATCACTTGATTATTAGTGGGTAAGAAGTTAAATTATAGTATATTCAAGTCCATGTTAAGAAGAGAGATGGAAAATGTAAAGCTTAAAAGAAACAATTTAAAGAACAAGATTTCTCTGGGTTCTATATTGGTATGAATATTATATTTGGTAAGCTGGAAGAAGACAATGATTAAATGCAGATTTCCCACTGCTGTTTCCAGTGCCTGGTATCCAACCTATTTGTAAATATTGCCTTCATTTAACTCCTTGATCAAGACATTAGGACATCCTAAACTGATAGAAGTCCTAAATTGTAGAAATGTGTCAATATCCATCATCCCAGACCAATCATGTGCAATCCAAATTAAACATAATGCTAAATATTAAAACACAAGTATTAACTACCTTCCAGAATGTACTTTCCTCACTTGTTTGGTGTGTATCTGTGGTCACCTAAAATGCAGGCTTAAACTCTTACCTTGACTCAAAGTTTAATGTATATGGAATGACAAGTTGTTTAGTAGTTGTCAGCATGTAGCTTTAGGGTGAACTTCTGCTCTTTGTTGAGAAGCCTGGGGCAGTTTTTCTAAGGTTCACTTTTTTTAAATAAATGACATAAGGATAATAGTAAGCACAGTAGAGTTATCATGAGGATTAGTGAAGGCTCAATGCATTTCAGCTGTTATTATGAAGATTATTAGACAGGAGTCTAATAATAAAGAGTCACCTTTTAATTAAGTGACTGAACAATATGACCAAATACTGGAGTCACCTATATTTCTCTCTCAATATAAGAAAATGGATTTCCACAAAATAGTGTTAATGAAAGAGTGGGATTATAGCAAGATGGAAAGAAAATACATGCTTTAAGAAAACTAAGCCTGGCACATAATAGACATGCAACAAACTTCAGTTACTTTTTGCCAGCATAACTTACCAGCACCTTAGTGTCTCTGTGTTAATTTGTTTTGTATATTTTTGGATTCTAGAACAAATTATATGAGCATTACAAAAAGAGGCAATGATGAGATATCACAGAAATCAGGAAATCCTTTATTTCCTTTTTCTTCAATTCTGCCTGATGTGTTAGAATAGAGCATCATAGCTACAGCTCTCTCCCTGTGACTGGGATTTGATGGAATTTTTTGTTAGAGAAGTAATTTCATAGTAATATAGAATATTTGAATCTGGAAATAGTTGAGAAAATGTGAAGACCTGAAAAGGGCAATCTTCTTTGTAGCTCAGCTATGCGAAACCTAAGAAACTTAAACTAAGGTTTTATCAATAGTAATGAATTGTCTTAATTCTTATTTTGTCAAAAGTTCCATTATTTTGTGTTAATAACTACTGACTATGGTGGGTTACTTATGGAAACTGAGTAAAATCAACACAATTTTTGAACTTGATAAATACAATACAGATTCAACAAAATATTTCATATTCATAATGGACACTCATAATGAATTCTAGTTAGGTTTTGATTGAAGACATGCATGCTGGTCATGACTATATTAAATACATTTTTATCAAGGCAAGTTTCAAAAAATGTGTTAATTGGTAGAGAAAAAGGCATTTGGCTCTCTCAATTAAAATCTTAATTATCTAAGAAACAAAAAATAGAAAAAATATATGAGTTAATAATTTTTAATTTTTAAGACACTGGTCATCAGCAAACGAAGGACAGTAAAGCCTGAGAGAGGGAAAATAAATGAGAACCAAAGTAGTTTCCTTGATTGCTAATTTAAGAAAGTATCTTTTTTACGAGATATGGAAGAGAAAAGGGTCCTACAGGATTCCTGAACTAAGGAGACAGAGTTGAGATCAAGGGCAGAAAAAGGCAAGTAGAGTTTAGAATAGAGAGAGAACTCCCAAGGCCTTTAAGGAGCCCCCCTCAAGAAATCTGCTAAATATTGACCGACAGCATAATGCAGGTGAGATACTAAAGTAGATAAAGACCTATCCCAAAGAAGTAAAGGTCACAGTGTCCAGCATTTACCCAGACCAAGAACATTGAGTGTTTTCATCAGTCAAATTGAAAAGAAATCTCATGCTTCACAGGGAATTGGTCAGGATACTCAGGAAACTCTTGTTCATGAGAGGGGAATAGTTGTATATAGACTAAGCATTAGTCCAGAAGTAACTATCAAAGCATTAATACAAAGTATGAAAGAATAAATCTGCCTCCAAGTAAATCATTTGTATTCCAGAATAGACCTCAGTAGTTGTGAGAATTCAGTAATACCCAGAACTAAATGAGGTAAAATTTAAAATGCTTGGCAGTCAGTAAAAGATTACCAGATATGTTAGAAAATGTTACCTACAACAAGGAGAAAAAATAGTTAAAACTATTCCAAATCTGAGCCTGATGTTAAAATTAGCAAATCAGGACTTTAAAAAGAGTTATTATAGATGTGTTCAAGATGTATGAAACTTTCAGAGAAATGTAAGATATAAAAAAGGACCAAAGTATAACTTGGTGAGATAAGAAATAAATATAATAATAAAATATACTATAATAAATACATACAACATTTGACTGTGATTTAATTTATAGAAAGTCACTGTAGAAAAAAGTGTATAAATATGAATACTTAATAACAGAAAGTATTTAAAATAGAACACAGAATTTCTTAACACTTTAAATATATATTTTTAAAAATTTAAGGACATATTGATGAATTTGGAGTCCTTAGAGAAGTGGGAGACATTGGAAAATTCAGTCAAATTTATCAAATTTGATAAAAATAATAAACGCCCAGAGAATTTAAATAAACTCAGGCACAAGAGTCACAGAGAAAATTAAACTTCATCATACCAAATTGATCAAAAGCAGTGATAAAAGTAATGTATTATCTTTAAGAGTATTTAATATGTTTAAAGCAAACAGTAGAAAAAAGACATTTCATACAAAAGATCAAAATTAACTGTGACAACAGATTTCTCACTAAAACCAATGCAATGAAACAGCAGAGCAAGGTATGTAAACCACTAGCAGACAAATTCTGTTAAACTTGAATCCTGTATCCAAAAAAATTTCCAATGTGAATGTGAAATAACATTTTTAGATAAATAATGTTGATGGAATTAGTTTCCAGCAGCCCTACATTATAAGAAATGTTAAGGGAAGTTTTTCAGACAGAGAAAATGTAAGCAAGCTAGAAATATGGCCCGATTCTAAATACTGAAATACTCTAGAAATGGTAACCATAAGAAATCTGTTCCTAGACCACTCATTAATCTTCCTGCATGAAAATGTCAGCATATCAAATTATATAACCTGCAGCAATCATGTCAAAGAAGATAATAATTAAACCTCAATAGCCTAAAATATTAGGGCTGAGTTAACTTTGGCAAAGAATATTAAACTAGTAGCAAATGTATCAATTGAGAAATGTTTACTATCAGATTTCATTTATGCTATTTGATTGTTTGTAGTTCCTCTAAAAAAGAGAATCTATGCTCTTGAATTTCACAAATATGTGTGAATTGCATTCCTTAAAATTCCTTAAAATAATAGTTTATTGTGATATTAACTTTTTACCCCAAAGCACAGATTACATGGCATTGAATTTTCAACCTCTTCTTTATTTCTTTTATTTTGTCATTTTTACATTTACTTACATATGTATACATTGTTTGGGCCACCTCCCCTTCCTCTCTCCTTCTTGTTCTCCAATTTTGTTGAAGAGAAAATATAAGAGATAATATGAAAGACATAGAGATTTTGCTAGTTTGAGATAAAGACAGCTATACAGAGAGATTCCTAGTGTTGTTTCCATTCACACGTGTATTACAACCCACATTGGTTCATCTCTACCAGACCTCTTCACTACTTCCCAGTCACCTTCCCGTAGTGGCCTTGCCAGTTTAAGATTACTATATTCGCTCCTCTACAGTGAGCACATCAACCACATTCAAGTTTTAGGTTTCCTTCCCTTTCCCTATTCCTCCCATGCGTACAACCTTTGTCTTAAAATTACAAACTATAGACTAATTCACAAATTCACCAATAAATATTGTTTCCTATTTGTAGGCTTCATGTTTGACCTAAATTATATATACATATTAAATTCTATTATTAGCCTTTGTAATAAGGGTACAAAATTATTGGGGTAAACTAGTATTTTGATGAATAAAGCTATCATCTTTCCAAAAGAAATAATAACTGAGTTTGGAGGTGAATAAAATATGTATAACACATGATACTGAAAGGAGACGCTATAAAATTATAATGGGAATTGTTTTAGAAGAAAATTCTGTGACTGAAACTTAGGGGCTACAGATGAAAGTCAAGGAAAGAAATGATCACACATTTAAGTAATACTACTCTATATTTAGATTCACTTAAACAAACATGTATAGTCTCATAGTTTAAAAAAAACAGAAGTTGGTAATATTTATTAATGCACATACCATTTTACCTAGTATACATACATACATGTGTATGTATGTGTACACATCTACATACATATCTATTTCTCTCTCTTTCTCTCTCTCTCTCTACCTCATCTATAAAATGATTCCATAAACACAAACATTTGAAAGGAGAATCTACAAAATGTTAACTGTGGTTGCAAGTGGGGAACGAGATTGTATATCCATGTGGGAGACTTTCTATTCATTGTTCAATACCTTCTGTACTAAGGTATTGAGTTCTATTTGTTCATTGCTTTTTAATTTTCAGTATACAGTATGATGAATAAGTTACTGCACTATTTTGCTGTCCAATATAATATCTAGTAGCATAGTCATATACAACTGTTGAGTACTTGGAATCTGGCTCACCCAAATTGAGATTAACAGTGAATATAAAATATATACTAGATATTAAATGCATAGTGTGAAGTAACAGAAAAGGAAAAAAATCTGATGAGCAAAATAATGATTATATGTTGAATTTATATTGTGCATATTAGTAATTAATGATTTTTAGTGATTAACACTAAAAACCATACTTGTCATTTGTCATTTGTGTTGCTTATAGTTTTAGACTCTATGGCAAAAAACTTTTATCCTTTGCCTTAGTGCTACAAACTGAAGAATAATTCATGAATGCTTACTGTAGGGATAATTATTTCACTGTTCCTACATAGTAATATTTCTTAAACATGTCTTAATAGTGTCTAGATATGTGCCACTTCCCTCATTTTATATATGACAAGTCAGACACAGAAGAGGTTTAGAAAGGATTGAAATATTTTTGTAGCGAATGCAATTTGGCCTTATGAGTTAGTTTTTCAGCTGGAAAAAACATAAGAGCAGTTACAATTTCTTAGAACTATTACTGGAAAGGAAATATTAACATTTAATCCAGTTCATTACTCTACACTTTAGGGCAAGCTATTTAATGTCACGTCTACATAGAGGTCTTTCTTTACATCAAAATAAGTTTGTTAACTCTACTATGTGCACAATACGTTCTGTGTATCTCTTCAGTCTTATCATGACTTTAAGGAATTATTTTTCTCCTACTAAACTGTGCACCATGAGGGCAATATTTCTGTTTTGCCCATCATTTTTTTATCCACAGGCACAGAAAACTAGTTGATACTCAGCAAACATTTAATAGATCAACAGATGAATCAACTAATATTGGATATTAGGAAATCTTTAATTTAAAAAACATATGATAGTTCTGTGGGAGCCAAGGATGTGGTTCAATGGTAGACTAGTTGCCTAGCATGTTAAAGGTCCTCCGTTCAATCTACAGTGTTGAAAAATAAATAAATAAAACAAGAAAAGAAGAACCAGGCAGGTATCACTGTACTATCCCATTGTGTTTATTCATTTGTTTTACAATGTTCATAGAGTTTTGTTTGGAAACATATCCAATGATCACAGACTTGCAACCTGTACAACCTAAATCTACATATTTGTTTCCAATTGTTTGTAGCTGTAGAAGATAATTACATCTTTTTCATCTCACAACTGAGGCTAATGATAACTTTTTAATTATTAAATACTTAACATACATTTACATGTCAGAAGCTTTCAAATTCTCTTTTTGTCATACTGTTATAATGACCTTGCCAAGAGTCTTGGATGCTGCTGCATATTTCACCATCTTTGGTGGGCGGCATGACGTTAAAGCATGGCACTTATCGTGCAGATGAAGAAATAAATATTTTGTAGCTCCAAAAGTAAAGATTGATGGATGATAATACTGAAGGGCACTCTATAAACTATGAAAATGTTGGGGTCATTAAACTTGTAAGACAACAAAGAAATAAATCTATTCCTTAAAGATAGCTAATAATGCTTTGTTATGAAATTGAGACTAGAATGATATTTTGTAATTTTATAATAGCTGGCTAAGCTATGCAACTTATTGTCTCTACCAGCAAGTGGCCTTGTTCTTTCTTTCTATGAATACATTTAGATCTCATTTGATGTACAACACCAAGGTCTTAATTTCCACAGAATTTTGATGAGTGTGATCATAAACATACCATTTTATTAATCAATCTAATATCTTAAATGAATTAAATAGGTAAGGATTTTTAACTAATGCACAAATTAACCCTCAGAACTGTCTAAGTCTCTAAGACTCAAAGGACTTATATTTATACAACTCATGGAAGATCTTGGAAATACTGATCCTTAGGGAACAGTTTCTTCAAAATGAAGCTTTGCACATTTCATAATAAAAAGGAACTACAGCCTCTAAGTTTTGCTACTTGATACATGAGCATGTACACGTGTTCATAAACATTGGTACTGTAGACTCATAAAGTATGACAAAGACTTTTGTAGAGATTTATTTGAAAATCATAAGCATATGATAATCATTCTCTGTTTTAAACAAGATCTACATAATGTAAGGGAAATCAAGTGAAAAGCATTCAGTTAACAAATGTTTCACATATCATAGCAAAGAAATGAGTTTCTCAATTTTTTCTCTGCCGAGTTGATACTTCCACATGCTGTGCACAGTGAATGAAAACATTGAGAAAGTTGCTATATTTACTGCTCAAACTGTCCTTTTCTGACTTCATGAATTTTTTTCAAGTGATAAGATAATGGTTGAATGGAAAGAGTAAGAGACTTAATTTGCATTTAAAACATGAGTTTAATTATTATCATTCTCACTTTCATAAGTTCAGATTTGCTTTAAATGTTAATTTTTCCGGGAGTGGGGGAGGGGGGAGAAATGGCCCCAACAATGTATGAACATATGAAAAAATGAATTAAAAATGTTAATTTTTAAAGAAATAAAATTTTGAGAGAAATCAACTATCCTTCCTTCATGATTTGAAAAAGGTAATTTTGTTAAACTATCTGCTAATACCCAAAGTGATCTACAATCTCAATGGAATCCCTATCAAAATCCCAGTGACCTTCTTCACCGAAATAGGAAAAAGTAAAACAATCCTAAAATTTCTCTGAAATCACAAAAAGACTCCAAAGAGCCAAAGTTGTCTTTAGCAAAAAGAACAAGATTGGAGGGATCATACTACTTGACTGCACAGCATGCTACATAGTTATAATAACCCAAAAAGCATGGTAGTGGCATAAAAACAGATACAGGCCAGTGGAACAGTAAAGAGAACCCAGCAATACATCCAAGTTACCTTTAAAAAAGGAACCAAAGATTCATAATGGTATTAGGAAAATTAGATATTCTTATTCTATGACTTTATCTCATGTCATATACAAAACTAAATTCAAAATTGACTAAAGAAAAACATAAAACCAAAGCTATCAATCTACTAGAAGAAAACACAGGGGAAATGTTTCAGAAAAGTATAGTGAACAATGAGTTTTCAGATATGACCCCAAAGCACAGGCAACAAAAGCAAAAATAAATGCTATTACATCTAACTGAAAAGCTGACTGTACAGTAAAGGAAATAGTTAATAGAGTAAAAGAACAGTCCACAGAATGGAAGAACACTTGCTAATTTCCATCTGATGAGTTAATAACCAAATTATATGAGGAACTTAATAGTATGAAAACAAGTAAGTCAAGTAGATGGGCAAAGAACTTGAACAGACATTTCTTAAAAGAAGGTATACAAACGATCAACTGGTGTTTGAAAAAGATGCCCAATATCACTAATCATCAGGAAATGCAAATTAAATGTGCATTACATACCACTTATTGGAATGGTTGTTACTGAAAAAAATGAATGCTGACAAGTGCTGGGAAAGATGTAGAAAATACAACAGCCTTGTACATTTTAAGTGGGAATGTAAATTAGTACAGCCAATATAGAATATAGCATGGAGTTTCTTCAAAAACTTAAAAATGGAATTATAAGACCCAACAGTTCAAAGGAAATGAAATTAGCATGTTGAAGGCACACCTTTCCTTTAAAAATGTGCACCATTATTCACAATAGCTAAGTTATGAAATCAATCCAAGTAGCTGTCAATAAATGAGTGGATAAAGAAAATTAGCATTTATGCATGATGAAATACTATTCTGACATAAAAGCCAGGTTCAGAAAGACAAATGCTACATAATCTCACTCATATGTGGAATTTAAAAGAGCTGATTTCATAGAAGCAGAGAGTAGAATAGTTGTTAGAAGTGGCCTGCCTATTTTGGGAGAGTTAGGGGGGTAGTGGCCAAACGTAATAACACTTTGGTTAGACAGGAAGAATTAGGTCAAGAGGTGTATTGTACAGGTGGTGACTATTTTATTAATATACTGTATTTTTGAAAAGCATTAAGATATTGGATATAAAGTGTTATCCACAAAACATTGTGTTATTTAGCTATATTTATCATTTCAGATTGTATACATGTACTTTATTCTATCATGTGATAAGAGTTAATGTACATATAATTTCATACTTCAATGTAAATGACCAAATCAATAATAAAGGAGATTCTTAATTTTGTATGAACTCAAAATTATGAATAACTGAATTTCACAACTTTTGCAAAACTATGCATGATGTAGTAGCATTATTTTAAGTTGCATTTTTATTAAACTGTTGTATATTTTTTTATTTGTTGGCTACTCAAGCTTACAATCCTCTGAATTAGCTGTTCCTGTACATACTGTGTCTTTTGCTTTTGAATTACTTGTCTCTCTACCATTGTTTTAAACATTTTAAAAATATACTCTAGGTATCAATCATTTTTTGACCATTTATTTTCTTTTTTTTAAATTATTATTGTTTTGTTGCAGATACATTGTGACATTTACAAAAGTTCTTACAATATATCATAGTTGAATTCACCCCCTCCATCATTCTCCTTTATCTTCTCTCCACCTGTTTCTGGAATTGTTCCAACAGGCCTCATTTTTTCATTTACATACATGTGTACCCAACATTTGGACCATGTTCAACCTCCTACCCCCTTATCCACATACTTTCCCATCCCACTGGTTCCAACCCCTCAGACAGGACCTATTCTGCCCTCCTGTTTTCCATTTTTATAAAAAAAAAATGACATTTTTGTTTAAGATAGCTGTACATTGGTTTCCTTGTGACATTTTCACATATATCTGTCTTATAACCCAGACTGGTTAATTTCCTCTTTTCTACCTTAGTCCCCATCCGGTTTAAAAATTCTATATTCATTTTTGTGTTGCTGTGTTGCCAGAGGATGGATGAGGGTGCTCCCACAGCTTCTCAGTTTCCACACAAAATCACAGGTCCTTGAGATCCACAAACATTGAAAAGCATTTCAAGATGTCTCACAACAAGGAGTCTCACAAGGTGAAAGTTTTAGCAAGGACTTATTTTAGTATAACAAGATAAAGTATGGGAAAGAGAGAGAAAAAGAAAAAACACTTCCTGCTCCTCTCACAGGAAATGGGAGCAAACTCAAAATGGTGGTCCCCAACTCCTAGACTTATATTAGAGAGCTGGGGGGATGCTCATGGTCAAAGACAATGGATTTGGTTGCTGAGATGTCTGCCAAAACAGGATGAGGTCCATCCTGGCCCACTCAAATCAGAGACAAAAGGTGTGATTTAGAACTTTCCTTTTCTAGACTGATTATTCTCCATCTATCCAAGGATCCTTGCAGCTTATTAACATCTCAAAGAGGAAAGCAGGTAGCTCTTCTTTGTCTCCCTTTGTACCTAGCATTGAAAAGGGTATGGGAAGGCGCCAGATCCTCTGGACCTCCTTGTTCCCATGGCAGAGTCTGGCCCTTTAAATATTGATGAAAATACAATTTTCCTGTCTCCTCATCTACCTATCCTGCCTCATTTGTACAGGAAGTACATCAATCATATTCACTTTCCTAGCTTCCTTCTTTTACCCTCCCTTCTCTCATTTGTGACTTCATTTTCATAACACTGCTTGAACTTATATTAGGTCTATACTCTACATATGAGAGAAAACATGCAATCTAGCTTTCTGAACCTGGCTAACTTCACTTAAGATGATATTCTCCAACCCATCCATTTACTTGCAAACTACAAAACTTTATTTTTCTTATGGTTGAATAAAAACTCCATTGCATATGGATACCACATTTTCTTAACACATTCCTCAGTAGTGGGACATCTTAGCTGTTTCTGTAGCTTAGCTATTATGAATAATGCTGCAGTAGACATGGGTGTGCAGGTGCCTTTATTGTAACCTGACTTACATTCCTTCAGGTATTTCCCTAGGAATGGTATTGCTGGATCATATGGCAATTGCATGCAATGAAAGAACTTTATTCCACAAATCTGTCTTTTAATATTGTTTATAGTATCTGTCATGCAAATTTTCATTTTACTCTGGTTGTTAAGTAACTTTATTAAAGTTTTTTGTCCTATATTATTTATTTTCCCAGAAATCTTTATCTACTCCTAATTCATACATTATTGTCTAAAATTTTTTATATTTTGGTATTTAATTAAAATCTGAGATCTTCTGGAACACAGTATAAAGTAGGAAATCTGTCTGTATTTATTGTTATATGACTTGCCATCATTTTTCCTAGATTCACTTTAAGCAATCCTCTTTCCCCCACTTATTTATAATGTCACAGTGATCATATGCCAACTCCTATATGTAAATATAGGATCCAAGTATCTACTTTTCTGTCTCTATAAGATATAAACACTACTCAATTCTTTAGTAGTATATGGTGTCTTCAAATCTTACAGGGTAATTTTATGTCCCTTTTTATGAAGCTGCTTACTAAACAATTCACTTTTTCGATGGTAACCCTTCCTTTGCTTTGCTGGGTATCTGTTCTTTCTGGGGCCTTTTGATTGCATAGTGATCATCTTGAAAGCATCCAAGACAGTTTTGTGTTTCCATGAATCATATTTTTGTTAGATGTTTTAACTCCCTTAATTTCACTTTGTATTTTTTTTTAAATTGAATGTACTTATTATGCTTATTGTATCTTTTTTCAGTAATTACCTTTTTCATTTAGAGAAGTCCTATTTGGATATTTTTCAAATTCCAACCACTTTTAAATTCGGGGTAGAATTTTCATTGAAATGGGGCAATCCTATCTTCAGGTTTTTAGTCATAATCAAGGGATATCCATTGTTCTAGTCATCCTTTTTTTCCACCTCTCATGAAGGATTATTTCTTAAATTGTCTTTCATACTTATTATGAGCTCTGCTGCAGTACGGATGGGAACTATCCCCTGTTTGTTTGATTTTGCTTTATTTTTCTATGGAAGATCCATATATTATTGATAGGAAAATAGATCTCAGACATCTCTTTCATTTTTTACCAATTGCTCTGATTATTTCCTAGTTTAGATTAGATTTTTAATGTTCTCACCTTCTTAAATCATGTAGCATGTATCTCCTTAAATCTACATTTATATGTAGCATAGACTTGAAACTCTAATTGCTCATATCAAATACTATTTTACAGTCAGAGAAATGACAAAAGAAATGTGCCTTTTCTGAACCAATAAATGGAGTCTTCATAATCTCTTTTTCTCTAATGAGAAAAAATTTCAAGATCCTGGCATTATGTACTAATATAAGTTGCAGTTTTCTCACTTCATCTGGATTGAAGATCACGTCCTGTGCTTACATGTGCTCTTTGCAATTAAGGCTCACATCCATGGCTAAAAATCCTCCTCATGTCCAATCTCTGCAGCATTGTGATCATCTGAAAATAATGGAGACTTTTTCTTTCTTAATTGGTCACCCTGGTAGATAGTTATGTTTTCCAATTACATTAATGAGTTTTCAAATTTTACTGTCATTGGGTATGCCTCACTTCCATAAATGTTTTAAGAGATGGGGGCAAGTTGTTTGTATTCCTAGTACCTGATGGTGAATATTTAAAGTCAAAGTCTTTTAATATCAAAGGATAAAGAAATCTAGTGGATATCTGGATTTCACAAAGGATAGAGTTCATAAAGCAAATTTAGATATAAAACATGCCAAAAGAAGATAAAACAGATTTTTTGCATCTGTGTTATCTGATCCTGCCGTATGGCCTCCTCTGGTTGGCTTACATTCCTACTTATTTATGCATTGCTTACTCTGGTGTAGCTCCGCTGAATTTCTTCCTAAATCTCAAACACTCTGAGATGACTTACATCTTTAGAGAGCTCTTTATTCTTTCTGCTTCTTCTGTGAAATCCATTTCCTTAAACCCTACATGCCACTGTCTCGTTAGCTGAGTTGCACGTTTAATGCCTGTGTGACCTAACAAGAACGCAAGTGGCTTCACATAGAATATATGAAGGAGGAAGTGTTTCTCCCATGTTTGTTATCATATTTCTATGAAAAAAAAAAAACACCTAGCAAAAATCAGGCTGCTCCATAAGTATTTGTAAATTAAAATTAATTTTGCATCTTCTACACTTCTGAGACATTGTTAGATGCCAAATTCTTTAAATTAACACTGGAAGGTGCATATTCTTCATTTAGAAGCACTAGTATAATAGGGCTAGGTGCTGAGAGAGTAATAGTATCTACAAAAGCCCTAATGAACTCACAATCTTAACACAGAAACATAGGGAATTCATTCTACAAGTCAGAAATAAGAGCTATTTGGAATTTTTAAATAGAAGAAAAGTATTTTTTTAAATCTTGAAACTTCATCTGGTTGGCCTTTTCATTTTGTAACTTATCTGAAAATCAAATTGCCTGACTAAGAGCTGTCAATTTCAATTATGCACTGTGTTGTGGAGATATATTTTTTAGTATAAATAGAGAATGATGTTTTAAATTGTATTTATTGTAAGATATTTTCTAGATGGAAATGTTTCCAACATCAGGTGCACATCAGCATTTTGGGTCACCACAAATTCTTGGTAAATGTGAGCTCAGTTATAGTTACTTGCCATTGGTGCCAAATTATCTTCTCTACAAAGGATAGTTATTCAATAAGACCCTACTATGTTTCTGATTTACACGCATCACAATGCTAATTGTATAAGTAGCATCTAGGAGACATTTATGCAATGTCATAGACCTTGTTTCTCACCTATAACACTAGCAGTGGTATACTATATTGAGACCATTGTGATCATTCCACTATTATAGTTCATATAACACTGACATGCTCCTGCAGATTTTCAGTGATATGATGTTATACTAGGCAGATGAAGTTGATGTACATCATAATCATCACTATAGTCACCATATAAATATTTTTAAGGTTATGTGTGAGGAATTGTTCAACCGGAAAGAATATAGATGACAAAGATCACTCAACATCTAAGGTACATATACATGTACATAATTAAAGTATGTGACATGTATACAACTATATAATTAAAGTCTACATATGTATATATATAAATAACTGAATTTCTCTAGTGCACACATAAATGCAAAGCAACATACCTTTTCTTTGTGTTTATTCAGATCCAGATATTTCCCAGATTATAAGAGAGTAAAGAAAAGTAGCTATCTTCACACCAAGGGGAAGCACTCAGTAGAGAGTAAGCATTTTTAGGTCTGATTCTGACTGCTCTCCCCAAGCATTACCATGTTGTCATCTAGCCACATGTGCTTCTGATCCAAATCACCATGCATATGCATAACCATATGTTTCCTCCTTGTGAGGCTCCTTCATCCCATCATTTGGTTCAATATCAACATTTTTATCCACTTCTTGCCATTCCACATGTTGTATTTCATGCATTGCACCTCTAACCATATCTCAGGAAAGCTGTTGCTACCAAGAGGGAAATGGAAGTGCCTGTAACATGCGAAGGTTGATGTTTTCTGACCTTCTATGCTAGATGGTGTTTCCTATGGCCTTTTCCTCTGATTTCTCATCACATAAAAAAAATAGTGTTTTATTCTCTGCTTATTACGTTGGAGGATAGGCTGAAGTTCTTTGCCACCCCCTTCACTTTTCAAATGAATTAAAGTTCTCAGAATAACTATGAGAAGAACTTATTTTTGCATGTGTTTCTAGCAGCTTTGTCTGCAATGGAGGTGAACTAAGCTGCTAGGCTACCCAAGAGAACATTGCTGAGAAATGCCATCTGACTAGTCATCACCCATGAAATGCAAGTGTGAAATGTAGGGATGGAGTCCAGTGGGAAGGGAATGAAATAAAGAAGAAATGTGGAGATCTACATCTTTTCTCTCATGTCAACAGAGAAACTATGAGAACATTAAAAAAAAAAAAACTGTTCTTCTTCCTTTAAACAATATCTCCCAGGAAACGCAATTGCCCCAAAAAAGTGAAATGCTGGGTGAGTTTGGAGAAAAGGGGAACTTTAGGGAAGAAAAGTTAGTGTCAAGAAATGGCTCACACTTCTTAAATCAAACTGCTCAGTTAATTGATTCTATTTTTTTAATTATTAGTATATAAATAGTTGTACAGGGGGATACATTGTGATGTTTACATATGTGCTTACAATATACCTTAGTGAGATTTATCTCCACCATTCTGTGTCCTCCCCCTTCCCCAGCTTATTAGATCAAATTCAATAGGTTTCACTCTTCTATTTTTATATATGGATATAAAATATACCTACCATATTGACCCTCATTCCCCCTTTCATTGTGCCTGCTCAGCTCTGACAGTTACCCACCCATGGAAAATACTACTTTTCCTCTTCTGTATTTTGTTTTTTTTAAGTGTATATTGATAGTCCAAGGGAGTTTCACCTTGGTATTCAGGCTTAATCAAATTAACCACCTTCCCTCCCTGTTGCTTACTCATTCTCTATTGTCATACTCCCCTAATATTCAACAACTTACAGTATAGTACATTATATTATAATCACATACAGAAGAGTTGTTTCAATATTTTACATTCTCTAACATTTTCTTTACCTCTTCCACCTCACATAGTCCCTCAGACAGACTTGCTAATACAATTTTGTTCTCTCTCTCTCTCTCTGTTTTTATATATGTGATCATATATGTTTCTATATATACATTTAATTTATAGATCTAGCTTCCACATATTAGAGCAAACATGTATCCTTTGATTTTTTTGAGACTGGCTTACTTTACTTAACATAAAGTTTTCCAGTTCCATCCATTCACTCTCAAACAACATAATTTCATTCTTCTTTATGGCTGAATAAAACTCCATTATGTATATATGCCACATTTTCTTAATCCATTCATCAGTCATGGGACATTTGTGCTGTTTCCAAAGCTTGGCTATTGTGAATAAACATGGGTATGCAAGTCACTCTATCATATTCTGGCATACATTCCTTTGGATATATGACTAGTGTGGTTTCACTGGATCATATGGCACTTCTGCTTTTAGTTTTTTGAGAGACTTACATATTGCTTTCCTTAGAAATTTCACCAGTTTACAGTCCCACCCACAGTATAGAAGTGTTGCTTTTTGCCCACATTCTCACCAATATTTGTTGTTGTTTGTATTATTTAAGATAGCCTTTTTGACTGAGGCGAATCTCAATCTAGTTTTGATGTGCATTTCCTTTATGGCCAAGAAAACTCCTAAAATAAGAAGTACAAATGGCCAATAAACATATAAAAAATTGATTCTATTCTTAAATCCAGCAACATAACTTGTGAGACCCAGTGCAAAATGAAAATATTATTTCCTTATATAAAAATTAGAAAAAAATGTTATGTTAAATTTATTAGCTATAATTGTTTCTTTCTTCTGTGGTTTTGTTCTCAATTTACATTTGGGTATATTATTGGCTGTTTAATGTTGTTCTAAATAAAAAAAAGATTTAAAATTTATACTATCTGTATGAATTTTTCATCTTAATTTTGTACAATGCCACTTTTAATGTAGCTTTAAAGATATTAAGTCATGTTGAAGCCCTGAAATTATGTAATTTGAATTTTCTACCTCATACATGCATATGTATCTTTTTCTTATCAGAACAGTAGAAACACTGAACAAAATTAACCCAAAATTTTTTTTCTTTTGTTAAAAATTTTTTTACAGTTTTGGTAATTGCACTGAGGACCTCTACCTGATAGGTAAGCACACTACCATTGATCTAAATCTCCAGCCCTAATTTATATATACCATTACTCTGTATTATTTGGCTTGTTAGTGAATAAAGAAAGACTGAATGAAAGAGAAACTGTGTTTTTTTGTACATTTCTCTTTCTATGTTATCATTTTTAGCCCAAGAATTTGGCCAACACAGGGAAGTAAGGAAATACTCTTAAGTTTTAGAAAAAGAGGAAATCCTGAAACATGCAATAACATGAGTGAAACTTGAGGACAGTTTGCTAAATGAAACAAGTTGGTCAGATCCCATGAAAGCCCACTTACATGAGGTAAATGAAATCATTAATTTCATAAAATAAAAGAGACAAATGGTGGTTAGTTACCAAGGGCTTGGAAGAGGATAAAGTGGGGCAGTCATTGCCTAATGTATATATAGGTCTGGTTTTGCAAGATGACTAAACTATAGAGAGACCTTCCATATAACAATGACCAATATGCAACAATAAGGAACTATACATATAAAAAATGTAAAGGATATAAATCTCATGTTAAGTGTTCTTGACAACAGAAAAAGAAGAAAATAAAGAAAAGATGAAAAGGGAAAAACTTCAAATGAAAATGTAGCAAAAAAGAGACCTCTGTCCTAATGGAGTCTGTTGAATGGGTAAATTTGATATATTGAATGGATAAAGCATTATGAAAGCAACTTACACAGTGACAGGAAAGCATACACAAGAGAAGCCAAAGATTCCCAGGGGATTGGAATGCCTTTTCTGAAAGAATATTTCATGAGCATTTCTTTTGTGGGTTTTTTTTTTTTTTTTGGGAAATGCTCAACATCCTTGACCATATGGAAATGCAAATCAAAACCATGTTAAGATTCTACCTCACTCTTGGTAGAATGGCTACCATCAAGAACACAAACAGCACCAAATGTTGGCAAAGATGTGGGGAAAAAGGAACCTTCATACACTGGGAATGTAAATTAATGCAACTGGTATGGAAAGCAATATGGAGGCTACTCAAAAAACTAAAACTAGCACTTCCCTATAATCCAGCAATTTCACTTCCAGCGATACACCCAATGGAATGTAAGTCAGGTTACAATAAAGGCACCTTCACACCCATGTTTATTGCAGCATCATTCACAATAGCTAAGCTGTGGAAACAGCCAAGATGCCCCACTACTGATGAATGGATTAAGAAAACGTGGTATTTATACACAATGGAATTTTATTCAACCATAAAGAAGAATGAAATTTTGTCATTTGTAGGTAAATGGATGGAACTGGAGAACATCATTTTAAGTGAAGTTAGCCAGGTTCAGAAAGCCAAAGCCCATATGTTTTCTCTCAAATGTAGAATATAGATCTCATACAAATACAGCAATATTATGAAAAACAGGTCATACTAAGGGGAGGTTGCTATGAGATGGAGAGGGTAAAAGAAGGAAGTTAAGATGGTGAAAATTGTTGATGTACTCTCTATACAAGAATGAATATAGAAGTTTTAAACCTGTTGAAACCATAAGACAAGATGTAAGGTAAAAAGAAGAACAACAGAGGAGAAGAACCTATTTGGGTTATAATACACACATACATAGAAGTCTGAGAACAGAGGACAGAACAAGTCCTGAAAGGGGGGTTGGGGGGGAAGATGGTATCACTGGGAGGGGAGAGGAGATGGAGAAAGTGCCTAAGAGGGTGAATATAGTGCAGATACTGTGCACACATGTATGTAAATGGAAAAATAAGACCTGTTGAAACTATTCCAGGAATGGGAGGGGGGAGGGAGAGATAAAGGAGAATTGTTCAGGTATTGAATTCAACTGTGACATATTTCCATATACTGTAAAAACTTTTGTAAATGCCACAATGTACCCCTACCACTGCATGGTACCCCAGTAGTGAATTAAGGAAAACATGAGATCTGCATTTAGTCAACATTTACAGTCAATGTGTAAAATGGCTTAAAGAGGTTTAAAATGGACCTAGAGCATCAACTACATGAAGTCAACTAGCTTTACAGTTGAAAGTTAAAAAAATTATGGAAAATGCTGAGTCAATTTAGCAAATTAAGTGTCTACTTAAAAGCCAAAAAAATAGTTCCTTTTCATGTTATTTTTCTTGAAGCACAAAGAAGTTATTCAAGTTCAGTAACAAGTTGATCTGGGCAGTGTTGGCCCTAAAATTACGAGTCAGGATTTGTAAATAGCACCTTCACATGAATATCTCACCATAGCAATGGAAACCAGAAAACAACCACGTTCATGAAATACAACGGTGGTGGCCAAGAAAAAGTAAGGTCTTTGGACACAAATAAGGAAGAAAGCTGAATTTTACATTCAGTTAGAGAACTGTTCTAATCTGGGTAGCTCTGAGATTACAATGGCTAATATTACTTACAGAGACTGGTAATATTCAGGCACTGAGTGAAAAGTATAAGATCACATCTGCTAATTACTGGTTGTGGGTTTTAGATGCACTGTGATCCAGAGTTATCTTCTTTCTATGATGAGACTTACTTAGATTTTTATATTACACTAGGACGTGTACTGCATTAGAGGAAAAGGATCCTTGACTTTTAGCAAACTGCCCCAAATTTCTCATTGCTGGACCCAGGGGGCCAAGTCATTTTAGTTTCTCTTAAAACCTGGAGGTTAAGGAAGCAGTAGCTAGGAAATATAAAGGAAGCCTATTTATCAATTAATTAATTTATCAGTTTTTGTGGGAAAAGACAGCATACTCAAACTGGGTAATTTGAGAATTTAATAAATGACCTATTATAAAAGGTGAGCATAAAATTAAAAAGCCCAATGGAGAACAAAATAATACCATGGGTATGTGTATCCTTACAACAGTAAGTAACCATTAGGATTCTTAGAGTTCAAACAGGTAGGGGAGAAAACATTTATTGGAACTCATTGAGTGGTGACCTGACAAGGGGTATTGAGGGCAATAGACACACTAAGGTCACTCTCTCCATGACCTCTGATCTTGGCCAACTCAGCCAGAAGCCAAAGAGCAAGGGAGCTTGTTGATGCACTTCATCAAGTTCAGCCTGTTTGCACACAGAGCAAGGTGGAGACAAGTGTCAAATTGGAGATACATCGTAAATATCCTCTCTAACGAGAGAGCAGGCTGGTGTTTCCCTGGTTTTGTGTTCAATTAAATTGAGCAAACATTTATTCAGAGCAGAACAGGTACAAAGTACTGTTCTATACACTTTAAGGTATGAAAAGAGGAATTCTCAGACTCTACTCTGGACCAAATAGCCAAGTGAGTACACTATAAAGTACAGAAAGAAAAAAGAAAGTAATTAAAAAGAGACAAATATTGTACTTAACATATTAAGAGACAGAGCTATACTATGTAAACTCTTCTTAGATGGAGAATATTGAAAATTTTATTTTGCAGTTGTTTATATAAGATCTTAGCCAAAGCCCGTTATACTATTCAGCTAAAAGAGAGGCTCTGGTTAAAGTAAGAATGGGTCAATGATGTATATATGGAACGTAAAAATCTGCCATTATGTATGAATAAGGAATAACACAAAATTCCGTGAATGAACCAAAGTTTGAGTATCTTCTATGTAATAGACATTAAGGTATATAATGGAAAGACAATGAGAAATAGTGCCATATTCTCATTGTTCATAAAATTAATTACAAAAGGGAAGGCAGATAAGTGGTAGGCAATAACAATACAATGGATAAGAACTATTATGAAGAACTGTGCCATGGCATCATGAATGGAAGGAATAAAAATCAGGGATATGGAGTTCAGGATATTCAGGTGAAGAGACACTTTCTAAGCAGAAGTCATATTTAAATTATTGTCTGAAAAAAATGAGCTAAGAGTAATTCAGAAAAAGAAGCCAAGAGGGGAACAGTTCTCTAGGCAGAAAGAATTGCATCTGTAGAATTTCAGAGGCTAGGAAAGGTTTTAACATAGTGCTTTCAGGAAGAGGCAATAGATTGAAAATGACTATAGTTCAAAATGGAAAGACAATACTAAGGTCAGAAAGATCAATAAAAGTGAGGCTATGATGACAGTCAAAGAGGACTGGAGGGAACTTGGAAGTCATCAAGGGATTTTAAGTGGGGATGTGGTTTTATCTTATCTGCATTTTAGGAAGATACTCCAATGAGTGGAGAAGACAAGAAAGGACGGCAAATTATTAAATACTAATCCACATACAAGTTAATGATGGCCTGATCTATGGCTGTAGAAGAGAAAGAAGAATTGGATAAATTTTAGAAGTGCTACGGAATTATAATTATCTATTGGATTGAATGGGACCATTGATGTCTCAGTTGTGACTTGACAATTTGATGGTTAGTTTCATTTACGCAGATAGAAACTGTGGGAAACGAAGCAGGCTTTGAGTGGGGAAAGATGAGTTTAATTGTTGATATCTGAGGTTGAGGTGCTTATAATTTATTCATGTAAAGGCTCAAATATATTTCAATTATAAATCTAAATTTTCTGTGTACATTGCTGACTGGACCTCTACATTTAGGTGTATGAGCACTTGAGTGGAAATCAGGTTACGGGCGTAATAAGGTTTCTGTGAGAATGTACAACATGATGGGGACAAAATCAAAATATAAAAAAAAAATGAAGACTGGAAGATGAAAATTCCAAAAACTGAAAACAGGTACCATGGGGAGAGGAAGACAGTATAGAAGAATATGGTATGTAAAAAAAAAACAGGGCAAAAAAGAAACTACAAAAAAGAAAGTTTTTTGAGAAGAATTGGATTTCCTGGCACTGTAATCACTTTTCATAGTATGAAACACAGGTCAGAGTTCTTGCTGATGACAATTTTCTCAGGGGCAAGAATAGATTTTTGTATATTTCCTAGTTTCCATGGCTTTCTTCACTTCTCTGGTAGCTTAGACAGGTAAGTAGATAGATAAGCTACCACCTTCAGCCACATCAGCATAAGTCTATACAATGTGTAAAATAGGTTCAAGAGTGTTTTACCACAGGGTGATTTTACCAACTATTTATGAACTACTGTCTTATTTGAAAGCCTTTTTTTTTTTTTTTTTTTGATGGTGCTTGTACTGGGGATTGAACTCAGGGCCTTGTACTTGTTAGGCAAATGCTCTAAACACTTGAGCCATACCTCAGTCATTTTGCTTTTAGCTTGTTTTACACATAGGGGCTCACCATTTCTTCCCTGGGTCATCCTGAAACTTCAGTCTTTCTACTTTTACCTCCTGAGTAGCTGAGATTGCAAACATGAGCCATCATGCCTAGCTGGTTTTTGAGAAAGGATCTCACTTATTTTTTTTCCCCTAGTAGCCTTGAACTGCAGTTCTCCTATCTCTTCCTTGGAACCAATTTGAGTACTCAAATAAGAATTTTTAAATATCAGTATAAGGACTCCTTGACTACAAAACATTCTCATGCCAGTGTGAAAAAAGGAGTGAACAATGATAGATTAGAAAGCATGTCACAATCAGTGAATGTATTATTTAAGTCAAATACATAGTCTTTGTGACACATACATATGTGTAATATATGTATATGCATGCATTAAGTGTAATGTGAACATAACATACTTGTGATATATATGTGTCATAGCATATCATATAGCATAGTATATTGAATCATATATATGAGGACCTTTCTTACTAAACTCACAGTTATGAAGGACTTTGTCCTTGGTTTATCAACCAGATGCTTTTCAGAATTTGTTAACCTCCTTCTTCTATTACTTTAGGAGCAGAAAACAAAATTTCCCAGCTCTCATTTAGTTAGACACACAGATCTAAGACTTAGAATGGGCAGACAAGACACACAACTTTTGTCTTTACTGCATTCAAACATATTGACTAATTCCAATCCATCTAAATTAATTAGACCTCTTGATAACAAGAATCAAAAGAATTCCTAACTAGGTAATGTTAATGGCTTATCCCTGAATGACAAGGGAATTATTCTGTTGGATCCAAAAGGTTAAACTTGATTACAGAAATCTTCATGGAGGGATTTCTTCTTAAAGAATTTACCAAATCTCCTAAGAGGCAAAGGGATGAAGCAGCTTAAAGTGTTTATCCTAAAAAATTTCCAATAAATTTAATTACAAAGCTATGAAAGTATAACTGAATGGGTAGAGGTGAGTTGTTTTGAAAAATAAACTCCCTGAGGTCAGTAACCATCTCCATTTTGTCCATTGCTATAGCCTTAGCTCTTAGAACCTAATATTGCCTGGCATTTAAAAATATTTCTTAGATAAATGCCCCACCAATCTCATGTTAATTCAAAAGACTTTTGCAAAAATATCTGTCTAAAGAATCCTGAAGGCTATTCCAAGTATGGTTTCTATTAGCAAATAGTTTTTCTCTATCCTTAAATGACTACTGAGGTTTAATTTATATTAGTTTATTCAACAGTCTCTAATATCAGTTATGAGAGGAGCACCAAAAAGTCTGTAAATTTCTATGGGGTTCTGTATGTATAGTAAAACATAATCATGATCATGATCTTTTAAAATTACATCATACTGAGCCAGTGGCTCATGCCTATAATTCTAGCTATTCAGGAGGCAGATATCAGAAGAATAGAGGTTTGAAGCCAGCTGGGGCAAACAATTCATGAGACCCTATCTCGAAAATAACCAACACTAAAAATGACTGGGAAAATGGCTCACCTGCCTATCAAATGTTAAGCCCTGAAGTTAAACCCTAGTACCACCAAAAAATTGTGTAATATTTCAAATATTCATAGACTTCATGTAAGACTTTTATCTCAGCTTCATTATCAATACTATTAAAACAGAATGCTATATCCAGTTCACACCCTTTCACATGATTAATTACTCTTTCAACAGGCACTTTAATCCTCCAAATATTTACAGTACCTTTCTCCAGGAATAGATAAAAATTATTAGGCTTGACTACTGTCTCTATGAGACTGTATAAGGAGGTCAGGGAAAATCATGCATATTTTTGCTGGGAACATAATGAAAGCTTTAAGAAAGAAAGGACTTGTCTGAGGGAGTTTGTGTTATTACTTATTTTATCAATGTTTGGAGATTAATTGCTTATTTGTCAAATAATTAAATACTTGCTGTATTCCAGGCATTGTGTTGGCTATTCAAAAAAAGAGTGAAAAGCAAGTTTAAAATTTTTTGGTATACAATGTTCACTATTAAGTGAGTACAGACCTGAAAGCAAATAATTGCCTTTTGAGGGAAAAATATAGTGATAGACCCAATATCCCAATCATCTGGAAAAATGAGTACCCTGCCTTTGCCCCTAATTTACATGGAAAGGGGTCACACAAATATTTTCACTGGGGCTGGGACCTTGAACAGCCCAGTGGAGACCCTGAGTAGAAAGATAAGCCAGTTCCTTGGAAGGGCTTAGACAAATGCCCCATCAATCTCAGGAAAGTATCCTGGGTTGAAATATAACCAGTGAAAGTCAATAAATTGAAAGGTTTAAGAAAGGCTTCTAGAGAAGACATTTTTAAATAATGAGAATTTGATAATAAAACATTATAGTGTATTTCTTTTATTACGATTTTAGAATATAAGTAATTAGTATCTTGACTCTTCTCAAATGACATCTTATGAACAATATTGTTAATAAAGATGTAAATTTTATATGATTTACAGCAAGACTGAGATGATATCAAGCTTGAGTTAAGTTCCAATGACTTAGACCTAAACACTATCAAGTTCCCCAAACTGATTTTATGTTTTACCAGAAAATGGTTTCATCCCATTCATACACAAGAATAGGAAAAAATAAATTTAGAGGAATAAAGACCCAAAATGATACAAAAGAAATATAACGCAATGGGGAAAGAACTCGATTATAATTCTGACTCCTAAAGAAACTACCGAACTATTGAAAATTAACTTGACTACTGATTCTCAGGTTTCCGTGTGCCTACCGTATGGCCAGGATGGATTAGATGGAGTGTAACAGAAATATAGAATACATAGGGCAATTTCTATATCCCATGGCCACAGAAATTTTTGAAAGTTCACTCATATCTTTTCTACTAAGTCAGAATTGACATAAAAAGCAAAAACTATTTGTCATCCCTAGACTACAAGACTTTCACTGTTCCTTCAATTGCTGTGTTCTATGCATCTATGATTTGTGTAATTCACATGATACAAATGTATATAAAATGGAATTTCTTTAGCTTCATGAGTCTTTACTGACTCATGATCTACCTATAAAAATTTATTGAATATTTAATGATAAATCAAAATGCATTTGCTCATAATGATTGGTGATAGAACTTTTGTCCAGTCGCTTTCATCTTTGTCCAATTAGACCCTTACTTGTTCTGTAACTTTTGTGTTATTTTAATTACTGCGGAATAATTTTCACTTTTCTTTTTTTCTGGTCAAAGCAAGAAGATGATCCCTTTTCTTAATTCTATAAGCATATTAAACAAACCAGAAACATAGACTTTGGATAATGACCACCTGTATTTGCTGCAGGTCTAGGTTAAGTCTGCAGAATAAACTTAGACACTTTTAGTTAAGACATAGGTATAGAGCCTAATGGAAAAGCTGCCTTATGGAAAATATTAATGATTGGATCACTTTTTCTTTCCAAAAATAAAAATGAATGTGCAAACAGAAATACAAAACCCAGAATATGACCATGAAAAAAACTACTCAAATCAAGAAAGAAACAATAAAAAACAAGCCAACAGTAAAAAAGACCACTTAATAAAAAAAAGACCAGCACACTTTAAAAATGACAAAATAAGAAGTAAACAAATTTAGGATAAATATTTGCTTTAGTTTCAGAATATTTTCCAAGGAACCACGGCTTCATAATATTCAAACTGAAATAAAAAGTGGATCAAGATTTTTTAAAAGCTCTTGTTGAGAGGAAGGTAGGATTATTGAAAGAAGTTTAAGGATTCATGGACATGCAGATGCAGAGGTTTTTAAAAAATCATTAAAACTGTAAATGTCAAAATCAGTTTTACAGGAAAAAATGTTTTGATTTCTAAGATAACGACAATAACTCCTAGTATACAGAAGTAAAGAGTAATGCAACCTGGAAAATGGTTATTAGAGAATATGATCAATACTGAAGACCTGGAAGGAAGTAGACATTGTTTACGGAAGTGTTGCATAACTGATACACTCATATATGGTTGGTTGTGGGGTAAGTAAATATGTGCATTGACCCCACAAACATTGAGCATTCCAATGAAAAAAGGCCACAGGGATGCATCTGTGAAGAAGAAAATGGTGAAAGATCCCTACATAGAGATCTCTCTCTCTAATATGGAAACAAAAACCAATATACAAAACAACCACACAAGAAATAGTTGAATTATATAGTCTTCATTTATGTTTCTTGTTGTATGTTTTGGTTTTGCCCTGAACTCAGGACCTTGTGCTTGCCAAGCAGATGCTCTACCCCTTGAACCATACCACAACTCCTTTTGCTTTAGGTCTTTTTTTGAACAGGGTCTTCCATTTTTGCTCAGGTTTGCCTGGACTGCAATCCTCCTGTGTATGCTTCCCACATAACTGGGATGACACATACATACCACCCTGACCAACTTTTTTACTGGTTGAGATCTGGGCTAGCCTTGAACCTCGGTCCTCTTGATCTCCACCTCCTGAGTAATTAGGATTTCTGGTATAAGCCACGACACCTAGATCAAGGTAAATGTGGAGGTTTCAGAAGAAATAAGTTGAGGATTTAGGAAATTATTGTCAGATATAAGACAGATTCCAAAGAGCTTAAAGAAAAATAATCCACAAGGTGGAACTAGCTAGCACAAAGGCTCTAGGAGGCTAGAATATGAATTTATGAAAAGAGCATCCAGGATGACAAGTTTTTTTGTAGTGAAATAAATGAAGAGGAAAGTAGTGAAGGGATAGTTAGAGCTTGTGTAGTGGGCCACATATGGGGACCTTCTAAGGATTTTAGTTTTTACTTTGATTTAAATGAGGAGTCACTAGGGTTCTAGAGAGAAATTTAATAAACTTTCTAGACAGAAATTTAATAAGGTGAAACAACAGATTTTAAAACATTTGCATTCGTTGCTCTAGTAATTATATTTCAGAGAATTTACCCTGAAGACATAATCAGATATGCAACAGTGATTTATGTCCAAGGAAATCACAACCACAGTGAATTTATTGTAATGAACAATTGGAAACAACTTACTGTTCCAAAAGTAAGGTGATGATTAAATAAAGTGTGGAATACTTGCAGGCTTAAAAATGTACAGTTTTGAGAAATTATTTAACAATATAAAAATTCACATAGAATAAAAATTGATAAAAATGGAGGCAAACCTGTATAAATATGCTTATTTTTAAAAAGTCAATCAATGTAAGAAAATTAATAAGTGAAGGCAAGTACAGGGATTTCTAGCATAGGAGGAATGTTTCCAGGTGATGCTATTATGGATTTTCAAAAATTTTCTTAGGCATGTTTATCAATTTATTGGTAAATAATAATTTAGTAAATTATGCATATTGAAAGCTATAATAAGTATTTTTTAAAATAAGAAAGTGATTATAAAGCTAATGAATATTTTTAAAAATCCATGTCTCAAACATGAATTTAGTTATTTTATGATGATGATAAACAAACACAGCGCTCTTACTATAAACCAAGCACTATTGCAAATCCCTAGTTAAATCAATCTACTTTCTAATCTTCCAGATACAAATTAACTTTGTGGGATAGAAGAAATTTTAGGAATGGATTTCATTTTACCTACTGTATAAAAAGATCCCTTGATAGCATTCTAGTGGTCAAAGTTCATGTCTGTTGCATGACATTTTCATTTAAATCTCTTTGGTTATAAATAAAATAAAGCAAATCACTCTATCTGGTATAGACCACTTCCATAAGTCAGAGGCTGTATGAAACATTGGCACACATTTTAACTTAATCTTTACAACAACTATGTGAAATGAGATTATTCATAATTTGCATCTCATAAAATTGAGTTTTTGAGTGGTTACATTGTCTAAAAGATCAAAGTTAATAAATTACAGAAGTGAGATACCATTCCAAGACATACCCACATTCAATTCATTTTCATAACCAAGTCTCTGAACTTCCAGAGTAATTAATTTAGATTTGTACTAGCACACTGTTCAATTTGTTCACCATTTTTAACTCTTTCATTAAATTCTCATACAGTCCTATTTAAGAATTTTAGTGATCATATTATACATTCAAAAGTAAGGAATGCTAGAACCCAAAGAGATTTATATATCTTCTTTAACCTTAAAAATCAATAAGAAAATTGTATGTTTATGTACATTTGTTATGTCAGACTCTATTTTTTACAATATTATTTATTTTTGTTATCATATTATTTTCATACCAGGGTTATATTGTGGCAATATCTTAAATTCACCCCCTCCATCATTCTTCTTTATTCTCTCACCCCAATTCTTAGAATGGTTTCAACAGGCTTTCTTGTTCCATTTTCATACATGAGTGCATAGTATTTCCATTATATTCACCTTCCTTCACTGTTTCCTTATATCCTTTCCCCCTCCAAGAAGACCAATCCCCAGACAGTACCTGTTTTACCTTCCTATCCTTCATTTTTGAAAAAAAAGAGATTTCTGTTTGTTTAAGATGCTATATAGGGAATTTCATTAAGACATTTCTGTGTAATATACATTGTATCCCTAATTGGTTTATCCCTTCTACTTTTTCTCTTCTTATGGTGATTTCAGCAGGTTTACATACTTCAACAGGTTATCCTATCTCCACTCTTAATATAGAAAGTATATCAACCACATTTACCTTTCTAACATCCTTCTTCAGACTCAAAATAATGATGTTCTGGGGTGATACCTCTTGTTAGCAGTGTCCTGACTTTATTTCCTTCTCAAATGGAACTATTCTCAGATATTAACAAAGATTGTCTATAGTTCCACAGCATCCTTCTAATTTTTGGTAAATTCAATGTGTTCTTAGTGTCAGATGTCTCTAACTTAAGATGCAGAAATGTTACCATTGGATTCCAATTTAATGTAGCCCTTGGATTCCGATTTAATGTAGCAATTTGGGTAGAATATACCTGCGTGAATATATTCAACATCTGAACACATGCATACCTGCCAACATGTTCATGATACACCAACCCCAACACTTACTCATTCATTTCTCTTTGTTTCTGAAGTCTTCCTAATTTAATTTTTTTAATTATTGTTGTGCTGGGTTGGGGTACCTTGTAGCATTTACATAGGTTCTTACAGTGTATCAAATATATCATAATTGAATTCACTCCCTCCACTGCTCTCTTTCACCCCAAATCCCCCAATTCCTGAAACAGTTTCAACAGATATCACTTTTGCATTTACATACATGTGTATAAATTATTTGTACCATGTTCATCCTCCAACCCCTTTCTCTGCTACTTCCCTCCTCCTACCAGTGCCAAACCCACCTCCCCTCAGGGGCAGAATTTGTTCCCCCTCCTGTTCTCCCATTTTATAGAAGAAAAAACATAAAAGATAATATGAGAAACATGGCATTTTTGCTATTTTTGACATAAAGATAGCTATTCAGGGAGATTCCCTGTGTTGTTTCCATGCATATATGTATCACAACCCCAACTGGTTCATCTCTAGTAAACCTCTTCACTACTCTCTATTCCCCTTTCCATGCTGGCCTCTGCCAGTTTAAGATTACTGTGTTCATTCCTAAATAGTGAGCACATCAACCACATTCAAGTTTTTGGTTTCCTTACTTTGCCCTATCCCTCAGGTGCATGACCTCCCCTTAGTATAACCCATGTCCAATAATATTGCTGCACTTGTTTTTGGTCTATAATACACATATGAGGAAAAATATGCGACTTTTGGCCATCTAAGCCCGACTAACTTTGCTTAAAATGATGTTCTCTGGTTCCATCCATTTACTTGAGAATGACAGAATTTCATTCTTCTTTGTGGTTGAGTAAAATTCCATTGCATATAAATACCACATTTTCTTAATCCATTCATAATAAGTATTGGTGACTAGAATACCAATCACTTGAAGTAGGCAGTAATCTAGATGCTAATGATACAGTAATGAACAAAACAGTTAATGCCACTCACTTACTGTGTTTCTTCAGAAAGGAAACACACCAGAAATAGCCAAGGGAATTTTTGGAATTGTGAAACGAATATAGATACACAATTGTTAACAAGGCCAGAAAAATTGTTTTAAAACTTTTGGCTTTACTAATACAATTTACAGTACTTTTGCCTTTGGACTGAAATATGCACTGTGTTGTTTTGTAGAATTTGGTATTGAAAAGAACAAATATCCCTCTGCTCAACTCATTGTTCATGTGGTAGGATTCCTTTTTCTAGCTCCACTTCCCAAATACACACATTGATTTAAGTTCTGTTTACTAGAAGACATAAGAACATGAAAATATGCTATTAGAAGTCACTTTAATCACTAAATGCTCTGAAATATATATCAGCATTCTTCTTTGACATATAAAAGAAGATGATGATGTCTTAAAAGGTAATTTACCCTCTAAGATTTACACTTACTAAGTGGAGATCTGATATTAGGGCACAAGTCTGTTATCTTTAAACTTGGGTTCTTAACTTCTAAACTCCACCTCTAGTAAATCCACAATGGCTAATTCATATTGCTGCAGCCAAAGAGTAGTTGTTAATTGTGGAAGCCAACCACAAATCTCAACTTCAGTTCATGTGAGCATTCTAAAGTTCTCACTACTGATGGGCTTTCCATGTAGTCTACTTTTCAGATATCACATTAATGCCTCTCACTGAGACCAAATGAAAAACTTGTGAAGGCAGTGCTAATGTTGGATCAAAACCAAGAAATTCACATAATTTTAGTCAAAATATTATTTCATCATCTCTCTGTACAAATGCCACTACCTGTCTCTGTTTCCAGATCATATTAACATGGCAAGATTTCTCACCTCTTCTCTTTCTCTGCAAATGAAAATTGCATTCGGTTTCCAAAATGCAGCTTTCATCACTCTTGTATCATACTGTTGGGCAGCTGAATGTGATTTGATTAAAGATCAGCTGCTCTTGTAGAGAATTAACAGAGAAAATGGCAAACTTAAATAAAAATTAATGACATTGACCTAAAATGCTCTAATGAAATAGAAAATGTATTCAAATGACTAGTGATTTTCCAAATTATTTTGGAAACTATCAAGTCAGTATTACTGAATTAACTCTTCTGACAAGATTACCAGCACTTTGAATTTCTGGTCTTTCTTACTTTTTGGGGGAGTCACTATTTACAAAGTATTAGATATAGCCTTCATCAGTAAAGTTGGAGCAGTCAGTGCTACTAGAAAAGTTTTATTTAATTTAGTTTAAGAGCTGAATATTGGTATGATGACCTTTGTTGATTTGCAAACCAAATGAAAATTGATTCACAAGTAATGATTTTTTTTTCAATTTACTTGCTTATGTGTATAATCATCTGAATGAAAATTTACCACGTATTATTTACCTGAAATGAGCAAGCTCAATCTTTAGGGATATGTGTGTGTTTATGTACATGTGTTTTTATGTGCATGTGTGTGAACTCCACTGTATATTAGAGGAAGAAAACACTTGAAATTATTTTCTGAATTATGTGCTTCTGGTTGATGTGAATTTCAGTTATAATTATATCAAAAACATTATAATAAACATGGCTTGTATCAAACTTTTAAATTCATTTTCACGGGTAATCCTCATAATAAACCTATTGCATTGATACTTTAATTATCTACACTAATAAAAATAACTCAAATGCCATGTGTAAGAGCTCAAACTAATAATTATTAGTTTTGGGAATTCAATCCAAATCTTTCCAATTCCTGTTTTAAACCAATAAAATATTCTGGCTTTAGAAGATATTTAATTTGTTTTGTTAAATGGCTTATGGTACAATTTATGAGTACAGGTATATCTTCTGTGGCCCCTCAAAAGTAAAGCAGACCAGATTGCTTGCAATTTTGTCTCCACTGTCATATAGGCAGTTGATACCAGGCTGTAGTCAAATTTAAACTAACAGAAATTTCTTGGTGCCACTACAGTTGGAACTCTGGGCTTCATGGTTGCTAGGCAGGTGTTCTTACTGCTTGAGCCACTCTGCCAGCCCCTGACCTCCATTTGTAAAGTAAAAGTATATTGAAATTGATGGATTTTAATTAGGATCAACATTTCACATCTTAACTTCTATGGCCTCCCTTTTATCAGTTTATCCCTCCTCTTTGAAATTGTTGGAGGATTGTTATGAAAAATGGGTATAACACAGTAAAATCCACAAATTTTAAATTTCTTATACTAAATATCTGATTTCTTTAAGGTGATTTTTCACAGTCTTGATGCAGAACTAATCCTTCTGTTCACTCTGTTTTGAGTGATTCCATTGTAGTACCTTCCCTACCTTTGATGAATATGGACAGTGAAAGTTACAAAATAAAACAAAAAAGTGTTTGATGTGTATCAGGTCATGGATCAATTAAGCCTTGGTTGCAATGACTAGAAGTAACAGAAGGAACTGAGATGGTTGTAGTTGCAGCATAGGAGAAGTGACAGACATGAGGTCATCCAAGAGTTGTTAACAGCAGCAGCTATTCTAAGTAATAGATTATTAAATCACTTCAGTGGAGCAATAACTGAGACTAAGTTTCATTTAACACCCAATGAAGATATAATTAGGGTGGACCATCATCTTAAGGATTTTTGGTGTTCATTATTGGAGAATTTCTAAGCTTTCCTAAGATTAGTGGCATCACAAAGAGAATGCCTATTGAGAAAACAAGACTTAAGATACAGATATGGATAATCACTTTATGTCTTTCCCTAGAAATAGGTACCAGAGTAAATGCATAATGAGCATTGAATAGGAAAAAGGACATTTACAGCATCATTGAGTTATTATTCATCAATAATGAAATTTTTATAATTGAAACACTTAAACATATTTTGGGGGGTTTTACAAAATGTTGCCTTAATTCTGCTTTTCTTCTACTTTCTCATCTTTTAGGAAGAAAATATCTGATTTGACAAGTTTCATTTTTATTCTACAAGTTCTTTGAGTTGCTGGAGTACACTTGATTTTTATTTATATAAACCATAAATTTAATAGCAAGAAAGTGAGATCTTTAATCATAAATTCTCATTCTTTAAACATACAATGTATATTTATTTTGCTGATATGTGCTCCCTTACATTGGATTACTAGAAATTTCCCAAACATTTTGGGATATTTCACACATTTGTACTTACCAGACCTTAAGACTCTTGTCAGAATGTAAAGAACCCTAAGGAAGCACTCTAAAGTCAGATTCCCTTCCTCAAATCCATGTTTTACCATTTCTTCATTCTATGTTTCACAACTTGCCTAACTTTAAATTTTAATGTCTCCTAATATAAACTTGGAGTATTAGTAATTGCTACTCATATAGCTTTTGAAAGACTAAACATTATTATTGGTTTTTAGCTAAATTTTCAGAACATAGCATACAAAGAATTAGGATTTCTTATTTTAATAATTATCATTATTCATATAAAATTATTTCCAGGATATTTGAGCTAGACATGCCATCTCCAAATGTTGGTCACTGGCACTTATCAGACTTTGAGTTCTCATGAATACAAACATTGGAAAGTAAAGTCAAAAGCAGACCAAATTGTCAATTCCTTTACATTATCCAAAAATTCATTTTGGAAAGGTTCCAAAAACAAATGAAGAGCACAGGAAATAGTTCATCTTGTTGACTTGCCTGATTCTTAACCCATCCAGACATATCTCAATGCAGTGCTATTATTGCTTTTTTGCTATTTCATGAACAAAGTGACTTGATTTCAGAGTCTTAAAAGCAAAAGCAAATTCTGTTTCTACTTCAGGCGTCTTCAAACTCATTTCCATAGAAAGCTATTGCCATTAAAAATATTCTCCATTTCTATTTAATACTCTAGTGACTTGTGCCCTGACCTTACATAGAAACAATTAAAGTTAATCTGGCTCATATGTTTTTAGCAACTTGTTGACATTGCCACAGTGCTTGCTCTCAAAATTAGCTCAAAGGAACCCACTTGACCAGACATATAGAGTAATAAATGATTTTTTTTACCTAGTTCATTATTTGTACAATTAACTTTAATTTCAATCCTTTCTTGTTTTCATAGTAATCCATATTTTATAATTTCAGGGAAGATAAAAAGGAAGAAACATGGATTAAGACTTCAGTTTCAGATACGGTCATTTTAGAAGTGTCACACAGACATGAACTGTGTATGAACTTTTGGCATACCTCATCTGTATTCCTTATAAATTTCTACCATAGGAAATAATGCCCATGTCTCAGTGGCTAGCGACTTGTCTATACTGCATTGCTCTCTAAACAAAAAGAAAGATCTTCCCATGTTCTCAATATTACAGTGTCTCTAAGTAAAGGAAAGAAAAGAAGGCAATAGCAATTACTGGGTATCCTTTCTGTAGGTGCCTCCTACTCCGTGACTGAAATATTTCTTGACAAGGCTCCTAGTTTGCTTTTGCAGTGGATATTCCTCACTTTATTATTTTTTAAACCAGGACTTTTGTTCTATCCCCTGGAAACTCAATCTAATTGACTTATCCTCTTTGAACATGTTGAAGAGGATGGTGAAGAATGACCTGCTTTGAAAACAAGCAGCTTTTCCAAACTACTACCTGCTCATAGATTACTGGAACCCCAAGGGTTATTTAAATCTTAAGTAGTCACAGTCATTTTAAATACTCCTATTTTCTCAAAAACCTGTCATATTGTAACCCATTGGACTATAGTCATTACTAATAGTTGCCATATCACCATTACTTTTCATTGTTTGCATCACTCTCCATGGACTTAATTGTGAGCTTATTAAACTCCCTTGAGGAAGCCAAATGCAAAATGGGAGGAGCTACTATGATCAACTTTGCAAATAATCTACTACACATCCCAAAGTCAATACTACATAAATTGAGGCTTATTATGGAAGGACACTAATTCTAACTGCTAATTTAAATCTTTATTGTTATTTGCTTACTCATATGTGGAAGCAATCTCTAATATCATTGGCTTGAAAAACTGAAGATTTATTTTATCTGATGTTGCATGTCCATCACAGTGAGTTCCCTATTCATTTCATATTGACTCTATAGCACAAGATGTCAGTGGAGTTGCCTATCTGGGACATGCATGGAAGAGAAAAAAAAAACCCATGTAAACCATACACTGTTTCTTAATACTTTTGCTTAGTAATAACATACATTTCATCTATAATTCATCAGGGTACACCACACACATGGAGATGTCTGATATCCAGAGTGATAATACATAACCTTTTTCAAGGAGTTACAGTAAAAATTTCTTTTTAAAAAAATTTTATGATCCTTTTTTATTTTTTATTTTTCCTTTATTGTTGTGCTGGGTGGGGGTACATTGTAGAATTTACAAAGGTTCTTACAAAATATCAAATGTATCATACTTCAATTTACCACCTCCACCATTCTCCTTCCCCCCACACACACTTCTGGATTTCTGGAATAGTTTCAACAGGAATCCTTTTTGCATGTACATGTATGTGTACACATTCTTTGCACTGCATTCACCCTCCTAGCCCCTTTCCCTGCCACCTCTCTCCTCCCAACAGTGCCAGCCCACAGGACCTGTTCTGCCCTCCTGTTCTCTGATTTTGTAGAAAAAAGAAAAAAAGGAAAAAGGAAATAAATGACATTTTTGCTTGTTTGAGATAAAGGTAGCTACAAAGGGAGTTTCCTTGTGATATTTCCATGTATGTCTGTATTATAACCCCAATTGTTTTAACTCATTATTCCCTCTCTTGTGGTAGTTTCAGTCAGTTTAAGATTTCTGTATTCATTCTTGTGTAGAGAGAATATTGTGCTGGGGATACACTGTGACATTTACTACACTTCCTATAATATATCAAATATGTCATAGATGAATTCAGTCCTCCATGAAAATTTCTTGAATGACACATCTATCACAATTCCTAACCTTGTATCATTTTTAGAGTCCAGGATTCCAGAGAAAAAGCATCATTTCCCAGAGCTCCTAAGATAAAGAAAGACAAAAAAATTCATTAAACAACACAAAAAATTTGATTCTAGTTTATTCATTTATAAGTAAGTCCAAAATAATGACTCCAACTCTAATGGAAGATTTCCCAATTTAGACCCTCAAAGAAGAAATTTTTATTAAATTTAGCATTAGGGAAATTTATTACCCCCAATACACATGATCAGTAAAAATATAACTATATTTTTTAAAGAATGTATATAAATAAAATATGATTTCAGCATCTGAGCTAACTATATAAATCTCTGGAGCCTTGGAGACAAACTAACTGACCACCAATAAAGGAATAGTTAAAATAGTTTTATCCATACAGTGTCACAAAGGAAAAATAAGAAATCATGTTGATGTCCACATTATGACAAAGAAAAACACCACTGATAGAGTTTATATGCTTAGAAAACTTTGTGAGTGATCTACAAGAAAATGTTGCCTAACAACACTTACTTCTTGGGAATGGATTTGTGTAATACGTGTAAAGTGAAAAGCAAGATCTGTTTTGTAATTTGTCTTTTCCTAACTTTTGCTTCTTCTAAGTTAGTTGAAATTCATAGGATAATGTTATTTAATAGAAAAATGAAATATTTTAAAGGGCTAACATAATTATACCCTCAGTGATTATCATACGAAAAGCATTTAAATATCTTTACTTAATACTTGATGGAAAGCTAGGTATTGTGGCACTACAGAATAAATGGTTTGAACTTGAGCTTTGCAGCCAGGAAACAATGAATTCAGTTACCAGCTATGTAACTCAATATAAGTTACATAGTTTTCTGAATCTGTTTCCTTATCTATAAAATGTATAAAATATTCTGTTTTTTTGGGGAGTGGTGGTACTGGGATTGTAACTCAGGGCCTCCAGTTTGCAAGACAAGCATTCTACCACTTGAGCCATGCCTCCAGACCTTTTTGCTTTAATTTCTTTCCACAAAGGGTCTTACCCTTTTGCCCAGGCAAACCATGGTTCTGCCATCCCCATAGCTTGGATTGTAGAAACAAACCACTGTGTCCAGCTTGTTCTTCGAGATTGGATCCTGCTAACTTTTTGCCCATGATGAACTTGAATCATGATCCTCCTATGTCTGCCTCCCAAGTAAATGAGATTATAGTTGTGAACAACCATGACTGGCCAAAAATGATCTTAATAATAACTCTTTAATCTGGCATTTATTAAAATTAATAATATATAATGTGTAACACCTAAATTATACATATGTACAGTCATACCATATGGAGGCAGTAAGTAAGCACGGGCAGTAGTCAATAATGATAGCCCCTCCTGAGGAGTACACACACACACACACACACACATTTCCAAAATCAGCACAGAAGATGCATCCTGAATAAAAAAAAATTAAACTATAAACCTATTCCAGCTAACATAAAAATAGGCACTTAGAATATACATATTGTGTGAAAGGCATTATGCAAGATTTCTTTTACACTAAGGGTGTAAGGAAGTGTAGTCAGGGTTTTGCTCTCAAAATCTCACTCTCAAGTTGAAAAGATGAGCTGTCTTTTGGAACATTGTGTGATGACCAGAAGCACCAAGAGGTGCCACAGTGGGTGTGCCATTATTTGCCTAGCAACTGTCATTAACAACAGATGCAAATGTTCAGTTAGGCATGTCTCTACCTCCAACTGAGAAGCTATTAATTTCCTCAAAATTTAACTATTAAAGATTGCCCCTAATCTTCAAGGTAAGCTCCATGGGTTTTTGTATGCTAAAGCCTACAAACTCTGTAACATCTGCCTCTTTTCTTTAAATTCATCTTCCTACTTTCTGCCATACATTCCCCTGCTCCAGTTACATGTCACTTTTTCATAGTTCTTTGATTCCAATGCTACCAAACCCTGGATCTTCTGTTATACTGTTTCATCTGTCTCCAGCGCTCCCCTCCCAAGGATTTGGGCCTCTCTTGGCCATAGTGAGTCCATATAAACCCCAGACCAGAGGTCCTGTTAGGACGCACCCTGGATCATATGAGTTTGCCATGCACCCCTGGATCAGGATGCTGCATTTGCCTCACAATTGGGCTAAGTCTCAAGCTCTCACTTTCACACACTCTCTCACAGCAAAGTACGTCCACCTTGCTCCCCGAACCTGAGCAACATGGTTTCACCCCCAGATGGTGGTTAATTGGGGTCTCTATTGGGAATTGATCAGACTCCTCTTCTGCCTCTTGACACAGGCCTAAATTCAAACCCTGGTACTTACCAGTCTGATGAGTCAGGTTCCCAGGTTGGTTCCTGAGCCTTTCTGAGTTCCTTTTTGAGACTGAAACTTACCTCCTTGGTTCACCAGGAGAGAGGATCCCTTCCCCTGGAAAAACAAGTTTGATGGCACCTGGCAGGGGCAGCCCCTCCAGGTGGGCCGGGGACACTGAGCCAGAGACAAGGAGGTGAAAACACCACTCTGAATCCCAGACAAGTGCCCCAGAAATGTTGTAGGATGGCTCAGACAGACAGAGAAAGCACCAAAGCTTTTGGGAAGCAAATTTATTAACTAAGTTGGCCAGTAACTCAGCAGACTCAAGTCCAAAGGCTAAGCCCTGAGGACAAAGTGGGCTTTCCTTATATACTATTTAGAGCAAGTTACATAAATGGGGGGACACAGCTTGTTCCGTACATAGTCACATGTTATTTTATTGACCAGTTTAACCTCTAGGGCAAGGTGACCCTTCTCCGCTCACCAGGTTACATTCCCCAACTCCTGTATTTCTTTGTTTCACTGTAGCACTCATTATCTCCCTCCTTCCTCCTTGCCTTCCTGCCACACCCAAAATCAAATGTAATTTTTGAAATAGTTTTTAAATCATTTCTTGGCAGTATCCAAGTAATTAGCAATGAATATTAAATGACAGAAGTGGGTATTTGAAGAGCAGGTATCAACAGCAAACTTACTCTTGTTGTATCATCTTAGTATTGTGACTCAAATATGTGACTCATCAAAATTAGGTACAGCCTAAATGTCATGAATCCATGGGCTAATTTTGAATTCTCCTAAACCACAAAGAATAAATTTTCTAATAGCAACCTAATGAAGTTATATAACCCCTTATTTGCTGTTTGCTGACATTCCAGTGCTCTATTGTCCTAGTTCTAAGGCTATCCAGTTATCCTAACAACAGACAAATAGTAAGAAATTCAAAGGCAAGATCGTTTTTTAACAAGCCCATTTTGTTAGCTTCTTTTCTTGATTACTATTTTTTTTTGCCCTGATATTAAGGTACAATCAATATAATTTTGTCAATGTCTCTACCTCATTTCCTTTAATATGTTTTTTAGGCTTCCCTAGAGTAAGGTATTGAAGACTGAGACCATTCTGGCAAAGAGGACCACATTTAAGTGGAATGACACAGATTAGTGGCAAAAATATAAATAGCAACCTCTGAATTTCCTTTGATGTACTTTATACCCCTGTCAGACTTGCTGCTAAAACTTGAAGCTCTCATACCTTCCCTCTGTCTGCAGTTTCATGACTAGGACATGTATTGGGTACTTTGTCCTGATAATTAAGGGGAAAAGCCTTAATGTGTGACCTTGAGAAGTATACTTGATCAGCTTGATAAGATTGTGATGGGGAATGAATGACATAACCCACTGAAAGGCAGTTAGCACAGTATACATTTTTCAGAAAAATTAGACACACTATGCTTTTCTGAACTCAGTGTTTCGCACATACTAGGCAGGCACTCTACCACTTGACCTATGGCCCCAGACATTTTTTGCTTTAATATTCAGATAGGATCTTTTGAGTTTTGTCCAGGCATTGTCTCAGATACAAGATTCTTCTGTCTCTGCCTTCCAAGTAAGTGGGATTACATATGTGAGCCACCATGTCTGGACTTGGACATACTATTTTTATGCCATCATGATTGAATGTGTCATAGCTACTTAGGTCTTATATTCATAAACTCTTTAATCTCATGGTCTGATTGTCTCCACCCCAAATACAAGAACACTGGGATTTATGGCTCAGCACATGAGTCTTAAGGGGACCCAACCCTGCAGTCCACATACATACTGTATATTTGTTACAGGAAATATAATTGTCATACTGTTTATTAGGAAAAACACTAATTGTTCACTTAGCATTGTAAGCCATGTCTGTTACAGGAGGGTCATTGTCTCATCAAATTTATGGTAATTAACTGATCCAACATTATTATTCTTATTCTAACTTAGCCTCTACAGAAGAAGTGAAAACACTTAAATTTATTAAAATTATGAAATAAACATAAGAATATTTAATTCATCTAAAGCATATTTACAAATAAATTTAATGAAAATATACAGCAAATAATTTGTGAATTTCTACATTAATAAAAGTTAAATTTCTGGGTTAAATAAAAGTTGAATTGTTTGCCTGTTTGAAAAGGTTTTCAGAGTCTTTAATATAATATGCTTTTTGTGATTCTTGAAGTGTAAACAGTGTAAAATGTATTCAATAAATTCTTCTGTATACACAATTCTTTTATGCACAAAAAATTACCAAAGAATAGATTTGGTAATGTTAATATGGGAATATTTTCTGCTGTGTTTTAAGATGTCTCCAAAGTACATATGTTAGAAACTTAATCTCCAAATTCATATATTGTGGAATTTGGAGGTGGGGCCTTTGAAATGTAACTAAGGTTAACTGGCATTATGAGGATGGAGCGATTTTGCATGGATTAATACAACCATTGCAAGGTCGAGTTGATATAAATTTAAGCTAGGTCCCTCATGTTTTCTCTTTCACATGTTCCCTTTCTCTCACCATGCAATGCCCTCTGCCGTGTTATGACACAACAAGAAGGTTCTTGCTGGATGTTGGCATCTTGATATTTGACTTTCCAGCCTCCAGAACTGTGAGAAATAAAAATCTTCTCTTTATAAATTACACAATCTCAAATATTTTGTTAAAACCATGAAAGAATTTTAAATATTTTCTATTTATATAGTTTCACATTTCATGTCTTAGATTTATATTAAGCAAAAGGAAAGGAAATAAACTCTTTTAAAGTAAAGTGAGGATTTCCTTACCAAATGAAGAGGTTCTTTCAAATCCTAGAAAAGGACATAATATGTGAACTTTCCTTTCCCCCCTGCTCAACTCTGAATTTAAGAAGTTGCTCTTTGATATAGTGATCTTTCTCTCTCTCTCACACACACACACAAGTTAAACTTATTACCTTTGTTGGTAGAATATTAATGGCACAACATTTAATGGTATTTTCATAGTCATGAAAGTAATGCAAATATTTACTTCATTGTACAATTGCACACTGGATTTCCTTTAATATAATTCTTTAAGATTCTAAGAATATTAAGGAGAATCTTCTCAAGGTACACTTGCTCAAACATTAACTTATATTAATTATTTAAGATGTTTTGTCAAGAAATGTGACCAGTTTTAATTCATATTGCCAAATAAATTCAAAAGAACACATTTATTAAATTCTTCATTATGTTCTTGTCATTGTTATTGGTGTGAACGTTCTGACCTTTGAAAAGGATGAACAATTTAGAAATTCAACATAAAAAGTTAGAGAATGGGTTGTTTAATATTAATGAATTTTAGAATTTGTTACTGGTTGTTAGCAATGTAATCTAGACTTTCTCTCAATAAAAATAGAAAAAGAAAATAACCACTACAGTAGCTATAATGCAGACGTATGGGTACTTTTATTGGAAATTCAAGTATAAAGACTTAGGAATTATTTTCTCACTCAAGCACCATGGGATAATACCAGAATAAGTTCTGAACAGTGAATCATAGAATCTAGTTAGATGTCAGGGGTCAAGTTTTTTTTTATCCAGTACATTCTGCTGCCTCTAATTTATAATTACCAAACACCTACATACAGAAGATAGATGCTCAATTGCCTTCTGGGAATTCAAGGTTAAAGTGGATGTGATAATTTTGTTCAAAACTCACAGTGCTGTTGGGAAGATAAGCATATGAACAACTAACAACTCAAATGTTTAAATAGAGTACATTCAGTGAGTAATGACACAGAAAAATGTAAGATGTGGGTTTCAAGGCAGAATTCAATGAAGGATGCTGTTAGTTGGGTCTTAAAACATGAGTATCACTTTAAACTGGGGAAAAGTGGGGTGATGTGGTAGGGAGAAATAAGAGACTTATAGACTTGCCAGATTTAGTAAGTAAAACATAATATGAAGTCTTGAGGGTATTGTGTATGTTTTGACATTCCAAATAAAAATGGAAACAGTATACACATGTTTTAATTACATTAATTTGCATATTTAGAAGGTGATTTTATTTAATGAAATCTTGGTTTTATCAATGATATGGAATGCCACAGCACCTATTGAAAGTGTATATGAATTAACAGCATGAAAAGTTGGAAAAAAACCGTGGAGAATAGCAACAATTGATTATCATTGTGTACTAAAAGAATGTCCTCCTGGCAATAAGCTTTTAGCAACTTAAAAACTGTTTTTTAATATTTCATATTAAAACTCACCAGATGGTAAAAGTTTATGCAACTGGATAAACTTTAACAAATTATAATCTAGAAAGATTATATTACTAACTTCTTTTTTCAGATTTTATTTATTTTTATTATCATATTATTGTTGTACTTGGGGTACATTGTGACATTTACAAAAGTTATTACAATATATCATAGTTGAATTCCCCCCATCTTTTTCATTTATCTTCCCTTTCCTAAAATAGTTTGTTTCAGTAGGTCTCATTGTTTCATTTTCATACATGAGTACATAATATTTCTACCATATTCATCTTCCTAATCTTTCCTTATATCCTCTTACTTCCCACTGGTACCAACCTCCTAATGTCTAAGAATATCAGAATATTTACCTCATTTTCTATTTACAAACATTCACTATTTAAAATATCTTGAATATCTTTGTAGTTCACATTTATATATTTGCATCCTCTAGCATTTTATGTCAGAGGAGTAACAAGTGTATCTAATTCCATTATCTGCTCAGGTCTCTTCTTCAAAGTTAATTAGGCTATTAGGTTTAATTTTTGTAATGATTTCTAGTAAGTCTTATTACACTAAAAATTTAGTCTTGGTCATATCTTTTCAAATATGCTTCTAATTTGCCACTTATTTCCTGTGACATTGTTTAAGATATCCAGTAATTTTAAAGTTTTATGTCACTAAATGTTTTAATATGTTATTTCTACATATAGTACCAACTACACATCTCTACCTAAAGAGTGCATGGGTATTCATTTAAAACTTACAATGCTTTATGTCATGTTTTTTAAAACTCTTTCAACTATTTAAAGTTTATTTTGATATATAATCTAAAATAAGGATCTAATAGTCTAACAATTCAAGCTAGACAACTTTCTCAACAGAGTTAACTGATAGGCAAGTTTATCCTTTCCCATTTCAGTTGGAAATGTATTTTTTATATATCAGTTATATGTATAGATATAAATGTAAACATAGTTCTATAAGACATAATCTGTTAGAAAGCTACATATCACGTTCCTTTTATTTTATTGTTCACTCTTAAGCTAGTTCTACACTTTGTGAAATTATCCAATTTATACAATATCAGGTGGGTACATAGCATCACCTTCAACCTTACCTTCTTCTACCATTATGCTGTATTATCCAACATAATTTTACTGTTAGTTTCTTTTCCAGACAAGTTTTAGAATTGTTTTTGTCAAGTCCTATCTGCAACAAAACAAATTTTGTTGTGATGGCATATCTGTGCTATAAGTAAATTTAGTAGGAACTGAGAATATTGTTACTAATCATGCTTTCTTTAAAGAATACAATAATAACCATAATGACTATTTACTGGGTATTTACTATATATCATCATTCTAAGCTATCCCATTTAGGAACACATTTAAGACTCACTTTTGTAGGGATGTGTTAATTCCAAGGCTTTAAGTGCATTCTCTTTGTGAACCTCTACATTGGCTTTTCTAGTTAGGAGAAAGCCCCTGAAGTTTATTACACATATTTCCTTCCTACTCAATATCTCTTTAGTGGTTAATATGCATTTCAAGATTGACATATCCAAAACTAGGCTCTTCTATTGCCTTCCCTATCTCAGATAATGGCTCAGTTTAAAAACCTTGCTGTCTTAATTAACACTGCTTTCTTTCATTCTCTGTATATCATCAATCAATAACACTACTTTCAAAAATGTCCAGAACATATGTAGATATATTTAGTGCTGTATGTATTGCTCAGGGTTGCCATTTTTACCACACTATTCTAACTCATTTCTCATGTATATTGCTGCAGTAGTCGCCTTAGGGTTCTTCTTGCTCTGTCCCTTCCTCTACTTTTCCCAGTAGAATACCCAGAAAGATTATTTCAATAAGAGACTGAGATAATGTTGCTCCAATGTATCCACATCTGCTAATAGGAAATCCAAAGTCTTCACAGTGATCTGAAAGAGATTATCTTAGAATTCAGTGCAATTTAATTATTATATTTTCCATGGCTATTTTCTCATTCCCTCTTGAGGATATGCTCCCTAATGACAAGGATATTTGTCTGTTTTGTTACTGAGCTATCTAAAGAATTAGAATGATATAATCTTGGCACAAAATAGTTGCTCAATAGGCATTTTTCATAAATGCACTAAACTTTAATGTAATCCAATGCAGAACAGCCCATTATTGTTTCTCCTTTTCAGATGGTGAGACATATTACAGCAAAAACACTCCAAAGATACTTAGTAGCAATTTTCAGAGCTAGAATTTGAATCCAGGCACTGTTTTTGAAGTCTGAATGTTCATTCTTTAGGTTAGATACTACAATTAACCACAGTATTTTTAGTAAGATTGTGGTTAGCCTGGTAGACACCTTGCTTTGGCCAATGAAATGTTAGCAAAAGTGGTACAAGTCTGTTAAACAAGTTTCCTTGTCACAGATGCAAAGCATACCAATAACTTGTCTCTGAATGTGCACCATATAAAGGATAGTCCCCTTCTTGTTTGCATGGGACAAGATTAAGTAATAACCCAAATAAACAAAATTTCTTGGGCGGTAGATTATTTGTCACCACACATAACTGAGTACATCCTGGATAATAAAGATATTTTAATTTTTTTTTCATATAGATTCACACACTAATATCTCTAGGGAGTACTTGCATGCATATATGTACAATGTATAGATTGTTTTATGTGTTTCCAGAGTTGTATGATTCCAGCTTTAAAATAAAGGACTGACATATTTTTAACATAGTTCTGGTACTACTTCTGAAGTAGTGAAAAACATCTGATTTTTAATATTAATTTAAAATATGGTCACTGTTCTGAAGATAAACTCAATCTAAGAGGATATCCTTTAATTATCTTGCATTTCCTCATATATAATTCTATTGCTTGCAAATAATGTTTAATCTTGTCTCATATCTAACAGTCATATCTCTTATTTATCTCTCATGTTTTATTGCTTTGGACAGAACTTTCAGACAATGTTAAAATAATAATGATGTCTTCCTTTGCTCCTGATTTAATGGGAATGGTTGTAGCATTTCACCATTAAGTATGATGTTGGCCATTGGTTTAAATAATTCTGCATCATGTCAAGGAAGTAAACTTCCATTGTGGCATAGCTATATGTATTGAATAGCATAAAATGGCTTTTTTCTTATTTATTGAAATGATCATATGATACTTTAAGCACTAGTACCAATATTAACATTTTAATTGATTTCCAAATGTAGTGAGATGGTATGTTCAATTTGTTTTCTACAAAATGGTCCCTTTCTCATTTTCTCCTGAATCCCTTCTATCATTAAGATGAGGCTAAAGATCAAAGCACCAGAGAAGATTATAAAGACTGCATCTAGAAAGACAAAAACATGTTCAAGCAGTTGTTTCCTGATCATAAGCAAAAATGGAAACCCTTTCTATTGCAAAGATGGGTTTCTGGGGAGAGAGATGAAGACAGATAGTTTCTAGGGGACTAGAGAACACATGCAGCCAAAAATGCAATCCTCACTGTTCTAAACACACAGATGACTCTAAGTATGGGGAATCAAAATATCTTCTAACTTTCTAAAACTTAATGTGTCCCTAGAACAAAATAACTGTTTTTATTTCTCAGTAAAAGTGGGAGTTTAAAGCTTCCAAATGGTGACTACTTAACGTTTGTGGTTTAGGAGTTGGGATTTTTTAGAGATCTTTGACACTTATTATTTGGATGATCTATATGCTTAGTAAAATACTCATAAGTCTTTGGTTGCAAGAAACATAAATTCAACTAAAGCAATTTAATGAAAAAATGGGATTTATTGGTTGCACTGTTACCCTGTTGGTGGTTTGATTTGGAGAACCAATAAATATCCCTAATAGAACCAAATACTGCTCAATCTCTCTTACTCTCTCTCCATTCTTTCTCATCTTTAATTTTCTCTGCATTTCATCTATGTCTTTCAGGCATCTTATTACCATGAAAGTGAAGTCATGACCACAGTAATTTCCAATGAGATGGTGTTGGGGAGCAGGAAAAGATCAATTGACCTGGCTGAGATCATGTACCTATCACTTGCACCAATATTTTGTCCTGGAGACAGAATGCTGTTGGCACAATATGGGTCATGTATTTACCCATGTGTGCAGGATCTTTAGCTGCCACATAAAATAATGAGAAGACAGAGAGAAATATTTCACTAAAGTAATGGATATGTGGCTACCAGGAGAATAGAGGAATAGTTCTCTGTATCTGAAACAAACAGATGTCTGTTGCAACTATGAAATGGGAAACCATGACAAAAAATGTTTGATAAGGCAAAACTAAAATGCAATGTAAAGACAGGCTGAATTATCAGTTCAAGGAAGAGGTTGTAGTCAGTTGATTATATCCATCAACAACTGGCAATTAAAACAGACAAAGTGAAAGTTTAGTGAAGTGTTAATAAGATTAGTATAGTTGGGATTTGTCAACTGAATAGCAATGGATAAAGGAATTAAGAAAATTGAAGCAGCACAGCCTAATTAATGCTTAAATTTTTTTGATAGAACTCAAATTACAGACTTATTTGCATCACTATTAATAGAAAAAAAGAACAAATATTATGATTTTTTTGTAAATTTATGAATTTTCAGAATTTTCTGAGTGAGATAGAAAGGATACATGAACTCTTAAGTGTTAATTATAACTCTACATTCTGATCTGAGATGAAACACAAGGAAAACATGGTACATTTTACCATGTCATCTGCCCTCAGTCTAAACACTAATTGTTCTTAAACAGCCACACTCAAGTGACCATTAAAAAAGAATGTTCACACAGGATGTGCTAAAAATTAAGTAATGTTTTAGTCAATGAAATAGTTATGTATTCTATTATATAATGTTTTAAATTAAGCGTTGGTTCCACCATAATATTATGGACCTGAAGATAATTCATAAGCATTTTAAGATAGATATCTGATTATGTATGAAAAGCCCTGATAAACTGGGATTTTAAGCCAAGTAAAAAGATGTATGCGTCAGATGACTCTTGTATCCATCCCTATGTCATCTCAGCTTGCCATTTTATTTCTGCTTTTACCTTGAAATCCAGATGTGTACAGCTGTAACCTTATACCACCCCACTCAGCTACACTCTGTATCTGTTTCTGCTTCCAGAAATACAAAGTAGTTACAGGTCAAGACTTAACCAGCAGGAAATAGAAGTGGATTAACCCAGTATGAAAAGAGACAGATTCTTCCAAAAAAAAAGAAAAATAAAAACATGTTAGTTGTCACTGGGTCATCCCACTCTCCAAGAATTTCTTAGGATACTCTATCGATTTCTCTATAACTGTTTTTGCATCTATGAATAGATTTGATGAATTCTATTATCAATATGAGTTTATTCATATTCATAGGTTCAGATTCTAAGTCCATGACATAGTACTCAGTAAATATTTGTTGAATGTGTAAATATGCAATTTACTACATGTGAAGTAAATGGTAGAAGAATTATCATAAAGGAAGAACTGACAGCTATAATATATGGGAGCCATGGTCTCCCTGGTGGGACAAGTGTGCTATATTGAAGACAGATTAATGGAGTATGCGAGATCTGTGTTTTTAATTCCAATACTTTACTACATTAAATAATACATAGAAAACAAATTTACATATAACCTACATAGGCCATTTCAGGAGAGTAAAGAATTTAATAATGCTGTAGCTACAATTTATAATCAAAAATGCTCTGAAATAAAATGTAATGCAGAATGTCATAAAATAACAATTAGACACAAATACAATACAAGCAGGACTTCTTTAGTAATGGTAACCATGTTACCCAGGAACAAAGTCCATCTCTGGAACAAGACTAGACAGGTTGAGCCAGTGAGGTAGATGTAAAAATTCTAAATAACACTGTCCTCTTTCATTTGCTCTACACAACATAGAATTCTGCACCCTTCAAATACCCTTATTTTTAAATCCTCTCAACAAAACTCACTGTGAAGGAGAATATATTAAGAAAATACTGTGCTACTTATGATGAAAGGCCAACATAACTTCCATTACAATGTGAAGAATAAACTTTCAACTAAAAGCTCAACATAGCTGATGCTTAATTTTAGAGAAGTCATGATTAATTGAAGAACTATCATGAGTTATCATGTGATAATTTAAGGTTATTTATTTCATATGTAGCCAAATGACATGTCAAAGAAGTGTTTAATACATAAACTGACACGTTTAACTCACAGTTACTTGTCTACTAGTATGAGACACTGGAAAGGAAATCATGTTTCTGTTCTTGTCATATAGGCAGATACAACAGTGTTCAGTGGGTCTGCAGGAGGAAGACTACCTGATGAGGTCAGTTCAGTAGAACTATTTATTGGTAGGAATCCAAGATAATGACTAGACTAGCCATAGAAGGGTATATAGGTTTTTTTTTATAAAGAAAATATTTAATCCCTCAACTTTTGGAGAGCTTAGTTAATTAAAATACACATTTGAACTGAAAGTCATGATGTATTAGTTTACTATGATTATACAATTATCATAAATTTATTATCTTAAAAGATTTGTATCCTACAGTTGTAGCACAGGTCCAATTCTTCCCTATGCTCTAAAGTTAGTGTCATGGTGGCTGCTTTCTTTTGTGGATGCTTCTCTTTTCAGCTTCTAGAGGGTGCTGGTACTCTTTGGCAAATGACATCGTTCTACAATGGTAGTTGAGTTTTTCTCACAATGCATCACTGTAATTCTGACTTCCCTTCTTCTTCTCTAATGGGTACAGCTAAATAATGGCATAAAGTCAGTTGACTTAGCAACTTTAATTCTATCTAATGTCCCTCTTGCCAAGTGACACTTCAATTTCACAGGCTCTGGAGACTAGGATGTGAACACCTTGGAGGTATCATAATTATTCCTACTACATGTACCCATTAACCAAAATTTTCAGGTTAATATTGTAGAAGGAAGGAGGTAGATTTGAGGCTCCATTAATTTTTTAAAAATTTTTAATGGCTTGTTTTTATTTTTTAATTGTAATATTTGAATTAAAAAATAGCTTTGAGGCCAAAATTTCCAACGTCATGTATAATTGTAGGGCTAGAAGAGTTAATTGCCTATATAGCTAAAGTAGATCAGGAATTACTGGGAAAAAATATTTTGGCCCTGCTGAAATATGTACCTTTGGCTCAGTGATGTAGGTCTTCAGTTTAGTACATTGTTCCTACTAAAAGACCTTTAGTGTCAAAACTTATATCTACACATAAGAGTGACTAACATTTATTGGCTGTTCATTATGGATCAGGCACTATTCTGAGTGTTTTATCTGTTTAATCTATATTACAAGAACTAATCCTGTGACATGGATACTATTACCTTCATTTTACATATGAGACAACTGAGATAATCGCTTAACCAAGGCTATACAAGTGAGGGAGGTTGCAAGAATCCACATCTACGCTAGTATTGCTCCAATGCCTGTGCACTTAGCCAGTACACTTATTGACTCTACAATAACCACTAAAGCAATAGAAAATATCTTAATTTTAGGTATTTCTTAAGATATATTATCTCAGATGCACAGTTATTAAATAATTTTCCAATACTCAAAACTGGGAAATGATATTAATGTGAGACAAAATCCGAAGGGTGAGGAGCCTGGACATTCTTCTACAGCAATAATTCTCACATGGTCTCTGGACCACCACATGGGAATATCCTTAGAAATGCAAATTTTCTGCCATATCACAGACCTACTGAGTTAGAAACTCCAGGTCTAGAGTCCAACAATCTGGGTATTAATTATTCCTCTGGATGACTCTGATGTATGTATAAGTCTAGAACCTTTGCTTCATGGCAAAGCGGGCAAGCTATGTCCAATGGGCCAAATCTTGCATGAAAACTTTTATGTACCTCCTGTAAGCTGAGAATGTTTTCAGATTTGTAAAGACTTAAAATGAATAATATTTCATGAAATGTGAAAACTATGATAATCAAATTTCAGCATCCATAAAGTTTTTATTGTTACCTAACAAAACTCATGCATTTCACACTACAATTATAAGAGTTGAGTATTTGCAGTAGAGACATTATGCCATACAAATACTAAGGTATTTGCTATTCACCCTTTACATATTAATTTTATGACCTCTGATCTAATCATGGTTTTCAACTGGGAAAATTGGGTCACATGATTAGAATCACCTGTATGTCTTAAAAATAAAGGTACCATAAGCCACCTCACAATACTGAATTTGAACCATTAAGGATGACACTTAGGAATATGTGTTACAACAAAGAACAAATCAAATCATGAGGTGAGCTGGGATGCAACCAGCAAATCGACTTGTAGATATATATTTACCTGTATCATTTCAAGTTTGCCTCATGGTAATTTTGAGAAACAATGCTTATTATTTTCTCCAAATTACTAATGGGAAAACTGGGGTTCAGATGAATCCTGGATTTGAATATAGGTCTGAAAATCACACAAAAGTGTTGATAATCCTCTCCCTTATACTGCTTCTGTGTTTTTTTTCTCTGATTATTCACATGGAGTGAACCTTAACACATATACAAACTCACAATATGAATTGGAATATGATAACACAAGAAATGCAGTGGTGTTAAGCCACTGGATTTGGGACTTTCTAATAGAATCTAGTGTTTACCTTAAATAATACCATACTTTAAGTCAACTCTGAATATTCACATTAGCTGAGAAAGAAATAATATGAAATAATATCAGAACCTGGATCAAGGATGCAAATAAGTGTAGATGACTTGGGCAGAGACAGAACTCTGTTATAAGAATTTTTCATCTGTTAACTTGCTGCTTAATAATCAAAGAACCCATGGTATGGATGATGAAACTGAGGCATAGGGAGATTAAGAAATGTATTTCAAGTTATACAGTTATAAGAAGCAAAGATAAGATTCAAAACTCTTTCCTCTTTACCACCATGCAATACAAATATGTTAGCTATATGTCTATTATCCTGAGGTCATCCTAAGGTAGAGTCCTTCCTCAACTTTCATTAAGAAACTGTTGCATAGGATGAAATAGTTACTGTGCTCAGCCATTATAAGTCTTACTTCATTGAGTATCTTATCATAATGCTATTGTTCCCATGGAAGGAAAACTGAAGTTTGATGGTTTACAACTCAAGGTTCCAGAGCTGCTTTGAGCTGTTATTCTCATTTCCATCTTCATATTCTAGAGCCTACGTTCTCTTGAACATGCTGTGTCATCTCAGTCCTCTGGAAACATTCCTTCCAGAACACTGCCTTCTTCTTGGTTGGGTGTCTACAGGACTGTTTTGTGAATAGAATGACTTAATGTGTGTGAGGGAAAGTGCTCTGTAAACCAGGAAACACTGAACAAACATAAGACCTGATTATTACCATTATGACTTAAGATAGAGAACAAACTAATGCAACTCTACTGCATGTACTTCCTTATAATTCAGGAGAGCTCAGAGGAAAAGGCTTGCCTGGGGAATTTAGTACAATCTGACTGTACACTCAGCAGTTCATTCAGAAAGCTGTAATTTGGCAGTTTCCCTCCTAAGTTCTGCTTCCCAAGTAATTGGGTGGTACTCACTTCCATGTATTGCAGCAGGATCACCTCTGCTTCACACATCTGTGCCTCATTTCCTCGCTTAATGCCTTCTTAGTTCCGTTATTTATTTTCCTTAATATTACGGCAGTACTGCAGAATGAGTCATACTCCCTGCCATTCCCACTAGCATCCTCTAAGGCCAACAAAACAATAAGGTGATTTATGAGGCCCTTTCCACCCAAATGATGCACAATCAGAGAAGCTTGCTTTTCATGACTTGGTCTCCTGATCAGGGGCAGGTTTCAGTCATCAGGGAAGGAGTTTTGGATCCTTTGACTGAGAACCCTGGGTGTAGAGCCATTCTGATGTACAAGGAAATGGATTTTGGGTAGGGAAGAAAGAGTAGAGATGAAAGTATGGGGGACAAGCATTCTACAGGAAGAAGGATTACAAACACAGGGGCTCAGACTACACAGATGCTAGTGATGATACTGTACATCCAAACCATTGATTCTTAGCCAAGGAGCATTTTGTCCAGGGGCATTCAGAAAATTCCTTAACATTTTCACTTGCTGCTACCATTAGTTAGATGCTACTTGTACCTCAGATATAGACCAGATATTTTTAAATTTTATTTACTTGTTTTTGACAAAAATGTGTACAGTTATTGTATATGACATTATGTTTTTATATATGTATATAATGTGGAATGGCTAAATCAAGCTAATTCACATATCCATTATCTTACAAGTTTTTTGTAGTGGGGACATAAAATCTGCTTCTTTTGGTAATTTTAGAGTATACATTATTATTATTAACTATGGTTACCATGTTGTGTGGTAGACTTCTTGAACTCATTCCTCCTAACTGAAAATTTATATCCTTTGGCTAACATCTCCCAAATATCCAGTCCCCAACTCTAGCCCTAGTCTCTGGCAACCTCTGTCCTCTGATTTTATGAGTTCAACTATTTTAGATTCTACATATTAATGACATTATGTGCCGTCATTTTCTTTCTGTTCCTAACTTATTTCATTAAGCATAATGCCCTCCAAGGCCACCCATGCTGTTGAAAACGTCAGTTCCTTTTTATAAAAAGTCTCAACAGTATTATACTGTGTATAGCAAATTTTCTTTATCCATTCATTCACTGATGGGCACCAAGGTTGCTTTCATTTTGGCTGTTGTGACTAATGCTGCAGTGAACATGTGAGTGCAGATAGATTTTAGATATAGAGGGTAGCTTTTAAGCATTCTTTAAAATGCACAGACAGCCCTCATAAGACAAAGAATCATCTTGCTTAATGTCAATCATCTACAGAGTGGAAAAATCTGTGTTTAACTAGGGGGATCCTAGTCCATTTATACTTAGGGGTTCAGTTATGACACTATGATGAGAGGAGTGATTGGGGTCTCTAAATCTTGATAACATCAATGTTTTAATCTGCCCAATGGTATGATTTTCAATTTAAAGTATATCAATTAGTTAACTGAAAGATGGAGTTTGCTACTGAAGATGGTCTGTGACTTTAATGCTCAGCAGGTCCTAATTCAAAATGTAGGTAAGTGACTTACTAGCTTTGAGTCCTTAGAAAATGTTCTCCACTTCTTCATGCCTAAATTTCAAGTCCTGTACAATGCAACTAATAATTGACATTAAATAAATTAGTGGAGTTTCAGATGTTCTTCTTAGCTAAAGTATAAGTTCCTTGTTGTTAGGGTTCCAGAGTACTATCTTTGCTAATGGAGAAGGAACAGCGTACCATTAACTGTGTATGTGTGTGTGTGTGTGTGTGTGTGTGTGTGTATACCTGCCATCTACCATTGACTTTACACCCATCATTTCACCTAATAAACTGACTTTGAATTGAAGTGGTTGTAGTGGACATAGAAGTAGTGGGTCAAGTCTACATCACTTCCTTAAGACTGAGGATTGGGTTGGGCATGGTGGCACTCACTGAAATTTCAGTGCTCCAGTGCTCAGCAGGCTAAGATGGGAGATTTGTGAGTTCAAGGCCAGATGAGATACAAAAGACCTTGTCTCAAAGGAAAAAAAAAGGTTTTCTCAGCAGGGATACTAACTGTGCTTCAGTGATAAGACTTCTTCTTGGAGCAAAACAGGAAAATATCTGATTCCATAGCAAGAGACTTCACTAATTTTCTCTGTGTTTGTGACGTCATCCTTTCTATGGCTTTCTCATACCTCTTTGACTGTTTTTGATCAATATCTTTGAAGAATTTTAGATGTTAGTATGCTCCTCAGACTTTGTCTTAAATCTATTTCTTACTCATTTCTAATTAATACCTTCCCTGAGCTAATTCAAATACATCCAATGTCTTGACTGGCACAGGAATAATACCTTGAGAATTGTATTCCTGGCTCAAATATGTGTTTTAAGTCTTAGTTAGCATCAGCTTTAAAAAAGCATAACTTATACTTTATAGCATCAGCTTTTCAAAGGGAGGTGGTGTTGAACAGTGGTTAGAAAATATAGATTTGAAAGCACACAGAATTGTAGTAACATTTCAACACTAACACTATACTAAATAGAACTTAACCATTATTAGAGTCCTTCTTTTTTTAAAAAAAGAATAATTCCCATATCACAGGGTTTTTGTGATGATTACTATATGAAAGAATCATTGAGTTCCTGACATTCATTTAGCCCATAATAGCTTTACTTAACACGGGTTCCTTAAAGTTAACTATGTCTAAATATAAACTGTTTTATGAATTCTCATTTCTCAAGGGAGGAATCTTACCCCACTCTCAACTTCCACATTGAGATCCTATAAATTCTGTCTCCGATTCCATATTGATTTTGTTTTTTCTTTTCTATTCTCACTACTTCTTCCTTAGTCCAGGCCTTTATCACTTCTTACCTGGATAATTATGACAGCCTAAAGTCATGCCTGTACCTACACTCTTTCCACTTCCCCCAAATCATTCTAATAAAATGGCCATCTTTTCAAAATGAAATTTTAATGTCAGTGATTGGTTCTTTTCATTTTGAAATTCTTATTGCCCTCATTTGACTTGCAGAATAAAATTCAAACTGTTTCACCTATAAGATTCATGGACGGGGTCCTTCTTTCCCCTTTAGTCCTATTGACTACACTCTCCTTGATCAGTTTCAATTTTAATATTATGCTGACTTTTAGGAAACATTTTTCATCATTTTCAAATACAGTGGAGTGCCTCTTCCTTTGTATTCCCACCCCAGGCTCATACCTCTATTCTAGCACTCACCACATTATTGTAATTATATCCCAGGTGTCTGGATGCACATGTTGAGCTTATTCCAAGAATTCAATCAACATTTTAAATAAAATAAATCACTTATGAAATGAATTTGTTTTCCAGGATTAAAGTCAGAAACTACTGGTACCTTTGTCCTTGGAGTATGACTTTATTACATTGTACTGCCTATCTTTCTCCACTACATTGGACAAGTTAAGGTGAAATATCATGATTTATTCATGCCTAAATTTTAAAGGGAAAGAGTAGAAGAATAAATCATACATACAAACATTCATACATACATATAGGTTCCTAGAATAAATATAGCCAGAGTAGGCACTTGATGACTAGTTACTGGATTAACTGAATTTATCCTTCGTATGTGTGCTATCTCCATGGAGTCAATGCTAGGTAAATAATTCTCCATAATTCAGCCTTCAAAGTCTTCACATTCTTGTAAAATAAAATTCTTTTAAAATGGACTCCCATTCATGGAAAATGTCAAATGCATCTAAGGACCTGCAGAGTTCTCTTTTTCTTTGCACCAAGGCTAGTCTATCACAGTCTGGTGCTGGAGAAGGTCCAATGTTCTGCAATTAGGTCAGTCTGTGTTCAAATTCTACCCCTTACTAATTTTGTGATCATGGCAAAGTCATTTAATTCAATTCTGTCCAGTGACCTCATCTGTAAACTAGTAATGATAACATCATTCCATACACCTTTGTGTGATTGAGTTTCATGATTTCTTGGCAACAGTATTATTGAGATTTGGACTGTGTAATTCTTTGCTGTGGGGGTGCTGTCCTATGTATAATAGGATGTTTAGCAGTCACTAGGTGCCATTAGAATCCATTCCCCCAGATAGGACAGTTACCATTATTTCCAGACATTGCCAAACATTCCCTGGGAGATGGATGAAGAATGAGCTTGTGATTGAGAAGCAAATTATGTTATGATGTATATGATATGCCTACAATATAGAAGATGTTTTATGTATCTCTTTCTTATTTCCTTCTCTAATGTGGCAGATAAAATTTCATACTTATATCTGCTTGGAAAAATATTTATATTTAATAATGACCACCTCCCAGTCAGAGTTTAACCTAGAATTTAGGGTGACGTGTTTTTCAGCCTTACTTGGCTTGTCACAACAGCTTTTCTTAGAAAAGCTTAATTATCAGTGCAAAGTGATAGTCTGACTTTTCCTGTGATGAAGCTGGGGCTCTAATATGTGTTGTTTGTGAAGAAATAAAATATATACTTCTTTTACTTAGAGAGGAAAGAGAAAGAAAAGCAAAAGAAACTACAAGGCTGAAATAAATTGGAGGCTGTAGGTGTCATGGCAATGCGAGTTGAGGGATGATCGATTCCTCCAGATTCTGAGTGGCACATTCTGTGCACGGAGTGCTGGCTGACGTCAATTGGATTAAGTGGCCTCAATGGGAGCACTGCATGCAAGATCAGAGCAATGCAAGCCCTGGGATTTGTCATTGCCTCCAAAAGAAGCATCTTACTTCATGGCATAAACGAAGAATGAGAAAAGGTTTGTTCTTGCTTTAGGGAAAGCTCTCCTGGTTTATACGATTGTTGCAAGTACAGTTGAAATCTGAAAACACTTAATCTTTTTGCACATGCATTTGTTCAGAGCAATCTCTCCAGCCAAATGATACATGTTCCTTTTAGATCAGAAGTGTATAAGCTCTCCTAGTTCCATTTTATTCAAATGTGGTAAACTTTCACAACAATAATACCTTGAGACATGAGTTAAGGGAGAGCAGAGTCAAAGTTCATTAGTAGATATTTCATTTCTCTTAATTTAATAAATTAAATGAATTAGTCCATTCAAAGGGCTTAGATCAGTTTTGGACATGATGAATTCTATATAATGGTTGTCTACTTTTATTCTATTACCACTACTGCTACCACTGTTATTTTCAGTTTTTACTAAATATTATCCTATATAGTTTGTCAGAGGAAAGATATCTGTAAACATCCATGATGGATTAAGGGAGCCTCTTCTATGATTCCACAGTTATGTTAACCCATTCATAACATTCTATTCCATAGTCTGATTAGATATTTCCTTTTTTACTGAAAGGATTTCTTTGGTTGTAGGGTCTTACTTATTTTTGAGCAAATTGTTTGGTTCATGTATTTTTAAAGACAGTGGAGTGCCTCTTCTTTTGTGTTCCCACCCCATGTTCATACCTCTATTCTAGCGCTCACCACATTATTGTAATTACGTCTCATGTGTCTGGTTGCACTTACTGAGCTTATTCCAAGAATTCAATCAACATTTTAAATAAAATTAATCACTTATGAATGAATTTGTTTTCCAGGAGTAAAATCAGAAACTACTGGTATCCTTAAGGTAATATTGCTGTGAAAACTTATCACATTTGCATAAAATGGAACTAGGAGAGCTTAAATACTCATAATTATTGAGTTGAGTGGAACTGGACTAGACTGAGAAACTACAAAGGATTTTTGGTGAAGAGAAATAATTACAGCCTTTTCAAAGCACAAGATTTTTTCTAAATCCCTACCTATACCTTCTACCTTATATCATGGAACTACCAACCAGGCATATCTTTGGGGAAAAAATGCAACTTTGTAAGCCATGAGTCAGAGAAGATCCTCAGTTTTCAAGTGTCAGTGAAAAAAAAAAAACATACTTATCTTAGTTATCTTAGTTGCCACTCAATATAACTTGTAATTCAGGCCCTCATACTCCTAGTCTTAGACTTATTCCAAATCATCTTTCCATCTTTTCCTGGGACTTATCATGATTTCATTGGATATTTGTTTATTTCCAGAATTTTATGGGAGATAAGAGAGAATATATGGTCTAAGAAATACAAGATATATGTCATACATGTATTATATATACATATAGATACATAAGTGATGTCTGAAATGTCCAGATCCATGGCTAAGCTAGTGGCTTGCTCTGTTGCCTGTGAGGTCTTCATTATCCCATCTGCTTCAATTGACCTATTTCCTCTGTTAGCTCTTACTGTTACCTAAGAAAAGCTACTAAGTTGGTCTTGTGTTTCTTCCCCCATTATCTTCTCCCCCTAAGTCTTAGCCTTAAAGAGATTTTTTCTCCCTATTTCTAACCCATGCACATATATGAGAACACATACACAGTGCCATATATATATGTATATTTAGGTATAGACATATATATATGTGTATATATAAGAGAAACACATTTTTAAAAAATTGTTTACTACTATTGCATTTACTCTTCAAAAGACATTTACCTCTTCTATTCTGTCATTGATGATGACCATCTACCAGACTGATTTTATGTGCACTGACAGATTGTGACTTATGTTTGAAAAATACTCACTTAGTTGTATAATAATTCTGTCTTCACTGTTGAAATGGACTTTTGAAGGAGTGGCTTAAATTTCTTTAACTTTCAGGTCAGAGAGTCAGTGATCCATCAAACCATGCAATTGGAAGGACTTTGTTGCAGAGGATTATATTAAAGAATTTCCAGTTCTTATTAAATCCTATGAGTCTAAGAGTGCACATTTGGAAAACTAAAATTAAGAGCTTAATAATTGTGTTTGGATAAGTAATCCAAAGTCTTATATCATCAGTTTGACCTAGGTATTATTGTCCCTGTTTTACTGACAAAAAATAATCTAGCAAGAAGTTTTAAGAGATTTAACATTCTCAGTGTCACATAGCTAGTAAATGTAAAAGTGGTCCAAAATCCATATCATCAAATTACTAACCTCATTCCCTTTATACTATACCACTTTGTCTTTTCAAGAACTTTTAATCTTTATAAATTGCTTATTATAAGCCAAGTACCCTTCTAGGACCATTGTATTTGATGGTTCATTTTATACTCACTGCAGCCCTATAAAAGGTAAGTACTATTATTTTTCCCATTTTATAGAACAGGAAACTAAGACAAAGTAGACAAAGCCACTTGCTTAGTAACATACCAGTTATAGAAGAGCAAAGATTCAAGCAGAGATGTCTCAAGAGAACCTATAGTGCAGGAGTTATAAGAAAGGCATGGCTATTCATTGGTTCAAAATAATGAGAAAAATGTTACTATTTATGCAGATTTTAATGTCAACCTGTGGTTATAAATATACATTCCCTTATTTTTGCTTGAATTCTTATATTGTGGATGTGCATGAATATATACAGATATAAGTTTAACAAAATCTATATGATTAAAAATTCAAAAGCTAATCAAAACAGATCCTGTCTAGGGCTTGGTACCAGTGCAGGGGGTGGGGAGGACAGATATAAGGAAAGAGTGGAGGAGGCTGAATGTAGTGGAAGTATTATATACTCATGTATGAAAATGGAAAAATGAGAACTTTTGGAAATCTAGGAATTGGGGAAGGAAGGGATAAAGGAAAATTATAGAGGTGTGAACTCAACTATGATTTATTCTAAGAACTTCTGTAAATGTCATATTTGTACCACCAGTACACTAATAATATAATATAAATGTAAATTAAACCAGGTATGACAGTGTATGTCTGTAATCCCAGCATTCTGGAGACTGAGGTTAGGAGGATAGGAAATTCAAATCAGTTAGGGCTACATAGCAAGACCCTATCTCAAAGAAATAAATAAGTTAAGAAATCAGAAAAAGAAAATTAATGGTAGAAGAAACAACATATAGCTATTATATAAGAGTCATGATGAAAATGGCTTTTCACTTATCCACTTGGGACACGGAGAATGATTCAGTTTACTTTAGTTTATCTGATGTTCACAGAACCTTCCCAGTGGTTCCATTTTTTATTATGCATAGGATTTATTTAGTAAAATGAACTTTTTTTTATTCATTTATTCACAGGTGCATACATTGTTTGGGTCATTTCTCCACCCTGCTCCCCTCCCCCACCATCTCCCCTCTCCACCCCCCTCAGGCAGGTCCTGTTCTACCCTTATCACTAATTTTGTTGAAGAAAAGACACAAGCATAATAAGGAAGACAATGCGTTTTTGCTAGTTGAATTAAGGATAGCTATACAGAGAGATTCCTAACATTGCTTTCATGCATGCATGTGGTGAAACCCATGTTGATTCATCTCTAACTGATCTTTCCACTGGTTCCTGATCTTCTCATGTTAACCTCTGTCACTTTAAGCTTTCTGTACTAGTTCCTCTGGAGTGGGGACATCAAACTCTTTCATGTTTTGGGTTTTCTACCTATTTCTATATCACCAAAATGTGTTCTCCCCTTATCATGTGATCCAAGTCCAACCAGATTGCTGCATTTGCCCTAGATCTAAAGTCCACATATAAGGGAGAACATATGATTTTTGGTCTTCTGAGCTTGGCTGACCTCGCTCAGAATGATGTTCTCCAGTTCTATCCATTTACCTGCAAATGATAAGATTTCATTCTTCATGGCTGAGTAAAATTCCATTGTGTACAAGTACCACATTTTCTTGATCCATTCATCAGTAGTGGGACATCTCGGCTGTTTCCATAACTTGGCTATTGTGAATAGTGCTACAATAAACATGGGTGTGCAGGTGCCTCTGGAGTAAACTGTGTTGCTTTCCTTTGGGTATATCCCCAGGAGTGGGATTGCTGGATCATATGACAGATCTATGTTTAGATTTTTAAGAAGTCTCTAAATTTTTTTCCAGAGTGGTTGCACCAGCTTGCATTCCCACCAGCAGTGGATTAGGGTTCCTTTTTTCCCATATCCTCGCCAACACATGTTGGTGTTGTTTTTGATGATGGCTATTCTAACAGGGGTGAGGTGGAATCTTAGTATGGTTTTGATTTTGATTTTCTTTATGACTAGTGATGGTGAGCATTTTTTCATGTGCTTTTTGGCCATTTGAATTTCTTCTTTTGAGAAAGTTCTGTTTAGTTCTTAATTGGTTCATTGATTTTGGGAGAGTTTAGTGTCTTAAGTTCTCTGTATATTCTGGTTGTCAGTCCCTTGTCTGATGTATAGCTGAAGAATATTTTCTCCCACTCTGTGAGTGGTCTCTTCAGTTTATAGACCATTTCTTTTGTTGTGTAGAAGCATTTTAATTTTATGAAGTCCCATTTATTCATCCTTTCTCTTAGTTGCTGGGCTGCTGGGGTTCTATTGAGGAAGTCTTTGCCCATACCTATTAGTTCCAGAGTGTTTCCTGCTCCTTCCTGTAGTAACTTCAGAGTTTCAGGTCTGATATTTAGGTCCTTGATCCATTTTGAGTTGATACTAGTACAGGGTGATAGACATGGATCTAGTTTCAGTTTCTTGCAGACAGGTAACCATTTTCCCAGCAACATTTGTTGAAGAGGCTGTCTTTTCTCCATCATATATTTTTGGCACCTTTGTCAAAAATGAGGTGGATATAGTTGTGTGGATTCATATCTGGGTCCTCTATTCTGTTCCACTGGTCTTCATGTCTGTTTTTGTGCCAGTACCATTCTATTTTTATTGCTATTGCTTTGTAATACAGTTTGAAAAATCTACCCTAAAGTTCATTTGGAAACACAAGAGACTGTGAGTAGCCAAGGCAATACTCAGCAAAAAGAGCAATGCTGGAGGTATCATAATACCTGACTTCAAACTATATTACAAAATGAACTTTTATTATAATCTATCAAAGAAAAGTGGTTCAGTTCATAATGTTTGATCAACGCCACTAAGGATTTACAGAAGAGGCCCAAAGAATTTGTAGTTTTATGGACATGTTAAGATTAAACTTAAGTTTTTAAAATATAAAAATGAGTAAATGATTTGTAATAGATATGAGGAAATAAATAGAAATAAAAATAGTATGGGCTTGATTGTTTTAAAAAAGCAACAACTGGCCACATTGGTTTTGCAGAACTCAGGTGAGAAACAGATCATATTACATTATTTAGGTAGCCTTAGATGGAGAGCTAGTTGTTAATTCTATAGATCTATCTAGTATAGCAGCAGGTATTCTTGAACTTTTTCTTTTTTCTCACCAACACATTTAGGCCAACAGTCCAGTATTTTCTGTAGATTTTGATGAAATGTCAAAAGTTTTGCAAGAAATGAAGTATAGCACTAACTTATAATTCAAACTGGGAGAAAACAAAAATACAGTGGCAGGAATAATAGTTATACTGTCATAATAGGCATGAAATGGGACCATCCTAGGCAAATTGAGATGCAAAGTCACAGGGAGAGCATTCATTCAATATAGTGTCAAAAATGTAGTAGTTCTTATTCTATACCAGTTAGAAAATGCCCACTGCCACAAGTCCCCTATGTATCTCTCAACTCTTTCTAGATCACTTCAATCCCACCTCTAGGACCCACCAGATCTACCCATGATCTAGAAAATGAAGGGATGGACACTAACATAGTTTACAGCACCCTGTAATGGGGTCCTGGTATCCACATTCCCAGTTTGTCACTTTATAGAATTATTAATTTTGCTTCCTTTCAGTTACAAAATGTTCTGAAATGGATTGTTTTATTCATTTATTCATACTATCCATAGCACATTCTGAACAAATGCTATGACCCTGATTGTAGAAGGAAAAAAAAGAATATAAACTTTTTTTCAATTTACCAAATCTACCCAGTTAAGTAATGTAATAGGTACTCAAATTGTGAAATATGGGATATAATAATAGCCTCCCGGTGTGACTGGTATCCTATGGTGTGGGTCTTGTCTCTTTATTCTAGAACACAAAGTGATTTGCCTTGAAGCTGTGGATTCCTTTGAATGAAGATGAGTCAGACAGTCCTTTGCGAGAGAAGAGGTTGTATATCCCTGCACTTCCTGTGAATATTCAATTACAAAATTTTCCAGAAACAGCTTTGATCTCCAATAATTATTTTAAGATACTTTCTAAGTTGACACTGACTTGGCATCTTGGCATTTAAAATTATATTTATCTTAAAGAACAGAGATATCCCAAACCATCTATATATACATACTGGTTCAGTGCCACAGTAAGAGTGGTATTCTCCAGGAAGCTAGAAATGATCAGAAAAAACTAAATTTTCTCATTCATAGGTTAATTCAATAATTAAACATTCATAAGTGGCTCTTATGTGCCAGATACTGTCCCAAGTACTTGAAACATACTAGTGAATTAAACAGATAAAATAATGTGTAGAAAATATTTATACCTTTAAATAAGGTAATAAAGTTAAATCCTCAAGGACCTGGAGTAAGATATTTTGCCTTTCCAGATATTTTGAGGGAGAGTATTCTCTGAGTAGGAGTAAGTAGTGTAAGGTTTCTAAGGAGAGGTTTGGGATGACCCTTGACAGAACAGTACAGAAGTAGGCATGCCTGAGTGGAGTGATCAGGGATGAGAGTAGTCAGGTATGAGAACGGATGAGCAAGGAAACAGGAGCCCTCTAATGAAGTCAGGTGGGCCACTATAATTACCTTGTCTTTAGTCTGAGAGTAACGGGAATCCATGGCATTGTTTTGTGTGTATGTAACATTATATAAATTTCATTTTACATGTCAGGTTTTGGCATGATGGGTTAAAATAGACGTTGGGGATGCAGGTTTGGATCCCATCATAATAATTCAGGAGAAAATGATAAGAAGTGAGAATGGGATAGTCAAAGTGGAGGTAATGAGAGTTGGTAGTAGTCTTCCTATGTTTCACAAGTTGAGAAAAAAGATTTCTTAAGGGATGTGAAACATGAAATAAAAGAGCAAAGGGCAAATGCAAGATGATTCCAATGCATTCATTTGTTTTGCTAACAAACTGGATGTTGTTGCCATTAACTGATGCAGAGAAAATGGTAACTAGGATCAGAATTTGAAGTGGAGTTTTCTAAGTTTAATGTATCTTTTGTTTTAAAAAAAATCATTCTCCCAGTTTGGGATATTCACTTTATTCTTGTAAGTTATAACCACATAAGAAGAAATCAGATCAGTATTTAATGCATTTAATCTTGTGTACATGGGCAGATATTCCTGGGTATCTTCAAATTACAAACTTTTAGGAATAGCATATTAGTGGTACTGGGATTTGAACTCAGGGCCTTAAACATCAAATAAAAATGTCATGTTGACAAACAACTATATAAGACAAGAATTCACGTCTTAAAATAGAATAATGAAACTCACTGAAGATTATTAAAGGATTAGAAAGGAAAGATAAGAAAGAATAATAGAAGGGGTGAATTTGATTAAAGTACATTAGAGGCATGTATGTACATATCACAATGAAAACCCTTTGTATAATTAACATACACTAACAAAAAATTTTAAAAGTATGCACAAAACTGTCTTGTATACCAAAGTATACATATACAAAGTATATGTAGAAGGTGCCATCTCAATATTTTGGATTCTGTGGCTCCATTGGCTGTAGATTTATTTCTCACGTTTGCAATCATTTATTCTTTCTTACCCTTCTTCACCATAGCTCTTACTCCTCAATTCACAACAATCAGGCTTCTTCTCTCATCAGTTCCCTAAAACTAGTCTTCCTAAGATGTTGCAACTCTAAAATTTCTTAGTTCTTGACCACTCTGTGACATGTGTCACTGTTGAAACACTGTATTTCTTGAAATTGTCTCTCATTGATTCATGGGACAACTTTGCCTCTATTGCATTCTTATTTCACTATTATTTTTTTTTTTCATTTTTCTTTTATTATTCATATGTGCATACAAGGCTTGGTTTATTTCTCCCCCCTGCCCCCACCCCCTCCCTTACCACCCATTCCACCCCCCTCCCGCTCCCCCCCTCAATACCCAGCAGAAACTATTTTGCCCTTATCTCTAATTTTGTTGTAGAGAGAGTATAAGCAATAATAGGAAGGAACAAGGGGTTTTGCTGGTTGAGATAAGGATAGCTATACAGGGCATTGACTCACATTGATTTCCTGTGCATGGGTGTTACCTTCTAGGTTAATTCTTTTTAATCTAACCTTTTCTCTAGTTCCTGGTCCCCTTTTCCTATTGGTCTCAGTTGCTTTAAGGTATCTGCTTTAGTTTCTCTGCATTAAGGGCAACAAATGCTAGCTAGTTTTTTAGGTGTCTTACCTATCCTCACCCCTCCCTTGTGTGCTCTCACTTTTATCATGTGCTCATAGTCCAATCCCCTTGTTGTGTTTGCCCTTGATCTAATGTCCACATATGAGGGAGAACATACGATTTTTGGTCTTTTGAGCCAGGCTAACCTCACTCAGAATGATGTTCTCCAATTCCATCCATTTACCAGCAAATGATAACATTTCGTTCTTCTTCATGGCTGCATAAAATTCCATTGTGTATAGATACCACATTTTCTTAATCCATTCGTCAGTGGTGGGGCATCTTGGCTGTTTCCATAACTTGGCTATTGTGAATAGTGCCGCAATAAACATGGATGTGCAGGTGCCTCTGGAGTAACAGTCTTTTGGGTATATCCCCAAGAGTGGTATTGCTGGATCAAATGGTAGATCGATGTCCAGCTTTTTAAGTAGCCTCCAAATTTTTTTCCAGAGTGGTTGTACTAGTCTACATTCCCACCAACAGTGTAAGAGGGTTCCTTTTTCCCTGCATCCTCGCCAACACCTGTTGTTGGTGGTGTTGCTGATGATGGCTATTCTAACAGGGGTGAGGTGGAATCTTAGTGTGGTTTTAATTTGCATTTCCTTTATTGCTAGAGATGGTGAGCATTTTTTCATGTGTTTTCTGGCCATTTGAATTTCTTCTTTTGAGAAAGTTCTGTTTAGTTCACATGCCCATTTCTTTATTGGTTCATTAGTTTTGGGAGAATTTAGTTTTTTAAGTTCCCTGTATATTCTGGTTATCAGTCCTTTGTCTGATAACATGAAATACAAATATTTTCATATTTGTATGAAAATATTGGCAAATATTTTCTCCCACTCTGTGGGTGTTCTCTTCAGTTTAGAGACCATTTCTTTTGATGAACAGAAGCTTTTTAGTTTTATGAGGTCCCATTTATCTATGCTATCTCTTAGTTGCTGTGCTGCTGGGGTTTCATTGAGAAAGTTCTTACCTATACCTACTAACTCCAGAGTATTTCCTATTCTTTCTTGTATCAACTTAAGAGTTTGGGGTCTGATATTAAGATCCTTGATCCATTTTGAGTTAATCTTGGTATAGGGTGATATACATGGATCTAGTTTCAGTTTTTTGCAGACTGCTAACCAGTTTTCCCAGCAGTTTTTGTTGAAGAGGCTGCTATTTCTCCATCGTATATTTTTAGCTCCTTTGTCAAAGATAAGTTGCTCATAGTTGTGTGGCTTCATATCTGGATCCTCTATTCTGTTCCACTGGTCTTCATGTCTGTTTTTGTGCCAGTACCATGCTGTTTTTATTATTATTGCTTTGTAATATAGTTTGAAGTCAGGTATTGTGATACCTCCTGCATTGTTCTTTTGACTGAGTATTACTCACTATTATTTTTTTTTACATTTTCTCTTCATGGATAGTCTGCTGCTTCTGCTTAAAATGTTGATACCATCTGAAGTTCCAATATCAGCCCCCAAATTATCTAATTCAACATAATTTCCTGAGAAATCTCTTTTATTTTGATAGCTTCATTTCTCACTAGAGAAGCTGTTACAGTAAAATACTTTGTTATGATTTTTTTCTTTTTACTTATAGACTCATTCAGACAACTGTTTGCTAGGTACCTCTGCTGGCTTATTCTACAGATACGTCAAAGTCAAAATCATCTCTACCTGTATATCATTACATATACTTCCCGTGGAGACACAGAAACAAAACACACGCACACACACACACACACACACTCGTACACACAGGGAGAGAGAGAGAGAGAGATTCCCTTCTTATTTAATGACATTTATTTCATACAATGTTCCTCAAGCCAGATATCTTAAATTTGTTCTGATCTGTCTTCACCCACACCTAATTAATATTGCTAAAGAGTTTTAATATATTCTAAATTTCTCCCCTTCTTTCCACTCCTATCTATAACTTCCTTGATTGTTTTATTAATCCAGCCTCACTTTATACCTTCAAGATATTTCTGACTTTGGTTCCTATAAGATTTATATTATATGATAACTAGCTGAGATGGCAATGTAGATATTAAGCTGTGCTTGATTGATTTTTTAGTAACATTCTTTAAGTCCATGATTTACTCTTGTGGTTTAATAGACATGAGAACTCTGCTGTTCTAAGAAGAATGATCATAGAAGAATCAAAGATCCAAACCATTCACTTTCAATATTGAAAGGTGGAAGTCCTGTTGTAAAGAACAGAAAATTCTGAAGACTACTTAATGTATAATTTTTATTCTGACAAATCCTCTCCTAATGCCATCTTTGACACATGAATTGTTTTCATTACTTATTAGTGGATCACTACATGCTTGAAAAGCACTGATAGAGTGAGAGATGCATGTGTGTAAATTAATTTTAATCTACAATTTTAAGGTAGTTATACCTTAAACTTGCTCTGCACAAGTTCCTCATTAACCTAAAAGAAGAACTCTGAGCACAGGTCCAAGCACTTAAGACTTTATAACAAGTATTTTTAATTAAATTTCCTACAAATGTACTAGCATTAGTTGGCTGATTAGATTAAATTAGATAAATTTTCTCTGTTGAAATAAATAGGATTCAGAAACTGAGATGGTTATAAATACTGTACAGGTATGTCTGTTTTTGCATGAATTGATAAAAAAAAACTGATAAGCCTGGTAATCCAATAATCAAAATTTGGAATTGTACATTAGATTTATAAATTCATCCTTTCCTAGGATTTTTCCCCTTCATCAACTTGGTGCAAAATTATCCTGTCTGATCTAATTAAAACTATATCTAGCTTGTCATAGAATGACTTCTACATTTGCCTTGTAATAAACTTTCCATTCAAAGTGACTATTAGAAGGCCTAGCAGGGCAACTGTGGAAAATAATGAGCTCTCAGAACAGGTTGTGCAACTGTTGTTCAACCTGTTTGCTTAGAAATGTTCATTGAAGTGACAGATTTTATTCTAGACTAGCTCATATTATAACAAAATGCTGGTAGTAGGGAAGATCAGGGAGCAACAGCTTTCACCTTCTCCAATCATCCAAGTGTCCTGATACTACTGAAGGAACAACCTGAAATTTATGAATGGTCATATTCACCTGTGTCACCTTGAAGTATAGATGTCAGTGGGTGTTTGATAAATACTACAAGTTGTTAAATAATTTACTCAAAGTCACAAAGCCCAAAAGGGGTTATGTCTATATTGAAATTTAAGTCTGACCTTAAAAAGCCATTCTCCTTGCTCCCCCTTATACTGCCTGTTTAGATAAAGCTGAATCAGTAAGCCTCCTGAGAAGAGAGGACAAGTCATCCAAATTACTTTTAGTTACATTCTAGAATATATGGAGGAAATGATTTATGACACAGTTTTCCCAAAGGAAGTTTAACAAAGATATTGCAGAAGTATTTCCAGGTAGAGGAAGAAAATACTTTTTGAAGTAAACTTGTAAAAATATTTTTGCAGGATAAAGAAGTGTCTTTTCAATTTCTAGTCATTTGAATATGTACCAGAATTAATAGTATATTAAGATTTATCCTTCAATTAATACTTGACCAATGAAAATATTCCTGCAAATGTTTATCTTAAAAGATACTGCAGAATACTAAATACACTTAACATTGATATAGAAATAAAGGAATAGATTCTTCCTAATTTTTGTAATTATTACTCAGTGTTGTAAGTAAATTAATGCCTTTGCAAAGCTCTGGGGCCTTTTATGAATACCATACTCCATTGCAAAACTAACTTCTTTTTGTTTATGTGTAATTATTTAATAGAGAAAAATTATGAATGGGCTAATTTAGTCTTTAATTTTTTTTAATGTCTCATCGGATGTTCCTATTAAATAATCATATCCTACCATCTACTGAAGCCAGATTATAGTCAATATTAGCCTTTTATTAAGATAAAACTGTGGAAAGTACACATGAAGCATACGTGTGCATATGTGTGCATATGCATTTATGTGCATATATGCTATGTGGTATAGCATCTGCAACTTAACTGTCCATAAATGCTTTTAATGTTGTTAGTGTTGTAACTTTAGTCAGAGCTGTTGCTTTTGTTATATGATTTCATTATTATAACTTGGTTGAAGGAAATAATTTAATGGTATTTATGTTCATAAAAATTGTGTCTCATAGACTGTAGGTGTATCCCAAAGATAGAGTACCTGCCAGACATAAATGCGGCCCTACGTTCAATCCCCTACACATCAGGGTAAAAAAATTATGTTTAATAGCTATGGGCCCAACATGAATACATTAATAGTGATGACGACAATAATGATGATAGTACACTATTATTTATAACCTAATATGTACCTTTAGATTTATATACAATATTTTAGGTTATTCTGATTCTGACTCTATAACATTTTTTAAAAATTGGCTTCATTTAGCAGGTGCAGGAATTGAGAGTCAAAGAAATTATGATAAACTCTCAAGTTTACACAGCCATTAAAAATCTGCTTCTGTTTTCTCTGAAGTCCACATAGTTTCTATTTCTCATGCTGCCTCTGCTATGCCAGACTCCTTTCAAATCCCTGGGAGATTATTTTCTGGTGAGAGGATTCATCCAAAGAACTTATGAGGCTTTGAACTCAACAGTTTGACCAGGACAGACATCTCTGTCACTACTGAGAGTTTCACTATTACAAAACCATTCTACTCTCCCTTAAGCAACCATATGCTTCTACATGAAAATGATCTCCTCTTGGAAGATTTTGCTTTTATTTTGGCAAACTATCTTCTAGTACAGAGAGGCTTGCCTGAACCATTGGAAATGCTACCAGTATATATGTCACCTTTCAATAATCATAATAAAAACACTTGGGGTTACCCAAATAGATGTATTTATTTTCTGTTGAGGAAAGAAACTTGAAAATAAAATGGAAAGAATTAAACCTTGCCTGCAATCCTAGCTTGAACAGGATGATGGTGGTTCCAGGCTAGCCTGGGCAAAAAACAAAACAAGCTGGGCTTGGTGGAGCATGTCTGTAATTTCATCTACTTAGGAGACAGAGGTAGAAGAATCATGGTTTAAAGCCAGCTAGCAAAATTAGCATGTGATGGTATCTGAAAAACATACTAAAAACAAAAGTAGACTGTAGGCATGATTTAAGGCCCTGGGTTCAATCTTCAGAATGGAGAGAGAGAAAAGAAGGAAGAGGAGGAGGAAGAGAAGAAGAAGAGGAGGAGGAGGAGGAGCAGAAGAAGGAGAAGAAGAAGAAGAAGAAGAAGAAGAAGAAGAAGAAGAAGAAGAAGAAGAAGAAGAAGAAGAAAAGGAAGAGGAAAGGAAGGAAGGAAGGAAGGAAGGAAAGAAGGAAGGAGGGAGGGAGGGAGGAGAAAAGAAAATAAACTAAAACCACTATCCTTCTTGTCAAGTTTAGATGCAACAGTTTCATGCTTGAAGTTGAGCCTTATATTCTAAGGAATCAAAGCTGGCATCAGATGACATAGAAGATCTGTACTTAGGCTAATGAAAATAATAAAATGAAGTTGATGTTTTACCTCTAGTGACAATGTAGGTCTGATATACTTTTATGGTGAGTATCTATCCATCAGAGTATTTAAAGGATACTGGTGCTTCCTCATTGCTGTTTTTCTCATTGCTTTAGTGAGGGATGTTTAAGGAACCTCTCTAGGAATGGATGTTCAGAAAAAGTGTATTCATTCTCTCCCCATATTTCATTCTAAGACTTCAGAACCCATCCTCTATATTATTTCAAGGAAGGTCTGACACCTCAGCCTCATTATTTAGTACAAACTTCAGTCAGTGAACCAAGTCAAATGATAAAGCCACTTTCAGCTAAGTGACTGACTACCATTTTAAGAGTTAATCCACAAAATCTAACATCTACATTCATATTATTATATTCAGCCTTGTGCAAGTATTATACTTCTACCCCATCTCCTGTTCTGATCACTTATTAACACATATTTTCTAATTTATGCCCATGTAAAATACAAAATTATTGCAGTTCACTTGGAGTACATTTCTTCAGGTTTTCTACTGGCCTTGTGGATATTCTGAGATTTGACCTTAGTTACGTGTAGCCGTAATGCAAGATAATTACAGTGTGCCTTGGCAAGAATAGACCCCTTTGCAAGACAAGAGCTCCAGGCAAGGTTATTACAGGGTCTCAAAGAAGATTAGTTTCTTCAGACCAAAGATCATAGTACTCTTCCACAGACAAGGAAAGCTTTGAGTAACTTCACAGGTTTAAGATTTTCATAAGCATGATTTCAACCAGATATTCTGACTCCAAATCTTAGGAATCACAATTCCTTCATAATAAATGCTGTATTTTGTTATGTAAGCAAGTTCTAGGGGTATAAAATCAAGTTTCATTTTTATTTCACAATCTATACAATTAAGTGGTATGTTTGGATTTCAATGAGGTCAGCCTCAAGCTTACAACAAAGAGTGGCATCTTGAAGATACCATAGAAACGCTCTGCTTCTGTGGCCTGGACTTGAGCAGAGATTAAATAATGAAGGTATCAGTTCTTTTTGTAAGTTCTCTATTCTTTAATAATGAGATCCATCTGACCAATCAGTCTTTGCAGCAATTGCTACTATCCTTTTGATTAATCACAGTAACTCTTTGGTAGGCCAAGTACTTACTTTTGTTGGCATTCCAAAACCTATAATACAGATGCAATTATGCTAGTGCATGTCACATATGAATATGATGGCTTCAAAAGAAATCTAGAAATTATTTCACACTACTTATAAAATCCCAATCCCTTAAATATTGGTTGGACTAAATCATTTATCTGTAACCAATAAAATGCAGAAGAAGTGACCCAGCGTGTCTTAATCTTTAGGATAGAAAAGCCACATAGTTTCGACCTCCCTTATTTGGCTGACTGACTCTGGTTTTTAAATATACTTTAGTATAAACCAGGATAAGCAGTGTTTAGACCTGCAAATGGGTTTATTTATTCATCTATTAGGATCTTTTGATGAAAGTGTTGAGTCAATATATTCAGGAATTGAATTGGTTTAGGATTTTGTTGTTAACATCCCAGTGTACAATGGGCTTCAAAATCTAGATTTATACTTCTGTTGTTATAGGTTTAAGACAGGGATGAGAATACTAGAGGGATTTTTTTTGTGTGATTGTTCTCCACCCTTGGTTTTCAGTCATCTCTGCATGTCCATACTACAGACTGGATCACTCTCCTTGCTTTTGCGCCTAACCCGTAGACTACTGTCTCTTAATCTCAGGAGGAAGCTGGGAATTCTAGCCCAGCATCTAGGCTGGTCCTGTGTGCCTAGTCCTCTGGTTGTAGAAACTTTCAACAGTCCTGACCCTCTTCACCATGGCATCTAAGTGGTTTTTGTTTATAGTTGGTCTTGAGTGGGCATTTCCTTCCCCAATGTCAATGGTAACAGACCTTCACTTTCTATAAATTTAGGATATTGGAAAGTTGAGCATTCCTTGCCCTGTACTCCTTCTCCAAGTAGAAAAATTTTGCCTACCTTTCTCTCATCTGCATAAGCCAGTGATCATGCACAGGGCATGACTGAGTTACTGTCTCCTCCCCAGAAGCATAAAGCTGTTTTTATTTCTTTATAAAAAGGAAGTGACCAGAGAAGTAAGTGTCCAGAGAAGGGTAGGTGTCTTTCCCTCAGCAGTTGCTAGTGATAGCACTTTCTTCATGCTTCACCAAGGGGATATTTTTCAGGTTTCCTGCCTTGCATCCAATTTTTCTTATGAACACCTGATGGAAATCCAACACCTTGTGTTTATACTAACTCTAGTTCACACTTGTCTTTTGAAATCATTAAAATTTTAACTTTCACTGATGTTTTTCCTTTTCTGTTTATATGCTGACCATGTAATGCTACAGGTGAACCTATTCATGAGTATAGTCTCTCCTTGCAAGGCCTTGTCTCTTTAGGAAAATTAATTTTTTGTTAACTAATTATTTCTTGAATTTTAAGTTTCAGATTAGCATATGCACATTTTTATATTTGAATATCAAATCAAGTAATAAGAATAGGAAGAAAAGTCATGCAAAGTAACTTTAAATTCACCCAATTTAATGAGCCATACATTTCATACATTTCATAAAGGTCAATTGAAGCATCCTACCAAGTGATTATTTGGCCTGTGCTTAATTCTTCTGAAATAAAATTTATTTTATAACAATTTTAGATTCATGGACATATCAATTATATTTGAGAATTCCTGTAGACCAGAATATAGATTTCCTATATACCCCTATCCAATTTCTCTATTTTAAATCTCTTTCCTTTGTTTGATGCATTTGTTACAATGATGAGCCAATATTGATATGTTATAAATAACTACATGCTTTTAAGACCATCTTAATTTTTACCTAATGTCCATTGGTCAGTTCCAAAATTCCATACTGGACACCACATTATATTTAGTTATAATGTCTCCTTTAGTAACTCTTGTCTCTGAGAGTTTCTCAGATTATTTTATTTTTGGGAGCCTTGATATTCTTGAGAAGTAGTAGTCATATATTTTGTAGAATGTCTGCCAGTTGTTTTATTTGGTTTGATTTTGTTTTGTTTTTCTTGGATTTGGTTTGATTTGATTTTGGTTTTGTTTGTGGTTTTGAGACAGGATCTTACTATGTAGCCCAAGCTTGCTTCAAACTCATGATCCTCTTGCTTCAGCCTCCTGCGTTTTGGGATTATAGGAGTGTATCACCACATCTGCCTCTCTAATTGGCAACCAAACAGTGTTCTAAATATGATTGCACCAGGGTTTTGTGTGTTTGGAATAAGATCACAGGGATAAAGTACTATTTTTCTCATATCATATATGGGATATGTGCTAGCATCATGACTTACTATTGTTGACAGTAACTTTAATCACCTAACTGAGTTATATTTGCCAGACTTATCTGCTAGAAAGAAATTTTCCCCATCTGCTAATTTTCCTAGTATTTTGCAGATGGAAGTCACTACATGCAGTCCATACTTAAAAGGTATAGAGGTATGTTCCTCTCTACATAAAGGATTTGGAGCTCTTCTGCATAGCAGATTTGTCTGTTGTCCTCAGTTCATTTACTTATTCAATCTTGTTGGTATCATTATCAGATATTGGTATTAGTACATAGACATTTACTTCATACTTTGCACTAAATATCTCATACTACCTTGTTGATCAGCATGTTCCATCTTTGACTATCAGAAGCTCTTTCAGTTGACTTGTCCCTTTTGACATAACCCCATCATTTTGGGTATATGTGTGTATGTTTAGAATTTCCTAGTTTTAGTTACTATAAATTAGATGCTCCAGGTTCATATTGTATTTTTCTTACCCCAATCTGAGATCAGCCATTTCTTAAAGGATTTCTGGATATTTTTAATGAGTATGTAGTATTAGAAATCAATTTGAGTATTATATGTGCCCCCTTGCTTCTGAGTTGTCATTGCTTCTAGTCTTCTTATTTTTTATTACAATTTTGTTTATTTTTGTAAAGGCTATATGTTTTCTCTAATATGTGAAAGATAGATATAAAAGATAAACATATATTCAAAAACAATATATTTGAATATATTCAATGTACAGGGGGGATTCACAGTGACAATTCTGATTAGGTTTATATTGTACATTGATTAATCACCCCATCCTCTCTCCCCCTCAACCTCCTCCCTACCCACTTAAAGCAATTGCAAGAGGTTTCTTTGTTGTAGTTCATATAAATATATGAAGCCTATCAACAATATATCCTCACCTTAATCTCCTTTATGCACCCTCTCTTCTCCCACTAGTACCCCCCAAAGACAAATACTGTATTTATTTTACAGTCCTGTCTTTCATTATTAACATTTAAGTTGATGTTCAAAGGGGCTTCTCAATGTTTCCCCACTGTGGTATACTTTGTTTTGATCTATTCAACTCCTTCCATTACTCTCCCTTACCCTTTTACCTCCCACCCCCTTTTTCAACAGCTTTAAATACACATCCTTATATCCTCTGCCTTCACAGATGTTATGTTTTATATTACTGATGCTCTATCATTCTCTTTGCCTTTTCCTCTTTTCCCGAGTTCCATACAGTAGTTCCACTATCACAAACATATTTTATACATAAGTTTGCATATGGTCATGCTTGTTTTTGTATATATGTTTATCTTTTAGATCTATCTTCTAAATATGAGAGAAACCATATGGCCTTTGTCTTTCTGAGCCTGATTTACTTCATTCAACATGAAGTCCTCCAAATTGACAAAAAATATATCTGAATATAATAATAAATGTATGTATACATGTCTGTTGATATTTAAATATGCAATAATCCATATCTATATTAAGCTGGAACATGATTTCAAGCTGTTCTCCCCAACTTCACTCCATTGACTCATGAATCATTCTAGATTCTTCCTCTAACAATGATAAACCTGGCTCCTGTTTGCTATACATTTGCAATTTAAATTACAAAATTTTCAATTTGAGTACAAATTTACAGCAATATCAGAATTATTAATTAGTACTCCTATAGGAGAATACTTTGTAAACTAAGTATAGCTCTTGTGACAATTCCCTTTTCCTTTTGTTTTACAGTTTCCTCTGATTATTACTCAGGTCAGCACCATTCCCTCCACTTTCTTAGGTGAGTCTTGCACATGTCCCTTGCACATTCTTTATGCAATTGGGTTGTTTGATAACTTTCTGCATTCTATCATGTACCCCTAAATAGCTTTTTAAATTTTGCTTACATAAAAGTTTGGTCATTGTGCTGAGAATAGTATGGATTTTGGCAAATACAAAAAGTACCATACAAATAGTTTCAGTACTCTAAAGAAATTCCAGAGCTACTTCTTTTTAAACCTTGTATTCTCCTTGAAAAAGCTAATTTTTCACCATTAAATATGATGTTAGCTGTACATTATTTTTGTACTTATATTTTACCAAGTTGAGGAGAATTCTCTACTTCTAGTTTTCTGAGCACTTTTATCATGACTGAGTGCTAGAATTTGTCAAATAATTTTCATCATCAGTTGATACATTAATATGTTTTCTCTTTAGCTTTTTATTATAATGGATTATATTGAATGATTTTTGAATATAAGCTCAGTCTTGCATACCTGGAATGATTGATATTTGTACATAGTGTAATTCCTCTTTATACATAGTTGGAGTTGATTCACTAATCTTTTGTTGAGACATTTTTGTACATGAATTGCAACTGCCACTTATCTTCAGACTTCTTTTCAACCAACAACTTGAATTTTAATAACAAACAAAAAAAGTGCTGTGAATCAATGATCCTGAAAATATGTATCAAATATTAGAATCATTAGTTACTTTATAAAATAAGAATGTTTACAGCTCTGTTGATTTAACAAATTGTACCTCATTGATGGCCAAGAGTTTTCCTAATCCAGTTGATTTTGTCTCTTTCTCTTATCCCATGATTTACCCCAAAGACACAACATTGTCTGTTGGGATCTAAATTCCTAATTGAAGATATACTTTCTTTTCTGAAAAGTTAATGTTCACATAATGAATATGTCTTTGACTGAACAGCAGACATCAGCAAAGCATTAATAAATTAAATTGTATAAGACATAAATGGAAAGATATCCAGTGTTCATAGATTAAAGAATTAATATTGTTTAAAGGTCCATACTGCCCAATCTCTCTCAGACTCAGTGCAATCTCTATCAATTTTCCAATAAAAATTTTCAACAAAAACAGATTAAAAACAATCCTGAGTTGGGACAATAAATTTTAAAAAGCAAAAAAAAAAATTCTCTAAAATTCATATGAGACCAGAGAAGAACCCAAATAGCAGAAAAAACTTAGGAAGAGTAACAAAGCTGAGGCTACCATACTACCTAATTTCAAAATATTGGTAATGGAGGGGGTTAATATGATTAAAGTGCGATATATACTTGTGTGAAATACCTAAGCATAACCCCAAAAAATGAAGGCTAGGAAGGTAAAACAGGTCCTAACTAGGATGTGACCCATGGGAGAGGGATGAATAAATGGTGAAGGTGAAAGAGGGTGAATGCATGTACTTCATATTCATGAATGAAAATAGAGTAATGAAACTTGTTGAAATTGTTCTAAGGTTAGGATTTGGGAGGAATGATGAGGGGGAATGATGGAGGGAGTGAATCTAATTAAGATATGTTGTAAATACATATGTAAATGTCATAATGACTACCCCTGTACAACTATTACATGCTAGTAAAGCATAGTATTTAAAACAGCATGGTAATGGCCTAAGCACAGTTACATGGGGCTAGAAATGTATCTCAGGGGGAGATCACTTGCTTGGCATGTGTAAGCCCCTGGGTCAATACCCATCACACACAAAAAAAGAAAGAAACGGAAACAAATAAGATACATAGATACACAGACCAATGGAACTAAAATAGAAAATACCAAAACAAGTTCATGCATTTAAGGTCAATTTATTTTCAGCAAAGATGCCAAGAACACATAATGGGGAAAGGACTGTCTCTTTAATAAATTATGTTGGGCAAACTGAATAACCACATGCAAAAGAAATTTGACCCTTATAACATACACAAAATTCAACTTAAAATAGATTAAAATGTAATAGTAAGACATGAAACTTTAGAACTACTAGAAGAAAAGAGGGACAAAATTTCTTGGCATTAGTCTAAAAGGTTTTTTTATATAACCCCCAAAGCACATGCAGCAAAAGCAAAAATAAATTAAATCACATCAAACTAAGTAGCCTCTGCACAGCAAAGGAAACAATCAGAGTGAAGAAACAAAACTCAGAATAGGACCTATTTGCAAGTCAAAATCTCATAAAGGGTTACTACCCAAACTATAGAATTTCAATTACTCAATATCAAAAAATCAAATAACCTGATTTTAAAAATGGGGAAATGGTCAGAAAAGACATTTTTTTAAAGCAATGTGCACAAATAGTCCACAGGTATATGACAACAAAGGATTAACATTGTTACTCACTGGGAAATACATATTAATACCACAATGAGGTATTAATTCACAATTTATTATAAAGAGAAAGATGACAATTATTGGCAAAGATGTGTAGAAAAGGAAACACTACCATACTATCATTAGGAATTAAAATTATCAATCCATTATTGAAAACAGTATAGAGTTTCCACAGTAATTAAAAAAAAAAACTCCCACAAAATCTGGCAATTCCATTTGTCTGTAGAGATCCAAAAGAAATTAAAGCAGAATGAAGAGACATCTACACTCTCATGTTCATTATAACTTTATTCACAATTGGTAAGAAATAAATGTCCATAAAAAGATGAACAGAGAAAAAAAATAAAGAGAAAGAACCTACTGTCCATTGCACTTTAATCTATATCTATATGTACATATTAAGGGTCTGTAGTATTTCAGGTTCTGTGCCAAAAATTAGGAAAAAATGGCACATAAGAGAAATGAACTCTCTGCCCCTTGGGAACTTAGGAATAGTTGTAGAGAAAAATATTAAATAAACAGCTCAACTCTTTCAGAAAAAAATAAAAATACAGGCTAGAGTTAAATATGAAAATTCAGATAAAACATATATATGTGTATATGTATAAACACACACACACACATATACATATGTATATATTATGCCCTTTGCAATATGTGTGGCACAGTTATATTAAAAAAATGCTGTTTACTAGAAATTCAAATTTTATTGGGTATCCTGTATTTTACCTGGTAAACATACATAGACATTATAACAGAAACATATATTTTGAGATTTTGGATTTTTTTGCAACAAGGAGTCTCCGTATCTTAAAAGTCCAATTAAAATTATAATAATAAGATCTGAAGAAGAGATTCACAGTTCATCTCCATCGGATTTTTATGTGTAGATGAATAATTAAATGTCACGATGCAAAAAGTCATTTTTATTTGGGGACAAAAATTGCACTCTTGAAAAAAAGTGATATTCTGTGTCAGGGAATTCCATGTGACTCACATAGTGTTATCATCCGTGAACAATGATGAAACCAGCCATGTGACCACCAGAAATATCACATCAACACAAAATTCTCAATCAGGACAGAAAAACCTGACTATTAGGAATATAAATTATGAAAAATGCTATACCCAAAAAAGATTAATATCAAGGAGTAATTTCGATGATGGTCACATCCCAATTTTGTTAGTAAAAAGCACTTGTTCATTATAATCCATGCAGTGTCTGTGGGAATTTGTTTGCTTTCAGTTTTGGCTTCTGTGTATTTTCATTTCTTTATTCTCATCTCTGAAGTAGTAAAAGTGTATTAAGTTTTACTTCGCAGTTTCAAAATCCAGTTACTAGATTGTAAACCCATTCCTACCTGTGTATGGAAATTGCTAAAAGCTTTAATAAATACTATCCCTGACATTTCTTTATTCTATAATGTGTGTCTGGTTTCAAGTTAAATATTTACCTGCATTTATTTTAATCTTCAATCCATAAAAGCTTTATTATCTCCATTTTACAGATTAAAGAACTAAGGTTCAGTGTTTGAGTTATTTGACCCATGTTCAGTGGCTAATGAATGAGTGATGATATGGGATTAAAACCAATGCAGTCTGGCTCCAGAATATGAGCTTTCTTAGTCACTTCTAATTCAGTCTTCCAGTGATAATAACCATCAGTTTTTGATTGCACTAAAGTGTTTATATGCAATGTCTTATTTAATCCTAACAAGAACTCTATGAGAACTCCAGCTTAAGGAGATCAACTCACTTGTCCAGGGTCACAGAATAAGTAAGTAACAGAGCCAGGATTTAGTCCTAAGTCTTTTTAATTCCTAAATCATGCTCATAATAACTATTACATGCTGACTATTTCTTCACATATAGAAGGAAGAAGGAAATTAAGTGACTGACCTAAATTCATACAGCTAGGTAGTAACAGATAGGACTAATAAATACACCATGTCTTGGCTTCTTATCCAACAAACTTTCAATTATTCTCTGTCAGCTTTCTTTTTTATTGCTCTCAGTTGATGTTCATTAGTTATCCAATTTCATGTGATGTCATGTTACACTCTGCTGATCAAGTCTTAGAATGATGACTTCCTCATATAAGTCATAATTTCTCCCATCGTCCTCTATGCAGAAGACAATGGTTATTAGCACTTCTACTGACCATACCAGCTCAAAAATTTATAAAGTAGTTAAATTTTAAAGATTCAAGCACATAGTTAAAGAATACATACATAGTTAAAAATCATGATTTTTAAGTGAATTGTCTAACCTGTTACATGTGAAAAATTTGGATTGTGTGGCAGTTCTCAGAAGTTTAAATTTGATTTATAATTATTATTCTGTTCCACTGGAAAAATTTACTTAAATGAGATGAAGTCATTCTGTAGAATATTAATTATTCTGCTAAAAAAGAATTGAGAGTCAAATGAATTTGGAAAGCCTAGCATAGTATAACCATTTTAGACTGATAATATTCATTGGAAGGCCAAAGCATCTTAGTGATTGCTTATAGATGGAAAAGGCAGAAGATAAGTTAGCATAGTTGTAAAAAGGTAGTACAGTGGATAATTGCTATGATGAAACCAGTTTTTATCTTTATTATTGTGATGGTTTCACAAGAGTACACATGTAACAAAGTTGCATAGAACTAAATACACACACTCAAGTGAATGCACATAAATCTGGTAAAATCTGAATAAGATCCATGGATTGCATCAATGCCAATTTCATGGTTATGATATTGTATAGTAACTATTCATGATGTTAGCATTGGGGGAAAGTGGATAAAGCATACGTAAGATACTCTACAACTACAACTGAACAAGTGAACTACATTTACCACAAAAAGGAGTTTAACTGAAAAAAATCACCAAATTAGAATTTTTGATCCTGAACTAGATGATTCTGTGGAGAATCAAGGTTTCCATACCCAATGAGCATGACTGAAGAGATGGTAGAGAAAGTGTGCTCCCATTTTCCTCCAAGGCAAAATGTGTAATTTTAGTTTTGGAAAGAAGACATGCAAAGCACCACTGAAACAGTCTCACTCAGTCCAGTAACTTCAAGTAACCAGTAAAATCTTCTGAGAATATAATTCAGAGCAAGCCTTTCCTATTCAGAAAAGGGAAATCCCACTGATTTCCCATTGCACCTAAAATGAAATTCAATTTCTTTGTTACGGTATGTAAGGCCTTACGTGATATGGCTCCCACATGTACTCTGATCTCCTCTCACCATCTTTCATTCTTTGTATTAGTTTTTTATTGTTGTTCAATAAACTACCACCCAATCTATTCAATTTAAAGAGTAAATTTTTTTTTCATTTTTCTTTTATTATTCATATGTGCATACAAGGCTTGGTTCATTTCTCCCCCTTGCCTCCATCCCCCTCCCTTACCACCCACTCTGCCCCCTCCCTTCCCCCCCCAATACCCATAAGAAACTATTTTGCCCTTATTTCTAATTTTGTTGTAGAGAGAGTATAAGCAATAATAGGAAGGAACAAGGGTTTTTGCTGGTTGAGATAAGGATAGCTATACAGGGAGTTGACTCACATTAATTTCCTGTGCGTGTGTGTTACCTTCTAGGTTAATTCTTTTTGATCTCACCTTTTCTCTAGTACCTGTTCCCTTTTTCCTATTGTCCTCAGTTGCTTTAAGGTATCTGCTTTAGTTTCTCTGCGTTAAGGGCAACAAATGCTAGCTAGTTTTTTAGGTGTCTTACCTATCCTCACCCCTCCCTTGTGTGCTCTCACTTTTATCATGTGTAAAGAGTAAATTTTTATCTATAATTTCGGTAAGGTAGGAATCTGGGCATAGATTTGCTGAAACTTCTGCTTTTAGTTCTCACACAGGCTGTGATCAAGGCTACGCTGCAGACTCAACTGGAGAAAAATCTGTTTCCAAGCTCACTTCTATCCATGTTGCAAGATTCAATTCCATAAAAGCTATTGAATGGACAGCTTTGGGTGCTTGCAGGCTGTTGGCAAGAAACAACCCTAGTTTCTTATCACATAGGCCTCTCCAACATAATAACAAGACAGAGTAAATCTGCTAACAAGACAAAAATAATAATCTTTTGTAATTTAAGTTGAGATGTGTTATTCTCTCAATTTTGCTGTATGTTATGGGACAAAAGAAACTCGTTTGAAGGGAAGGCATTACACTGGATTCTAAATAACAAGAGATGGGAATCTCTGAGACCATATTAGAGCCAGCCTGTCAAACTGGACTTCTTGCTACTCACTCTGTATCTGAACCAAGATTGTAATAAAGATAACTCCTTTTCATCTGGCAAGTTGGAATTGTCTGCGGAGAATGTTCAAAGTCCCTTGAGGCAAGAGATGAGACTAGAGGTTTACCATGCTGATGGATAACTGTCAAGCTGGATGAAGGTTTAAATGTGGTCGCATATATTTAAACTGGGTTAGGCTGGGCTGAAATGAAGATTGGAAAAGTCAGTATAAGTGTGTTGTAAAACATTATGGAAGGGAAAAATGATACTTATTAAAACATTTTTATGACTTAGCCACATGGCCATTGCTTCACCATCTCATTTGGATGATATCATGATCCTAATGTTTCAAACAATGAATCCAATGGGCAGAGAGACTGATCACACAAGTTGCAAAATGATTCAAGTCTCGTTTTTCTGAGTACTTACTTTCCACTGTTCCATATTGTATTCTAGGATGTCAGACAGGTTGGAGGTCTGGAGTCATCAGGGGAGCAGAAAGACAGGGTTTTTCCTTAGCTCCAGTTTGCCTATTGAACCTTTTCCAAGATCCAGTGATGCTCCCTTGCAGTTTGCTGCTCCCTAGTGGAGGTAACTATAATTACATCTAGGCCTCCAGCCCTGGAGTTGATTTCCAAGAGAGAGAGGCAGGAATCTGAAAGTACACAGAGCCAATAATCCTAAAAATGAAGAATTTGCAAAGGAAGCAAGCAAAGAAGGAAGGTAGAAAAGAATGGTGGAAGAGATGAATGGATAGAGGGAAAGAAAGAGAGTGAAGGATAAAGAAAAGAAATTGCATAGCAAAAATAATCCTTATACATTGTTGGGAATTTAAATTTATGCAGCTACTATGGAAATCAATATGGAGGTTCCTCAAAAATAGAACTACCATATGATCCTGATATATCAATCCTGGGCATATATCTGAAGGAACATAAGTCAAAATATAATAGAGATACCTGTACATCCATGTTAATTACAGCAGTATTCACAGTAGCCAAACAATGGAATAACAGCCTAATTGCCCATAGCCAGTGACTGGATAAAGAGAAGATAGATAGATAGATAGATAGATAGATAGATAGATAGATAGATAGATATAGATATATGATATCTATATATGTATATATATAATATATATTATATATGAGATAGAGTATTGATAGATGAGTATTGTTCAGCCATAAAGAAGAATAAAATTATTTCATTTGCAAGAAAAAGGATTGAACTGGAGATTGTCATGTTAAGAAAAATAAATGACACAGAGAGATAGAAAGAAAAAAATATATTTTGTGCAGAATCAAAAGGGAGGCTGTTTGGAGGAAACAATTGGGAGGGGAAAAGATGAAAGGAAAGGATAGGGAGTGAATATGATTGAAGTAGTTTATATGCATGCATAAGAAAAGAATAATGAAACATTTAAATTTTATTTTAAAATGAGGGGGTAAGTAATAATAAAAGAAGAAATAAATTTGATCTAAACACACTGCACGCATGTGTAGAAATAACACAAATGAAACAGCTTTGTACAATTAATATACACTAATTAAAAACAAAAACAGAGCTTGTGTTGGATCAAATGCTTATGTAAATCAGTTGTGTTTTGTCCAGGCTTCCCTGGAAGAATATCATTTCAGAAATTAGGGGAGTATATTCAACAGGAAGATTGTGATTTTTCCAGAAATCAGTCAGGCATAGATGAAATGAGCCTTCTTCTCCTGACTTTAAAGGGTATATGAATGTCAATAGAAAGGCCAAGTATCTACTAAAAAGTGAACTCTGGCCATGCCTCTAATAATAAAAGAATATTCAGTATAACTTAATTATAAAACAATAGGTATAAATACAAAGCATTACAGTGAAAGGAATTTTTATTTTTGTTTCATATGAATTATTAAATTTTATTATCTAAAGAAGCCTAGGATACAGAATTCTCACTATTCCTATTTTACAGATGAGAAATTAAAGGTTTAGGCAAATTTGGATTTGCTTCTGAGGCTACTCAACTAAAACCTGACAGCCCCAAACCATGTTTTATGTCTTCTGATTCCATATTTTGTACTTTCACTCCCCTATTGTACCTGTTGGCAGTGTCAGGTCCAAACACTAGAATTCAGTGGGTTCTTGGTCTAGCTGAAGAAAGAATTCATGTGAATACACACAGGAATTTCATACAGCAAAGTTTATAAATGCAAACAGAAGGAAAGAAAGTGTGTCTTCATAGGAAACGTAGGCAGCTAGACCAAGCACACACTTGTACTGAGTTCTCAAGTCCTAAGTACTTTTGTGGGTTATAGGAAATTAGATATGTACATAATCATGGAGTTTTTTAAGAAATGGGAAAGCTTTTCCCTGGAAGTAGTTGGCAAGGGAGGAGAATCCTTTATCACATCCATTAGGAACCAAGATAGCACCAGTTGGTACATAAAATAACAACTTTAATTACATATTAATGATGATTTTGCCTAACCTTTATACAGAATCCTTCAGGCTGTCTGAAGAAATGGACCAAAAAGTCACAGGGCAGAGAACTATCAGAGTGACAGAATGTGTCACAGAGGTGTTAAAGCCAGGGAGAGAAGACTAGGGAGTACTGACAGTTTATTACCTGTCTCTTATATTTTTGTCTGTCTCTTGGGTGTGGCTGCTACTGGGCCTCATCCTTTCTCCTTGCCTAAGACATTCTCAGTAACTCTCTTTCATTTTTAAAATATATTTTAATTTATTTGATCTTTCTCTAAGTGATCTTCTGGGTTTCTGGATACTTTTTGGTTTTGATGCCTATTTGTGTTTTCTTAGTCTAATCTGGTTGAATGTGTGATGAATTTTTACATCTGAACCAATACCACCATGCTTGCTGCATCTATGGATGGTATATAATTAGAATGTTTGAGACCATACTAGATGGACCTTTCAGGCAGAGATATCAGTGAATTTTTAAAATTTATGTCCTTAAAACCCGGGATGGGGGTAGTAAGGTTACTTAATTGAGAGTTGATTGATAGTATACTTTAGTGTTTGCCCTATTGGAGTTTCCCCACAACCCCACACTTTTATTATATATGTCATAAGGTATACAATTTCCAAGCCCACCAATGATTCATCAAATTAATATAGACCAGAGGTAGCAATCACAGTGTGGAGATGAGGGAATGATAGCACACTGGCAGAAGAAGCAAAGAGCAGTTTGGAAGGAAGGACCCAGGCTGCTACCTCATTGTTTTTCCTGTCTATGTGCAGTTCATTGTGTTCTTCAAAATGTTACTTTTCCATTGCCTAATGAATGATACATCAAGGCCTGCCATGAAACTGTAGGGAGAAACTTTATGGTATGACTCATGAGCCGTGCTGAATTACAGATCTTTTCTCATTAGTCTGATTAAAAACCTAAGCTCATTATGGCTCAGGAAGTGATTTAGTTTCAATGCCTTTTGGTTATGTTCCTTTTATATTTTCCAGGAGCACGTATTTTGGCTAAGAATTCATTTTCTATTTTAAATGGTTCTAAATTTCAATTCTTAAATGTGTGTTCATTATCATATCATTCAGACCTGTAAATGTCCCTTTTATATTTTTCAGAACTACTTTTTATAAGCAAAGTGATTTTGATTTTATCTCATGTAGCATTTTTCTTCACAAATGAGATTTTCAAGACAGAATTTTGGCATATTTTTGACTTTGAAAAAATATATAGACCTCATAAAATTGTAGAAAGAGGATGAAGGTTTGGAAGTTAGACCTCTGATGGACTCCTACCTTATTTTTTCCTATAGTTTCATCTTGGTCAGTTCATTTAAGCCCACAAATCTCAGTTTCTTCATCTTTTAGTAAAATTGAGATAATAGAAATTTAACAATATTGGAAATTAGATAAGCTGATATATTACAGCATGTAAAATAGTAAGAGCTCAGTAAATGTTGTCTCCCTTACTTCCTCTACTAATATGACATTATAACGATTTTATATCTTAGTGCTAAGGAAACATTCTTTAATCAAAGAAGATAGTGAATTGATTGTAAAATCTGTCTGATATGATGAGTTAAGGATGTGCTGTCATGTCTCTGGAAATAAATGTATAATTATAAATGTAGACTTACACTTCATTGGTTGAAGATCTTTGGTTTATTTTCCATTTATCTTTGGCATTAAGCTAGCAAGTGAGTCTTAGTCTATGTTTTAAGATGTGTTTGTAGGTACTTAGCTTCCCAATCTTTGTTTCTTCTCCATATCATTGTGAATGAAGTTCCTCAAACAAGCAATCAAGTTTTCAACTATGTCAACAGCCTGATGATAAACATAAAGGTGTCTATTACATCTTGATAAATGCAGCCCCATATTAACGTACTTAATAGTCCTTATCTCACATATAAACATGACCTTGGACAATTGTGATTGAGTAGTCTTCCTTAGAACAATAATACAGCTGCTCTCAATGCAGTGTGGCAGTTTTGCCTTCTAGAGGACATTTGACCATATCTAGCAACATTTTTGATTACTTCTAGTATCACAAGTCTGCTGAACATTTTGTGAAACTAAAACACAGGATAGCCTTTCCTAACAAAGAGTTGTCTAGGCTCAAATTCCAAAAGCTGGGCTAGGAAGAACTCTAGCTTGACAGACTGACAAAAATCATATTTTTTCCAAGTGTTTGAAATATTTCTTTCCAATTTTTTTTGTGTCATATGTAGAAGCAGCCAAAGATTTACAAGTCTGGAAGATTATAATGACTATTTAACAGAGATATGACCAGCTATGCTTTATTTCCGTTCAGGATTGATCAAATGAAAATAGGTCTGAGATATAAGAAGCCTTGCTTGGACTGTTTGTAAAGAAGTTGTTTTATTAACATTGGCATTGTAATTTAAAGGTAGATTATGTAAATTGCTTTCTTTGTATTATTTCACATGGATGGTCCCAAGTTCCACAATCAGAGCAATTAGTTAGAAAGCAAAGGAGCCTGACATGGATTCTGCAGACTTTTACTAGAAGGTATTTCTTGCTAACCCTACTGTCTTAAGACTTTGACTTCCCAAAAAAGCAACACTTTATCATCATAGAAAAATTCCGGATTGTCTTCACACATTTTCTATTTCTATAACAGAGCATCTAAGACTGGGTAATTTGTAATGAAAAGAGATTTATTTTGTCTTACAGTTATTGATGCTTGAAAGTCCAAGATTTGGTAACTGCAACTAGTGAGGGTAATGTGTTTCTTCAACTCACAAAAAAGAAATGGAAGGGTAAACAACCTGAATAAAAAAGGCAAAATGCAAAGGGTATCCCTGCTGTAATGCAACCTGCCCTCCAGAAAACAAATCCAATTCCATGACATCAAGAACTCATTTAGTTCTGCCAGATGGCATTAATCAGTTCACAAGAACACAGTGCCTACCACCTAAACAAGTCCTATAGTCCACACCCTGTAGCATTCAACTAAGGTGAATTCTGGGGACTCACTCAAAACTTAACACCTTTTAATTTCTCTTTTTCTTTTTGGATTTGAGGTAATTATTAATTTGTTTATTCCCAGCAAGATAATGTTTTTGCCATAGTCTTTGTATCCATGACAGTTTACATAAGTCTTATAAACTCAAGGATGAAAGGATATAAATGTGTGTAGAACATGGTAAATACTACTGAAACATTCTATAATAACTTGTGATAATAACAGTATTCATAATGAGAGGTTACAGAAGCAGACGTGTGTGGGGGGGTATGATTAGACAAATTTTCTTAGAAACCTGGACCTAAACTATAGAAATGTGAGACTTTTATGATTTTCAGGCTCCCAGTTGACCATTTCTCCTTATTGCCACAATTTTTTATCATTTTAAACTCATACAGAGCTTAATTTATGATAAAGCCCAACATTCTATGAATACTCAGGGTTTTATCAATGATTTATCTCAACTGTTACCTCAATGGCTCTAAACACTTTTGTCTTTAAAATGCTGCTCAGATATACAAAGGATGCATAGCTTTCCCTTCTTATATGCAACTGTTATGCTTTCTTTATGTGAGTTATCTCTAAAAATAATGAGTTTAAGTGAACATGGAAGCTGTTTTCACAATTAAAAATGTTTCATAATTTAATTTATGGAACTATTTTTCTTCAATATGAGGATAACTCTTTTACTATAAGCAGATGTTTAAACTGTAAAATTTTTGTAAAAGAAAATCAAAAAGATATGTCATGATTTATATAGAAATTCCTTTGATTCATCTGCATCACTTCTAGAAATCTATGTTAATACTGAAAAAGTACACACAAATAGACTTGCAATAATTAGAATTAATCTACATGCACGTCAATTAAGATGTAGTACAACAAAATGTAACTAATCTATACAATGGCATTCTAGACAAGTGTTTCAAAAGCATGAGATTGATTCATATTATCATTAAAATTTCTCTACACCATATAAAATTGAAAAAGAGACATTCTGATAATATGGTCTTAATCTTTAACAGCTAGCTACATGTACAAATACTACAGAGAAAATAAAGATTGGAGAGATATTTATCTAAATGGAAAGAGTTGTTATTTGGGGGGGAGGCAGCAAACATTTTGTCAAATTTTAATTTTCCATATTACATATTTGTATACAGGTGAAGTTTTAAAAATGAATACAAAGTCATTCTATAAGGGAATATAATTTACATATCTTAATTTGGGAAAAAAATTTAAAAATCACAGTGAGATACCAAAAATTAGCATGGCTTACATTAATTTCCTTAACAAGTATTTAGTACACTTGCTATTCAATGTCCATTGTGCTCATACTAGTGATATACTACTCTTGAAATAGAATATCGTGTCATTTGAAGTATAGTAGGGGACATAGACAGCTTTTGGTCAAATGATTACTTGAAAAAAATACAAGTTTTAAGGATTGATCTATTAAGAAGGGGTCTCTGGTGATTTAATAAGGGAATATGACCTAGATCATGAGCTTACAGAAATCTTTCGGAATGAAGTTTTATCTGAACTATGAAGGATAGGCAGGAATTAAATGGGTAAAAAGGGAGAAAAAGATAAACTGCCCATAATGAGGCTCTGTGGTAGGAAATACATTGATACATTCAACTGACTGAGAGGTTACCAGTTCAGTTGGCCTACAAATAAAAAAAGTGGAGCTTAGTAAATGATGAGGCTGGTAGGGGTCAAATACTATAGGGCCTTCAACTCATGTTTGAAGTTTTGAACTTAATGGGAAACCATCTACTTCAGAAAATATAGCAGAAAATTAACGTGTTAATATTATCATTTTAAAAAGAACATTCTGGTTCCAGTACAGAGAATGGCATGAAATTAATAAGACAGGATCCATAGAAACCAGTCAGGAAAGTATTGAAGTTCTTACCAATCTGTCTTCTTCGTATAATGATGGCAGAGTGTCCATTTTTCTTAACATTTTGAAACTGCAAGAACGCTGAAAAACACTAGAACCACCTCCAAGAAATCGGTTTCAGAAATATAGAAATGCATGGAATTGGACACCTGTAGAAGAAATATATTTAACAATACATATTTGCATTCATTTGTGCGCAATCATTACAGAGATGTTACTTCAGAAATTTGTAACTAGAATATGGACATGTTTCTGAAAATCACAAGTTAACATGATTTTTGTCAGTGCATTTCCCATTGTTCTGGTAGAAGCCATTTCCCCTGATCATTTGTACTCCATCTTCTTGGGTTGAATATTTATGTAAAGAAGAATGATGCATTCATTCAACTCCTTCTTCTCTAACTTCATAATCACTAATCAATTTTCTGATTATAATTTGTTTCCCTGTATAGCATTGTATTGGACAAGAAAATGCTGTCAGCTGATGAGACATTCTGATAAAAATTTACAGTTGTATTTAACATAACACATTATCAAATGAAGATAGTTCTCTTGTAGGTTTAATTCATAATGAGTCATTCTGACCTCAAAAGTGATCACTTTTAAATAGACATGTCAGAATTAAAGACTGCACTCTGAAGTTTGGGGAACACAAGAAATTTTTCTTCCTGAATGACAAGCACACATGCACAAGGCTCCCAATCCACCTTGAAATCCATTCTTCTAGGAGCAACTTTCCAAGAAGCCTGTCATCAGAAAAGCTAGTGTCTGATGGAGTAGGCTTTTAATAAATGATAACTACTATTGCTGTTATTTTTACTTACTTAGTCCCTCATAGCTCAGAAATTCTACCTTCAAGTATTTTGAAATAGATTTTATCTCCTATGCCTACCAATGATGCTCGGCACATGATGCTGTACTTTGCCTGCACAGTCAATATTTTATTTCTCTTTCTCATCTGTTCTCTAATAAGCTATATTTTCCATAGTTTAAAAGAGAGATATTCTCATAAAACTTATAAAATTATCACATATTTAAAATTCTACACTGTGGACAATATGCCTAGGATACAAAATGGGTGTTTGATATTGATGAAACCTCCTACGTCAAAAGAATTTAATGAATACATTTTCCATTCCTGATCCAGTAAGCAACAATAACAACACAAAATGACCTGAGTGCCTCACCAAAACGAAGGAAAAGTAAACTCCCTATCAAATGCCAAGATGTTTTCTCTTTGAACTGCCACATGTCATCCATGAATGTCTTGAGCTGCGCACCAGCTATCTGGCAGGCAATACTTTTGCTCGTAAAGATGAACAGGTGCAGTAGCTTATCCCACAGGGAGGGCAAAGATTAATGAAGTTTGTATGTAAATGCTAGGAATACGAAAGGCAACAGTCAGCCTTTTAATAATACCTTAGTTAACACTGATATAATGCATTAACTAACCCTCAGCAGCACATCTCACTCTTAACAGTGGCTATTCATCTATACCAAAAAACATTGCTTACTTTTTGGGTGGTAAAGATCCCAAAGCCACACACACAAAAAAAACCCATAAAACGTCTATTTGTCTATTTGTCTGAGACTAAGCTGTCAATGCAGACAAAATGAACATGAAATATTGGAAGTGTAAATAAATTTTATGTCATTACCTACATCTTGCACCTTATCAATCTTGCTGGCATTTGAGCCTACCAAATTGTATTTGAAACTTCTCTAGAAATCCCTAACATTTTGTACGTTTGGCCTTTATTTAAGCCATTTCCTAGTCTAGAACAAATATTCTACCTCTTTCCTCATTGTTCAAAAGCCAGGCCAGATTTCACTAGTTCCCTACAAGTTTTTCCATGCTTTTTAAGTGACCTCTATTTAATGTTTCTATTACTCTTTTATTGTTCTGTTTAGATATATATGAAAATTCCATTAGACTGAACTGTGAGATTTGAGGATGTGTTATTTCTCTCTGTATCTCAGTCCAGAACAATAATTGATATCTGATAATCCCTCAATATCATGTGTGTAGTATGAATAAATGAGTGAAAAAATAATTAGTAGATGGTATATAAATTATTAAGACACTTGATCAGATTCAGTATTGTTTTATAACCTTTAGCTTCAACAATCCACAAAGTAATAAAAACAGGGCTTACCACTGAAACTATAGCCTAGCCTACATCGCAAGGGACTAAGAATCCATTCCATTCTGTTTGCCATGACAAATCATTCTGACTGCCTAATGGCTACAATTTCTGCAAAATGTAATAGTTAAGTAGCAGTAAGAAAGGAATGCTAGAAAATCTAGAAAATAGATTTGCTCTTTCAGCAAAGTTTCTAGTGCTCTCTGCCTTTAAAACTACTGTTCTCTTTGCCTGAATCACCTGATCACTTATTTACTAGCTTTAACTCTTTTCTGATTTTCTAGTTCAGCTTCACTGTGCCTTAAGACAGATCATCTGTTATGCTTTTTAGCTACATCAATCCAATTATATTGTGTGATAATTGTTTGAGATAATTGTAACTATTCACTTTTGGAAGACCAGGCACATTTTTGTTCAATTATTTATCCCTTCACAATATCTAGCACATAGTAGGTGTTTAATAAGTATTTGATGAATAAAAATGGATAAAAGTTTTTTTAACCTAGACAGTGGCTATTGTTTATGGCTATGTTTAGTTTCCATGATGATTACATTGTAGTAGAAGCATTTTCTTGTCAGCGACAATAAATTTTATTTTAAACCACAACTGAGTGTATAAGAAAAGCTTCTAAAACTTGGCTTGTGTTCTGGTGCTCTATTTCTTCTATGTCACTCTTGAATTTAACTCACAAGTTTAGTGTTCCCAGTACTGTATAACTCAGTAGCTTACTTGATTTTCCAGAATAACCCAATGCATTGTCTTTAAATGTTGGCTCACCCCAACATTTTATTTTGCTCTTGCAAAATAAAACTAATAGAGATTTTTACCTAACATCACTTCTGGAAACTGTCTTGCTATGAGATGTCATTTGGTAGTACAACATTGCTACAACAGGTATGTGGGGCTTAAAAATACAATTATTTAACTATTTACAGAGCTCCATTCTTGCTTTTCTTAATATGGGCAGTTATGGGATATAGTAAATCACGAATCCTGTGATGTTTGTCATTACTTGTGAGGGCTGGGTTTGGGAACTTAACCATACATGTTTTGTTTACTTCCTGATCCAGTTGGGTCTCTCCCACCAGTTTAATTGTATTCTGAATCATTACAGTTACAGTAAGTTTGACCAATTGAGTCAATGAGTCAATGATTATTTAAACTATTAACTTTTCTTCCTTCCTACAGAGGAAGATTTCCTTGAGGCTATAGACTTTGTCTTATTTATCATGTCTTCCCATTTCCTAAATGCATAGTCCCTGACATGCCTAAGTATTTAATAAATGCTTGTCATTGGCAATTGTTGTTAAAGTCAGGGATATTGCTATACTTTTTCTACAGTCTCATACACATGTGCACATAGATACACACACGCACACACAAATCATTATGAGTCTAAAGAGAATTCTTGAAGCCTAAATTAAAGTGAATTTAATCTATTTGTTCTATTATTCATTTATAACTCTTTATTTACATATTTTATATTTCATGTTTCATTTTGTGAATTTGACTACTAGAGACATCTTTATTCTTCAATAAGCTCCATGAGATCAAATTTAGCAATCTACTTTTTTGATATCTCAATGGAATGAAACACTAGTAGTAATTCTCCCTGCAAAGCAGAGCTGAATAGTGGCAAAGAACACAGTTGTTACCATCAGACTGACAGATGGCTGGATTTGCTCTCAAATTGTATAGTATATGGGAAAAGAGGCACAACTTCAACTTTGTTTTTAGAACAGAAGCATCATAAAAATTTAGTGAATATAGGAGGGTCAATATTTTATAATAAGTCAATTTTTAAGTAAGTTGGATTTGAAATGCCTCACAGACAACCTAGTTAGAAATGTTAAGTATTATATATATATTTCTGAGATAATATTTTCCATTAAAGGTAAAGATGATATTCCAAACTAGAAAACAGACTTTAAATAGCCCATAACTGTTGTATGTCATATTACTGTAGTTGTCATTCTCACCATCATCATCAATATATCCAATCATGGTCACTACTTGCATTACATCAGCCCTGTTTTCTGAGAGATCAGAATCAAAACTTTCTCTAGCTATATGGTCTAGAATAGATGTTGTGCTATTCAAAATTGCCTGTTTCTTTAGATAACTAAGAAAAAAAAACAGAGAAGAAGGTGGGTTGGGAATATAAAATGCAACAATCTTATAAAATATTGATGGAAGAAGAAAAAAGATATTGGGGTTGATTAAAATGTTGTCAGGCCTACAGGTCTTTTGAACCCATTTGCAAGCCTGATTAAGAATAGTTAGAATAAATTAAAACTAAGCGACAAAACAAACCCTTTCATGTTCCAGGGAGAGATGGTTTGAGTAATTAAGCGCAAGTCTGCACTTCTATTTCATTAGCATAATATTTGCATTACATATTAAAATTGTGTTAATCTGACAATTGGTTTTTCTGCTCACAATTCCCTTTCTTAGTCACTAATACTGAAAATGATTCAGAAACCTCATGGAATAACAACTTCTCAGTAAAATTGAACCGTTCAAAATAAATCCATCTACCTGACCATTTTTTACTAAACATAAGTCTAATTGCAAACAATCAGTACCCTACATAGTCCAACTCTGTGTAGGGAATAGAAATTAAAATTCCCAGCTCTGAAGTTACATTTAGCTAGTCATTTCAACAGTGTATCTTCTATAATAATTTTTAAAAATAATTATGCAATATGTACTATTATCAGTAACAGTAACAAAGGTATTCCAATTTTTCGGCATCCACAATGCTAAGAACTGTACTAAACATTTTAGAAATATTATTTATTTAATACTGACTTATTAAATATCTTATAGAGAAATAATTTTCCCTGTTTTACAGGTGAGGAAACTAAACATGAGCGATTTGGGCAGGCTTTCTCAAAGTGAATTCAGATCAGTAGAACTGGAGTGATGGCTGAGAATTTGCACTTCCAAAAAACTTGTAACTTCAGAGAACTTGACTTGAGGGATTAAAAGACTTGGTCAAAGTTGTGTGGTGTAAAGTTGCTGTTCATAACATACTTATAGCATATTGTGAACAGGTATATATCATTGTAAAAGAGTTTGGCTTTCCTACAGCTGAGTTCTTTACCTTTCCTTTGGTAATGCAGTCCCTTAAAGAAGAGCAAACTACTTCATGTTTTCTGCTTGTTAGTCTCTGAATGTGGTCCAGTGGCTGGGCATCACACATTTCCTTGGATTTCTTCTTTCTGGCTACCAACAAAACCTTGGTCCTAGTTCTTCTTTTAGAATTTATTTTCTTGATCACAGTGAAAACCAGAAAATTGTAGTTTCTCTGGCTTCCTTAGACTGCCTGTCCATCCTTCCTGTTCCTTACTCTCCTGTTTTTGAAATTAATTTTCAATATCAGGCATGAAAGAGTTAAGAGCCCATGGCTCTTTCTATACTCCCACCTCCTACACTATTCCCTACGTTGTCTTTCTCTCTTATATTCTCACTCATGCTATTCATTAATGTTGCAATGACCTTTTACTATAATTATGACTTCTTTCATTTTTCAAAGATTTTTCAAATTTCACCTCCAACAGTAAAATCTTCCAGAAATGAATCCCAGTGGCAATTCTTTTTCCAAGGCTAATGAATGAGAAACCCCCACATTTTTCATTTCATAAACCACAAACACAAGCATTTTCCTTAATAAAAGTATTTTTGCAATTGTGTTGAATTTCCTATGACTTTTTTCTTTTCCTATGTTGTAGATTTATGATGTTAAGCCTAGTAATTACCTTAGCTTTTATCCAGTTTTGGTAAAAACCTGGCATTCTCCTACTAAACAATTAAGCAGAGCACAAATCATTTGGTGGGTTTAAATATCCATCCCATTATTGGCTAGCTGTGTTTCCCTGTGAAATTTAGGCATCTTAATAACCTTAGACTTAATTTCACCATCTATACAACAAGATTTTTAGAAGCTATCAAATGTCAATTTCATTGCGAGAATTAAGTCAGAAGAAGAATGTTATGTGCCCTTCATGATATGGGGTGAAATAATAATGCTAAACTAAAAATTTTAAAGAATATTTATTAGTAAAATTGCTTAAAACAAAGGTGGGTCAGTACCAAGTCAATACTCTTAACATTCAACCATGGGAATTAAAGCATTTAAAAAATCAAACTATGACAATAATGTTATAAAAGCAATTGTTTGGGTTTTTATTTCTTAAGGTAATGGGTCATTGAATGCTGCTCTGGCCTCTACTATTAAGGTATCCCTTTCTAGTGATATTACTGAAGGAAATATGATCAGAATATTACAAACTTTTTTAAATCCACAGAAGAGGTAGGGCAAGATGGACTTGAATGTCAGACTCTAATATAATTGATAATTACATATACAGAGCCAACTACAACACTGGCACCTAGAAAAGCCAGTTGTAGCTCTACATTTACCTTCTTTGGGGGTTTAGGGACATTAGATTTACCCCCTGAAACTGTCCTACTAACTTTATGAAGGAGAAGGGAGAGACAAATGAGAAAACAAATGGTAATTCTTACTATAGTCCAGACTTGATGTCACATGATTTAGAGTTCCAATTGTCTGCTTGTCTCAATAACCTTTAAATATAGACCTATAAAATTGGGTAGCTCTAAAATAGAATTCCTCATTTTTTAATAATTATTCTTTACCTCCCCTAGTCCCTTGAAATAATTGATATTTGATGTCTGATAACTCCTTCTCTCTCCTCATTTAGTCAATAGAGTGTCAATTATATCTAGAAAGTTCTTTAGATTCATCTTTCCTTGTCTATCCCAACTGACAGACACTGTGTTAAATTCATTCTCTTATAATCTATCATTTGAAAAACTGCAACTTCAACCAAATGATCTGGATGCAATTCCATTTTATAAATTGCCATAATTTTTATTTCCTAAAACAAGTCAGATCAAATAACCATTTGGAAAATATTTACAATTGGCTCTTTGTTTTTGGGGGGATAGACATCCTTTCTCTTATTAGCCAGAAGATATTCTACAATCAGGAATGGCACAAAAATCTGTCCTTAATAATATTACATAATAAATGAAAAAATACTCAGCTATGTCTGGGATACTAGGAACCAAGGATGAGGAGATGATTTTTTGCTCAATTAATTGTCAGCCTCTATCCATAGATCTTTATTATAAAACACTATAATCTGGGACAAAAAAGTCAGAATATGAAAGCCTACATGAATAACTTTTGGATGATATTCACTTTTGAAGAAGGAAGATCTACACTGATTGCTTGAGTTAGGTTGAACAGAAAAGCACTAAGTTTATGGTTTTTATACCTCTGTCAAGTGTTTTCATTGTGTTTTGTGGGATATATGCTTGTGTAGGCTGGTGAATACTTTAATTTCATTTGGCTCTCTGGTAAGATTATAACCAAGCAGAGAGAATTTCTGTGTACACTATTTGACAATAAAGGGAAAGTTCTTAGCTTCAGTGAATTATTTGACTTTAAAAACTGTTAGATAAATTATCAAAGAAAAGAATAGTTTCTTGGCCTGAATCTATGAAAACTTCTTTGGGTGAATACATTTGCAGAGACTTACGAAAGCATTCATTAGAAATGAATCATGATGTACTTTCTTCAAATAATTTTCCATTCAAGTGACACTCAATTCATAGTTTATACATTCAGGGCCAAATAACTACACAATCCACATTCCATGAGGAGTACCAACAATTTTTAAGATGCTCCAAGCTTCCTGAAAGTAGAGTATATTATGTCTACATAGATGACAGCAAAAGGAGTGAAATGGTGAAGTTGTCTGCATCCCCTTGATGCCTTTGAAACAAAGATTCTAATGAACATTGACTCATTTTCACTCCATGTGATCTTATGAAAGAAAAATTTTGTTTGGGTCTTTCAGTCTGAGGCACACAATGAATCTAGGTTTTGTTCCAACATTTTTTAATTTTGGCAGTAGAAATATTTTTATTCTTCAGATTTCAGACTTATTAAATTTGCAATCTTCAAGACACATAAATAGCATTTAGTGCATTTCTGTGTATGACAATTTCAGTAATTTCAAGAGGCCTTCACCAATTTACCACTCTGAAGCATCCAAAGTGAGAAATTCATCCTTTGCAAATCACTTCAGTGGTAATACTGGATATCTCTGAGAACAATAATCATGGGTTTAATCATGGGTATGATTAAAGAGAGATGCATCAATCAACTTAAAAAGAAATATACTGTGATTCAATTATTCTGTAAAATTTTGTTATGTGGGAAGTGCCACCTTACCTCCCTTAATATATCATAGAAAGCAAATTTTCTATTGTTCCTTGGTAGATTGAAGTAGATTTTCCGCATTTAAATGTTTATCTGAGGTTGTAAGTTACGTATTTTTTCAGATACACTTAAGTCTTTTAGGCCACTAGAAGGGTGGGAATGGTAGAACTCAATTAAATTACAATGTCACTATGACTCCTTCAGGAACATCTCAGGTATGATGAGAAGAAGAGCTGAACACAGGAAGATGGACAGAAGAATGGAAAACACAAGTAAATACTCCTGTGGCACAAATAAGTATACGACACATTTATTCTTAGCACTTATTGAATGGGTTTTCTGCTTAACAGGTAAGATGAGAACTTTTGATTTCCAACATGGCTACCTTTTCCATAATCCCGTAAAGAGGTTTTTGGTTTTTTTTTTAAATATTGGGGAAAAGAAATAGGAAAGGCTATTTACCTTTCCCTTCAAATCTCCCCTTCTAGCCTCAAATTGCATAGGAATGAATACTTAACACTCCATTTTTGTCTCCTCTGCCTACAAGGGAAGTAAGTGCTGTCCTGGTATTTCCTGGGTGGAACACTGAGGAAAGTCCCCAACCTTCTCCCTCTGAACATTTGCACATTCATCTAAATGTATACAGAAGAGTCGAAGGTGTCATGGAATATTAATTACAGTGACGTATGGGGGAAGTGCTTTGAGTAATTCTCCAATAGAAGCTTAGAAACTGCAGTAAGACTAAGTAAAACAAACCCTTGTCAGAATGGATATTAACAAACAATTTACCATATGCTGAAAAAGAGGCAATCTAGAGGATGACATCAATCACTGTATCTTCCCTAATCCCTGGCTCAAGGAAAATCCCTGTCTAAAATATCACAGTGAGAAATGCAATGACCATGATGACAGTACAATCTGTAAATGTGAACTCCATTAGAGTCCATGAGTTTTAGTGTTTCCTAGCAATGGCCAGAGATAGGAAATCACAAACATGGCTACTGAGGAGGTGAACATGAGTTTGGTTTAGAGAACAAATTTTCACACCAGGTCAGGCTTTTAGGATTCTGTTTTCCCAGGCCAAGAGCCATTTGATCATCAGAAGCAGTTTAAACTCAATACCTGTTGTCAGAACAATCTGAGCTGAAGCAGGAGTTTCTGTTTTCTAGTATTTTGTTTTCTGTTTTTTTTTTTTTTTATTGCTAACATAATATACCCTGATTCAGCCCATTCTCTAAAGCCAGATAAACCTTGGTTTAAATACTATATTTGGAACTCACAGCTTATTTGGTCTTGAGAAATTTACTTGCCCATTCTAAACTTCAGTCTTTATTTTTAATCTGTCAAGTAGACAAACCAACCCTTTTCTTGAGGGTTAATTAGGAAGAATAGATACATTGTCTGAATAGTAATAGTAAATCTATCTTGGTTGTTTTTGTAGCATCACAAGCAAATATTTCACCCCACTATGAGACACTGTTTCATTTCTAAACTCTAAACCTTACCTCAGTCCTGATAAATTAGCTCCTTCCTTGGATTTTGTTCTTATAAATCTATTTAATATCAAATAGTAGTGTTGTCTTTAGTTCCCTAACAAACTCATCACTTTAATTTTTTTCCCTTAACTGAGAAACATACAACTTATATGATGGTGGAAACTTCTCATTAGGACTTGTTGGGCTTAGAAGTCTTCATACAATTTGATCAGGTTTCTACTTGTTTGAGTTGACTGGTACTTTTTAATCATAGCCCAAATCCCTTTACACACAGTATCAGTCCTTTCTTTGGTTTCATGGCATTTTAGAAACTTGTATGGGAACATAAAGTTAATAGGTAGAACATTTAGAATCTCATAGCCCTGTTTATAAAACCTTCCCCTCTTCTGAATAAAGTGAGGAAACTGAGGTAATTATCTGAATAAATTCCAGTTGTGCCTGGAATTTAAATCACCAACACCACAACTCTAGCTTTCATGTACTGAGTTTAATTAATAGCTTTATCTGGGCTGCCTTGTTTTGTTTGGATAAAGGAAACTATCACAGAGCACACATCTTAACACTATTATTATTCATCTCATTATAAATGACACTTACAAATGTGAAGTGAGGGCCCACTTATGAAGTATTTATGACACATTCCATTTCCATCAACCCACATCCACCCACCCTGACATTTCCCGATCCAAACTGTGTAGTAATTCGTCTGCTTATCCTATGTTTTCCACACAGTCTTTCAGGTCAGTACACAGATGCTGTTACTTCTTAGAGTTTGAGAAAATAAATCATACTCCTACATCCATCTATAAAAGATTAGTCAAGGTCATGACAATAATAACTCTTTCTTTCGGTGTAAAAAAGAATGTCTTTGCTTTCTTACAATGGATGTTCTTTAGTGTTTGTCTCAAAATGCTCTTTGGGTAAAAAATATTTTATAAAAAGAATAACGCTTTATGAAATCAAACTGGTCTGCTAATATGACCTCACACATAGTATCTTGCAAGTAAAGACTTCCCAAATGCATTATAACACCTAGAGCAGTTAATTCTTAATTTTTGCTGCACAGAAGAATCACCTGAATCACATTAAAGAAAAGGCTTTTAACCCCTGGCCTTATTCTTCAGTACTATAATTAAAATAATCTAGGGGTAGGTCTCCAGGATGAATGTGGTTTTTTTTGTTTTTTTTAACATTTAAGTGTGTTACTAATCTAGATGATATGACACAGAGGTTAAGAATGGAAACTTCAGAGTCAGACAGAGTGAAGGTTGGATCTTAGGTCTCTCATCAAGCTATTAAATCTGAGGCATTTGTTTAAAGCCTCTGGCTTCACTTTCTTTATCTATAAAATGGCTTGACAATACTTAAAGGTTGTTATGAGAACTAAATATAATAATAAACATAACATACTTAAGGAATGTCTGGTACATAGTTATTGCTCAGTACATAATTTTAGTGTGATAATTAGATTTCTCAAGATTTTCTAAGATGTATCTTAACAGGGAATTTTACTGACATAATTTTACTTAAATCTTCATATTTGAATGTCTCAAATTGAGAATATTAGCCACAATGCTGTGTGTCAGGTCCATGTTGAATTTTTTACATAAATTATATTTTTATACTTCTCAAAAATTTAAACCTACTTTAATTCATTCTTATAACAAAAGACAGAATTTGAGAGATGAAAACATTTTTCTCAAATCATCTGGTATGAAAAGTTTGGATTTGAATCCATGTTTTTATAAATTAAACTCAGATTTTTAAGCATCATACTATATTGCCACCAAAGAAATAGATCTGTATGAGATCAATGCATAGGCTTTTAAAACAAAAAACATTTTACCACTCCCTTTCTAAGTTCATAGAATGAAAACTAGGGCCAGCTTCTTCGGCATGTAAACATGCAATACAATCACACAGGATGCTGAGGCCAGAGGACCTCACACTGGGGATTTAAGTCTTTCCAATTTGTTACTTTAAAATTTTTGATAATTTTATTTCTGAATTTATGATTTATAAGTGAAATCTGATGGGACAAGGGAGGATGCCCTGGAGTCTTGGAGGTGGGACTTGGAGGCCTATTTCATGCACAGTCTTGTTTCCTATCTCCCCTCTGGGATGGGCAACCAAGAACCCTCTGGTGCCTTGGATTCCAAGGTCCCCACCCTCTGGTGTCATGGTCTGCACCCAGCTTTTGCCTCTAGGTTATTCCTTCCTCCCAAGTTGATGTCTTGCTCAGAATTGTTGGAGAAAAGTTTTATATTTCATATTGCCCTCTGTCCTGGATGGGCTCTTTGTATGATACAAGAGAGTCAAATTTGACCATGAATCCTGTTGCATCTCTGGGCAAGGAAAGGAGGCATTCATTCCAACCATGTCTGCCAGTGCCATGGCTCATAAAGCAAGTAACTTGGTAGGGGTTTTTACTCATCCTTTTCCCAGATACCAAGTACTGGATATAGAAGTTTTAATTTCCTTTTCCACCCATCTACTGAGGGTTAGGGTGCATGCCCACAGAAACAGGAAGTTGGATTCCCCAACCCCATGTGGGGCCTGCATTATCATTTTATAATGGACTCTTGAATTATGCTGAACATCCCTGATGAAAATGGAAAAGAGAATATAGGATTGTCCCAAAAGTAGGGGACAGGATTGATTTGGTGTGTGTGGAAAGGGCCAAGGCAAGTTGAAGCTACTGTAGCATGGTGGGACCAAAGTTGGAGAATGTATGTACAGGGTTTAGAACTATAGGCTGTAGAGTTGAAAATGGTATTGTTATAAATCTTACCTTTACCACATACTAGTTGTGTGATATTGGGTATGAAATCCACCATCTCTAAGTCTCAGTTTATGCTTCTATAAACATAATACAGTAGTTATACTAACTTCGTGAACTTGAGGTAGGACAAAATAAGACAATATGTGAGGAGCAATTGCTTAACAGTGTCTAGGACATAGTTAAAACTGGATAAATGTTGCTATTTATAATTATTTTATTTTCTTTTTGCTTCAATTTTTCTCTGTACCAGGGCCATGTTTGTTGTAATAATTTGCTCCGAGTCCTATAAAGAAAACATCACTGAGAGGTTTCCGCCTTCTCATTCTTTATCTCATACTTTAAGTCATACCAAGAAAACCTGTATAAATAAATTTTATTTCCTATCTGTTCAATCAATTTGTACTTTCCCTATAATGTATACTTTCATTAGACATCTTAGAAAACATATTGTATCTGAAATTAAAAGCCTATCTTTGTTTCCCCACTTTCTACTCTCTGAAATATTGTAATTGAAGTAGAATTGGAGACACAGTGAAGTAAAAATTACCTGTTCATCCTTTACTTTCAGCACAACTTACACGAATATCCTGATATTCTCCTTCTTTTTCCTCTACTTCTCTGTCTTTCTCTGGAGATGCCCACTCACATACTTATGTTAATATTACTTGAAACATCTAAGATGCATTTCCAAGTGACAGGAAAAGGGCTTCCATAGAGGATCAACATCTTTTTTCCTTTCTATTCCTCAACACATTAACTGACTGAACTGATTTTTTTCTAGACTAGCAAGGATGGGAGATGTGCATTAAAGAAATCTTGATAGACTAACACAATTGTTTATATTTCAAAATGCAAGAAATAAATACATGAGATATTGAGAGTCCTTACTAAGATCAAAAAGTACTTTCCTTGCTTTAATTCGTCTCATCTATGTGAAGATAGTCTTCTGAACAAGAAATTACATTTCTAAATATTAACTATCAAGTCATCCTGAGAAAAATATAAGTGGAAGGAAAATAAGTGTACCACAATTTATTTATAATTGATAATAAAACAATATTATTTTCCTATGTATTTAGCAATTTAATTAATTTTTCTTAAAATTAGAGTAACGAGAGATATTACTACTGAGAGCAGGGCACTGGGATTCACACTGTAGTCCTTGCTACAAAGGAGGCAGAGATAGGGAAGACTGTAGTTTGAGGCCAACCCAGAAAAAAGGTTGGGAGACCCTACCTTAACCAGTGTCTGGACTCAGTGGTACACAGCTGCCATCCCAGCCACATGGGAAGTGTAAATAGGAGAATCAGGCAGGCTCAACATAAGTGTGAGACCTTATCTGAAAAAAAAGTTATCAAAGCCAAAAGGTCTTGGCCCATGGCTCAAGTGATAGAGTACCTGCCTAGCAAGTCCAAATCCCTGAATTCAACCGCAAGTACTGCCAAAGAAAAAATTGCTACTGAAATGTAAGCTATAAACATTTCCCAAGCTATAATATAAATATTATATTTCAAGAGCCTCAAAAGTGTTAGGAATTTGAATTCCAATTAGTCTACATTTAGGAATGTTATCTAAGAAAATAATAGGAAATATGGAAAATGATCTATACACCAAATGTTTGTTTGTGTCATCACATACAATGGTAAATTATTGATCACAGCTGAATGTCAACATATAAGGATGAATAAATTATTTTTAATGTTCTAATTTCCCCCTGTAGCATTTCTGCCCTCCCACTTCCCTCACCAGATCCCACTGGTTCTTCATGTTGGATGTTTTTTATTTGAGGGAAAAGAGGCAAATTGGATTCAGGTTCTGTGTTACTGGCACAGCCGTGAGCTGCATTTGATCTCCCTTGAGTGCATCCGTGGGCTCTGGAAACAGCATTATCGTTGGTTGCCTTGCACCCCTCCTTTCATTGTAGGCAATGTCCCCTTAGGGAGCCATATAGTTTTGTATAGTCTACTTGACACTAACTCATTTTCAGTAATTTCATTACTTTTCCACTCATTATGCTTATGTTCACTCTTTTTGAGATGGGCACAGGAAGGCTATCTTTTAAATGGATGACATTTAGCCCACATTTGGAAGAAATATACATCTTCTGACCTGATGATTTTAGACAACCATAACTTTCTCAATGGTGTCAACTCTTCTTTTCCTATTAACACAGCAGCTATCAAGTCCAATTCTCATAATTTTGGACATTTCTAGTAAGGGATTTTGCACCAGTTGCTATATCCATACAGATACCTGCAATCAACAGACTAAGCTGTGCAGGTGGACTTTTGCAATCTTCTTTCTATTACCGTGAAGGGGGATAGAAGCACTCTCTCCTTGCCCTATGAAGAACAAAATATGCAGTTTAATTGCAAACTGCTTATCCAGAGAAATATTCTCTCTGGGATTTTGATCTCCATTCTGTAACATATCCTTGAGTGAATGCCAAGCCAAGATCAAAAATATAGATATGAAATACCTTTTTTGTAAATTCTACTAAGGTAGTGTAACACATACTTTTGGAATATTGAAGTAGTTAGCATCTGTTATCTTGCTAGCTCAGCTCAAATTGAGAGTGAAGTAATCTTATCTTTGCATTCTGTTATACTATGCTCATACAATTGTACACATTAATTGAGAAGATGTACTATAATACAACAGAATACAGAGAAGCATCAATTCAGATCTGAGATCAGGAATGACTTTCCCAAAGAAGCAATCACCAAGTTGAAACATATAAACACAAGTAAGTAGAATGAAGGGTGTGCATGCAGAAATAGTTCTATAAACAAAAGGACCAGCATTAAAAGGCAATATGGTGGAAAAGCAAACGGTATACTTTTAAGTTAAAAGTATACATTATAAAAATATAATTGAGTAGTCCTACTCCAACGTGAAATGATAACTTGTATTCATGGAAAGAGATGTATATGAATGTTTATAGTAGTTTTATTCATAATCACACTAAGCAAGGCTTTCTTTAATTGTGAATAGAATCCTTAAGGCACACCTACACAATGGCATGCTATGTTGCAATAAACAGGAACACATTACTGATATATGCACCAGTGTGTACAAATCTCAAAATTATTATTGATAAGTAAACTTGTCCAGACACAAAGGTTCTGTTCTCTAATTCTGGGAAAAAAAGAAATACTTGAGACAGGACATTGGTAATTAGGAACTGTATGTAGGAGAACAGATTGTCTACAAAGGGTCATGAGAGTTATGGAAATGTTCTATATATTGATTATGAGAAAATGTTCTGTTCATTTTTCAAAGCTCATACAATTGTACACAAAAAGTAACTTTTATTGTATGTCTGTTATAAATCAAGAAAAAATTGCAAGACAGCACTTTTTTGAGGAAATTATAAGATAATTACTATAATAATAGAATGAGGATCAGGGAATGGTAAGCTATGAACCAAGTGAAGAAATGAAAGCAGATCATTAAATTATGGTGAGGAATCCAGATTTCATCCTGAAGGTAATGGTGAACCTTGGTTACAAATCCCTTGGAGAGATCACCAATTGTAGAGTGAAAGCAAGAAGACTAATTGAGATGTTAAGCAGAGAGGTAATGAACCAGGCAGGAAATGTCACATCCTTTAATTAAGAAAGTATGGTAGAAATTTACTCATTTTAAACATATTTTTGATGATACTGGGGTTTGAACTCAGGTCTTTACACTGGCTAGGAAGACACTCTACCACTCAAGACACATCTATACCCCTTTTGCTCTGGCTATTTGGGAGATAGGGTCTTGCTTTTTTTTTTTTTTTTTTTTTTTTTTTTGACAGTATTAGGGTGTGAACTCAGGGCCTCATGCTTGCTAGACAGGAGCTCTGCCACTGGAGCCACTCAGCCAGCCCTATGGTCTTGCTTTTTGTCCACATTGGACTGGACTGTAGTCCTCCTATTTTAGGTTTCCCATCTTTGTTGGAGTGACAGGCATATGCCATCACATCTAGCGATTGATTGGGATGGGTCTTGTGAACTTTTTGCCTTGGCTGATGGCAAAGACATTATTTTATAAGTGAACCTACAATTTTGTCTATGATAAATTCTAAGAAAAATATAGTTAGTATTGTGAAAGTATGTGCTAAAGAGGACTATGTGACTCACCTAAAATCTAGTCTCCCTTTGGGGCTCCTATGTGTTACTTTCATAAACAATATTCTTTAGCTTCCCAAGTAAAAACAGGAATAGTCATGTGGCAAAAGTCTAGCCAGTAATATAAAATTGAAAGGAAAGATACTGGCTATTTCTAGGAAGGTTTTACTTTTCTGATTTTAGCCTCTCCTTACTTCATCCTTTCTTCTTCCTGTCTAGTATATGTGGTACCAGTGAGTTGATGATGCCATAAATATTTGTGTTGGCATGATAACTATTTAATGACTTTTTTATGTTTAATACATGATATACGTGATAACTGTTACTTTTACAGGATTTGTGTTTGTTCTTGCATCTTCATCTTTTCTCCAATATCTTAACAAACATATAACAAAAAGTCCCTATGTGTGGTATGGTGTATTGAATTTCTGTCTTCTCTGTCTCTTTTTTTTTTTGTGGTACTGGAGCTTGAATTCAGAGCCTATACCTTGAGACACTCCACCTTTCTTGTAATGGGTATTTTTTTTAGATAGGATCTCATGAAGTATTTGGCTTGAATGACTTTGAACCATGATCCTCCTGATCTCTGTCTCCTGAATAGCTAGGATTACAAGAGTTAGTCACCAGTGCCCATCTCTTCTCTGTCTCTTATCCATCACCCATGTAACAATGTTGGAGGACAGGAGTACCTCAAATCTACAGCAAGGTAAATATGGTGTTTGGGGGTGGTTTCTTTAGTTGGTTATTTTTTTATGCATAAAGATTTAATCAGTTGTCATTAGCTTTCTCCCACATTGTGTTGAGATGGAGTCTGTATCAACGCCCAGCCTCACCCTAAGAGTATAGTCTTATTTAGCTATGTCTGTCCTGTGCACAAGAAGGAGGATTTGCAGACATTATTTTTATCATTATGATGGAAACACATTCCCATGAGTACGAGGGCTTGAACTCAGGGCCTTGCTGTTGCTAGACTCTACCATTTGAGCCATGCCTCCAGCCCTGAAGGAGGATTTCACACATGGCTTTTTAGCCCAAGAAACAACATAAGGTAGTTCTTTAGAGCATGTGTGAACCAAGCAGTCATCAGTTTGACAGGCTGCTGGTCTGGGTCGACAGATCTGAGGACAATGACTAAATAATAAAGTGACACGTGAGGAATAGGCAGCACAGTCCTGATGCCACTCCTTTTACTTATGTCACCTTCTCTGTGGTTACCTGGAAATCACATTGAGCAGTTTTTCTTGCCTAAGCGCATTTACCACATGGGGAAGCCATTTTCTTCCTGCTCACAGAAGGTGAGGAGAGGTGAGGAGATGGGGCCATGAGTGAGAGCGGCCTTCTGTGCCAAGCAGTCAGGTTACTAACTGAATGGAGAACAAGCCATGAGGTTAATTTTGCCTGGTTTTAGGTACAAATTGCTTTATTTTAGTTTGGGGGGAAGTAAAATGAAGCAATTCAGAAAGAAGAAAGAATTCCGGAAAGAAATTCTATTCTTACCAACCCAGCAGGGATGTACATTTCAATTGCTGAGAGGAAACAATATTAGATGTAATACTAGAGGCTCCTTGGAAGCGGAAACAGGAGCCCTAATTTGAAGCGGGAGCCATTCATAAAATGACTCACAAACTTGCTTGCAAGAATTAAACCAAGTTTATGAAGAATAATTCTTGTTTGCATTTCTCTCTCTTTTTTTTTTTTACATTTATAGCAAGTAATGAACAGGAATGTGGCCCAAGGTCACGAGTCTTGTTCTGTTTTTCAAACACGGTCATTACTAAAGCAAGAAAATGACAGATAAATATGTTGAGTAGCCAAGTATTGATTGACAACAGACTGGAAAAAAGTTGAAAATCTGGCTCCTGGCCACATGCTAGATTAATAACAGAGTAAACAGTTAATGATATTTCATGTGCTAGGTAAATCTGAGGCCCAGATTTCTCCCACAGAGGACGTAAGGCAGCAGTTTAGCCAGTGACAGGCCTTTTCATATGCCAGCCTGGCCTCCTCAAGGGATCTGCATGATGAAAGAGGCGATTAACAGAAATCATGTTTGCCCTGTAGGGCTTTTACACACTTCCTCCTGGACAGCTCTGAAGTCTGATGGCACCCTTTACCAAATTAATTGATCAGATTAGTACCGATGCCATGTGAATTTTGTCTCCTCCCCCACATACATGTACCTCACCTCTGTCTGGGACTGAAACAGCTTTGCAGGCAGCAGTGGATGCCAGTAAAGCTTCTGCAACTAAGAACAAAAAGAGCAATAGCTTCTTCTGACTCATTTCTCAAAACTCCTATTACCACCTTGTATCACATAATGGGCCAACCAAGCTGCTTTGGATCACAGAGTTGCTGTACATTCCAAAATCCTCTCCCAAGAGAGAAAACACAATGTAATGTCAAGTCATGGGTCTGAATGAATTTCTGTTTCCCATGGATTGCTGCTGTCTTACATTAGTGCCAAGAGGGATGAAGTTATGTTTTTTTAAGATCCTTTAAGCTGCCCTCCTGCACTGCAGTATTCTACTTGCAGAGGGAGAATTGTCTATTTAATTCTCTGAGAATCTAATTCGAATGTCAACGCTTTCTCAGCTGAAAGGTGGGTCAGATGTCAAGTCTGTCACTGAGATGGGGTGAACATAAACTCTCTTATTGGTTTCATATTCTTGTTTCTCCTCTTTCTTTTCTTATCTTCCTCTTCAAAGTCACATTTTGCCAGTGCCTTAGGTGGAAAATTAGTGCATCATTACTCACTAAGGCAATAAAGTTGAAAAATAATCATTAAAAGAAGTTAACGTTTATATAGTGTGATTTCTATGTACTTCTCTAAGCATTATGTTTACAATATATTAAGAATCATCCCCAGAGGCAACCTGAATTAAAATAATCTTCATTTTATAGGCAAGGAAACCTAGACATGGAGAAGGTGAAAATTTGGCTAAGTTCACAAAGGCATAAAGAGGTGTAGTTAGCCTTCAAACTGAGGCAATATGGCTCCAGCATAGCCAAAAGCTCAGTAGTTTTCCTGCAAAAATGGATTTGTTATATTGGCATATTTCTCAGAGTATTATATTAATGCTACTAAAGATTTTCAAGCTAATGAATATAGTTAGCTAATGGAGAGAAGTGGATAAAGAAAGAGTGGAAACTAAAAGAAGGTACATGTATACCTTTCTTCAGAAATAAATATACAATGTCTATATATACACACACATACATAAATATAGACCTATATATTATATTTCTCTGAAACACTTAAGCATTTTCCTTAAAGTAGCTGTTCATTACTTAAGTAAAGAAGAAAAGTCCTTCTATTTTACAGGTTTAAAACTGTAAACAAATTATTTATTGTCAAGAAATTTAAAAATAAGCTAACAATGAAAACGAATAATAAGAGAAAACAACAGCACAAGAAAGGGCAGGTTGGCCATGTCCTAATAAGAACCCGGACTTCCAGGATTTTTTGCTTCTTTTATTTCTTATGTAAGCTACATATGCTGACAAAAGATAGCAACCAATATCTGAGTGATGAAATTTTGCGATTATATATTTATTGATTATTCATTTTTTCCTTTCATCATGTCAATTACATGTGCCACTTTGAAAAATTTCTCCAGTCTTTCTACAACTTACTCACTTCATTTATCAAATGGAGATACTGAAAGTAAGTATCTTATAAATATTTTGTGAAACATGAGATGTAACAGATAAGCCATAAGCATAGTCTGGCCCATGGTATACTCAATTATTATTAATTTTAACTAATTAGTTTACTTGTGATTAAAAAACAGGAAAAGCAAGCACTTAATACTCATTGAACCTTAATTATGTATAAGACCATTGTGTCTAGCAAACAAGATAGTTGGCATGTTGCTTATTTCTGCTTATGTAATCTTTATATATTGTCTTCCTCTTTCATCCCATCTGTTCCTCCATTAAATTTTATGGCTTCACAGGCTGGCAGAATGTCTCAAGTGGTAAACACCTGCCTAGGAAGCATAAGGCCCCGAGTTCAAACTCCAGTACTGCAAAAACAAAAAATAAATAAATAAAATAAATTTTATGGCTTCAGAGTAGGACAGTTTGTTCATGGGCTAGTTTGTGTCAGTGCCCTCCTAAATGTTGCTTTTTCTTCTGACTTACTTCACACTTGTTGTAGTCTCAAAGGTATGACTTTTAGGATGTCTCTCACGATCCAGAGCCTCATTTGGTTCAATGCAATTTAATTCAATTCAGTTCAGTTAAAAGAAAAACAAATCATGTGGTTTCTACAATATGATACAGAGATGATTAAGGCAAGATCTGTCCTCAAGTTCTTTGCAACCCTTCCTTGTTATACCTCAGGTCATGCTGTTGATAATCCCCATTTATAATTGGAATTTTAGCTCAGTTTTTATCATAGAATCTTCTTACCTCTAACAGACCCAAGCAAGTTAGAGATCTTAAGACAGCTATCTGACCCTAAAGGAGCAAGAATAGCTGTCTGAAAGTTCTTTCATTATGTGCAAAAAAGGAATTCTCAAAAGAATGGTTAATCTTCAACTTCATCAAGAAGTTAATAAAACTTTATGAGTCAGGGGTATTTTTCAAGGCAATAATGAATTGGACATTAACTGGCCTTGCTCTTTAAGAGCAAGGAACATTCCAGTTTCCTTCCTCTAGTGTCTGTCTATATGAGGCTAACTCAAAAGCCTTCATCATGACCATTTTCTTCTTCTATTCTCTAAACTCCTACTCTTTTGTTAATGAAATTATCACTCCAAAGTCATTTAGGAGCCTAAACACTTCCCTTTGTTTGCTTTAGAATAATAACAACCCAAATACCACAGTCATGAGGGAGAATGGAGTCTTTATAAAGCAGGTATACATTCTGCCCAAATGCCATTGTTTTCCAATGAAGTAACATGTTCACTTACTTGAGTATAACATTTCTGCACTAACCTGACCATGTAAGGCAAGGAGCAGACTTCCAACAGGCTAAGGCTTCATTGGGCTAAGACTTCATTATTGTCTCAAATTGATTTGACAATTCAAACAGATGGCTAAAAAAAAAGAAAGGAAACATAGATGCCAGAAGCAAAACACAATGATTTTATAGCAAGGTTGTATTTTTTATTCTTGTGCCATACTGATACTATCTAGAATTACTAATGTTGCTGTGACATACTGATACTATCTAGAATTACTAATGTTGCTGTTGAGTCTTGTGAATCCATGCCGTGCTAACTCCAATGAAGAAAGAACTTCACTGTCCAGATAGTGATTTGTCAATTTTAATGTACTTTCAAAGGACCAAGTATGGATTTTCTGGGAATTTTTATTGTGCATTTATTTTCTATTGTATTAATTTATGTGTTTATCCATATCCAATTTCTTTAGATTTAATTTGTAGTTATTTTTCTAAGTTTTTGAGATCATTGGCTAGATAATTGATTCTCAACTTATTTTTATTAATATATCCGTAATGTTTTCCAATAAACATAACTACAGTTGACCAGTGACTGAGAACAAATAAAATATTCCATGTGAGGAGCCAGAGTAGCAATCTCTGACATGAGATTTCTTGACATGTTAAACTTTGTAGTTTAGCATACAGCTCTTAACTGTCATGTCTCTTTCAGAGTCTGGGAGAATGCTCCATACTGACATTCCTGGTTTCTTACCCTGATTATTGGGGAGAAGACCACTGTTTATGCAAACTGATATGTTCTGTCATCTACTGCTCCATATTCCTGGAATTTGGCCAAAAGACTTTGTTGTCTCCTTATTGAGAATTAGACTGTAATTATATCATCTTCCGTGTACTTCCCCCTTTGAATTCTTCAGCCACTGTTATTTCATGCATACCTATTATTTTTCTAAGTAGCACTCCTCCCCATTACTCTTTAATCAGCTAATTACTTTTTCATTGAATGATCCAGGGAATACATTTAGAATACACAATTTACAATATATCTAGAATACATATTTTAGCATAAACCAGTGCCAAAAAGAAAAAAATAGAAATCTGACTTACTACAACCTCAAATCTTGCCTCCATACTCCATACTACATGCCCTGGCCCCACCAATTAGATACATTCCTTTCCTTGTGTAAAACAAAATAAAGCAAAAACTTCTGAGGGGGATTTTTTTTTCTTATACTGCTTCCAAATACCCAGACATTCACATGAAACCTATTTTTAATCTATAGGCATTCTACCTCCTTATTTCCTGTTTTTGTTATTTTTTAATTAGGATAGATTTGTTATTAGGGGAATTCATAGTGACAATTCCAATTAGGCTTACATTAAACATTAGTTACATTGCCCCCATCGTTTCTCCCCCTCGACCCTCTCCCCGCAACCTGCTCCACTTAAAGCAATTGCAAGAGCTTTCTTTGTTCTATTTCATATATGAATGCCATCAACCATATACTCTCACCTTAATCTCCTTCACTCACCCTCCCCCTTTCACTAGTACACCCCCACATACACACTGTATCTATTTTACAATCTTATCCTTCATTACTAATATTTGAGTTAATATTCAAAGAGGTTTCTCAATGTTGTATCCCCACTGTGGATATACTTTACTTTGGTCCATTCAAGCCCTCCCATTACTCTCCCTTACCCTTTTACCTTCCACCCCTCAATTTTCAACACCTTTCAATACACATTCTTATATCCTCCACCTACACAGACGTTATGTTTTATGATATTATGGATGCTCTATCATTCTCTTTGACTGTCCCTCTTTCCCTGAGTTCCGTCGAGTAGTTCCACTATTTCAAACATGTTCTACAACTGAGTTTGTATATGATCATGCTTGTTTTAGTGTATGTGTTTATCTTTTGGATCTATCTTCCACATGTGAGAGAAAATGTGGTTTTTGTCTTTTTGAGCCTGGCTTACTTCACTTAACATGATGTCCTTCAATTACATCCATTTACTTTCAAACCCCATGTCATTATTCCAATGGGTGAGTAAAACTCCATTGTGTATATATACCATGTTTTCTTGATCCACTCATCAGTTGTAGGGTGCCTGGGTTGTTTCCAAAGCTTGACTATTGTGAATAGTGCTGCAATGAACATCGGTGTACAGGTGTCTCTATCATATCCTGACAGTATTTATGGATCATATGGCAGTTCTATCTCTAGTTTTTGAGGAATCTCCATACTGCTTTCCATAGTGGTCTTACTAATTTGCATTCCTGCCAACATCGTATAAGGGTTCCTGTTTTGCCACATTCTAGCCAGCATTTGTTGCTGTTATTACCCTGGAATATGACCATTCCAACTGCTGTGAGATGAAATCTAAGTGTTGTTTTGATTTGCATCTCTTTTATAATCAGGGAAGTTGAACACGTCTTCATGTATTTACTGGCCATTTGTACCTCTTCCTTTGAGAATTCCCTGTTTAATTCATGTGCCCATTTCTTCACTGGGGTGTTGATTCTTTGGGGGTTGAGTTTTTTTAGTTTCCTGTAGATTCTGGATATTAGCCCCTTATCAGATGAGTAACTGGCAAAGATTTTCTCCCATTCTGTGGAGAATGTATCTTTTGTCTAATGACTGCTTCCTTTGCTGTGCAGTAGCTCTTTAGTTTAATGCAGTCCTATTTGTCCATTCTTTCTCTTAGATGCTGAGCCTTTTGAGTTCTACTTAGGAAGTTATTCTATATACCTATATGTTCCAGTATATTTCCTACTACTTCCTGGAGTTGTTTCAGAGTTTCAGGCCTTATATTTGACACACTTTGAGTTGATTCTGGTACAGGGTGAAAGAAAGGGATCTAGTTTCAGTCTTCTACAGGTGGATATCCAGTTTTCCCAGTAATATTTGTTGAGAAGATGCATGGGTTTATGTCTGGGTCTTCCATTCTGATCCATTTGTCTTCCTGTCTGTTTTTGTGCCAATATCATGATGTTTTTATTGTTATGGCTCTCTAGTATAGTTTAAAGTCGGGTAATGTGATGCCTCCAGCATTGGACATTTTGCTCAGATTGCTTTGGCTATTGAGGTCTTTACTTTTTCCATATATATTTCAGGACTGATTTTTCTTTTTCCGTGCAGAATGTCATTAGAATTTTGATAGGGATTGCATTAAACACATAGATTGCTTTTGGTAGTATGGTCATTTTCACAATGTTGATTCTACTAATCCCATGGACCAAGGGAGATCTTTCCATCTTCTGATATCCTGAGATTGATTATTGACATGTCATTTCTTTGGAGGATCCTTCAGTTTACTCTCAGGTTGCTTAGAGGACACTATAGTATCTGACAATCATTAACATCAATAATGTATGATGATTTATATATCACCTTCCCACTGGAAAACAGGTTCTCAACCCTAAATCTTTAGAGAACGATGACCCTTGATATCCATTCCAGACTACTTCCTATGGTGTATGATAGAAAAATTCTCAGAAAATTGGAGAGTCCAATTATTTTTTGTTTGGTTATTTTTTTCCTATTTGCATAGAATAACTGTAGTTAGAAACCTGTCTCAGGTATTCAATGTATAGTTCATTATTATGGTGAGTATAATTTCAGAGTAAGTCCTTGATGTCTCTACCTGCCATACCAAGCTTGAAACCTCTATAGGGTTCTGTAAGAAAAAATTGCTTCCATCCCTGTGATACTTATTACCTACCTTGTCTTGGAGCTACAGCATCCCCAACTGGGACTTATTTCTCAAGTGGGTATAAGTTGCTTTTGCTCTTGCAAAAACCATTCAAATTGCATTGTCTTATTTTTACCCCTCTGTTTTTTGTTTGTTTGTTTGTTTTTTTAACTAGGGTAGCCCAAACTGATCTTGAAATCATAATCCTATTCAACTTCCCAAGTGCAGATTATAGGTATGTACCACCAAGTCTGGTTTACCCTTCTACTCATTCTTGAAACTTTTATGCATTTTTTTCTTTTTGAATACTTTCATTGTGGTTTCAGTGGGAAGTAGGAGGGAAGATAGTAACCATATTCAAAGGTCTATCATTTTTTCTTTAAAGGCCATAGGGCCACTTTAGGAATCTGATCAGTTCAAACATTTTGTAGTACTATCATTGCACTATATTATTTGGGAATATGTTGAAACACAAGTACTAAAAAAAATCCCTGGCAGATTCAAGAGAGGCATTTTTTTTCACATAATAGAAAGTTTGACAATAAACATACTTAGATGTTGAAAATTTCTCTTATGTCACAAAAGGCCTATCTATCCTTAGCACAATATATAATATTGTAAAATGACCTAGCTCCTCCAAGCATTACATCTACATTCTTGGCTGGAAGTAAAAGAAAAACAGAATGAAGGACACAGTGACTATATCTCTGCTCATTTCAGTAGAAAAGTGATAGCTGGCCTAGAAGCCTCCTCACCAAACTCACTTTTACCTACATTATTACATGAACTTTAGACTAACGAATGCTGCAAGATTAAGTACAAATCCTGTAAATATATAAAATTAAAAGAGACAATAGTAAGTAATTAGCATTTAGTGCAGCTGTTTATGGGTCTAATACAGCAATGGGTTGTTTCTTAAGAGTTTAGAAGAAGTTAAAACATAATAAAATTCCATTAAATATCAAAAGCATATTTGTGCTGAGTTGATAAGAGAAGCTAAGAACTAATCCCCTGGTCTAGAGAAAGGAAAAATATAAAGGGAGTGACTTGAGTGTATCACTGAGTCAAAAAAAAACAGCCCAAGGAGGAAAAGATGGGGCACAGACATCTCATCCCAGGTTTTGTAGTGTTAACTGTTCTTTATACTCTCTGATTGATAAGGGTGGTAATGCAGAGTCTACACACATTGAGCACATTAAATTACTGTTGAATTTATTATTTTAAATCTCTTTATTTTTTCTTGGTGGTACTGGGATTTGAACTTAGCACCTCACACTTGCTAGGCAGGCACTCTTACCACTTGAGCCACTCCACCAGCCCTATTTCAAGTTTCATTTAAATTAAAATTTTTTCTTCAAGGAGCTAAAAGTATGAAGCCTCTACTTTCTAAATTCAGTGATTACACCACTGTACCACTACAGAGACCTGCCTTCCAAGAGAGGCTACCAAAAATACAATTTGATGGCTCAAATTCACATTGTCATAAAAAAAGTTAATGGTTTTCCTTTTTATATGCCATAGGAGTCCTCCTTTCTCATTGATCTAGTATGGACTTCTGCAGTTTGCCCAATTTAACCCCTAAATAAAATGAGAAAAACTGAAATTTGTTGCCACAACCCTGAGAGGTATTTTAAGGTGTTCTCTGGTTCTGCTACTTTTGTAAGTAAATCTTCAGATAAGCATTCTCAAAAATGAGTCTAGAATAGCAAAATATTTAAATATTCATGATAGTAAGAAACTACTTCAGAATAGGCAACTAAAGAGGGAACTTGGCAGAGAAAGGTGAAGATTTTATTTATATAAGGATTGGATGATAGCAAGGTTGTGAATACAAACATAAGGCTTCAAGTCATAAAATTGCACTGAAATCGAAGATTCTGGTTCAAAATATCTATGAATCTTACAGTTATCCTTTTGTCACACTCACTTAATGACATCTAGTAAATAGTCTTACTCTAACAGGAACCTTTCTCCAAATTTAAGTCTTAGACACAATTAATTCCCAACTTCCATCTCACTTCTTCACTAATGACTGCACTGAATCCAAATCTATCCCTCCATACCAAAAAAAAACAATGACTCACAATTGCAAACCAGGAAGTATCTTTGAAAGATTAGCTTAAGCCATTAGCAATAGACTAACTGGTTTAATCATCAAGATATTAATTTCAAATTCTGAAGGGATGTATCTGATTCAAATTTGAGGTATATTTTCTTATTCCATTAAAGTATAAAAATGTTCATTCTGACACACTTACGGAAAAGCCAAGGCAACAACAAAACAAAGCAAATAACGTCTTAAGTTGTCAAATAAAAGAATTAGTAACCAGGAGCCAGCTCAGAGTTATTGATGTCACTCATTTGTTTCTATTTGTAGATATGTGATTGTATTTTAGTCCTTAGTGAAGGCATAAAATCAACTTTATACAAGTCATTTGAACTCTCTGAACCTTCCTTCGTTTTCTCCATAGGAAGTGTAAGACTTGGAATAAGGACAATTACTGGTAATCATAAGTCTAATGTATTTTTTCTTAAATGAGCTATTTTTGAAAATTATAAGTTTTTAAGTGAAATTTTTACATTTTTGATGGGAAGAAGTGTATAAAGGAAATATAACAAATATCCATATTCTCATTAAGAGCAATTTAATGTGTTAGTATTAGTTTACATTTAGTTTATATTTGTAATTCTTAAATACAAATATAATCCAAGGCTTCATTAGCTGTATTTCCCTAGTAATATAATCATTTCCTTCTTTACAACAGAGTATCTTTACACTGTGAGGTTTAGCTATCATCCATTCCTAAGTTTTGAGTATATTTAATGTGTTAGTATTTAAACTAAAAGGCAGAATAATTAACATTTTTGCCCTTTACTTCAAAAATTATGAAAATTGTATATATAGTGATCAAGTGTCTGGGTTTTGGAATCAAATGGGTCTTGATATAAAACTTGACTTTGTAACAGACACGATTTTTTTCCTTACCTAAGTTTATATCACTTCTCTTGGCTTGGTTTCCTTCCTTACCTGTTAAAAAAATAAACATATTAGTCACAATTATCTCATAAGTTCATTTTTTAGGAAAAAGAGGACAAGGGAGAAAAGAAATAATAAAAAGTGCTTGTCATATAGCTGAATAAATTAATGTAGTTGAATATATTTAAGTATATATGAATATACACAACACACATGCATGCCTGTATACAATCTGTGAAGTCATGGTTGTATTTTCATGATGCAAAGCCTAACAAATGAAAAAGGAAAACTCATTCAATTGTGTGGCTATTGTGTTTCTATAATGTTTAGAAATATACACCTAGGTTCTATATAATAGTTGGATTTTTCTCATGGCTTATATTCATTATATCATGGTGCTATAAAATTTCCCATTTAGTTTCACTTTTAAAACAATTCTGGAGTATTGTATTATACACTTGGTACTTAATAAGTATGCCTTGTATTGAATTAAATTAATCAGGGTACTTAAATAACCAATTATTAAGAAAAGCTCATCTAATATGTTCAAAATATTGCATATGGAGTATAAATCACCTCCCAATTATTGAGAAGATAAATAATTCTTCTTTTGCAACATTAATATTTCAAACATACGCATGTCTAAGAGTCAACTGCCAAAAATTGGAGTGTGCTAACTCTCAGACTTCATCAACTAAGGGAAAGAAACTAACAAGAAGTGATTACAAACTAAAGCATTTAGGATTAAACTACATGGAGACCTCCATTCCTAGAAATTCAAGTATTCATTTAGGAAGACAGAGTTGGAGTAAATTGAACTTATTTTTCACCTCAGAAAAACAGTAAATTAAGAGTACTTTTATTATCCTTCAATTTCTACATATTTTGTTTGAATGTTAGAACTCCCCACTATTGTCACCTTCATGCATGGTGATTGCAATAATATTGATGAAATGGAATGCCCATAGTTATTATAAATATTTATTATTCTTAGACATCATCTAGTCCAATCCTGTAACAGTTAGCTGTAACCATCATGAAAGGTGTGGTGTATACAGTTCAAGTCACGCAGAAAGATGCAAGGCCAAGACTTCTAAGTCTTAGATCAATGCCTTTCTATCACACATATTGTCTCCCTTAAACGCCAGAGAAATTGATTTCCAGTTCAGCCATGACTAAGATCCAGTACTATAAGAGGTCAAACCAGTAGCTGCCAACTTGACTCATATTAACTCTCAGAGAAGTTATATAATTTAAGGAGAGAACTCGAAACCCCTAAAGCAATAGTTCTGAACTCTAGCTGCATAGTGGTACCATCTGGGTAGCTATAAACCACTGGCTCCATTCCTTAGTTACTCATTCAAAGATTCTCATTTAATTACCATGGGGTAGAGCTTAGGCATCATGGTTTATCAGTCACCCAAGTAATACTAATGTGGAGGTAGGAATAAGAACCACTGCCTAACCAGGTACAATAGTATGTGCCTGTAATCTCAGCACTTGTGAGGCTGTAGGCAAGGCAATCAAAAGTTACAAGTCAGTCTGGGATACATAACAGGGCCATGTCTCAAAAAAAGAAATAAACCAAACAACAAAAAAGAACACCCTAAAAGCTAAAGAATATCCTAAAGTCTAAAAGTAAATCAAAAGTATTCATGCAGCAGAGTCTATCTTTATCTCAATTTAATTAGCAAAAGAAGCCACTGGAGGTAATACCACAAATTTTAGAGATAAGAGAGTTAGGTAACATTTTTCTATGTAACTCTATATACTTTGCTATTTGATTGCCAAGTGATTTCAAAATAAATTAATCATTTCGCCATGGATAAAATTAAATCTACTGGTTTTCACAGACAAGAGGATACTAAAAAGACATGACAACTAAACTTGCAATATGGTGTTATGGATGGCTTTCTGGAACAGAAAAAGAGCATTAGGAAAAGCTAAGGAAACCTGGAAAATTATTTATAACAAATGTACCATTCAAATACATAATGTTAACAATAGAATAAATTGGGGTGTAGGTTGACATGTGGAAACTCTTTGCACTATCTTAGCAATTTGTCTGTAAACCTAAAATGGTTCTAAAATGAAGTTTATTGTGAAAAGTATATATACTAAAATTATATTATTGCTATAAATACAAAATGTTACAACATTCTTTCCAAGTTAAAAGACAGTATATAATTAGCACTTTTGTTTACATTTTTATAGTTATTTATTTATCCAGCCACAGCGCTGCATTTGTTATTCCAAATTTTGTTTACAGATCATCTACATTTAAGATATATTATAATTTTAACATTCTTTCAAAATAGTTTGACATAATATACAATAAGACACATATAAACAATAAAACTGTAAAAATGAGAACCAAAACATCAATATTATATTGAAAAGATACAAAAGAGAAATATTTAGAGAGCAGGGGAAAGTAATTATCCTGTTATTAACAGTAATGAAATTAATTCACTTAGGAGTAGTGCTAATATTACCTTAAAATTCCCCTTGACTGCTAGATTATTTGTAACTCCTATTAATATATGAAGTACATTTTTACACATCAGTTGTCACTGTTTTCAAAGTTGTAAAATTGAACAGATGGAAAATATTAAATAGTGTGGGTGGCTTACTTGGCTTGGCATTGGAAATTGAATTGTATAATGTGGAAAAATTCTATTGAATTTAATTTTACCTATTTTACCAACACCCCCACCAACCTGCTACTATGCCCAGAATGGGAATCTCACTGCTTCAAGCTCTCATGCATGCCTTTATCAACATGACTTCTTTTACTTTCCAATTCTTCAAACTCTCACAATAGAATTACAAGTGAAGCATGTAGGCAGTTTCACAATCTTCCCATTAAAATAATGAAACCAATATCAAATTAGAAACTTAAGGAAAAGAACAAATAAAAGAGGAGAATCCTATCTCAATAAAAATGAGAGACCCTCAGGAGCTAGGGAGGACTTGGATTGAGTCTACATAGGAAATCAGCTTGAAAAGAGGAGTGATTTACTGGCATCCCACTGGTCAAAATTTTAGAATCTTTGATTCAATACTTATCATTGGTATCCTAATTTCTTAATGCCTTTTTGAGATATCAATATGTTAACAAAAAATAAAATTTCTAGGAAACAAGAGAAAAATAAGACAGTGTTATGTATGCTATCAGTCAAAACTAAGATAAATATCAAATCCTATATCTTAGTAGCTGTGTAAATGTGGGTATTTTATTTATCAATAGCTTCACTTTTCTAATAGGTAAAATGAAAATAATACTACAACATGTCTTGAATTTCTTTAAAAATCAAATTAGATAATATGAGTTTAGTGTTTACTATTGTATTAAAATGTTGGCTTGAGTTGCCTAACCATAGATGTGTTCCACGCACACGTTAGCACTTAGTGATTCATTTGTCTTTGCACTGGGTCTTCTGGGCCAGAAACTGGACTTCTAGGATTTATGATGTAGTATCTCTTGATAACTTTCTCTTCAACACCAAGGATTCTATAGAGAGTTAATACTTTTTAAATAAAATAAAATACTCTTGAAAAAGAGACTCTTTGAAATTTTAATGTTTGTTGTGTTAAATTAATTTACTGTTCTATGGAATCTGGGAATTCCATTTGTGAAAATATGATAGGCAATTAAACTCCACTTAACACAAGTTGCCATTGCTGGTGTGGTAGAAAGGCACTCATACCCATTCTTTTTCTATGTGACTTCTGGGATTTCTAAGTTGAGAAAAGTAAAAGCTACCTTTCTGAGCTTCTCTGATAGTTATCATTCTGAATGGAGAGTTCATTGTATTCACTAGATATGTTTGCCTGAAATTTTGAAAGTGGTAATGACATAGAGGCCACAATTCTTTAGCTTAAAACTCTGGAAACAAATTCAAAGAAACTCGAGGGCAGTTCTACTAGCTGGGATTATAGTTTGCTCTATGAATGTGGGCATTGATATTGGTGGTGCCTCTGGCATCATCTGTATACTTTCATATTTGAATTCAATAATCCAGTTGTTGAATGCCCCCTGCTGCAGCATTTGTAACAATTTTGTAAGCTCTCAGTTGTGCTGCAAAATCTCTTTCTATGGGAAATAAGATGAGTCTTTTCTTCTTCCTGCAATGCACTGTGACTGACAATCATAGGACCTGGGCTTTGACTTATTTATATGACTTTCTTATATGGAACTAACAACAGTGTAAACTAGACAAATTTAGGGTCAATTTCAGCTTTGAAGCTGTTCTGATTTCACTGGTCATTGGCACCCTCAAAGGTATACCTCAATTTAAATTTAAGTTCCAGATCTTTTTCTTTTCCCCTCCAGATCATTCCTCACCTTTTCTGACCCTGCTTTATGTCCTAAGAACATATTGCTTTAGAATAATATATTCAAATTATGCATTTCCCTGAAGTGTATCCTTAACCTGATATTTTATGCTATTCTTTCATTGAAGAATCTGCTATGATTTTCCACCCCCCATTAGCTTTGGTCATTCTGTTTTCTTTCTCTACATGGACCACTTTGCATTACTGTTCAGAACTCAACTCAATTTTCTTTTTTTTATTATTTTTATTTTATTCATATGTCCATACAATGTTTGGGTCATTTCTCCCCCATTCCCCACCCCCACTTCTCCTCTTCCTTCCCCCTCCTTTACCCCTCGCTACCCGGCAGAAACTATTTTGCCCTTATCTCTAATTTTGTTGAAGAGAGAGTATAAGCAATAATAGGAAGGAACAAGGGTTTTTGCTAGTTGAGATAAGGATAGCTATAAAGGGAGTTGACACATTAATTTCCTGTGCATGTGTGTTACCTTCTAGGTTAATTCTTTTTGATCTAACCTTTTCTGTAGTTCCTGATCCCCTTCTCCTATTGGCCTCAGTTGCTTTTAAGGTATCTGCTTTAGTTTCTCTGCATTGACGGCAACAAATGCTATCTAGTTTTTTAGGTTTCTTACCTATCCTAATACCTCCCTTGTGTGCGCTCACTTTTATCTTGTGATCAAAGTCCAATCCCCTTGTTGTGTTTGCCCTGATCTAATGTCCGCATATGAGGGAGAACATTTGACTTTTGGTCTTTTGGGCCAGGCTAACCTCACTCTGAATGATTTTTCCAATTCCATCCATTTACCTGCAAATGATAGCATTTTGTTCTTCTTCATGGCTGCATAAAATTCCATTGTGTATAAATACCACATTTTCTTAATCCATTTGTCAGTAGTGGGGCATCTTGGCTGTTTCCATAACTTGGCTATTGTGAATAGTGCTGCAATAAACATGTCCATCCAATTTTCAAGGGTTAAGTACTATTTTGAGCAGTATAATCTCTTTCTCAACTGTGTTAGTACATTTGGAACAAGAATATATAATGTATTGGTGTTACTGAATTATATTATAATTGAAGTTGATTCATCTTTACTTTGATTTTAATAACAGTGAAGGTTATAGTTAGCATTTAACTATTAACAAATGTTTTCCACACATCATTTTCCTAAACACTTCACATTTAAATTTCATAATTGCTCCATGAAGAAGTTACTAATCCTAGTTCCTAGCACATCGTGCTAGATGTGTTATATGTATGAATTAATTAATTAGTCTGCACTTCAGTTTCCTTACTTAAAATGAGGATAATAATAATTCTAACTATGTAGGCTGTTGTGAGAATTAAATGAGCTAATATATAAAAAATTTTAATAATAGCAAGCACAGCATAAGCACTCCATAAATCTTAGCTATTAGTATTATTTCATATTTTAGAGAAGAAAGAAAATTGGAAAACATTGATGTCATGCAGGCTATTTAGTTATTAGCTATACAGAGGGGATTTGAGCCTGATATACGTACTTAGAGCACAGCCTAAATCCTTAGCTACTATGCAACTCAACTCTTAGGTTATATCTGCTTTGAGGACAGAGAATTTTTCTTGTTCTTATATGGCAGTCCACACATATTAAAATCTAGTATCACAGAAGAGCTAATTAGCATAGAAAAGCTGACCAGTACTGAAAAGGTAGTCTGTTTTCTCTACTCAGTCATGAAAATGATATTATCATTTACATTTCACTCTATTCCTTAGATGTGCCAGAAAGATCAGGGAAAAAATTAATGTTCATAAACAAGTTTCCATTTTCTAGGATATTTTTATACATGATTTCCCTTCATTCTATATTAGATAATATATTTCCACTTTTGCTAAGGAACAGTATACATGTATCTCCTGCAAAATATATTTTGGAAGTAGGTAAAATAAAATTTATAAATAATTAAGTTATAAGTAAGTAACCTATGTTTATAACATCATTTTGCCTAATCCAGTGTGTTTTCTGCACCACACTTTAAAACTCATATTGTTTGACTAAATCAGCAGAATACTTGGCTTTGCTGATACAATGCAAAGGAACTTAGTTCCTTTTAACAGCTAATTAAAATCCAACCACACTTCTTGGATTTTTCAGATGGGAAAAGTCTTGGGAAATTAAATGAACTTCCTGTTAGAACGCAGAGTTTCAATTCATATTTTATCCGGTATCGCTTTTCAAAATTTTCCTGCCAAAACTATTGTATTATGCTACAATTATCCAGAGGTGCTATTTAACACATGGATTATTATTTCAGAAGCTCTGCTTCCGATGTCTAAGAAGGTTTCCACACATAACTCCCACACCCCAGAGCTGCCTTCAAAGGTCATTTCTTCATCCGTTCTTTGCCAACGTAATTGCACCTGCCAGGTGAACTGCAAAACAAGTCCCAGGCGCACACGGTGAGTCAGTCGCTGTCATACAAGCCGCTTTCCTGTTTGTGCTCAGCCCAAGCATTATGGGCTGGGAAGGCTCTAGGGCCGTTTGTAGCTTCTCTTTTTGATAGCCAGAATTTTCCATACATTGGTTCTCAATTCCCAATTTCCCATAACAGGAAGTCAAAGCAGACTTGATATCAAAGCGGAGAGTTAAAGATGAGCTCAAACAAAGGAGAGAGAGAGACCCCTAACGTTTCCCAAACATCTCAATTTGAAGAGGGAAATGTGTCATGTTCTTGAGCTGGTTTTTAAAAGGTTTGCAGCTGACTGGCAAATCTTTTGCTAGCATTTCCCTGTCATGTTTACCTTTCTTGTAGTCTCCCGGGGGCTCTTTCAGTTAAAATTCACAACATTTCCTTATTGCTAGTTCCAAGTCTCACAGCAGAGTAGAGTATTTCTCTGTGAACAAATAGATGTGCTTATATTACCCAGTTATCTTTGCAATTGGAAAAAAGGTGAATATTTTCACAATTCTATCTCATCCTTAAAACATTATTTAATAATGTGATTTCCTAACAAGTGTCCATTGTTCTTAAATTGAAGAACAGTGTGAAAGGTTTAATCTTACAGCCAATGATACTACCTGCTTAGGAACTTTTACATTTTAAAAATATGAAGTGTTTATAAAACCTTGAAAAAAGAAGGTAATTAAGAGACTGTTCTTGGAATAGAGGGTTTTTTTGTTTGTTTGTTTGCTTGCTTGCTTAAATTGTGGAAATATCTGAGAGTAGAATATACAGATACAAATATAGAGTAGATCATCCAAGTACACAGTAATATTCAGCATAGCATTAACCACTGTAATAACTCAGATGCTTTTTCATAGCATCCGACATAGTGCTTCCAATATTTCTTAAATCCCCCTGGGGAAGGATTTCAGGAAAAATGATCATATGAATGACAAAAGTGTGTTAAGCAGATAAATTTCCTTAGTTCCCTTCATGATTCCCTTAAGAAGGGTATTCATGTTTTGATTTTATTTATGATAAATACACTCAGTGGCACTGGTTGCACAAATCTTGTGCTCTTCTTTCTCTATGCTGCCTAACTTAAAACATTCTATTTAAAAAAATATTATATAATACTTTTATAATAATTATTGAAACAATTTCAATTTCATATATTAGCTAATATTAAAATAATTTGATATGACAATCACAATGTCAATATAACAACTCTACCAAAGGCCATGAATGGCTGAAAGAAGGGTCTGGAAATGAAGTCTAACTGGAAATTGTCAGGACAATTGCACCTAATAGTAGAGGTAGACAAATGCTCTAATAAATAGCAGCAAATTCAAAGAACAAGGCAAGAAATGGGTAGAGTTGCCTAAGTCAAGACGGATACAGGGCAGAAGGTAGCAAGGGATTTGCTTTATAGGAAACAGTGTCTGCATAGGAATATGCTTTTTGTCATCTTTTGGTAAGCTTCTAATGGTAAGGTCTTTATTTTAAAAGTCCCAGGTCCAGATGAACAATTTACAGGACAAGTGATCACAAATCATGGGTTAGATGATCACAAACTGTTTTTTTAAAAATTATTATTAGCTATTATCTTTTTTCCTTTATTGCACTGGGTGAGGGTACATTGTGGCATTTATAAAGGTTCTTACAATGTATCAAATATATCATACTTGAATTCACCCCCTCCAGTGCTCTCCTTTCTCCCTCCCTCCTCCAGTTCCTGGAATAGTTTTAACAGACATCATTTTTGCATTTACATGGATGTGTACACATTTTTTACACCAAATTCACCCTCTTATCCCCTTTCCCTGCTACCTCCCCATCTCCCACAGGTACCAACACCCCCCACCCCAGGTAGGCTCTGTTCTGCCTTCCTGTTCTCTGATTTTGTAGAAGAAAAAAAAATTACATTTTTGTTTGTTTGAGATAAAGGTAGCTTCACAGGGACTTTCCTTATGATATTTCTGTGTATAACTCCAATTGGTTTATCTCCTCTAACTTTTGAACTGCAATTGTTTGGCTATTCTATTGCCAGAGTCCTTTGATGGGAAACTCAATTGATATCCCATTGGCTACTTTTTCTTGTAGTTTGGTTTACAACCTCCGCCTTATCCCTGTTTCAAAAAAATCACAAGATGTTTTGCCTTTCTCCCTCTCACCCACATTTTAAAGTACAATTGGAGAAATTAAATGAGTGATTATTTATTTAAAATCATATGCAAATAAGCAGCTCTGGAGATACCATTTGGGTAGAAATTCATTACCATTTTTCTTATCAACTCCTTTCCTCAAAAGCTTTCTCTGGGCTGGCTGGTGGAGTGGCTCAAATGGTAGAGCGCTTGCCTAGTCAGCCTGAGGTCCTGAGTGTAAATGCCAGTACCACAAAAATAAATTGTGATTTCTAGACTTTTATCTGGGTGCCTGTTGGCTCACCCCTGTAATCTTAGCTACTCAGCTGTCAGAGATCAGGAGGATTGCCATTAGACTCCCACCTGGGCAAATAATTTGCGAGACTATCTTGAAGGAATCTATAACAACAACAAAAAAGGGGGCTTGTGGTATGGCTCATGGTATAGGCCCTGAGTTCAATTCCAGGTACTGCAAAAGCAAGAAAGAGAAAAGAAAAAAGCTCGCTCCCAGTTTGACCTCACTCATTAGAAGCCATGTTTTTTGTCACCTGAAACATTTTAACAATCACATTCCTACCTGAAGCCTCTAACTCATTCAAGTCATTCTCTAGTCTCCCTTAACTATCATCTCTCAAAATGGAAATAAGACATTAATCCTGTGCTTAATACACATCAAATTACTCTACCTTATTATAGAATAAATTATTAATGCTTTAAGTTTTCAGAAAACCCTTTCATTTCCTGAATGTGCTTTCCTCTACAAATTTCTTCTTTCTCTTTATAGTTTAGCCATACTAAAATATGTGTAGCTCTCTGAAAATGACATTTTGATTTATCTAGTACAAGTAACTTGCACTTGCTATTACTTTGATTTCTAACGACTTTCTTCTTTTTGTCCAATTTTTGTACCCACTTGGAGTAAGTAATTATTTTCTATCCTATTCTTATATATTTTGCATACTTTTTATTGCATTTATTACATTGGATTTAGTACTTTTCTGGCCCTTTTGACTAATTTTGTAGACTGCTGGGTTATTTGGAATCATTTCCATGTCATATCTATTTACACAGTTTTTTTTTTTTAATAGTGCTGGGAGTCAAACCTGGAGACTTAAGCATGCTAGGTAAGCAGTCTACCACTGAGGTATGCCCTAAACCTGCACTGAATTTCATTATATTACTAGTAAATTTATTCTGAACAATTCAAGCCCATTCTGCAAATTATCAAAGTCATTGGAACATACAGATGGAGGCCAAGAAATTGCTTTGAGTTAGGAAATCTTTGCCTTGACTTCTGGGTATGTAGAGTCTTTTCAGAAAGTTAATGGTTTTCCTCTTAAAGCTGAAAATTCTTTGAGTAGAGCCCACTTATGACTTGGATCATATGAGGTGGTTCACAATGTGTTGATCTGCATTGACAGAGTCAAGGAAATATAGTTCAGAGAAACATGCTCCTTTTTCCTTTTTAAATATCCTAATTTAGTGTACCTACCATTTATATCAATGATGGAAAATATGGTGACATGGATGTCACCAGTCTTGTCTCTTGCCAATGTTATCTGTACCTATTGGATAACATTTTCTTTGATTTATACCTTGGATGTATGGTTTTAGCTGAATGAAATAATTTACTTCATCATACTGATGCTGTAGCATTACGTTATGTATTTTAGACAAAAGATAAATAGAATAGTCTGAATTAAATTGATAACTTATTATGTATGTTAACTACAGTGTAACCCCTAGTTTATTTGTGAATTTCCAAAAGGGACCTTAACAAGTGGTACCTACCCAAATCCTGGGGGAAATGAGGATAATATAAGTGATCATAGTATGATGGCTTATTAATACTCAACTCAAGAATCAGGCACTTCTGCACCCAGTCCTGGTTAGCACTGTATTTCAGTAGGAATGCCTGGTCTACTCAGGTAGGATTCACAGTGTGAACTGAGGAACTTTGTGCTCTGTGTGAACATTTGCTTTCAACAAGAAGAGCAAAACTGATCTGACAGGACCAATTCATCCCTCCAGAACTGGCCAATCATAAATCAATCCTGCATCAGATAAATCACTCTTACTTTTGAATGTAGATTAAGAACAAAATAATAAAAAAAGGCAAAGTAGACTTAAAAAAATTTTCCTCCTCTTATGCTGTGATGGTTAATTTTAGTCATTAGCTTGACTGAAAGGGATAATCAGAGAGCAAACAAAGCATTATTTCTGCGTGTGTCTGTGAGGGTGTCTTTGGAAGAGATTGCATTAGAATCAGTGGGTGGGGTAAGAAAAATCTGCTCTCAGCTAGTGTGTATGAAGGAATCATTCAATAGGTTAGGGACCTAAATATAACAAAAAGGCAGAGAAAAGACAAATTTATTCTTTCTTCTGGAATGGAGACACTCTTTTCTCCTGCCCTTGGCCATTAGAATCCCAGGTTCTCTGGCCTTTATAGTCAAGGACTTGCAACAGTGTCCTCTCCCTTCCCACCCTCAGCTCAGTCTTGGACAGGTAAGTATGCCACCTCTTCCCTTGGTTTTCAGAACTCTAGATTTGGACTAAGCTAGCTTCCCTGGCTCTCCAGGTCAGTGATGGCTCATTGTGGGATGTCCTAACCCCCAGAATTCCATCAGCCAATTCTTTCTCTTATCTATCTTTCTATCTATCATCTACCTACATATCTATGTATCTATCCATCCATCATCTGGCTATTTATCATCTGCCTACATACCTGTGTATACACAAAATGTGTAAGTATACAGTAGAGACAGATAGATACAAATATAGATAGGTATAATGTATACAAATGTATTCCTATATTATATCCATTCCGTCTAGAGAATCATAATGAATACATGTAATTCAAGTTTGGGGAAAAGAAATTACCATCTATCAGTTAGTTCTTAAAAACTGCACAATAATTTAAAATGTATAAAGAATTTGCTATGTGTAAATATTAATTGGAATTCTTATATCTCCATGAGTTAGGGAAGGTATTTTTATATACATTGTTAAATAAGAAAGCTGAGGAATTTTTATTAATAGCCTTATGAAAGATAATAATCAAAATAAAGAAACATTTTATCTAATTGTAACCTAAAGCACTCCTACTATGATATACAGACTTATTTCAGTTTTCTTCCTAAATTTTCCTGATTTCCCTTAAAGGAGATTCAGTTTTGCTCATGTCTTCCTATTTAAGTGCCCAGAGCTGCACTGGGAGCCTAGGAGACATGCTATCAAGATTAATACAATAAGGCCAGCAGTGTCTAATCTTTAAAAATCTAGTGTAGAGGATTGATTATAAGTAAGCCTCTCTGATCTTTCTTAGCTATATGAGATTACATCATCCCACAGCTTTTGAACAATTTTAAGAAATACATAGATACTCAGAAAGTTTTATCAAAATGTACTATTTAGATCTCACATACTTAAGATAATTGTTTAATAGATCTTATATTTTTCTACCAAATTGTCTTTTGAGGCAAGATCTTGCTTTGTAACCCAGATTGGCCTTAAACTCATGATCTTCCTGCCTCTGCTTTCTTAGTACTGGGATTACAGGTACGTGCACTATACCCATCTCCCCACTAAGACTCTTTTATCTTTTTCTTTTTTTTGGATTCTGGGGCTTGAACTCAGGGCCTCCTACTTGAGCCACTCCACCAGCCCTTTTTTGTAGTAGGCTTTTTCAAGATAGGATCTCATGAACTTAGGAAGCAGCACAGAGGTTTCTCAAAAAATTTAAAAATCTACTATATAACCCATCATCTTTACTACTTTGTATACATCCAGTGGATTTGAAATTGGCATGTAAAAAATATATCTGTCTTCCATGTTTATTAACAAATAGTTAAAATATAGAATGAAATTACATATCCATTGACAGATGAATGGTAAAGAAAATGTGGTAAAGGTATGTTCTCTCTCATATGTAGAAGCTAAAAATACTTGACTTGAATGAAGAATGGTGATTACTAGAGGTTTAGAAGATGCAAGGGAAGGTGAAAAGAATGATATTAGGTTCTAGGGGTGAAAAACAATTTGGTAGAAGGAATAAATCCTTCTGCAGCACAGAAGGATGGCTGTAATTCACAATACCCTACTATGAATTTGATGAAGATCTGTAAATAGAAGAGCTCAAAGGCTCCAAATGTAAAAAATTAGTAAGGAAAAGCAATTGATAATTACCTGTTTTGATTAGGGCATGTTGTATGTGTGTATTCAAATATCACACAAACCCTATTAGTGTGTACAATTAATAATGTTAGTCAAATAAAAGAAAATTTAAAAATAAATAAAGCATGGTATGTGTATACAAAAAAACACTATTCAGCCTTTTTAAAAAGGAAATCCTGTCATTTGTGGCAATATGAAAGAAACTAGAAGAAAATTATATTAGGTGTTTGAAACAAGGCACAGAAAGACAAAATCACATGTGGAATCTCAAAATGTTAAATTCAGAAGTGGGGAGTAGAATGGAGGTTATCAGAGACTGGGGATCAGGGGAGGGTTGGGAAGTTGCTGGTCAAAGGCCACAAACTAGGCTAGATGCCTGAACTCCAGCCTCTATGTCCTATCTACTCAGAAGGCAGAGATCAGGAAGATGGTGGTTTGAAGCCAGTTCAGGCAAATAGTTTGTGAAACTCTATCTTGAAAATACCCAACATAAAAAAAAGAGGGGAGGTGGCTGGTGGAGTGGCTCAAGGTGTAGGCACTAAGTTCAAGCCCCAATAACACACACACACCACATACACACACACACAAAAGACACAAACTTTCAATTAGGAGGAACAAATTCAAGAGATCTGTGGTATAGCAGAGTGACTATATTGAATAATAATAATATATTATTGACTAATAACACTGTGTATTATTAAACACTGTCATTAACTTAAAAATTTCTAAGAGAGTAGATTTTATTTTCTTATCCAAAATAAAAACTTTATTTTAAGCTGAACATTTAAAAATAACACAGACAAGCTAATTATTTCTTTCATGAATTTTAACTCCTATGACAGACACTTAGAGGACCTCAAATGATATAGAAATAATCTTCTAAGTAAAGTAATATTTTCTGGAAAGTCTTTAAACATATCCTATAGCAATTTTGAAGGGCCCAATCCTTTGCTGCTTAGGGAAAAAACTAAAGATATTACTATGAGATCAATTCTGTAGCTTCAAAGAGCTGACAATACATTCTTAGAGATTAAATGCAGAGAAAACAAAGCTCCATTCATACTTATAGATTCTTAGCTATGTTCTAGGCACTGCACAAATTTGTTGTATGGTACACAAAGATAAATACAGTTGTTTTTACAGGATATGTTGCTTGCAGTATAAAAGTACACACCTGGTGATATATTGTTAAATTTGCCCTGCCATGCATAGTAGGGTATTATCTCCTGGAGGGAAGAAATCTCTATTTACACTCCAAACCACCTAGCATAGCTATTCTCGGATAGTATCATTTACTATGCTTTTTGTTGAACAGATGCTATTTGGATAAATTATTGAATAAAGCCAACAAAATCTCACCTAGTTGTGACCACTAAAGATTTTAACAACTGAGGTAGTATATGCTTAACTTATAGCTATTTGGGAAGATATATAATATTCTTCTAAATTTTGTTCATGGATATTAAGGTATGAATTTGTGTAAGCTGCAAAAGAAAAACATTCAGGACAAGGTTCATCTACTTTAAATTAATGAATGTTTCTTGAAATGAAAATTGAGGCACCAGCTTATCTGAACTTAGATGGAGCAACCCAGGGGAAACTCTTGGTTCCCAGATATCATTCCCCACTAATATCATCTTTGAATATAACCTTTGCTTCTTTTTTATTTAAACAGTTATTTTTTATTATTGTGCTGGGGGTACATTGTGGCCTTTTCAAAAGTTCTTATGATACATCAAATATACCATACTTGAATTCACCCCCTCCATCATTCTCCTTTATTCCTCCTCCCCCATGACTGGAATGGTTTCAACAGGTCTCATTTTTTGATTTACATTCATGTGTACACAGTATTTGCACTGTATTCACCCTTTTCCCAAGTCCTCCCCGCTCCCAAGACCTGTTTTGCCCTCCTGTCCTCTGATTTTGAAAAAAAATAATTGCTCTTTTGTTTGTTTCAGATGCTGTATACAGGGAGTTTCCTTCTGACATTTCCATGTATAATATATATATATTTGGTTAGAATATCTAATCTGAAATGGGTCATCCCTTCCATTTTTCTCCTTTATACTTTAGTCCCCTTCTCATGGTGATTTTAACAGGATTAAAAATTCTATATTTACTCTTGTATAGGAAGTATATCAAACATATTAACCTTCTTAACTTCCTTCTACTTTTTTTGTTGCTTTTGGTTTGTTGTAGTTTTTTAAGTTGAGCCCACTAGGATTGAGGACATTTCCTTTGGCTGGAAACTTGAATTTGAACAAAACATGGAAGAATCCACAAACTCTTTCATTTCTCAGGACCTTCCATAGTCTAGAAACTTTGTGATTCTGTTGCATTGTCACTTCCTTCACTTGACACTTTTCAATTACACTTAAAAAAAGAGAGAAACTTCACTGATAATATATTTTAGAAATCTCATTGTCCCTAAACTTTTCAAAGTTAATTGTCTCTGGAGATTTCCACGTCACTGGTCTATCTTCCTTCCCCAGCATTACTTCAGTTTCTTTGCATCTTTATTTCAGTTTCTATCTTATCCTCTTTTTATAGTCTGAGGTTGATATCCCAGGTCTGAGTATATTACATTGAAAGCAACGATGATAACACTTAAGTTTCCATGGGGAAAGATAAACTTTAAACATTTACTGCAGGAAACACATAACTTTTCTGCTGTATGAATAAAAAACACCAAATTCAAATATAAGCTGAAAAATCGTATGTGACATTACTGAAATGCAAGTGTCTATAGCTTAGACACAGGAGGTAATAAAACAGAAGAGACTTATATAGTAAAACAAAAAAGCTTAAAAATGTACTTCTAGTAGTAAAATGAACATAAGAAGATAGAAGTCCAGAATCAATACATGGGGGAAAAATGATGTGAGTAATTAGTTTGAGAAACCCACACAAAAAGGGGAGATAATTCAAATAAATAAAGTAAGTAGTAAGAATTGTAAGAAAAAGTAGTAAGAATTGTAAGACAAAAGTGGCAATGTGATAACAGTACAATTCCAATTGATGAAAATTCTGTTTCTCAGGAGGTCAACAGAAAATTTTCACAAAAATTTAAATATAATAATTATAACGGAATTAAGTTGGGCCAGGCACAATGGCTCATGGTTATAATCCCAACTATGCAAGAGGTGGAGATCAGCAGGATCTTGGTTTGAGGTCAGCCTGGACAAAAAATTAGTGAAACCCTATCCCAACCAACAAGTTATGACTGGTTTCATGTGTCTGTGATCCCAGCTATGCAGGAAGCCATAGACAGAGACCATGGTCCAGGTTGGTCTACTCAAAAAATGCAAGATCCTATCTAAAAAACAACTTAAAGCACAAAGGGCTGCTTGTGTAATTCAAGTGGTAGAGCTGCTGCCTAGCGAGGGAATGGACCTTGAGTTCAAACACTAGTATTGAAAAAAAAATAGGAAAGAGAAAAAGAAACAGGAAGAAGTATCTCTGAATCATAGTCTATAAGTCACTGGTAACCATTTGAGAAATTAATTAATCAATGCCTAGGAATAGCTCAAAGAAGATTTTCAAGATCAAGAATAAACAAATTCATCTGCAACCAGATAAGCTAGGGAACGAGTCTAAGAGTGAGAAGAATCATATACTCTGACAAAAAAATTGAGTTTGCCAAAAAGTAAAGCCTTGTGCCCTAATTTTGAACTCCAGAAGAGAACAGAACTGACAAAAGGAAATATAAAAAGCTAAAAAGCCCTGCAAGATTTAAGAACAATGATAGACATGTTCTCAAATAAATAAAAGAACCAGACAACCCTCAAGATAAATGTCAGATGATAAAGGAGATCAAAAGACAAAGAAACACAAAGACAATGAACATTTGTGTTATAAAATGATGAGTGTGAACATTAAATATACAAATAACTTGTTTTAAATATGGGCCCAAACATAATAAATAATTATTTAATTTATTCATTTATTTATTTGACAAATGCCTACTCTTCTCTTAGCTGGAGTACTGACCAAAAGAAATTTATTTTGTAATTTGAAAATATATTTAACAAACAAAAAAGACATGTGAAAAGTAAAGTTATGATATGCACATATTGGAAAAAATTTATGTGATGAAGAATTACTTAACTATACTTCAGACTGGGCCACCATTGAGGACTCATTAAGAGATAACTTCAAGGTGATTTAAGGCAAAAGTGCCCACATGCTGCCTTCTTTTTTATTACTAGTGCATATTAATTATACAAAGTAAGGAGTTTCATTTTGATATTTCTATAAATGGATATAATAAGTTTTTATCTTATTCAAGCCCTTCATTACTCATTCTTATACCCCTCCATTACATTGCTTTATTTACAATTTTAACGGGTTTTTATTAGGACATTTTCATATGTGCATACAATGAACTTTGCTCATATTCACCTTCTATCACCCTCTCTTTTACCCTGTTCCCCTCCTGCTGGTTCCTCCTTAGTATCCCCCTTTTATATTAATGTCCTTTTTTTAGATCTAGATCCACATATGAGAGAAAACATGCAATATCTGTCTGAGTTCACATCATTTAACATGAATGTAAGTCATTTTCTATGTAATAGTCTAGCATAAAGAAAATGAAAGTTACTACAGTGACCCAACACAGAAATTTATGTGATGTGCTTGAAAAATCAGAAGAAAGGGTGTCTTATACATACTCTCCAAAGGGAAGAATAACTTCAGAGCATGCACACATCCCCATCTTACCAGGACAGCCCCTGTTTATACCTGGTTTAAGGCAATTTTAATAGTACCTCTTTTTATTTCCATAGTGGGTTCATATAGACAACATTATATGGATGAAAAGGTATGGGATAAAACTTAAAATGTATACAAACTGACGGGGAAAATGATTGAATATGCACTCTTCACCCTCCAGTATTTAATGTCATTTAGTAATAGATTAAAGAAGAGTGGAATTGCAATACTGATGCTAAAAAATTAGTTTATTTGGAGTACCTATAACTAAGGTCAGTGGGAGTGCTGTGAAGTCCTGGAGAATCTATAAATAATATGATTTTTCTCTTCGTATTATTTTCTGTGGTAAAATCTCTACAAACTCTTCTACATACCTTCTCTCAAAGTGTAGCTACACAGACCACGCTTTAATCTACCTTGAAATATGGCCTTTCTACTTACTGCATAAATATCATTATGCAGGCACTTCATCACCAAGGCAACGAGATGGAGCATGAGCAGTTCAACCTTTGCAGATAACCCAGATTTATTTGGTCAGACTCTACTTCTGTGGTCAGAAGAATGTAAACACTCTGCAATTCCTTACTACTTTTTTTTTTTTTTTTTTTTTTACAAAAGCTTACAGGGAGTACATTTTCCCATGGATGTAGTCACTTAATTTTCTTTATTTCTAGTAACTTATATTGGTGTGCTTTCCTTCTCTAATTTAGTAATGTTCCCTTCTGATCATCTGAAATGCAGTCAAGCTTTGAAAATCAGCATAAAGGATTTGTATTTCATTCTGTGTCATAGGGAGACCATGGCATGCTGAAAGCAGAGAAATGAAACAACCCGATGGTTACTATGACTATGGTGAGAAAATGGATTAGACAAAAGTAGAAGTAGAAGTAGAGGGAACAATTTAGGGTGGTAGCAATATTTTAGTAAGAAGATTTGTAGCTTTGTATAGGATAGGACATTGAAGGGATAGAAATGGATGGATCCAACATATATTTTGAAGGAATAGTGAACAAGATTTGCTAATGGATTGCTTGTGAGAAGAAAGATTAAGTGAAATACAAATCAAGAATATAGCCTCAATTTTGTCTGGCTATTTGGGTGGCAAGTGTGACTATTTATTTATATGACAAAGACAAAGGGTGAAATAGATGTGGGAGTTGTCTCAAGTGTAAAACTTTTGAACTCGTATTTAAAATATCCATAAAATGGCCAGTAAAGTTAAACTGTGTACCACTTATTTTTTATAAGCCTGGCATAAAAGGATTAGTAAAAAGAAATTGTAGTCAGTAATATTAACAGTGTTTTATATACTTTGATTGAATGGGATTACATATGAAAATAAAGTAGATAGAAATTAGATGTGGGTCTCAGGACTAAGGTGTGGAGTAGACCACTGTTTACAAGGTCCAGTTAAATAGACTGAGACAGTAAAACTTCTGAGTCTACATTCAGTGGTTGGAATACACAAACATGACTAAAGCCATTCATAGAGATGAACACACAAGTCACAATACCCTGTTCTCTTAATTACAGGGTTTGCTTTAATAAAGAAGATAGGAACAGACATGACCCCAACAAGGTTACTAAGAGACTTTCCATACATTTTTATAACTGGAATTTTTCAGAAAAAAATTATGCTCTCTTATCTGTGAAAGTAGAAGGATATAAACAGACTTGTAGACATAATCAAGTTTCCTGCTTTGTGGAGAAAGCTAGTATAAAGAGTACAGCTGAGGTTTAGATTAATCATTTATTTAGCTATTGTATTCTACTTACAATATCTGGAAAATGATCAATTTTATTTCCTCTACCAAAAATGAAAATTTCCTAAGGCAAAAACTTTTTTCTTATGATTTCTAGGCCCTAAAATGGCACCTGACACAAAGTAGGTGCTCTATGTTTTTAATATCCAATCGCATTGTCTAGAACAGAGAAAGTTCTCCTAATATTTTTAACCAAGTGAAGCATCCTTAAGACTATGTACACATTAGTCTCTGTTTGACTAGTCTCATACCATTATTTCTAGCTAAAACATTCTCCACTTAATTTTCCCATCTCTGTTTGACTCCCCATCTCCTCCAACTCCAAAGTCAGATCTGACTTTGAGGTATATAACTCCATGTCTACATCCCACCAGATGTCATTGTGTTACGGAGTAGTTTTCAGCTATTGTCTTGCTGTCTTTCCTGACTGTTCTCATGTACATATAAACTTTCCAAGGATAACTGTAATAATCTGCTCCATTCATATGCCCTTCTAAAGACCAACCTGTCCCTTTCATAGACTGAAGAGAGACCAAACAAGTACTTATAAGTCAAACCAGGCACACTTGAAACCCAGCTCCTGCTCTCTGGACAGAAATAGACACCTAGCCCAAAATCTTTCAGCACACTTGCTGTTTAGCAACCATTAAATTTTCTCTAAAGAGTAAACTTAAAGTGAGAGACTGTGACACAGTCTCCTCTGAGTTAATAATTGTGTGAAACCAAGGCTGGAATCTGTATCAGTATAAGGTGAAGCCATGTATCCAATGTTAAAGGAGGACAAAGTTTGTGGAATAGCTGTGCATGAAGAAATACTGGTCCTTTGGAGAGGTATTTGTTTGGTTCCCAATAGTTTTCTAGTTTCAGAAGACACATTTGTACTTTGTTTTCTGCCCTTGGTTTATATGAGACTCCTGTGTGTTCTGTTCAGTGAAGACCCGGTGTGTGAACTAGCTCCAGTTGATTCTGACCTTTGTAGGAACAAGATTTTACTGCAACCAGAAAAGTTAAATTCTCTATATTTCATTTCCTTTAAGTCTGTCCAGATGTTTTGCACATGGTAGCAGTCAATAGGTACATGGCATTGTGTTTATCATCTTACAGTTTGTGCTTCTGCTGCCCCAATAATTAGTTGTTTGACTGCAAAGATCATGATTATTTGTTTCTCACTTAAAGTACTCATGCAACACACACAAGTAGTGCTTATTTATGTTTGAGTCACCAGATTGATAATGTTCAACTTCAACCTGTTGTTTCAATTGTTGGTGATAAAGCATGAATACTGGATTTTACAAGAGTAGATTAAAAATATTTCTTTAAAATGTCAATGGAAAAAGACACTTTGAAATAGTCTCTTCATACAATATGCATCTCCAGAATCCTACAGTTGTGGTGCCACCTTTACTTACATACAAAAGAATTATTTTAAGTCAAGTTGTTTTCCCCAATGCTATCAATATTCACTAGATTTATTTGCCCGATGAAGTTTTTTTTTGTTGTTGTTCTTCATCAAAACATCTCTCGTCCTTGCTGGGCTGATGGTTGAGGATCAGAAAGCAATATTCCAGCTGTTCTTAAAACCAGCATTTCTTAGCAAGGTTAAGCAGTGCCTTTTCAAACTCCCTGTGCTGTGTGCGTCATCTCCTGGTGAGTCAAACTTGTTATGTTAGTGCATCTCATAGAGAAAGGCCAGCAAACTTTAAAACTTTGAAAAAAAACCACAAAAAAACAGCATCTCTTCTTGGTCTGCCTAAGATGGCCTGAGATGTGTTTATCTGGACCCCACCTGCCATATTACACTGAATAAACCCTTTCTTTAAGCAACTGATGCTACTGTCTTTATCTACAGGCCCCTCACCTGCCACTATGTCCTTAACTGGGAAGATAGAGGTAATAAGCTATAGAATAAAAAAGACTCTTTTGCGAAGAAACTCATTATAGTAGACTCCTGTCTTTAAGGATTTGCCTTTGAGAGAAATCCCTGAGCAGCTAGTAGCCCTTTTCTGCTGTAATAATACTTGAGACCTGATTCTGTCTCTCAGCATTTCTATGTCCCATATACTTTCCACCACACTAAAGTAGCCTGTGCCCTAGTGTGTTAATTGATGAAATTCAAAAGGCAGGGGGGTGGTGGTGGTGGTATGCCAAAGCTAATTAATTTGGGCAATGCTGGGCTAAACAAAGATGACAGGCTTTTTCAACTGCAGAAACTCTGTATGACTTTAAAATGCTAAAATGTGTTCTGCATTTTCAGGAGGAAGATAATGAATGCCTGTTTCTGAGGTTTATTTGATTTGGCATGAAATATCTTAGGGAACCTCTCTTCAGTGTCATTGCACCTTGATCTCTTGGATTCCTGGCCATGGACTGATTTTAATTCCTATCTGTGTCTCTGGTAGTTTGAAAGTTCCATGTTCCACTATTGCCCACATCCCTTGACTCTCCATATATTTCACATTACCTAGGGCCAATCATCCAGTCCCACTAACTTTTACCTACATATCATCATTTAAATGTTACTCTTTACTTCCCATAAAACTAATGCTTTTCCATTCAAAATCATTGCATTCCATTTCTCTCTGGCAAACTCAATTTATTTTTTAAGTGTCTATTCAAATGTTATTGCCTCTGTTATGGATTCACAGAATGCCAGAACTGAAAGAGATTTTAGTAATTATCTGATCCAAATCTTTTAGATGAGGAACATATGAAGGATGTATGTGACTTATCCCAGGGAGGGCTAGAGCTAGCATACTGACCAGGTCACATAAAGGATACTAATTCTATTATTTGTCAAATCTGGATGAGAAGTTGAAAGTAGAGGAGGAAGAGGCAGAGTTGGAGAACTGTCCCTCAAAAACCCAATGGATTCACACATTTATTTCTGATGACCAAATATACAAAATGGAGTAGGATATGAAAGGGTACCAATGGACATGATCAAATAATAGGTTAAATAACTATAATTCATGACACAGGCAGACTTAGGAAGAGTTGTTATAGAAGTTCCAAAGCCTAGTTCTTATAAGATAAATCTCTGGCACAAATACCTAGACCTTCTGACTTCAGAACAGGTAACTTTTTATCATACTGTTCTCTCTCACTAAATAACAATTTGCTAAACTCTTAGAGAAGTAAATCACTAATTCTCAGAGATAGGACAAAATCATGAGATGAGAGCCTTACTATAGCAGGAACTGCAGTATGAAATTTACTTTCCTAGTTATGGGGACAAATATTTCCTCACTCATCCTGATTCTATTGTCTGGCCCTTTTGTGAACAGAATTTCTTTAAGAATCTGCTAATTTCTAAATATGGAGCTGATATCTACCTTATCACCAATGATAAAAATATACCAAATATTTCAATTATTAATTACTTTTCTACTCATTCTACAGCCATGCTTAATAGTGATGTTTGATTTGTAAAGCTAGAGAACTATTTTTTCATTATTCTTTGAAATATTTAATAAAATTCATAGTTTTGAGGTCAGCATTCCTTTAGCTTTCTCTGTAGGTCAGATCACTTGTCTGGGTTCCTTCCCCACTACACATTTTCACTTCAACCACTTCAATTCCCACTGATGTTTAAAATACAACACTAGCAACACAGCACATCTCTTTCTTCTTAAGCATGCTTTCCTACTACATTTTTCATCTTCACCCAATGCCCCAAGCCTAACATATGGATCTCATCCTAGACTTAGTCTTTTCTAAACCTTTAAATTGAGTTGGATTTGAAGTTGCTTCCTTATCTTAAATGTTTCTTGAGTCCATTGACTCTTTTCTATTCCCATAACCATTGTCTTTACCCAAGTCTTTGTCATACAAGCCTGATCTACTGAAACAGTCCTCTTGAATGATTCCTTTATCTCTGATCTTGATTTTCCACCTCTGCTAGGAATAGTCTACCTAAAATGCTATCTGATTGCACTAATTCCATTCTTGACAGCTTATGAGAGCTTTATTTTACCTCTGGGGCAAGAAATGTAAAAGAACTCTACTGTCACCTTCTCTTATTCTCAACTCTTCTCTTGTTAGTTCCTATATCAACTTTTCTAATTATGTAGAATTATTTGAAATTCTGTAACTTTCCATGGACATTCCTCTGCATTCCTTTTGCATTTCTTTCTGCCTGGAATAGTATTTCATCTTCCTTGCTCATATTTAACATTCACTTAACTGTAGTGCATGCCTGTAACCTCAATATTCCAGAAGCTAAAGTGGTGATTTTGTAGACCAACCCAGGCTACATAGTAAAACCCAGTTTCAAAACAAAATATCCACTTTATATTTCCCTTGCTCTAATAAGACCATCCAGACTAGTTTATGTGTCCTCTTACTGGATGCTACAGCATCAAAATGTACTTATTACTTTATTAATAACATCCTCATAAACAAACACTCATGTACGTTTTTTGAGAGTTTAGTAGATCCTAAAATCTACTAAGACCACTTTTGGGTTCAATAACTTCCTAGAAGTACTCATAGAACTCAGAAAAGCCATTATACTCAAGGTTTTGATTGCTGAAACGAAAGTATACAGATTAAAATCAGCATTATAAAAAAAGACAAATAGGTCTGGGTACAAGAGAGTTCCAGGCACAATTTTCCAGTTGTCCTTTTCCAGTAGTGTCCTAAAGACAGCAATGACTTCTCTGAGCATGGAGCATTGACATGTAGGATCAATTGAGCCTTGATGTCTAGAGTTTTCATTGTGGGTCACTCATGTAGACACAGATGACCATCCTCATGGTTGGCCCTTGTATTCAGCTTCTCTAGAAGAGGAGCTGATATAGTGTGGTCCAAGGCTCCTGGCTATAAATGGCTCAAGACCTCTAGTTGAACAAGATCACTTTTATCTAGGAACATCAAGGGCTTAGAGGTTGACTTCCAGGAACTAAGGCCAAAGTTCTATGTCTTTGTTCTGGCAAGATTTTCTACTTCCTTGTGCATATTTAAAGTTCACTTTAGCTGTAGGGCATGCCTGTAATCCCAATACTCCAGAGGCTGAAGCAGGAGTATTATAAATTCAAGACAAACCCAGACCATATATTAAAACCCAGTTTCAGAATGAAGCAAAATACTCACTTTATATTTCTCTTGCACTAATAAGATGATCTATTCCAGGTTGTGTGCCTTCCTTCTGGATCAGCAGGACATCCTCCTATCAAAGTGTGATCCCCTTAAAAGCAAAGACTATACCTTGCTAATCTCTGAATACTCATTTTCTATACATATTCCAGGCAGAGTAAGAGCACAGTATATGACTTCACAATGAATAATGAGCTAATGATCATAAAAAGGAATGAAACCTTATTTAAAAGATCTTCAAATTTCCCTACATTATCCTCACCACCACCTTCCAAGACTCAGACTGAACTGATTAACACCAAATATGTCACTTTGATTATATCTCAAGGGTCATCTAATTTCTGTCTTTGTTTTCCCTCTCAATATATAAATAGGAGAAACACAATAGTCAATGAATAGACCCAATTTGCTGCTTTCTTCCATATATCTCAGACATATAAACTCACATTGGATGCTTGGGTAATATGGTTCTAAAATGGAACATGAGGAGAGTATAGTTCATTCACCAGAGGTAAGCAAAGAGGTTGGGATAAAAAACCATGTCCACATCTTCCTTGTGTAGGGCCTCTCCAATAAGTGGGTTTAGGAGAAAGTTGGCTATCATATATAATTCTTGTTTCTCTATGATTGCTTCCTTGTTTCCAAACATCTACTTCATAGACATCTCACTCTGGCAATTAGAGATCTATTTCTCTCAGTAAATTTGCTTTTTCTTTCTTTTTTTAATTGGCCTTGTTCATTTTAGACATAATTTTACCCCTATCTCACTGTATTCCATGTAGTCTCTCTTTAAAATTATAAATCATATCACATCAGTATTCTGCTTCTATGCTATATAGGTTCCTATGTCATGTAGAATAAAAAGTATTTCCTTGATCTTACCTATAAGAGCATAAATTTTACATGCTCCAGCCTTAGACTGCTTTTCCATCCTACCTACACATTCTGTTTTCTTTCTTAATGGCAGTTTACAACTATCCAGCATTATCTTATTATTTGTCTTTACATCACTTTGACTTGAGTGTGAGCTCCATTTGTAGTCAAAAACCTTAATTTCTTGCAACATGTTTCAAGTCTAGTGCTTGGAATAGACCCAGGTACATGGTATATTTTCTCTATTGACTGTAGTCTGTCACATGGAAGCATTCATGGATTTTGTCAGAAGGTGAGAGAGCAACTCACTGAATGGCAGTGTAATGGCTAATTTTAATTGTCAACTTGATTGGGTTGAGAAAAACCTAAGAGCTTAGTAAAGAACACCTCTGAGTGTGTGTGAAGGCATTTCCAGAGGCAATTAGATCTTGAGGTCTCTGACTCAGTGAACCCACTAATCCTTGATGGGTTTATAATATTATAGCATTATTGGGAGGTGGTAAAAAGTAGAAGGTGGGACATGTTGGAGAAAGTGGGTCACTAGGGGCATGTCCTCGGGCTATGTTTTGACCTGGCCCCTTCCTGTATTCCTGGCCACCATGATAAGAATTGATCTCCTCCACCATGCCCTCTCTTTTGTGCTGGTCTGACAGCTCTAAAACCATGAACCAAAATAAATCATTGCTCCATTTAAATTTCTCTCTTTTTTTATTATATTATTATTGTACTGGGGGTACATTGTGACATTTACAAAAGTTCTTACAATACATCATAGTTGAATTCACCCCCTTCATCATTCTCCTTTATTTTCCTACCCCCTATTCCAGGAATACTTTGATCACGGTAACTAATACAAGCAGCTTCTGCAGGAGTGATGATGAAAATCTACAAAAGCCCTCTGTGCCAAATGGAAAACTAAGCATGATGAACCTTTGGATACTCAGGAAGTTTGCAAAAACAGCAAAATCCTGAAAGCAGACATTCAAAGATTGACTGATGTCACTTTCCCTTTTCCAGCCTTTGTCTCACCTTAGTGCTTTCCCAGGCAACTCACAGCCTTCTTATTCATCACTTCACTGATGCTTCTGCTATCCAGGAGCAAAAAAAAAATAACATGAAAAAACTATTTTTCTCCTGTACTAACACCTTACTGACAACCAAATATATTTAGTTTTAAGCACCTTTAGCAGCTGTACATTATGTGTAAGATAAATCAAGATGACTGAGCAAATGATTGCTACCTCAACTATTTTCACTATTCTTAAAGAACTTATTTCTCAAGAGCCCTTTCTCATGTGGAATGATACAGATAGCAGTTGAGAAATAGAATCAAATATCCCCACCACAAGGAGAGATAGACAAATGAAGAATACTTTTCTATCCATCATGCTTGGAAAAGGAACAGAAAGGAAAATCAGTGGAAACTACTTCATGCTTACAGCATCCTGTTTTACAAATGAGGAAACTGAGGAATTAGTTGTTATAAAAAGAAATAAAACCAGATCACAATTCTAGTTAAGGGACAAGGCTAGGTGCCATACCAGTGTCAGCTTGTGCCCAAAGCCCTCCCTCATACAGGAACAGAAGAGTGCCAATCCGAAGGTGAGCTCTCAAATGGAAAACAGAGGATTAGGAGGAAGACTACCTTCAAGACCAGAATATGAACATATAAGAACATGGCAGCTTCAGTGTTAGAAAGCCTCAAATTATGCATTTACTTCTTTCTTTGAAGAAGAGCAGAAAAAAGCAATAACTTGGCACACTGAAAGAAACATGCTTGACTTTTTTCCCTTCCCAGCCTGTAGGGAAGGGGTGGAGAGAGAGGCTGTGGCTTTGCACAAAGAAGCAGCTATTTTTCTGTGGGAAATGGGCTTTGTAGTTTAGCAAGGCAAGCAAAGCAGCACAGAGCTGATCAATTGTCCTCCTCCAAGTTGCTAGTCTGAGACCCTCAGAGGGTTAAGGATGGCAGATGTTTTTTTGTTGCTATGTGCAGCTAGAGAATAAGCAGATTGTTCCTGACAACTGCAGGAACACCCCTTTAGTAGGTGACCGGTGGACTCAGCCACACGCATTTGCTGACGTGCAGTTTATCCCCAGAGATTTAAATCTGTTTTTGTGTGTGATCAATGTAATGTTCCACTGCTAAATTTAGGGACCTTACATCCTATGACAATAGCACCTTACCATGACAAATTAGTAATGAAAACTGTGGCTGGTGACAGGTTTAATTACTTAATCTCCCAGGTTTTGATTAAATTAAAACCTTTTGCCACAAAAAAATTTATCTGTACACAAGATAAGATTATAAAGTAATTAGACTGATACCAAAAATCACAAGAGGAAAAAGGTCTTATGGCACAGATGTGCTGTGTGTAGGAGATTAGTCATGTGTGTGTGTGTTTCTGACCCTGGAGTCACCACCATGCGTATGTGAAAGCAGACACTAGTGTGAGTGCATATAACATGATAATTATATATGCATATCCATTTCTAAAACTGCTTAGATGTATAAGAAATACAAATAAATGGCCGAGTGTCTATGTGCAAATATGTGTTTATATGCCATCAGCAACTGTAAAGATTCATATTTTTATATACAACATTGAAAAATATGCAAGTATATGTGGACATCATTAGAGTTGTGTGTGTATGTGTATAACTCTGAAAGTTTAGCTGGACATTTGCAAAACTGTTTTGTGTACTTAAGAGTTGAGAGAGATGTGTGTGTGTCCACATTTGGAGAATGATTATGCTGATTTATAGAGACATATGTTTATAGTAGAGTACTGGGGATCTATATATGTGTGTATTGTTAGAGATGTACTCATTTACAGTACTCCAAATGTAGGCAGAGTTGTTCACACACGCATGTATCAAATATTTCAGATTAAGTGTCCACACATGAGAGAATCACCAACATGTATATTATACTGCCATTCTAACGTGCATTCATGTGTGCATTTTTGCAAGATTCACAACTCTGTGTAAATGTGTGTAAATGGGATAGGTATATTTTATGTGTAGTATATATAGAGACATGTAATGTATACACTAAATATACAATAATATACATGTAAGTATATGTATGTATGTAACCTATAATGATAAAATGGATTGCATAAAATATATTAAAATGTGTGTGAATGTAACCCTTGGTGTGCAGATGAACACATAAAACATTTGAGTTCTATTTGTAAGTACTACATGTTATCTCTGTAAAAGTTATTAATGTGAGTTTATATTCAGTGTTTTCACAGTATGTACAATATGTAATACTAAGTAGACATATGTGATCATATTCATAATTTGAGATATACATGGATAAATATTTGCAACATAGAGTTCACAATATTATATATATGTTGTAGTTACATGTATGTTTGTGTAAAATGTAATAAAAATTCAACATCTTGACCTGTTTAAGTGTTTGGTTCAGTGACACTACAGGCATTCATTTTAATTACCTTATGTAAGTGGACTAATACAGCATTTGTCCTGTAGTGACTGGCTTATTTTACTTAGCAGTGTCTTCAAGGTTCAAATATTTTGTAACATGTGCCAGATTTCCCTTCCTTAATAAAGTTGGAGAGTATCCCACTGTACATTTGCTTATCCCTTCATCTGTACTTGGACAGTGGACTGATTCTTCTTTTTGGATATTACCTTTTAGCTGTTGTAACTAATATTGCTATGAACATGGATGTGCAAATATTTATTAATGTCCATGCTTTCAATTATTTGGGGTATATATCTAAGAGTGGAATTATTGGGACATATGGTAATTCTATTTTTGATAGTTTTTAAGGAACTATCTCATTGTTTTCCATAGCAAATTCATCAGTTTTGTAATATTTTATGTATGTTTATTCACTATGTAACATACATATACAATTATGCATTTATGCTTTCATTTATAGAATTGTAGATAAAAGTTTGAATATAAAAACTGGCTATATGAATATATGACGCTAAATTTCTGAATACATGCCATGAAGTTGTGCATGTGTGTTTAATAGTGATGATTTATATTCAGTGTTGTTCCATTATTAGTTATAAAATTTTATATAATGACCTTTGCTATATAAAATGCACCCCAAACATAGTAGCTTCAAATAATAAATAATTTTGGCTATATACCTGACATTTTCCCAGTGCTTGGCAGGGACTGCTTTTTCTTGTTATGAACATCAGAACCTGGGATATCTTAATTGGAGCTGGAGAATCTACTTTATGATAGTTGATACACATGTCTAGTCAGTCAGTATTGACCATCATCGGAGGGCTCCACCAGGGCTGCTGGCCTCTCCCTAGGCTGATTGGACTTCCTCACCACATGGTGTCTGTTTTCTAAGTACAGCATCTCAAGAGAGCCTGGTGGAGACTATTGATTTTTATGATCTAACTCTGGATGTCTCACTGTATTGCTTCTGCCACTCATACTAAAGAGGGGTTGCAGATCCTACCCTAGATGGGAAAAGTATGAATGCCACATCTTCTGTGGATATTTTTAGAAAGAACAATCTGCCACAGTCATGGGTTATAATTTCCAAACACTTTGAACAAACTATTCATTAGTCAATTCATTCACACAAAAATATTTATTGAATTTATACTATGTGTTAATGCTAAGCATATATGTGCACACACACATGCATATTTGCAAACACACACAAAATCTTTTCCTATGTGGGGCTTATATTCTAGTGGAAGGAATCATAGAAAAAAATTTGTCTTGTCAGATGATAAGTGTTAGAAAAAGCAATGCAACTGGGAAAGGGAATGATGGAGATTGGAGAATTCCTATTTTATATAAGCTAATCAGGTAAAAAAAAAAAAACTCCAACAGGATAACTTTGAACAGACACCCAAAGGAAGGGAATGAACCTTGAGAATAAAGGTACCAGGAGGCAGTTAAGGTAGTAATTCCAAGTAGAGACATGAGTAATGGATTTGAAGTCTAACCATGCTTGGTATGTTTGAGAAACAGCAAGGAGACTGCATGCTTGGGATTTGTGGAGGAGTGTGGAAGGAAATGAAATCATAGAGGTTATGGATGCCAGATAATGTTAAAATAAGGTTTTTTCCTGTCACAAATCAACCCCAAAAGGACACATACAATTAATAACATAATTCTTTTAAACTGCACTGTCTTCCTTTCAATCACATCCTTCCCATAAATGCTGAATACCAAACAGCCAGCCTCCCTGTGCTACATTAGTGGGCATCAGCTGTCATCTGGATCAGTCAGAAGTTGGCCAACCGATTGAAATTGCTTGTAACCTTGGAGATAAAAATTCAGGTCTCAAAAGGCTATGAAATACCCCTTCTGTCGGAATCTGTTCTCTCTGCCTGTTTCATGCCACATCTGTGCACATAAAACACCAACATATTCACTGACCTGAATGAATAAGGTAATAATAGGATTGGCATTTGAGGTTCAGGTTTGTAAACATGAAGGAGACTTACTGAAAATTTTGATTGTCCTTCTGTATATTTCCCCAATCCCCAACTCCCTGGTAAAACTGGTTGAATCTTTTTTTCCTGTTATCATTAACATTGGAAGTAATAATTGGAGAACAGTTGCAATCAAGCAAGCCAAATACTCAGCACACTCTAAGTAAGTCACTTGAGGAGTCATTTTAGTGGGCAGTTGTTTTCAAACCTGGCTCAGTTTATTAGTACCTGGGAAGGTGTGCCCACCTCAAAGGTCTGGAAATAGGCCAGGAATAGATTTTTTTTTTGGCTCCCCAGGTCATTCTAACATGTTGCCATAGTTGAAAACTCACATCTGCTGTTAAGCTCTGGCTTACTAGATGGTACAGTATGGTTGGAGTTTTATTTTGCCTTTTTTTTTTTTTTTTTTTTTTTTTTTTTTTTTTTTTTTTTTTTTTTTTTTTTCATTTTTCTTTTATTATTCATATGTGCATACAAGGCTTGGTTCATTTCTCCCCTCTGCCCCCACCCCCTCCCTTACCACCCACTCCACTCCCTCCCGCTCCCCCCCTCAATACCCAGCAGAAACTATTTTGCCCTTATCTCTAATTTTGTTGTAGAGAGAGTATAAGCAATAATAGGAAGGAACAAGGGGTTTTGCTGGTTGAGATAAGGATAGCTATACAGGGCATTGACTCACATTGATTTCCTGTGTGTGGGTGTTACCTTCTAGGTTAATTCTTTTTGATCTAACCTTTTCTCTAGTTCCTGGTCCCCTTTTCCTATTGGCCTCAGTTGCTTTAAACAACATCATCCAAAATAAATTAATATGCCTGGGACTAAAACTGACTGAGGTTCCAGTGTGAAGTTTACTAATATGATTGTAAATGAAATTATAAGCCTATCCATAACCCCACCCTTTCTTCCCAGTTTCACTCCTTGTCTTCTAAGAATACATTCAGAGTAAGCCTGGCCCCTTACAAAAGTCTCTCAAGCTTTGTTTTCAGTCCTGGGTATAATAATGCACATATCCTGATAAATTTTGAAATGTGTTACCTATTACTTTACTTTTCATTTTCTCTTTCATCACTTTTCTAATGGCATGAAAGTTAACTTGTTGATTCTAGTAAATAAGATTATAATGCTAATTAATTTGTTCAGACACGTGCTTAAATTATCTTGAAGGGTTTGTGGTGAAGAAATCAGTGATTTAAAAAGAGACACAGTAAAAGGATTATGTAAAATCAGTACAATTTTATATAATTATCTTTGATTACATCCTTCATTTTTCTTCTTCTGAGCAATAAGGAGTACTTCTCAAAGGAACTCCTAGACCACATTGTTTTAGGGTATCAGTTGATATTCTTCCTCACACATAGTTATATACTAATGCTCAATTGGACCTTATAATATACAAAAATCAAAGTCAACTACTCACCCTTCTAACCAAAGTGTACTCTCAGACAATAATGTCACCTTATGCATACTTTCAAAACTAGAACTTGAAGTTCTCTTCAACTCAAGTGGTTTCCAAACACTTTTTAAAGAAGACTTTTCTCAAACAAAATAATATTTACTGTCATAGTAATTATATTAAAATAAGACTTTTCTTTTGGGCTTTGGGGACTCAAAACCTCATCATATTAGCCTCCTACTCCCCCCTTCCTCTCCATCACTATCCTTGAGACATGTCCATACAATACCAAGTAATTTGCACATTAGTTCTGTACACATAACTCCATATTCAGTCACCTGAGCCTGTGATTTTACCTCATCACAAATACCTAGATCCAGTAGTTCTTATCTATCTTTGAAAACTTTGCCTTTTATCTAGACCTTTGGAATATATTTATCTCCTCTTGCAGGTTTTCTTTTCCCTTTGCGGTCCACTGCTGTTTTCTTTTCTGAATACAGTAGATTATATCACATCTTTCTTTGCCTTCAAAGCTCTAGTTGATTTTTTATACTCCTAATATGATTGTGGTCAAACACTAAGGCTTGGCGCAAACTACTCTGCATATCTATTTTCCATCTTATTTTCTGCTAAGTCACTGCCACCCCAAGTTCCTATCTCAAACCCAGAACTCCCTTTGAATTCTGTTATCTTGCTCAAACTATCTCCTCAGGATCTTGAGTCCCCACTAGACACTGAAAAACTCAGATGTCCAATGCCAAACTCCTGATAAATCATACCATGCTCCAAATATGCTCCTCCAGTATCTTTCCCAACTTAGAGAATGGTTAATTTCATCCTTCCAGTTGCCTAGGCCCTAAACTTTACAGATATCCTGAGTTCCTTCTATAACCATCAGTAAATCTTCACAGCCTTACCTAAAAAAATGCCTAAAATTTAATAATCTCTTGCCATCTCCATTGCTTCCACCCTGGTCCACCATTGTTTCTTGCCAAGTAAGGCCTCCTCTTGCCCATTATCTGTTCTTCACAGGACAGTCAGATCATTTGTTGGATCAGCCTACACCTCTTTCTAAACACTCCAATAATTTCCATTCTCTATCATAGTAAGACAGGAAGTCCTTGTAATTGAGGTTCTCATTATATGATCCTCATAACCATTCTCCCGCCATACTGGCCCCCATTTGCTACTTTTTCCAATTAGCAAGCATGTTTCATCCACACGTCTTTTGATCTTGCTTCTTCTGCCTGGCATGTTTTCCCTAAGATATCCAAATGATATCTGTTTTCATTTGAATCTGAAATGTCTCCCAAAAGCTCATTTGTTGAGGGTTTGGTCTACAGTGTAGCAGTATTCAGAGCTGAGGCCTTCAGGAAGGTGATTAGATCATGAGGTCTCTAACCTTCTCAATGGATTAATCCATTGATGGATTAATAGTTTGATAGGCTGTTGAGAGCTGGTGTAAACTTAGAAAGTGGGACTAAATTGGAGGAAAAGGGTCACTAAGGCACCACTTTGAAGTGTGCATATTGTGTGGAACTCCTTCCTAGTTCACTCCCTCTTTTTGTGTCCAGCAGCCAAGCAGCCTTCTCACCATATGTTCTGCTCCAGTGATGTTTTACCCCAATAGACCAAAGAAAACAGAGCCAGCCGCAAATGGGATGAAACCTCTGAATCAGTGAGCCAAAATAAATCTTTTCTCCTTTAATTGTTTACATCAGCAAAGGGAAAACGTACTAACACATTATCTGAATATACTGATTGTCTCTCTAATTTATATGCATGTAAGTTGTTTCTTCTGCTTGGAAAGGCATCCTATTCCATCACCTCTTGCCTCAAGACCTCTGCTGTTACCTGTTCTGTAAAATCTCCAGCTCCCTCAGGCAATTGTGGATCATATTAGCTGTTGTGTTCCAAATAGCTTTTTGTCTGTTACCATTCTGTTATTGGCAATGTCTGCTAAAGCACGGCAGCATGGTCTCATAATTATTTGTTTCCATGTATCTTTCCTTTACTACAATATGAGGTTCTTAGGGACAGTAACTGGATCTTATTTATCTTTGAATATGCAGCATAGAGCACAAAATGTCAACACATATTTGCCAAATGAAGGAATCAATTATTCAACAGCTGAGATCCATATTTCAATCTGTGACTTTCCAGGAATGCTGACTGGGAATAAAAGGCAAGAGTATCAAGAAGTTAAAGAAAGAATGCAGATGAAATTTCTCCTCAAAATGGAAAGTGTTTGTTTTGTGAATTTTATTTACACAAAAAATAGGAAATAGAAATTAAAGTGAAAACCAACTAGTAGAATTTGAAAAAGCTACTCAGGGTCAGATTGGGTCTTCTTTTTACTTGCCAGTAAAGATGTTTTCTGTTTGGAACAAGATAGGAAAAATGGATATTAGAAGATGTCTCTTTAGTGCTACTAATGAGATCTGGGTCATAGGTGAAAGCAATTTTCCAAGTGTGATACAAAACTTTTGTCTTGGAAATTGCGACAATGATTTTTAGGAGTTTTACTCAGGGGCTCTAACTAACCTCAAAACTTTTACCAAGGCAGACAAAACTCAGGTGTGAGTGTGAAAGTGCATTCTGGGGATTTTCTTTCTAAATTCTTACCATGCACAAGATCTCAGTCAGCTCTATCTATGATAATAGGATTATAATAGTCAGAGCTACCTATGATAATAGGAAATGCCACAATCACTACATTGGAGATGGTGTCATACTCTAAATAATCATATTAAGTGCCCACCCAAGGTAGACTTTGAAAAACAAAATTCTGTTGATTCTTCTACATATTCTGAAGTAAAACTTACTCCTCAAATTTGGAGAATTTATAGAATTCAAAACTGTTCTAATTCATTAATGAATTAGGAAGTTGGGGGGTTATATGGAATACAGTGGAATTTTGTCTTTTTTAAGTGAAGGGTTGATCTGTGACATATGAAGAATGATAATGTAAAATTGTGAAAAATTTGTAAAATGTATGTGATAAATTACTTTCATAATTTAGCTTTATGAAAAAATATAGTTTCATAACATTACATAATAACATATTGCTTTTCTTTTTACTTTCCTATTAGGAGGCTCAGAGATAAGTGTTATAGTTAGCCTTGGTAAGAATATTGGTCAAGAAGGTTGATCATATCTCTGTTTTCATTCTCCTTAATGTTATTAAAATAATTTTACAGAAGTACAATGATATACAATAATATTCAATAATTTTAAGCATGTATTTAAATAAATTTGGACAAATAGTTATAGCCATAATTCATCACCACAAATTATAGAACATTTCCATTACTCTCAAAGAATTCCCTCATTGCATTCTGGCTAAATTAATCTTCTGGCTTTCATTGATTTGCTTTCTGTTTTAATTTTACCTTTTAAAAATGGTACATAACTGCATATCCAGTGTAATTTGCGGAGACCTAATAGGTATTCCTCAATGTTTTCTTAGGGAAAAGTGGACTATACTGTTCTGGTTGTAGATGGCATTTTTAAGGGAGAGTCTTTTTTATTAGCATACATTAATTATACAAAGGAGTTTCATTGTGATATTTCCATACATGGATATAATGTACTTTGTTAAATTCACCCCCTCTAGTGCTCTCTCATCTCCCTCCTTCCTGTCTAAACCAATTTTAATGGGTTTCATTATTCTATTCTCATAGTTGCATATAAATTTCTATCATATTTACCTCCCCCCTTCACCCTCTCCTTTTGCTTTCTGTCTCCCACTGGTTCCATTTCCCAAATATTCCCTATTTTACACTCATGATATTCTTTTTTCTTTTTTTGGTCTAGATTCCATGTATAAGAGTTTATAAGGTAAAATAAATTCAAATGAATCCCTGTCAGTCACAAACTATGTGTCCTAGGCAGCATATTTCATTTTTAACTTTTAGAAATATCATTGTTATTATGAATAATAGTATCTACTTGACATGATTGTTTACAAGTGTAAATGAGATAACATTAAATTTGGCATCTCAGATATGAGCACAGGCCATCAATTAAAACTTATTCCCTTTTCTTCTTTCTTTGCTTATGAGGAAAGCCCATCTGGTTACTCCTTTGCTTCAGAAGCATAAAATCCACAATCCTTACAATCCTTCCAAAATTAGAAAGTCTAACAACTTTATTTCTATTTTTCACTTTCTTTTTTATAAAACACAAGTCTTGCAATTCTTCCTGAACTTACAGTAAATTGCTTAACATTGTCTCTTGAGTATGTTTTCTTAAGGAGACCCCTGAACTCCAGAAGAGTTTTAAAGCCTCACAGAGACATTAGATAGTCAAATTAAACAGAAACAATCAATAGAGTAAGACCTAATCCTACCACTACTCTTTAGCAATAGAAATTAAATTTCACAATGTGTAAAGTACATTTACCTTTTTACATCTTGCTTTCAAGAAATTGAACCTACCAAATACTGTCTTTCAGGAACATTTTGCATATTTATATGCAAGTTCTATAGTTTCCATGACTTTGCAGTTTGCTATTAACATTTTGTGTAGACTTTGTCCTAGCTAAAGATATATGAACACATTTTACATAGAGCCAAATGCTGGCCAGACCTTCCCTATGCATAAAAGATAGATCTTTCCCTTGGAACTAATTTTTCCTAAGATATATTACAGAATGTGTTGCTTTTTTCCCTGGCCAGAAGGAAAGCCATGCTCACTTCAATATCAAATGAGCTGATACACTAGGAATTTTCAATAATCTTGGATTTCTAGATGAGATTATTTAGGTTTCCAGTCTGACAAGTAAGAAGCTTGGAAATTACCACTCCATCCTAACAATAAATAAAAAAGATGACAAAACTGAAAATCAGCAGTTTTTATCAGATCTGTCAGAGAAGTGACAATTAGGGAGACAGTCAAATACTAAGAATCACAACTCACCTGAACAAAAACTACAGGCAGAAATCTCCACTGAAACCCCTGCTAGAGTAGGAAAATCTGAAATGCATATTCATTGTGGAAAATGAGAATTTAAAATGTCAGTATGTAAGGCCAAGCAGATAAGGGCCACATTTTTATGGATTTTACCTCCAGGAGCTTGACTAGATTCTGACAGTAAATATCAGAGAAAAATCTTCTCCTGCTTTTGTCAGGGAAAGGGGGAAAGGAATCATTTTAAAATGCACCACAGCACACTTTTCTTCTCAGGAAGGTCTGCCCTTGGAAGACACTGCTTTATTAGAATCTAACGTGCTACAATTTTATTAGAGCATAATTGATCTGGATAAGGAAAACATCCAACTATATGTCACTATCACCATTGGTTCCACATAAGGCAGTGGGGAGAAAAAGAATCATTTTTCAAGTTCACAATCCAGTGGCACAGGATGTCTAAAAGCAGCGAGACCTGTTCATAGGACTGCATTATCTTTCTTCTGTATCTTACAACCTCAATGCTAAAGTTATATTTATTACAGTTCCTTTTGCCTGATATTTCATGTCCATCTATCAAGGAAAAAAAGGGAGAACATATTAAAAGGCAAAAAACTGTTCAAAGAGGTAAAACAAACATCAGCATTAGATTGAGGCATGAGAGTTAGGATACAATTATCAGACCAGGATTCTTAAAAATTATGATTAATATGCTGAGTTCTAATAGATAAAAGAGACAGTATATAAGAATGGGTGGGCAATGTAAGCAGTGAGATAGAATTCCTAAGTAAGAGCCAAATGAAATACTAAAGATCCAAATTACTGTAACAAAACTAATGGTTTTGAAGGGCTTATTAACGGATTGGAGACAGCTGAGAAAATAATGAAAATCTTTTGAGCTTAAGGATATCGCATAAATATCTCCAAGACTAAAAAGGAAAGACAAAAAAAAAGATAGAAGATTAAGAGCTGGGGAGGGAAGGCAACTATAAAAGGTATAATATATGCATAAAGGGAATCCCAGAATGAGAAGAAAGACAGAAAAAAGACAGAACAAAATACAGAAAGAAAGAAAAGGAAGGAAGGAAGGAAGGAAGAACGGAGGGAGAGAGGGAAGGAGAAAAAGGTGTGAGACAATAATTACCGAGAATTCCCCCCCAAGCTAATGTCCAACTACAAAGTTAGATTCAGGATGCTAAGAGAACATCAAGCAATAAAAATTCCAGAAAATTACATTTATGCATAATTTTTAAGACATGAGAAGAATCAGATAAGGAAAAAAAATCCTGAAAGAAACCAGAGGGTGATAAAAAAAAGTTACCTATAAATGAATAAAGATAAGAATTACATTGATTTCGCCTCAGAAACCATGCAAACAAGGCGAAAATACCATGAAGTATTTGAAGTGTTGAGAGAATAAAAATAGCCACCAAACTGAAATTTTATACCTTACAAAATTATTCTTCAAAAGTGGGGAGAAATAAGCTCTCTCAGACAAGTTAAAATTCAGGGAATTTGTTGCCAGGAGACCTGCCATGAAAGAAATGTTAAATTTCTTTAGGGAGAGGTGAAATTATATAGTTTAGAAAGTTGAGTGTCTATAGATAAAGAAGGGTAATCAAAGGGAATAAGTCAAAATAACTATCTTGTATTTCTTATTCTTCATTAATTTAATATATAACAGTTTAAGATAATAGCAATAATGTATCAAGTATGCATACATATGTGTATATGCTTGTATGTGCCTATGTACATATGAAAGAATGTCAGCAGTAAAATTTAAGATTTGGAAGGGAATAATCAAGATAATTTAGTCATTTAAGGTAGTGAAATAATATTGTGTTATTCGAAAGTGGAGTTGAATTAGCTGCAACTGTATGTTTCAAACTCTAGGGCAACCATTAAAGTAGTTTTTTTTTAAGTTATAACTTATTTGCTAGGAAAGGAGAAAGTGAAATTATAGAAAATGCTCAACTAAAACCACAAAAGACTGGAAGATAAAATAAGAGCAATAAAAAAAGCAACAAATTGAAAATAGTAATAAATGTGGTAGATATTAATCCAAATATATCAATAATCTATTCAATAGACCATTGAACATCAATGGTCAATGTTCACTGATTGAAAGATAGCAATTGTCAAAGTGTATCAAAAAATAAGACCCAACTATATATTATCTATGAGAAACCCACTTTAAATACAAAAACACCAATTAAAAAATGGGCAACTGAACTTAATAGAACTTTCTCAAAAGAAGAAATTCAAATGGCAAAAAACACATGAAAAAATGCTCACCATCTCTAGTCATAAAGGAAATGCAAATCAAAACCAAACTAAGATTCCACCTCACCCCTGTTAGAATTATCCATCATCAAAAACACCACCAACAACATGTGTTGGCAAGGATGTGGGGAAAAAGGAACCCTAATCCACTGCTGGTGGGAATGGAAGCTGGTACAACCACTCTGGAAAAAAATTTGGAGACTCCTTAAAAACCTAAACATAGACCTGCCATATGATCCAGCAATCCCACTCCTGGGGATATACCCAAAGAAATGCAACATAGATTACTCCAGAGGCACCTGCACACCCATGTTTATTACAGCACTATTCACAATAGCCAAATTATGGAAACAACCAAGATGCCCCACTACTGATGAATGGGTCAAGAAAATGTGGTACTTGTACACAATGGAATTTTACTTAGCCATGAAGAAGAATGAAATCTTATCATTTGCGGGTAAATGATGGAACTAGAGAACATCATTCTGACTGAGGTCAGCCAAGCTCAGAAAAGCAAAAATTATATGTTCTCCCTCATATGTGGACTTTAGATCTAGGGCAAATGCAGCAATGTGGTTGGACTTGGATCACATGATAAGGGGAGAGCACATATGGGTGATATAGAAATAGGTAGAAAACCCAAAACATGAAAGAGTTTGATGTCCCCACTCCAGAGGAACTAATACAGAAACCTTAAAGTAACAGAGGTTATCATGAGAAGAGGATCTGTAACCAGGGTAAAGATCAATTAGAGATGAATCAACATGGGTCATAACATGTGTACACTAAAGCAATGCTAGGAATATTTCTGTATAGCTATCCTCAATTCAACTAGCAAAAACACTTTGTCTTCCTTATTAGGCTTGTCTCTTTTCTTCAACAAAACTAGTGATAAAGGCAGAACATGACCTGCCTGGAACTGAGGGGGAGAAAGAGGGAGAAATGACCTAAATAATGTATGCACAGGTGAATAAAATAAAAATAATAATAAATAAAACAAACAGTGGAAAAAATAAAATAAATACAAAAACACATATTGATTAAAGAAAATGAGTAGAAATCTTATATCATCTAACAGAAATCAAAAGAAAGCATGAGCAAATATATTAAACATAGATCAGATATCAGAATGAGAAAGTTGTCAGACTTAAAGAGGTGAATTACACAATGACAACATCAGTTCTCCAAGAAGATATAGTAGTCTTTGGCATGAATGCGCTTCCAATGGAACATCAAAATATACAAAGCAAGAATGGGTAGAGACGCAATAAGATAAAAGGGTTAATCTAGTAATGTAGTTAAAGGTTTTAATACTCCTCCCTCAGAACTGGAGTGAACCAATAGGCAGAAAAACAATCAGAACATAATTGAACTCAAAAAACTGGTATGAATTAGTCAGGCACTGGTGACTGACACCTGCAATCCTACATACTTGGAAGACTGAGGTGGAGATGATCACAGTTTGAGGGCAGCCTGGGCAAAAGTTCACCAAGACCTCATTTCAAACAATAGGTGGGCATAGTAGAACACATCTATCATCCCAAACTATGTGGAAGGCTGAGAACTGGAGGAATGCAATTCAAGGCCAGCCAGGGCAATAAAGGTTCATGAAAACAGAAAATAAGCTGGATATTGTGGCATTTGCCTGTCATTCCAGGAACAGTGGGAAGCTTAAAACAGGAGAATAGCCAGAAAGGTGAAACCTTATCTCCAAAGCCAGAGCAGAAAGGGCTGGAGACATGGCTCAGGTGGTAGAGCACCTGTCTAAGAAGCTTGAAGCTCTGAAGTTCAAACACCAGTATTACAAAAAAAAGTTATATAATTATTGTATAAAAAAGCTATCAATTAACTGATATAAATAATATCTAGAGGTAAATTCATCCAATAACTGTTGACCACACATTCTTCTCCAGTTTACATGGGACATTCACCAAGAATATATTTTGGACTACAAAATCAGGTTATTGGAGCCTGAACCCTACTTTGATATGTAGCGAAAGATAATTCTATAGGAACGTACCAATCAATAAGGTAAAGTCACTCTGCTCTTCTTAGTTTCACACTGAGAGACAATGTTGGTTGTTTGGAAGCCAGAGACTTTATGCTGACCAGTCAGAAATAAGAGTGACTTGTGTCTTATTTTTCATCCCTGTCCAGACTCTAGGTATACTTCAAGTTTATATTTTCACAGTAATTACAAAGATGTGTTTGCATTGAGAAATTTAACCCCAAGGGGCTTTTATAGCAGGGAATAGACCTCCAGTACCATTGTAACTAAAGTCTGTTTAGTGGTTGTAAATAGTTACCTGTTAGTTTTGACATGTTTGGGTAGCTTGATGTTTTAAATCTTCAGCCAAGAATGAAAAATTAAAGGATTGGAATTTTATTTTTACATTTTAGGGGTAATCTATGGCCTGAAATTTAAAAACTACCAACAATTAAGAGAACTTTTTTTTTTTTTTTTGGTAGAACTGGGGTTTGAACTTAGGGCCTCAGCTTGCTAGGCAGGTGCTCTTACTTGAACCACTCATACAGCCAGGAGATCTCTTTTTTATTCTTTTTAAAATTTTTATAATGTTTACATGTTTTTACATTAGTCACAAGTATACACATTGTTTTAGCCACCCCCTTTCCCTACCACTGTCGGGCAGAACCTGTTCTGCCCTCTTGTATACAATTTTGTTGAAGAGAAAACGTTAGAGATAATAAGAAAGACATACCATTTTGCTAGTTTGAGATATGGATAGCTATACAGAAAGACTCCTATCATTGCTTTTCCATGCACATGTGTATTGCAACCTACACTTGTTATCTCTACCAGACCTCTTCACTACTTCCTAGTCCCCTGTCCATAGTGACCTCTGCCAGTTTAAGATTACTACATTTGTTTCTATACAGTGAGCACATCAACCACATTCAAGTTTTAGGTTTCCTTCCCTTTCCCTATTCCTCTCCCATACATTCTCCCCTTAGTGTGTGACCCATGTCCAGTAACATTACTGTATTTGTTTTGAGTCTCTAATCTGCACATGAGGAAGAACATATGATTTTCCACCAGGAGAACTTGTGTATTCAATTTCTCTTCTGGTATAATGTTAAGTTGTATACATTATTAATGCATATCCACTGAATATGACCCTGGTTTTGTGAAAACTGTTATGATTTTATTAATGACATATTAGATTAATGGTTACATTGCAGAACTAAATTAGTACCTGGCTATTTTTTATTTGCATATAATAGTTGTATAGGGGTATACATTATGACCCATGGTGGTTATTAATGGAAATATTTTTGGTGATACTGGGGTTTGAACTCAGGGCTTCATGCCTGCTAGGCAGGAGCTGTACGGTTTGAGCCATGCCAAAACAACAGAGGTTATCATGAGCAGGGGATCAGGAACCAATGTAAAGATCATTGAGTTAGAGTTGAATCAACATGAGTTGTAACACATGAGTACATGAAAGCAATAGTGGGAATCTCTCTGTATAGCTATCCTTAACCCAACTAGCATTATGCTTATGTCATTTCTTCAACAAAATTAGTGATGAGGGCAGAAAAGGACCTGCCTGGAACTGAGGCGGGGAGAGGGGGAAGGAGGGGGAGAAAGACAGGGTGGAGAAATGACCCAAACAATGTATGCACATATGAATAAATGAAAAAAAAAAGAGATGCTTAAAAAGAAAAAAAAAAAAACAATGCAGCCACTATGGAAACAAGATTGGTTGGAGATTTTGTTGTTGTTAATGATGTTTTACAAAAGCAAATATACCCTTACCATACAATCCAGCAATTGTAGTCCTTGCTATTAAGCCAAAAGAGTTGGAAATTTATGTTCACACAAAAATCTTCACATGGCTTTATTCATAATTGCCAAAATTTAGAAGCAACCAAGATTCACCTATCCTTCAGAAATATATACAGATGAAGGTATATCATGCAGTGCTAAAAATAACTAAGCCATGAATAGATATGGAGGAAATTTAAATGCATACTATTAAATGAAAGAAGTTGAGCTGAAAAGCTATAGGACATTCTGCAGAAGTTGAAACTATAGAAACAGTAAAGCATGAGTGTTTTCCGGAGACTAGGGAGAAAGGGAAAATAGATAGGCATATTACAGGCCAAAGAAGTCACTCTCTTGATACAACAGTGGATACAGGTCACTATAAAAGTGTCCAAACCCATAGAGTGTAAAATACCAACAGTGAATCCTAATGAATTAGGGCATAATAATGATGATATTTCAATGCAGGTTCATCCATTGTAATAAATGTACCATTCCAAAGGAAATTTTGACAATAGAGGGGGCTATCCATATGTGGCAGAAGAAGTACTTTCTGGTCAATTTTCTGTGAACCTAAAACTTCTCCAAAAAACAAAATGTATTTAAAAACAAATATTCTTCTACTAACAAAAAACAAAAACAGTAACAGTACCCAATATCTGAGTACCTGTATTTGCCAAGTGCTGTGCTCTGAGCTTTGTGGGCATTTTCTCAATTTATCTTTAGGATATTCTCCCAAGTGGGTTCTACTCGATATGCCCACTTCATAGAAGACAAAAACTAAAGCTTGATGAGGTTAAGCAATTAGGTCAAGAAGACTGGGCTAGAATGGAAGAAAGAATTTAAGGTGTCATATCTAAAATTCTGCCTAAACTGACCCTAGAAGATGAATCAAATTTATACTTTGTTTTGAAAACATGACCAATGAGTTTGAAACATATGAAAGAAATGGATATTGAAGGAAATAACAAATGTATTCTAATTTTGTTTATAAAAATGCACAATTAACCCAGGTGAACTGACTCATGCCTGTAATACTAGGACCAGGGAAACTTAGGAAGGAAGATCAAAAGTTTGAGGGAAGCATGGAACCCTATTTAAAAAAAAAACAAAACACTGCATGTGTTTTCTCTTTGACACAGATATTTACTCACTGAATACCATTTACATATATTTCTTGAGAATATAAGCTATATATTCTCATAATGCCTCTCCATGATTTTTTTTGTCAGTACTGGGGTTTGAATTCAGGGCCTCATGCTTACTAGGCAGGCACTTTACTACTTGATCTATGCCCCAAGCACTGCAATGAATTCTTCCATGAGAATTTAGAACACTAATTTAAATCTCTTGGAGTTAAATTGTATTATCTTATGGATTACACATGACACTAATTTAAGAGTTTTCCAGAAGTTCATCAATATTCTAAAAGGATTCATCACTGGAAACTTTGATGTTGAACTCTCTTTAAATTTGACTTATGTGAACTTTTAGTATATAACCATTAAACAGAGAAAATGTATAAGAATCATAAATATTAGGATGATTATTAATTTATACTACTTAAGAGATTTCAATCACAATATGCTATTATTGAGAATTCAGATCTATAAATCAACTATTAGTCAAAAGAATACTATACTTTTCAGTTAAGAAGAAAGAAATACATTCAGCTTTGGTATTACTAGTGCAGTTTTTTTTGCTTATTTCTTTGTTTTTGAGACAAGTTCTTGCTATGCAGCTTTGCAGGACTGGAACTCACCATTCTTGCTTGTTGTGGCCTCAGAATGCTGGGATTAGAGAAGTTCATCACCATGCCCGGTTGCTAGTACTTTTTTATTCCTTAATTGAAAAACACTTGCTAAAGAATTCATATAAACCAATAATATCAATTCAATTATTTTCCAATATATGTAGTAGTAGACCTTTAAGCACAGGATTGCTATAAGAATTGATTATAGAATTATAATTTTGTAACATGCACGAAGTCAACTCTTACTATTAATTTTTATAGCAAGGAACACTATGAGTTCCCCCCAAACTTGAACTCTTTCTTTTTTAAGACTTTCTGATATGATTTAATGCTTTCCTATTGGTTCCATAATATAATCATCAAACTGGATTATGGTACAGTCTCATGAACATTGTACGGATTTCTTTGAAGAGTACTTAGGAAATGGAGGTCCAGATATAATTCTCATCAAGAAATATACTTGCTGGAGATTTAGCTCACTGGTACAGTGCTTGCTTAGTATACGTGAGGCTCTGAAACTGATCTGCAGTGTCAAAATAAAGAAATAAATAGATAAATAAATAAAACCACATATCCTTCCCTAACCATTTTCTTTTGAATAATACAAAATGCCAATGTTCTAAAATTTTTCCATCTTCAGATTCTAGATGTAACAAAATGGTCCTATGATAGTAACTAGTTTGGTCTCCCTGTTTTCTAATAGCTATAGAATGGCACATGGACCCTGGTGAATGCATAGGAAATGATCAACAGTCATAAAAACTTAATGCTAGAGAGTCTTTTTTTTAATATTCTGGAAAACTTTCATCGTAATATTAAATTCTGCATTCGATTCTGCACACAGAGCAATCAAGTTGCCCTATGTGTGCCACTCATGACAGAAGCCCTTTTTTTCGAGGTCAGGTAGAAATGAACCAATGTGGGTTGCAATACACAAGTACATTGAAGCAATGCTAGGAATCTCTCTGTATAGATATCTGTATCCCAAACTAGCAAAAATGATGTGTCTTTCTTATTATCTCTTATGTTTTCTCTTCAACAAAATCAGAGAAGAGGGTGGAACAGGTTCTGCCTGGAAGTGAGGGGAATGGGAGAGTTGAGTGGGAGGGGAGGGAGAGGTGGCACAAACAATTTATACACATGTAAGTAAGTGTAAAAATGATAAAATAAAAGGGGAGGAAAAATAACACATTAATGAGAAAAAAATTCTGCATTTGACAAAAAGAAACACCATTTCTTCAGAAGGTTAACTTTCTTTTCAAGTATTTGTACATAAATATAGCACATTTTCTTATATACTTCTGTTACTCTCTTCTCTTTTTTCCCTCCCACATCTGGAATAGGTCTCCCAAAAGTTAGCTTTAAATCTACTATTAAATTTTGTATTTGAGAAGATGCAATAACCCCTCCAAAATCATTTTTGTTCATTAATGCTATATAATAATTAATGACAGATAAATTTTCTTATCATTATAGATCATTAATTTTTTAGTTAGTTGATAGCTGTCCAATGAAACAGCTAAATAAAATAAGATTTTGAGTCAAGAGTGCATGAGTTTAAAAGGGAAAGTAAATATATTTATTGCATAAATTATCCATTACTGTACAAATTCCATTTGGGTATGCAGCCATTCTTCCATGGTAACCTAGATGAGAGAATTCTAATGAAAATATATACCCTGACCATGTATCCATGCCTTTGTTATGGCTATGCTTCCAATTGGTTATACCCATTGTGAAGCCAAGTGAGTACACTGAGCAGTCCATAACAGCCTTCTAGGACACTTCCTTGGAAGACAGAGCATAGTGAGAAAGTATGGAGTATAGAAGGGACCAGGCAGAATGAGACACGTCCCACACATGCCACTAGAATTTCTGAGTTTGTGGAATTGTCTTATTTCTTACACAAATGTATTTACATCCTTCTACTTAACCCTGAGTTGAATATTTTATCCAATATTTCTATTTTACCACATGACAGTATTTTACGTATATATAAAAAAGGTATACTTAAAACATAAGTTGGGGAAATCCAAAATAGTGGTTAGGGTAGGGAGTCAGAATTCCTGAGCTCCGTGATTCCAGAAACCACCTCAAAACGTGGGAGCTAAACTTGGGTAATTTGGATTGCTTCTAGCCAAAATAATAACCACGAACACATTAGGTACACATAAATTTCAAGGACTGACCTTAAAATAGCCTTTAATTGCACCTAACAATAAGGAAAATCCCAGTGTGGTACAGCCAACAGGTGTATATGCCTGGGAAAGAAGCCCTGGGAGGTTTCTCCCCCTTTTTTTTTTCTTTCAATAAGCAGAAGATAGAGCATTCCCTTCTAGTGCCACCCAAGTTTCTATCTCTAGCCAAACAACCATTACCCTCCAACTCCCACTGTTTATAGATATTATCACCAAGGGGTCTTATATATAATAGGTAATCAACCATCTAGCATTGACATTGGTAATTTACACCTTCAGGCCAGGGACAAAAATAGCATGTCAACCTAGTTAACAACTAAATTAGTCACAACACAAAAATTAAATCAAAGGAAAGAGTTGCCTATTTTAGGCAATTAATCAACTAGTCAATCAAGAACATTGTTGCACAGCACTAGGTGAAGAAATGGAGAGAAGAAAAAGGGAAGGAAGCTACACTCCTCAAAAAACCAATTCAATGGAGGATTTAGTGGTAAATAAAGAAATGGACACCCAGTTCCTGACCCTAACAAAGCAATAATAAATGTCTCTAATGAGCTCAGTGATGCCCACAAAAAAATCCTTAAAAGAGGAAATCATGGAAGAAGTCACTGAGAAACTCATGGAGAAGACACTAGACATGGTTAACCAGAAAGTACAAGATGCACTCAAGAAATTTCAAGAAACCATAAATAAAGAACTTGAGAAGACACAAAAACAACTAAATGAACTCAGAGAGGACTTCAACAAACACAAAAGTGAAGCAAAGTATACTATAAAAAGAGCCATATGAAATAAGAAGACAACACAAACTACAGAAGAGGAGTTGAACAATGATATGGAACGCCTCACTAAAAAGAATCAAACAAAAATCCTGGAAATAAAAACTCCCTTTAGGCAAGGACTTCCTCAGTAGATCTCAAGTGGCTCAGGAACTAAGAGAAAGGTTTGACAAATGGGACTATATGAAATTAAAAAGCTTCTGCACAAACAAAGTTATGGTCTTTAAACTGAAGAGGTCACCCACAGAATGGGAGAAAATATTTGCTATCTATACATCAGACAAGGGACTGATAACCAGAGTATACAGAGAGCTCAAAAAACTAAACTCCCCCCAAATCAATGAAATAATAAAGAAGTGGGCAACTGAACTAAATAGAACATTTTCCAAGAAGAAGTCCAAATAGCCGAAAAAAAACATGAAAAAATGCTCACCATCCCTGGCCATAAAGGAAATGCAAATCAAAACTCCGCTAAGATTCTACCTCACTCATATTAGAATTGCTGCCATCAAGAACGCCAGCAACATATGTTGGCAAGGATGTAGGGAAAATGGAACCCTTATACACTGCTGGTGGGAATGTAATCTAGTATAACCACTGTGGAAAATAATATGGAGGCTTCTTTAAAAACTAATAATAGATCTGCCAAATGATCCACTGATACCACTCCTAGGGATATACCCAAAGGAATGTGACTCAGGTTACTACAAAGGCACCTGCATACTCATATTTATTGTGGCACTATTCACAATATCCAAGCTATGGAAACAGCCAAGATGTCCCACTACTGATGAATGGATTAAGAAAATGTGGTTTTTATATATAATGGAATCTACTCAGCCACAAAGGAGAATGAAATTTTGTCATTTTCAGGAAAATTGATAAAACTGGAGAACATAATCTTAAGTGAAGTTACTCAGGCTCAGAAGGACAAAAATTGCATGTTCTGTTTCATATGCAGATTATAGACCTAAAACAAATACAGCAATGTTGTTGGACATGGTTCAATAACACTGTGCACAAGATGGATCGGGAAAGGGAAGGAAACCAAAAACTTGAACCTAGGTGATATGCTAACTGTATAGGAGTGAATATAGTAATCTTAAACTGGTCAAGGCCACCATGGGGAGGGGTCGAGGAAATAATGAAGAGGTCTGGTAGAGATGAACCAATGTGGATTGTAATACACATGTACATGGAAACAATACAAAGAATCTCCCTGTATAGCTATATTCATCTCAAATAAGCAAAAATGCTATGTTTTTATTTTTTTCTTATATGTTTTTTCTTCAATAAAACTGGAGCATAAGAAAGAGGAACAGATTCTGCCTGGAGATGGGGGGGGAATGATAGGGGAGATTACCCAAATAATGTATGTACATGTAAGTTATTATGAAAAGGATAAAATAAAATGGTAAAGAAAGAAAAAAAATAAGTTGGCCTTGAGTAGAATCTGATCAAATTACAAGGAAAGAACATTGCCATGTAAAAATGAATATATGACAATTTACTAGTTCTCTTTTCCCTTCCTCCCAATGGAGACATACAAGCATAAATTAAACAAAAGATTGCTAAATAAAGCATAGAGTTCTAATGACCCTACCATTGATTTGAAGAGGGAATGAGTTAATGGTTAATATCTGAAATGTATTCTGAACCATTGTGTTAAAACTGGAATAAGTGGTACGCAAATAACATCTGCTGATGATTTGCCTCCTTCTATAGGCTGGGCAGCGTTTGACTCTGTGATGAAAAGGCCATAGGTTTTTCACACAATAAAATCTCCAAGTTTGCTGTTAGCCTTCATGAAAAGCCCCAACAAAAATAACCTAAATAACCATGAATGACTCATATATATGACGTGCAGGGAAGCAGACACTTGGTGGTAATGGTCTCAAATTTAGATGACGAACAATAGATTGAAAGTCAGGGAAGGAACAAGATATGTGAGTCTTGAGATCAGGTGGGAATACAGGAAAAAAATAAGAATCAAACTGGTATTTTCAATGAGTTAACACTTGCAATGCAATGATAGAGAATATACTTTTATACATAACTAGAGACCCTGAAATTCCAAGATGCTAGGAAAGAGAAGTCAAGTTGTTTGTAGGCAAACTACTACAGACAGGTGTTAGCACACTCTCCTTTTTATGGATTCTTTTGCAAAATCAGAAAATCAGACAGCCTTGTCTTTGCTATGATTTTCACCCATTTTCTCAACTTTGTAGCATTTTCCCACCAAAATAGTCATTGCCGGCATAAGCCTTATTTCAGTGTTACTTCTCTAAAGATTAACATGCTTACATATTGCTCTGAGATGAATCAATTCCCCCTCATGGTCTGTTAACTTAAAACTGTGCTAATTCTTAAGAATGGTTCAAATATCACTTAGGACATTTATATTGTGCTAAAGTAAAAATTATGAAGAATATATTTCTAAGTGTACTAGGCTTAGAGACCAAAGGATGATTTACCATTAGGAGGAATTCTATTGTGCACTTAGCAGAAAACTATACCTCTTCATGATAATATTTTTTGATTTTTCCTCTTGCTGGTCCTGGCTTAAAACATGTGGTTCATCAATAATGATCTATTCTTGATTCTGAGAATTTCTTGTGTTTCCTTCCTGCCAGCAAAAGTGTGTGATCTGTGCCACATACGCATCTTTATCAATTAATTAACTTCTCAAAAGTTATGTGACATACCTTTGTCTCTTTATAAACTGTGAAGACTTATGCTGACACTGTCGAGCTGTAGACCTCTGGACCTTTCAGAATCTTGAAAAAAATAGATGAAGTCCCCTTTCATAATCTCCATATATTGCTGGAAGCTAAGAAGTAAAGTCTCAGATATGAGAGGCAAACATTTTAAAGCTAAAGAACTTAGATAAATATACTCTACTATCCCACCCAACCTGTCAATAGCAAGTGATTCTCTAAGATTACTTCGAGTGTTTACACATCTATTTGTTTGTTAACTTACTGATTTATCTTAAAATATGCTAGGTATTTGGATACACAGAGGTAACATAGAAAGGCCCTTCAAAGGAATTTAGTCACTTAAGATTAGGAACATTTGAGTAGATAAAGGACCTGTGATATTAGGTGATTATAAAGATTCAGCTGTGGTATCTGACACATATAACTTGTAGATGATAATTATAATCTTTTGATAAAGAGTAGCGAAGTTGAAACTAGTTCACCTCCACTTCTTGTTTGTGAACATGGCACTGATTTTCTTTATGTTTCAGTCTCCTCTATAAAATTAGAATAGTAATAATACCAATCTTATACAGAAGACTTGAGTGCTAAATAATTTAATATATGTAAATCACTTGAAGTAGTATCTGACCCATAATTAGAACAACCTAAATGTTTCTATAATTTTTATAAATAAAAATAATCATCATTTTTAGGTTAATCACTAAAGGAGTCTTAAAAATTTTTTCTGAGAAATGATGAAATATTTTAAGGAAAAGGACAAGTCTTGAAGCATGCCGAGTTTACAGGTCATGAAAGACCTATGGTTAACTGAAAGAATGTCAGGACAATTGTAGGTAAATTGTCAATGGTTCCATCATCGGTCTGTGGGAAGGTATTATGAGTGACAGTGTTAAAATATGAGTTAAGGCAGATCAGTCTTGAATGACCAGAATAGCAAGCTACTTGAATATCAAGCCATAGACTATAAAATTTATCTAGTCAGCAATGGGGAATCTCTGAGGGGACTATGGAAAAACCTATCTAGTAGAATTATTTGTAGATGGAAGAAACAGGAAAAAAACACCAGCTAGGAGATGTCTGAATAATTCAAGCTAAATGTACAGGACTCTTTCACTAGGTTAGAAGTAAGGGAGATGGAATGAATGTACGTACCAAAATGAATTTCTAAATGAAACAGTTTGAATAAGTGTTGTATGTGGTACAGAAAAATCAAATTTCCCTGACATTCTGACTTTCCTTCTTCACTACCTCTTTCCCTTTTTATGAAACATATGCAGTCTTTGCCTGAGGAGTTTGAAAACACAGATGCCTACATGGAACTGGCAGGTAACCTAGATAAATAACTAGTGCTTACCAGAATAAGACTGTGGAGAACCTGTGGTTTCATGACATGTCTTAAATATATGGTAGACATAGAGCTCTAGACAATTATTGTTATGCAGAAATGTAGCCCAGCACTGCCAGCTATTCTGATTTTTCTAAGAAAAGAAGGAAATGTGGATCTTTAAAATGCAATGAATACCAATTTTTACGAGTTGGTAAATATTTTAAATTTTTATTAGCATGTATTAATTGGACAAAGGAGTTTCATTATTATATGCTTATGTATAGAATATGCATTGTTCAAACGTAACCGTCTATTACACTTTTGTATTTTATTTCCTCCCCTTTTATTGCAATTTAATGGATTTCATCATTCTATTTTCATACAGAAAATAATTGATCATATTTATCCTCCATTTACCTTCTCTTTTTGTCCTCCCATAGGTTAACCCCAAGCCATCAACTTTTTACATTCATGCCATTTTTTAAGGTCTAGATTCTGTATGTGAGAGAAAACATGGCCAAACAAAACATGTCTGTAGGCAAAATGTAGCATGCATCACCAGTTTGCAAAATCTGTCCAACTCTGTTGTTTAGCAAGTTAATGGAGTACTCTGGTCAGTCAGCATCCTGACTGAGGTGCCACGTAAGTTATGTGAGTTTCTTAACCTTCTAGGTAATACATCAGGTACACACTGAACCTGAAAATTCTATTTTCCACTTACTAAACTTTTCCTTCTTGATTCAAATATCTATTCACTCAACACAAATTTATTATTTAATTGTTTTATACACAATGATAATCATTTAGTGATATAAAATATGAATTTCCCAATGTTAGCACAAATCATTTTGACATCTCAGAGTCATTCGGTATCTCAAGAACACCAGTGTTCAACACATACAAAACATGGAGAATAGAACAGTATTGTCCAAATGATAGATGTTCTTCTATTAATTAACTAATTAATTAATTAATTTGATTGTTGTGCTAGGTGGGGGTACATTGTGGCATTTACAAAAGTTCTTACAATATATTAAATATATCATACTTGAATTCATCCCCTCCACCATCCTTTTTTATTTTCTCTCCCCCCATTCCTGGAACAGTTTCAACAAATCTCATTTTTCCATTTACTTACATATGTACACAGTATTTGCACCATATTCACCTTCCTACACCCTTTTTCCACTTCCTCCCCATTCCCACTGGTACCAACACCCCTCATCCCCAAGCAGGACATGTTCTGCCCTCCTGTTCTCCAACTTTGTAAAAGAAAAAAGTGACATTTTTGTTTGATCAAGTCAGCTACTCAGGGAGTTTCCTTGTGACATTTCCATATATATATGTATGTATATATTATAACCCAAGTTGGTTCATCCCCTCTATTTTTCTTCTTTCTGCTTTAGTCCTCTTTTTACTGATAGATGTTCTTGAAGTTTTTTCTAGAGCATTTACTTCAATACTTGACAGTTTCAAGAAGACTCCATCAGACTCTGAAGTCAGATTTTGGGCTAACTCCTTTTTTGTCCTAAAACGTCTTTTCTTAATACACTTCTTTCAAAAATGTGGAACACTATTTGCCTTCCAAAGATAAACAATCTCATTGTGAGTTTCCTGGGCTTGTGAATTAAATTTCATAGGTGGAAAGTAGGAAGAGGAATCACTCTGGATGTTTTATGAGAAATACTCTGTTCCCCTTCAATTCATATCAATAGATTATCTCCTAAGGTAATCCCTCATTGCTGCCTTGAAAAGCAAGGTGCATAAAGTGCAACTCTGCATTTGTCAATACTGCTCAACAACTTGAGGAAATCTTAAATGATTATTAAAATGAGTAGAGAATTATTCTACATCTCTTCCTTAACATATAATTTTTTGTTTCAAATTAGTGGCTTAAATCCATTTCTTCTTGAGATCTGAGAATTAGAGGAAGAGAAGGCATAGATTTTCATATTCAATATTAGATAATTATTTAGTGGAAAACCTAATTCTTTCCCTCTTATTACAAAACCAATGAATCTCATTCAATCCTTTACTTCTAAATTCCCATCATTTGGTATAATTAACAGGCTTAGTCTAAAAGTTCAAATTCTGAAAATAAATAAATGTTTCATATAAAAATGAAACATTCATGGGTAAGATTATTACAAAAGAATGCTATAGGTCAAGGAAATAAAACAACTGTAAAAGTCCTTGGTTCAGTTTTGTACAAAATAACTAGTATGTACAACATCATGTACTCCAAGTTATGTAGAGAACAGGAACTGAATGATGGAAGATTAATTACTACACTATTGTTATTTCTAGCTAATAACAACATAGAGCTCAACCCTGCTGTTAAAGCCTCTCTGGATGTATTTATTTGTCTTTGGCATAAATTAGGGAAACACATAAGTAGAAAAAAAACAGCACAAAATAAAGTTTATGCCTTGGGAGGAATAGAATTTGTTATTACTTTGTCACTTCAGGCAATAGTGTGAAACCAGTAAGAAATCAAGCCGGTTCTTGACGTCAGTTATCCCTAATTTGGAGCAACTGAGTGCATCATTGACTTATGTGTAAGGGCTGATCATTGATTAAGCTGCAGGAGTGTTTCCTATGGTGTTCCTTTGGCTTTATTACTGTGAATAGCAATGTGTTGTCAAGTTGCTTTTTTTTTTGTTCTCCAGAAGATCCTGAATTAAAATCTTCCTAAAGTTGGTTATAACAAAACTTAGTAATTTCTTAAATATTAAGATTTTGATTTCTATCTTTGGAAAAGCAAAATGTCACATTTTCAATGTTTTATAGATTCAGAAAACCTCTTAAACTAATTTTTTTTCTAATTGGGATAAGTGGTACTAAGAGTAATAATTTTGATAATCCAAATGACCTCCTCAGTTATTACACATATATCATTAGTCTTTTTCAATTTAAATGAAACATTGCTTAAAAGAAAGCACAACTAGTGTAGGTCTTTTCTTCAGGGTGCAGGGAAGTTAAGAGACCACTTTAATACTTGATAAAAAAATCAACAACCACTATATATCCTTAAAAATATGTCCAACACCCAGAGGTTACTAGTCAAAAAAAAAAATGGAAAGAATCTAGATCTCCAATGACTGTTTAGAACCACTGGATTAAACTCTGCCACAATAGCTTTTAGTCATTCTTGTTAAATGAGATTCTCCTGCCCTGAAGACATCATTTCTCTATTTTAAGAATTTATCAAAATATATATATATATATATATATATATATATATATATATATATATATGTTCTTCCAAAGGTGTGTTTGGATATCACTTGTAAAGATTAAACTAAAAATGTCATCATTTTTTCAGTGAGAATTGATTAAACTCTTACTATGTGCACAGTAGTATGCTAAATATTTAACACAAATATCTTGTATATAGTCCCAGGACTATTAAATTACTTCTTTATGGGAAAAATTCTCCCATATTTATTACTTTTAGTGTTAAAAACATTGAAAACTGTTTCCATGATTATGGAGTGGGGAGCTCTGCCGCTCATGGCTTACCATATTCCCAAATTTAATGTCTCTGTTCTGCTAAGGTTTCTCTGTCTTTTCAATTTTAAGTTAGAATGGCTAGAACTCCCCCATTGCACTTGCTCTGAAAAATCTAATGCCCTCTCTAGGATTTCTTATGATATTTTCTGGCTTTTAATGGCTTTCCCTGCCTTATTCTCTCGCTTCCATGAGATATCTCTTTTTTTCTGTCTGGTCAGTGCCAGCTCAAATGTGGAAATTGTCCTCTTTGTGATATTCTTGTATATTTCTGACAAAAGGCTCATGATGCATAGAAGATATTCTTGAGGTTTTAGAATCACTAAAAGGGATTTCCTTGAGGTAAAAAGAACAAAATTAAATAGCAGATTCATTTTTAAAGTCAGTCTACTAGTAGTAATTTCTTATTGAACTGCCTTGCTTTGGAAAATCATTTCTCTGTCTTGCTGGTGATTTCCACCATACCATCTCCCATCTGTTTTGTTCTCTTACCTTATCTTGTCTGAATTTTGAATTCAAATTCAAATACAGAGTACTGAAAACGCACTATTTAAACTTAATTTTTAAATTATGCTTATAGAACCTCAACTTCATTCACTGAGCCTGGTTCTTCTTACCAAAGGTAGCCTGGAGGTAATTTCCCTCACCAAAGGTAACATCGTGTCAGTTGGTACATGTTTTTTTTAAATCTTCAATGGATGACTAGAAATTTCTCTCTAATGTTTTGGGGAGGAATTGTGGGAATTTAAAGAGGTAGTAATGTTGTCATTTCCACTTAGGACAGAGAAGTAGATCAATGTAGATAGAAAAACAATGTTAAGACACATTAAAAATCTGGAAATAAATGCTCATGTGTTGCTAATTCTTAAACTCTATACATTGAGATGACCACTATTACTCTTTTTCTAAACTCTTGTGAGTGCCAGCTCCACTGCTATTGAGCTGTAAATGTCTTTGAATTTACTTAGAGATGAGAAAATGTTAATCATCAACTATTGCATATTTTTTAAATACAAGGCAAAAGTTCTTGCCTTCATTCTTTTAATGCATTAAAATAAAATTGGGAGACAAAAACAATTGACAGTCAATGATTAATAAGACAACCAAAATCTCAGATGAGCTAAAAACAGTTGCTGAAATTCAGTAGCTAACAAGTGATAAATCAATGATTTTCAACCAACTCTGTGTGTCTCTAAGCTCATGTCATTCTATTTGGTGAGTAAGCACAACCATCTTCCTCTAACTCATTCCCAAAGTCTCTTAATAAGAGGGGAGAGGTGGGAAATAATGACATCTTGCTGATGCTCTGTTCTTTAACATGAATGGGATAGATTAGTAAAAATATTTATAGAATTAGGAATGGTTGTAAAAACTGCTTTGTGCTACACAAGGTTAAATGAAAATAGGAAAACATTGAACAAAGAAAGGGAAGCAGAGTGACAGATGCTGGGACAGATTGTGTACCTTCTCCTCACTCTAGAAAAGAAAGGGGGGAAGGGAGAAAAAAGAGACAGAGAAGTAATCTGATTCTGAGAGATGGAGCATTTTAGGCCTGCTTTAGCAGGGTTGATGCCCATCTCCCCTAACATACATGAAAGGTGTTCCAACTGTGGGCTCTCCTGCCTGCCCAAAGTATGACAAACTGGTCCTGTGCCAACTGTCTTAGGTTTCTAATAGTTCAATATTTCAGTGTTTGGTTGCATTGTCTAAAACAAATCCCATATTCCTCTGTCTCTGAATAAACTGTGCTAGTTAAAATGCTTAGGCAATAACAAAGTAAACATTTAAAAACTTTCTCCCACATTCTTGCTTCCACATTTGTGAGGCATTTTGAATTCTTCTGCCATGTCTTCTTGTTGAATACCCCCTGGTTTATATGTTCTCCTACTTATTTACTTATTTCTCCCATACCTTATTTAATTCCATATTTGTTTGGACAGCAAGCAGAGCAAATAAATCACAATGATCAATGTCATAAAGTAAATAAAAGACTAAGAAAAAATAATTTTAAACAAAATTGACTTTGTTCCTCTGGGCCAATGTTAAAATATCTGCCTACAATGTGTAGTGGGCCCTTTTTGAAAGACATCGTGTCTTTGTTTTGTCCCATATCGAGATTCACCAAATCTAAGGTTGGCAACACTAGCATGGTATAAACTGAACCACAGATTGATTTCCATCTTGCAGATCTGTGAAGCAGAATAATTTGATCATACTTTAAATAACATCTAAAGATGAAAAGAGGAAAAAGAAATTGATAGCTGTTGATCCTTACTTCATAGCAGGTGTTATTTCAGAAGTTTTACATATATATCATCTCATTTTTATTTCCCACAATGATAAAAAAAGTACATTAACTAAACTTCTCTTTTGTACATGCCACTACTCAGCACTCTGAATACCTAAGGCTATTATAATATTTACAAGTTCTCTGTTTGTAATAGAGTGTAATTGTTCCTTCATATAAACTCTACATTTTATGAATGAAAACTTCAGAGAGCTTGTGGAATTTGATCTATTCAGAATGAATTAAGTATGGAGCTGGATTTAAAATTTTATCTCTGGAATTTCAAAACCAATGTTTTTTCCAATATGCCAATAGAGTCTCATAAGATCATGTTTCTAGGCCTTCACAGAACTGTATTGGGAAAGCATTTACTTTTTAATTATTTAATTGAGATATTTTCAACAATTGGTAAGTGAATAAAGTGCACCTACTGCTTAATAGGTAATATATAAAATTACTTAATGATAACATTTCAATGTATCACTTATTTTAGCATAATTTTGAAGGCTCCAGCCAGACCTGAAGAACTTAAATTAATAATTTTGGACTTGAGGGAACAGAATTTCTGAGACAGGGATGCAATTAATGTTCATCAAGCACAGGATATTGGTGAGAGGCTATCATTTGCTTAGCTATTTTTAATAGAATAGGGACATGAGCAGTGCTAAGTACTGTCCATTTAATATGCCCCTTAAAATGACCCTGAGTAACAGGGGATGCTAATGACTCACTAATATTAACCTTATCTATTGAATAAAGAAGTGAAGCTGGTCAGTGATGAAGCTCGAATTTGAACCCAGGCCTTTTGTCCATAAATCTATGCTCTTTAACCTTGCATGGGAAAAACCAGTAGCTTTTCGAGGTAAGTTCTACTCAGAATAACTCCACAGTTGCTTCTTAAACCAGCACATAAGCAGATAATTTTCATCACTTTAAGGATTCATTATTCAATATTTTCATTCATTTATTTAATTAAGTCATTCCTCAGCCAGTGTTAGTATTTCTACAGCCTTCTACAGTCTCTTGTATTTGTGGACAGTCTCTTTGTGTTTATGGACAGGTCAACTAGCCGAATAATTTTCATCTGACAAGCTCCAATTGAACTTGTTTCCTCGGATCATTAAGCACATTGGCATTTACATTTGCAATCATTTTCTGCCTTGTTAATTTCCATCTACTTCAATTCACAAATTAATAAGAACATAAAGAGGTCTCAGTTAATGCCTCTTTGCATATACTACCAGCCTTCTTAGTGGCAGCTACAAGGCTCTGTTGTTAAAAAAGAAAGCCCAGGAAAATGAGTACTAATCCCCAAATTAAGATTCACTCATCTTTTTGGACCAGGAAATTATAACAGTGGTATGAATCCCAGACTTGTAAAATCAAGTGTGATGTAGACATTGTTTTGATTCCCTACCAAAAACCCTTTAACCAAGGGTTTCTTAACCACTGTCTCTTTGACATTTGAGGCTGGACAATTATGAGAACTGTCCTGTGGTTTGTGGGTTGTTTAATATCATCTCTCTCTCTATCTATTAGAGGTCAGTAGCACAACCATCCACTTCCTTAAGAATCAAAATTGTCTCCAGACCTTGTCTAAGATCTCCTTGAGTAGCATAATTGCTCCACTGAGAACAAGGGATCTAGACGTACCTCTTTATGTTATTACCCTGGACTAAAATCTAAAGCAAGACATACAGATCACATTCTATTTTTATGGATAAGGAAACTGAAGCCTAGAAGGAAGAAATGTGTTGCTTAGCTGGGGAATATTAGATGAATAGGTACTTTACCAAGATCTTTTACATGCACTATGGGGATCGTTATGAAGAAGTTCTTATTTTATGTATGAAGAACTAAGGACCATCTTGCCCCTAAACTCACATCTGTTAACTTGCCTTGCTAAGACTCTTTGTGGGAAATCAGGTTTAATTTAATACAGGTATGTCTCAATTTTTTTAAATCACCATAAAATTTGCAAAAGCTCTTATTGAGTATTTACTATCTTGAATGAGAATCACCTCTGCATGACTCACATGGTCACAGAAGAAAGACATGCAAAAGGATGTTGAATCCTTTGCAGCTGTAGTTCAATTGTTGCTTTTCCTATTGCACTGTTTAACATGTTTGTTTCACGGCTAACATCTTCTTCACCTCTTTCTTTACCATTCTATTCTTCAGGGGTCTCAAGTGTTTACTTCTGCCAGATCTGGGGACACAGCCAACTATTTCCATTCTATAAAGTATCTTTTTTTTGCAGTGCTGGGATTTGAACACAGGGCCTCGGGCATACTAAACAAGTGATCCACCAATGAGCTATACTCCTAGCCTTTGGCTTTTTGAGACAGGATCTCACTATATTGCTCAGCCTGAGCTTGAACTTGCTATAAAGCCCATGTTGGCCTCAGACTCACAATCCTCTTGCCTTTGCCTCCTGAGTGCTTGAATTACAACCATGCATGACCACATCCCCCTTACATAGTATCTTTAATTTTATCTCATTATTTGTTTACCCTAATTTCTTAATCATCCTTTTAATGTAGGTGTGGGGGGGAACCTAGTTTGTGGTACTCTACAATCTTACACTACACAAATATATGAATTCATTCAATGTTAAACAGTGCAATAATTATCATTTTAGATATTACATTGGATGTCAAACTTCTAGTGCTCAACAGTGGTTTAGTACTATTTTTGGAAACATGTTTTAAGTTTCTCAGTAGGTTGGGAATATAGGAAGCCTGCCTTAGTCATCTGTTTATTATGCAGTTTTGACTAAGCACAGTCAAAATACACAAATAAATAAAAATCAAAAGAAAATTTGAAAACAAAAAAATTTTCAATTCCTGCACATACAATACACAGCTCAGTTGATGTGGAGAAGCTGTCTGTTAGTCCTATGTTACCTTCACTTGTATTTGAAAGGTGTATGATCTGCTGAGTGCTTTCCTGCCCTTCATTTTGTGAAAGTATTTTTCCCATTGCGCAAATGGTACCCTAAAAGCAAAGTAAAAATTATGGTAATCCTCCCCAGCAAAAAGTGCAAGTAATGTGTTTAATTTTTATGATGCAGTGCAAATTTTAACTTGTTGAAAGGTGGCATGTCTTTAGCAGAAGTTGAACAGTGTTTCAGGAAAAATGAATCAAGCATCCACAGGACAGTACTGAATTTTATGCATCTTGAGCATTCACGGCTTTTTCTCAGTGGAGGTCTCCTTGGAACCATGTACCCATGTATACTAAGGATCTACTGTTCATTATTATTTTCACACTTGTAATGTCTGAAAATTCAATGGCAAATACACTCACAGGCAGAGATGAAATATGATACTAAGGACATTGCTTAATCCTTTTTTCTAAAGCATACAGAATTCTCAGAGTTTTCAATAGTTCCATAATCTCCTTCTGCAAATTTGTTACTTTTTGTTTTTATTTATTTATTTAATTTATGTATTAATTATCTTTTTTGGCAGCAGTCAAGTTTGAACTCAGGGCTTCATACTCACTAGGTAGGTGCTCTATCACTTGAGCACACATCTGGCCCTTTTTATTCTGGTTATTTTGAAGGTAGAACCTCTCTTTTTGCTTAGGCTGGCCTTCAACTTCCATCCTCCCAATCTCAGCCTCCCAAGTAGCTTGGATTATCGGAGTGAGCCACCAGCACTTATTCTAAATTTGCTATCTTGATTAGCTTATGCTCTGATCTCATACTTAATGACTATGAAAATATATGTGGAAGGTTTTAATCGTGAATCTGAATATATATACATATATGTATATGTTATGCTTTATAAAATACTAGATCCCACAAGTTATATATAAATTAAATATAAATTTAGACACACAAGATAGTTCAAAGTTTGTTTAGACATTTCTATGAAGACATATTTGTTATAAATAATATCTATAATCAATTTACTTTAAACATTATCCTCAATAATGTGGGTGGACCTCATTCAAGCAGTCAAAGGCCTTAAGACAAAAAATAAAAGTTTCACAAGCCTGATAGCTGGCCCTTTATGCCCTACACATTTCTTGTCAGGTCCAATAGCAGTGAGCCAATTCTTTAAAACTTTTTTCTCTCCTGACTGGTACAATTAAATCTATACATCCATATTTGTACACACATATACATGGGCTAAGATTCAACAGATTTAGAAAATATTGAGGTGAGCCTATATCTGTAAGATAAAATTTCCAAAAGTTACCATACTACCATATGTGTCACCATATGTCCCTGTGTATTCTGTATTTATTGCACTTATTTTAGCATAGAACCCTTTTGTTGCAAAGCATGATATGGAAACCAGTTTTAGGAAATCTTAGGTTAGGAACTTGAAAGAAGCAGAGAAGATTTGAGTAGCTTCTATGGGGTGCCAAATGAAGAGTCAAGGACAGGTAAGTCAAATGCTTTTTGAGAAGCACTGATATCCTAGATATTGCATGGAATGCAAATATTGTGCAGTTGAATACTTTTTTATTTTGCTTTATTTTGTGAATATAGCATTGAAGTTTATACTCTTCTTTGGTATTAGTTAAAAATACAGTAGAAAATTAAGAGTGAATATATGTAAGTTACACTGTGGGAAAATTTCTAATCTACCCATCTTACCAGAAAGATGGCAATCATAGTTTAATTTCTTATCCTTCATCACTTCACAGCAACTGATATGCAAAAGCATATCATTATACTTCTTAATTTTTCTTCTCTGTATTGTAATTTCTATCCATATTGCCTAAAACAGGTCCCATCATATCTAAGTTCTATTTATTTAGTAGCTACTATCGTCTGAATATTTAACTCTTCTCCAAATTCATGTAGAAATCCTAATCCCCAAGATGATGGTATTAGAAAATGGGCCTATGGGAGGTAATTAGCTCATGAGGGTGGTTTTCTGGTGATTAAGATTAGTGCCATTATAAAAGCAAGGCCCCTGGAGCATATCATATAGCTCAGTGCTGCTGTCTAACATGTTCAAGGGCCTTAGTTTGATCTCCAGCATCAGAACAAAATGAAAACAAGAACAAAACAAATAAAGAACACTGGAGAGCTATCCTATTCCTCTTACCATATGAGGACACAGCTAGAAGGCACTATCTGTGGACCAGAAAGAAGATCCTCAACCAGACACAAAATCTGGTGGAGGGTCTTGGAAGACCCAGCTCCTCCAGATCAGGGAAAAATAAATTCGTGTTACTTAAAAGCTACCCAGTTTATGATATTTTGTTACAGAAGCTTAAATGAACTGAGACAATAATTGCAGGTTTTCCTCCATTCACTAACCAAAGGATTATCCTTGCTGCAACTAGAATGATATTTCTAGAGCAAGAACATGATCTGAGTATTTTAAAGATTAAAATCTCTGCTTTCACGATAAAATCCAAGCTCAAAGGGATAATGATGCAGCTATTAGTAAGCCATGATCCTTCTGAGTTCAGGTCTTGTTTTGGAAGTCATACACCAAATTGAGTGAGGATCCTCCTGTAAGACTCATCCTTCATCATATCCTCACATCAACCCCAAATCCAAACAGCCAAATATGATACAGCTTCCTAACTCAATTAGCTCTAATACTACATGTCTTAACATATGATTTTCTCATTGGTTGGGATGCTAACCAGTAAGCAATGGAGTTGAAAAGCAGAAGCTATGTCTAAAAAGATAATTTTCACAGTTAGTAAAAAGAGAACAGGTCTAGGAAATTGGAAACCTATACAGTTAATTTGAATACAGCATGAGAGACTAAGAAGTATATTTCCATTAAATATATATGTAAGCATATGCAGTATTTGTGAAGTATCTGCAAGTTTCAATTAATTAGGGTCAAGTGCTAATAATGCTGTATCTTCTGTATTGTTTTAACTCTCCATTTAAAAAGGTATTTTAATAAACTCTAAAGCTACATGGTATAATTATTGCAATTGAAATAAGTGCATGTACACTTATAATGATAAGAGTGACAAAATGTATTAGACTAACAATTTGTATCTCAAAAACTTAAACCTATAACACTAATGCTACCCAACAAGTTCTTAAGCTATTACATGTTCTCATTATAATTGTAATATGAATTCTTTGTGAAAGCTTAAAAATATAGGAATAAAAGAACAAAATTCTGTACATATATGTACTATTGAAAAAATCATGCTAACTTTGCTTTGATTTATATTATTCTCTCCCTTTATTTATGCAAATGTAATCTTATTTATAAAACTGAATTAAACAGTAATATGTTTAACTGGTTTTCTTGAATAATATATCCTGTGTTTATCTTTAGATGACATTACATATTTTTCATGGAATAATTTTCCAGAACTATGTAACATTGCATAAATGGAACTTCTGTCATTTAAATAATTTCCTATGGCAAGACTTACATTTCATTGTTTTATTATTTCAACAACAAAACTACAATAATATCCTTATGGCTAATCTTTGTATACCAAACCCTTCTTCCCTTTAAGATTAATTCCTAGAGGAGGAATTGCTGAGTCAAGAGGTATACACATTTAATACACTGATAATGTATTGTCACATTTTTCTTCAGAATTGCTGTAACAATTTCAATTCCCATTAGCACAGGATGAGACTGTCCATTTTCTGCACCATTGCCAAATTTAGCTCTTTAACCATTTTTAACAATGATCTTAAAATTTTCTTTTCCAGTCTAATTTTCTTTTCTTTAAATGAAAGAATTTTAAGAAAAGAAAATATGATTAATAAGAACCAATTCTCATTGCCCAACAAGCTTGGAAGGCATGAACAATGGAAAGGAGGGGCTCTTGCAAAGCTTCTAGGAAGAAATTAGTTATTTTACAATGTTCCTGGTTATTATTTTCATAGCTAGTTAAGATCACAAAATCAGAGGATTGTGTGTGTGATGTGTGTGTATCATTATTTACATTAGCGAAGAATTAGCCTTATAATCACATGCTAAAGAAAGAGCATTATAAGATTCTCTTATTGTTATGATAAGAGAGTAGAAAATAAGAGTTCTAAAATATGTCCAGGTAGAACCTTAAAATATTTAAGTGGATGGAATACTTAAAGAAAGTAAAAGGAATCCATTGAACTACTTGATGTGGTAAAATTAGTCAGACTAACAACATATTCACTTACGTTCATAAGCATGACCCATTTAGTTAAGCAAGCTGACACTGATACTCAGCTGATAGTGAAAAACAACAAAAACCTGACCTTTGTGTACAAAGGGTTATAAACCACAAGACTTCCCATGTGTCTGTCTGCTTTTATGCTTACAGACAACCAATTTACACATCCTCACTGTATCTATGTTAATTCTAGGGGGCAACCATTTCTTTGACTTTTCTGTTTTCTGTAGGTTACTGCAAAGGGCTCCCTCTTCTGGACTGAGTGCAATCATGGCAGTGTTTATCATTGTCTTCATTTTCCTTTCAAGAAAATATGATTGCTTCATTTCAACAAAGTCTTGTGTGTGAGATGAAGAGCAAACTACTGAACTCTCTCTAGTCAGGAAATGAATATTACATACAAGTTTTTCCTTCCTGTTGAGAGTTGCCCAGAACTAAGAGAAGCATTTACTCTGCCCAATCAACTTACGGAAATGCTTGTCAATGAAATAAAAGCAAGACATTTAATTATTTCAACAGGAAATGATAGCAGTAAAGGATAAATGGGAAATAGTATTATTAGCTGGAAAGGCAGTACTTCTCAACCAGCAAAAATGGTCACTCTGATAAAAAACACAAGTAAGTTAATCAGATAAGAACCACAAAAGGCCAGAAAAGGTGATATCTATCATTAGTTTAGAGATCTATAATCTTTTCTAGTAAAATGAGTGACCAGGGAAAAGGAATTTGGACTAGTGTAATGACAAACAGGCTCAAACAAAGCCCCGGGTTCTTAAGTGGGATATTACTCTAAAGTGAGTCCTTCTAGGCCCTTTCATTCTGAGGGCTGGGCTGGAGAAAGACAGGAAGAGACATCTTGCTGTAGATTCAGTAAAGAAATCCATCCTGGAATCACATTAATTTGCAGGTGGCATTTTCCATGACTAGGTAACAGTGTAACTGTTTTCCTTCTTAATATTTAAAAAATTTAAAACCCTTAAAAATATGCCAATGAGTATCCTAATAAATGCCAAAATTGTGTGTGCGTAGGCAGGCCAGTGTGTGTGTGTGTGTGTGTGTGTGTGTGTGTGTGTGGTGTGTGTGTGTTTCTGTGATGTTACCTGCATCCTGCATTTGCATACTCTTACAGTGACATGGCACTTGTTATTACTAGTCTCCCTGAGCTATATTCATGGGGAAGATTAATTAAGCAGAAACTTGATTTTTATAAATAATCTATTTTTCCTCTTACAATGCACGGGTTGTTTAGAGTTGCTGTGTGATCACACATTTGCATCTTTATTCCTCAGATTTCAATGCTGAAACCAGGCTGTCATCAACACTTGCACTATCAAATTCAGGAAAAGCATAACAGTTTGCATTTTAATTAAAAAGCTATTGGTGTTGGGGGATGGGAAGATGGGGCAGAATTTTAGAATGTCAGGATATCCTATAGCCACAAACACATCATGCCTCTTAAGTTATACCATTAACCCATTACAGTTGGCAACTGTCAGCATGCAAAGGAAGCCTGGAGTAAATGACAGCTTTAAAAAAGAGTGAAGGCATTGATTTTTACATCAGTCACTTGAATGAGTGATTCTCTCCAGAGGATGCAGGAGGAGACTCTGCTCTAAATGCTAGGAGTGTCTATGGATTTGAATAATGGATTAGGAAGTGCACAAACATCACGATTTTTAGATTTCTCTTGCTGAATCAGGACAGCTTGTCCAAAGCGTCAGGGAGAAAGCTATTCTTTACCTTGGAAACACTGCAATGGGGGGCCCAAATAATGATATTGCAACAGGGAGAGTCCCTGAAGACCCGTGTCAAATAAGACTGAGCTAGAATGATCAGAGGCGTTTAGCTATATGTGGGTGGGACTGGAAGCACTTTCCTGCTTGTCATTTCCACTCCAGGGTTTGTGTGGAGGCAAGGGACTGAAACTTAAATTCTGTAGGGAGAGCAGGTTGTGAGGGGAGGAATGGGAAAGGGATCCTAATTATTTTCTCTGACTAGATTGTTTGATTTTGCTGTCCTTAGAGACCCATATGCTGCCAGCCTGATCCTCATTCACAGAGTGAATATTCCTTTAGTGGATGTCCAAAGTTTGTTTGACATGAATTAAAACCTAAAAATCACTTTTAAAAAATAATGACACTTCAGACTGCAAGATTTATAATTTGTGTTAAAATCTAATCTTATATCTTAGGAAAGGGTTCCATATTAAGAACTGGCTGGAGGGAACAAAGTTAACAGTCTAGATCTCTAGCACTTTCCTTGAAAATACATATATTCTTTCACCCTGCGGGTTAGGGAAAAAGGTGGGGGAAAGGTCAGCTGGTTGACAAGAACACGAATGAAAGGTTAGGTGGGAGGGGAGCATACCCAAGTAATTTTTCTTATCAGTGAAACCAAACAGTTGCAGGATGAGAGCAGACAGCTCTTTTAAAACCTGAAAAACTGAGCAAGCAGCCATATGTGAGGCTATGTAAACAGGACACTTCTCCTGATCCCAGGAGTTAACAAAGACAGTGCCAGAGAAATGAGTCACTCAAGCATCACTGTGAAAGCCAAGGCCGAGGTTGAGGCTGAGTCATTTCGCAAACAGATCTAACTCACTTCCCTGCCTCCTTGTCCAGCTCCCCAGATGGGGCAGGTGAGCCAGACCCCTTTCTGGGCCTCTGATGAACTCTGACAGTGTAGACAAATAAGCCAAATTCAGGATTTGGGGAAATTACTTTCTTTTTTTAAATTAGCATAAATTAATTGCACAAAGAGGTTTTATTGTGATATTTCTATACAGGCATGTAATGTACTTTGATCAAATTCACCCCCTCTATTATTCTTTCTTAACCTCCTGCCTTTTAACAGTTTCAGTAGATTTCATTTTTTATTTGCACACATACATAAAATTTACTTCAATTATATTCATCTCCCATCACCTTCTATCTCTATCCTTCTCTTTCCTGTTTGTTCCTCCCCAAAAGTCTTTTATAGTTACTTCATATTACTGATTAAATCAAGATTCCACTATGAGTAAAAACATGGGACATTTATCTTTCTGAGGTTAGCTTATCTCACTCAATATAATGATGTACAGTTTCATCCATTTTCCTGCAAAATATAGACTTTCATTCTTATTTAAGGCTGCATAATACTCCATTGTGTATATCTACCACACTTGTACTATTCATTCATCAGTTGTTGGGAACCTAGCCTGATTCCATAGCTTGGTTATAAACATGTTAGTCGGTAGTTCTATTTTTAGTGTTCTGAGGAACACTAAACCTCCATACTGATTTCTCTGGTGGCTGCACTAATTTACATTCTCAGTGAACAGTAAGGTTCCTTTTCCTCTGTATCCTCATGTTTATTTTCTTGATGTTAGGTATTCTGACTGGGGTGAGATGGAATCTTTGTCCTTGTGATCTACATCACTTCAATTACAGAAGTATAAATGCCAAATAAACACATGAAAATTACTTTTTTTGCCAGTATTGGGGATTGAACTCAGGACCCCTTTTTACCTTGATTATTTTTCAGATAGAATCTCAAATTTTTGCCCAGACTGTCCTCAGACCATGATCCTCCTACCTATGCCTCCCACATAGCTGAAATCATGGATATCTGTCACCATTCCCAGATTGTTTTTTGAGATTGGATCTCACTAACTTGTGCCCTCGCTGGCCTCGAACTATGATTTTCCTGATCTCTGACTCCCAAGTAGTTGAGATTTCAGGCATGTGTCACCATATAGGCTTCAAAATTACTTTCCTAATGATTATTTTTTCCCCTGAATTAGCCAAGTCAACATCAGCCCTCCCTTTCTTTCTCCAATGCTCTGTTGGTCATCGTCTGGATTACCAAGAGACTACTTCCCAGGGTAGTTAGCATACTCTGAGATCTTCTGCATGATGAATGCACAGAATTGTCTATGTGTGCATCTGACTCAATCATCACTATTGGATGAAAACCAACCTGCCTGACTGCACAGAATACCTATCCTCAGCTTCCTACAGCAAGTCCTTGGGTCCCAGAAAAACACTCTTCGGTCTCTGATTGCCATATCTAATGGTGGGCCCAGGCAGTCAACATGTCTAAAGACAGAGTCACTGTATTTGAGAGTCAATAATCTTTTTGGTCAGATAAATTATGTAAATATATAGCCTTCAGAGATAACTGAATGATAAAAGAGTTTATGTTGATTCTGAGTGAATATATATATACAGTCAATATTATAGGTGTATTAAGGAGAAAATTTTAATTATATGTTCTATATTAAAATACATATATATACCTATAGAAGATGTGTGTATGTGGTAGGAAATACATTTTAAAATGGATATGGATGATCATGAAGTAATATTTAAATAGAATGAAAGGAGGGATTTGACTCACACTGGAACAAGGAAGGCTGAAGTGGGAGAAGAATGCTGGTTTTGTCCTACAATTAAGCACCCCACAAGGTACTTTGAAACATTCTTTCAATTCCCCTAACTTCTTGGGAGTGTGTTACTGAGATACTGTTTAGAATGGTCATGGTTACATGTGACAAAAGAGACAGAATTTGCAACAAAATTCTCTCTGACATCAAAGCCCAGGGATTTACACTGCATGTGTCAAGTTAAGGCAAATCCACTGAAAAACCAGCAGCTTCAAATTTCCTGTCTTAAAAAAGTCAAATAGGCAACAGATTTGCATGTTATTCAGGAATTTCTATGTGCATGGGATTAAAATTCAGAATCTCTACTTGACTACAACTTTTGGCAACAACTTTTTATACATGTACTTTAAAAATTTTTTGGCAGTACTGGGATTTGAACTCAGTGCTTTGCACTTGCTAAGCAGGCACTCTTCTGCTAAAGCCACAACTCTATCTCTTTTTGGTTTGATTATTTTCAAGATAGGTTCTCACGTTTTGTTTAGGTCAGCCTGGACCATGATGATCCTATTTTAAGCTTCCTGCCAGAGCTGGAATGACAGGAGTGTGTCACCATGCCCTGGCTGGCCTGGAACTGCAGTCCTCCCTATCTTAGCTTGTTGCATAGGTGAAATGACAGGAATGCACTGCATCATCCAACTATTGTTTGAAATAAGGTCTCAGGAACATTTTGCTCTGGCTGGTTTAGAACCACCATCCTCACTATCTCAGCCTCCCAAGAAGCAAGGATTATACCTGTGCTTGATTGCTTTCATTCTTTTGTTTGCAAAATTAAACCATCCACCAGCATATGTTCAATAGGAGTTCACTTGAAGCTAAATAATCACTTCTTTCAGCAAGCCGATGATTTTCCCTTTTGTCTTTCTTTTATTAAGTTAAGGAAACTTATTGTTTTATCACTAGCCTCTACCTGCATTCTTCCTTAATTTTTCTAATTTAAGGACAAAACAAGAATAAAGCCTTAAAATAATTGCACAGACACCATAGCCAAAGCTAGTTAGCTAGAAAAGTGGCACCTGCTGCATGGTATAGTTTGACATGTTCATCTGGGAGTTACCCTGTAGAAGTCCCAATTCCAAATGCGTAAAGACTGAAGTTGTCAAATGATGCACATGGGAAAAGTAATGGTTGTAAATATCCAGGTTTAGAAGAGCCAGTGTTGATTTATTATAAAATGGGTACCTGCATTTTTAATATTCTGGAAAGATGCAGGATAATTTATTCTTTTTTTGAAAGTAAAATAATTTTGAATTAATTCACTTATACAAGGTACTCTGATGAGCATATAATCATGAACAAAACAGGGCTCCTGCCTTGAAGTGTTTCTCCAGACCAAAGCTTGAAAAGCATATTTACATCATTTGACATATGACATATGATGCATATATCATCATTTTATTGAATCATAAGTTTGCAGGTTTCATGTGATGCTTGAATTCTAATTTTTTGATAACCATGGTTAACTAACAGACCCCTGGAACAATAAAATTACAGAAGCAAGTTGCCTAGGGAAAATTGAGCTGGAGACAAATAGAATCACTTACATTGTATCTAAATAGATCCTTAAGAAATGAGTAATGTAGTTTGTTATAACTAAAATTGAATAACTAATAGCTAGAACTTATAGTAGAGAAAATGACCAATTTGTGAGCTGTAATATTTTTATATTCATACACTGAAAAACTTTATTATTAACAACAACCTACGTGTAATTACCTAAGATTAGGAATATACCTACATTTTTATCACATTCCCAGAGAAATACATATACAAATATATAGGTAGCTGGTATCAATCAGAAGATGCAAGATATGTGATAGTTTTTGTTTTGTTTTGTTTTCTTAAAGCAGATTTAATGCCTCAAATTTCTTACTGTGAAACACAGAAATTTGACTTAAAGTAATTTGGAGGGTAGTTCCCTACAAGGTTTAAATGTGGGTGTGGCTCAAGTCTTAGTCTATGGAGGTTGTCATTTTTACAAGTGCTCTTAAAACTACATGATGCTATTATCAACTGCTTCCCCTGCCATCTGGCTCTAAAAGTGCCACTTTTTTGAGATTTACAACAACTTGGATAAATTTGAACTACAAGATGCTAAGTGAAACAAGCCAGGCATAGAAAGACAAATACTGCATGTTCTCACTTACATGTGAAATCTAAGAAAGACAAGAGGAAGAAGTTTGGTAACTAGGAATCAGGTCAAAGGGTACAATCTTTCAGCTCTAAGATGGATAAGTTCCAAAGATCCAATATGGAGATAGTGACTCTATTTGCTGTGTATACAGTAATGTATCATGACTTGACATTTGCTAATACTGTAGATCTTAAATATTCTTAACAGACATGCATAAAGAGGTAAGTACATACAGTGAAGGAGTGTGTTTATTAGCTTAGTAATCATTTCATAACATAGATGTGTATCAAGCATCAGCTTATACATGGTGAATGTATACAACTTATAATTTTTATTTGTCAATTATCCCTCAATATAGCTAGAGAAAACAAAGTGAAGTGCTGCTCTCTGGTAGTTCTGAGATGCCCTCCATGGAAACTCCCCTATGATCTGACATCCAGATTTTCCCTTCTGTAGGGTACTGGGGCATGCCACTTCTCTAGAATGGCAGCTTCAACCTTTATTCAAAGTACTTCCTTTCATATTCTCCCTTGTAGACCTTTAGAAATAACATTTTTGTTATTAGGTTCCTCTTATATACAGAACTTAAATATTGTACAACTATAGAGTTTCTCATTAACCCTATTGTGCAAAGTGTTTTTTGTTTCATTTTATTTCATTTTGCTGTTTTGGAGGTTATGGAGTTTGAACTCTGGGCCTCATGATTGTTAGGCAAGTGCTTTACCACTTGGGCCACACCCTCAGCCCTTTTTACTTTTAAATGAGGTCTTCCATCTCTTTGCCAAGCCCATCACAGACTCTTATCTTCCTGTTTATACCCCTGCATAGCTAGCATGATAGGCACATGCCACCATGCTCCACACCTTTGTTAAGATGGGGATCTTGCCCACTTTTTGCATGAGCTGGCATTGAACTCAGATCCTCCTGATCTCTGCCTCCTGAGTAGCTTGGAGAACAGGCATGTGTCACCATGTCCAGTTGTAAAAAGTGCTTGAGGTAATTTATTTTATTGAGCAAAGTCACAAACATGCTCTAGATTAGTATGACGCTAACAAGCAAAAAATAAAAAAAAATAGATTTTATTTTAAATTATATTTAACAACATAATTGAAATGAACAATTAATTGAACACCAACCATTGAAAACAATTGTTTAATCAGTCAATAGCTACAATGCAGTTGACTGAATTCCCTTTAAGTTTCTCTTATCTTTTCTCTCCTCTCAAACTTGGCTAAAGAAATCAGAAGCTGAAAAGGTTAGTTTGATATGCTTTTAGTAAAGTATATGTTTTCCCATGGAGGGAGTCCAGATTGTTAATTAAAACAACCAAATCTCTGTCAGACATATCATCCCTCCTTTTTCTTTTCTTTTCTTTCTTTCTCTCTTTTTTTTTTTTTTTGAAGAGGTAGGGTTTGAACTCAGGGCTTACACCTTGAGACACTCTACCAGCCCTTTTTTGTGGAAGGTTTCTTTGAGATAGGGTCTTATGAACTATTTGCCTGGGCTGGATTCAAACCACAATTCTCCTGATCTCTACCTCCTGAGTAACTAGGATTACAGACATGAGCCACTGGCACCTGGTTTCATCCCTTTTTAAATGGTTGCTGGGTGTTAGTTGGCTATAAAATGTCTTCCAGAATAGCTCTCAGGCAAAGTCCCCAATTGGTGGTGCTGTTGAGAGATGATTGGATCCCAAGGGTCCTAACCTAACCAATAGATGAATCTTAATGGACTCATAATTTGATGGCAGTATTGGTAAGTGGTGGAAACTTTAGAAGGTGGGGTCTAGCCAGAGGAAGTATTCACTGGGGGAATTCTTTTAAAGGGCTTATCTTGTTCCTGCCCCCTTCTCTGTCTCTTCCTCTGTTTCTCAACCACTGATAGATGAGTAGCCTTGTCTGCTACATGGTTCTACCACCATGATATTCTGCCTTGCCTCAGGTCCAAAGCAATGGAGTCAGTTGACCATGGACTGAAACCTCTGAAACAGGGAGGTAAACTAACTATTCCCTTCTTTTAAGTTGTTTTCTCATATATTTGTCACAGCAATGAGAGGTTAACACCCTGAGCATCTCAAAGATCTACAATAGCAAAAGGAAAACATGCTTGTTAAAATAACCTTGTATAATTACTATAAACAGACTTTTTTGGCAAGCAAACTACAGTGAGATAGTGTTTGAAATACACAATGATGCTTTAAATGGAGTATTTAGTAATGCAACATTTTGTGTTTTTATATTTCCCATCATATTTAAAAATATACTTAAATATAAAGAAAAAGTCCAAAATATCTCATAATGAGAATTAAGATTTGAAAACATCAGTAACTATAAAGATACTACAAGAATAAAATTTAATGATTTTGATTCTAGATATGCTAAAGTGCTTGTTTATACTTACCAATCAATATATAGAGAATCACTGTCAAAATCAGGTTGTTTTTAAAGGTAAAATACCAACATTTTCTTTAAATGTTTGTTACAAGGCTATAACAATTTCCTTGAGGATGTTATACATCCAGTTAGAGATTATTCTGCATAGAGCGGGGGAAAGACTAAGCAAAGCAGTATAAAAGTACAATGAAGTCTAATGATAGCTAGAAAATTAAGGTCCAGTTTATACATCTGTAGATTAGGAGCATTGTTCGCTTTTTAAAAAGCTATTCTGTTTTCTCAGAATTGCTTATCCTCAAAAACTGATTAGGAATTCTAATTCTTATAATCACAGTTGTGTTTTTTCTTATTACGCTTTCTAACAGAAATAAGACAGTGTTAGGGGGAAGAGCAAAGAGTGATTTGTGTTTGCTTCAGGCAGCATTTTCCTCATTCATTCAGTAAATATTTATTGTGTTAGTTACTAAACATATAGCTGTAAATAAGAAACAGTCTAAAACTCTCATACAATCAAAACCAGACTTTTATTAAATTAATAATGATTATGCTTCAAAGTGTATTTACAGAGACTTTCTTGATTTTGAATTAACCAATTGTTCATCTTGAATGTGTATTTGGAGCACAATAGTACCAAACATGTTATTTCCATAGTAATCTTAGCTATCCAGAGCTTTTTTGGCTTTTTTTTTTTTTTCATTTGGAAATACCAGGGTGTGAACTCAGGGCTTCCCACTTGCTAGAAGGTGCTCTATCACTTGAACCACACCCCAGCCCTCTCATTGTCTCCATGGTTCCACTATTTTAAGAAAGCTAGAAGCTGGACAATGGAAAGAGAAAATTTGATGAAAATTAAAATGTACATTTTAATATTAAAATGGTCCATAGCAACATAAATGTCACTGTCCCATACATTTTATATTGAAGCAGTCAACAAGTCATCAAGAATGATACCATTGTGATATGCTAAGAACTTACATAAACAACATTTTTCTTTATTTAATTGTTAAAAAATATGAAGTTGTTTAATTGAAATGAATCGGTGTCAGCAAAATAGCTGATAGTCCTACAGACCAGTAGAGCATAGTATAAGAGCATCAACTCATATTCTTTGGTCGTACATCACCATTTAAAACCTTAACCATTGAAATACCTCTGGGCCATATTTTCCTTACTAAAGTCAGCTATCATTTGTTGTTATCCCCTAAGATTTTGATCTTACTGTGTTTTCTTTTGTTTTGTGGGTTCTTTAAAAGAGAAAGTATGAGTAAATTATCTGGTGTAACTTAGTCTTTGTTTAAACTTATATAACTTGTATCAAGAGTATTCTCTGATAAATTTGTTTAAAGAGAAAGTAGTGCTGCTCCTCAGAATAAAGGAACACTTTTTAGTTTCTGTGTGCAAAAATGCAGAAGACCAGCATTGAAGAATACAGTGTGTGTGTGCGCGTGTGTAAAGAGAGAGAAATAGAGACAGGAACGGGGATGCGAATAACTTTTCTTCTATACTTTGGCTCTGAAACTGATCTATTATTGCTCTTCTTTGGGGGAGGGAAAAGTAGTTAGAATTAAGTATTTATAACTGTAAGTCACATTCAATTAATTGATAATTTGCTCTCACAATTCTCAAGCACATTTGCAGGATGGTTAATGAACATGGTCATCATAACAGTTTGCCTAGAAAAACCTGTAATTTATACCATTGTTCCTAGGATAATTATAATTAAACCATCTTTATTTGGATAATGAACTCCATAGACACTTTACTAGTGAAGGACTGGGGAAGTTTAAAAATTAGTGTGAACAAAGGAATTTGAGTGTGTTCCTGCCTGAAGACCGTTTTTTGTCTTTGTTTTTGTTTTTTAGCAGGACTGTGGTTTGAACAGGGACATTCATGCTTGCTAGACAGGCACGCTTACAACTTAAGCCACTCCAAATACACTGCTGTGGAATATAAATTAGTACAACCACTACAGAAAACAGTATGGAGGCTCCTCAAAACTAAAAATAGAACTCCTATATGGTCCAGCCATTCTACTCCTAGGGCTATACCTGAAGGAATGTAAGTCAGGCTATAATAAAACCACTTGCACACCCAGGCTTATTGTAGCATCATGCACAATAGCTAATGAAAGAGTCAAGATACACCATTACTGATGAATGAATTAGGAAAATGTGATATTTATGTACAATGGAATATTATTCATCCATAAAGAAGAATGAATTTTGTTACTTACAGGTAAATGGATGAAACTGAAGAACATCATCTTAAGTAAAGTTAGCCAGGTCCAGAAGCCAAAAGCCACATATTTTCTCTCATATGTGGCATATAGACCTAAGACAATACAGCAATATTATAGCCTATCATAGGCCACCTATGAGACAGGGAGGGTAAAAGAAGGAAGTTAGGAAGGTGAATATGGTTGATATACTTTCTATAAAAGAATGAATATAGAATTTTTAAGCCTGTTAAAATCACCATAAGATGGGGACTAAGATAGAAAGGAGAAAAATGAAGGAGATGAACCAATTTGGGTTATTATACATATGTACATGGAAATGTCACAAGGAAACTCCCTGTATAGCTATCTTAAACAGACAAAAATGTAATTTTTTTTCTTTTACAAAATCAGGGAATAGGAATCAGTCCTGTGAGGGAAGGGACAGTGGGTTGATAGCAGTGGGAGGGAGGAGGAGGTAGGGAAAGGGTGAAGGAGTGCAAATACTGTGTACACTCATATATAGATGGAAAAATGAGACTTGTTGCAACTATTAGAGGAATGAGGGGAGGGGTGTTAAAGGAGAATGGTGGTGGGGGTGAATTCAAGTATGATATATTCAAAATATTATGAGAACTTTTGTAAATGCTACAATGTACCTCCATCACAATAAATATATTAATGCAAAAAATTAAATTCTAGACAATTTTTGCTGTTGTGTGAAAAAGGAAGAAATTGCTGGTGCTCAACAAAAGAAGATATGTTGTGTCCTTGAGAAATGTTTTTTAAATAGACATTTCTAGTTTCATGCCTTAACTTGCATAATAACTAACCACATATATTTTAGTGAAAGCAATTAGTGAAAGGAGAACCATTTGAGGTTATACTTTTGGGATTAAGTTTCCAAGTGGACTAACTATAATTAAACTCATATTTTTAGGTCCCCCCAAAACAAAATAAAACAAAACCAAAGGTAACACTGAATTTGACACATCTTCCCAGTTACAGACAAAGCTGAATGATGAAGTGATAAAGGTGGAGGATTCAGTATCTAGGATTAATTCTGACTTTGCCCACTGGAAATGGGACTGGATAATTTAGGAAAATTGGTCCTGTCCTTTGGGCTTCAGTTTCATTTCTATTCAATAAAGATGTTAGACTCCATCCAGAGTTGCATGTAGGTATGTTGAGTGAGCAAGAACAATCAAGATGTTTTTATTATACATCTAAGGGGAAATCTCAAAGGAAAAAATTACACTCGTGGAAAGTTAAGCAGGGGACCTTGAACTCTGTTCTATTAGACTTCCCTGTATCTTCTACAGTAACTGGTGAGAGCTCTGAGGAACACAAATGAAAAAAAAAAAAACAATCTACAAAAGATCATTGCTAGGTGCTTTTAAAAAAAAAATCGAAACTCATAGTTTCAGAGATTCCACTAAAGTCTTCTTTTATGTTATTTAAAGGTACATGGGGATCTCAGTTACCAGTCATCATTCCAAAACAGCGGTAAGAAATTAACAATTATACAGATTAATCACAATGACCCATTGAGTTCATGCAGCACTGGGAACATTATCTTCTGTAGTATGTTGTCTTTGTACCTCAACAGCTACCACAGGTGTTTGAAAGAGAAAACATGGTAATTACTGCTGTATAGGTGGGGAAACTGAACCTCAAAGGTATTCAGAAGCATGGTCAGAGACAACTCTTAAAAGCAAACAATTATGTAGAGAAGAATGCAATATATATTGCTTTTCTTTTCCTATTCAAAATAATAGGATGAATGTAATTAACTTTTTTTACTTTAAATATATAGAGTTTAATATGCTACTCTTCAGAAGCAAAATGAGTTTGAAAACCTCAAATCAGTAAAAAAAATTATGACTTCTAAAATCTTCTGCAGAAAATTTAACAGAAGGAAGAAGGTGAAGTTGATTGCTAATTGAGTAAAGGAAGATGTTATGTGGAGACATACACTACTAGGAAATTCAGCTTTAAGACTATATTACAAAAGATAGCATGAAAGGAATAATAGTAATATCAATGATTACTTGTAGTGTGCCTTCAGAGTTCCAGCTTCTGTGGAAATTCCATTTAGCAGGGGAAATATGCTCATAACTGCTGTGATAAAGAGGTCAATATGGAGGGAAATGGAGGCAGAATTAATATTAAAGAGCAATGTGCTGGAGAACAGAAAGCTTGGGCATTTTTTTTCTTTCTACACAGTAGCTCTGATTAGGAAAAAATGTCTCCACAGTTTCTAGGTCTCAAATTCTTAATCTAAAGCAAGAAGGTATAGGAATTAATAAATTTTAGTTCCTTCTTGGTGCAAATGTTTTCATTTTGGAGTTCTTTTTAAATTGAATTATCACTACATAACTTAGGAGTTGAGGGAGAAAATATCAAGAAGACCAATTCATGCTGTATTCATTGAAATGAATCCATTTCTTTGCAAGTAATATCCGCTATCTCCTTGGCAAGTTTGAGATTCATTTTCTGTAAAGAAGTCTTGCTCACCTCTTGCTTGTCAGTGCTCTTTTGGTGGCAAATGAAAGAAAACACAGCTCAAAGCAGAGTATTCAACAAAGGGAACCTATTAACTTATATAACAAAGGTAGATATGGTAAAAGTTAAGGTAGAAACTTACCTGTGTTTATGTTATGTTTTATTTTCAGATTCTCCATAGCGTTAATGTGGAGTTTTACTTTCAGATTCTCCATAGTGTTTATGTGGCAGACATTTTCAGGCATGAGTTATTCCAGATTCAGATTTCCTAGAATCTTCCTAATATCTACAGTACAACTACCAGATTTCTCTGAAACTGGAGCATTTTAGTTTTATGTTCTTCTCCTTTTATCAGTCATTCTTTGTGTGTGTCTGCACGCGCGTATGTATGTGTGTGTGTGTGTGTGTGTGTGTGTGTGTGTGTGTCTTTGGGAGTGATAGGGATTTAAACCAGTGCCTTAGGCATGCTAGGCAAGTGCTCTACCATTAAGTGATATCCAGCCCTTTTATCAACTATTCTTGCTTGAGAAATGAATTGCCCTAACTAGCTAAGTTCCCTAAAAAGGTAAATATTAGGACTGGGGAGTGGCTCACATGGTAGAGCACTTGCATAGCAAATGTAAAACTCTGAGTTCAATTCCCAGTACTGCCAAAAAAAGGTAAATTTTAATTTCTATGTACTTTACTGTTACTAATTTAGCATGGATCAATTTGTCAAATTAATTTAAAATTGCAATAGTCACTTGGGCAAACACTCTCTATAAGTAAAGCACTTCCCTGCTTGATTTTTCTTCAGAGTATCTACCAATACCTGGTATACTTATTTTCATATATTTGTTTGTTATGTTTTCCATTCATCCTTAATTAGAACAAAAATTACATAATAGCACAGGTTTTTATACCCTGACTTAGAAAACTGCAATGACATTTAAGAGGGGATTGCTATTGAATAACCCTGAGGAAAGACAGTACTCTCATTTATAACTTAAAGATAAGGACAGAAATTTGAAGCAGAGAAATGTTAAATAAAGTGTTTAAAATTATACATTTATTAAGTAGTTGAGCTGGCATTCATCCCAGGGAGTCTGACTAAAGAGATCACACACTTAGCCTTTAGCCTTTATGTTAGTTACCAGCACATCTTGGTTTTTATACTCTACCACTTTGTAGCATTATGAATTTTATCAGTGATTTAGGGACTTTCAAATTCATGTTTTTACTGCAATCTAAGGCAATGATATTAGCCATGCAAATTTCATAGGTATATGAAAATTCCATTAGATTTGTAAGACAGTTTATAAATATGAACCATGAATGTTTATATTATTGAAAAATTTGGATATCATAAAAGGTCCTATTACTGAAAATTATATCATTTTGATAAAGGAACAATCCAGCTCCCATGGAATTAATTCAAATACTAGCTCCATTTGCAGATCAAAGTTTGAAGTAAATATTTAAGCCAAATCAATATCATTAACTTTCACTTGATTGAGCTCAGGCACCCCTAGGTAACTTTCTCAAACTTCTACCATTCATAGATGACACAGCTGGGTAGAAATTAGTCTCTAAAAATACTTTCACACAACCGGCTTGTTTTCTAGTCACTGTCTGCTTATGTTATGCTCATTCCATCTGTCAATAGATGTGAGTCACACATTCGACCTTTCAGCTTCACTTGCGCACATAAATTTCTTCCAATTTCCTGTGAAACAAACACTTTTAACTCTTTAGGGTTTTGTAATTTGTGCACAGGTCATTCAGAGATGATTCAAAGAACAAAATAAGCCCTTGACTATGTGACAAATTTGGCTCTAGTACTTTATTATTGGAATAGATTGTCTTTTACTGTTTGGCTAATATATGGAAAGTGACATATATATTTGTACTTGGATCTTCCTTTATATAAATAAGCCAAACCTTCAACTGGCTTTCCATGATGTAGGATACGTAATAGCAAACCAGATGAAAAGAAGTATCTGTATCCACTACCCAGAAACCTTCCCTCTTTTAGTAAATATTGTTTTATCATTTTACAATTCCTGTGAAAGAACACTTAAATACTCAATTGAGAGAGCAAAGTTTATCCTTCTCTAAGGTCTATCTGTGATCATGACTACTGTACTAAGTTTGTCTAATCTACCTTTTATTCTGATTACACACAATAAGTAGATATGTTAGCAGAAGCACATCTCTGTTTTGAGAAATTGTGTTTAGACTGAGTTTAAATTAAAAGTAGTTACATGATTTAACAGAAACCACAAAGCTCTTCCCAAAGCCTTTTATGATAAAAAAGAAGTACACAATGACTGGAAAACAAAATGATGGAATTGAAAAAGATAGCAAATAAAAAAAATGTGTTCTTATCTCAAAAGCTATTCTTACTCTAGACAAAGGAGGAATAGCAAGACCTTTTTCTTCCACTTCCTCCTTGGTTACCAATCCCAGAGTGGCTGAAGTGATGGTGGGGGTTGTTTGTTCAAGAACTATGAAAAGGAAAGATGCTTTCAAAGCTTGGAAAGTGAGAGGAGGCATTATAATTTTGTACTGAAATGTTAAGGACTACCCCTCCATTCCCATTTCTGTTTTACTTTTTATCTCTTCTTCTTATTACATGGCAAGTTTATTGATTTAAAGAAAATTTTCAAAAGGCACTTCCTGTATTGTGCTTACAGGCCTGGTACCATAGAAAGAGATGGTTATGCAGTGAAAGACCCATGGTGATTAGTAGTATAATCAAACTGCCTCATGTGAGGCCAAGGTAGATTAAGGAATCTACCTGGTGACACACTCCAAGTACAGAATTCAGAGTTCCTTGGTCACTGACCAGTGCTTGCTAGGTTATACTACACTTTCTATTCCATATCTCTGCTTGCACAGGTAAAAGTGGATGCTTTGATTCATTCTTGCAGAGTATAAGCCACAGTTTATCCTTAACATATAGATTCTAAATCCAGGTATGACCCCTTCTGAAATCTTTTGGGTTATTTTTGTGATTAAGTCTAAAATATAGAAAGAAAGACAAAATGGCCAGTGACTTAGAAGCAACATGACAACTGGGTGCAACAATTGCCTAGAGGATCCTTTAGACATATACGGCTAGGTAAGAGCTGAAGAAAATTTTTGTATAGAAAAATACATGGCACCTATGCAAAGCTGGAGATATATCAGCTTCCAGCTTTACTTCCCTAAAAATGAAAGGAGACCTAACTCCATGCAGCATAATAGGAACAACTTTTTGAAATAAAGAAGATTTGAGATCCTGTCTGAACTTTGCAACTGAATGGTGTTGCAAATAGCTTGATTTTCTAAACTATAAGCTGGAAAGAGTGAGAAGAAGTAATAATAACCACGTTGACGTGTCACAAACATCAAATTATATGGGACCCCATCTTTCTCATTCATCCCTGCATCCTCAGTTCTACCAAGCAATGTCCCTTGCCACAATTCCCTGGGATTGGCCATAAAGGGAGACTTCTATATTTTAATCATTGCTTTCTGCTATCTCTAACCTTTCTTTTGCCCCAAAATAATGGGTCTTTCAATTTTATTCAGATTTGTCTTTTTAGGAAATGGAAAAGATACTTTATCATTAGGGTGTGACTAAGAAATAGCAAATCTAAAATGAAGGACAAATCTGGAGCACAAAATTCTGGAGATAAGAAGGAGCACTGAACATATGACAAGACAGCAGGTGACAGAGTATGATTTCATTAAGGGAATAGCAATAATATATCACCATAAAACTTTGACAATAACAAGTTCAGAAAACTTGGATTTCACTTAAAAGACTAAGTGAAGCATACTACCAAGAGAGCAACATTCAGTCCCATCCTAATAAGAAATCCTTGTATACATAAAAAGTGTTCAAGTAATTTGGAGAACAGGAAGAGCCAAAATGATGTCAGATATGGCTAAGTACCAGTGGCTCAGGATTGTAATACTAGCTACTCAGGAGGCAGAGATCAGGAGGATCGTGGTTCAAAACCAGCCTGGGGCAAATAGTTTGGGAGACCCTATCTAAAAACAACCCATCACAAAAAAGGGCTGGGGGAGTGGCTCATGGTGTAGGTCCTGAGTTCAAACCTTGGTACAGCAAAAAAGAAACTGAAGTCAAGCATGAATTTAGGTTTAATGAAAGATGCAGTCATTAAGAGTACCAACCTCTTTTCATATATATATATGTAAAACCCAAGGAGAATTAACCAGAAGCAGGTACAAAAATGTCAGTTCAAAATAAAACTTCGTGGCAGGACAGTCTATCAAAATGATGACTCTTTCCAAGAAGGTGATTCAGCTAACCTCCCAGGAGACATAAGAACCCAGGTTATATGGAAAAGTAGGAAGTAAATCATGGTGAACAGACTCACCCACCCCACCCCATTCCCTAGGTATTCACTTGCTCAACAAGGAACAGGTTTCTATCTTGATTTTCTGTGATTTCAGGACAAATTGCTTTGGGAGTTCCTGACCGCTGCTGGGACTCATGAAGTTGCCAGTAGTTGACTAAATTAGTAGAAAAGAGAAAAGTAAGGTGGCTCTCAAATCAGATTACTGTGTAAATATTTGAGGTGTTTCAGAAGGCCCATGTATTTGGGCACTGAATTCTGGTTCAAAAAGCAAATTTGTTCTGCAGATATCTGTGTTTATGACTCTCAGCCTATTGTCCAGTTGTCAGTGTTTTAAATAAATAACTTTCAAAACTTTATTTCATGACATCTTAGTCACATTGCAGGGTTATTCTCTATAGGTGGTGAGTCAAAGTGAAGTAGCAAAACAATATAACCATTTTTACAGCTAGTTTTTTTTAATAAACAAAAAATAATCTTCAGAAATTATACAATTTCATGAAGACTGAACAACATGCTACTGAGCTAACCATGGATCATTGAAGAAATCAAAAGGGAAATTAAAAACTTTCTTGAAGAAAATAAAAATGTAAATACAACATACAACATATGGGATACAATATGGATGAACTGAAAAGCATTAAACAGGAGCTTTTGAATGATAGGAGAAATACTTGAGATGGTCACCCCATATTTTTTTCCCCATCAATATATATTCTCCCATCCAAGTACTGACCAGGCCAGACCCTGCTTAGCTTCCGAGAGCAGATGAGATAGGGCGCATTCGGGTGGTATGGCCATAGACTCAGTTTATATTCTCGAAGTCTATTTACACAGTGTTTGGAGCAAGCTGGAATATAAAGGAATTATGAAAATGATGCTATTCCAGTAAATAAAATTGCATTTACAAACTATAAATAAGAAGCAGAGACTTTTGTATCAATTACATTGGATTCTTATCGGAAATTCCCTCAATGAAGACCAACAAACCTGAACTAATTCAAATTGGTATACTGTACAAGGCAAATGGAAAGCTAGATTCTCAGTTTGAAATTTAGCTTTCAAACCATATTTGCATTCTTCATTTTATCCACTGTGTGCATTTTGGAAAGATTGTTTCAAAGTTTAGTTGTATAATAAATTTCCATTTATTATCTTCAGCATAACTGAGCATTGGTCACAAGTAATAGGAAAGTCCACAAACCACTTAGAAAGGAAGTGTTGCAGTTATAATGGCTGTACATGTTGCACATTGAGCACTTTAATTCTGAAATAATAATGCATAATGACTTTAAAGTCTTTACATTTCCCCCATGTGTTCATATGAAGTTTTCTCCTGTTTTTAAGTTAAGGTAAAACTAACTGCCAGAGAAATTTATTTAAGTGGATTGCCCAAATCACCAGTATCATCTGGCACATGTTAGAGACAGCGTGTACACACAAAATTGTTCTTTCAGTTAGCATCATTTTGTAGCCTTCTTTCCTTTCATTAGTATTATTGACACCACATCACCACTCCTGAAAATATTTCAGTCCTCTAGTAGGTAAACACTCAGAGAGGAATGCAGGATGGTTGACTTGGGGCCAATGCCTATTGTCCAGTATTGTATACGTGTCAAATCATTTGACTTCTCTTAACACTTGTATTCTTGCTTCTCAATAACTTGATGTAGGAAGACTTACATGTAAATTACAATTGAGCCACTGAAATATGGGAAATATTTGACGCTTTGTGTCAGGATGATAACTAATATTAATGGTTGGTTTGAGAAATAAGTGACTGATGTTGTATTTAGATGCATACCACTGAAAATCCATGAATGCTTTCCTCTTTCACTGACTCCTCACTTCCTGAAAATCAGATCCATATCTCCCAAATTCACAGAAATGAGATCTTCCCACAATATTCTGTCTTCCTCCAATAGACAAATTCTTGCTATAGATTAAGACCCTATCCTTATTTACTTAGGAAAAGATTATTGCCCAAACCCAATGGGTATATAAATTATTTTGTCACAAAAACAGTGCTCTAGAGGACACAATATTTAGTTTATCATTTTATTATAAAATTATATCTCATAGAATGAAGCATGCAAAAAGTGCATAATTATAACTAAATTGCCCACAATTATGTAATTAACACCTGAGCCAAGAAACAAAACATCACTGTCAACACAGATGTTCTTATGAGTATACACCTCTTTGTTGAGACAGTCACACACATGTAATAAAAACTAAACTTGGTGCAATAGAAAAGGCAGGTTGTAAAATCACACAGGACCACACACATTTGAGTAAGACTTATTTAACTCCCTTAAATCTACATGACTCTGGACAAGTCACTTAATATCTTTGCTCCTTAGCACTTACATCTGTTAAATAAGATAATAAAATGAGCTTTTCAGGAAAGTTGTGAGACTGACACGTGTGCATATATGTATGTACAGGAATATGTGCATAAATTTAAATATTTATACATATATATATACATGGGTGACACATGTATTAATTCACTCAATGGATAGTAATTGCTACCATTACTGACCATGCATATTTCAAAAGTATTATGATACATATTAGCTTTATTAATAAAGCATCTTACTCATATGGTAATATAAATTACAAACAACTGCCTTGGCTGAAATCTGTCCTTATCATAACTCTAAGCTTAAAAAATAATGATTTCATAAAGAAATGGATATTTTAAATCTGAATATAAAATAGTTACTTAATAAGTCTGTAAAAATTGGGTTTATGCACTACAGACTGAAAACACTGGTTAAAGTATACCCAGCAGAATTTCCAATTAGATTGTACATTCCTTATTTACTAAAATTTTAAAGAACTAATATTTCATTAGAAAGGTTAAAATTCATACTTTTAACTAATTGAACAAAATAGTCATATCAAATTAGGAGTATTTTGGTGAATTATTACTAGACTTCAATCAATAGAGTTTTGTAGCAACACAGTATTTAAAGTAGCATGACTAAATTAGATGGATTGTTAGACTGTCTCCTTATGGAATAAATCTCACATCTGAATATTCTAATGTTCCATTCTCTAAAACTTAAACAAATTAATAAAATTAGAGAGTGCTAACCTTTCCAGTACTCTTGGGAACCACAGATGCTCCTCAACATCCCATGAACTTACCTCCTGATAAACATACTCTAAGCTAAAAATACATTTAATACACTTAACATCCTCTCAAATCTCGTAATTTAGCAACATACTACCCAGCATGGGATTGGTTGTTTACATTGGTGATCCTCAAGTTCACTGGGAGTTGTGGTCATAACACTGCCCAACATCACACAAGAGTGTCTATTCTCTTTCAAATTGCTAGCTTGGGAAGGGATTAAAGTTCAAAATTTGATGCATAGTTTCTATTGAATATGCATTAGTTCACAGCATTATAAAACAAAAAAAATCTTAAGTTAGACCATCATTAAGTCAGAGACCATCATTTTCCTTAAGTCATTTTTTTTTTGTTAGTAACAACAAATGGAAGTTCTGGCGCCTTTTATGACAGCAAGGTTAGAAAAGATGTCATGGGAAATGTATTCAGATAATTAGCATTTAATCCTTTTTTGTGTAGTTTTGATTTTTCCCATCCACCTTAAACATGCACGTGGGAAACTTTGGGTTTTTGTAACAGTGAATATGTATCTTATTATGTCTTAGATTTGATTATTTCTGAAACTCTTCCTATTTGATATTGAGTCTTTCACTGTTGGCTTTCTAACATTAAAATTATGATAACAATAAAAACTATGCCTACATCACTGATTTATGTTAAGAATGAATGGGTAAAATATGCATACAAAAATTCACTGAATAACTGTAATTGACATAGTAATGGAAATTATGATTACTATTTTCACAAATCGGGCCAGAGTTTACCTAATCCTATTTTTATGAGTTGTGATATTCTTGAAATAGATTATTTTACAGCTCCTACTTCACTGTTTACCTTACTGTTGAGATGACTTTAAAATATAAAAAGAAGTTATGTTTATGGTTGCATACTTTATAGATTAATGGTTCTAAGAAGAATCTTGGCTTTATCTTTTTGTGAGGTCAAGTAAATAAGATCTCACCATTAAGGTATGTACTAGCTGTGATTCAAAAATCTTTCAGAATTTGCTTTTAAATTAAGGGTAATACTGATTACCTCAGCCAAGATTTGTAGCTAAGATTATTCTTTACATCATTTGACAACAGATTAAGGGTGGATGAAGCAGTCCCATTAGGTACATAGAGATCCATCAGCAGGGTACTGACTCTAAGTGTTCTGTTCCTTGAATGCTGTTAACCCTCTCTTCCTGTTGAATCCTACACATACTTCAGACTCAAACTCACCTGTTGTCTTTCCATAGTGATAATCCCCAGTCAGAATTAGTTTAAGGTCTCTTCTCCTTTCCAAATCATTGGCTACTTTCTATAACATTTATGTTGCTTGATTCTGACATCTTTGAGGTGGGGAACCTAGTCTTACCCATTCTATATCATTTGGATTGTCATTATTATATTATTCTTTTTCGTGTGGTGGTGAATGTTAGTTGTCCCTGATTATATGATATTATCTACTTTCTCATATTTTGCACTTGGCCATAGTACTGTCTAGAATACCAAACAGATATCCTTATGGCATGAAAATCTGAGCATGTCACAAAGTCTATCTAGGCACTGATGTAAGAACAGAAATAATACAAGAAAATTCTGAATTGTACCTCAAACAGAAAATGTCATTCCATTTTCCACAGCTTCCTTTCCCTTTCTTCTGACTCATGGAGAAACACTCAGATGACAACAACATTCTAGGAGTCAGTAAGCAATTTCATGTTATGATTCTGAGTCCTCAACTCCACAGAACCACCCTCCTAGCAGTCTTATATTCAAACTGTTACATGAGAGAAAATAAATCTTGCACCAGGTTTAAGCTTCTATTGCTGTGAGCTTCAGTCACAATAGCCAAACTTACATCCTACCAAATTTATCTCTATACTAGTCATGCAAGTAATTATGTTTGGACAGAATTTAATCATGTTTTCTATAATGTAAATTGAAGCAGACTGTTTATTAATTGATGCAACAACATTAATGCCCCTTTGGGCATTGTTCATTATAATTACTCTTTTAGCTTATGGGCCTTCTAAGATTTGGGGTACAGATACATCTGGGTTATTTGTACCATGAACATATGCTGTGATGTTTAACAGTAGGTCCTTTCCCTCTGGTATAGGATTCCAAATAGAGATTGTGGAAAAATATAATTCAGTAATATTGGCCAGCAGTCTAAATCTATCACATATTAGACATAGTTTGGTTCATTTTCTATGTGTTTATATAAGTTATTCTCATTGTCTATGAAGACTCAATATTTGGGATGACTTAAATCTTATCTATCCTTTTGATATTAATTAGCTTCAGTATTTTTTCCCTTTGGGAAGTCTTCCCTGAAATTGTAGTATTATTACAAATTACTAAAATATGATCTCACATCTATAACATTTTATTACTATAGTTATATAATACTTTGTATAAAGTTTAATTAATCTCCTATCAGACTATACATTCCATGAAGGCAGGGACTAGTTTTATGAGTTCACTGATATATAATAAGAATATAGACTAAGAAATATTTTATGTGTTCCACAATTATTTATAGAAAGAAAGAAAGAGAGGAAAGCTACCCAGCCATGAAAAGGAAGAAAGCTAGAAGTCATTTTAGAATCAGATGGTTTTGGTTTAAAAAATTTCACTTACCATAAACATATAATATTTGTAGAGGGGTGGCTTTTGAGATTGATTTCCTCAATTTTCCTCTTTATTTTATGTGTGTAGTTAAAGTAGAAAAATAATGATACTGTCCTTATTTTTGTTTTTTAGTTTCTTCCAGATCCAAATAAATCTGGATATTTAGAAATCAGAAGTTACTTCCAAAAATTTCTCGATAGTATTTTGGGACTTGTGCCCAGGGTATTCCATTCCCTTTTATTTTTTGAATAAGAAGTTACCAAGAGGGATTTGATCAGGCCCACCTCTGGTGCTGCCAGCCTGACTGAATTTCCTGGTCCTCTAGGTGGTGTTGGAAATGTCAACTTCAAGAAGCACTGCCAAGTTAGAAACACACTGCTTATGGCTCCACTTGCAGATAGGGACAGGTGTCTTCATCAATCTGCTGGCAGATTCTGTATCATAAGAAGTTTCTGTCGGAAAATAATCAATAAAATTTCTTTAGAAAGCGGGATTTTAAATATCCAGTACATTTTAAATCAAACATATCTGACATGGTTGATATTCCTGTTTCTCGAAATACTTTCTACACTTGCATTCCAGGATACCACTCTCCCCTGGTTTTCTTCCTACTTCATTGGTCCATTCCTCTTGTTTTCCTTTGCTCATTAGAAATCTCCATAACTCACTTGTAGGGCCAATTCTCTTTCCTATTTGCACTTCCTTAAATATTTCATCTACATTCACAGTTATGAACACCAGCTATGCTGGTGACTGTCAGTTCTGTATCTTCAACTATAGTCGGATCCATGTATTCAACTGCTAATGATTTCATTTGGTTATCCACAATTTTAACATATTGGCCACATTTTTAAAAACTGAACTTCTATCTCACCTCCAGGCTTGTATTATATCAGTTTATTAAAATTCCAGATTTTAGTTGTAGAAACAAAAGTGGCATTAGAATGTCAGCTTGGATGGCCCTCTTTCACCTTTCACTGCTAATTCATTAAGGCATCTTGCTTAGTCTACCTTCAAAAATATGTACACACTGTGAGCATTTCTCCACGTGTAAACATCTCTCCATACTTTCACAGCTATTCCTCTAGCTTGAACAAGCTTCATCTCATGCATGCATCACTTAAATATGCTCTAATTTTTAAAAATATTTCATCCCTACCACCTCATCTTCAAATAGCAACCAAAGTGACCCTTTTAAAATGTCAATCAGATCATGTCACCTTTATTTCAACATACTACAACATGTTACAATAGCTCTCCATTCCACACCAAATTATAGCCAAAGTCTTTTACTCCATACCTTTGTGCGATCTGCCCTCATGACATTCCTGAACCTCTTCTTCCTCTCCCTGTTGCTCATTTTCTTTTGAGCACACAGGCCTGCATGCTGCTCTTCACAGGCAATAAGAACACTCCAACCATTATACTGGCATTAGCTCTGCCTGCCATTCTTGTTCTCCAGATTCCCATAAGGCTAACTTACTGCCTTTGGACTGTGCTCAAACTTCACTTCTATCCTGCACCATCCCAGTTCTTGACACTCTCAATCTTCTTGATTTTGTTTATTTGTGTGGCATTTCCTTTAACCCTAGTAATTTCATATTCTAAAAATTTCATACACATATTTATTTTGGGTATTACATACTTTGTGACTTAGTGGAATATAAGTTCTGTATTGTCTTATTTAGTGATAGTTCATTTACTGGTACATGTAGAAATTTAATAAATGTTGATTGAATAAATGATACTTGCTTAGTAAAAGTAAGAGAAGGTCAAGTTTTCCTGCTATTTCCACCATGCTCAGTATACTAGATGTCCAAATCATGTAAGAGAAAAGGAAAAGAAACAAAATACCTGAAAACGTATTGAACACAAAAGGTTCAAGTCTTTCATTCAAAAGTATCAAGCTGAATGTTGTGAATCCAGTGAATAACATATCAATTTCATGAACAAGATTTATTATTGTAGACAGACATTTTCTCCAAAATCATGATTATTTTAAAATCAAAATACAAAAATAATTTTAAAGAATCTTAAAATTTATTTCAAATTCAAATACAAAAAATGTTTAAGTATATCCAATACATGTCTACCAAAGGGAAAAAAGAAACAAAAACAATCAAAATAGCATTATTTGTATAGGAATAGACCAGATCCATGACATGTGTGCTGCCTTAGGAAAAGACACACTCTTAAATAAATCACATTCAGATATGTGATTGTTTATTAGGAAAAGAACATAGAAACATATAACAGCTGGCTCAAATAATGTATACACATGTAAGTAAATTTAAAATGATAATATATATTACATATAACAAATTGAAATTCTGATAGACAATAAAACTGAAATAAGAATCTAGGAATACTCTAGAGGAGTTCTTTTCTTTCTTTTTCATTTTTTCTTTTTTTTTTTTTTGGTGGTACTGAAGTGCAAACTCAGGGCCTCACACTTGCTAGGCAAGTGTTCTACCACAAGCCATGGACCCAGGCCTTTTCACTTCAGTTATTTTTCAGATAGGGTTTTACACTTTGTGCCTGGGATCATTTTAGACTGGGATCATCTAAACCATGCCTCCCTCATACTTGGGATTACAGGCATGCACCAGGATTCCTGCCCTATAGGGGAGAATTTTCTAAAAAAAACACAAAAAATTAGAAAATCAAAGGATTTACATACCACCTTTGGAGTCCTAAAAATGAATATACAATCAAATACATTAGCAAAAGCATTATTAAAAGTCTGGGTAAATACAGAATTCCCTAAACTCAATAGTAAAAAAGACCACAATACCCCTAGATGGTAAAATAAATGAAAATACAGCTTATATAAAAAGGAAAACAAGACAAGCATATGAAAAGTCAGTCTCACTGAAAAATAGGGAAATACAAACTGAAATAGATATTAGCATATTTTATTCATCTAACAAGAGTTTAAAATATTGTCAATATTGAACATTATCAAAATATGTGAAAATGGAAATGTGTGCTCCAGTATAAACAGTGAAGACCTTTTGAGACTATATATCAATGGCTCCCTTGCCATTTGCCCTTGAACTATGTACTATCTATAAATCCAAAAGACTCAATAGCTCATTTTTTTATTTCTTTCTCAATGAGCTAAGAAAATGAACATGGTACATGTTACATGCTTATATATACATTAATAGGTGAGATTTCAATTACATCAATCCAACCAATGTTTATTGAGTACCTATTCCTCCAATGATTGATTCTGTAGCAAGAAAACAATAATAATAATAAAAAAAAGAACAATGAGTCAGAATCCACTCTGTTCACTTCCTGGGATACACAGTCCCTTGGATGAGGAAGACCCTCTCATAAGAACCTCTTATTCAAGATAGATTGTTAAGTGCTCCAATAAAGGCACACACCAAGTGCTATGGGACCACAGGGAGGAAGAGATTAATCACTGCCATTACCACATCTTTAAAATCAATTGCTTTGCAATTAAAGGAAACTTGCCAAGGCACTTAGAACAAAAGGATCTGTATATAATTTTCTCCTCATAACCCTCTCCTCCAGGCCATTCCACTCAGTGGGTTACATATAATTGTATTTCTTTATTTCTGGTTATTGGTCAAACTATGAGTCAGAATGGAAGACTAACTCTGGATACAACACCAGTGCCTTGTATGGTCTCACTTGCATCATTTGTCATCTCAGAAATATCATACAATAAAGGTCATTCATTTAACTGGCATGACAAAATTGTTTGGAGGGATAAAATTGTGTATATTGAATTTGAGAATTTCATACATTACAAAATTTTGAAGGATTTGTATTTGTTGTCTCTATGGAAGAAAGTGTTTTCTCAGTTATTTCTAGTGTCTTAATTGGTACAAATGATACAATTTATCCAAGTTTACCACAAAATATTTAAAAAGTAAATTGTGTGCAAGAAGTTAATTTCACATCAACAAACAAAAAGTGATATTTCTTCTCAATTTTTAATTCATTAATTCTTTCAACTAATATTTGCTGAGTACTTACTAAGTTCAAAGAGTTCTTCCAGGTATTGAGGAGAGGTGAGCAAAACAGACTAAGTCCCTAACCTAGTAAGGCTTGTTTCCTTACAGAGGAATCCAAAAATAAATAAACCTGAAACCAAGCAGGATTTCAGATAGCAATGCATTAAAAGGTTCAGGAAAATGATTGATTTAGGGGATACAAGTGACAGGCAAGAAGGCTATTCTAAGATTATACATACTGATAAGAAAGGGATGACATTTGCCAGAGTTTATACTAAAACAGTAAGAACATATGTCATATGAAGGTATGGAGAAACAGCATTCCAGGCAGAGGAAATAGCAGGTGCAAAGATCCAGAGGAAGAATTAGGTATGATCCAGCAACTCTTAGAAGTGGGGTAAACCACAACATTGGTTTGCTAAGGACTGAAAGAATTACCAAGATACAAGGCTTTGATGCTAATACTGCACCAAAATCCTAGGAAACAGACACAAGTTGGTTATCATGCTAAGAAAAACAGTTTGATCAGAGTGGATGCAGAATTGGACAAAGCACTGAAAATAGGAGCAGAGAGGTAGACAGTGACCAGAAAATACAGAGCCTTTAGAGTCTGAGCAAGCTATATGTTTTAGTGTGGCAGACTCTTTGGAGGAATAATCTCAGGACTCCTGTGATCTGAGTTACTTAATGGCTAACGCTTATTCTTATTTAAGTTACTTAATGGCTAATTATTATTTGTTGAGTATGAATTACTTGCCATCCACGTTATCAAGGAGACTTATTACTTACTATTTCCTTTCAAATCATGTCAACAGAGAAAGTTGAACGCTGTCTCATGAGTCAAAACATTTCTGAAGATCAGCCTCAGAAATTTTTGGTCAAAAGACTCACCTGCCCTCAGCATCATTTTAAGGATATATTTTAAAATAATTTTTGTAAATACCTTAGGAGTTTTCTGTTTGTTGAGAATCTGAAGAAAATGGCCTTCCCCAAGATGAAAATGTCAAAATAAACTAGAGGGACTCTGTTCATGCAGGTAGCAGATTCTGACTCTGACCATGGCCCATCAGCCAACTATAGTCATTTTGAGCTGACAGCATCAGTGTGATTGAAACCATAGTTTTGGACAAACTCCTGGGCTTCTAGGTAAGGGCCGGCCACTTGCCCCTATGTGTCAAATAAAAAGACATGGTAAAGGGCAGAGAAAGGACATTTATTAACAACCCAAGACATGACATAGAAAGAAGAAAAGTCAGCACTCAGCCCATCTTCAGTCATCTTCAGGGTATAGTTCTGAATAGGCAAAAAATTAGGAGCAAGGGACAAAATGTGTATTAGTTAAACAGTCTCAATCACAGGTGTGTTCTAGTGGTCAAGCGGAGCCTAGTTGACCATTATCTCAGTCCATGTTGTTCGAAGGTTCCAGAGAAGTTGTTATCACTGTCATCACTTGAGAGGAGTGATGTTGTTCCCAAAGCATGATTACGCCTGCTCCAGGTTAGAGCCTCCTCATCATAGGTAAGTGTCCTCATTTGGAGGGATGGTCTGTCCTGCCAGGCTCCAGTGTTTCCTAGGGGAAGTTTTAATCCCTTGTCATAAAGATGTTATCAATCGTTAAAAGCAAAGGACAAAAGGTACAAAATGGAGACACATATGTAAACGTTTCTCTTGTTTTCATGGACCCAAGTAAGGAGTCAGCGCTTTTCAGCAAAACCATTTAAGCACCTCTTAAATGATCGCTGACATGATTTGAGCTCAGAAGTTCTTTATGAAGAAATGCTGAAGGCTTCTGTTAGTACAGTTGTGTGGAAATGAATTTTTTTTCCTCTTTGTAATATAGTGTCCCTGCTAGAAAATCTCAATGAAATGTATCTATGCTATGAAAATGTCCTTATCTTTGGGCCCAGATGAAGATATATACCACTTCATGGATAGAAAAGACTACCTCTAAATGTCCAAACTATAACAGCAAAGCATCTAAATATCTATGTGTCTTTGATACAGTGATTCTCTCCACTGGGCTTCATTTTGTTTGAAGCACAGATGCTCAGAACAAACTAAAAATTTAAAATAATCAAGTAAAGAAAGAAAGGGGCAGAGATGGTGAGCCAAGCAAGAAGGCAAGAGAAAAAGGAAAATGAACTGAAGGAAAGAGAAGGGTCCTATTTGTCAAGGGAGTACCTAAAACTCCCCCTCTCTTTTGGAGATAACAAAGAATTGGGCATGTCTGAGTCTTCTCCGGCTGAAAGAATTCTCAAAAGAAGAGGTGTGATCCAAACCTGGAAAAAAATTAAAAGAAAGAGAAAGGAAAGGAGAAGTTGTAAGCACAGTGTGCTCAAGTTTTGTTTTATTCACTTGGAGTCCTCCATGAACCAATTACACACAACTTCTTATTAGAATGTAAAATTGTTTCTTATTTGGAAAGGAAATTGGGAGAAAAATAAGATAAACAACAATGATAATAGCAATTTTAAAACAATTTGTGTCGGAGTGGAAGGATTTTGGGTGGATCCTCTATATTTTTAATTTCTTTCTATATTTTTAGTATGATGCTTTAAATTGAATAGAAATCAGCATGAAGAGAGATGAATGTAAATGGAACAAAATTTATTGTTGAATACATGATTGAGTCTGAGAAGATGGTGTGTTTAGAAAGTTACACCTTAGCGTTCTTATTATACAAAGAATAACCCATGTATGACTATGTTTTCCAAGACAGATAGAAAGAGTAAGCACAAACTGAAAATATGTAGCAGTACACAGTGTTAAGAAGAAATATTATATGAATGCAGATATTAGCACAGTCATTAAATAAAGCGTCTCAAAATCGGATAGGTATTGTCTTGGGAAGAAGCAAGAGAAAATTGAAGACAAGATGGGAGCAAGTCAAAGCTTGTTATGAGAAGTGCAGAATCTGAGGACTATTCTATTTTAATTTGCAAACTTGGTAATCTTCAACGAGGCAAGTGTTCAATACCAGAAGTCTTATGACACTCCATTAAAGAAATGAAGATCAAGTTTTATTTATCTAGCAACTTCTGTGCACCAGGTTACTAGGTTACTTGGCACGTCACAATGTTTGAAATATATTATCTCATTTTATTCTCACAGAAAAAAATCAGGAACATCTGAGAAGTTTTATATGACTTTTATAATGGAAGCCAGTAGGGCTCACCCACACCCAGTTCTCATCCTTTTCCTAGCATACAGGAAGACTGCAGTTCCCAGGTGCCTTGAATAGGGCTACTTGACAAGTTCTAGCCAATAAAATGAAAATAGCATAGGAGAGAGCTATTTTCTAAACAAGACAGTTATGAGCTTGCATGATATTCTACACTTTTTTTTTTGAAGATGAAGGTGGAGGCCATATTTGAGGATAGTAACGCCGCAGAATAGAAACAACCTGGTCCCTGAATGATTGCAAAGAAAAACTGTCAGATCCACCAGAGCTGCTCAGCCTACACAGGACTAGTTAAAGAAAGAAGGAAATCTCACTTGTATTAAATCATTGAAAGTTCAGAGTTTATTTACTATCAAGGCAAAGCAGAGCCTTTCCTGACTAACACACTATCAGTTACACAGTGGGCAAGAGGCAGTTAGATACCGAAGTCTATACTTGCTCAACTCCAAAGACAACGCTCCTTCCAACCCAATTATACTTCTGCTATTATGTAATGGAACCATAGCTACTCAGTACTGACTCAGACTCTACATGTTCTATAAAGTCAAATAAAGTACATATCAACTTTAACTCAGGGTGAAATGTGGTTGCAGCACAGTGGGCTTTGGGCTTGGTTCTTGAACTTAGTGGTGGAGAAGAACCATAAGATATAAATTACAGTGGAAGACAAGCTATTTTCTTGAGATTCTCAATGCCACACTGAGGAAGTCAGATTAAGAGATAGGGGAAAAGGGTAGAGAAAGCACTACACTGAGAGTCTAGGGGTTTTTCAAAGCAAAAATCTCTGCTGCAGCTACATCTCCAATTATAACCACAACCTCCTTTCCTAAAGGTACAGCCTGTGTCCTGGATAATTTTTGAGATCTCTTCCAGTTCCATGTTTTTTCAGCATCCCTTTGTGTGGACTCATGACTATTCTATTTAGTGACTATTAGAAACAAAAACATTTGATAATAATCAGTTTTTCAATGAAGCAGATAATAATCCTATGTAGACCATAATATATATAAATATTTTTACACTGATTGGTGAGTGTGGTGGTACATTACTATAATCCCAGCACTCAGGAGGATAAGGCAGGAGGATCACAGGTTCAATGCCAGGCTAGACTACATAGTGAGTTCCAGGACAGCATTGGCTACACAGTAAGATCTTGCCTCAAAAAAAAAATTTTTTTAACACTGATTTTGCCATAAGGAGTGGATAATGTCAGAAGAATTATTCAGCTGCCATGATGATAGAGATCAACCTTTCTAGGCTAAACAGAATAGCTACTTTTTGCCATTACAAGTAGGCATTGCCATCAATGCCATTTTTTCTCTCATTTGTTTTTGTTGGTATTTTTAGGCTTATTAGCACAGTGTCTCACAATCAAGCCCAGACTAGCCTGGGACTTGCCAAGGAGCCCAGAGTAATCTCAAACTAACAATCTTTCTTCAGCTTCCCAAGTGCTGAGATCATTATTACCTTCTTTTGGGCAGAGTTTATTATTCCAAACTTCCAAGAGTCCTATCACCAAGTCTTCTGCCCTCTAGTTCTTATTTCCTTTCTCTTCAAAGACTTCCTAGGAAGCCCCTTTAATAACAGGCAGTGGGAAAGGTAGCATATATGACTGCATATGAGCATAGGAATACATTGACTGTCCTATAAATGCTAGCAATCTGTTGAACACTAAAGATTATATAAATCTTAGCAGCTTTACTGATGCTTCATACACAAGCAGCTGTTGTTTCTTGGTCGAATGATTAAATATGCTGCAAAATTTCTCCCAAGAAAATCTCACCAAATTTGATTCCAGTAAATCCTTCATAACATCGCTGCTAGCAGCTTCAGTTTGTAAGCCAATCAAAGGAAAGACTAAATCAATGGGATTTTTTTTTCCAATGGGATTGATCTTTCTCCTTTGGCAGTTGAGGCACTTAAAGTACCAAAGAAAGTGTTTAAGTCTTGGCTTAGCCATTAACTAGCAGACACTTAACATTTCAAAACTAAAATGGTTGTATATTACTATTTTTAAGACATATTGGTGGACTGGAATTTGTTTTCACAATATGCCTATCTATGTCTGTAACTGTTCTGATATTGTATCTTTTTTTATGTATATTAATAAATAGAACAATTATGAGCTACATATTTATAGATATCAGAAAAATCTCTCTAAGCTTAAGGCTATCAAAACAATATTAAAAATTTAAAAATCAGCCATCTATAAAAACATCCAATGAGGAAATAAAATAAAAATTATGCCTAAAATGTGTCATGAAAAATTGTTGATCACAAGAGTAGGGGTCTACAGTCCTTCCATAGAGGTTGGAAGGCTTTTCAGATGCCCCATGTTTAATCTGCTTTCACATCTCAACTGACATGTCACCTCCTTTGAGACTTACCTGACTTTTCTATATTGGAACATTTGCCTCTTGTTTATACTTGTATGGTCCCCAATAGTTACCATCATCCTGTTTGATTTTTCCATTAAATTTTATTATCAAGTAACAATCCATGTCTACCCTAATCATTGTATTCTTAGCATTTAGCAAAGTGCTTGCATAGTATGTTATCAATTAAGAAAATGAATTGAAACACGGCATATAAAATAGTATTATCTTAAAAGCAAAATGTATAAGTCATGTCACATTCTTTTTTTCCTTTATTGTTGTGATGGGTGGGGTACATAGTGGCATTTACAAAGTTTCTTACTATGTATCAAATATATCATATATGAATTCATCTCCTCAACCATTCTCTTTCATTCCCTCCCCCCTTCCATTTCCTGGAGTAGTTTCAACAGGTATCATTTTGCATTTACTTACATGTGTACTAAAACAGACTTTTAGTGAGTGTTCCTTATTTTATTTCCTGCCACAAGACTTATATGTTCTATTCCAAATTGTGAAATTCTTTCTCCAATATCTATCCTAGGGGCAGCTACTTCCCATTCCACCATCTGGCAGTGCAGCACTTGTACAGGAAGCTTTCTTTGATTACCTTAAGTAATCCAAATACTCCTATTGCATGCTTTCATTTAGCCACTAACCTCTCTCAAAGTGCTGTGACCTTCATAATTTGATATGTGATAGTATACATTTGTTTAATGGATGGCTTCTCCACTAGACAGCAACCCCTGTACTGATGGAGACCCTGAGTGGCTTTGCTATTCATTGTACCTCTGGGTCTAGCAGAATGCCTGGCATAGCAAAGGAATCCAATAATGATTTGCTGAGTGACTAAATAATGAACTTTTAATAAGTAAAATATGAAATTAAGAAATAAGAAATTGCTAAATTACTTCAGCTTTGCCCAAGAAATAGTCTATATTTAACTGACCAACAATGGCTACATAAAAATGTAAAAAGGAACTTCCTAGATTTTAAAAATTGGTGAGCATAATCCATTAAAAGTATGTTTCTCTTAATTTTTTATCTTTTTTTTTCTACAAAATTGGAGAACAGGAGGGTAGAACAGGTTCTACCTGGAAGGGGGGTTTGGTACTGGTGGGAGGGAGGAGATGGCAGGGAAAAGGGTAAGAGGGTGAATACAGTGCAAATAATGTGTACACATGTATGTAAATGCAAAAATGATACTTGTTGAAACTGCTCCAGAAATCAGGGGAGTGGGGATAAAGGAGAGCAGTGGAGGAGATGAATTCAATCTGATATATTTGATACATTGTAGTAACCTTTGTAAATGCTACAATGTACTTCCACTCAGTACAAGGATAAAAAAAAGAACTATAAATAAATAAATAAATGTACGTTTATTTCTTGTTATTGCTTGCTCTAATTTCCTGGTCACTCAGATAACTTTTGTTATGGAATTTGGTCTTTTGAGTTAATATATCCAACAAGAGAAAATATATTCTGTACAAATACTCAGCTGGGTCATTTGTCAGAAACATCATCTGCTATACATTATTTGATTATTAAATCAGCTTATTGAGCTTAGTGACTGTACAATGAAAATCCAGAGGTAGACAATAATCATTGGCACATCAATTTATTCAGACATTCATTCATTCTCTCCATTCTTTCTTAGGTATTACTAAGTTATATCACTTTGCCCAGTGTTACTTTGGTGTGCCTCACTGTATATAAAGGGTTAACATCAGGCCTGGGCTGATACAGAATTGGGAACTCTTTGTCTGCTTTCTCTCAGTACTGTTTCCTTGGAAACTACAGAGTTAAGATAAATGTGGAATGTTGTGTCTGCCTCTTCTGCTGAGTGGGACTACACCTGGATTAGAGCAGCTGGGATTTGGCATGAAGGCTTTGGAGCTATGTAAATAGATATAATTTTTTAAAGGTTGGAAAATCAAAGAGCAGTTTTTTTTTGGTCAAAATGACCTACACACTTCTGGGCTCCTACTATAGACAGCCACGCTTATCTTATATGGGCATGAGAACTAAAGAACATGTGAACTCAGGTAGCTGTGGGCCTTCTCTTGGATTGAAATTTACTTGTGTTTCATGAGGCTGATTGCCTTTTCAGGCTTACGATAGCAGCTGTGGATGCACACTGACAAAAGCTGGGAGTTGAGCCTAGGAAGCCAGAACTAAACCTTCACCTGAGGAAACTGCTTTCATAGTGCAAACACCTCATGAGGTGCCATTGTCAAGAAAGCTAGCTGGGGGCAGTCCTTTCATTCTGTTTGCATAGAGAATGTGACCAGGCTTAAAGGAGTTCCCTTAGTGGTGGCATCCCTTAGCTCTTGATTGCCAGGGCCTAAGAGATGGAGTCACAAATTTGGAGGCTTTAGGTCATGAGAAATAGAGACTTAGGGCATCTGGCTTAAAAATCCTGAGGCTTAAATTTCTAGGTGCTGAGGTCAGAAGAAGCTCTAGGCTTTCAAACCCAAAGGCTTGTTTCTCTGCGCCCTAAGGATCACAGAAGTATTGCTCCCAAGTTTCAAAACCAATCCTACAGGAGCTCAAGCCAGGGATTATTGGCCTGGGCTTTGAGTGCCCACAGCCCAGTCCCCGGAGCCACTGGTAACAGTTCGCAAATTCTTATCCTTTGGAAGCAGTCAGGGCCTTTTCCAGTGACAGGGCTTGTAGCAGTTCTTGCATTCAGTTTTTCACAGCTTCTTAACTTCTGCAGAGAGGCTCAGCTCTCTACAGGTTTGGGGTGTGTATGTATAGTGTATCTTTTTTTTTATCATTGTTGTGTTGGGAGTACATTATGACATTTACAAAAGTGCTTATAATATATCGCAGTAAAATTCACTTCCTTCATCATTCTCCTTGCTCTCTCTCGCTCCATTCTTAGAATAGTTTCAACATGTCTACTTCTGGCTGCTTTCTGGAAATCTTTACTTGCCTTCTTGCTGCTGCTAGGTGTATCTAGACTTAAAAGCCCCTGGAGCACCTCTATTTTTGTGCAACTAGCTCAGTCCACTCTGCCTGTGATGAAGACCCAGCTAGGTAATAACAAGACCATATGAGAACAGTCTGTATTAGTGCTAATTTGCAACATCAGGGGCAGTAAACAGGAGAGAGGTCTGCTAGAATGGCCAAATAGGACTGAAAAATAGCCTATTTATAAGGCTAGAAAAATGGGTGTGTCATATGTGCTTAGATTATAATTCCACCAGTCACAGTCCTGCACGTGCATCGCTTCCAGTTCCACCAATCTCAGCTTCACTTAAGAGCCAGTCACAAGCCTCAAATTGCATTAATCACAGGCTTTTTGCTGAGTCTCCGAGAAGATGCTCCCCTCCTATCTTGAGTTAGTGTAGCTGGAGAGCCAATCATGGTTGCAGTGGTCCTTATGGTTAGAGTGAAGTTTCCTGAGAGTGGTCATGGACCATTCAAAACAGCCACACTATGATGACAGTCCACCAGTTGCCAAACAAATGGGTTCCTTAGATAACAGTTCTCCACTCAAGGCAACTGAGCACAAGGGAAGGGTGTATAAGTTGTGAATCAAGTGGCCAACTAGCTCACAAATACCTGCATAGTTTAATAGAAGCAAAGCAAAGAAAAGAGCAAGCTTTCAAATAGCTGCATAGTTTACTAGAAGCAAAAGAAAAGAGCAAGAATTTATCAGGGAATTAACATTTTTAACATATTTAACAATGCTTACCCCCTAGCCAAATGCCCTCAGGTAGAGTTGGGTCACTCTGATCTGCTCACCACCTTGCATCTTGCTGGGCTTTCTTTTTGGCTCTGTCTACTCTGTCACAAAGTTTGGTACTCTTAGGAGCTTGGGATGATTAGTATGATAGCAGGAGACAGACCAGATTCTTCTCCCAGCCCTATCACTTCCACAAGCTCTATGAATTTGGCAAGTCATATTTTTTACATCAGTTTCTTCTGGAAAATGAGCTCACACTGGAGAAATTATAGTACAAACCAGTTAAAAAATGCAAACTCTGCAGCCAGTAAAGAAGTTCAGTTTTATAAATTGAATTATCATTAATGAAGGGCTATATGTCCATAACCAAGTGACCACAACTCACTGTTACTTCAGGTTCCTTATCTACAAAATGGAGAAAAAAATTACACATACAATATAGAGTTGCTCTGAGGATTTACATATATGTATATGTATGTATGTATATGTATACATATATATGTCATATATAGTATCTGATACAGTGCTCAGAACACAGTAAACTCTCAATAAATACCACTTAAGTATAATTTAATCATCTTTATATTACAACACAATGTTTCTTCTTCCAGTGTTTTTACTTCATCAAAAGTAATGATATGGGCTGGTGGAGTGGTTCACGTGGTAGAGTGCCTGCCTAGGATACAAGAATCCCTGAGTTCAAATCCCAGTACTGCCAAAAAAAGTGTAATGATACTTTATCATCAGTAGCCTGGGAAGATAAAATAGTAACAGAAAGACTATAAATCCCAAATATTCATGGCAGTAAACAAAAAGCCAAGCATAACTAATGTAGAGTGGTTTCTTTTTCATTCTTAGAGTGAAGAAACAATGAAATTATGATAAAATGAGAGCATAATTCACAAGTAGCAAGTTAATTGAAAAAGAACAAGAAGACTAGGGCACATACAAAGTCACCATGGTGACTCAGAATAGATCATTTTGATTGGCTCAATCTACGTAATATTTATTCCTCCTTGGTTCATAAAGGATTTTATTCAAATAAATGACTTTTTCATTCTCTGAGGGGATTTCCATTTTCTCTTCTATGAAATGAGATCAGATGGCATGACTTCTACAGCCATTTGTAGTTCTAAATTTCTATTACTCATTAAAGACAAGAAAAGTAAAGCTGAGGACTCCCAAGTGAGGAAAAAAATATTTTTGTTTTCAGATATGGGTAACTTACTTTCTTTACCTTATTACATTGCTTTGTTACAAACTTCATTTGCCTATGTAGAATCTGAATATTGCACTTGTCCCAGAATCTAAAGTCATGTTTGTCTCCCACACAGTCCAATTCTGAAATGTTTTCATGACATTTTCATTGGTTCAATAAATTACTCTGCAATATATGCTTGCCTTTTCTCCCCCCTTCTCAGAAGCAGAAATAAATGAATAAATACAACTGAATTTGGCCTCAGATGCTGAGACTTTTCTAGTCGCCTTACACCCACATCCACCCAACTCACCTGGCAGTTGTTCACAGAGATCATTTCAACTAAAGGTGAAGTAAATCATTTTTAATCAAGGATGTTGGTTGGCTTTGTCTCTGCTATACAGTGGCAAAATGTCCTCAAGTTCCACAGATGCACTGGGGATGATTCAAACTACTTTGTCATTCATTATGTCCATACAAGAGTTTACTGTGAGGGGGCTGTTTAAGAATAATTAATTATTGTCTTTCCACAGCTAGGGAGGAGTCCTTCAGCTACAGTTCTCTGGGGCTGCAAAGTACATGGGAATGTTCTGAGCCAACAAGCCCATGGATAAATGAAACTATAGGAGGGGAAAGCTTAGACATAATATGTCTCAGTACAGCAAGTTATTATCATCATAGTCTTCTTCTTGATGGGGATGGACTCAGATTTGGGAAGTTAACATAATGCCTCATTGTGCTGAGCCACACCATCATGGAAACCCAACACTATAATGTTGCAGAGAAAATTATTAGCTTTGGAATTCAAATGACTTTGGTTGAGGTGTCCCCTGTCAACCTTTAGTTATGTGCTTGATGTTATAGAGACCCATCCTTCACACCTGAAAAACAGAGAAAAACTTACAAGTGTACATTATAGATGTTGGGAGAATTAACTGAGGTAACTCACATAAAAGGCTTAATACTGAGTTTAAGGAATACTTCTTATTACTCTTATTATCTTTTAGGGCCTAAATCATGGCTGTGATTTCCCTTGATTCACTCAATTTCTCATGGTAAAAAAACCCATCCCATAGTTCTATGCTACACCTTCCAAAAATTTTTGAACATAAGACAAATCCAGTTGCCTGGCATGGTGGATAAAGCCTCTAATTCTAGCACTCAGAAGGCAGAATAGGAGGATCATGGGCTTGAGACCAGCAAGGGCTATCTAGTAAGACTCTGTCTCAAAAAAAAACAGTTAAAAAAAAAGAATGTACCTAACCCTATTTCTTTTTTTTATTCATTTATTCACATGTGCATACATTGTTTGGGCCATTTCTCCCCCATACTTCCCTTCCTCTCTCCTCCACTCCCCTCGCTTCCAGGCAGAACCTGTTCTGCCCTTATCCTAATTTTGTTGAAGAGAAAACATAAGCAATAATAAGAAAGACAAAGCACTTTTCCTAGTTGAGATAAAGATAGCTATACAGAGAGATTTGTAGCATTGCTTCCATGTACAAATGTGTTACATCCCAAGTTGTTTCATCTCTAACTGACCTTTTCACTAGTTCCTCGTATTGACCTCTGTTGCTTTAAGGTTTCTGTATTAGTTTCTATGCAGTGGGGACATAAAACACTTTCATGTTTTGGGTTCCTACCTGTCCCCATACCTTCTGTATGTGCTGTCCCCTTATCATGTGACCCAAGTCCACCCACATTGCTGCATTTGCCCTAGATCTAAAGTCCGCATATGAGGGAGAACATATTATTTTTGGTCTTCTGAGCCTGGCTGATCGCGCTCAGAATGATGTTCTCCAGTTCCATCTACTTACTTGCAAATGATAAGATTTCATTCTTCTTCGTGGTTGAGTAAAATTCCATTGTGTATAAATGCCACATTTTCTTGATCCATTCATCAGTAGTGGGGAATCTTGATTGTTTCCATAACTTGGTTATTGTGAATAGTGCTGGAATAAACATGAGTGTGCAGGTGCCTCTGGATTACCTGAGTTTCATTCCTTTAGGTATATCCCTAGGAGTGGGATTGTTGGATCTTATGGCAAATCTATGCTTAGATTTTTAAGAAGCCTCCAAATTTTTTTCCAGAGTGGTTGCACTAGCTTGCATTCCCACCAGCAGTGTATGAGGGTTCCTTTTTCCCCAATCCTCACCAACACCTGTTGTTTGTCGGGTTTTTGATGATCCTACCCCTATTTCTATAGAACTGAGATTGGAGAATGACTTATGGCATGAATTTACTATGTATTTTATTCATATGAAGGATAGTGCATGGAATTTTGTCCATATACAAATGGATATAGTGATGAGCCTTAAACTCTGGAAAGACCAATGGTTCACAGCACAGGTGGTGGAATCAAGAATGGCTTTAAGTATAACCAAAAGAAATCCTCAAATGGTTTTAGAGCCCATAATAGGGCATTGGTTAGTATACTGGTAGTTTGGCAATTACCAAGTTGCCCTAGTTTATTACAGACCATATCATAAAGCTTATCAGGGGGAAGGATACACTCTGAGGTTCTACCAATATTATCATTTGCACATGGGAATAGCTGCACCAGTTCCACCCAAGCCTAATTAGATGGAAAATAGTCTTCAAATGACAGTGCAACTATTTTATTCAAACTGCAATGCTGAAGATGCTTCTCATCAAACCTACCAAGAAGGATGCTCAAGCCACCTTCTAAACATCCGTAGAGAGAAACTGAAACAATTTGACACCGAGTTCTGACATAGTTTTAGGCATAACAAAATAATTAGCATGCAATTTATGTGAGGAGATCTGGTTCATTATGTTTTTTTATGATTTTTAGAGTGTTAATAAAGTTACATACCTATAAAAATATCAAAACCTTTGTGGCACATCTCTATCTTGCACTGGCTAAAGAAGGCTTTTGAGCCCTTCTTTTATGTGTGAATTTTGCAAAGGAACAGAAATAGAACAAAAATATAGAATCAGGCACCTATATATTTCTGTCTTAAATCTTGTCTTACCAAACACACATATATGAGCTCATTTCATATAACATTTATGTCCATATTAACATTGTTGTTATCCTCATTTTGTGAATGAGGGAAAGAAATGCTTGGAGAATATCACCAACCAGCTCATGATCACATAGCTAAAATGCCAGAATAAGATTTTAAATTCATTAATGGAGACTTGAATCTCTTCTTTTCTGAATTAAAAAGAGATGGCATTGAGTAATGGGGTCTGAGGGACAACAAAAACATAATAGGGCTTCAGAGCTCTTCCTTATGGGAGGCACCTCTCCCAACATCTTAACAATCTTAAAATATGAGATGTCTTTTTTGAAGCATACCTTTGTTTCTTGAGTGCCTATGATTTTTTTCAGCACTGTTCTAGGTCCAATGAACAATGAGACAGAATCAAAAAGAATAAAAAATGTAAATAATCCTATAATCAACAAATCCACATACAGAATAGCTTCCAGACTCTACTTTTCCAAGCCAGTGATAATACAACAGTAAATCCTTTGGCTTGTGCTCCATTTTGGAAGCAAGTACGTGATTCACAACATGAACTGAAGATCATACAACCTGACCATTTCCCTCCAAAATATGACTGAATTTTGCAATATTGTATCTGTATATCAGGGTTTTATGGAACAGGAATAACAACAACAACAACAATAATAGTAATACCTTTTTTTACTCTTGCTCCTGAATAAGTTGGTTATTTGAAAATCAGTCATCTCATCAATTACCCCATTTGAAGCTGCCAATTTAGTTTACTGACTAAATAATTTGCATAATTACCTATAGATCATCCATTTGGGGAAAAATAACAAAAAATTAAATTCACCTAACAGAATGGATGCTCTAAAGATGAAAAAAATATGTATTGCTACACCATGGAAACAACCATCAAAATAAGACTCAGCATGTAAACTTATGATTCTTGTTAAGTATGTTTATAAATAATTTAACTTTGTAAATAAATGCTGATATCTGACAGCTACTTAAATAAAATAAAATTTTGTTATGAAGCCTTAAACTTTATTTCATTATGTGTTATAAGTACAAAATTAGCACAGAGAACATCAGAATCTCTCATCTGGTTATAAAATTGCTTACGGTTGTTCTAAGAGAATATAAACTGACTTTGTTGTTAGCTTATCCCTAAGTATATCTTAGTTCTAGGTTTCTTTTTTGAGAACTGATTTCTTCATTTGGATCCTATAACTGTAGACATTTGCTTATCTTCCAAGGATTTCTTATTGACAAGGTCATCAAATTTATCCATCTCCCTTCCCACTCCAGCTGGCCAGGCTGGCATTCAAGACCTTCTAGCATTAAACTTCCTTTTCAACATTACCTTCCACTCTTTCCCTCCAAATATTTTAATGTATAGTTTTGATATGTTGTTATTTCCTTATTATTTCCATGTACTGATCCTTCTACCTGAAAGGCAATCACAATACCAAGTGGTGCTCCAGTAAGACAAGCACAATCCTCCAAAACATCTATTTTTCTCAAAAGTGAACCCAAATACATACACCTTCTGAAGTGAGATAAAACACAAATGCTGCTGAAGTTTGGGAGACTGATAACACTCAGACTCAAATGAGGATGCTTGCTAGAGTTTACTGAAATGCTTTAAGGAAAACATAACATCAAATATACAAACAAAGGGATGGATGTGAGCATATAAAGCCAGATATTGATCAGAGATTTTTGTTACCCCATTTACTCAAATTAAAAAAAATGGATGGATAAATGAATGTTGACTAAGACAGTTAATTTATCTTTTCTAGATTTTCAACTCTAGATCTTGACCCTCAGTCCTCACTTGCACCATGAATAAGGAAGACAAAAAGAAAACCACAAATGTTATCAGGTATTAAGTAACAGGGACACCTTTTAATATGTGTATAATAGTTGTACAGGGGATTCATTGTGACATTTACGTATGTGCTCATGATATATCTCAATAGATTCACCTACTGCATCATTCTCCCTCTTCTTCTTAGAACAATTTCAACAAGTGTCACTGTTCTATTATCATACAGTAATACAAAATATATCCACCATGCTGACCCTCCTTCACCTTCTCTGTTAACCCTCCCTCTCCCACTCACATCCTCCACCTCCCACTCACACCCACTCCTAGACAAGAAATGACAGGTATATTTATGGAACAAATGTACATGCTTGACTCACTGTTACAGGAATGGTCTGACAAACATATCCACATCTTAAAAGTGATAAGACAAAATAGACTTTGCACAATCCTCATATGAAACAACATAAGAATGATTATTATCAAAAAGAAAAATAATAACAAGTATTGGCACGGTTGTGAGAAACTTTACCCACTATTGGTTGGTGGGAATGCAAGTTAGTACAGTCATTTGGCAAAATAGTGTGACATTTCCTCAAAACACTAAATACAGAATTACCATTCGATCCAGCAATCTTGCTTTGTAGTATATATCCAACAGAATTGCAGTTAGTATGTTGACAAGATATCTGTATTACAATGTTTATTGCAGCACGGCTCAGAATAGTTAAAATAGAAAAACAACCTGCATCTAAGAGCAGATGAATGGGTAAGGAAAATGGGGTACATATGCTACATGGGTATTATTCAGCCTTTCAAAACGAGGAAATTCTGTTACTTCAGGCAACATTGATGAACCTAGAGAGTATTGTGTTAAGTGACATAAGGCAGCAGCAGAAAGAATGCTTGGTGATTTAACATGTGGAATCTCAAAAAAGTAGAACTCACAGAAGCCGAGAGTAACATGGTGGTTACCAGAACCTGGGTCATGAGTTAGGTGATGGGTAAATGGGAAATGTTGGTCAAATGGTACAAAATTCTAATTAGACAAAAATAATAAGTATTAGTAATGTAATGAGTCTCATGGGGACCATGATGAATAATAATGCATTGTATATTTCAAAAATGGTAAAATATACACATATTCTCACCATGAAACAAAAATGACAAGTAAGGAGATATGTTAATTGACTTGAGTTGGTCTTTCTATAGTGTCTACGTAGATCAAAATATCAATTGTACCCCATATTCAATTACTATTTATTAATTGAAAAAAGTTAAAGGTATACTAACTTCTTCCAAAAGGAAAAGTATAGCAGAGAATAAGGAAATGAAAGAAAACAATTGTTTCATCTATACATACACACACACACACACACACACAAATACACATACATACTGAATAGAGAAGAAAAGAATTTGCATTCAGAGAACATACTCTGTTCTGGGTACTGAAGGCACTTGATGTTGCTTATGTTGTGAGATCCTTCTTATAGACCTATAAGGTCAACATTTCACCAAGGAGGACATCAGCAAATAGAGAGAACTTTCCCTGGGTCACACAGTGGCAGAGCACAGTTCCAAAAGCAGGGATCTCTGACTCTAAAGTGCAGGCAGTCTAGTCTCCCATGGCTGAACCAGTGCAAAGCTATTTTGTAATAATTATGGGAGGACAACATCTTACACAATGACTATTTAAGGAGAAAAATGAAACTATTCTGACAAACCAGAAAGGGACTCAGGTTGAGGAGAGGTTCTGGTGCTAGGGAGGTTAATTAAAAGTAGGTATTTAATAAAGTTTTCATTGAAACAGTAGAATAGCATCTGCAATTAAATCCATGAAAAGGGTAAAATGCAGGCTCCCAGTGTGTAAAGGACAGAGCTATTTCTGAAATCAAAACAGTAACATGAAGAGATTACAGTTTGACCCATTTCCTGGCATAAGAACTTGGTATTTCCAGATTGCTTCAGAGCACCAATAACCTTACCACAGCTTGAAAATATTATTTAGGATCAACAGATCTGCAGGCAATGTTGGAAATGGATGCTGAGACCCTTGAAACAGATTTATCTATTACTTAAATTAAAAATGTTATTAATATCTTATATGCAGAGATAGCCTGGGGGCCAGATGGCTGTACAATCCCATATTATAAAGCTCATAAGCACATTTGATTTGGGTTTTGAACTTACATTTTCCACATTTTAAAGAAGAATTTTATTAAAGCCACATATAGAGCCAATTCTTGGTGATTAAAAATGACTTTTAAAGACTTCTAAAGACTTATGGCATACACAGAGTACAGATTTATCTCTAGGATGATTTGTGAGGGCAAATACTCTGGTATGAATGGTTATTTTTTCTCAGACATTTATATTTTCCTTTAATGCATGCTAGAGAGAGACAAAGTGTTTTCAGTTATTAGGGATTGAACCCTATTTCTAGAGGCTACAGGTCATTGTGTTCCTGGGACAAATCATATCTACAAAATGACAACTATCCCAATGAAAAGTGAAAAATGCAACTTATTATTCAGATGTTTAGAAACATCTGGATATTTTTTCCATTAAATGTCTGTGAAAACATTTTATTTGACATTGTGCATATGAAACATGGAGATATTTGTCAGAAATTATCACTTTTGTCTGAATTAATAACTTACTTTAAATTTAGTATTTGATAACAATGTTCTAAAAATTATAAGAGAAAAATAATGAAATAAGATACTACCCTTAAAAGGCAGTGTGGTGCTTATTACTTGGATTTTGAAATGGAATACACCTAGATGGACATCTTAACTTCACTGTTTAACAGTCATTTGATTATAAATATTTATTTGAATGTCTATTATTTTTCTATTTTATGAAATGAGAAGTTTAAATAAGATAATATAGGTAAAGTATGCATATAATACTTGAAATGTAATAACTACTTTGAAATGTTGGCTATTTTGTATTAAGTTGAACCATATGAAGTTGTCATGTCTGTAGGTGAAATGGTCAAAAATTTGAAGCTTCATGTATATCATATGGTTCAATCTAGCATCATAAATCCAAACATCATGAAGTTGAGCAAGGAAAATAAAACATACCTTACCCTGTAAAATGAGAGGAATTTCCCGAAAGGTGAAAAGGCATCCAGCAGTACTTAGAGACATATGCAGTATCTACAAGCTCAGAAATAGCACTGAGTTTTGAGAATACCAAGAAACAATTAAAGAATAGAACACAGGGAGAATTCTTTACAAAATTTGAATATTGAAGGTAGATGGGAAGTAACCATCCACAGGCCTATTTTTTTTTTTTTTTGCTGATAATTAAAAGAAAGTTTTAACTGATCAGAAATGGAATTAAGGAGATACAACATGAAAATAAAGTCAGGATAATTTCTTGGTCAGTAAATTTTCTGTAAGATTGACTCAGGAAGGAAACTTGAAAAATAGCAAAAAATATTCCTTTTCCTTGTTCACATTCTTTTTCCAGTTTTAAAGCTACATTTGAACATGTTTGTTTGAAGTTTTTCACACCCACATAGAAAAGTTATGAAAATATTTTTTAAATCCTTATAAATTTCCAGCAATAGTCATCTTCTTCCTCTTCACATACTTTGAAGTAATTCTAATGGTTAAATTCTATCACAGTAGTTACTGGAAAAATACTAAGGGTACCCAAAAGTGGATGTAATAGGTGTTTAAATTCACTTGATATGGGCCAAGTGCCCCTCCAACCTTGGAATAGCATAGACCTTCCATCACCACTGCCTATAACCCTCTAGTTTTATTTGACATGTATTTATGCTAATGTCATCTTTCAAGTAGAAATGTTCTTCTATTCACTAAAATACATGTGTCCCTGAGATTGTTGAAAATAATAAACATTCTGCAAATTGAATCTGTTTTTGTTACGTTTGCTTCCAAAATATAAGATTTTCCAAGAACCACACAATGCTAGCTAGACACATTGTACCAGCCTTACATTCACATAAAGGATAAATGCACATTAAAAATAAAGGAAATTAAACTATCAAGCAGAACTACAAAATGTCTTCACAGAATAAGCTACTGGACTCGTGACTTTTCTTCAAGTACTCATAAACTCATTCATTCATTAACTCAATTAAGATACACTAAGCTTTCTGCCACAAGTGAATAAATAAATGTTTCAAAGTGAGATGAGAAGTACTAGGAAACAAACAATGCACTACAACAGAAAACTTCTTGCATTCATTTATGAATTTATTTCCAAGAGAAGTAGTAGCTTTGATGTCAAAGCTGAAGACTGACATAATTAACAGGAATTGGGAGAGAATATGTGAAGCTTCCAAAGTTGGAAAGAAAATCTAAAACCTGAAAGGGCTAAGTGGTTGAAGGGAGCAGCATTGTAAAATGAAGTTGAAGAGGTGGACAAAATTCAGACCAAGGACCTAAAGACCTTGTTAAGTGTTTTAGTTTTTCTTGGTATTTTTTTTTTTTGCTGGGGGTTGGGGGGTGTGCAATACTGTAGTTTGAGCTCAAGGTTTTGTACTTGCTGGCAGGTGCTCTACTACTAGCTTTTTATCTTATTTTCTCATATGATCAAGATGTTTTAAAACAATGAATGCAAAAAGTCATATTTCCACTTTTAAATTTTTATTCTTATATGAGGGTGGATAGTAGCAAAGAAAATAATCTGGTCAGAGTCTATGCTTCTTTTTCTTCTTCCTCCTCTTCTTCTCTCCTCTTCTTCCTCCTTCCCCTCTTCTTCTTCTTCTCCTCTTCCTCCTCCTCCTCCTCCTCCTCCTTCTTCTTCTCTGTTTTTAGGGATTGAACCCAGGGCCTTTTACATCCTAGCCACTTCCCCAGTCCTGGTTACTTCATTTGTTTGCAAATGTAGGTAATATAAGTATATACAGTGGTTGGGGAAAGTGAGGTACATTTCCTGGCTATAACTTTAGAGATTGATTTAGTGTTGCCTCTGACTTCTGCTTAGGCAAGTGGGTTGTACCAATTCAACATCAAATGACATGGAAAATTTGCAAAATATTTTTCACAGTAAGTTTTGGTGTTTTTTTAAACTAGAAATTCATCCTACTTTATAATTTCAACTATCAGGAATTTAGTCTGTTGAGTTGACTTATGATAAAGATGCTTTCTAGAGCTTACTTCATTGGGAACAAAGGGCTTGTCAAGAAATCTTTGATAATTAGCTTTAGGAAAATTAAGTGAAGGGAAGTAGTGGTTGAAAAGACTCAACAAACTACATGTGATTGAAGGAAATATAAGAGGTGCATATAAAAATCAGAAATTAGTCTGAGACTAAATTCTCCCACATACATGATATTTTCTTTATACACATTTCATTATCATATCTGCAGACTGATTTCCTCTGCTTATTCATGGAAGCAGTATTCTCAGTCTTGAAATTACTTGTGGCTTTGATTGACCATAGTACCCTCTACTCTCTCATGGATGGATAAACTTTTCAATCCTTGAGTAAGCTCCCTTCAGAACTCAAGTCTTTGTCTCCTGGTCCAAATTCTCTTGCAAATACCTGGAGGAGTTTTATAAGTGTACTCCAAAGACCTGTTTATTAAAGGCTTTGTCCCCAACCTATGATGCTATTAGGAAGCTGCAGAACCTTTAAGGGATGAGACCTAGTAGAAGACCTTAAGTCATTGGAGGCATACCTTGGAAGGAGATAGTGGTAATCCATTCCCTTACAATATCTTTCTTTACTTCTTCACCTTCAGGAAGTGAGCAACTTTCTCCATCACATGTTCCTTGCCTTAATATGCTGCTTTGGCAAAAGTAAAAAAGCACAGATCAAAACCACTAAAACTATGAGCCACTAAAACTATAAACCTTTCTACTTTTAAGTTAACTACCTCAGGAATTTTGTTACAGTAACAGAAAGCTGACTAATACAAGAGGTATTTTAAGTCTGTGTTTGATTTTCATTTGGATCAAGTTCCTACCTGGGAAGTAACTCATTATCACAATGGAAGAGTTTTATAAACACAACTACCTCTTTTAGAGAATGTAATCAAATCATATTAATTTAGGAGAGCTCAACCCAAAAGAAACTGAGTTCCTATCATAGGTTAAATGGAAATGATGACAACAGAACTTTTAAAATTCAGAAGAAGGAAACCTTGAGTTTCTAAGCTAATCAACACCTCTCGAAAGGATATAAAAGGGGAAATAAAGATAAAGATAATGCTTAACAATTTACTGCTAAATATCCTGATTAAGCAAGATTTGAGCATGGGGGAATCTTTAGTTTGTTTTTGTGCTATTAAATTTCCTAATAATGCGTAACCTTGCTAAATTATGAAATACTATGAAATTTAAGGACAGAACGTTGCATTTTACTTCCTGTGTACACATGGCACTTGTCTGAAGCTAGACTAAACTTTTAAAATTTGGGATGAGGAGAAGATAAGTACTTTATGGATCTGAAACATTTTTCCCCTTGTTGACAGCATCAATAGTCCTCTAACGGAAGATATAGAAAGGAAAATAAGACATTGGTTGAGCAGGAGTCAATAGCAGAGGAAGAAGACTGGGAACAGATCAAAAAGTGTCCTCCAATTTTCAAATCTCTGGCCTCTCATGTGCAGGACAGACACTCTGGAGCCATCTAGTGGCCCACCATCATTGAAATAAAAGGGTGCTAGGTTTAGACTTGAGTAGAAGTCCAAATGCAACTCCAGTGGAATCTGTCTCCCAGAAAAAAACTCCCACAGATGTGTCATCATTTCCAGAAGGCATCTTCTGTTGCAGATGTCTAGTTCTAGGAAAGCAACTAATAGCCTATCACCGTGCCTCACTCCTTGTGACTACAACTTCCTTGAGCACTATTCTGAGGTGTGCATCATCTGGTGACCTGTGGAGAATTTATAATCAATAGTTTTTTTAATAAACCCATTACATACTATAAAAAATACAAGATTGTGTCCATCAAGGGAAAATTATAACATGTTTCTGACTTTATTATTCATCTGTAATTACCAGTACCTATTTCTAAGTAAACATTTTGCTGCTGAGGTTAGGTTGTGAAAGGTTATGACTTTAAGTTTTTAGAGTAGTGCTTTATGTTGACATGTTTATGGGGCTGAAGAAATAGAAAGCCTGGAGGCATTTTTCTGTCCCTGAACCTGACAGTCAGTCCTTTCTGTAATGACTTGGACTAGAGCAGACTAAGTTACAGTACTTGGATGAGATTTTCCTTAGAAATTACACTGGTAGTTTCTTTCTATTCATTTTGCCTTTTTTCTTTAACTTCGTAAGCTAAATTAGGCTCTTCTGTTTAAGAACAACAGAAGTTTTTCTTAAACTTGAGCATGCATTAAAATCAACATAGGTCCTGGTTAAATATAGGCTACTGGGACCCACCCTCAGAGTTCTGCTTCAGGTAGATCTGGGGTAGGTTCCAAGAGTTTGCATTTATATGTTCCCAAGAGTTATTGATATTGTTGACAAAAGGCCTATACTTTATAAGCTATTGTGGAAAATTAAAGCATGAAGAGTCACATTTTATCATTTCACCAACTTAAAAACATTCTTTCAGAGTTCCCCAGCATGCAAAAACTTTCTTTTTTGGATAATTTTTCTGCTTTTTTAAAAGTAGACCTAATGCTTCAAGGGAGCTCTCTCACAGAATCCCATTGTGTAAGACAAGTAAAAATAAAGCTGCTCTGATTAAAAGGAAGATGGAGGAAAGGCAGCTTATCTGTTCTTCATCACTGTCCACAGATTTCCACAATGAAGAACCTTTAGCTTCACTCTCAATGACCACTAGCTCTTCAGAAGTTTTATTCTTCATTCAGTCTCAGTCTCAGTCTCAAACGCCATTGCCTACATTTTATTTCGTACCTCACCACGATATTCCATTGAATTTGGTAGAGGGGAACTATGATATAAATAGGAGCGCATGTAATTTATTTTTCAGAAGAATAAGTTCTTATAAAATTTGTTTCACCATAGTGATCCTTGCGATACTGGGACTGTTATAAACATCCATACTGTGTGAGAAGTATCTTCACATAGCTTGGTTCTTCAGCACTTCTTGGAGCCTGACCTTTAAATCTCCCTTGCCTGGCAACAGAGGCTGCCACCAGATCACCAGTGCTTTCTACCAACTCCTTCAACAACTATAGAGCAGATAATTTTTTTTATATGTGTGAAGTTCTGGAGATGGAACCCAAGGCCTCAAGCAAGCTATACAAGTGAACTATCACTTTAGCTACACCCCAGATATTTACTTCTTTTTTTTTATTATTATTGTTTTGTTTTGTTTTTTTTCATTTTTCTTTTATTATTCATATGTGCATACAAGGCTTGGTTCATTTCTCTCCCCTGCCCCCACCCCCTCCCTTACCACCCACTCCACCCCCTCCCGCTCCCCCCCCTCCCCCCGTCAATACCCAGCAGAAACTATTTTGCCTTTATCTCTAATTTTGTTGTAGAGAGAGTATAAGCAATAATAGGAAGGAACAAGGGGTTTTGCTGGTTGAGATAAGGATAGCTATACAGGGCATTGACTCACATTGATTTCCTGTGCGTGGGTGTTACCTTCTAGGTTAATTCTTTTTGATCTCACCTTTTCTCTAGTTCCTGGTCCCCTTTTCCTATTGGCCTTGAGGGAGGGTCTTGCCACCTTTTTCCCTAGACTGGCCTTGAACTCAAGAGCGTTCTGCCTCTGCCTCTCCAGTAGGTGGCATTATAGACATGTGCCACCATGTCTGACTTAGATCAGATAAATTTATTGACATATATGTTATTTGGTAAACTTTTTTTGAGCTTTATTTGTTTTTATTATTGTTGTATTGGGGATACATTGTGACATCTACAAAAGTTCTTACAATATATCATAGTTGAATTTACCTCGTCCATCATTCTCTTTTATCCTCTCCCATTCCTGGAGTAGTTTCAATGGGTCTCATTTTTCCATTTACATACATATATGTACATAAGTGGCTCAAGTGGTAGAGTGCCTGACTAACAAATGTGAGAACCTGAGTTAAAATCCCAGTAACAGCAAAATAAATAAATAAATAATGTAAATATTTTGCAGGCAGAGGAGCTCAAATGGTAGAACACCTGCCTAGCAAGCATGAGGCCCTGACTTTAAACCCTAGTGCTGCCACTTTTAACCTTTAAATCAACATTCCTTATCAACAGTTCAGTGTTAGCTTATCTACATCAGAGTGAGGGAAAAAGTAGGGTACAAATTACTACCAACTTGTAGATGTTTTAAGTCATGGCTTTTTTTGGTTTACTTATGATAATTTGTAACCCTTAAATATTTATCTAATATAGAAATTTTTTTCTTTTCTTCAAATGAACCCTTGAATCTAAACCATTACTTCAAAACAGAATGTTGGGAGTTGCTGTATTTTTGAATCTAGACTTGCATTAGGACATAAAACTAGAATCAATCCATTTTAGGCTATAGAAGATCTGTATTACTTTCTGTGGAATGGGAAACAAGAGGAATAGTCCCATGCTTTTATGGTCAGAGATATGACTCACTTTGATGATCAAGAACAAATAGATTAGTCAACTTAAAGATAACACTCCTTAGTTTTTGATTTTGTAAAAAAGTGAAGTAGAGTTTCACAATTAAAAAAAAAACACAGGAAAATTCACTTTTGGCTTGTCATTCTTATTTTCATTGACTGAATGTGAATTTCATTGGCAATATTTCAGATAATCAATATTCTTTCTCTAGGAATTTAAATTATTGTCTCTACATCAATTGTTAATGACTTTTTACTTAATTTGAACTAGAAGAAGGCTCAAATTGAAATCACTACTATTTCTAACAATCACTCCACACCTCTTATTGGCTCCAACCAAAAGAAGACTCTCAAGGAGATTGAAGGTAAAATTAGCTAATGCAAATTATGATTCAGAAGTTAAAGTGAGAGTTCTATGAGCAGATCTGGTTCATATTACACAAAACAGACATAATAAATTTTTGGTTGGCTCTATTTAAGGATTTTGTGTTGTCAGCCATATGTGTTGAAATGCATATTCAAAATACACATATAATAACTGTCATTACAATTCTCTGAATATCTTAGCCCATGAATTTCAGTTTCTAAGATTAGACATACCCAGATACCTGAAGAGGTGCCTAACAACCAAAAAATTAAATCATCCAAATTAAGTTTTTAACGGAAAAATGAGGACATACATAGAAAAATTTGATAACTTCTTTTTGTTCTTGTTGCTTAAATGTGCTTTTTACCTCAAATCATTCCATTGTATGGATGTGGAACACATAATAGCTTACAACAAACATTACAAAAATTCTTAAAATGACATTCATTAGGGGCTTTTTACACAGTCTAATTGGGGACCCTATGCATGGCTTGGTGCAGGAGGCATGCTATTAAGAAATGATAATAAATTGTTCATTTTCATATCATAAGGTGATAGTGGAATCAAAAACATTTCCCAAGGTTTGCATTTCCAGTTATAGTCACACATTCTCATTGTCAGGACCTACATGTAATTCTGTATTTAGTTCTTTGATACTTGGGGAAAATGACAGAAAAAGAAAGGAAAAGAAAAAGAACAGGTATTTCCCTGCCGAAAACAACTGCTCAATTTCCTATGGAAAAAAATTAAGATATTTTATAGTACACTCAGGAAATTTGGATAGTAGTACAAATAAATCCTCCAAGCCAACAGACTGATGATTTGTCAAGAGTTGTTACAAAGACTATGCCCTTAAGCCAAACAAGCATCATCTTTGGGGAGATTTTATTTGTGTGATCAATTCATATCTGGACAGGTCTTCTGCTGGTTGGCATAGCAACTAACTGAAGTTCATTGAACTTTTAGATGTGTGTGCTAGCAATCTAAAGCTGATTTCCCCTCATGGGGACCAGAAAAGGCTTTCTTTGTTAAAGCTCTCCAGTTGCATTCAAAAACACATCATTTTTTTCAAGTCTACAAATACACATGTGTGAGATTAAGAAAGAAATATTAGGTAAATTGCTTCTATGTTATAATACCATGATGGTTTTCCTCTATTTCTTGAAAGAAAGCTACAGTTAAAGTTGAGGATTATTTTTTTGAACATTTCTAGGTCTTTCTACAGTAATCTTAGGAGATTCTTTCCAAGAATTTTTTAATGTTGTTGGAGACATCTGGACAGTGACTTTATAGAGTGTTGATATTCAGTTTGGCCTTGATGAAGTTTTAGTCTTAGAAATGTAGTAGCTTTTCTTTATGCTATGTTCTTTAGCAAGGATTGAATCATTGAACATTTACAGAGGAAGGAGTATCATGAGCCTATGCTAAGCGCTCTGATATTAAAGTAAACTAAAAGATGGTATTGATTGTTAACTAATTTGAAATACAATTTCAAAAGAACAGGATTAGAGAAAAGGGAATATTAGCAAAGAAGATGTCTTTACTACAGAGAACAGTAGAAAGTAGACTTTCAAAGGACATGTTTGTAGTTACAGTCTACATTTTTCTTGGCTAATTCCTATTTTTGAAAGCCATGTTACTACAAGAGTTGGAAAAACTTAAGAAACAGAGCAGATGTTTTCCCTCAGAAAGGCAGAATACTTTCCGAAGTGTACCTTAGAAGATTGTCTATTTAAAAAGATAAAAAAGGTAGTTTTTTTTTAATCTTCCCTTGTGAAGTGGTAATGTTATTGTATTTGTTCAAGGAATAATCTTGTCCTTCCTTTTTTTTAAAGACTATAAGCAGTATTCAATTTTCCACATTTTAGAAGCATTTGATTGGTTGTCTTCAGTTTTCTGGAATGAAGAGTTCTCAAGCATGGTTTTGTAGCAATTTCTTGAAACTGGCTCTGTTTGTTCCCATCCTGCTCTGATTAATTATCATCTGACTATTCATGGAGACTATTTCCTTGTAGCCTGGACTAGTGCCAATCTACTGCCAATGAGGCTATTATACTTCAATGACTGTATTGATTAGCAGTGATTAGGTCAAGGTTGCTGACAATGTAAAACTGACCGCTACTATTTATACACAGCTACTCAGCAGCCCTGAACTAAGAAGTAGATGCATGTGGTTTTGTGGGCAGCCGGACTCTGGTTTGTGTCTGGGGGGTCTTTTATAATGAAACTGTAGTATTATATGGATTTTTATTCCTAGATGTCCTCTTGGACCTAAAGAGACTGCCTTTGTTCCATTTGATGAAGGGGAAGTGAAGAATGTTTAGAGCTGGGGTTACAGGAGGCTATGGGCACATCTGCAAAAGACACTTGAGTAGCCAATTCTGAACAAAACCTTTCTTTGGGATTTTGAAAGACTGTGTATCATGACACTTAACATTGACTTATACTGCCATCCAGTGGAGAAAAGGGGTACATTTTATTCTAGTGACAGCTGCAACAGATACAGAAACTTAATGATACATAAGAGGCCAAAGGCTAAGGCTATAGACAACGCACTTTTAATTAAAAATATCTTGGGGCCCATGCTACTGCTTCAAATGAAAGGCTTTGGTCCCTCTTCAAGAGCATTAAGCAAAGCAATCCTCTGAGATTTCTAACAGTGTCTAAGAGCCTGGGGCTAAATCCTCTCATATTTATACAAAGAAACCCAGGGCTCTGGATCTAGGCTCCTCCATCCAGTCTTGCAAACCATGCTGAACTGTTGAGACATTTACACACAACACCGTCCAAAGTTTAGGTTGCAAAACGACAACAACAACAACAAAACAAGAGGCATAAATATCACTAACAAATGAGTAAAAGTTAAATAATGAAAGAAAGCATTAGATCTGTAGCCAGTGACTTGGTGTTCTTTTATGAATCATTACTTGATTCATGTCAAATAAAAAAATGTACAAGCAAGGAAGACATTATTCCAGGCTAATGAATAGGGATGAAGAGTTGGTGGAAAATTACTGGAGGACTTCAGAGGGAAGGTTGGTCAACGTGATGAGGCCACCTGTGTTGGTTGATTGGTGCTTGCGGAAGTTAGGCTCTGACTCTCCCACAGAAACTGAGATAAAGGGCACTATCTTTCTTGATAATTTTATTTTAAAGAAATGGCTTTTGGGTCCTTGAGAAAGATAATCCTAGCTTGTAAAACTGGAAAAGAGGTTGGGAGAAGATTTATATCTCAAGGGGATGGAAAAAAATCACAATTGCAAGGTTTCTAAAGTAATGATCTTTAATGGTCTTAGAATAGGTAGGTCTGGGACTAGAGTCAGGAAGAAATCTTTCTGAAGCTTAGTCAAACTTAGAGGAATATTAAGGCCTTGTTATTGAATCACAGTCTTCTAATCTGTAAAATGGATAGAGTAATTCCAAACATCCTTATTTACCAGAGTGGATATGACCATGCAGGGGGAAAAAAGGCAAGTATTAAATATGCTGCAAGCCCCTAACCAAATGCAGTAGATGTTAAAGTATGGTTTCAATATTTCTCCATCCTATTTTAGAAATACCATGTGGTCATAAGAAAGTCATTTAAGCCAGGCACTGGTGGTTCATGTGGCAGCGGGGGAGGAAGAGATCAAAGGACAGCAGTTCGAAGCCAGACTGGAAAAATAATTCAGAAGACCCTATTTTGAAAATAATTCAATATAAAAAAAATGATGGCAGACTGACTCAAGTGGTAGAGCACCTGCTTAGCAAGCATGAGGTCCTGAGTTCAAACCCCTGTACTGCACCCCCCCAAAAAAGAGAGATCCATTTAATCTTTCTGAACCTTAGTGAATGGAGTACATCAGCTATACCTCTCACAGTTGTGAAACAAATGAAGGAACAATGAGAAGCCACCAGCATGATGTTTGTGCTTAATGAGTAGAAGTAGGAGGCAAAGATGCATACGGTCTAGTTGTTTTGTTAGTACTCTTTTTCACCAAAATCCATACAACAAGCCACTCTCAACCTCAGTACCTTAGCAAAATGAGCATTTACTTCTTGAAAGAAAGCATCAAAATATGTTATAGGTTTCCTGTTTCTTTTACAAAGGGCTAGAATTCAGGCAATCCAGACTGGGTTTAGCGGCTTTAAATCCAAGCAATGGGTTCATTTCTGGTCTGATCCATGTACCTCTTGGTCATAGTTTTTGGATGATATGTTTTTCTCATGGTCATTGTACAAATGCAAGAAGAAAAAGCTTTGCTTACAACACATCTGCCAAAATCCAATTGACTAAACAAGTCACTTAGTCAGTGCCAAAGGTCAGAAGTGGAACATAGAATGCCCAGAAACAGAAAGAGCAAATACATATTATGCAAAGAGAGAAAATTAAGATCAACAATTCAATCTATCATAATATATTATCCACCATCTCTACATGTCATAGTTCCTTTCTCCTATACCTTGCTATTCCAAATCTTTACATTTGCAATGTTAGGGAAGGACATGTCTGAGAGTAAAAACAAAGTCTCAGGAGAAAGATGGGCATGTTTTTAACATATTGCCCACAACAAATTTAGAGAAAAACATAATCCAAAGAAAATTCTTCATCTTTTGCAAAAACATTTCATTATGCAAATGCCTTACATTTTTCAATTTTCCTTAGAGGTTTGCCTTTATTGAGAAATATTCATATGACAAATTAAATGAAAGGGAGATGGCTAGTCTGAAGTGAGGAATTTCAAAGAGCTTGCAAAGTAGAAGGGAATAGCAACTATCAGAAGGTAAACAGGAGATGGATAAGAATGTATACTTATCGCCCTTTTTATCTACCCACCTCCTACTCACACCCTAACTACAAACCTGCGTCATTTGAGCTGAAGAAATACATTTCTGAATATAGATCTGAGGTTAATTCATTCTGCAATGGTCCTACTGTGGCTTTTCAAAACAATGCCATCTCTTAAAATAACTGTGTTTTCAATCATGACCTTCCTTGGGTCTGAAAGTTTCTGATGATGAATAGTGAATGGTGAAAGGCATGCTACTACCCCTTAATTGCTCACAGAGAAGTCACATAGGATTTTCAGTCGTTCTGTTTATGTCAATGCTTGGAAAAGATCACTGAGTTTGGATCTATGTAGAGCTAACAGACTGAATCAGAGAAGAAATTTTCCATTTGAGCCAGCTTTTCAAGCTTTTGTGACAGTCTAGAAAGGTAGGGGCAGGGAGCACACTGCATAAGTATGTTGTGCACAGATTTTGGCATTATATATAGTTTGAATAGTGACATCACCATTTAACTGCTATAAGGCCTGGAGCAAGTTTGGAAATCATTATACCTTTCAGTCACAGCATCTGTAGAGTAGTTATCATCATATCTTATGAGGTAGTTTTAAGGATTTAACATGTAAAATATGGCACACAGTAAGTATACAAGAGGTTACAGATGTGTGGTCACTACTGTAATGTATAATGGAATTTATTTTCACCAAAGAATAAGGTAGAAAAGCACCTCTACAGCTAACCTTAGTCATCTGGTAGTAAAGGGGTATGGACCACTGGTGTGTGTGAGGGAAGAGTCTAGTAAGGTAGGTAAGTGGATGTTTAGGTAACATAGCTGAAGGAAATGGAGACTAAAAACAGTGAAAGAATAGCTAAAGGACCTCTTCTCCAAGACTGAGCATTAAAAGTCTTTTCCTGAAGGACTAGCGGTGTGGCTCAAGTGGTAGAGCACCTGCTTGCAAGCTCAAAGCCCTGAGTTCAAACCCCCATCCCACCAAAGTAAAAGAAAAAGTTCTTTCTTCATTATACTCATGTTGATGACTTGGAAATGAGTGGAAACTGTTTTTAGCCTCTGGAATAAAAGAAGGAAGGATATGGCTTGGGGTGTACCTCAGCTGCCAAATGTACATGCAAATCCCTAGGTTCAATTCCCAACACCACAAAAAATAATGAAGAGAGTTATGATGATTAATTTTATGTTTCATGTATCAACCGAGCATATCTTTCTTTCCCTCTATCAGGACAGATGAGTATTGTTCTTCTGGATTTATGCTTCTAAATAGTGCTTCTGAAACAGTGATCAAAACTATGTGGACATAAGATGTGAGGAAAATTACCCTGAAAATGTCTCTCCAATTTCTGTGTTCTAGGGAAACCTGGTAACATCCAACATCACAAATAGTTCTAAAGGAAAAAAAAAAAGCAAGAAAACTACCTGTCAAGGAATTTGTCTAGGAAAATCTCTAGTGTCAGTAGACACTAGATAAATAAGAAATTTTCCTTCCTTGTAAGTAAATTGAGAATGAGGAGTCATAGGAAGCAGTATTGTGAAGATTCTGGAAAACCACAGAGAGACCTCTGAGAGCAAATCTCATGAGACTCAGTTAACTCAGGAGTGGTAGTGATAGAAAGAATATCCACCTTGTAAAAGAATGGGATTGTCAGCACCAAACTAGTCTTTTCAGAGCATATTTGGAGCTGAAGATTAAAATTAAGCCTTAATTTAGACATGAGGGTACAAATGGTGTCTTATTCCCAGAAACTAGACAGAATCCTGGGCACCAAGACAGAAACATAAGGTATAGGAAGGCTGGGGGCCAATGTGACTTGATTTGAGGCATCTGAACTGCCTAAAGCATCCAGAGTCCCACTGAAGCACCCAGGGGAGGACATCTCCGACCTAGGCTATCGCATTGCCTTGGATTCAAGAAAACTTGATCAGACTAGTGCCAACTGGGTTTCTGAGTAATCAATCTGCCTGAAAGTCCTTCTTCCATACTTTCGGAAAGGAGGATGTCCCTGTGTAAATCTCTTCTTGCCAAAGGTCTTTCTATGCAGAAAGCCTCCTCTGGTGAAACCCCATAAGGCAAGACTCCAACAGTCCTCCAACATTTACACACTGGATCCTGCAATGCTAGCTCAACTCATTCTAATCATGATGTAACCTCAAACTGTCCTTCAGTCCTTGAAGAAGAAGCATTAATGACTCTCTCATCTTTAAGTTTATTGCATCTCTTACTTCCGAGTTGATGCTCAATGCAACTGTCTTGCAACCATCCTTATTAAAATATGATAAATTCATAGGGATCTAATTATTGAAATAGAATTGGAAATTAACTTTCTCCATCTGAGCCAGAATTCTTGATGATCAGATGGATTTATTGATCAGGGACTTATGCTTAGAGGCTTTTCTTCCTTTACTCATGGTTTGGAATATATCTGCTAAGCATATTCTTCACAAGCCCTGGACAGCAGCATATAACACATTTGTGTCAAATGAAGAATAAGATCATAAGTTTCCTATGTATGAAGTGTATAGTTTCAGACTTTTAAAGAGTTAGCATGTGGTACTAAGAGGTGTGGCAGGAAACCATTTTAGAATTAAGACATGAGATTAGATCTTGCCAACCAAAGGGCAAAGATAACAATATACTATCTTTTCTACACCTATCGATATGTGTGTATTAGTGAGTGTGTGGTTGTGCATTTGGACTTGGGAGGGATAATAGGGGAAGTTATTAACTTGGGAAAATTTGAAATTCATTTCTACTTTTTCAGATTCTAATATTATACAGACAATAAAATATCTTAAAAGTTAGCAAGCCAAGTAGTTTCTCTTAGTTATAAATGGAAAGATGTGTCCTGTGAGTCTTGCCAGACCACTTCTGAAGAAAGTCTTTCTCTACCAGACTGTTCCAGGTGGTGCTCTTCATAGTGACCCCAGTGCCCAGGTGGTACTGAATTGAAATAGTCATGATCTGTGTTCTTGCTGAATTCGCCCTAGTAACCCAGTAGGAAACTAGATAGCAACACTTTACAATAAAATGAACTTCAGGAGGAGGATGGAGGTTACCAAAGCAATTTATAGACTTTTTTTAGCCCTTTCTCTTCATCTGATTCTCATACCCTTCCCCAACCACTAGATGAATAAATATGAATGGAAGCAACATATGAATGGATTCCATGTCTTCAAGCAAGAGATCTTAATGTCCCAGGTTATTGTCTATCTGGAAATAGGTAGGTAGCCTAGTATGTGGCTGGACTGGTAAGGTCTTTCTTGTTTGGGTAGTGTTTGAGATACTACTTTGAAACACAGAGTACTATAGATGCAGAAGGGGATCTTAAAGATCCTATAAGTATGGTATGACTTTTGTATGCCACAGTATCAGTCGCCCTTTTAACATCCCTAATTCACTTACCAGAGAAGTATGAGATACCGTTTTTATTTCATATACCCACCCAATTTTGAAGCCAAATGGGCTGTGTGGGAATTTATAAAAGATGTTGAAAGCAAAACATGCTGAAATAATCATACCAAAACCCACTATTTTGCACTATTAATATACATTTAAAAGTAAAAATAGCATATTTAAATATGTGTCTTAGATCAAGCTGCTAAAAAAAAGTACCTTGGTCAGTGTCGAGTTTAAACAATAGAAATTTGTTTCTCATAACTCTGGAGTCTGCAGAGTCCAAGGTCAAATGCTAGCAAACTTGATGTCTGATGATGGTCTGTTCCCTGGTTCAGGGACAGGCAGCTTCTTATGGTCACCTCACATGGAGTAAAGAGGAAGGTAGTGTTCTAAGACATCTTTTATAAGGACAATAATCTCCCACATTCCAGTTTCATCCTTGTGACCTAATCACCTCCCAAAGTCCTCACCTGTAAATACTATCACATTGGGAAAATTTCAAAATAGTAATTTTGGAGGGGACAAAAACATTTAATCTTCTGTAGTAAGTTACTGCAAAAAACTTTTTGTACATTTAAGTGCTTGAATTATGCTTGTGTGTTTATAAAAATTCTTTAGTCTTTGAAGAAAATGCACTAAAAAGTAAACAGAAGCTGTCTTTGGATTGCAGAAATATGGTTGACATATTCTTGGGGTAGTGTTTTTGCATTTATTTTGTATTTAATTAAATGTATGCACTTTTATAACCTAAAAATGTTATAAAAGTCCTGTTCATTTTGTCTAAGCACTCTGGTATCTTTTATTGTGTGGGTATGTTAATGTGGCTATATTTTTGCATTGCTATATCATAATGGTCTCTATACTATATTATGTTCTTCTTTTCTTTGATCCACAACAGTATTTCAAGCTGTAGTAATCAATTAAAATAGAAAATTTTGGTCCATTGTGGATTAGCTTTGTTCACACCCAACAATCACTTCATTTATTCTGTCTAAATGAACTCAGTGGATCCACACTAAGGCCTCATTACACAAGATAGCATTGAACAAAAAATACCACTTGAGCAGTATCCTGCATGGCACATTTGTTTCACAAGAGACCCATAAAAAGGCAGACAATTTCAGCAGACTCAGCTTTGCTAAAATACAAATACAAGCAATGGATTATTTTAGATCCCAAGATTATCCACAATTCCCCAAAAGATTAAGAGCACAAGGCCTGAGAACAGCATCTACATGTTACTGGGAAGTCTGAGAACAAGGATGTGACAAAAGAAATAAAAATTAAATGACTCCTCAGGAACTGGCTGGCATGTGAATTCCAGGTTTATTCATTGCATGCCACTTGGATAATAAATGCCATTGTTATTTTATAGACAAAAAGGCAGAAATCGAAAGAGCAAAACGGTTTTTCTTATTTACATATTTAGTAAGTAAAATATTTGAGATTTAAGGCGTGGTCCTATGATTCCAAACTTTATTTTATGACTTTGTAGAAAAAAAGGCAAAGAGTACATGAGGAAGAGCAGCTCTATGTGAGCAGGTAGGCAAGGACGGCCAGAGGATAGAACAAGAAGAGACAAGAAAGTAGAGATGAATGTTTAAATTCTCACCTCAAATTCTACCCCTAAACTATATTGACCCCCCAAAGCCTCCTTCTTTTTCTCCTTATGTTGCCATCAAAGTTTTCCTGAATCTGATCTCTCCTCCAGTTCTGGCTGTAATGTATGTACAGGCTAAAGAAAAGTCTCAAATGGAATATAAAGTAACAAGATCTTAGTGGCTCTGGGTGGTTTCTGAACTTTTAGAATCTCTTTATTTTAATTAAACAAATCATCTAGAAACTGTCTTAATTTTTGAGAAAAGTGATGAAGATGTTAGTTTTGAAAGATTTAGATTTATGGTAGACTGAATGCACAAGCTCTCAACTTGAACATTATTTAAAGGGATACATTGTCCCCAAATAGGTGGAACCAGAATGTACTATGACTTTTAATTAGGTGGACAGAAGATTTGAAACCTTGCCCACTCTAGATAAATAAAACTGAATAAGTCACTTCACCTTTCTGGACATAGGAAAAAATATCCAAGAATAGGCTTACCCAGAGGCACACTGTATGGAAGAACTGGGCCTGGTGCTCAGATCTATTGATTCCTAGCCAACCATGTTAACCATGGTGACCTCAAGTAATTGATTAATGCTTTCTAATTTGCTTTCCTGCAGCCTGGACACTTTGGCTGGTCTGATGCTCATAGAATAGTAAATCTCAAGATGCTTGAACAAAAACCCTTGCAGTCTCCAGCCACCACTTTTCTCTCGCCACCATGTATCCCAGAAAGAAGATGAATGCAATCCAGAAATAAGAGAGAGAGTCTTATACTACCAAGTGTCACATTGTCTCTTATTTTCAGGCCATCCCACAACTTTATGTCATGATATTATTTCTAATTTAAAATTGGGGAAATTGAGGCCCGGAGAAGTGAAAAAACTCCCAGCATTGCCAGGGTGTGTGTGTGTTGCTGGGTGGTGGGGGCTAAGTGGGATTTAAAATTCATGCTGTGTATCTCTCCCAAGTTTTCCTCAAGGAACACTGAGAAGTGAGTTTAATAGGTGTGAAAAATTTTAATTGACCTATATATTTTAAAGCCAATCTTGAACTTGTCCTTAGCTCTCAGAAAAAGGATGAATGGAGAACCCTATTCTGCACAGTGGTCCACACTGCTCTTATTTGTCCCTCTGTCCTCCGCCCTGGGTATGAGAAAGGTGCTTCTTTCCCTTTCACATGAGAGCCAGATCAAAGATGAAAGACCAGTCCACATGGCACTCCTTCACTGCTGCTTCACAGTCTCAGTCCTCCCTGCTTCTAACCCAAAACTCACCAGAAATTTCAATGAGGACTGGGTTAAAGGAACCCTAGTGTGGCTTCCCATTTCTTCTCCTTTACAACAAAATGAAATTGGTTCTAACTCAGCTGCCTCACAAATGAAAATCTTCCACAAAGTAGCAGGAGGAAGAAAAATCAAGTTTTCTTACAGAAAACTTGTGGGCATCAGAAATCCTGTGTCTGTGACAAATAGGTTTATGCCATACCTTGAAGTCCTAGAAAGAAATCAGTAAATAAATGCTAATAGTCTGCCTCTGTGGAGACAACGATGTCCACGAGCTGGCAGCACACTACATTTGGCTTCTTGCCTGTTTCAGGCGGGGAGCATAGCTTGTTCCTCTCAGAAGGGAATAGGAAAAGGCAGGGGAAAAAAGAGGGATGGAGCTAATATTTCTTGAGCATCTCCTGTGTGCCCGGACCTGATGTGAGCAAAATTAAGATACATTGCAACCATTTATTGAGGTAAAAAATATTGCTGTTTTAAAGTTATTCCTATTAAAGTTGAATGTTGAGGGTTTACTCTATGCCACCACTGAACTATACATTCATTACCTTATTTGGCTCCTGTAATAGCTTGGAAAAATACTTATTAATATTATCCTTTTGTACAAGTGTAGAAGCTGAAGTTTAAAGACTTCAAAATCACACAATAGGCTGAGCATGGTGGCACATGCCTGTATTCTCAATACTGGGGATGACAAATTCAAGGCCAGTCTGGGCTACATAACCAGTTTGAAGCCAGCCAGGGCGATGTAGCAGTACCTCATCTCATGGTAAACACATCACACAATAATTAAGTCAAGACACTGAAATGTGAGCCTTGGGAGCATGACATCAATCTGCAAAAAAACTGTGAATAATAATCCTTGAGCATAAGGAAGATTTAGCATGACTGGGGACATGGCTCAAGTAGTAAAGCACATATCTAGCAAAAGTTCAGACCCTAGTATGACCACCAAAAAAGAAAAAGAAAAGACTAAATAAACTCAAATGTTGACAATGACAGAGTTAGAATTGGAACTAATATTCCTCATAACATTGTGTTATTTTTTTTCATGGAAAATTTTACATGAGGCACTGACCAAAAGATTGTGATTTTCACCTAGAATCACACAATCCATAGATAAGTACTATTAATTTTTCCCTTCTACTCCACCCTATGTGTATGTGTATATGTTCACTATAAATATCTGCAGTGCTAGCAACTGAAATTGTAAGTCAACTAAACCTGCATCATCCTTGCTCCCAAATAACTCGAGTATGGAGGTACAAGATAATGTGCAGAAAACTTATCTCTGTTTCTCTGTCTCTTTGTTCCCATCTCTGTATCTCAGTCTCTCTCTCTCTATTTCCCTTTTTCTTTCTTCCCCACATATAAAGACAGATAAAAAGAAATTCAAGTATAAAGCAAGTATAAGTGCATACAAAAGCATTTTTATGCTAGATGTGTATGCAAAATTTAAAATGAAAAATTGAACCCTATACAAAGCTCTATTAGGTGTGTTATATGTGTGTCTAAGGAAATATTTAAATTCTGTAGAGAAATAAGATTTATCTTGATTTAGAGTAATAAATGATATTATCACACTTCCCAGATTTCATGCCCCAATATTGATACTACATTCACAAATTCTGTTTCCAAATCACTCAGATTATTATGTGTTATTTCACTGCAGTGTTCTTTTTTTATTTCTATAATAAGGATGACAACCAACTCATCAACATCTGACAAATAGAGCACTCTACCACCAGAGGAAATCTATTGTGGAAGATAACCAGTTTCTCTAAGCTGAAATGACAGAAAAAATAAAAAAAGAAAATAATATATAGACAGTGCAGTATTCAAAGGGAGAGAGCTCAGTCACTTTGCTGCAATTTTAGAAAATGGAATAAAACAAGCTCTTTTGGTTTGGTCTCTGTGCATGTCTCAATATTTTTATAGTAAATGGCAATATAATTTCTAGTCTCAGAAGTGAGCTGACATGGCCAGCAATTTTTAGTGCCCTCTGAAGAGGAAGTAAGGCTGATGTGAATTATAGCTTTGAAGTTATATGTACACTCACAGGCATTATTCATTGAAATAAACGCCCAGAGTGTTATCTTGGAATAGGAATGAGACAGAAATACTTGTTCTCACAAGATTGGGCTGTTCGGGGATAAATCACAAATCACATTGTCAAGTGAGCACTTAGCCTCCTTGTTGAGGGATGCCCCATGCTAAAAAGACTGTGAAGACTGGAGCAGAAACAAGGTGCTAGATTCTCATTGGTATGACTGTGATGCTCTCTCCACCACTGACTAGCTGTGTGGTTTTGGCATGTTATTTGACCTCTCTGAACAATGATTTACATTTTAGAAAATGAGGGAAATAATCATAAAGCATCTTAATAATTGCTATGAAGCTTTTAAAAGCCGAAGATCAGTATCTGTAATAGAAAAAGTCCTAATTAACTGTGATTTACCTTACCTCATCCAAAGTTTCATTGACTAGAGTCCAAATTGGACCCAAGTCCTTTGAGATGAGATACATGGTGTCAAGCAGATTTTAAAATAGCTGATGGTACAAACTGAAAAGAAAACAGACAAGCAACTTTTCATGGGACCCACTCAAAAAAGTAGTGAGCTGCTTTTTGGTGAGTTGTACAAAGGGCAGTGCTTCAGAACTGAGGTAGTCACCCTGGACAAACCTCAATTTAGGTGCTAACTAGTTAGTAAGAGCCAAATAAATATGAAGCATCAAGAGCAAACTCTCTAGGTGGGCAGAGTTTCAGCAAATATGAAAGCAGAGAAATACTATTTCAAGATTATTAAATGAGAAAGGACCCATCTCACATAAAATAGGTATTTATAGCTTAGTGGCAGAGCACATACCTAATATGTACAAGGCCTTATGTTCAATCCTCAGTACCACAAAACAATCTATATTTGACTATGTTTTGTCTTCTACAATTGAAACAGAAACTTTCATATCTTAGACCTGATTGAAAGAAGAGTACAGTAATGAAAAAGAAAAAGAGAAGCACTAAAACTAAAAGCTAGAATAAGGATGTAGCCAAGACAAACAACAAAAAGTGCAAATGACTAATTATATATATGTAATATATATATAATAAGTATATATATAATATATATAATATATATATACATATATAAGTATATGTATATATATAAGTATGTGTATATATATAAGTATATATATGTATATACATGTATATATATATATACATGTACTTTTGTTTTTATGGTCCTGATGATCAAACCTAGGGCCTCACATGTGCCAGGCAAGCCATCTATCATTGGTCCAAATCCCTAGCCCTAATATACAAGAAAGAAATGCAAAGTGAAAAATTAAAAATCATGGGTTAACATTTTAAACTCTTAAATTTTATAAAAACAGGAAAAGGAGAAGGAGGAAGAGTAAAAGGAGGAGGAAGAGAAGGAAGAGGAGAAATAGTGTTGGTACAGGGTAGGAGATATAACTATTCACGTACGTTGCGGTTGACATGAATTGGTATGATCTTTCTTAAAATCAGTTTGATACTATTTATCAATACTTAAATTTTTCTAGGTAATTTAGTTCAGAAATTCATCTTAAAGAATTAGTCATGAGAACACATAAATATATAGCAACAAAGATATGCATAATAGCTCTTAAAAAATAGTAGACCACTGAGGCAAACACAGGAGCTTCGTATATTTGAGGCAAAGCTGGGCTACCTAGTAAGTTCTTGTATAAAAAAAAAAATAAACAAGCAAACAAATAAAAGGTGACTCATTGAAACCAATCTAAATAATTTTCCATGGATGACTGATCAAATAATCTCCACAAGAAGCATGCATGCAATTCCATCATCTATAAATATTATGTTCTATTTGTATAATTAATGGTGAAATATAAAACCATATTGTGATGTAGGCCTTTTAAAATATGTGTTTAAATGTACACAAAAGGAAAGAGCAGTTATTTTGACAGCGGTTTTGACTTGGTGATGCAGCTTTTACTTTTAGTTTGTTAATGTATATATTCTGAATTTTCTGCAGTGAATAAATATCCTTCACTTAATGAGATATTAGAAAAGTATTAAGAAATGAAAGACAAAGAAGCAAATGAGTAAGTATTACTCAATATTGGTGAGAACCAGTTCTTCAGGATCTGTATATAGAATGAGAATGGAGGACAATATGATGTTTCCCCATGGTCATGGGGAAACAAACGAAATTCTTAAAATTCGCCAATAAAGACCACTCAATTTGTTCTTTTCTGATCTCTAACACATGGTTTAGTCAATGTGATGAATATGTATCTTGGTAAATACCCAGACTTGAACTATGGTATTATAATAAGTTCTGTACTTAGTGGCCCTTTTATAAAGTCACCACAAGGACAGTATTTACCTAGGAGGAATTTGACTTTTCAAATATAAATCACCTTAGAAGTGTCAGTAGAAGCCATAAAATAATAACTGTGAGAAGCTATACATTTTCATGGTTATTTGTTGCAGATCACTAATTTTATGAAATGGGAAGTCTCTGTAGCTCTTAAGAATAGCTGCATCTTGCAGCAATTCTTAGTACCTTTCTCTCTTGAATTTCCTTTTGTTATCACAAAACTTTTCATAATATTTTATTCAACCCCAACATGACATTGGTTGAGCCAAAAGACATTAGAAAAGGATCTAGGTTTACTCGAGGCAGAGAGAAGAATGTCCATTAGATGGAAAGAAAGATGGTTAATGAAATGTCAGATTCCTGGTTAGGATGCTAAGCAACACCCAGACAGATTTGTGGATCATGAAAGCATCTCCAGAATTTAAAACAAACATTCTGCACTTAAACTGAATATTTTCATTTGAATAATGTGAAATACTATTATTATATTATTATGGTGAGATGAAAAATCATAGTAATTGGGAAATTCAAGGCTTTCCTAAAGTCCATGATACCTGGATAAATCATGTCATATGGCAATATGTCCCAAAATGTAGGTCAATTAATGCTGAAACAGATATACCACTGTCCCCTGATGCATAATAATCATATACAGGACAAAAAAAATCATCAAAGTTTCCCCAGGCCTCACCAAGGTATAAATACAAATGAAGTCACATTAATTTTAATAACATCATGGATGGCCTCCACCACTGTTTTTAAGCCTACCACAATCATTTCTAAAGGCTCTAGGAAGAATCATTATAATCTAATAACCTTTATGCCATGTGTTTCCACTATATACGAGTCAATTGAATCTGGGTGTGGTGGTATGTCTTTAATCCCAACCCTTGGGAAGTGGGAGAGACAGGAAGATTACAACTTTGAGGCCAGCCTCCTTACATATTGAGACCCTGACTCTAAAACAAAAAAGAGAGAAAAAAGGAAAAAAGATTGTCAAGTGATAATGGTGCCTGACACTTTTGCCAGTATCTGTTCTCTATAACCTGTGGACATTAATTCTTCAACAAATAGAGGTTACACATGTTCTTTATGACATCCTCTATTCAAGTCACTGTATGAAACAGATCATGACTAAAGCAGAAAAGTTCTTGCTCTCATGGAACTCACATGTCAGGAGACAGAAAATAAATAGTTATGCAAATAGATGTCTACAATGCTACGTTGTGATGAATGCAAAAAAATAATGCAGAATAGGGAAATGCAAAGTGATGGAGATGAGGACAAGCTTTTTAAATATGGAAGTCAGAGGAGATTTTTGCATACAAATATCTGTTTGAAATGGGGGATGCAGATAGATAGCTGTTGCATGGAGACCTTTCTTAATGGAATAAGTGAGGGCACACAGACCTTTCTGGGTCCTTTCTGTGGCTAACGTTGAGGCTGGTAGAGAGGCTATACCAAAATGACAAGTACTAATAAACTCAAAGCTATATTATCAATTATAAAACCATCAAATAATCACTAAATAGAGGCAACATGTACATCATACAAAAAGAGGGAATAAAACCTGTTCTTATGCTCTGTATTGAAATTTGTCTCCTGAGTACTGAAGAAGTGGTGATTTTATAAAGCATCTCACAGTCCCCAAGTAATACTTCTATTTCTGCTTTCTGAGTTATTCTCTCTCTCTCTCTCTCTCTCTCCTCTCTCCACTCTCCTCTCCCCTAGGTCTAAGCATGATTCCAAGGATCAGTCTGAAAAGTAAACACTAAAATCAGATATGTGGAGCTATCCACATGTCTTTCTCTTTTCTCCCTTTAGACTCTATGGCATATACCTATAACCTTAAAGTCTTTCCTTGCTATACAAAATCACTTATATAACTCATGTTTTGCTCAATACAATAACTCCAGCATACAGGATAATATGCAAATACAAGATAAGCACCCTAATTCAACTTGAATAAACAACTCAACCCCATTAAAGCAACAACCATGCCTACAAATGTCCGACTGCCAGTCATGGGTACAGCACAAGCTTGGATCCTGATTTCTCCATAACTTCTAGAAAATTCATCTGTCTGTGGAAGAGAGAAAATTAACAGGGAGGCAAAATGTCACTATTTTCCTGAGTATTTCTCAAGTTCTCTTAAGGACTTGGGCTTCAAAACCAAACAGATTTATAGTTAAAACCTGTCTTTTCCTGTATGTCTGCTCATAGGCAAGTTCATTTGCTCATTCTTTCACTTACTGGGCACTTTTGAGCAAGTAGAACCTTTTGAGCCCTACATACACACAAAGTATGCAATGGTCAATCAGGTTAAAAATTCTCTTGCTAGGAAACGTTCTCTATTGGGAAAGACAGATAAAAACAAGTTATTCCAATCATTTAGTCTCTCTGATTTTCATTTTCATTAACTATAAAAGTCAAGTGTTCTATTGGCATCAGTAGATAATTAAAATAATTCAACAGTTAATATACATGAAACAACTGGCAGAATGCTTAACTCATAGTAGGCACTCAGTAATTGAAGAGCAGCACAAGGCAGGAGAAAGAACATGGTATAATGCAATCAGTCTTAAACTCAAGAGCATGTTCAGTATACCCTAGAAGGCATATTAGACAGACTTCTGGACCCCACCCCAGAGACTCAGAATTAACAGCAGGTATGGATTGGGACCCAAGGTGTTGCATTTCTAAAAGTTTTCAGCAGATGCTGATGCTATTGGAAAAGGAACCACACTTAACTACTGACTACCACTAGCCTACACAATCAGGTGCCCTTGCAAGTTCTTTCCAAAGTCATCCTTTATGTTATCTGTGGTGATGAGCTAGGAACTTAATTCCTCTTACTCACTGATCACACATCTCAAAATTCAGAAAAATCATAGTTCTTTCACAGGACTGCTTTAGAGGCTTCACCAGTATCATTTACTATATAGCAGATGAAAAATAAATGGAAATGAACTCTCTTTCATTTGAGTCTGTGTCCATTTCTCTGAGCTCTGAAATTATTATCTAAATATCTGAGTACTTTTTAATTTTTATGAAAGTAACTTTTAAGATTAGCTTTTATACTTAACAGAAAGCTTGCTGAAGAGAGGGTATGGTTTTCTATATCGCTCAACTAATATAGCTCCTGAATTATAATAGATACTCCCACAATAAATAGGTATTATATTTATTATCAATGAGCACTTCTAAAGATACTGCCTCTAATGTCTATTTATTTGCTGGGTTTTCCAAAAAAAGTAGAAGTTCCAGTAAAGAGCAAGTTAGAATAATTTTGTCCTCTTTCAAGCATCACTCACATGCCATTGAGTTTTGATTAATCAAACATGCCCTATTGTTAGCATTTGAACAGTTGTTGAAAAACAATTACATAAATATTTCAGTTGTAACACTGACCATTCTTTTCATTCTTTGTCTAATGCTCACAGAAGTGCTGTTTGCAATTATTTCTCCACACCCCTGATCTTGCTGTTGCCCTGCTCACTCCCTGTTAGTGGCACATTTTGTGTCATCTAATAATTATGTGGCAAATAGATATGAAACCTGTGCAATCAAGCAGGGCCATGTGCTTGGGAAGGCCCTGTGCTTAGTGTAATGCTCTGTGATCTTTATATTTTTAAAGCTAGGACAAAGGACCCTGAGTTTTTATCTTCCACAGGATATTATATAATGGGTCCTGCTTTCTGTAAAGCTGGAATTCCAGTGAGATACAGATTCTACATCAAAAGTCAAAATATTCTACTTCTTTTATCTTCTGCCAACTCATCTGTAGGTTTCTCAAAAACAGTACCCTTGAAAAGGAAAAATCACTTCAATTTACTGAGTCTGAATAATCTCATCTAAAAATCCTCATTTTTGCTGGATGCTCTCTTAGGTACTTCTAGTTCTAATGCACTATAAATCTGTTAATTTCTAAACACAGGAAACTTTACAACTTAAAAAAATAAGCCTGCTTTAGGGAGACACATTTTTTAAAACTATCTGAATCTATTGCATCTATTTAAGAAGAAAAACAGATGGTAAATATCTCCTAAGATACCATTATTTCTAAATTTATGTAACTATATACCTTGCATTTCCATTTAATTTCCTGGGGATAGTCAATCTCAGAACCTTCCCATACCTTAGCCTGAAAAATGACACATCAACGACATGCTGAGACTCCTAATTACCAGGAATGCAGGGCCCATTAAACTGTGAGGATGCATATGCACACCTAATTATGTTTATACCTACTTATAAATCAGTAAAGTGAAAGCATATGCATGCTGAAAATTACCCATCATTAACTTTCCTAATTGCACCCAAATAAAGAGGGAAATAATTCACTTCAGAATATGTTTTCATCCTTTGGGTAAAGCCTACTCTCATCTTGTTTAGATTTTGAAAAATTATCTTCTTGCTCATAAATGGAAATCAATTATTTGAATGCCAAAACACAGCATAGTTCTTTCCTGAGCCAAAGAATATGAAAAGATTCAGATATGAGTGTCAGAAGACTAAAGCAGGGATTAGGAGGAAAATAATATAGAGAGGAAATACTAACTGAATGAAAACAATTCCATCATTCTGATGGAGAGGGCACTGGAGATGGTGACAGGCCAACCACAGATACAAAAGGAGGCAACAACCAGGGATAGATCCTCAGGGAAAAAGAAGCATTAAATTTAGATGTTGGACAGAAGACTCAATTTCATGACAGTAATTGAGATCAATTGGAGCACTGTCTGCTCTCCTCACTCACAAGTTCCCTTGTAGTTTCTCTGAACAATTACTGTTCTATTACTGGCAGGATTAAGATAAGACAGACAGGAGTTGTGCATGCCTAATTGGGCTTCCAAATATGGTTTATTGCTGTCCTTAGAGACAGGAAGCAGAAAGAAAAGGTAGTTGGAGGGTGGAGTAAAACAGGGCTTTTGATGTTCACAATAATGGGAAACCATTCTGGTGCCAACGCAGAGGTGCACTGTCTTGAATAAGAAATCATTTGGATGTTCTGCCTCTTAACATCTCTACTAGATGCTTTGCATGCATCACCTTATCCAGTCTCACAATAGCACTGCAGAGGCTGCTGTTGTTGTACAGATGAGGATAAGGAAATCAACTGAGATGGCCCAGTAACACATTGATGTGGAGATGGACTTCCGTTTTCTCTTTACTATATTAACACCTAAATAAAACTGAAAATAATGGAATTGATATCTCTCTAAAATGCAATCTGTACCATACAACCTTGCAAGCTTTTGTGTATTAATATTAGAACAATGTTCTCACTTGAGTATACCACTGTGTTTGAAGTTTTATTATATCTCACATAGTAAGTCCATCCTTTCCCAGGAAAAGGCTAGAAAATTTTGATGTGGACTCTCCTGATAATATTCACATATAAAATTTTGATGAGAACTAAATAGCTCAGGAAGTCATGTGTCTAGGACATTTAATTTCAGGAGAGCAGAGTGGTGGAAGGCAGTGGCAGATTTTCCAGTGTCCAATCTTGGGCATCTCTGGTGTTGTCTTTTGTTATTTAGAATGGGGTGGGCACTGATTTTGGCTCTGGAACTCAGTCTGTGGCTTGCTTGCAGTTTGAAGATTCTGTGAAGTATCTAATACTCTTTAATAAGACTTTTTTCTGCTTTTACTGCCCAGAGTAGACGCTATTTGTGCACAATTTCTTTCCAGGTACACATAATTCTCCCAACTAAAGAGTCCAGTAACATCAGTTATTACTTTCTCGTCCATACCAGTTTTCTAGTCATTGTGATTTCTCTAAGATAAGCATTACATGGGCTGTCTCATAAGTGAATACTTAAAAATGTAGAAAAGGTAGTACATGTGAATAGGAAGAGTGTCAGAAGGAGAAGAGTATAGAGATGAGAGTAGAAGAAGGGTGGCTAGAAATGATCAATGTACAATGTCACATGTATGTATGTATGAAAATTGCAGTGAATCTCATTAATATATGCAATTAATATATTTTAATAATAGTAAAGAGATAAGTACAGCATCCAGTTAACAATAATTTTCTAAAACAGTTGGGTAAAAAGAAAGTAGAAATTACTTGTACTCTAGTTGTCATAATATTACCAGTGGGCATTGCTGAAAGTAGGGAACAAAGAATTATTTCTCAATTTATGAAATGTCAGCCAACAATTATATTTTCCTTTTAAAGTAGTATGATTACATCTTATAAAAATACCAGGAGCATTTATTATTCTTAACTCTTGAGTCATGATTTTAACTTAGAAGTTAACCAGAAATAAAATACAAGCTCAGGAGGGACTCATAACCTATGAAGGATGGTGTCTGTCTGTCTGCTTAAAAGAATTGTGAAAGTCCATACTTCCTTGACTAACCAGTATGAAGACCTCCACATATGCAAATCTATGTTTTACAGTCCACTCTGGGAGGTGAGCATAGCTGTAGTACCTCTTCCAGGCATTGTTTAAAAGTCTCTCCCAAACTAAAAACTAGGTTACTGTTGACCTTCATTCTCATTTTAGATGACTCACCATTGATATTCTCCTTTTTCTTGCTCATCAGTATTCAGAGGGTGATTCTTGATTCAGAAATTCAAGGTGACTTGCCCAAGATCATCATAACTCATGTCCCTAAATGCTCAGTCCTGTGTTGTCTCACCCCACTTTCCAGTTAAATTTGTGATATGAATAGTTAGTTCATTAAAAATATGTATATAGTATATATATTCATATTTTATAGATAGTATATATATTGTATATATACTATATACAATATATGCATCTGATTTACTCTTCTTTCTTTTTAAATTCTCCAATTATTTATTGGTACACAATAAACATTTTCTTGCACAAAGAAAGTAATTATTTAAATAAACAATAAAGTGAACCATTCAATCAATGCTTCTCATTTATTAAATTTACATTCAATGTTTTTTTAATGAATATCAGTAATTATATGTCAGCCCCACATATTTATTGAATGAGACTTAGCATTCATGTACAAGTTTGAATGTTTTGTTTTATTTCCTGTTTCTTTCTTTCTTTTTTTTTTTTTGGTGGTATTAGGGTTTGAACTCATGGCTTTGTACTTGCTAGGCAGGCACTCTATAGCACGAGCCATGCCTCTATCCATCTTTTCTGTTTCTTTAACTGGACTTTGTAATGTTTCCATGCAGTTATAGAATACACTGTATAAACATAGCATTTATATATCGTTAGACAAGAGACTTGTTTGAGAGTCCTATAAAAGCTGTAATTTTCTTTGAAGGAAGAGATGCATATATATGCAACTTCTTGTATACAATTGTCTAGGGCAATTTACCCAAAGAACTGTGTAAGAACTGCCTAGATGTCCAGGGCCTCTGACTAAGAATTATGCTTTACCATGTGCCAGACAATCCCTCACCAATATTCTGATAAGAAGATTACAAGAAAAGATATGTGTGAAGAAGTGAAGAAAAAAAAGATGAATTCCCAATGAACAAGAATTTAGAGGTAAGGCAAAAAAATTGGAAGAGTAAGTGAATGTATGGATCAATAGATGACAATTTAGAGACTATTGGTGGAAAATCGTGAAAGGAATTTTTAAGATCTATTGATTTCAATATCAAATTACTTTTTGTGTTTCATGTTCAATTAAACTCCCAGATTTCGCCTTCATACCTCTAGTAAAACTCTCCTGTACATTTCCTGCCACACAAGAGATTAATTTTAGGAGAAAGAGCTTAAGAAGTAGACATTGCCATCAATATTTGAGTCAATGACAAGGGAGAAACAGAAGAACAGATGCACCATGTATAAGCCAGAAATCTGAGCCAGACAGATAGGGAGAAAAAACTCAACTCAGAACATGAAGAAATCTTAGTGTTAGATTTTCTATAGGTTGTGGAAGTGGTTTTGCTCTACACATGCACTTTATGAGAGTGCATGACCCCAGCTGATATCTGAGTTACTCTGACTTTGGAATAGTTCTTGAAAATTTTCAAAAAACAACTTCATTAATTATTTCACTTTATGTAATTCAGAGTGCCTGTGAGGCAGGCGTGGCTTCTCTTTACAGATCAGGCAACTGAGTCTCAGAGCACAAAATAACCGAGATCATAGTCTTGTCTCACAGAGCTGTCTGGGTTCCAAACTTCTTTCACTAACGACCTCAAGCACTTTCATCTGGACCTTAATGCTAATTTGAAAGGAAATGTAAAATGTTGGTTATTAATACTTGATCTTTGCTGCCATTCCTTCCCTACTGTGCCTGTACTCATTCCTGTTGAGCCCAGTTTGAGCCTCTACCACACTCAACACACTGCCTCAAGCGGCCACTATCATCAGTTGAGAACTGACAAATGAAGTGAAACCTATTTTTGCATTACTGTCTGAAATGATTGAGGTCAGACTTCTCCCAGAAGTCCATCAAGATTATAGGAAGGCATCAGAAGGAAGTAGTTTTTACATTAATGATTTGGCCATCCGTACTTTTTCAATTCTAGCTCTGGTTTTCACACCTGTGTCCAACGTTGAGCTTAGAGTTTTAGTGTCCCAGAAGACATTCTCAAACATATAGCATCTGAAAATCTGAAAGTCAAAGAAGCATATTCACAGTAGTCCAAGTTACAGTGATCATCTATTGATGTTATATGTCTTATGTTTTACATTATAAAACAATTTCATGTGCCCCCTAAAAAATCCAAACATTTTCATTTTATAAGAGTAAGCTTCCTGATTCTTATGTTAGAAAGATATTTCTTGTGGTTTAGCACCTGGTTGTCCTATATTTGAGATAATAGCCAGTTTCTTTTTATCATCACAGATAAACTAAGTTCATACTGGAGAAGCCTCCTCTGTCTCTTCTTTCTAATGCTCACCATCTCTCTCTGCCTCATTAACCTGCACCACAGCTCTGAGTTCCTTTTCCTCATTATGCTTATCATGAGCAATAACTATTATTTAGTGAAATAACCTCCACTCTACTGTGCCCTACACAAGGCAGTTGTCACATTTTTTGAATCCTGCAGTGAAGGTCTAATACATACCATGTACTCAACTAATATTTTTGGAATGAAAAATATCTATGAAATGTATGCACAAATAATTGAATGGCAGTGCTTTCTCTCTTGGAGATGAAGAATCGAACAATGAATCATATTCTTACCATACTGTCAGTTCTAATAAGCGGGACTTTACTTCTTTCTGAACTTCTCAGCACCCCTACCATCCACCATTTGTCTTTGTCTGGGTCTGGATTCTTCTACCTGGCATTTGAGAGTCTTTGAAGGAACTGACTTTCTGTCCAGGAGTGCAGCCATGCTGATTAGATTTGTTTGCTATTTTTTTCTTTTACCCTTTCCCCCACCCCTACTGTATTCTGCTTGAAATGAATCTTTTTCACCCCTTTCAGAGACGGTGAAATTAAGGCAGTGATTATTTTTTTTCTCCTTGTATCATTTTTCATTTACTTACACATGTATACATTGTTTGTGCCATCACCCCCCTTCCCCCACCTTCCAGGCAGAACTGTTCTGCCCTCTTGTTCACGGATTATGTTGAAGAGAAAACATGAGATAATAGGAACGACATACTGTTTTTGCTAGTTTGAGATAAAGATGGCTATACAGAGAGATTCCTAGTGCTGCTTCCATGCACTTGTGAATTGCAACCCACATTGGTTCATCTCTACCAGACCTCTGTGCATTTTCCTTGTCCCCTTTCCATAGTGGCCTCTGCCAGTTTAAGATTACTATATTCACCCCTCTACAGTGAGCACATCAACTAAATTCAGGTTTTAGGTTTCTTTTCCTTTCCCAATTTCTCCCGTGTAATTCTCCCCTTAGTGTGAGACCCATGTCCAATAATATTAGTGCATTTGTTTTAGGTCTAGAATCTGCATATGAAGGGGAACATGTGATTTTTGGCTTTCTGAGCCTGGCTAACTTCACTTAAGATGATGTTCTCCAGTTCCATCCATTTACTTGTGAATGACAAAATTTCTTTCTTCTCTGTGGCTGAGTAAAATTCCATTGTGTATAAATACTACATTTTCTTGATCCATTTGTTGTAGTGGGGCATTTTGGCTGTTTCCATAGCTTGGCTATTATAAATAGTGCCACAATAAACATGGGTGTGCAGGTGCTTTTGTAATAACTTGAGTCACACTCCTTTGGATATATCCCTAGGAGTGGCATTGCTGGATCATATGGCAGATCTATGTTTGGTTTTTTTAAGGAGCCTCCATATTGTTTTCCAAAGTGGTTGTACTAGTTTACATCCCTACCCACAGTGTGTGAGGGTTCCTTTTTCCCTGTGTCCTTGTCAACATTTGTTGTTGGTAATTCTTGATGCTAGCCATTCTAACAGGTGAGGTGGAATCTTAGTGTGATTTGCATTTCCTTTATGGCCAGGGATGGTGAGCATTTTTTCATGTGTTTTTAGGCCATTTGGATTTCTTCATTTGAAAAAGTTCTGTTTAGTTCAGTTATTATTGGTTCAATGAATTTTGGGGAGTTTAGTTTTTTGAGCTCTTTTTATATTCTGGTTATCACTCCTTTGTCTGATGTATAGCTAGCAAATATTTTCTCCCACTCTGGGTGGTCTCTTCAATTTAGATACCATTTCTTTTGTTGTTCAGAAGCTTTTTAACTTCATGTAGTCCCATTTGTCCATCCTTTCTCCTAGTAGCTGGGCTGCTGGAGTTCTACTGAGGAAGTCCTTGCCTATACCTATTGTTTCCAGGGTATTCCTTGCTCTTTCACATACTAACTGCAAGGTTTTGGGTCTTATATTAAGGTCCTTAATACACTTTGAGTTGATACTAGTACAGGGTGCCAGGCACGGATCCAGTTTTAGCTTTCTGCAGTTAGATAACCACTTTTCCCAGCAACATTTGTTAAACAGGCTGTCTTTTCTCCATCGTATGTTTTTGGTGACTTTGTCAAAAATAAGGTGGGCATAGCTGTGTGGATTCATATCTGGATCCTCTATTCTGTTCCACTGGTCTTCATATCTATTTTTGTGCCAGTACTATGCTGTTTTTATTGCTATGGCTCCATATTATAGTTTGAAGTTGAGTATTGTGATACATCCAGCATTGCTCTTTTTGCTCATTATTGTAAGGCAGTGATTCTTAAACTCTACTCAGCACAGATAGCTGAGCTTTTGCATTTGTAGGGCCAGACATTACAAAACTGGGATTTCTAGGGCTAGTTACAAGGAACTGACACTTTTAATAAGTTTCTAAGATTACTATCATGTTTAAGTGTTACAAACTACTGAAATAGAAAATAGCCCACTAGCATTTGAATTTGATGTGAATCTGAATGTTTGTTCAGAGAGGGTTTAGTTCTATGAGTTCAGCCGATTAATTAATCCTAGCTTGTTTCCTGATCTGTAGCTTGTAAGAGAAATCCATTTTATTGGAAATATATTCAAATCAGAATATAGCAAATAATAATTATATTTAAAAATGAAAATCCTGAATAATATTTATTTGAGTTATTTCTAATCAATAGATGAAGAGATATTATTGATGCACTTCTCCTATTCCTTCCAAAATCTCCTTGTGTTACTGCCATGAGGACCTTGTCACTGGTCTTACTTTCTTGCTACAGTTCCTACCACTAGTTACCTACAATGTCCTTAACCCCTCTATTGCTCTGAGGCCTACAGTCATGCTGATCTAACCCATTGGATTTCCAAGGCCAACTTAATTAATATTCCCATCATGGGAGCTAATGGAAATTCCACTCCTGCTGCAGATGTACTCTTTTTGGCCTGTATTACAATTCCAAAATAATCTCTCTGTAGAAATGATGAAGCCCATTAAAAAAATTAAGACAAAGGTGATGTGGAGGGATAAGAAAGAGTAATAGAGGAGTGAATATGCTCTAAGTACATTATGAGCATGAATTGACATATCACAATGAAAACCCCCACATTGTACAATTAATATATGGGTAATAACAAAAGAGAGAGGAAAAAGTGATAGTGTGAATAGTACAAGATTTTAAGGCTTACTATGCATGGTGCCATAATTCAATTATAGTAAATATTAAGTAGAAATTAGTATTGTTTAATCAAAATAAGTATGTAATGTCTAGGCCTAAATATAGAACTGAAACTGTTTGTTCATATAAGTCATATTTAATGCCACTTCATATTAACCTTGACCAGTAAGCAAAGTAAGGTCTATCACTTTCATTGCTATTCAAGGTGTAAATACCCTTTCCTATACCTGGACATGACATAGCTATGGCTTCCTAACTGGATGCAGGTACTGTAAGGAGGCACCCATCTCAATTAGCTTTTAAGCATAATTGTTTCCCAACATAAAACTAAACAATGCAGTCTAGTGTTCTCAGCTCTCTGGGAGTCACTCACTTTTCCTGGGCTAGATATTCCTTTCAACGTCCAAGCCCTACACATCCTTTCTTGTCATCAGGGTCAGTTGTGTCTTTTGGTATTAAATTTCTAAACACAGACATGTGTGGAGTTTTATTTAGGACATCCTCAGAAGATGATGAGAGGTATGTAAAGAAGGATTTAAAGTTATATGTCAGAGAAGCTTACCAGATCTGGAGAGTGAGAGTAGGAAAGAATAAAAAATAAAATCAACTTTTCATTATTTTCTCTCTTCCAGAAAGAAGAATAAAACATAAGTTAATTTCACTGTATATTTTCTTGCCTCACTTTAATCAAACATGTATTTGTAGTTCTCTGTAGTGCCTCATGGATGGAAAGAATACTGAAATACTAAAGATGCAACTAACACCAACAAATACTCTATCAAGGTATCCAATTTATTTACATAATGAAAATGATTTTCACTGGATCATCAGGTTCTAATACTTTGTTGGGGAAAATATTATTAGGAATATCTCATTCCAAAAAAAAGAGTGGTTTTAACTTTTCAAATAATTCTTGGAAAGAAGGTTTGCTCCTCTCTTAAGGAGCTATATTTATATTTTAAGGTGATTTCAAATTTTAAGAACCCTATTAAACATTCCTTAACCTAATGTTTTCCAATTTCATTTTTAACCCCATCCTCTCAAAGAGCCTAAACATTACTGATTTTAGAGATTGTTATGCTTTTCAAAATTTTGACTAGGAAAAGGTAGTAGAGTTGTGCTTGCCCCCTATCTACCATATGTAAATACATATTTAAGTCATGATAGCATCTCTTCAAAGATGCATGGAAACATTGGCAGAACTAAATTTCTCTCTCTCTCTCTCTCTCTCTCTCTCTCTCTCTCTTTCTCCCCCTTGGTTCTAAAGAAAGGCAGTGTGATTGGGAAGTAAAAATAGTGCTAGAAATTGTAAGTGGCAAAAGCAGAGAGAAAGAGTCAGAAAATGATAAGAGATGTATCTAAATATTTATATATACAAAAATGAAAACATGAGGAACGTTCCTTTTGAACTGCATAATTAAGCTGAAGACAGAGCAGGCAGATGGAGTCAGTAATTACAGGTTCCTAATGTATCTAAAATTCCCAGAGAATGAAAGTGTTGCTACTAATTTTGTCACTTCACAGTTTATAGCTTGTTGCTGTTTATAACAGGCTCTGCTCCATTAACGCTTGATGTTCCAGTTAAGATAGCTTGTGTTTTAAAAATAAAGCTAACAGAGCAACACCACACAATTTCTGACCTACTTAGACAATTAAAAGAAAATGTTATAAAAACTAATGTGATTATCCATGACTTGTAATTCTTAGTATTTTATTCATAATCATTATTATCAAGGCAGTTGGGGTGTCATGGAAAAGACCCTGGATCTGGAACCCCATTTCATTTCAGAAAGTATCTGTTGGATCCTTGCTATTGGCTAGGGGCTCTTTTAAGGCCATGGATTATATGGATGAATAGAACAGACTAAGATTTTTGCTCTTGTGGATCTTTCTAGGAGAAATTTGAGAAAACAGTGAATAATGAACAAATTTAGAAAGTTATGTAGCATATTAAAGATGATAAGGGCTATTAGAAAGAAAGAGATAATACTGGGTAAATAGGTTTATGATTAAAGTAGTCAAGGTCATTTTTGTGGGGAACATGCATGAAGTGGGCAAAGACTAAGGGAATTAGTCACAAGATACTCCTGCAATATCACATGGGCTCTTTTGCAGTTTTGCAGGGGGGAGTTTTCATTGTCTTTGAGTCTTACAGTCTTGTGCTCTTGAAATCTTAAGGGCTTACAAACATGAGAACTCTCAATCTAGGAATATCAAGGTCCAGGAATCTTGTCTTCTACAAAAAGAGGTGCTTTAACTCAAAGTCAGAATTGAAGTGAATCCACTTCAAGTTGCAATAAAATTTCTACTTAAGTCAATGCAAGGTAAAACATGTCCCTTGATCTCAAAAATTTGGGACAACTGCTTACTGATAAATATCAAGGACATAAAAGAGTGACTAGAGATGTAATATTTACAATAACCTCAAACTTTTATTGCTCTTTTATAAATAATGACTAAAACAAAAGTATTAGACACCTGATGTTGTGGGATCACTGTGACCAGAGAGGAGGAACCTGCCTGCCATTCCCCCTCCTCTCCCAGCCCTGACTATCCCAGTTATTCTATAAAGGAGGTTTGTAGAAGAAGAAAAGCATGGTTTCCTGAAGAGACAAACAGTCCTTGTATAGTGCCTTAATGAGTGAAATCCCCAGCTCAATGGAAGGAAGGAGGGCAGACAATTCAGGGAAGAGAGGCCTTAAGCCTCTCACCCTCCTCTCTACAGCTCAAGAGCAAGCCCTTTCAGTCTCATCAGCTGAAGGCTGCCTTCCACCCAGCTATAGCTGTCTAGGCCTAAAGCCCAGAAGTCTGAGGTCAGGGATATCCCACTTAAGGGTTCAGCTGAAGAGAATACAGGAGAGAGTAAAGATAAAGTAGGCTTGGGGAAGGTCTAACCGGAAACACTACCACTCTTGCCTGAGTGTTCCAAGTCCCGAGTCTTCACCAATTCAGTAGTGCAGGGAGGAAAGGTGGCCATAGGAATTTTCTTGTCCTTTTCTTTGATGATAAAAAATCTATTTTTAAAAAACTAAACACAGATCTGCCATATGATCCAGCAATGCCACTCCTAGGGACATACCCAAAGGAATACAACTCATGTTATTCCAGAGGCACCTGCACACCCATGTTTATTGCAGCACTAGTCACAATAGCCAAGTTATGGAAACAGCCAAGATGCCCCACTACTGATGAATGGATCAAGAAAATGTGGTGTCTATACACAATGGAATTTTATGCAGCCATGAAGAAGAATGAAATTTTGTCATTGGCAAGTAAATGGATGGACCTGGAGAACATCATCTTAAGCAAAGTTAGCCAGGCTCAGAAGGCCAAAAATCATATGTCCTCCCTCATGTGCGGACTTTAGTCCTAAAACAAATGCAGTAATATTATTGGACATGGGTCACACACTAAGGAAAGAACACGCATGGGAGAAATAGGGAGAGGAAAGGAAACCTAAAACTTAAATGTGATTGATATGCTCACTGTAGAGGAGCTAATAAAGTAATGTTAAACTGACAGAGGCCACTATTGGAAGGTGACTGGGAAGTAGTGATGAGGTCTGGTAGAGATGAACCGATTAGGGTTGTAAAACACATGTGCATGGAAGCATTGCTAGGAATCTATCTGTATAGCTGTCTTTATCTCATTAGCAAAAGTGCTATGTCTTTCTTGTTACCTCTTATGCTTTCTCTTCAACAAAACTGGAGAAGAGGACAGAACAGGTTTCTGCCTGGAAGCATAAGGGATGGAAGGAGGGAGAGAGGGGTGGAGAGCAGTGGGGAGAGATGGCCCAAGCAATGTATACACATATGAATAAATGTGTAAGCAATAAAAAAGTCTCTTTTAGGTATTTCCCATCTCTTAATTTCCTCCCCAATCTAAGAACCAATCAGAGAAAGCTATATTTGTTTCACAAATCAATCATATAAGAATCCCCCAGGATTTCCATGCAAACAACTTCCAATTGGGTCTTCCTTTCCTCCTTCATAAAGCATTCCTACTCTTCTGTCTATATTGGAATATCTGCCAAGGACAAGTAATAGTGCTGACTCTCTTGTTACAGCAAGCATTGTTTTCATTTATACTGTATTTATTTCTACAGAACCACCTTCTCTTCCCCACAAGCATGAAAGAAAAGACTGCAATGGGAAGAGAGGAGAGAAGTGCTCCAGAGGAAACACACCACTTTATTCTCTATACTGTTTCCAGGTATAGACAAAATTCCAGGCCTGGAAGTTAAGACTAGCTGTTCCCTCCTCTTGTCTCCCCAGAGACTTCTGGCAACCTTTTAAATCTTAAGCTCTTTTGCAGGTCATGAAAGTGCTAGATATTGATTTCAGTACAACTTTACTGAGACCTCCCGAGCAGTTTGTAGACCTCCCTTTTCTACCATATCCAGTCTCTGTGGTCCAGCCCTATATGTACAGAAGCATGTACACCATGTAAAGTTCATACAGTGCTGTCTGTGTCCTGCACAGTCTCCATCTTTTGCAGTATCTTCTTAGGTTTATAGACACTTTGATCTTCATATGTTAAGGTGCTTAATGCAGCCGCTTTAAGTCCTTTTTCTTTGTCACTGACCCACTGCACACTACATGAGACCAATGTCCATGTGGTCTTTACATTCAGGTTATTTCAGGTTGTTTTCAGCAAACCTGAGACAGATTTCTGCATATGAAGGAGAAATATGGAAGAAACCTTGCTGGACTCCCAATGCACTTCTGCTAGACCTAGCCTGGGTTCTCACCATAGGATAAATACAAGTCAAGTACCTACTAGAGCTGCACAGAATGGATCTATGTTCCTTTGTATATGCCCAGAGGAAGCTGTTCTGTCTGAGACAACACCAGTGCTCTTAGGTTGTGGGGTGTGGGGGAAGTCAATACACATGGACACGCTGGAGAGTTGTGTTGGGGATAAATAATTACTCTCCATTGGGGTAGATCTGACACCAGGCTGTGTAAGGCCATCTCAGATTTCTGGTTTCTATTATCTGAATATTTGTGTTATCCCCAAATTCATATGCTGAAACCTAATCTCCAAAGCAATATTAAGAGATGGACCTCTGGAATATGATTAGGTCACGAGAGCTCTATCCATTCCTCCTTCTGGATTAAGAAAAAGGAATCTCTAGCAAATTTTCACATTGTGTAGATATGTGTAAGGAATACTGTATTGCCCTCTCAGGACTTGCTCCCACAGCTCCTTGATTTTCTATGCATCAAAAGGCAGGAATCCACACATACATCATATAGGAATGAGTATATACAGTGTCTCCTAAGCTTCACATGTCCACCTCAAGTTCATAATAATTTGGTCCTGGAGGAGTTTGGCAGCAGCATAAGGAAAATGTCAACAAAATTATCCAGCTTGTTGTCAAAGGTAAACTCATTCCTTAAGCCAAAATCTGCAATCATGATGTTTGTAACAGCATTCAGGTCATGTTTTCTCACTGAGTTCATGGTGAACATGGGTTACACATTGAAAAAGGCCAAGAATTCATTGGTGACCAAAAGTATAGTATTACACAATAGATACCGTCTATTAGAATTTTAGCATAGGCTTCCTTTTCTTTTATACTATCTTGGTTGACAAGATAATCAAACCTCTCTTCAACTAGCCTACTACATGATCAAGTAGAGTAATTCTTCAGTCTTGATCATTTCCAATATTTATGATGGAATGACTCAAAGCCTTCATGAGTCTTTGTGGGAAAGTTTCTGGAGGCTGAAGGAGTCTTGTTGAGCTTTGTCAATGATCTTATGCTCTAGGACAACTTCATCTTAGCCATGTTTACCATGTTTCGCTCCTGACGGTCTTCAGGAAATAGCAGTTGCCAATATGGGAAGATCTATAATTTTAGAGAGACAACACAAACATGACACCATGGAGATGTGACTAGAGAGAACAAGTTCTCAGATTTCCTATAGTCCTCTTTCTATTATATTCTCTTATTACCATCATAAACCAAAGAATAATTACACACAGTTCAAAATATTTACTAAAGATCTGTAACTGCTTCTTCTGATTCCTTCTAGTACCCTATCCCTCTTAATTCACTCTTATTTCTATGGAGTGTTAGATTCTGAACAAACAATTCAAACTGCCTCCAGACACAAAAAAGCCCTAAATCAGTGAACATATTTTTGTGTTCGGTACTTTCATATCCTTGAATTATGACTCATATAACTTTAAGAAGACTACCACCAACATCATCGGCATATCATTATTTTCACCATTATTTCTAGTCATTATCGAAAGTTTAGAGTAAATATCATGCAATGTTCAAGTACTTGACCTATACTATCTAATTTAATCCTTGCAAAAATTTCAAACATCAGAGAATACTGAAATTTGACTGTTATCTAGACATGATCATGATAATATCATGAGTGATTGACCTTAACTCCCAATTCTTTTTAGAATCAATAGCTTCTAAGTTGGAGTAATTATAGGTCCATATTTGTAAGCTTCCCTGAATGAAGCATCCATCTCTCTGACTATCTTTTATATTTGAATGTTTGTTCTTAGAACAGACCTCTTTCTTTCATTTTTGAAGCAAAGGAAGATGAAATTAAGCTATTTAGCCTTTTCTTCTATTATTAATTCCTGTTTTGGAAAATTTCCTAGGGTCAACTGACACACAAAGGAAGGTCTGTAATCTCAGAGAGACAGCACAGATATGGTGCCATGGAGATGTGATTACAGAACCAACAGTCATCTAGGGAGGGAATAAACATCATAGAAAAATATAACAGAGTTAGGAAGTACTAAATGTGACAGGTATATTTACCAGTTGCTAGTGAGGCTTTGTTGGAAAAAAATCTCTGGATTAAAATAAGTTTGTAATATGGAGTTTCTATGAACTTGAAATTGAACAAGCCAATTTTCTTCTTTGGGATGAACATTTTTGTCTTTAAAAAAGATTTGGTAAAGCAATCTGATGTAGAATTCAGGGCACAAATATTGAGGTCAAGTAAAACCACCCTCTTGCCCATCGGTATAAATGGATTCCTTATCTTTAATAACGATTAAAGCCTCATCTTATACCTCCTAATATTTTTAATGTTATAACTCCTCCTTACTCTTATAACTAAGACCCACTTCATGAGACTTGTCTGACGATGGGGTATTCTTTTTAGTTTGGCAGTCTCTTGATTATTTACCTCTTAGAGTCCAGGTACACAGTGGAGTATAATATAAGAGACGTAGTACATTATAAGATTAACAATTGCAGCCATGCGCTGGTGCCTGACACCTGTAATCCTAGTTACTCAAGAGACAGAGATCAGGAGGATCGTGGTTTGAACCCTGAGAGAATAAACTACTTGAGCCTCAGATGGTATCAAGACTCATCTTGATGAAAGTTAGACTGACAGGAAGAAGTTGCCCTGCAGAAGCTGGCTAACTAGTACTACTTGAAAATTCAGAGTATGAGTTTCTTTTACTTCTTTGAGTATATTGAAAATAACTGTTTCAAAGGGCTTCTTTGCCCTACCAAGTCAGACATCTGGGCTCTCTCAGGGACAGTTTTTATTGACTATTTTTTTCCCTGGTGTATGGGCCTTATGCTTTGCTTCTTTATATTCTTTGTATATCTCCACATATTGTTGTAATTTTAACAATTAACAATTAAAATTTTGTACTGCGTGACAGTGGCTCACAACTGTAATCCTAACTACTTGGGAAGTAGAGATTGGGAGAATCGCAGTTTGAAGCCAGGCCAGGCAAATTGTTCCCGAGACCCCATCTAGAAAATTAACCCATCACATAAATGGGCTGGTGGAGTGGCTCACGTGATAAGAGTACCTGCCTAGCAAGCACAAGGCCCTAAGTTCAAGCCCCAGTGCCACCAAAAAATAGTTAAAAATTAAATTTTTTGCAACATCGTATATCAGATCACAAACACTTCCAGAGTTTATTGCTATTTTTTCTTTAATGATATCATCAACTAATTTGTTACAAGCTATATTTTTATCATGTGTGAACACTGAAGTCTCTGTTCAGTTATATTGGTGCTAGCTAGTACGCAGACAAAACTTTCCCTAAGTTTTTGGAATGACTAAGTCTCTGAGAGCTGGCAAAGAAGCTCTATGCTGTAAGAATGCTGAGGTTTGCCTTTAACACTCTTTCTTACCTTTTACCTTCTGCTTGCTCAGAGCCTCATCAACTACATGTGAGAGCTTGTGTCTTCCCAGAACATACATACAACCGTAGGTATGAACGTAACACTGGGTATCCATGAAGCCTTCTAGAGTTTTAGAAATGTGTTAGAGATTTTAAACTCCCTGATTGACTTCTCATACTTGACTTTTTCTTTTAAGATCTTTTTAGTAAGATTGATGTTTGCCTCAATTACTTTGATCACCTAAGGCAGATAAAATGTCAAGCAATTGTTCTCAAAAACTATTACCTTACAGTACTACCTCGAACTCCCATTTGGAGGAAGGGAATTTGTTCTTCACACTGAGAAACTTCTGAGTGAGTCAGGTCAAATGAAGGTTTCTAAGTGGAATTTCCCAGGAAGGTTGAAAAAATGAGTTATCTGGGAATTGGTCTTTGGAGAAGGTACAGCCTCATTCTGTGCCTGATAGATTTTCCACTGGTGCGGTCCTGTTGGTTGTCAGGTCCAACATGGGTCCTGTGAGTGAGAGAGTGAAATAGTGTACATTAAGAAAAAAACAAACAAGTTCACTGTTCTTACTGAGTTTCAGCCATTTTTTCTTAAGTAAAAACTCCCTAGGTTATTTTTTAGAGTTCTGAGAGATATCGATATAGACAATATTTTAAGAGCTTTCTTTGCTTTTATGCAGGAGAGGGTTTTCAGGGATCTTTACCCTGTCTTTTTTGCTGATAACTCTTGCTTTATTTTTTTTTACGATAGCTGCTATGAAATTCTTTTGTACATCTTTTTATGGAACTATGATTTTCACTTCTCTTGAATAAAATCAGAATGTATTTATAGAGCAGGTGTTTATTAAACTTTACAAAACACTGACTAATCTCTTTCCAAAGTGATTGCATATGTGTTTTCTACCTTCTTGGTTAACTCTATTAATAGATATATAATTCATTTGAATGCTGTTGTAAACAGAACTGTTTTCTTAGATTCCTTTACATATTGTTCACCGCTAGTACACAGAAACACAATTGGTTTTGCATACTTATATTTTACCTGGAAATTTTGAGGAGTTGGTTAGTTAGATGTAGTGTGTTTTCAGTGAATTTTTTGAGTTTCTATATATAGAATCATTAAATCTAAATAGAGATCATTTACTTGCTCCTTTTTAATTTATATATTGATAGTTTTCTATTTCTATTTTTGTATGATTACTCTGGTCAGAACTTACTGTATAAAACTGAATAGCACTGGTAAAAGCAGCTATCTTTGCTTTGTTTTTAATCTTAAAAGGCTAACTTTCAGTTTTGAGTGTGTTAGCTATGAGTTTTTGTAAGTGCTCTTAATTGTATTAAATAATTTTCTTTTTAGTCCTAGTTTTCTGTGTGTTGTTATGCTTTGTTTTTATCTACTGAGGTGATCATGTTGGTTTTTCCTTCATTCTACTAACATGGAATATTGCAGTGAGTGACTTTTTACAGGAGCAGACAGAAAGATGAGAAGTCAGAATGCTTATTTATGACCTCAACCCAAGCACTTACTCTGTTGGCCTCTGAATCTTTTCATTGGTCAAGTGAGGGGGAGACACAGTCGTCATAATTTTGTCTAGTTATGAGGCTCTATGACTCTTTACAAAGGATGTATAACCAGAAATGCAGATGCTGTCATTTAAATTTGGGTGATGGGCTGCCTCCTTATCAATAGATCTGCCAGAAAAGTCATTTCCAAAGTAAATGCATTTGTGGAAGTAGGGGAAATAGTGTGAACCCATGAGCTTTCTCTCACTTGGAACTTTTCTCTTTCACTGTCCTGTGACACTTATTCATTCTCCTTGGAGTTTACAAATAATTAAAATATGATGTCATGTGGAGTAACAACTAAAACAGAACTAAAATGTTCTCAGCACTTACTCAGTGTACTGTTCTATGCACTTGGCATATGCATTATTCACAACAAGCTTATCAAAATGGAGGTATTATTTCCATATCAATGATGAAGCAATTTGATTTTGGAGCTTTCATGGAACTTAGCTAAGGCCACACAGATCAAGGCTGAAGAAAAGGATGATCTATTAGGGAACAGAATGAGTTACTGAGCAAAGCAAGAAGAGCATTTCTTTCTTTAAAATAGGATTAATGTTAGACTACAGTTGTAAATTGAATTTTGTGTTCTGAAGGAAACTGGGAGAATAAAAGTTGAATGTCTCAAGGCCCTCTTTCTCTAGGTTCTATTCTACTTTCCAATAAGTGGGTTCTACCTAAATACTTCACAGGAATTCATTGAGTATCATCTTTTGCTAGGTTTTGTACTCAGAGCTGTATAAAGAAGTTTGTAGCCCCTTAGGGACAAATTGATCCATCCAAAAGGAAATAAAACTGTTGAAGGAGTGGTTAGGAAAATGAAATTTTGTGCAGACTATGTCTTCCTGTACTGTATTAAACAAAATATTTTATATCCTCGAAGCTCTAGAAGAAATCAGTTTAAGAAATATTAGTTTCTTTAAAACTAAGTATTATCCAGATGGGCATATCTAAATGTCACACCACCACAAAAATAATTTTCCTCAAGTTTAAAGTGAAATCTATAACAATATTTACTTAGCCATCCACCTACTAATTCATTCAATTTATATATTTATAATTATACTATGAGTCAAGTTTTGTGCCAAACACATAAAACTAGACACAATTCCTGTTCTTAAGGTGAGCAAAACTATTTTCACTGATTTGGATGAGCTATTTGTTAGGTAAATACATTATCAACTGCAAATTATATTCTGGAGGTCAAATTTAACACAAGAGGACTAAATAAAAAACAAATAACTGCTTTTTGTGACAACTTAAGAATTTTAAAACTTTAGAAAAACATTTTATGGTTTTGCATTGAAAAGTGCTATGATTAAGTTTGCATTTCAGGACTTGTTTAGGAGATTAATAAGGGGAGGGGAAACAAAAGAGCAGTAAGTTTGGATTCCTTCGAGATTCTGATCACATCACTTACTCATTCAAAGTTATCAGTGACTCACATTTGGGTGATAGGTTAGAAATGGGGTAACAGATACAGTGCTGTAAGAAATGTGCATATTTTGCAATGAAATCTCTGCAGTATGGTTGCAGTGAAGTTCACTGTCTGAACTTGCTTGTTTGACATTGATGTTCTAACAAGGGATTTGAGCTGTGTTAACCAGGATCTAAGGAAAATTAGATTGTCCTTAATGTCAATTAAGGATAAAACTGAAACTGCATTACAGGCATTTACATTTCCTCCTTTCCCTGTTTACAAAATTCTCTTTTTCCCCTAACTACATAAAGAATAATTTTATAAATATCTTAAAACAAAAAGTTTACTAAAAGAGTAAAGGGAAAACTAGAAAAATGTCACCTTGATGTATCCAGCTGGACTTCCCCTTGCAGTTTGAGCTCCAAAGTTCTCATTTCACATGATCTAAATAGCTAAATAGCAGCAGATGCCAATGCGAAGCAACAGCTGGGAGATGTGATCCAGACATGAAGGTTTTCTTCTCTCTAGAATTTTCATGGGCCTGGAAACCAGTATAGCAAAGTCCTGAAGAGAGAGAAGCCCAGAGGGTGAGTCAGGACTCAGGTGGGGAGGGAGAGAAGGTAGAAATCATTGATACCTAGTATTAGTGTACTACATTTCCCTGACCTCAAAGAGCTTAAAAAGACCAGCACAAGTGTGCTGAGTTTGTTTCATCTTTGGCATGTATACATTACAAACAGAATAAATAGATCAATGATCCAAACGTCTAGAGATGATCCAGTCTTTCACCACTTACAGAATTATCTCCACTTATTATAGTGAGTGGACAAAGGAAAATATCATAACAGCTACAGAAAGGAAGAGGATGAAAAATGTTAAAGGAAATATTTAATGAAACAGAGCTTTTTCTGTTACAGGAGAAAGACATCCTCCCAAACACAAAGATAAAAGTGAACAAAAATTTTTTAAATTCATGGGTCAAAGAAAAATATTAAGGCAGAAATTTTCAATCACGTAAGAAGCAATAAAGAAAGAAAAGGAATACAAATAGGTAAAGAAACTGTCAAAATATCCCTATTTGCAGACGACATGATTCTATATCTTAAAGGTGCAAAAAACTCTACCCAAAAACTCCTAGACACCATAAACAGCTACAGCAAGGTGGTAGGATACAAAATCAACTTACAAAAATCATTAGATTTTCTATACACCAACAATGAACGAACTGAGAAGGAATATATGGAAACAATTTCATTTACAATAGCCTCAAAAAAAATCAAATACCTAGGAGTAAACTTAACAAAAGTCATGAATGTCCTCTACAAGGAGAATTACAAACCCCTGAAAAAAAGAGATCAAGGAAGACTACAGAAGGTGGAGAGATCACCCATGCTCATGGATTGATAGAATCAACATAGTAAAAATGGCTCTACTATCAAAAGCAATCTACATATTTAATGTGATTCCCATCAAAATTTCAATAACATTCATCATAGAGATGGAAAAATCTACCCTAAAGTTCATTTGGAAACACAAGAGACCGCGAATAGCCAAGGCAGTACTCAGCAAAAAGAGCAATGCTGGAGGTATCACAATACCCGACTTCAAACTACATTACAAAGCAATAGCAATAAAAACAGCATGGTATTGGCACAAAAACAGATATGAAGACCAGTAGAACAGAATAGAGGACCCAGATATGAATCTATACAGGTATGCCCACCTTAGTTTTGACAAAGCTGCCAAAAACATATGATGGAGAAAAGACAGCCTGTTCAACAAATGTTGCTGGGAAAAGTAGTTATCTGCCTGCAAAAACCGGAAACTAGATTCATGCTTATCACCCTGTACTAGCATCAACTCAAAATGGATCAAGGACCTTAATATCAGACCTAAAACTGTGAAGTTAGTACAGGAAAAAGCAGGGAATACTCTGGAAGCAATAGGTATAGGCAAGGACTTCCTCAATAGAACCCCAGCAGCTCTGAAACTAAGAGAAAGAATGGACAAATGGGACTTCATAAAATTAAAAAGCTTCTGCACAACAAAAGAAATGGTCTCTCAACTGAAGAGACCACCCATAGAGTGGGAGAAATCATTTGCTACCTATACATCAGATGAAGGACTGATAACCAGAATATTCAGGGAGCTGAAAAAACTAAACTCCCCCAAAGTCAATAAATCAATAAAGAAATGGGCAAGTGAACTAAACAGAACTTTTTCTAAAGAAGAAATTCAAATGGCTAAAGAAACACATGAAAAAATGCTACTATCTCTGGCCATAAAAGAAATGCAAATCAAAACCACACTAAGATTCCACCTCACCCCTGTGAGAATAGCTACCAATAAAACACCATCAACCATAGGTTTTGGCAAGGATGTGGGGAAAAAGGAACCCTAATCCACTGCTGGTGGTAATGCAAGATAGTGCAAACAATCTGGAAAACAATATGGAGGCTTCTTAAAAAACTGAACATAGAACTGCCAAATGATCCACCAATACCACTCCTAGGGATATACCCAAAGGAATGCAACACAGGTTACTCCAGAGGCACCTGCACACCCATGTTTATTGCAGCACTATTCACAATAGCCAAATTATGGGAACAGCCAAGATGCCCCACTATTGATGAATGGATTAAGAAAATGTGGTATTTATACACAATATAATACTACTCAGCCACAAAGAAGAATGAAATCTTATCATTTGCAGGTAAATGGATTGAACTGGAGAACATCATCCTAAGTGAGGTTAGCCAAGCTCAGCAGACCAAAAATCATATGTTCTCCCTCATATGCAGACTTTAGATCTAGGGCAAATGCAGTAATGTTGTTGGACTTGGGTAACACACCAAGGGGAGAGCATATATGGGAGGAATGGAGATAGGTAGGAAACCCAAAATTTGCAAGTGTTTGATGTCCCACTGCAGAGGAGTTAATACAGTAAAATGACAGATGTCAATATGGGAAGGTGACCATTAAGTAGTGAGGAGGTCTCGTAGCGATGAGCCAATGTGGGTTGCAATACACAAGTGCTTGAAAGCAATGCTAGGAATCTCTCTGTATAGCTATTCTTATCTCAACTAGCAAAAACGCTTTGTCTTTCTTATTATTGCTTATGTCTACTCTTAACAAAACTGGAGAAAAGGGCAAAACAGGGTCTGCCTAGAAGTGAGGGGGAGTGGGGCAAAGAGGGAGGAGATGGGTTGCAGGGAGGAGAAATGGCCCAAATAATGTATGCACATATGAATAAATGAATAAAGAAAGAAGCAATAAGGAGAATATTCTACACCAAAATCTATGGAGTTTAGCCAACAATATTTCCAGAAGAAACTATAGAGCTTTAAATTCCTTCATAAATAAATAGGGAAGATGAAATATAAAGATATTTCTTCCAAAGTCAAGAAAAGCAAAAGCAAAGAGGAAATTTATAAAGACAAAAATCAAAATGGAAATAATAAAATACTTAAACTAGTTTAAAAAATTAACAAATTTAAAATCTGACTTTTCCCTAAGACTAATAAAAGACTAAGTTCCCTTGTGATCTTAGTTGACAAAAAGAGAGAATGGTAATGCATAATATATTTAAAAGGAGAAAAGAATAATTGATAGAGACTAGAAGAGAAAGACAGATACAATTTAAAGCTTTTGTTTTAGTGATTGGGAAGACTGAGATGCCATTTCTGAAATTTAGATGCTAAAAGGCTGTAGGCAATGATGAAGAGTTGCTTTGGGACTTCCTAATTTTGAACTCTTTATTATACATCCAACTGGAATGTTGAGCAAGCATTTGTAGACATAAGTTGCATATGAAAAATATTCAAAATCTTAGCATATAAGACCTAGTCAGATAAATAATTTTGGAATCAATAGAAATGTTGTTGAAGCATTTATGTAAAGGATTAGGTAAGATTACCAAGGGAATGAGTTTATTTAAAGTAATGCTTAGAGCTATAGAAGCCACGTATATGGAGTTAAAAAGCCTAGAGGAGGATCAACTACACGTGCTGAAAAGGACTAACCATGTAGGCATGAAGACCATAGATAACAAAGATTCCTTGTCAAACATGCAACAGCAAGTAAGATGAGAATTTAGAAAGAGCATCTGGCCAAAATGAAATAAAACCTGTGGTCAATTCAAAGTGCTCATCTTATTTGACTCACTAGCAGCATTTAACACAAAGACATTATTTCTTCTTCCTTAAAGCACCATCTATATTTGGCTTCTAAGACACCTCTGTCTCCTGAGTTTTGAGTGGTATATTTAACAGGAAAATTTAAACTTAATAAAAATCACTGATATCTGTAATATCTGGGCTTCTCTCTTGATTCTTGCTAACAGGAAATTTATCAACATAATTTAATTTCATTGATTAACTGTGTAGGTAATCTTGATTGATGATAGGCATTCATGAAATTCAGCAGCCATAAATACTAGGTAAGATTAAATAAGAAGAAAACTACTTAAAATGATAAAAAGCTATTTAACAATACTCAGTAACAAACATAATTTTTAACATAGTAAAATGAGAAATCCAAATGAATAATAATCAAAACATATCCTATATTCAATACTGCTTTCCAAATACTAATAAATGAAATAAGACAATAAAATAATTAATATAAACATAGTTAAAGAAAAAGTAAAATCATACTTTGTTTAGAATGAATTGTTCATAGGCTTAAAATGTTCCAGTACTATTTTAAGACATTTAGGAGTTAGAAGAATTTATATAAATGATTGTACATAAAATAGGTATAAAAAATTAACAGTTTTTCTCTATATTTAAGATAAGCAACAATAAATACAAAATTTTTAGTTTTAGTAAAGTAAACTATAAAAAATTGAAAAAATACATCCATAAAGTCTAGAACTAGGAAGACGTGATTTCTGGCATGAAAATATGAGAAATGTTAACCATCCTCCAGTGAAACTGGTGAAGACTGTGAGAAAATACTTAAAGCACCTATAAATATAGCCAAGGGCAAAGAACAAACAAAAAATATTCATTAAAGAAAATTCACAAAAATTTGTAAGGGACTGCTTTTTTAAACTAAATGTAGAGAAGTTTAAACATGAGCATGTTCCCTCAATTAGTGGAAACTATGGTGAAAGTCAACCAGGAAGATATTTGTGGATCTAAGCAAGAGACAGCCTGGACTGCAGGCTGCCTTGTGTGAGTAACAGCACTGGTGAATAAGAGACCAGGGATAACCTCTTCCTAGGGGCAAAACAAATATAAAATGTTGATCATACCATCAAAGGAGCCACAGTTTGATTGGAGTAGTTAGTAGAGAAATGCCTGTATGTACTTTGACGATGTTGAAAAGAAGAAATATTTATTTTCTTGAGTGGTGGGATTGAACCCAGAGCCTCTCAAATACAAGGCAAGCACTTTCCCACTGAGCTATATCCCCAGCCCTCCCTTGGTTGTTTTTGACAGCTGATTTGGTTGGGAAAAGAATGGAAGAGAAGCCCTTACCAGTACTACTGTCATCCCAGTGACAATATGACCATACACAAAGTTCTGCCTTCATAAGGAGCAATTTCAAAGGCTTAACACTGTGGAGAGAAAATAGATACAAAAAGAGTCAGTCAAGAAAGAAATGTTCAAACAATACAAAAAAGAATTAGTACCCAGAATTAGTATAATATACTATATATAAAATGTCCAGTTTCAAAAAAACCTGCAATATATGTGAAGGAACAGAAAAAAGTATGACTCATACACAGAAAACAAAAGCAAGTAACAAAAATCTCCAGATGTCTGTCAAATATTGTATTTAACAGAAAAAGTATTTGAAGCAGCCCTTTTAAATATTGTCATAGAACTAAAGGAAAATATGATAAAAGAAGTAAAGTCAAGAGCTGGTGGAGTGGCTCAAGTGGTAGAGCACCTACCTAGGAAGTGTTCAAAACCTAGTACCACCCCCCCACCCCAAAACAGAAGTTAGGCAATGTGATGACAATGCTGTAAATATAGAGAATATCAATAAAGAAATGGAAATTATTTTTAAAAGAACTGAATGGACTTGTTATAGTTAAAATAATTAATGGAATTAAAGTGCTACCTTACAAAATATTTACCTTATGAAAAATAAAGTAGTAATAGGGAAATATTGCAACAAAAAATTTAAGACCTATAGAGAATAGAAAGTAAAATGATAGATGTAAATCAAATAACATAAATAATAATGTTAAATGTGAATGAATTAAATAATATCATAAGGCAGGAATTGTCAGATTGAATTAAAAATGACTGAATTATATATTAATTTGTAGAAAATACCTTTTAAGAGTCAAAGTCACAGGTAGGTAAGTAAAATTCAAGTCCACCATGGAAAATGTTAACTATATTTATATATAGTTTCCATAAATAATATAAAATGAAGTAAGAAAATAATTCCATGTGTACTAACATCAAAAAGAATAAAATTACTAGCAATAATTAGGAAAGTAACAAAATATGTAAAACTTACACTCTGAAAAGTACAAAAGAGTGTTTAAACAAATTACAGAATGTATAAATAAAGGGAAAATAACCTGTGTTCATGATTGCAAGACTTACCATTATTAATATGCCAGTGTCTCCAACTACAAATTCAATACAATCCTTCTCAGAAATCTAGCTGATTCCTTTGTAACAGTTGTTAAGTTAGCTTCAAAGTCATAGGATTCATAAGGAAACAAGAATAGCCAAAAATGACTCTGAAAAGTGTAAATTAGGAGTAAAGGATAGGTGATAACTAAAATATAGTTTTTTCTTAGAAATAATAATATTCTAAAAATTAACAGTGGTGATGGCTGTATATATGCATAAATATACACACTTGCATTATGTATTTTAAGTAGGTTAATTATATGTGAATATCTCAATAAAGCTGTTAAAGTTCATTTTCCTTCATTTTTATTAGGATATTTTCATGGTACAGGAGGGATTCATTGTGACAATTCCTGATAAGCTTACATTGTACATTGGTTAGATCTTCCCCACCACCTCGCCCCTTGACCTCCTCCCCACCCAACTTAAAGCAATTACAAGAGGTTTCATTGTTCTCTTTCATGTATGTATATGAAGTCCATCAACCATATTCCCTCACCTTCAAAAAAGCATAGAAACTAAATGAGGAATAATTTTTGGAAGTCAGGAAAAATTCTTTAAACTGGAAAGATGTATTCTTAAATAAAAAATACTTAAACTAGAAAATTCTGTAGGCTTATGTTTTCCCAGGTATTTATATATAATATGAATTTATATATTATATATTGAAGGGTAACATCTATGAGCAGCTACTCAGTTTTGAGACAGTGACATATACCTTGCCTCACCAAATGTCAGAATTTATTACATACTATTATAATCCTAATAATATTGCATTGCCAGAAGAATAAATATAAATTGCAAATTAATATTGCAATTAATATTGTTATGATGGGAATAACATCATACTTGAGAATTTTCACAAGTGACAAAATGGTTTTTCAATTTAGTAGGAGAGATTTATATACTAATTGTTTTTGGCATAAGTAGTTACCATTCTGAAATAAAATTAATCTGTATCTCTCCTAATGTACAAAAAATATTACATACTAGATAGGAAAAGTTAAAAATAACGCAGTAAAAAATAAAACAATAAAAATATTACTTGGTGATATATGACATGTACAAACTAGAGTTATGTTTTCATTAAAACAGAGTAAAACCTGACTTAGGAAAAAAAGCAGTCATATTGTCAGGATTAACACTTTTAGACAATTAATTTACTGTCTAAAATATATTACAAATAACATATGATACAGAAATATAATAATAGAAGACTTAGACAAACATTCACAAAGCATGAAGACAGCAGTGGTAAAATTACCCTACATAAAGTGTTTGCACAAAATAGTAAAAGAATACAAACAACCCAGTAGAAAAATTGCCAAAGATGTATTAGATCCCCAGAGCTATTATAACAAAGTACCACAAACTGAATGGCTTAAAGCAGCAGAAATTCACTGTCTCATAATTCTACAGTCTAGAAGTTTGAATAGGTGTCTTTAGGGTCAGGCTTATGCCAAAGGCTCCTGGGAGGATTCTTTCTTGCCTCTTCCATCTCTGGTAAAATAGCCCCAGGCATTCTTTGGATTGGAGATTTCTGCCTCAGTCCTCACATGGAGTTTTTACTATTTTTCTGTGTCATTGTATGTTTTCTTATACGAATAACTACACACTGAATTAAGGAACAACTCTATTCCAGTATAATCTCATCTTCATTAATAACATTTTCAAAGACTTCATTTCCAAATAAGGACACATTTTGTGGGACTGGAGAATAAAATTTCAAAGACTTTTTTTGTCTGTGGACACAATTTATCCCATATATTAAAAGACATTTTTCAAAAAGACAAATTCATGCAGCATACTAACATGAAAAGATGCTTAAACTTAATAGTAGACCAAAGCAAATTTATGTTATAATATCACTTTGTAATCAACATCTGAACATTAAACAGCTAACTTTAGAGTTTGTTACTCAATTATATAACCTGAATAAATCATGTGACTTTATGTGGTTAAGGCAATTTGATTTTATAGTCAAAGAAATGGGGTTGAAAAGCAGTTTGGGGTTGAGACCAACCTTTCACAATAATACAAAGAGATTTGCATTTAAAAGTGTGTTGGTTCTTTTCTCCAGTATTTTAACACTCCTTTGTTCCTCTAGAGCTTTTGACTCTCTGTCTACATATTCCAATCCACCAAAACCTTTCTGGTAGAGTTTGTTCCTCACCTTATCACCACCTTTTAATTCCTACCTCTATAGTGCTGTCTGCATACATGCCCACAATTCTTAACTAAAATACTCAACTGAAAAATAAAATAGGAGATCTGTCTTTGGGGAGTAAGGTAGCATTGAATTTGAATAGGTAAATATTAACTTCTCTTTCCTAAGAAGGGTTGGAATACGGGAATACTATCAACCATCAAGATGCGGTACAAGCTTATCTGTAGGACCTGATCACTCAGGGGTTTTGTAAATCTTCAATTTAGGTGATATTTAAGCTAACCTCTGGGGAAGGATTAGCACCCACAGCTGATATTCCATGCTTCTCTAACTCCTTCAATCATGAACGATTAATCTACTCTCACTGACCTATTTGGAAAGGATCCGTTTGAAATATAATATGTTGAATCAGAAAGGAATGTGGTTCTATCTGTAAGTATCGATAGAAATCACAAATGCTTACATGGGCTTCTTATGTTCCAAGAGGGTTAACAGGTAAATGAGTATCATTAGAAATTAGAAGCAACATTTGTATATGATTAATCCTTCAGTACCCTGGAATCAGTACTTCTCTTAAGCAAACTTTCAAGTTGTGTTTTTAACCAGCCATGTTTTATCTTTTAAATTTTTTTTTAAAGACTAAATAGTACGTACTCATGGTTCACAGTAATATTTCAGTACATGTACACAAAGTGCATTTTTCTGATTTCAGATAAAGGAGAAGACTTTTAAAAAATTTTATATCATTTTATTAGATGGCTTGGGAGGCTCTGCATTCATTCATATTCAGGATGTTGAAAGAGACTGTTTTGACCAGAAATCAGAGACTTTGAGGTTAAAAAACATATAGGATTTCACTAACCTTAAAAAGTCTTTGTGTATCTTCCCCAACCTAACACCAAACATTTATATTTTGTCTATTTTCTTCTCTTCATATTCTTTGTGTCCTGATTGTAACTCATGGTATACATTTATCAGAAATAGGAAAATGAAATGGGGATGGAGAGTTGTAAGCAAAGAAGTGGTACTGGTTGCAAAATCTACTCCCAAGCTAAAAGATAGTATGACAATATATGTGATTATGAGAGAGAAGGGACATTTCATTGATCATATGTGTATGCATTTTTGTGAATGCAGGTTTATTTCTGTGATATTGTATTTGATTCAGTGTCAGAGATGTGAATGTGAGTATGGAATGTGTGTGTAAATATATATGTGTGTGTATATATAACATATATACACATAGATATACAGCTTTGAAGTTTAATCCATAAAACTAGTAAACTGAGACTGTGCTGATCTACATATTATAAGTTTCTTTTTCTTTGGATGTCTGCCTATATGCCACTTGTGAAAAGAATTCCAAATTACTTGTGTTTAAAATGCCTGCCTACAACTTCTTATTTCCTCTCTGTTAGCTATTGCTAGTCAATGTGAAGTTAGTAAACCAGCAACACTTATTGATTTTACCATGCCGAGCAGGAAGAGGTGCTAAATAAGGGGACTTTGGATTTGAAGAACTCATAACAACAAAGAGAAATAGCAAGAATCAAACTGCTAAATATAGTCTACTTTTTTGAGTAAACAAATGAAGACAGTTCTTTTCAAGAGTACTCAAGAGGGATAAGGTGGTAAAGAACAGTGTTCTCAGAGAAAGGAATAACAGTTCCTTTCTTTCCTTTTCAACACATCTTCTGGGCTATAAATGTCAAGAAGGTTGTTTGTTATTTGGTTAGTTCTCTGAGATACTAGGTATGCTATAAATTCCCATTCTCTATTCTTTTTTCTTACCAATGAATAATGTTAACTATGATGTTAATGGACCTCTTCTTTTCATGTTAGGCAACCTCTGTTGTACGAAAAGAAAAAGAAAGGTACAAAAGGGGAGGAGGAATGGAGGACAATGGCAGCACAAGAAAGAAAGGTACTGGAGGACAGTCTGAAATGATAAGGGCACTAAGAGCTAGGTATGGCTCAAGTGGTAAAGTACTTGTCTAATAAGTGCAAAACTCAGAGTTCAAATCCCAGTATTTCCAAAAAAAATTGATAAGGATACTAGAGAATAAGATAGAGGTCTGGATTCTAGTACATAATTGCTTCACCATTAGGTATTTGCAATTATATGCTTTAGTCCTTCTGTTAGTGGAATGAAGTACTTCAGTGGAGGATGATATAGATATTCAGTCCCTCACAGGTTGCTTGGAGGATATGAGGAAGGACTTTTCTGTGTTTATGGTGTGGGTTTGATTAGGAAAAGACTCTGACTCTAACAGATGTATGAAAATCCTCATACAAAGTATATCCTCAGGCGTTTCCTGGTACAAAACTCTCACAACTCAGCACTCTTCCAGGAAGGCAGGTTCTTCCAGAATGTGGCTTCAAGAAGCCACAGGAGCACTCTTACTTTATCACAGTCCAGTCTTTTGAAAGTGGAATTTTCTCTTATGGCCTTCAGGAATACAAAGAGATTCCTACCAACCCCCTGCCCCAAGATTGTTTAAAAGGTTTCAATGATCTATGACTAAAACTCATTCTCCTTTTTTTCCAGGCTAGTACTGTTTTTGAGAGCTTTAACATCCAGACAGGCACATCATAATGAACTAGCAGCAATATCAGCCATTGTGGTAGGCACTCACTGGGCAACCTATACAACTATTTGTTAGCTAAGGTAAATGCTAGCAGATGTATACCCCTACAATTGCAGTGAATCAATGCGATAGAAGTTTACATTGCTCATGTAAAGTGAAGAAAGTGCATTTCTGATCAGAAGATGGCTCTCAACAAAGAGATTATTTATACTAAAGTTTCTTCCCACTTTATAGCTCTGTTCTGTTTAGTATGAGGTGTCCAAAGTCACTGTGCTTCTCAGTAGAGAAGCATGAAGCTGACATGCAGGAAGTTTCTGTGGATCAGGCCAAGAAGCAGTCCATGTCTGTTCTGCTCCTGTTCTGCATCCAATCTGTTATACTTGGTCACTTGGTCACTGCAAGGCATGCCGGAGAGTAATCAATCTGTATGCCTCAGAGAGAAAGAGTTTATAAGCCACATTATCTTTCATAGCACTTAATATTCAGAAGTAGTTATTATTATTGGGTCCACTTAACAGTTGAGTACATGGCATGACACAGTAATTAAAGAGTAAATTGCAAAATGGATTCTAAGAAAAAGGTGTGTGGGTTACTTTAATGTAACCCATTTGAGTATAACTTCAAATGTTTTGCTTTTGGAAGCATGTATTCATATATTTTTCCTTTTAGAAGTACTTATTGCTCATTGAACCTTGTGCACATATATGATGTAACAGAAATACCTGTGCATTCTGTATTGTAAAAGCAGCACACTATCAAGATTTAGAACATTGCATAGTTTTCTGGCCTAAGAAAGAATCCATTTTCCTTATTGTCAGACATTCCTCTTAAAGTTATGCTATTCTCCTGCTCTGCAATGGAAAACATCTGTGTTATGTGCCTTTTTATTCTTTATGATTGCACATTATTTCTTTGACTGAAAATGTTCTTTCTTCATCTCTTGAATATGCCAAATTGCATTTATTTTTCAAGATTCAACTTAAACTTATCTCCTTTGAGAAGGTATGACTAATTATCCTGTGTTGAATTAGTTCTTTACTGGGAAACTAGATTGTAGAATGGTATCATTTATGTTTAAATCTTTTAAATGTTGTATTGGCAGGATGTCAAGTGAATACTGCCAGAAAATGTTTATACATGGATAATTCAATGTAAAACAGAAGAACATTCTACTTTATCAATGTTTTAAACTTTAAATTATTAGATATTCTATATCTTGGAATTCTTGCCTTTTCAGTAAATCTGATAGAAACCGCAGAGGAAAAGTGAGAACATGGTTGACACATAATAAAATGTTAAAAAGAAGCCAAACATGTTGAAGCATACTTATAATCCCAGCTACTCTGGAGAATGAATCAGGAGAATCACAAGTTCAAGGTGAGGTGCTGACTCAAAATTAAAATGAAAAAGGGATGGAGATGTATCTCAATTGTAGAGCACTTGTGTAACATATGCAAGACTTGGGTTCAATCCCCAGCACCACAAAGATAGTTATAAACAAAAATAGATGCAAGTTATCTTCTGGCCCTAACTCTAAAACATACATGGAAGAGGGACTGGAAAGCAATATGCCCAAAGGTCAATAGGTCAATATCCATTTTCTCTCTGAATAGCAATGTAGTAGAATTTTATTTTCAATGTTACTTTTAATTTAAAATTAATATATATGTTTTTATAAAAAACATTAATCAAAAAACTATAAATATAATATGCTCTGTCACAAGATCACATTAGAAGTAGTTGGATGATGATGAGGGAAGCAGGATTTGTCAAGTCAGTTACCAGTTCCATCAGTAACTAAGACAACATGGACTCTGCCTTCACAAAATTCATCATCTAGTGATGGAGATTGACTATACACCAGAAACAAAGAAAGTTGTTTTAAATTGCAATAACTATTATGATGACATACCTAGGCATTGGACTCAGAGCCAGTGCAACTTTCTGACCAGTCACTTTTAAGATTCTATCTCTTCAGAATTCAAAGCAAAAAGACTACATTGTGTCAGTTGCTGTTGGGTCTCAAAAATGTAAAATCATGAAACATTTTGATGGCCTCAGAATTCCTAAAATTAAGTGGAAACTGATGTTATCAGGAGCAAGAACTAAGACTCCTGACTTAAAGTCCATCTTTAGAGAGGTAAGAATGAAAGTATTTGCCAGAAGAAATGAGAAGGAATTGTAATATCCAGAAAGAGTGAAAGTCAGAGAGAGAAAGGGTCAGTATTGAGTTTCAGGAACCTTATTGTATTTACTCTCACAGTTTAATTCTGAGAGATAGTAATGAATATGATAGACCCGATCCCCTTACCTAATGGAAAAGAGAAAAGTGAGTCATCTAGAAATTCTAGTGTGATGAAAAATACCCAGGATGGTTCAAAGATCACTCTAGAATCACATTCTCCAAAATGGAATCACCTTACTTTTATAGTCTTAATGATGTATTATTGACATACAATAAACTGCACATATTTAAAATGGGTAACAATAAGTTTTTACATAAGTACCCTCCTGCACCACATAAAGATGCTTTGGTCAACAGCAGGTCACATATATATAACAGTGGTCTCAAGATTATGCTAGGACCATCATAATTTCATAAGGAATGCATTAGTCAAATATTTGTAGTGCTGTTGGCATAAATAAACCTACTGTTTTGCCATTTGTATAAAAGTATAGCACATACAATAATGTACAGTGCATAACACTAGATAATGATAAGAAATGAATTTTACTGATTATATACTATATTTTTAAATAATTATGTTAGAATGTACTCCTACCTACTTACTAAAAAAAACTTTAGTATATAACACCCTGAAGACCTTCCATTGGGATAAGATGTGGAAGTGGAAGTCAGTGAAAGCAATGATTGGGATCCTGTGTTATCCTAGACTGTGTGCATGTTTATGTCTTAATTTTTAACAAAAAGTTACAATGTAAAAATAGCCTTAAAAGTTTTCGAAGCATAAAGAAGCTTATAGAACAAGATATAAAGAAAAAAATTCTTCTGTAGCTGTGTAACAGTTTAAGCTGTGTTTTTACAAAAGAATCAAAAACTTTAAAAGAAACCTGAAAAAATAAGAGTTTCACCGAGCTTAAGTTAATTTACTATTGAAGAAAAGAATTTAAAAAGTAAATTTCTTACAGTCTTATTGTACACTGTTGATAAAGTCTATAGTTGAGCTTAGTAAGGTCCTAGGCTTCATATTAACCTCCTCTGCCCAAATCACATACTGACTTGCCCAGAGGAACTTCCATTCCTAGCATTCCATTCGAGATTAAGTTCCCTGTACTCATGAAGGATTTTGAAATCTTTCATTTCCTATTTCTCTGTATATTTTTATATTTTATGTATTTGTCATACAGAAAAATACTGTTGTACTACAATTGTCTATAATACTCAGAACTGTAACATTCTGTTATTCTTTTTCAAGATTGATTTAACTATTCTAGGTCCTTTGACTTTCCATATGAATTTAGGAAATAGATTTTCAATTTCTACAAAAAAGGTTGGCTATGAATTTGCATGAGGTAGTACTGAAACTATAGGACATTTTAATAATACTGAACCTACCAACTTATAATTTTTAGGCCTTCTTAAATTGTTTTCAAGTGCTTGGTTTGTAGGACTTGCACAATGTTTGTCTGTTTATCCTTAATTATTTCATATTTTTGGTGTTACTGTGATATTTTTATAACTTTTATTTCCAAATGTTACTGGTAGAACAGAGAAATTCAATTGATTTTTACAAAACATTTCATCTTGTATCTTGACATCTTGTTAAATTCATTTGTTATTTTGAGGGATTTTAGTGCAGTTTTCATCAGATTTTCATGTAAGTAAAACAGCTTATTGTTTGTTTTGTGGAATAAATGTCTATTATTTCTTATTTTTGGCTTATTGTACTAATGAAGACTTCTAATACAATGTTGAATAGAATTGGCAGCAGGAGATCTTGTTTTATTTGCAATTTTAAGGGGAAAGACTTCATTCTTTCAATTTTAAATATATATTGTAGATGTTATTTATCAGATCGAGGAAGTTCTTTTCTATATTTTGTTGCTGAGTGCCTTCAAAAGGTACAGATATTGTACTTTGTTAAGTACTCTTTCTGTACCCATTGAGAAAGGCATGTCTTTTTCTTATTTAATTTGATAATATGATAAATTATATTGATTAAATTAGCCTTGCATTCCTCACATACACCCTAATTAGCCATGGTGCCTAATTTTAGCTACAAAACTATAGTCTGGAATATATCCAGGACAGTACATTATCTATTTCTTTTGCATAATCTTTGGTGGCTAGAGTTGCCCAAGGAATTTTTCTACTGTATCTTAGCTGCCAAATGTATTACCATGAAGTCATCTGTAATTTCTCTGTATTATCTTTTTTAAAAAAGCTTATTTAAAGTAAATATAGACTACCAAAAGTTGCAAATCTAGAGTCCTTGTGTAGTCTTCAACCAGTTTCACCACAATGGTGACATCTTCTACAGCTATAATATAATAGAAAAACCAGGAAATTGACATTGACAGATTAATTTGACTAGATGTAGTCCTTATTCAGTTTTTACCATTTAACCTGCATTTATTTGTGTGTGTATGAGTATAGTTCTATTTTGTTGAAGCTTTATTTTATTATAGACTTACATAAGCATCACTACAGTCGAGACAGACTTTCCCATTACCCCGAAATAACTCTTTTTCTCTTTGTACCCACTCCATTCCCTGTTCCTGTACCTTGACAACCATTAATATGTTCACCAGTTCTATATTTTATCATTTTGAAAATGTTAAATAATGAGTGGAATCAAATAGTATGTGACTTTTTGAGACTGATTTTTTTCACTTACCATAATGCATTTGCTTATTAATAACCCATTCCTCTGTATTATATGGATGTATAAGAATTTGAAGCTATTTGAGATATTTCTGCTTCTCTATTGTGTCATTTTTAATGTTATAAATGTCCCCTAAAGACTACTTTAGTGTTAACCAACAAATTTTGAAACATTGTGACTTTGTTTTAATCACATTCAAAACATTTTCTAATTTCCTTTTTTATTTCTTCTTTCACATATGGATTATTTAAACATGTATAATTTAATTATCAACTTAATACTTTAAAAACCAAATGACTTTTTATCCAGGGATATTTTTGTTTGACTTGAGTTCTTTTCAATGTTTTAAGATTTGTTTTATGGTACCATGTGTGGTCTGTTGTGTTACATCTTCTGATAGCTCTTTAAAATGATATATATCTTCCTACTTTTATGAGCAGTGTTCTATAAATATCCATTAGGAAAAGTTGGTTGATTGCATTTTTCAAGTCTTGTATATCTTTAATAATTTTATGTCTCCTTGTTATATCAATTTTTCAGAGAAGTACTGAAGACTCCAACTAAAATTATGGATTTGTATTTTTTGTTTTGCTTTGCATATTTTAAATTCTGTTACTAGGTATTTAAAATTGTAATCTCTGCCCTATAAAGAGAACTTTTATTTTACTGAAATGACCTTTTTCATCTCTGGTAATAGTCCGTGTTCTGAAATTCACTCTCTCTGATGTTAATATGGGTATTCCAGTTTTTTAAAATTAGTATTTCTAAGAAGTACTGTTTTTCATACTTTTACTTTGAATCTATTTATATATTTGAATTTAAGGTATGATTCTCCTAAGAATATATAGTTGAACATTTAGAAAATAATAGACTATAATTGGGGTCATTTTAGGTTTACAGAAATAATTGAGTGAAAAGCACAGTTTTAATACAACCCTTTCTGGTTCATTTAAGTTTATTATTCTCCCCACTACAATTTTCATTTTCCTGAGTTTTACATGTACTGTAAGATTTGATTGTATGCAGAATTATGATATTTATATTGTTGATTGTTGATGTTTTTGTATGCTTATATTTTGAACTTTGTTTAGGGAACGCAGGTATGTTACTTGAAAACTGTTCAATCCTTGGCCAGATGTGATGGTGCATACCAGCAATCCCAATTACTCTGGAGATGGAGGCCAGTCCAGGCAAAGTTAGCATGATCCTATCTCAACAACAAAAATAAAAGCAAAAGTGCTGAGATGTAGCTCATATGTTGGAACATTTGCCTAGCATGTGCAAGACCTGGGTTCAATCACCAGTACAGAGAGAAAGAAAGAGAGAGAGAGAGAGAGAGAGAGAGAGAAAGAGAAAACATACATGCATACAAACAGACAGACATTTAAAAAAGTGCTCAATCTTTTCAGTCCTTCTGTGTTTCTTTGGGTAAATTCAGAGCTGTGTTTATCATAGGAGGGGAATTATTAATTTCTTGAGGCAGGGCCTTTCTGAGTGCTTGACTTGCTGCTCTGTGAATCATGAGGCTGTCCAGTCTGTCTAGTAGAAACAGGCAAAATGCTTGGCCTTATGTTGGAGCCAGTGAATATTCCAATTCTTTCCTATAGTTCCTTCCTCGGACTCAGTTTCTGCACACACATACATGATTGCTACCATACCGAATAACAGAAGAGTTCTAAAATTTTCCAAAACAGACTGTCTGTGCAGGTCTTTCTCACCAGCATTCTGCTCTACAAATTCTAGCCTGAATTTCTTTTTGTCTCCTCAATTCTGAGAATCTGTTAGTCTCTACTTGGTTTCACCTCCTATGTGTCATTAATAAATTGTCCATCTAGGCAGAAAGCTATGACAAGTTTAGATTTCACTTCATTTATTTCACTTTTCTTTGTTTATTTGGCATTTGGATTGAACCCAGTGCCTCGTGCATTCTAGGCAAGGACTCACCACTTATTTCTCATCTCTCAAGAATCTCTGTCCTTTCTTCTCTGATATCCAGTGTCATAAGCTACAGTTTCATATTTTCTTCTGGTACTGAAAGTGTTTAGAGTATAAAATAAATCTTTTTTTTCTTATTCCATCTTGGTATTAATTATTTTTCTTAAAAAATCATATGGAAAACTCTTCAAAAGGTAAAATATGTAACACTTATGTAAATTTACACAACTTTAAGAATTATAAAGTAGGTGTCTTTAACTGTTTTTCTCAGAAACTTAAATTTGCTAATGTGTTTGCTTACAAGTCTCCAAAAAGAGAAAAACAGTGGAAATATTTTAAACTATAAACTCTTAATTTACCTGGATTAAACAATATTCTCTATTCCCTCTGTAAAACATTATAACAAAGTCTCCACCAGCTGTAAAAAATATGATCAATGAATCTTCTTAGTTACTTACTTTGATTACTTCCAAATGTGTACTTATCAAAATTCAATTGGTCTTCTACTCAAACTTGTTTAGGGCAGTAGTGATTTCTTTTGAAGAATAATAATTTATTCAATTATTTCATGAGTTGTTGGGCAAATATGAAAGAAAGGGATGTTGTTTTAAACAAATTAAGTAGAATGCCTTTATAAAACCTATTAGCCAATAAAAATAGCTACTGAATTTAAAGAGAACCTAAAATTGTGAGTAAAGATAACTAAAAACCTAGAATATTCATTGAGAGTATTTCACAGAATTAAAAATATATCTCATTGCACCTCATAAATAACTGAAGGTAGAAAAATTATTGGCATTCCAATAACCAAGCTCATATCCAAATAAAAACCTAGCTTTTGAGAGAATGTTTGTGATGCCAGAGGTTGAGCCCAGAACAGCACTTTACCACCAAGCTATATCCTCAATTCCAAAAATACTATAGCTTCACAGCAACAAAACTCACAAATAAACACATTTATAAGTTTTGTATGTAAAGACAATGTTAAAGTTGCAGAAGCATTATTTTAGTATTTTTGTCTTAAGCACCTTTTAAATTAAAAAATGCAGGACAAGTCATAGTAATATTGGCTTCAAATCTTTTCAGTAGTTTGCTAGTCATTTTCCTATTTTGTTTTATTACACACATTTTTTTTTCAAATGAATGCTCCTCCAGATTAACCAACTTTGTTTAAAGACATTTTAAAACACTAGTATTTTGAGACTTTTCTCCATTTTCATTAGGAATTGAGTTTGATTGACAGTTCAAAGCCATGCAAAGTTCTTTTGTGATTGCTTTGAGAATTCCCATGTCAAGCAGAATAAATGCCAAACAAGTAATGAATAAAAAATGTGGTAGAAAAACTGGATTTTGATGAACAAATATGGGTTCCAGACAGAAGGAAAGTAACATTGCTCTTCAAATATCTTTTGACAATAGAGAAGAGGGAAACTGGTGGCAATTTTCAAAGTTACATGCTGGACTAATGTATTTTGTTTAAAAAAATCACTTCAAGCAAGAGAAATCAAGTATAAATATTGCCATATTCTCTTCATATTTATCATTTTTGCATTCAGGTTAGATCATGTCTAGAACTTACTAGAGGTATGAACTCATACCATTCACTTAATTCTCTGTTTTACCATAGAAAAGTAAGACAATATCAAATAGCAGATATCAATTCTACAGACAGCTACACATGGTATAAAATACTATTAATTAATTTTACTCAATTTTTTTGTCCGTTCTTTCTTTTGTTCTCCTATGTAAACAACAAAAATTCGCTTAGGTGCTAGATACATTAAAATATGCTTAATGTTAGATGACCCTGTGTCAAATCAAGCTCTAAAATCAGACCCTCTTATTTTTAAAGAAACAAATCAGAATATGAAGAATTTGTGATTGAAAAAAGACAGTCATTCAAGTCAGGAGAACCTCTGTTTGTAAAACAAAACAAAAGCCTTTTGTAGAACTTCCAGGAACAGAAAATTTAAAAATCATAGTCAAAGAAAGAGTGCTAGACTTGAGGTAGAAGGTATGAGTACATGTTGGTTAATCCTGGCTGTCAGCTGGGTTGAGAGACATCTAGAAAATTGGTAAAGTGACACACTTCTGGGAATACATGTGAGGGTATTTCTAGAGACTGTGATGGGGAAGTGACACGTGAGTCAAAACTGAGAGGGAAGACCTGCCTCCCTCTCCTCTTTCACTGTCATATCTTCTCTTTTCTTCACTCTTCCTCTCCATACTTTTCCCTTGGGAATCCTATGTGGTTATATAATTTAAATATTGCTACTATTTCAATAATGAAAAAGTAGATATACCTCTCACAAAACACTTTCTGGCTTCCATACTTATTTGTTTTTCTCCATACTAGGGTTTGAACTTAGGGCCTTGTGCTTTCTAGACAAGTGTTCTACCGCTTGAGCCATACACCAAGGCCTTTTGCTTTTTGTATGTTTTTCAGATAGGGTCTCTTGCTAACTTTGCCTGGGTTGCCATTCACTTTTTGAGTAGCTGGAATCACAGGCATACTGCTTCATATACCCAGCTTGTCTTTGAGATAAGTTCTCATCTTTTGCCTGGGCTGGCCTCAAACTGAAATCCTCCTGGTCTCCACTTCCCAAGTAGCTGGGATTACAGATGTGACAAACATGTCTGGCCTCTAGGTTCAAATTTTTTAGTGTCTAAGAATAGCTCCACTATGCTGTCAACTGGTATGTACTTTCTCAAATACCTTCTTTGTAACTTCATTCCATACTGCAGTAAATTCTGTAGTAAATTGAGTTTTTAATTTTAGATCAACTATTGATTGTTGTGCAACTTCAAGAAGGTGCCAAACCTATTTGGATCTCTTTCCTTATATGTAAGATGGAGTTAATAATAACTTTTTCCTAATTCTGTCATCAAGACTAAATATAGTCAACTAAATTGTATTAAATATAATTCCATGTATGGAGGGTGGCTCCAGGTACTTCTGTATCTCTTTAGGGATGCTAGGGAAGTTGAATACTTGATTTTCCTAATATATTTGGTTTTGAGATTCTGCTTCCTGTGTATGAGATAGCCATCTCTCTGATAAGTTAAGAAAAAGAAAAAAAAGAGGATAAAGGCCATAAATTCCTTGCATAACTTCCTTTAAAAGATGCACTTCATTCTTCCATCATTTCAATCTGTCCTCACCTCGTGACTAATATGATCAATAAAAAGTAACAGAAGTGAGACTGATTTCTGAGTTCAAATCTCAATAGGTCATGTAACTTCTGCCATTGTTATATTAGAACAATGAAGTGATGCCTCCATGCTATCAAGAACCCTGGAAGTAAATGCTTCTGGTCATCTTAACAGTAACATTAACAAAAGCTATTGCATTCTACACTGTACACTTGTCAAATTTATGATATTGGAAAAGTGCACAAAAAACCTGCTATAAACAAAGTTCTGAATGGAGATTACATGGAAAGGAAGGCCCATGCCTCTCACATATTCCAGCTCAACCTGGTTCCCAAGAGACCACTAGTTTAATGCAGCCAAGTGCATGAGGCCAAATAAAAATAGTCAAATCTAAGAATTTTGAAAAACTTTAAAATTTGTGTTTTTCTAAGCAACGATGAATAATTAATAGAATCTGTGTGCATGGATTACCCAGGTTTTACTAAATCTTAACTCATACATGGAGCTCAGATTTTTTTCCGTGATTTCTATGCAGTTCCAAAATTCATATACAAATATGTGTAAACTTGAAAACAGAGTTCACACTGGTATGAATCTGGATATAACAGATTTATTGATATTTTGAGAAACAGGGAAATAAACTCATATCAACATAAATAATTTGAGAAAATATTAGGTATTCCTTTTTAAAAATCCTTTGCTTCATTATTCTTTCTTCTTTTCCCTCTTCTTACTTCTTTATTTTGTTCTATCTGCTTCCAAATTTCTGTCCTAGACACCCCCGCTTGCACAGCATGATTTCTTTCTTGGTTTCTTTATGTCTTGTCATCAAAGGTCTTATTCCCTATGACCTGTCAAAATATTTTATCAGCCAAAAGCAATTTCTTCTTAAAGAGGCATTCCAGAGATAGCTGTTAAGTTTACTCATTGTCAGAATGCTAGATATTTACAACATCTTGGGCAGTGATTGACATATACAAACTCTAATAAAATGTCTCTGTCATTGTGCATTCCACATCATGCTTTATCCTACATCATTCTATCTAGTGTCTTCAGTTAGAAAATGTGGAATCATGCTTGGCCAATTCTTATTTCTGTCCTTCTAATGCCTGTCATCTTTTATTTTTTTAATCTCAGAAATACTTTTAAAATGCTTCTGCTATTCATAACTTGCACTGGTGCTTAGTTTAAACACTTTCCACTTGTCAATGAGCTTGGCATAATTTCACTCTAATTTTCTTCTCTGCCTCTAATTGATATCTTCTAAGCAATTCTCTAGGGAAAAAAGGTAGCAAATTATGTCACAAAGGCCAAATTTGGTCCATAATCTATTTTTGTAAATTAAGTTTTATCAGAACACAACCATGCCTTTGCATTGTACATCACCTAGATCTGCTTTTACATTTTAACAGCAAAATTAAGTCATGTGTCAAAGATCAAAACAGCCTACAAATCCTCAAATATTTTCTTGCTAGCTCTCAGAAAAAAGTTCATAGGCTCTCCCCAGGCAAGAGAATTCCTGGAGATGGTGAAGGGCTCACCTGGAATTGTGTCTTTCCTGTGCAAACCAACAACTGAGACCTGAACCTCACGCCACCTCCTTTGTGTTGTTCTTATACCCAGGCCACTATTTTCCTGCACTAAGCATGTCTGTTCCAGTTATCAGAAATCTAGGACCAACCCTATTCCCTAGAGCCCACTAAAATTACTCAAATCGACCAATCCTAAACCTGCTCACCCTCTTTTAGCAGTTCCTTTCCTGGGAAACCAGAATAAATAATCCTCTTGAATGATCCTGATGCTTCTTCATGAGGCCTTCCATGGAGTGGCATGCCCCTTTCTCTTGGGATATGTGACTATAATGATTGATCTCTCCAATATCAATGATCTCTTGATCTTTTGTCCTTGCCATACCTGAACAGTCATAAAATCTATAGTTTTAAAACAGACTCTTCAATGAATTTTAAAAATCACCCTAAACTTCTTATTGAAACCCTACTGCAATGCTGCATGGTTGGCTTTTTATACCGACAAGAAAACTTCACATGAAAAGTTCAGTAACTGTTCAAGTTCACATGACTTTTAGGCAATAGCCATAATTCAAATCTGCTATTTCAATTATTCAAAGTCTATAATACTTGAAATCTGCTATTTCAATTATTTCAAGTCTGCTATTTCCAAATCCTGTATTTTTAGCTGCTGTTCTATATATCACCTAAGACTTTCTCAGTCACAATTCCTCCCTCTCACAGAGTATCTAACACGTGTTGAGTAAAGCATTTTCCTGAGTGCTTGAAAGTTGACTTGAAGTATTTTGTCTTCATTTTATGTATAGGCATTCTCTCAATATTGACAAAATCCTCATAATATTAACAAAATCCACCTCTTTTTTGAATTTGAAACTTGAGAAAAATTTGGGGAATTTTTAAGAGTTCCATTATAAAATGTCTTCCATGATATTTATATTTTTTATATTTACATTTTATGAGCAATTTTGAAATATAATTTGAAATTTACAGATGTCAGTTCATTTGAATAAAGCTAGTTGGAAATAAATGTAGGAATCCAAGTAGATTTCAGAATTAAAACCCAAACTCCTAAGTTGCTATGAGACGTTGGGCAGATCACTACCCACATTTGGTGTTTCTTTTTTCATTTGTGAAATGAGGTATGGTTGATATGTAACAGTTCTCTGAAGTTCTGCTGACCCTTCATCTTGATTTTCAGTTTAACTTTTTTTTAGTTTTGAATGATGCCACGAGGTGGCAGTATGAATTAAATAATATCTATTTTTGCTATAATTTTCTGGTTTTCAAAGGATTTTTTGCAGTAATAAGCATCCTTTCACAGAATATTCCTGCCACACCAACACCACATAAAACACAACTAAAAACAGCAATATACAAAGCACACAATAATTAAAGCAAACAACTTCTAACTACTGTCAACATATTGCTACCTTGATAAAATATGCAACAATAGTAAGAGTTTATTTAACCTGTTTTCCCATTAAATATGCTATCATAATGTCCATATTTTCATTTTTATAGATTAAATATCTTAATCCTATGAACTCCAGGAATAGACATATAATTTCAAGCTCAACCTTTCTACTTAGATGTCTGATAAATACCTCATACTTAAACACAGTTAAACAGATCTCAATTCTTGTCTGTGAGACCCTTTTGCCATCTTAGAAAATAAAAGCAATATTTCCCATATTACTTAAACACCACGTGTGTATAAGACATCATTTATTTCTATCACATCCCATCCACAGAAAGACTTTGACTTTATCTCCAAAATTCATTGCAAAAGCTTCCATTTATTTCCATCTTCACCGCTAACATTCTTGTCCAAGCAATCATTATCTCTCCATGGGATAAATCTTAAAAGTTGCCTATGTGGATATTGCCTACTCTTTTTGTCCCTCTACAGTCCATGTTCTATACTTCAAATAGTGGAAGTTAAGAATATATTTATATGTGTATATATACGTATATATACACATATATATATATATACACATATATGTGTATATATGTATATATGTGTATATATATATGAACACACACACGCATATATATACATATCTCTCTCTCTCTCTCTCTCTCTCTCTCTCTCTCTCTATATATATATATATATATATATATAGTCAGTATGTTGTCTATAAATCCCCAAAAGATTGCTTTTAAAAGATAATCCAAACTCTGCAACATGGTCTACAGGCTTTTTCATTATCCAGAGGTTGTCTGCTTCTCTTATAAATTACACATTCACTCACTCTGATCCAGCAATACTGAGTTTCTCCCACCCTTCACACACATGCACCCATCACTCCTGCTTTTTCTTTAGTCCTTCCCTATATCAGTAATGCTCCAGTACTACCTATAGCTATCCTTTCACATCTTTTAGGTCTCAGCTGATCAAAGTGTCACCTTCCCAGACCATGTATAGTGACATTCAATGACTACTTTTGATCACATTGGCCTGATTTGTTTCCATTTCAACAATTCTCTCTTTGAATTATCTCTTTTGTTCATTTGTTCACATGTTTATTGTCATTTCTCACTAGAATGTACCAGGTAGGGTGAGGATGTATCAATTTGTCCACCACAATGTGTATATTTCAAATGAATTGTGGATAAGATTGGATCTTTCTTTATAGATTGAAAGGATACACTGACATCCCACTGAGAAACAGAATGGTCATATTGATCTGAGGCCTTCCTTGAAAATTGGTCATCAAGAATAATGGAACAGAATCCAATTGTTAGATTATGAAGTGGTATGTTGTTAATGTTACTATGTTGGGTTTTCTTTCCATGGTAATATTAATTCTTTGGAAGGTTTTAAACAAGAGGGTGACATTCCATTATGTGTACTATGTTCTAAATACCCCTCTGGCTAATATATATAATATGGATCATAGGGATCAAAAGGAAGAGCACGAAATTTGGGCAGATGACTTTTTACTTGTTCTTTACATCCCCTTAACAATTACAAGTAATATTTGATCCCTTATTCTGTGTTAAACCCAAGGCTAAATACTTCATATTTATAGTATATTACATGTTAAGAATGATTAAAATTTGAATTGATAGTTTATAACATATTATAGTGAATAGGACAGATGAGATTCAGGGGCAGGATCAAAGCCTCCCCAGTGTAACAGTTTGTATTGGAACAAGGACCTCAACCCCAGCAGTGTGGCCCCACTGACTCTCCACTTAAATCCTTTGTTGCCTTATGTTAATTTCTTGTAGATTATAAATTAACAAACTTAGTGTCCTGAATAGAATTTTTCTCTTGTAATTTTGGAAATCAGGGGTCTGAAACCAGTTTCACTCAGTTAAAGTCAAGATGCTGTCAGAACTAATTCCTTCTAGTGGCTGTCTGTGTTTCTTAGCTTTGACTCTGAAATGCATCCATCCACAACCTCTGCTTCCTTCATCACATTGCCTTCTCCTGTAACCCTGATTCCTCCAGCCTCCCTCATATAATGACCTTTGTTATTACATTAGGTCTAAATAGATAATCCATGATAAATCTATCCATTTTAAAATTCTTAACTTAATCACTTCTGCCAAGCCCCCTCTGACATATAATTTTCAGAGGTTCTAGATATTAGGTGGGTATATCTGGAGGGCATTTGTTCACCACACCACAGTCCATGTGCTAGAAAGTGGTAGGAAAGCAATACTAGCAGGTTCATATGTTGCCTAAATGACTTGCCAACATACACAATTCTCCCTCTACTGGCATTTAAAACTAATGCTTCACCAAAATCACAGGACACAGAACACTAGAGAACTTTTACATCACACCCAAATAACTGATACTGGCCAGGCTTAACATACATTTATAACGAGCATGTAAACTATTGAGAAGACATTGAAGTCTAAATCCTAATTCAATCCCTTTCTGTCTCTTTCCTGCTTTGTTTAGAATTCTTATTTAAGAACCCCTCTTAATCACCCCATGGATGATTTTCATCATAAAGGGAGAAAATAATGTTTACAAGGTTAAAAATCCCTTGCTTAGTATAGGTAGAATCTAAATGAATTAACTTGGGACAGCATTGATGTTGTATTCATTAAACCAGCTCCTAGATGCTAGTTACAGAAAATGGACAATCATTTTGAAAAGCAATAAAATACTTGTAAAGCCCAAATAGCTTGTCTAACTAAATTTTCAATTCACCTAAGAAGGAAACAGTAAGCACTTGAATACATTTGTAGAACTGTAAATGATGCCTTTACTTCCCTTCTGACCCTCCAGTTACAAAAGGCTTCTCAAAAGAAGGTTTGTGGTCAAGCCTCCCTCAGACCCAAAATTGCTATTCTCAGCATTATCTAGCAGCATAGAGCTTCCACCACACCTTTCATTTCATCACATCTGTAGAGGCAAAATAACTTTCCCACTCCAAAGGGGTTCTGTGAGAGGAATAGTTTAAGCAGAGGGGCATTTGCAATCAAGGTCAAATTGTCCCTTCTGGCACGTTTTAGAAAGCCACTACCACTGAGATTTTCAATTCATTTCTCTTTTGCAAAGAGATGAAAATATATGGTACCACTAGGAGAAATGGTAATTTTGTCATAAAGCAGCATTTTCCAAATTGTTTTTGACAGACTGTGAGATCATTTTGTAAGGAGAAAAAAAAGATCCTGTTGAAAACACTATTAAGAAATGCTTTATTCTATGTTCCCATTTCAGGAAATTATAATAGTGGAAGAGTATAGTAAAACTAAGGATGTTTCTTTATTACAGAATTTCTCAGAGCCTTTTCTATCCTATTCCACTGCTCTAAAGTGGTTTGTAGATGAGGTGGCCCACATATCACAGGAATGATGATGTGAACAAAATGATGCTTTCTGAAATGGAAAGGGCTCTGAAATACTGACACAAATTTCAGGTGCTAAAACACTACTCCATGAAACACTCTTTGGGGCCATTTAAATAGAGGAAACATTACACACTCTATTTTCTTAGACAGTGAACATACTGAAAATAAACCAACTTAGCTTTACCAAATCCAATATTTCAAAGTTTATTCAAACACAAGAAGGTCAGGCAATACTCAAAGGAACTAGTGTGGAAAAGGATGGCATGGTAGAATGAAAACAGATTTGAAAGTCTGACCAAATTAGATTTTTTTTTTGTCTCTGCTACTGGAAAACTGCATGAATTGCTTTATCTCAAGTGAAAAACAGATTGTCCATTTCATTCCACAGCACCCCTTCTCTGTTGTCAAACTATGCCAACTCCTTTCTATCACCTTATTCTCAAGGTTGGTTAGAAGTCTTTTCTTTTCTCTCCCAGAATTTATGTTGGGATTTCTGAGTACATTGTATTATATACACAGTATTTTCATTCCCTGCCAGGTTTGGGACAAGTTTTAAAAAGAAATAAATGTAAACATTGAGGGTATAATATGTTCTTAATCACTAATAAGAGGAAAGGTTTCAGGATATGGCTGGAAGTCTGTTTTTCCTGGTGGACTTGATAACACAGAAGACACCCTCACTGAAAGGAAGAGAGGGAAAGTATAGTGATTATGCCCATATAGCTAATTCTCTTGGTGCCTACTATAGATAATTCACACAATCTTCTCTTGTTCTTGGGGGTCTGAGAGCTGGAAGGATTGAATAGAAGTCAAAAGTACTATACTGATTAAATTTCCTCCAGCAAAAAACAAAACAGCCCCTCCCAACAATCCATTCCCATCTCTGAAAAATGAACATATTATCCACACAAAAACCTTCCTACTAATGTTTATAACAGGTTTGTTCATCATAGCTCCAAAATGGATGCAACAATGATGTCTTCAACAAGTGAATGGATAAACACACCTATAGAATAGAATATTATCTAGCAATGAAAAGAAATGCACTATTAATCCATGAAAAAGCATAAAGTCTCCTTAAAACAAATTGCAAAGTAGAGAAATAGGCCAGTCTTAAAAGGCTATGTACTAATTATATGACACTTAGGGAAAGAATAAATGATAGAGAAAGCAAAAAGATGACTGATTTTTGAGAGTTGGTTTCATTTATAGGAAAGAGGGAGGGGAGTAGGTGAATTGCAAAAGATTGTAAGCATTGTGATATTACATGATATATTGTCATCTCTGTGATACTGCACTCATGGATACATTGGTAAAAATGCATAGAACTATGCATTATGCATAATGCATAATTATGCATTATGAATGTTACTATGCAAGAGTAACATTCAATTATGGAATTAGTTAATAATGTATTGATATTTGTTCATTAATTATGAGAGATAGTCCACATTATTGTCCATGTTAATAATAGGAAAAATCAGGAGGGGAGTTGAAAGTGGGTCTAAGGTCAGAATATGGAACTCTCTGTACAGTTCCCTAATTTTTCTGTAAATCTACAGTTGCAATATAAATTATTTTATCATAAAAATAAAACTAAATACTATTTTTTTAAAAGAAGATATTGATATTTAATTTACATGTCTGTTCAAATGATTAAGCAAATGTTTATATACATATGTATATGCATAAATATTATACAATATTTAGTATCCATAACAACCCTATTGTATTATCCATCTCATTGAGGATTCTCTTGATTTACTTTCTCCTTTCTTAATTTAGATTAAAATGAGCTTTTGTACTTTGATCAGCATATTTCAGAATGTGTAAAAATGGTCAGGGACCCAGTTTGTAACTTCCTGCTTTAGTGTATTTCTCAGAGATCATGTGTAGTACTAATTTTTATCAAGAAAAGGTAAAGACTGAAGAACTGTGATGTCTACATTAAAGTAACCCACCAATTCTCTTATGAAAAAATCATTAAAAGCCAGTAAGTTATGAATTCAAACTATATTACAAAGCAATAGCAATAAAAACAGCATGGTACTGGCACAGAAACAGACATGAAGACCAGTGGAACAGAATAGAGGACCCAGATATGAATCCATACAGCTATACCCACCTCATTTTGGACAAAGGTGCCAAAAATATATGATGGAAAAAAGACAGCCTCTTCAACAAATGTTGCTAGGAAAAGTGGTTACCTGTCTGCAAGAAACTGAAACTAGATACATGTCTATCACCCAGTACTATTATCAACTCCAAATGGATCCAGGAGCTAAATATTAGACCTGAAACTCAGAAGTTACTACAGAAAGGAACAGGAAACACTGTGGAAGAAATAGGTATAGGCAAAGACTTCTTCAATAGAACCCCAGCAGCCCAGCAACTAACAGAAAGAATGAATAAATGGGACTTTGTAAAATTAAAAAGCTTCTGAACAACAAAATAAATGGTCTCTAAACTAAGGAGACTACTCACAGAGTGGGAGAAAATATTTGCCAGTTATACGTCAGACAAGAGAGTGATAACCAGAATATACAGAGAACTTAAGAAAATAAACTCTCCTAAAATCAATGAACCAATAAAGAAACGGGCAACTGAACTAAACAGAACTTTTTCAAAAGAAGAAATTCAAATGTACAAAAAACACATGAAAAAATGCTCACCATCCCTGGCCATAAAGGAAATGCAAATCAAAACCACACTAAGATTCCACTTCATCCCTGTTAGAATAGGCATCATCAAAAACACCACCACCAACATGTGTTGGTAAGGATGTGGGAAAAAAGGAATCCTAATCCACTGCTGGTGGGAATGCAAGCTGTTGCAACCACTCTGGAAAAAACTTTGGAGATTTCTTAAAAATCTAAACATAGACCTGCTGTATGATCCAGCAATTGCACTCCTGGGGATATACCCAAAAAAATGTGACACAGGTTACTCCAGAGGCACCTGCACACCCATGTTTGTTGCAGCACTATTCACAATAGCCAAGTTATGGAAACAACCAAGATGCCCCACTACTGATGAATGGATCAAGAAAATGTGGTACTTGTACACAATGGAATTTTACTCAGCCATGAAGAATGAAATCTTATCATTTGCAGGTAAATGGATAGAACTGGAGAACATCATTCTGAGCGAGGTCCACCAGGCTCAGAAGACTGAAAATCATATGTTCTCCCTCATATGCAGACTTTAGATCCAGAGCAAATGCAGCATTGTGGTTGGACTTGGATCACATGACAAGAGGCGAGCACATACAGGAGGTATAGGAATAGGTAGAAAACCCAAAACATGAAAGCATTTGATGTTCCCACTCCAGAGGAGCTGGTACAGAAACCTTAAAATGACAGATTATCATGAGCAGGGGATCAGGAACCAACATAAACATCAGTTCGAGTAGAATCAACATGGGTCGTAAATCATGGGTACATGAGAGCAATAGTAGGAATCTGTCTGTATAGCTATCCTTAACTCAACTAGAAAAAACGCTTTGTCTTCCTTATTATGCTTATGTCTTTTCTTCAACAAAATCAGTGATAAGGGCAGAATGGGACCTGCCTGGAACTGGCAGTGGTCGGGGGGTGGAGGGAAGAAGGGTGGGGAAGGGGGTCAGGGTGGAGAAATGACCCAAACAATGTATGCACATGTGAATAAATGAACAAAAATAAATAAATAAATTTTTTTTAAAGCCAGTAGGTTAGTTCTCTATTGCTGTGTAACAATTTATCATACATTTATCAGCAACTTAAAGAACCCCCATTTAACACCATGAGAGCTTTACAGATCAGAATCTTACAGGTCAATAAAATACATAACTCAATGACTATGATAAAGATAGATATATGGAGTAGAAGTGTCATGAAGAGGTTATACTAAGACAGTTTAGCAAATAGCTATCTAAATCAAAGTCACCAGGGAAAGCATCACATAAGGGACAGTTATGAATAGAGAGATTGAAATATTTCATCACAGGAAGTTTTTGTAAAATACTTAGATTTCCATAACTTCATTGGCAACTCGCTATACTCTTTCAGACTGACGGTTCCACTATGTGACTAAAACATTCCACACTGGTTTGCTTACCTAACCTAGTACCTTAAAATGAGCACCACAGCAGCAGCTATAAATTGATCCTATAATTAATTAGATGGGACCCATAACTGCAGGGAGTTTGAGGCAATAACACTGCATACTGAATATTCTCTAGCTACTTACATAAAAATGTTAACTGAAATGAATATGACTGGTGATGCTGAAAATTCTGAACTAGATTCTCAAAATTGAAGATCAACAAAGATTCTGTAATATTCATACAGAACCTCAGCCTGTTTTTGGTTTTATCCCTTATGAAAGAACATTCTCATGCTATGCTTCAAAACACCAGAAGAAGGCAGAAGATACACATGGCTGAGAGTACCCAAGTAACTGCATCCTGTTACATAAAGTTACCTTTTGGCCAATATCTTGCTTATGCTTTGCTGAACCCTACTTGAGTATTTCAGTGTTCATTCAGAATTTTTCCTAAGTAAATAATGAAAATAAGTGTGTGGATTTCAACATTACTCTATATTAATAATTCCTCATACTTAAGAATGCTACATATCTGTATCCCAGATATACAATAGCATTTTCAAACATTTACTAAGTGCATATGTGTGTGGTAAATTTCCCAATAGCTTTGCCAGTTTTATAGGGTAGGCAGATATCTAAAGTAGATTCTAGGATTTCTCATCCCCTGCTGTACATGTCCTATATAATCCCATGTATAGTGGATTTAGTGGCTTTTACACCCATTATTGGGATATATTATATGGCACTGTTGACATTAATATAGGGAGATTTTCCTGGGGACACTGACCAAATCACACCAACACTTTAAAAATAGAAGTTTTTTCTCCTATTAGTTCTGAGGGAACTCAAAGATTTGAACTATGAGAAATATTTGATAGGCTGGAGGTAACTGAAAGATGGGGCAGAAAGTGCAGCAAGGAATATCAAGAGTAAGTCAGAGTGGGCCCCAACTGATGGTCTGCAAGTATCAGAGCACTCAGTACTACAAACACAAGATTGATGAGAGTGGAAGCAGATTTTTCTTCTAGCCAAAAACCAGTCTTGTTTATGCTTTGATCTTAGCTTTGAGATGCCTAAAGCATAGAACCCAGTGATACTAGACCAAACCTCCTACAACTTGTGAGATAATAACTGGGTGTTGTCTTTTAAGCATAGAAGTGGCCTTATTCTATATCTATATTTATATTTGTAATGTATTATAAATATTCCCGTACTTAATGCCTTTTTTACCATTTCATTAAGTAATCTATATAAACATTAGTGATATTTGTTAAATATATCATTATGTAAAGTAGTTAATAACTCAGACAACATTTGATTTCTTAGTGTCATTTTAGGTGGAATATTTCCAGCTGTAGAGATTAAATGACTCTCCAAGATGATGCAGTAATGATGCAGCCAGCATCACTTGATGCCAAGTCTGCTTGTCCATTAGATATGCCAGTTCCCTTCTACTACATCTTTTAAATCTCTATTTTAAAAAGGGAGGTTAAAATATGCTAGGAAGCTTTCTGTTAACTGATGGTTACTTTTGTCTTATTGTCTAATAATTTTCAAATAATTTGTTTTGAATTTACTAGCATTTCACTTTTAGAAGCAATCAAGTGTGCAGGACATAGGATGCTAGGGCATGGAATTCTTTGTATTGTGTTTCTTGCATGTTGCACAATGTCTGGCACATAACAGAATCTCAAAAAAGTTCAAGTTAGTTCTTTGTCTTTTGAATAATAACGAATGAATCCTGACAAATACGGGTGGTAGAGTTCAGGGTCTGTTGAATTTTTGGTCACATTTTAAGAATAAAGGTCTTTTCACTGCTGGTGTTGTTTGCTACATCCTTATCTTAAATGCTGCATTTAAGAGGCTGGCTGGTTTCTGGTATGATCCCCAACAGCCTGCTACTAAATACCCAGCCCTAATTTAAGCACAAGCAAGCAGATTGTGTCTGTAAACAATTTAGTGAATCTAAAAGTAAAAGTGATTATCCAATTAAGATGAAAAAGAATTGATTTAGAATATGCTTGCTTTTAATTGAGTAAGAGAAAAGAATTATGGCATTAAGAAGCTAAGGAGCAGGTGTTAAGAGAGAAATGGGGAGGGAGGACAGGATGGGAAGGGAGAGGAAAAAATTCCACCTATTGAGGTCCTCAGTAATAGAAAGTATTGTTAAGAAGCAGAGTTGAAAGCATCTCATAGCAATTCTGACATTGACCCTGGCCTTGGGTTCTTGGTGAAGGAAAACTTTAGGGACTGCTGATGAAGAATCATACTGTATAGAGGATATCAATGCATATTTTATAATGTTCCTTTCCTGGAAATTTTTCAGATATCAAAAGTAGTCAGAGAAGTATCATACTTTTCTTTAAGTTGTTTCTCCTGCTTCTGTGAAATTTCACCACACAAAGAGAATCAAAGACTATTAGTAACCACAGGAGACTTAAATGGCATCAGGATTTTGCTTATTATTATCATGGACTGCATTCTGTCCATCCAAAATGTTGAAGCCATGATGCCCAATGTAACTGTATTTGTAGACAGTCCTACTTGAAGGATGTAATTATGGCTGAATGAAGTCATAAGGATGGGATTCTTACCTGATAGAACTCCAGCATTCTCCTAATCTCTCTTCTTGGCAGAAGAAAAGCCATGTGAGGATCCAATGAGAGGTGACTACCTGCAAACCAGGAAGAGTTGATTCACCAAACACCAACCCTCATTACTCTTCGATCTGAGATTTCAAACCTTCAGTACTGTAAGAATATTAATTCACCCAGTCTGTGGTATTGTTATTGTAGCCTGAGCTGACTAATACAGTTACATAGGTCCTTCTGTTAGAAAAAAAACTCAGTTCAATGAAGAAGTTGTGTAGTCAATGGTTTCCTCTGAGACAAAATGATTCAGCATGACTTGTCACTTCTTTCTGCCTCATTTCCTCAGCTGGGATCAGACAAACTCTGCTAGGACTCCATTATTTGCTCAGCTCTTGGGGAGCATAGACTGTCTAAGGGAGTGAAGAGAATGATACCTAGGGAATGTAAGGAAAGAGATATTTTTTGGCTCTTTGTTTAGGGTCTGGATCCTTCTGCCCAGGAAAGAAGGAGAGAAGCCATCTCTTTGAGTAGATAGATCTCTAGGAAAGACATAAAAGTAATCTGAAATTTTTGAAAAATGACCATAGCCTTTAATGCTACAAACATAAGAGATCCAAAGGATATTACAAGCCTACAAGCACTATATTTATAGCTGAAATTAGGCAACTAAGTCTAGCATACTTTCCTAATGAACTGGGAGAGATAACATGGAAGCCACAGACATGCTTCTAAACTAGGCAAGTCAAGAGGGCTGACTCAGAACTCTTTCCACTGGGCCCATATCTAATTTCCAAGATGGAATGGGAGGATGCATTCTACATCTTCCAAGTAGAAGACCCTAAGCCCTTCTTACTGAACCAGTCCTAGAAAGAAGACAGACCAAGATTATGCTCTCTGAAAAAAAAATGTCACAAACGAGAATAAGGTAGTCTATTGTTCCTAGTCACACAAGATTAGCACACTTTCTTGCCTTTGACCTAAGTGGTTATGATTTTATCTATTTGTATATTTAGTCATAAAAAGGTTTTATATCTCTCTATACAAAGCTGGTTCTCAAGGGCCTTTGTATGTTTTATAATGAAGAATAATTGTATTATATTGCCCGACTATGTCCCAAATGCTGTATTATTTTCCACTCTAAGAAAGACCTACAAAACATACTTGAAGTTAAATTTCTGTGTCAAGGCTTTGATTATCCATTTCAGTTTATCCAAAAATTTAGGTGAGAAATTTCTGGCCACTAGCACAACTGAGGCTGGGATAATTAAATTGTGCAACTGGGACTTCATTTTGTGGAGCAAGATTCTGATCATCAGCAGTCTCATGAAATTCTTCATTTCTATGATCCTGGAGAAGGAGGTTCTGGTTCCTTTGTTATAGAACCATTATGGAAGTAGGAGGCTCTGAGTTGCTAGCTTCCTGAACTGGGGAGGGGATGAGCATTTTGGAGGAGGAGCTGGGAGTCAGAAAAACTTGGAAATGGAGCAGTGAGGTCTGTCACTACTTTGATAAGCCACAATCAAGGAGATTGGTTTGCTTGCTAAGGAGTTCCTAGAATTTGGATTGTTCATACTGACTGGGTGGACTGTTCCTGTAGCTAGGAATAGTATAGGCCACCATGTACGTTTTCATCAGGCCCAGAACGGGGATGATGCATCTTAGTAATTGCACTGGAGCTGTTTTGCATTCTAGTCTCTGCATTTCGTCATATCAACCCAGTGCACATAGCAAAGTCATCAATTTAAGAATGTAGTTAGATAAGGAACATCCAGGACTCCATGCTCTGTTTTCTGTGAGAAGAACCATTACCAGGACTTCAATCTCTCTTCTTAGACAGTTCTAGTGTGGTAACAGTAGTGACAGCATGACCTCCTTAACATTGTGTTGAAGGTCAGGAGCACAAGAGAAGTCAGGAAGAGTTTTTGAGAGCTGTTTTTTCAAATGGTCTCCCAAAGCATTATATATTATTTCCACACATCTGCTTTCCACACTGTTCAGACATAAAAAATCTTATTTTTCATGTAGAAATATTGATTTACACATGTCATGAACCATGCTTGGAAACTTCATTAACTGTCTCAATCAGATCTGGAGAGTGGTCATCTAAACAGGTTTTGCCTAGGGATGTGATTCAAATGGTAGAACACCTGCCTAGCAAACAAGAAGCCCTGAGTTCAAACCCCATTAGGGCCAAATAACAAAATGAACAGAAGGTCTTGTCCTCCTGTCTCTGCCCCAGTGTTTCAGTTTTGTGGGCCCTACTCTTTGCTTCATTGGGATCATTCTTAAATACAGTGTTTTCAATCTGAGGCATCTTGAAATTATCTCTCTTTATTTCTTGTCCTTGACTCAGTGCTTCATGACTGCATCTCAATGATTTTAATGCAGTGTGTGTATTGCACACTCATAAAATAATAATATTACTTTCCCTAATGCTTCTTCTAAAGAAACATCTCTATTTTCCACTGCACCTGAACTCAGATATGTCAGATATGTCCTTGAGAATTATTGGTTTTGGTACCATCAGAAAACAAACTGCTTACGACAAAGACAAAGATGGGAGAAAAGCTACAAAATAAAAAGAGAAATTGGAACCAGGTGATATTGTTTGAATCTTGGATCATGCTTCATCTGAAGTCAATGCCCATCTTTGACCATTCAGTTTTGTAAATTAAATTTTATAATTTTTTTCAGATTAAGGTAGTTTTGGCCAACTTGGCATTTGCAACAAATTCCTCAATGTAGTAGTTCTTTTTTGTTTGTTTGTTGTGGGTTTTGTTGGTGGTGGTTGGTTGTTTTGAGACAGACTGACTTAGAATTCACTGTGTAGCCCAGGTTGACCTCAAACTCATGATCTGCTTGCTGTGACTCCCAACTGCTCTCATGACAGATCTGTACTACCATATATAGCTGTAGAATTTTTTTTTACACACGAGTCCCTGAATCCTACAGAAATTAAGTAATTTAACCCAAAGTTGTACCTGCACCAAATGACAGAAATGCTAATCCTATACCTATATGCATATAAAATTCTTGATGTCAGAGCTGAAGATAACTTACCATCAAGTAGATCAAGAAGTTCAGTGAAAGAAACATGCTTTGATGGACATTAGCTTGACATCTTCCCTTGTAGTTTTTCATAAACATGTCCATGTCACAGTATTATTCATCCCACAGACCACTCTGTACTCGTCTGTATATTTTCATGTAGAAGCATTAAAGGATATTGTTAGCTTTGGGAGGAACCTCCACACTGATTTCTATAGTCAGTGCACTAATTTGCATTGACACCAACAGTGTATAAGGGTTACTTTTCCCCCGCATCCTCACTAGCATTTCTTGTTTTCTCCGTGACACCATTCTGATAAGTATCATATGGAATCTCAATGTCATTTTGATTTACGCTTCCTTTATGGCTTAGGATGTTGAAAATTTCTTCACATAATTAGAAATTTGTACTTCTTTTGAGAACTATCTATTCAATTAATTTGCCCATTTATTAATCATATTATTCTTTTTGGTATTTAATAGCTATATAAATATATATTCTAGATATGAATCCCTTTTTTGACAAATAGTTGGCAAAAATTTTCTCCCATTTTGTAGGCTTTGTCTTCATTCCAGTAATTGTTCCCTTGGATGTCCAGAAGCTTTTTAATTTGTGCAATCCCGTTTGTCAATTATTGCTATTATTTCCTGTACAATTGAGACTCTATTAAGAAAATTGTTGCATATGCCTATAACTTCAAGCGTTTTTCCTATATTTTCCTGTAATACATTCAAAGTTTCCGGTCTTCCATTACAATCTTTAATGCACTTTGAGTTTATGGCTATATCACCCTGAATGCACCTGATCTTATCTGATTCACTTTGAATTACCAAAAAAACTAGAAGTAGAGCTGCCAAAGGCCTGCAGTGTCACTCTTGGGCATATAACAGAAGGAATGCAAGTCATGTTGAAATAGAGATTCCTGCCCTTCCATGTTTATTGCAGTACTTGTAACAATAGCCTAGTTATAGAATCAGTTTAAGGGCTCAATGACAGATGAATGGATCAATAAAATGTGGTATATATACACTGTGTAATACTATTCAAACATAATGAAGAGTAAAATTATCATTTTTTTTGCAGAAAAATGGATAGAACTGGAGATCACCATTTTAATCAAAATAAGCTGGATTCAAGTAGACATACATTGCCTCTTTTCTCTCATATAAATAAGCTTTACCTATAAACAAAAGTAAGCATAAACATTAATAAGGGACTACTTAATGGGGGCAAACAGTGGGAGGCAGGAGAGAAAAAAAGAGGTCAGGTGCTGAGAATGTGATTAAAGTACATCATACTCTTGTATAAAAGCTTCATAATGAAGCTTTAAAAAATTTCAAGAAATATAAAAAGGGAGGAGGGAAAGGAAGGATAAGAAAGTAATAGAGAGTATAAAAATGATCCATGTATAGTATATCATGTATGGAAAAATCACAATGAAACCCCAACTATGTAAAATTGATATGCACTAATTAAATATTTGAAATACAAGAAAAAGGGATACTGTTAGTCAGGTTTTTTTTATCACTTTGACAAAGATGTGACAAAAATAACTTACGAGCAGAAAAAAAGACTTCTTTCACCATAGTTTCAGACCCTGGTTGTTTGTCTTCATCTTTGTGGGCCTATGGTAAGGCAGAGTACCATGGCAGAGAGGATACAGTGGAATAGAGCTGCTGACCTAATGACAGCCAGGAAGCAGAGGGGAGTAACAAGAAGGGGTCAGACCAAGATATGCCCTTTAAAGGACATCCCTACCAACTAACTTATTCCAACTAAGTCCCATCTTCCACAGCTCCAACACTTCACAAGAATCTATTCAAATTTTGAATCCATCACTGGATTAATACATTTATTAGGCCAGAGACCTCAGTATGAGACTTCAGGGGACAAAAGTCTTGGTTAGAAAATGACAACCTGTACCACAAATATGTTGCAAAGACACTACTCTACAATCACATTTGTTTTTTCTTGCATTGTCATTAGTATTTCACCTCTAGGCCTGGATAGACATTTTTCTTTGCCCTTAAATATTCTTCCTTCTATTTCATCTATCTTATTTATTCTCATCTTTCAGGTATTACCTTAAATAGCTCTTCCTCAACAAAGTCTTTTTTTGACCTCCCTTACTTACTTCCTCTGACTAAATTAGGGTTCACTGTGATAAGCTCCCATGGTATCTTATAAATTCTTTTCCAGTGAACATGTGTTTCACTTTATGTGATTGCTCATTTAATTATATCTCTACCTGCTGTATTTCCTTGCTTTTTAGTATAAGGATGTATGAATTTCAACTGCTGTAAGGTAGATGATATTCACTTACTACCATGTGAAAAGGAAGTATGTTTGTTTTCTAAGAATGCTATAACAAAGTACCACAAGCCTGGTGACTATTTTCTCACAGTTTTGAAAGCTAGAAGTTTGAACTCAAACTTTTGGTAGGGTCATCTTTCAATAGGTTCTCTTAAAACCTCTAGGAAAGATTCCTTCTTTGTCAGTTACAGTTTTTAATAGCCTCAGATGTTCTCTGGCTTGGAGCTAGAACACTTCACTGTCTGCCTCTGCAGTTGCAGGATTAGAGCTTGTTAAGTACCAGTTAGCCAGCCATGAGTGATGGGGGATATGGAAAGGGAAACTAAAATGCATGATTCTTTGGGGTCTCTGAGAGAAAAAAAATTATAATTAAAATTTCCACCTGTTAAATTGCCCACCAAAGTCAAGGAATGTCCCAAGATGTTTTGAGTTACCTACCCAAAGGTAAGTTGACATCAACTCCTGAAACAAAAAAATCTGCACATAAAAAAATACAAAGATATAGGCTGTGAACCTATCCTAGGAGTCTGATAGACCCAATAATAGTTGATACACTGTAAATTTGTAGACCTGTTGTACCCTCATGACCATAACTGGGTCTTGAGTCTCTTGGGGTGGTCTTAGAGAGAGAGACTTAATGCTTTAAGCCCGTTCTATCTTAAGGTAAAAATAATTGTTCTCATTCTCATTCTAGGACTGGCAGAGTGACTCAGTACCACAAAAAAAAAAAAAAAAAAGAAACTTTCTCACTCAAGATGACCTGCTTTTAGTCCTTTGAGTCTACTGGAAGTGTTTTTCTTTCCTAATAAAGTTTACTACCACTTTCACTACATTTCTGCTTCTTGCCTGAATTCTTCTCTGAAAGCCAGACCAATGTAGATAGCTCTACTGACTTTTCTGGTAACAGGCCTACTCTAATAACCTCAACTAAACTTGATTATGTCTGCAAAGGCCTTATTTCCAAACAAGGTTATATTCACAGGCACTGGGTATTAGGACATATTGTCAATACAGAGGTAGGGTTCATGTCTTTTATGCTTATCTGATGTATCTACAACCTCTTCTTGAGAATGTTAACGCATACTATTTAACAAGTGGTGCTTTTTTTTTTTAATGTCTCCCTTGAGAAAGATAGACAAGTGTGTCCATGCATGTGTGCATACGTGTGTGTGTGTGTGTGTGTGTGTGTGTGTGTGTGTGTGTGTGCCTGTGCCCTAGCTGAGAGGATCCTTTCCAGGAGGCTGTGAATAAGAGAAAGGAATGGCTAGATGAAATAACAAGACAAATCTCAATCTTGAGGAAATGCAGAGAGTTAAATTGTTTTTATTACAACTAAAAGAGGTGACCATACAGAATGAACTTGAGTTTAACTTCAGTCTGATAGAATAATCTTGAATGGTCAAATGAATTGACAAAAAACCCCAAAAGAATCAAACCCTCTTGCCATTGTTTCAGAAGCAAGAGTGTAGATTTCTATCTTTGTCCTTATTTTTCTTTACTTTCTTCTCTTTTTCATTTTCTCCAATTTCCTTACACCTCCACTGAAACTGAAAGTGTTTCTTTACCTATCTAGCATTAGAATCATTGGGAAAATTTTCATGAACACAGACTCAATTGTCACCCTGAGTAGCTTCTGTTTAAGTATTTGAGATTCTATGGCAGATTAGGGTTTGATCCAATGGATTCTATTGCTTCAAGATGGCAGCTCTAGCATTAGCCCTATCAAATATGAAATTCCAAATTCTAAATTATTCAATAAATGTACCTTGAGAACTTAGTGTTTAACTTGTGCTTTGAGATTAAGTGTTCCACTTATAAAAAGTACTGGCCTTATATCATATAGCTCAGGTAATTTAAATCTCCAACCTACTCTCCCTCTACTCCCACCTCTACTTTCATCTCTCTTTCAGTTAACAGAATATGTCTCTTGAGGATGGGGATTTTCTTTCATCTCTGTACTGAAATTATGTAGCACAGGGCTCAGCTCACAATATACTGTTGATTTCTTCTTTAGTTGGACTTCTCAGGAGACAGCAAATTTCCATGACGCTCACATTTCAGACTGGCCTGAAACCTAAACCAACGAAAGCCAAAATAATGGCCGATTTCTAATTGTATCTCCTATGCCAACTCAAAAAAGTATATTTTTTCTTTGATCTCAGCTTCTGACAGAGAGACCATCAGGTAAAAGAAAGTTCCTTTCTTACTTAGGAAAAAAATATTGTATTAATGCCCAGAAGAGATCCAAAGTTCTATTTTTATACCTTCTCTGAATTGTCAATTTACTGCTAGGTTTTGTTTTGAATTTCAGGGCTCTGACAGAAAGCTCTGTCTTTCAGAACTGACTGTTCTGAGTATTTAAAAAGTAGTTTTATTAAAATAAACACATTTAGAATTGAAACAACTTTGGTGCTTCTAGAGGTATTTCCTAGAAAGGAATGTAAAGTCAAGTTAACTGCTTAAGCACCATTTTATTACTTGTAATTAAAAGTAGTTTTCTTCCCATGTTATTGTGACTTTTTTTAAGCAGAAAAGTAGGGCCATTTAAATAATTCCCTGTATTTTCCAAGTGCCATGGAATCTTGCACTTTTGTTTCCTGACCTGATGCCTGGTGCCCTTCACAAAATGCTCTCAAATAACCTTCAGCTGCTCCAGACTCTATATGGAAGGGCATAATTATTTGCTTGACTTTGAACCTTCCATGAATTTACATTTAAATAAAAGATACTAGTGTGGAAATAAAAGCCAAAGATCTTAGAAGGCAGTGTGATATAAAAAGAAAAGGCATAGATTTGAGCATCAAAGGACCTAAGTCTTTGCACCACATTAGTTGGGTTACAATTGGAAGGTTATTTCACCTCTGTGAACCTTATCTCCTTCATCTGAAAAATGAATATGCTGAGCATGTAGTATATGCATCACTTTGAGGATTAAAGAGAATTAGCTATAAAGCACTTGGCACATACCAGTAAGTGTTTAATAAAATAGGATTTCCTTCATTTCCCATGATTGCATTTTTCCCCACAGAATTAAAATAGTCACCATAGTAATCGCTTCTTCATCAAATCATTAGCCTTAATAACTAATCCTTACAATAATTGCATCTATATTTTGGTGTAATTGCAGTGAAAAAGTAACAAATCATATAAATGACACAAAGATCCAGATAAATGAGAAAAGGTCAAATTTTAGCCCACAAATACACCAAAAAAGGTTTATCTCCTATATCTGGGACTTTGTATGTTGCTACTAACTTTTTTTTCCATTTATTCACATGTGCATACATTGTTTGGGTCATTTCTCCACCCTGCCCCCTCCTCCACCTTTTGTCCCCTCCCCCGCTCTTCCCCACCCCCCTCAGTTCCAGGCAGGTCTGTTCTGCTCTTATCACTAATTTTGTTGAAGAAATGACATAAGCTGAAGTTACTACAGGAAGGAGCTGGAAACACTCTGGAACAAATAGGTATAGGCAAGGACTTCCAATAGAACCACAGCAGCCCAGCAACTCAGAGAAAGGATGAATAAATGGGACTTCATAAAATTAAAAAGAAATGACAAAAGAAATGACCTCTAAACTGAGGAGACCACCACCCCACAGAGTGGGAGAAAATATTTGCCAGCTATACATCAGACAAGGGACTGCTATTAACTTGTAATTCCTCTCCTCAAGATGCTTATATTCTAGTACAAGACTGCCTATTGTTGTATTAGCTCCAATGTGAACTGACATTGATATGTAATGAAAGAGACAGAGACACAGAGTGTTGCCATTCAAAAAAGAAAACACTCTTTTCATCTTGGTTGAGGAAATTGAGAGAAGAATCAGTTTCATATGTATCTTGTAATTTTAGAGTACTATGATAATGCAAATTAAAATCTTAGTAGGCATTTAAATAGTTTATATTAGTAGATAACCAAACAATTTGAATAAAAATACCATGATTAGTTTAATACCATACTTTGAACATTTCCAAAAAAATACTTAAACACTGATGAGATAAGAAAATCAGTTCCTTGACATATCAGTTATTTAATTAGCTATTTGAAAATAAGTTGTCACACACTGATTTTTTTTTCTTTTATTTATATGTGCATACAATGTTTGGGTCATTTCTCCCCTCTTCCCCCTGTCCCGTCCCTTACCCCCCCTGCCCCCTCCCTCTCCCCCCCTACCCCCTTGCTACCAGTCAGAAACTATTTTGGCCTTATCTCTAATTTTATTGAAGAGAGAGTTTAAGCAATAATGAGAAGGAACAAGGGTTTTTGCTAGTTGAGATAAGGATAGCTATACAGGGAGTTGACTCGCATTGCTTTCTGTACATGTGTGTTACCTTCTAAATTAATTCTTCTTGACCTAACCTTTTCTCTAGTTCCTGGTCCCCTTCTCCTATTGGCCTCTGTCACTTTAAAGTACCTGCATGAGTTTCTCTGTATTGGGGGCAACAAATGCTACCTAGTTTTTTGGGTGTCTTACCTATCCTCATACCTCCCAAGTGTGCTCTCGCTTTATCATGTGATCAAAGTCCAATCCCCTTGTTCACATACTGATTTTTGTCTAGATGTGTTTGCTGGTAAAAACTTTGCTTTCAGACCTCTTAATGTTGCCCTGGGTTTCTCTCCTTTGTTCTTTTTCCTTTATTTATATTCATCATGTTGGTGATCTTGTTAGAATTGGGGCAGTAAATATCACTCCTTTTTTTTTGACATTGACTTCTAAATAGATGCTCTCATTCCTCAGCTATGTCTTCACATGCTGATGTACTCCTCCTGTTCACTCAATATTTCTACAGCCTAACATGTCCCAAAATGAGTTTTTTTCCCAAAAGCTGCTCATTCAATATCAGTCAATATCAAGTCCATTATTGTAATTTCCCTAGCTCCCAAATGTGGAGTAATCCTTCACTCCTCTTTCTCACATACCACCCAACCATTCTACTGACTAGAACATTCTGATATCTCTTTCTTCAAAGAGATAACATTATTCCAGTTTTCATCATCCCCCTAATCTAAATCGCTATCACTTACTATTTTACAAGTAACCTTCTAAATGGTCCTCTTGCTTCTATAGGCATTGCTGTTCCTAAACCTCAGTCTAATCTTAGCCCAACAGCTCGAATAATCCTTAATATAAAAGTCAAATCTTTAATATTAAAAGCAGATCACTCTGCTACTCAAATCTCTGAATGGAATCATTATTTTACTTAAAGTAATTACCTTACAATGGTTCACCAGGTCAGTGTAATCTGCCATGTTCCATCCACATCTCTGTAACTCTGACCTCAAGTTCTTCTAATATCTCTCTTAAATTATGCTAAGTTCCTTGCCAACAAGAAAAGCTCTCTCTTGTCACAGGACCTATGTATTGAATCTTGTGAAGTTTAGGATGCTCTCTAGATATGTCTCATGGTTTATTCCTTCAACCGTTTCAAGCCTTTCTACCATGTTAACTTCTCAATACTACCTACTGCTGTTCCCCCATTTGAAATTGTGAGGAAACCTCCAGCATTCAGTTCATGTCCCCATTTTCTCAGTTCATATCACCTATTTACATTTGTTATTTGAAAGTCTTAATATTTATTTTCTATCTTTGCCTGATGAATCTTTGGAGGGCTTGAGTATTTGTTTCTTTTGTCCATTTATGTTTCTTAGAATAGTATCTGGCATGCCAGTTAGATGTTCAGACAACAGTTAATAAATTGGCCAACAGATATTTCTCTTTTTCTCTTGTTTTACTTAATCCTAGCTATCAGAAGCTTTTAATAGAACTCTTTACATGAAGTTGCTCAGTAAACCTATAAACAATTTAATTATGTTCCACATTTCAATGGTCTATTTTAGAGACAGAGTTTTCACTTTATTAAGATAGAGAACAAAGTAGCATTGGCCTGTATGATACCAATGGAATGGGTCATCTTTTCTAAAAAAGTATAAAGTAAAAACAAATCTATTTTGTTGGCAGCAGAATCCGGGAACTGAATTTCCTAAGTTAGTGGCTTTTTAACTGTTTTTTACATCACTTTCTCCGGGGATGTGCTGCAAGTGTTGCTGAAAGTATAATAAAAAATAAAATTATGATACACTTTCATCCCAGCTCATCAAGGGTCTTATCTGAACTTCCCAAGTTCCTTCGTACCTAGGCCAGCTCTGCTATTTCTGTTTTCATATTCAGCTTTTGAGTAAGATTTTGGAGGAAGAAAGAATTGTAGAGCTAAAAAAAATTTTGAAAACAACTAAATTAGGTCATTTCCCCAACACTTGGCTCCTTTTGATCTGTAAAGATACCATTTTTGCTTTCAACCCTTGCCAATTCTGGAGCTAAATGGAATCACATTAACTATCAAAATATAATCTCTAACTATTTTTCTTTCCAAACTGACACTTTCTATTTTCATTTAAATAAGGGAAAATTATTTTTTTCTTACCTTACACTGGCAATATAATTAATTTATTTATTTTGCCATTCTGTCGTCCCTTTGGTAGACTGAATGGATGAATGATAATTGCTACAATAGTGACCATGAAAACTCATGTTTGCTATTAAATAAAACCGATAGAGAAAGAAGAAAGGAAAATCAAAATGACAGAACTTATCATGTCATAACATGTCATGCTGTCAGAATCTTTAATTTGATGTCTGTAAAAAGCCTCCACCTACAGATGTGCTACACCTAGAAATTTTGAGTCATCCAGGAATATTTAACATCTAGTCATATTGCATTACCTTCCTTGGTACTTTTCTTTATCATTTCTTCTTAATTTTTTTCTTTGGTTTATTACTGTACTAAAAAAACCTATCAATAGCACATGCTCTCTGATTTGTCTGACCCTCTTTTTCTAAGAATAAGAAGTTAACATTTTCCGTATGGCATTTCCTGACCCTCTTTTCTTTAATACTTGGGGCATTTTTAAATAAATACTTTAGTATCTATACATAATTTGATACTTTTACTTATCTGAAATCAATGGTTAAAATACTGTGCAATTTTCAATGACTAACCAGAATACAGATTTTTAGACAAATACAATAAACATTTTAGAATCTTTCAACTCTTTAGACAAGTGATTATTGTTCAGGCTATATATTAGAATCACCTTGATGGCATTAACGGAACTGATATTCAGGCCTTGGTAAAGACCAGTGTATCAGAATGTTTTGATATGAAGTTGATGAATCAGTGTGTTTATACAGTGTTCTGGGTTATTCTGACTTGTAGCTAATGTTGAAAACAATTTTCCTAGGGGGACTAATTTACTAAAAAAGTGGGTTGGCATTTATATTAAATTTTGTTTCAATGTGTAAGGCTTAAAGAAAATAAAGAAAAATGCAATAAGGACTGAATTTGCTATTGCTTTGCTAGAGAGAGTTAGAGTAGAACCAAAGGTAGATTTGCCATGAACTTAATGAAGCTTAGGCTCTGTGTGTCAGCTTGCTCTTGCTACTGTGAGAGCTGAGATCTGATTACCTTTCAGGTAGGGTAAGTCAAGTAGCAACGAGAAAGCATTCCTCTCAAAAAATTACTTGTAAATTATCTAAAGAGGTCTCAGAAGTGAGGAACTAGAATTGCTTAATCTATAGGAATCAGGAATTTGTTGTTATTCACTTTATTTTACATTAATATTAAGTTAAACCTATTTTATGTGTACAAATTTGCACTCCTGTTCTCAAAAATTGACTCACAAATTATATATGCTTGAGGCTTAACAAAATCTAGATTTGCCTTTGAGTGGGGCACATTTGAAAAAAGTAGGAGGGGTTGTTGGTTACATTCCTAACTAGAGATACAATGTTAGAGTGAAAGGAATAGGAGGTCTCAGCGGGCCCCAACCCCCTTGTTGGAGAAACCAGTACCAAACACCCCGTGTAGATAAGATAAGCAATGCGGCAGGGCTCGGTTAGGGCATATAGAATGTGAGGAATGCAAGATGTGAGGTACGAGCAAGATGTGAGGTACGAGCAAGATGTGTGGTACGTGCAAGATGTGAGGTACGTGCAAGATGTGAAGTACGTGCAAGATGTGCTCTGCCTGCTTGCCTAATGTTGATAACGAAAATATGCACACCACTGCAGTCTATATAAGATTTCCCCTTAAGAGGCTCAGGGTCGTGTTTTCCTAACCGGTCCTGCGTGTCCCTGTGGGAGCTCGACCCTGGCTAGCCAGCCCAATAAACTCTGCTTTGTTGATTGCATTCACGCCTGGCTCTCTGTCTCTCGGGGAAATAGGATTCCGGGTCCTAACATTTGGAGGTCCCACCGAGATTTCATTTTCTCGAGAGACAGAACTTGCCTGCGAGAAAGCAGGGGCGATCCCAAGTCCTAGGCGTTGGGAGGGGATCCCAGACCCTCATTTGGAGGAACTTGAGTGTTCCATTTGGGCCGCGGCGGGGATTCGGCCAATCCCCAGGGAGATTCATTCTGGGAATCTCGCAAGGAGGACCACAGGGTCCTATTGGGAGAGGCTTTCCTCTCATTTGGGCTCGAGCATTTTAGGAACCCTGGCGCCAGGTGAAAAACTAATTGAGCTAGTCGACTGACCACCCGTCAAGTGGACGCCTTTCGGCCTGATATCCCAGTTGGACGGTGAGGAGGTTGAATGGGGTGCGCACCAGTGTGAGAGAAGGACCGGTCCGAGCGAGTGCTGGAGAGTGTTATGTGTGTGTGGAATTATTGTTGCCTTTACCCTTTTTGTTCTATCTCTCTTGGTGTTTGAGTCTCCTTCCACAATGGGACAGGGACAAACAACCCCAAAGTCTCTGATCCTTTCTCACTTTTTAGAAGTTAAAGAAAGGGCCTTAAGTGCGGGTCTGGTCATCAAGAAAGGTAAGTTCGAAACCTTTTGTTCTGCAGAGTGGCCCACTTATGGAGTCGGGTGGCCCATTCAAGGTTCCCTCTCCCTAGACCTGATCACTAAGGTTAAAGCAGTCATTTTTCAGCCAGACAATCGAGGCCATCCAGACCAAGTTCCTTACATTTTGGTTTGGGAAGATCTGGTGAGGAACCCTCCCCCTTGGTTAACAGTTTTTCTGACCCACCCCTCCAGTTCGGCCCCCGGGACTAAAACCCCAGTCACGCCCGCCTTGGTCATAAAGGAGGAGGAAAAACTTCCTCTTCCCACCTTGACCGGTCCTCAAATTAGGGCATCTCCTTCACCATCTCCGGTCTTACCAGAGAGTTCCCCCCTTTACCCATCCCTCGCAGGGGCAGAGGAAGATCGGCCGCCTCCATACGTGACTCCCCCTGGCCAAGCCAGTGCCCCGGAGGAGGAAATTTCCTCATCCTCCTCAACAGGACTGGCAGCAGGAGGAGGAATGGGTCGAAGACTTCGCCCCCGAGGGATCCGGGAAAGGGAGGGGGAAGACGGGCCCTCCTCATCAACACATGGGGAAGAAACTGTCCCTACACTTCCAGTCCGGATGGTAGGCCAAGGGGGACCGGGAGGGGGGCAACAGTTTCAGTACTGGCCCTTCTCCTCCAGTGATCTATATAACTGGAGGACGCAGAACCCGCCCTTTTCTGAAGACCCCAAGTGTCTCATAGATCTCTTGGAGTCCATCATGCATACACACCGTCCCACTTGGGATGACTGTCATCAGCTGCTCAATACTCTTTTTACGACGGAGGAACGAGAGCGCATCCTCAACGAAGCGAGGAAGAACGTCTTGGGGGATAATGGGAGACCCACAACTCTCCAACCAGCCATAGACGAGGCTTTTCCCCTACGCCGCCCTGATTGGGATTTCGGGACCGCAGAAGGTAGGGAGCGTCTTCGGATCTACCGCCAGACTCTTATGGCCGGTCTCCGAGCGGCCGCTAGAAGGCCCACCAATTTTGCAAAAGTGAAAGCAGTCATTCAAAGGGAAAACGAAAGCCCAGCCGGTTTCTTAGAGCGCCTCTATGAGGCATACCGTCAGTACACCCCTATTGACCCTGAGGCGGACCTCCACCGGTCTGCTGTGGTACTCTCATTCATTAATCAGGCAGCTCCAGACATTAGGAGAAAACTCAATAAACAGGAAAACTTAGGGGAGATGACTATAAGAAAAATGCTACAGGTAGCGGAAAAGGTCTTTACCGCTAGGGAAACTCCAAAAGAAAGGGAGGAAAGACAGAAAAAGGAAGACAGGGAGGCCCAAGAGAAATTGAGAAAGGAGAACCGGGAGTTCCAGGCTAAGGAAAACCGAAAGCAACAAAGAGAAATGGCTCGTATTTTCCTAGCGGGTGTCCGGGACCAACCCAGGGGAGGGGGCCACGCCAGGACCCCGGATAAGGAACACTGTTTTCACTGTAAGGAAACGGGGCATTGGAAGAGAAAATGTCCTAAGTTAAAGGGAAGAAGAGGGTTTGGAAGGAGACCGGGGGAAAACAGGGAAAGGGAACGAGCAGTAGAGCAGGCCAGAGTCCTTCTAGCCGGAGAAGAGGACTGAAGGAGACGGGGCTCAGACCCCCTCCCCGAGTCCTGGGCAACAATACATGTGGAGGGGAAGCCGATGGGGTTCATGGTGGATACCGGCGCCCAATATTTGGTTTTAAACAAGGCACATGGACCTTTAAATAAGGCACGAACAAGTGTTGTTCAGGGGGCCACCAGTACGCAGTTATGTACATGGACTACCAAAAGAAAGGTAAACTTAGGAAAACACCAGGTCACACACTCCTTCCTGGTTGTCCCTGAGAGCCCCGCTCCCCTGCTCGGACGGGACCTACTCACCAAAATAGGGGCCCATATCCATTTTGAACCGGATGGAATAATTGTGACTGATCGAGAAGGGAGCCCGATTCATGTCTTTCCCTATCATTGGCTGACGAGCATCGTCTGTTTGAGAGTCAACAGGAACCAGGAGGGGACATGACTCATTGGGTAAAAAGATTTCCCACGGCCTGGGCGGAGACTGCGGGAACCGGCCTCGCCAAACACCTCCCGCCCGTAGTTATACAATTGAAGGCTTCTGCTCTCCCCATTCGGGTAAAACAGTATCCTATGCCTGAGGAGGCCCGAAGAGGCATAGCCCCTCATATCCACAGGCTAATAAAGGAAGGAGTACTGCGGCCTTGTCAGTCTGCCTGGAATACTCCTCTGCTCCCCGTCCGAAAGCCGGGAAACGGGGCCTATAGGCCTGTGCAAGACCTACGAAAGGTAAACGAGCGGACAGAGGACATTCATCCCACCGTTCCGAATCCCTATACCTTGCTCAGCCACCTACCCCCCTCGCAAGTATGGTATACAACCCTTGATTTGAAAGATGCTTTCTTCAGCATTCCATTGTCAGAAATTAGTCAGCCGCTATTTGCTTTCGAATGGCAAGAAGATGGGGGCCAATCCGGACAGCTCACTTGGACCAGACTGCCGCAAGGATTTAAAAACTCTCCCACCCTGTTTAATGAGGCCCTGAGCCAGGACCTGGAACCTTTTCGTCAGAGTGACCCACGAGTCACTCTATTACAGTATGTTGATGACTTACTGTTAGCGGCAGAAACCCGAGAGGAGTGCATCAAGGCTACTGAACACCTGCTAACGGAATTAGGTGAGCTGGGGTATCGGGCAAGTGCCAAGAAAACTCACATCTGTAAAAGGTCAGTGACATATTTGGGTTATCGGATTGCAGATGGGGCAAGATGGCTGACTGATGCCATGAAACAGACTATTCTAGCTATCCCATCCCCGACCTCCACTAGGGGGGTGAGAGAATTCCTGGGCTCCGTGGGGTTCTGTAGACTCTGGATTCCAGGATTTGCGAAAATAGCCAGACCCCTATATGAGGCCACCAAAGAAACTCCAGATTAAAGTTGGGGAGAGAGAGAACAACAGGCTTTTGTTCAGCTAAAAGATGCTCTTTTGCAGGCCCCTGCCTTAGCCTTGCCAGATCCTACAAGACCATTCACTCTGTTTGTAGATGAAAAAAAGGGGATAGCCAAAGGAGTCTTGACCCAACAGCTAGGTCCCTGGAAGAGACCAGTGGCATACTTTTCCAAGAAATTAGACGCAGTAGCGTCAGGATGGCCCCCCTGCCTCCGCATCATAGCGGCCATTGCCGTGTGGTGAGAGAAGCCGATAAACTAACCTTTAGACAGGCCCTCTGGGTAACGGCCCCTCACCCGGTGGAGGGAATCCTTAAACAACCCCCTGGGAAATGGATGACGAATGCCAGGCTCACTCACTACCAGGGGCTCTTGTTGGATTCCCCTCGGATCACATTCACAGATCCCGTAATCCTGAACCCTGCCACCTTGTTGCCTAACCCGGAACTGCAGACACCTGTCCATAACTGCAAAGAATTCCTCTCTGAAGTTACACAGGTACGGGCTGACCTAAAGGATAACCCCTTGTCCGGCTGCAAATTAAACTGGTACACGGATGAAAGCAGTTTTTTCCAAGATGGAGCCCGAAGGGCAGGGGCAGCTGTAGTCGACCAAGAAGGAAATACGGTATGGAGTAGCGCCCTCCCACCTGGAACATCAGCCCAAAAAGCGGAATTAATTGCCTTGACAGAGGCCCTGGAGAGGGCAAAAGGAAAGTGAGTCAATATCTACACTGATAGCCGCTATGCTTTCGGTACCATCCATGTTCACAGGGCCATCTATCGCGAAAGAGGATTCCGCACAGCAGAAGAAAAACATCTAAAGAACCTAGCTGAAGTCCAGCGTCTACTAATGGCAGTGGAAAAACCGAAGGCAGTGGCAGTGATGTATGTCCCAGGCCACCAGTCTGCCAAGACGCCGGAAGCTGTCGGTAACAACAGAGCAGATCAAGAAGCAAAGAGAGTAGCAATGGTGAGTCCTCCCATGGAGACAGGGCAACCTTCCACGGTTGCGGCGATAGACGTGCTGGTCCCAGAGCTCCCTCCGCTACCCCCCCCAACCAGAATACTCCACAGAGGATTTCACTTGGATGAGAGCCCACTCCCCCTTTAGAGAAGGGTAAGACGGATGAAAAAGCGACTTGGAAGGCAAGTTAATTCTGCCTGAAAAACTCGGACGATTCCTGTTGGCTAACTTACATAAGTCCACCCATTTGGGGCAGAGAAAATTACTAGACTTGTTGACATCTGCGCAGCTCCGATTTCCGAACCAGACCATAGCAGTCCGCCAAATTGTGAAAGATTGTGCCAGCTGCACAGTCATGAAACCGGGACGAAGGGAGGGGCACCATACAGGTACTCGGGAACGGGGGAGGGCTCCGGGAAGAAGTTGGGAAGTAGATTTTACTGAGGTAAAACCGGAAAAGTTTGGGTACAAATATTTGCTGGTATTTATAGATACCTTTTCAGGCTGGGTGGAGGCTTTTCCTACAAAAAAGGAGACGAGTCAAGTAGTGACAAAGGCTTTGCTAGAGGAAATCATACCCAGATATGGGGTGCCCGAGGCAATTGGGTCAGATAACGGTCTGGCTTTTGTTAGTAAAGTCCTGCAGGGACTAGCCCAGGCTATGGGGGCCAATTGGAAGCTACATTGTGAATATAACCCCCAGAGCTCAGGGCAAGTAAAAAGGATAAATAGGACACTTAAGGAGACTTTAGCCAAATTGGCCCTGGAGACTGGCGGTGATTGGGTGACGCTCCTTCCCTTGGCCATCTTTCGAGTCCGGAACTCCCCCTATGTCCATGGGCTAACTCCCTTTGAGATCCTGTATGGGGCTCCACCCCCCATCATTCAGAGGACCTTAAGCCCAGAACTAGGTAATCTGGCCCCAAATTACCTGACCATGTTGCAGGCTTTAGCTAAAGTGCAACAACGGATTTGGCCCTTAATTCAAGCATACCACGCTGTTAAGAGGGACCCGGCTCCGGAACATGGCATAGTCCCGGGTGACATGGTATAGGTTAAAAGGCATCAGTCCAAAACTCTAGAGCCTAGATGAAAAGGACCTTATGTTGTACTGTTTACTACCCCTACCGCTCTCAAGGTTGACGGCATCGGGCCTTGGATCCATTACTCCCACGTGCGTCGAGCCAATCATCAGAAACATGAAGAGGCCAGAGAGTGGACTGTACGGCGGCACCCAGACAACCCATTGAAGCTAAAGCTCTTGTGGCCCCAAAAACATGCAGAGTCTTCAGGAACCAACACGAATAAACTGGATGATCTCCCTGATCCTGCTCACTGCCCAGAGCGGGAGCCTTGCGGAAACCAACCCTCACCAGCCTTATAAACAAACCTGGATACTTACCGATGGGGAGACACACACCACCCTCAATGAGACCGCTCACATCTCCCCATTGGAAACTTGGTGGCCAGAACTACAATTCTGCTTCAAAGACATCAATCCTGCCTACAAGGCCGCCGCCCCGGACATAGCTCGACGCTGGGGTTTTTATGCCTGCCCAGGGCACCAAAAGAACAAAGACTGTGGGGGGATACAATACTCCTTCTGTAAGTCATGGGTATGCGTCACATCTAACGATGGTGACTCGAAATGGGCAGTATCAAAGCCAGACCTGCTCACATTTACATTTGTAAATGAGGCACCAAGGATAACACCCTGGAGAGGCAGCGGGGGGGGGGGCCCGATTTTCATGGAGGGCACAGGTTTTGGGGGCCGAAGCCTTCCGAGTTCCAACCGGGGTTGCTGGCCCACAGATCTAGATAGAATCAAGGTCACTTTCACTGAAGCTGGCAAAATGGACACCCCTGGGTGGATACAAGAAAAGGTATGGGGACTTGTGTTTTATACAACTGGATATCCTGGCTCAACCATAGTAGTCAGATTAAAAATTGAGCCCACAGGGCCACCATCCACAGCATTAGGCCCTAATAGGGTACTTAGGCCACCCTATGTAAAGCCACCTCCCCGACCTTCCACAACTCACCACCTTTCCTTTACCACAGCTCTGGTTAATGTAACAACTCCAAGACCATTAGAAACCCGCCCTCCCAGGGGAAACCCAAAACCCAGTCTCAGGACCGGGTCTAAAGACCCCCTCTGGGACATGGTGGACGCTGCATTCCTGACGTTAAACCACACCAACCCTAGCATGACTACCTCCTGCTGGCTGTGCTACAATGTGAGGCCCCCATTCTATGAGGCAATAGGGCTAAATATCACTTATGATAACTCAACTAGTGACAACCCCACCCAATGTGCCTGGGAAAACCGTAAAAGAGGTCTAACCATACAACAGATAAGTGGCCAAGGAACCTGCTTAGGAAAGGTGCCAAGGGATAGACAAGGTTTGTGTACTGTTGTTACGAAAAAAAACAACAACTGGGGCAGCACTATTAAATGGGTAGTTCCAAAGGGCGAGGGATGGTGGCTATGCTCACGGTCCGGGCTCACCCCTTGCCTATCAACTAAGGTGTTTAACAGCTCCAAAGAATTTTGTATCATGGTGGCTGTGCTGCCCCGCATCCTCTATCATTCAGAGGAGAGTCTATATTCATACTGAAATACAAAAATGGTTAAAAAAAAAAAACAAAAACGAGAGCCTATTTCTACTTTAACCATTGCTACCCTGCTTAGCTTAGGAGTGGCTGGGGCAGGGACCGGCATAGCCTCCCTGGCCACTCAACATAAAGGGATGTCTTCGCTGCGCGCAGCCATAGACAAAGATATAGAGAAAATAAAAACCTCCATTAGCCACCTGGAAAAATCCCTCACTTCTCTGTCCGAGGTAGTACTTCAAAACCGACGAGGCCTGGATTTGCTGTTCCTCCAAAAAGGGGGACTATGTGTTGCTCTAGGGAAAGAATGTTGTTTTTACGCTGACCATACCGGAGTTGTTCGTGACTCCATGTCTAAACTTCAAAAGAGTCTAAAACAAAAAAAACGAGAAAGAGAGGCCGGGAAAAGCTGGTTAGAGTCTTGGTTTAACCAGTCCCCATGGTTGGCTACCCTTTTATCTGCATTAGCAGGGCCAATAATAATCATCCTATTGCTTGTTACCATAGGACCCTGGATTCTAAACCGACTTATGACTTTTGTCAAAAGTCGAATTGATACTATCCAACTTCTGGTCCTCCGCCAACAATATCAGGCTCTTCATCCCCTTGAAAATGATTCCTCAATTTAGGACGTAAAAAAGGGGGGAATGAAAGGAATAGGAGGTCTCAGCGGGCCCCAACCCCCTTGTTGGAGAAACCAGTACCAAACACCCCGTGTAGATAAGATAAGCAATGCGGCAGGGCTCGGTTAGGGCATATAGAATGTGAGGAATGCAAGATGTGAGGTACGAGCAAGATGTGAGGTACGAGCAAGATGTGCGGTACGTGCAAGATGTGAGGTACGTGCAAGATGTGAAGTGCGTGCAAGATGTGCTCTGCCTGCTTGCCTAATGTTGATAACGAAAATATGCACGCCACTGCAGTCTATATAAGATTTCCCCTTAAGAGGCTCAGGGTCGTGTTTTCCTAACCAGTCCTGCGTGTCTGTGTGGGAGCTCGACCCTGGCTAGCCAGCCCAATAAACTCTGCTTTGTTGATTGCATTCACGCCTGGCTCTCTGTCTCTCGGGGAAATAGGATTCCGGGTCCTAACAAGAGGTTCAGTGTAAATGCTCCTTGATGCTTTTGTGCATAATAACTACATATTTCAAGGACATAGTGGCTTGCTTTTGCAGTCAAAAAACAATCAAAGAATGTGATATTTCTGTTTTGCAATTATGAGTTACTTTTCTAATAGTTAGCTCTTTTGAGTAAATTTCATAAATATATATTCATAAATGCCATTCTGAATTAGAAATGGTTCAACAATTTACATTTCATAAAATTCCTTCAGTTTTGCCTGTATAAACTTTAATTCAGGCAAGACAGTCTTCATTCCAGTCTGTTTCCCTGATTCTCTCTGACACAGAAAACTTAGAATCTCTTATTCATGACAACTATCTTAAACTATATCACATTTTTCCTGTATAAATATAGATATATAAGTTTATTGTAATGTTTATATCACTTTATCCTATATATTTGTCAATCTGTGAGGGCGACTACTTCTGTGATTTCAGCCAGACTACAGGAATTTTAAATTATCCATGAATAATTTCAAAAAGACTGTTTCAGAGAAGGTTTTTTTAAGGGACTCTTTTGAAGAAATTGTCACAACCATTTTATTCAATGTTTCAATTTATATAGAGTGAGAGGGAATTTGGAATGAATGTGGGAATCAAATTGAGGGGATTCATTTTCTTCAGCTAGTGGTCCCAGCGTCTTCATGGTTTAGTGGTTTTCTTGGTTTTTTTTTTTTTTTTTTCTTACTCAAGGTAGTCCCTCACTTTCATTTTGCAACTAGTCAAAGTTAGGCCATAAAAAATAGCTGACTGTTTACATAGGCAACATGTTTATTGTCTCTTATATTTAATGAATCAGCTTCTCATAAAGGAGATAGTGGTCAGAAATGGGAAACCATTGCTACACTTTGATCTGTTTTTTTTGAAACCTTATCACTGGAACTTTAGCTTGCATTTGACATCTCTGGATAGCATCACAGGAAGAAAAACCACAAATCTTTTTAAAATTCAGTGGGTAATATAGTGGAAAGTAAGTACTCATGAATTTATGCAATGCTTCTTTTACTACTTTTCTCAGTTGATTCTTTTGGGTTTTCTAAGACTACAAATTGACCTTTTTGAATTCTTCTTGCCAATTCTTATACTTTAACTTACTCTTGTTTTCCTGTTACTTCTTTAACTTACTTCTGTTACTTCTGTTTTTTTAATGAATTAATACAATGTTATATCTAGGGTGCATTTTTACTCTAATCCTGACTTTAATTATTCTCTATGAACATGATGAGGATTGTTCTTCTTTTGAAATATAATTGTTTTATCACACTTAAAAATAATCAACCCATTCCTATGTGAGAGAATTCCCCTGCCGAAGATATCTCAGACCATTTCATTTTTCTTTGAGAGAAGGGGATATTTCTTACATTGCTTTTGCTATTTTCTACCTAAAAAAATCATCCTATAAGCCCATAAGCACATTATTTCCTCATCCTAAATATGTCTTAGAAAAAAAAAGGAGGTCATCAGAGAGTAATGATGAAACACCAGATATTCAATTATTATTTACAAAATTAGAGAAGAGATCATTTATTTAATGAGCATGAAGTGCTAATCTTTCTGTTTATTATTTTTATTTTATTTTATTTGGTTTTTGGTGGTACTGGGGCTTGAACTCAGGGCTTCATACTTGCCACACAGGCTCTCTTACCCCTTGAGCCAAACCTCCAGCCCTGTTTTGGAAATAGGGTCTCACTTTTTTCCAGGCAGCTGGATGTGTGTGTGTGTGTGTGTGTGTGTGTGTGTGTGTGTGTGTGTGTGTGTGTCTGTGTGTCTGTGTGTTGTGTGTGTGGTACTGGAGTCTGAATTCAGGGCCTCATGCTTGCTAGGAAAGTACTCTTGCACCTTTAGCCACTTTGCCAGCCCAAGGCCTGGACATTGCTCTTCCTACCTTACATCCCCACTGTCGCTCAAATGACAGTAGACACCATCTTGTCTAGCTATTTTTTTATTGAGATGGTGTCTTACCAAGGTTTTAATTTTGCCTGGTCTAGCCTACAATTGTGACCTTGCTAATCTCTGCCTCACAGGTAGTTAGGGTTCTAGGTGTGAGAAATCAGTGAATGGTTAGTTTTATTTAGCTTTCACTAAAACTCAATTGAATTAATTTAATCATCTATGTTATATAATTGAACAAAATGCATTTCTAAGAGGTTATATAACTTTGTCAAAAACATAAGCAGCAGAAAGTGATTCAAATGCTTGCCTCTATGAGAAGAAAGCCAAAATATCATAGATTTCACTATTCATCTTTTCTTCTCCTTTCCAAATATGTGATGTGTAAATAAAGAGATATGACTATCATTCAGTTATTATGGTTTGTAAAACAAACATATATTCAATAACTTCCAGAGGAACTTGGGTAGTTGTATATATGAACAGACAATTAGCTCATCAAGAAAAGAGGAAGGGGTTATTGAAACCTCCAAGGTACTGAGGACTCTAACTTGGGAAGAAGAAAAATGGAGGTGTCCTTTGCTCATTTTCTTGTCATTTTTTTCATACATCTTATTGGCCCAATTTTTAAGAATAGGTTAACTATTTTTTTAAAAAAAGAATTTTATAAGGAATAAAACCTGTTTCTTTGCTGATTTCCTTAAATAAGTCCCAAACTTTTCTGGTAGAAAGATTTATAGAACTATTTTTTTGACATCTTAGTACTGAAGCTCATATAGAGTGAAATATTCATCAAAGAAGGGAGAGTTTCTAAAAATCCCATATTCATATTTCCTTTCCCCTGCCAAAAAAAATTTCAGATTTTAATTGCTCCTTATTTGATACTCTTGTGATACTAATTTTGTAAAAACCATTTGCAAAACTTTTTCTTAAGCGATTATAATATCTTCATGTTTTGCACCATAAATTAAGTTATATGAATTTCTGATTAATTTCTAAGCCACTAACAGTGTATAACTTAATTATATACATCTTATATATTAAGTGGGATGAAAGGTATATGAAAATAAGTAAGCTTATCACAGTACAAATCACATACATGCTGAATTTTCTTCTTATTCTATGCCTTTCTCAAACTCAGTACTGACTTTGTACACCAACTTACATAATTATATAGAAAATTTACTTATGACTTTGGAAAAAAATGAAATAAAGCAATATTAATCATTTAGTGAGTTAATCACCAATTCTATTTCTATTTTGAGGATATCATAGAAAAGGAAAGCAAAATCAAATCAACTTGATGATTTCTAATTAAACTAATTTGCCTATCAATTTGAATATGATAAAAACCTCACACCAAAATGTTCATATACTCTGATGTTCTTTTCACAGTATATAGTTATATTTATGACTATTTTCCATATCATTAATGAAAATTTGATCTATAAACTAAAGAAAGACTAGAAGCAAAATCAACAAGAAATAATTTTCAGAACTTTGGTGTTATGATCTCATATAAATATATGATAAACATACTTTAAAAATGTGTGGAAACATCACTGTATACTTATTAGAATGAATGAAATAGAAACAGATAGTGAGAGTACTAATTACTTGTCAGAATGTAGAGCAGCAGGAATTCTCATTCACTATTTACAGGAATGAAAAAGGGACAGTTAGTTTAGAAGACAGTTTTGTATTTTCTTACAAAGCTAAGCACAGTCTTCCCATGTTATCTAGCAATTGTGCTCTTAGATGTCTATCTAACTAACTTTTAAATTTGTGTCCACACTAAAGATTGCTTAGAAATATTTATAGTTTTATTCATAGCTGGCAAAGAATGACACAATGTATTCTTCAAAAGGAGAATGAATAAACAATCTACAGGTTCACTGTAATGTATTCTTCATCCATAAAAAAAGGAATTTGGCTGGCAAAATGGCTCAAGTGGTAGAGTGCCTGTCTAGCAAGCATGAGGCTCTGAGTTCAAACCACCAAAAAACAAAATTTAGAAAAAGGAATGAACTATCAAGTCATGTACAAACATAGAGGAAGCTTCAAGATATATTGCTAATTGGAGGAAGTCTGAACTATTTACATATAGATGCACTTATATGACACCATGGAAAACAGAAATTATAGGAAAGATAGAGCTGTGGTTGCAAATAACTCAAGGTTGAAGGAGAGTTTGTTGAATAGTAGAGGAAAAAGAGAAATTTTTAGGATCATGAAACTATTCTGAATGACACTGTAGTGGTGAGCAAATGACACAATTGCTTTCTCAAAACTCATAACACATCACAAAGAAAGAGCTTTATTGACTACAACTTAAAAAGATTATTTAGGAACTTGACTCCCAGGATGGAATGCAGAGTATGACAAAAGAATCTGTATTATAAAAGTATGAAACAACTCACTGATAGGAGTGGGGTAAAATGTGCTGATGTAAGTAATTAATTCTGAAAATGAGTACTCTTGTGAGACTGAAGGTAAAGGAACTGTACACATTCTCTGCACTCTAGCTGATAAAGTTACTTCCCATGGAATTCTGAAATCACTATATGTGTGTACTAGAACTAAATGATGTAAATGGATTGTGGGTTAGAACAAGTTTTCGTAACATTGGAGAGAGATCTAACAAGGGTTTAGTAAAAGTGATTTCCATCTTGATCCTCTAAAGAAAAAGGAGAAAAGACATTTCAATGAGAGGAAATAGTTCCTCATTTTGAAATAGATCATGATGTTGAAGAGACAAGCCAAGCACAAAAGCCCAAGTACTGCATGTTCTCGCTCATTCTTGGAACTGAAACCTAAAAAGATGATGACAGTAGTAATAATGGAACGTGAGTGCATATGGGGAACTGTCTTGGTTGGGGGAGGGAAGAAGAGTAAAGGAAAGGATACTGAGAGGTGAAGAGGATGGACATATACACATGAAGACAGCATATGAAACCCAACACTGAAAGAGGAGGGGAAAGGGAGAGGGGAATGAGAATATAATGGAGGGAGTGAACATGTTCAACATACACTGCATGAGTATATGGAATTATGAAAATAATGTCTTCTCATATTATTAATATATGACAAATAAAAAGTAAAGCAAATAAGAAGAACCTTGTAGCTCTCAATTCCTTAAAATGATTGCCCAAAATGATTTTTAAAAAAATATACATCATATCTATTGATTTCTCAGCATTAAAATAAAAATAGATAAAATTCTAAAATGTTTATTTACTAACCCATTAAGATAAAGTATAAACCCATTGTATGTCAACAGACATTACATTTGTATGAAAAATATTATTTTATAAAACCAAGCATTTAATGAAGAGAGTTCTACTGTTCATATGGCTTTGAAAGTCTTCTTTATGTCTATTTTGATAGAAAGTATAGAACAAAATTGGAGTATTTCAAGGACATATAGCTAAAGAATTAATTGCAAAAATAATATTGTCAGATATTGAAGAGTTTAGAATATCAAGCAAAATAAGTTTGATTGGTTTATTGATTTTTTTTATTCTTAGCTTTCATAGAGAGTGGATGTTTGATCAGAAGAGTGACAGTGTATTTTTAATTAAGAAAATTAATTCTAACAACATAAAGTATTATTTGAGGGTTAAAATAGTAGACACCACAGATTGGAAGTCATAAAAAGTGTTTTTAATAGTTCAAATGAATCATGATGAGGCCCAGTAAAATCTACAAAAGGGTAGTGAATTGTATTTCCAATATAAAGACAGAATGAAGGATTATTCTATGTGTGGTCAACAAAAAAGGGAGACAGATATTAGGGACATGGGAATTTGAAGCCTTGGTTTAAGGAAGCCTATACAATTGTATATTTATACCTTCTATACCTTCTATTCTACAGAGAATTCTTGTAGCAAACTTTCTGAATATAGTATACATTATGTACATATTTTTTATTTTATAACTATATCAGAAAAGAGAGAATCTTGGAAAATAGTATCCCTGGAGCCAGATGCAGTAGCTTATGACTGTAGTCCCAGCTGCAGATTGGCAGGATCAAGGTCTGAGGCCAATTCTGGCAATATAGTTGGCAAGATCCCATCTCAATAAATAAACCACACATACCCCTGTGATTTCAACTATGCTGGACGTCTTAGGTAGATAGATAGGAGGATCATGGTATAGGCTGGCCTGGACAAAAATGACAGGCCCTAGCTAAAAAATAACTAAAACAATAAAAAGGCTGGGGTCATGCCTCAAGTGGTAGAGCACCTGTCTAAAAAGTGTAAGGCCCTGAGTCCAAAATCCAGTACTGCCCCCTCCCCAATAAAAACCATTCTTCTTAGGAAGATGAAATGAATACCTTTGCTAACTCCTTTGGATGTGGGTCTAAAGCCATTTGAAGGGCATTATTGGGAAATTGTACAAGGAATCTGTTCTAACTATGCATAGATCCTTACAACTTAGTGAAGATTATGCATTTAGTTCATGTAATTGGAGTTTGTTTTGCTGAAGGGTATAAAGACAGAAATTCAAACTGAATTTCTTAACATAGAAAATATAAGAAGGATGGTATTTTAGAATGAATTGTGTACCCTCATGATTCATATAGTTAATCCTGATCCACGAGTCTGCAACTGTTGATGGACATAAACCCATTAAATAGGTAAAGTTAAATGAGATCCTATATGTGGGCCCTAATCCATGTGGTCATGTTTAAAGATACAGTTTTCAAACAGGTGATTCAGTTAAAATGAGACCCATAGGTTGTGGCTATCATCCAATATAATTGGCAGTGTTTTGCTTGTTTTAGTCAGTAATGGGGTTTGAACTCAGGGCCTAGCAATTGCAAGGCTGATGTTCTATCACTTGAGCCACTTTGCTATCTTTGTGTGTGTGTGTGTGTGTGTGTGTGTGTGTGTGTGTGTGTGTATGTGTGTGTGTGTGTGTCTGTTTTGGTTATTTTCAAGACCAGGTCTTCTCAGGTTGGCTTCAAACTCCAAATCTCCTGATCTCTGCCTTCTGAGTAGCTAGGATTTTAGGCATGAGCACCTGGCTCTAACTGGCATACTGATAAGAAGAAATTTGGGCACACAGAGGGACAACAGGGGTGCACATACTCAGAGGAAAGACTAGGTGAGGACTCAGCAAAATGGTGGCCATTTGTAGGCCAAGGAAGAAAAACTTAAGAGAAACGACCTGATGACACTTTTATGTGGATCTGTAGTCTCAGAAAGTAAACTTTTGCTTTGGCAAAGCCACCCAATCAGTGTTATTTTGTTATGGTAGCTGTGAAAAACTAACACAGATGGGGAGGGAGAGAGAGAGAGATGGGGAAGGTGATATATGGAAAATGGAGAGGAACACTTGGGAAGGATCACAGGCATCTAATGGGGATTTTGTTCAATTTTGTTTTGTAACAGGAAAAGCCTTTTCCTAATTCTATGGAATCTTTAATAAGACCACATTACTCACGGCATTATAGAATTGATTATTTTAAAATTTTCTATTTTCTAGGTGGATAAAAGTGACTTAAGACAGATTTAATCTCATTAAAATTTTTGTATGAAGACCTAGCACATTTGGGTGAAATAGACTAGACTTAATATAAGTAGATAGAATTTTTATGTTGTACAAACAAGATGATATCTATAAATTAATGAAAAAATCTAGAAGAGGGATAGAAAATGCAATAAACGCTCATTTTTGAGTCAAATGTCTAAAAACCAAGATAGCTTCCTAAGGAAACATGGTGAGCTAAGCCAGACCACAAAGGTTGATCCAGGTACAAGAAAAGATGAGAAGCACAATAAAAGTGGATGAATGTACTGGCCCTAAGGAGTACTTTTCCTTCATTCAGCAAGTAATGAAAGGCATATGCGCAAACTAAAGCATATACTATGAGCGGATACAGCTCCCATTTGCCTCTCCTGCTCCTAACGGATGTATTTTTGAAATTTAGAATCTCCTAAGGATGAGATTTTTCTCAGTGAAGTGTCTATCAGGTTAGACACCAGATTAGGGGAGCCTAAATTATTGGACATGTTATCCTCCTTCCCTTAGTTTCAGGTTCCAGCATCAATTTGTGAGCAGTAAGGGTAACATCAACCATCACCTACCCATTTCCACCTACCCTTGCCCCTTGGCATACACCATTCTACTCCCTGTTTTCATGAATTTGATGTTATTTATATTCAACATAGAAGTGAGATTACACAGTATTTATCTCTGTGTGTATGCCTTCTTTCACTAAACATAATTTCCTCCAGAACTACCAATATTGCTGTAGGTAGTAGGAATTCCTTTCTTAAAGGTGGAATACACTTTATTGTATGCTTGTGCCACATTTCTTGTTCATTTACACTTTGATGGGAAAATAAATAAATATGATACACTCTCATTTTTTGTGGAGTCTTTAAGGTTGCTGCACATAAGATCATGATATATGCGAACAGAAACAGTGTCACTTCTCAGTTTGGATGACTTTCATTTATTTGTTCTGGCTAGGGCTTTGAGCACTATGTTGAATAGAAGTGGCAAGAATGAGTATACTTGTCTTGTTCCTGAGTATACAACAAAGCTCTCATATTTTCACTACTGATTATGATGTGAGCTGTGGGTTTGTCATATATGGTCTTTATTATATTAAGGTACATTCTTTGTATATCAAATTTGTTGAGATTGTTATCAGAGATAAGGTAGAAATTGAACAAATAGCATTTCTACATCTATTAAGATAAACATATAGTATATATCCTTCTGTTTACATAGTGTATTACATTTTCTGATTTTTTCATCAAAGAAAGAATGAATGAAATTGTGGTATAAGCATAAAATAGAATACCAGTCATCCTTTAAAAGAACAAATTACTGCAATTTACGGTGTTATTGATAGTCCTGGAGGATATTATGATTAATAAATAAGCCAGAAAGGCAAATGCTCTGTGATCTCTCTTCTATGTAGCATCTATAAAAATAACACGGCTTGCACAGACCTACATAGCAGAGTGCCAATAGGTACTAACATTAATGCATTATACACTTAAATTTTCCTAAGAGGACAGGTCTTATGCAAAGTTTTCTTATGATGGACAATGAATAAATAACAATAGGGTCAAAAAGAAACTTTGGGAGGTAATGAATGTTTATGGCCTTAATATTGTGATGGTTTCATGGAAGTACATTTATCCTTAAGTTCAAACAATTGCATGCATTAAATTTATGCAGATTTTGGATGCCCAGCATAAAATGACTTTTAAGAGGAAAATAAATCTCAGTGATGAACACCCAATGAATGATTATTTATGAGAGATATAGATCTCAAATTTCAAAAAAAGTTCAGGGGTATACTTTATACTATAACAATATCAATGATACAGCCAGTGATCAGTCCTATTTCTTGGATCCCTACTTTTGAATGTAGAATTGAACTTCTATGTACCAGCTACAAGACATGCTTTTGGCAAGAGAATGTAACCAAATGATTCACATGTCATTAGAGCTGGACGATGTTAACAGCCAGTGGACAATTTTTTCACACTGCTTCTTTTCTATCACCATGTCATTTTTACCAGTAACACTGAAAATAGTGGCTGCTCCAATAATTACAAGGAGACAGAGAGCAGACGCCTGAGAAGAAGATCAAAATAAACAAAACAGTTGCAATAAATAAACTTGGCTCTACACAGACACTGAATTTGGTAGGAAAGTGGTTGCTTCCACCCCTGTAGCCTATTAACAGGACCAGATTTTTCAACATATAAATAAGTTTTCCAAAGGTTAGACCTGTAAACTACTTCTCTGTTGACTTATACTAAATATAGTCCCTTTTAAGGTTTTTGTTGTTTTTTTGTTTGTTTGTTTTGCAACAACCGTTTTTATAGAGCAGAATGATTTATCTTCTCTGGTTATTATAGGAAACCATTTCTTAAGCATTTCCATAGAATGAAGACATCTTTACCTGCATCCTTACTTATTTTATAAATAGATATTATTCCTTTCATTTTATAGATGTTGAAGGTAAAGATTAAGAATTTAACAAAAGGTTCAGATTGTACAACCCACAAAATGATAGATTTATTTTGAGCCAACTCCTGATTTTGATAAATATGTCCTTTTCATATGCCATACAATTCCTTTGGTTAACCTAAAGATGTAGAATTGTAACTACCTCTGAGAAGTTTTTTATAGTCTTTGTTCTGAAAAGGTTTAGAATCTCATTCAAACAATTTTCTGGATCTTCTAGCAAAAGTTTAAAAGTAAAAGTGACCTTTTCTTCTATGTTCTGGGAGTAAGTTCTTTTTCAGACATTTCCTGCCCTGGATGGCCGAGTTCTCCCAAAATAGGAGTTTTCAGATAAGTACTAAGAGAAACTGGCCCCTGGTTTGTGGAACAACGGGGAAATTTTTAAAAAGGAGATGCAGAGCAAATTTCATATCACACAATAAAATATGTTTTTCACTCATTTGTTGGAAAACATGGAGACTATTATATCTACACCATTTTCCTGGTCTTTCCCTCAGCATTAAAAAGATCAGAGATGTTTAAATAAAAACAGAACTGTTTAAATTTTGCTCATGTAACTTCCTAAATTACTGACTTGGATTAGTCAAATTATATCTGATTACAGCTTCCTAATTTTAGCATCAATAAAATGATACCACTTTAACAAGGTATAGAAAAGATTGTTTAAATTACATAAAATCTCTTGCACAGTTTTTACATTTTTCTTCAGTTTTTCAAACTAAAGAAAACACATTATTCATATTTTTCCTTCAGCATCTCAAATTCAAAGGAACTTCAAAGTCCCAGTTACATTTACGATGTTGCCCAGACTAGCCTCAAACTCCTGGGATCAAGTGATTTTTCTGCCTCAGCTACCCAAGTAGCAAGGATTATGGTGTGTACTACTGTGCTTGGATTGCACACAACTTTTTTTTTAACATAAAGGCATTAGGATATGTGCTATGTTGTATGTGGATCAAACAGACAACCAACAGTTGCTGTATTCATTTTACCTATTAAAATATATCACAGTGGATGATCTTGCACCAATGTGGCTATGGGTAACATTATCTAAAGTAGACAAAGAACCAAATTGGATATATTATGCTTCATTTATTTCATAAGCTTAGGCAAAACTTTAACTAGAAGAATGTGATAAATTTACTTACATCTGTAGTTAGACTCTGGGCAATAATCATACAAAAGCTGAACAATCACAGAAACTTCCTCCTTTGGAGCGATGAAGAATTACAGGTAGCCTGTTTCCACATTTTGCTGCAAATGAGAGATAAGATATGAAATGGCTTTAGATCTTAATAAATTCACTTATATTTTCTAATTACAAAAGGCATATACATCCATTGTGGTGAATTTAGAAGGCACAGAAAACTAAGAAAGCAGAATGAGAAACCCATACTTATGACAGAAGTGCAGCCCTAATCTCTCATAGCAAATTTGTGTGAAGTGGAAAGATCTTAACTGATTTTCTCCCATTATTAAGTTAACATTTATATTTAAAGTTTTTATGGACTTAGTTTATAAAGAAATATTAATCTGACAAATTAGATGAGATAACATTGCATTGATAGGAACCCACTTTTTAATTCAGAGTAGTGGAGAAAGGTTCTAACATTCTCAATGAACCTTTGCATTTGGGTATACGCATATACGTATTTACATATAGTTGTAAGTGGTACACACAGGTGTGCCTGGCTTTGAAGGGTATTTAATTACTTTAATGTTTTCCTTCATTCTAAATATTGAACTTATTTACTCACGTGAAAAAAATAATTTAGAAAACTCTGCAATTGGGAAAACCATTGTCTAAAGTTCTAAACTATTTCAACAATGGGGCAATATAACTAAAGTATGATGTAAGTCTAATCAGAATTGTCACTATGAATTCCCCTTGCATAATGAATATATCCTAATGCAAATTTATAATAAAAAGATTTTTAAAACTTAGCTCAGTGTCATCTGCATGTAAGATACTGGTCTTTTTTATACTTTTGCCAATATTAAAAATTACCTGTTTTTAATATTCTGTATTTCCCTTCTGATATCCTAAAATAATATTGATAATAACTAAAACCAATTCTCATTACTTTCTTTTGAAAGTTCAGGATCTAGAACCTATATTATATATATTAGGCTGGTAATTTAATGTCAATATTTTGTCTCTTACAAATATTGCATCTTCCTAGTTTGCTTTTTGAATTAATTGGGTACATTTTTCTTCTGTTAACATGTTTTAGATATCTTTCTATTTCTATGATAAAATACCTGAGAAAACAACTTAAAGGAGGAAAGATTTATTTTGGCTCACAGTTGCAGAGGTTTCAGCCCATGGCTGATTGGCTTCATTGCTTTAGGTCTGAAATGAAGCAGAATATTACAGTGGTAGAAGCATGTGGCACAGGAATCTGCTCACCTCATGGCGACAAAGAGAGGGAGAAAAGAAGGAAAGAGAGGGAGAGGGAGGGGAAATGGAAGAGAGAGGGAGTAGAAGGGAGAGAGATGGAGAGAGAAAGAGAGAGAGAGAAAATGAGACTGTAGTAAGACATAGTAAAGATAATACATTATGCATGGCAGGGAGTGTGTGGTCAAGCAAGCTGCTTACCTCATGGTGATCAGGAAGCAAAGAGGGACTAGAAAAGAAGTGTATCCAAAATCCTCTTGGAGGGCATGCCCCCCATGACCTAATACCTCCCACAACACCCCATCACTTAAACACCCTACCACTACCCAATAACACCAAACTGGGAACCAAGCATTTAACATATGGGTTTTTGGGGGCATTCCAGACCCAAACTATATATAGCACATGAGAAATATGTACCTATAGACTAGTGATGTATTACTTCTGAGTTAAGGTCTGTGTATGCTGTAATATGAAGTAGTAAACCAATAATTTTTCATTAGAATAGTCAATTTTCAAAGAAACTCTAACTGAATAATATTTCTCCAGTGTATTGCAATGTTCATTCTCTCTAATTCTGAATATTTATGTATGCAGTTCATTTCTGGGCTATTTATTTTTTCCCACTATTCTAGTTTTCAATCTCTGAATCAATAGCCCATCATCTTAATTAGCATAACAGTATAATATTCTTGATCGCTCATAGATTGTATGCTTAATTTCTTTACCTTTTCTCTGCCTCAAATGTAGATTGCGTTTTCTTCACTCTGCTTTGCTACATAAAATTTAAAATTAACTTGCCATGTTTCAATTGAAACTTTGGGGAGGTTTTAATTGACATTGAATTTTATAACTCACTAAAATAGCAAGCATAATATTACCATCCAGAAAATGGATTATTCTCATCATAATTTCAGTATTTTATGTTTATAAATTATATTTTCAAATTTCTCCAAAAAGACCTTGGCATATTTTATTTTATTTACTATTAAGTTCTTTATATATTTTGTTAATCTTTCCTTTAAAGCATGAGTTAATTTTTAATTGCTGTTGTACAGGAACACTACTGACATTCATTTGTTTATCTGCTAATTAGCATATTGATTAAATTGTATTTGTCCTCATTGCTTATCTGAAGATTATCACTTGAATGTCATAATTTTTCTTCCATCTCATTCCTTACACTTTCAATATCTTTCACTTATCTTGATGCATGTGCTAAAACACCCTAAGAGATTTTAACAAGCATTTGTGTCTTAATCGTGATCTTGAAGCAATTGCTTTCAATGCATGATATCACGCTTCACTTAATTTTCTTTCAAGTGGTCATTTAACAGGTTAAGAAAATTCTTTCTATTGTCACTTTGTTAAGAATCTTTATCATTTTCATGTTTGTTAAACTTTTAAAAACATTTTTGCAACTATTAGATTATGATAGGGCTTTTCTCAATTTATCTATTAATGATGTCAATCATATTAATAATATATTTTGTAATGTTAATGCAAGTGCTATCAATTTTACAATGATAATTTAAATGTTAAGGGGAATTTTCATCTGTCATAAAACTATCTGGATCGTGATTCTATTTTATATATGGCATATATACATAAAACATGTATATGTACACATTGTCTTTAATATATAGGTGTCAATATATAAATCTTTATCTATATAAATATATACCTATGTATGGATGTTACCTTTATGACAATGACATAGATAGATAGTGTACATGTAATGATAGTTTCAGTTTCCTGATATATTTTAAGATTTCACATCCATATGTTTACATAAAATTACCTACTGTTGTACTCCTCCCTTAATTGTTGATTTGCTTTCTGCAGTTTCAGTCATCCAGAATCTATTTCAGTTTGAAAATATTAAATGGAAAATTCCAGAAATAAACAATTCATAAATTTTAAATACATTTTATTATAGTATACTGTTATAATATTCTATTTTATTATTATTTATTGCTATAATTCTTACTATACCAAATTTATAAATGAAATTTTATCATATGTAAGTATGTATGCATAGCATGATAATACATAGATGTCACTACTATTTCTCATTTCAAGCATTCACTGGGGTCTTGAAATGTATCTCCTGTGTATAAGTGGGGAGTACTCTATTTTTCTTCCTATAGAGTTTGTGTATAATTTTGCATTTTGGTCTACTTGACAATAATATGAGTTTGATGATGTTCTCTTTTCAATATTCTGGAAAACTCATTTGATTAGAGAATTATATGCCTCTTAAATGGATGAAAGACCTAGCCTATTGTTGTTTTAATTATGATGAAATTTTCAACTACTGATCTGATATTTTTCTTTTCTTTTTGGCTGTGCTGGGGATAGAACTCAGGGAGTTGCACATATGTGATAGTGGCAGCCCCAGATTTAATGTCACTAATGTAATGAAACATTAATTCCAATGTTTCTTGTTCTTTATGCGTCCATCTAATGAGTCATATTTTGTAGAAATATCCAATTTTCTAGATTTTTAAATTTATTGGAATAAAATTATTTATTATATGTTCTTATTTTAATGATTTTTTTTATTTAGACTATTTCTATTTTTAAATGTTTTGGTAGACTATTTTTGGTAATTCAAATAACTTATTTTCTTATCTTCTACTATTTTACTAATTGCTGCTCTTATATTTATTTTCTTCTATTTTTAATATTGTTTGTTCTCTTTTTGATTTTCTTATTCTCTTGTAATATGAATACTTAGTATAATAACATGGACTGTTTCTTTCTTTTTATTGTAAGCATTTAAGATTACAACTTGTGAAGCAGAATATTTCTGTAGCATTTTCCTTTTTGTTCAGTTCTCAATGTTTTCTAATTGAACCTACAACTTCTTCTTTCTCTCCTTTGTTGTTTAGAAGATTGTTTTATAAATTTTTGAATAAACATTTCCTTTTATGTTTTGGAAAAAGAATTCTAATTTAATTTAATTTTGGTAGGACAGTAGCTTTTCAATCCTTTGAAATTTAAAATTCGATTAATGGCCTAACACATGATTAATTTTAAAATTTTTTATTAGCATAAATTAAGTTACAAAAGGACTTCATTGTGATATTTGCAACATGCATACAATGTACTTTGATTAAATTTACTGCATCTGTATCATTCTTTGTTAATCATGTACCATCCTCCACACCCTATTTTCTAATAGTCTTTGGTGGATTTTATTGTGTTATTTTAATTCATGCATAATAGCTGAGTCTTTGAAAAGAAAGTTGTATTCAATTGTTACATATACCACTCTATATGAAACATATATGCTAGCTTAAGCTTAATAATGCTAAAGTAATGTTAAATATCTTTTGTTTGACCTGTCAAATACTGAAAGGTTGTGTTAAATTTGTTCACAGAACTTATCTTTCATTTCAATTTCTCCTTGTGTAATGACATTTTTCTTCATGTATTTTAGGGTTGCATTATTAAAAACCTGAAAGTTAAAAAGTTTTTAATCTCCTTTTTACATATATATTTTAAATTTGTATATCTTATAAATATTTATTGTCATACTTTCTCAATCTTTAATACATATTTTTGTAATTAATCCTATTTTATTTAGTATTAATATAGCTTTATGAACTTTTCATTAGAAGTTTTGACATTATTTTTCAAATGCAATTAATATATTAAATGATTAATAATATACTATGTAATATACAAATTTAAAAATGCATAATTTGTATAATTATGTATAATCATATATATCATTGGTGATATATTATCATTGTGATTGTTTCTAAAAGTTAGTTTTAATAATGGATTCCAGGTTGATAAACTACTTTTTATTTTCAGCACTTCAATGACATCATTTCACTATCTCTTGGTTTTCTTTCAATTTTTTTCTAATAAGAAAGAGAAGTCATTTATGTTGCTATTTCCTTCATGTAATGGATTTTTTTCTTCTTCTGAACAATTTCAAGACTTAAGTTTCACTTTAGCTTACAGAAATTAGGCTAAGATTTGCACCTGTTTTTTTTTTAATTTTTTGAGATACTTCTATTCCAACAGTGCATAAGAATTAAATTTTTTCCACATTCTTGCTAACTCTTGTTATCTTTTGTCTGTAAAAACATACTTCTACTTGCTATTTTATGGTATTTGCTTATTATAACCTATTCATGCTATTGTAATATGAAATTCCGTTTTTTACTCAGTTGCATTTTAAGGTATCATTTTCTTATTTCATAAATATATGACATTATTGATTATATATTGAACAAAATGAATTATACATTGTAGAGTTTAGAAATTTTGTTGTCTTTCTCTGAAGAGCATTGGCATTTCTTCTTATAAGGAATTCAATTACTAAATGTTTACTTTAAGCTTGAATAGGCTAGGTAAAACCTGAAATGCAAATAAAGCTTCTCTAACTTCATAGGATTTACCCTTCAAACTCTGTGTTCCCATGTGGATCTTTACAGGACTTAGTTTTAATCTTAGCTATGAAACAAGTTACTGCAGGGCATAATCCTTCTTTATAAAGCATACATTATTTTTTATATCTTGACTGGAATCAGATGCTAGAGGTACTAACAAACACCTAAGGTCTCTCCACTCTGTCTGGAGCCCATTGCCCCATGGGTACTAAGGCTGACTAGACATTCCATCTTCATTCTAATCACAACCATATAGCAGCTGCTTTCTGACAAATCTGTAGTTGTCTTCTATATATGTGCTGCCCAGCCCTCAGAGAAGAATTTGTGGGGAACTCCCACATTAAGTTCCAAGGTATTGTCTGCATAGGCCTTTCCCTTAAGGTGTTCTGCCTTGCTGAGTTCAGTCATTTTAATTCTTCTTTGAACCCTAATCTCTACTTTCTGCAGTTCTGGACCTAGCTCTGCTTGAATTGCTGCATTGGAGTCATGAAAATTTCCTCATGCCAAGGCAACCCTGAGGCTTACCTTGAGCATTTACCTCTCTTAGGGATTGCAGTCTTACTCTGCCAGTTGTCTGCCTGACAACAGTTCCTTCTATATTTGATCTAATTTTATAGCTGATCCTATCTGGAAAACTACACCACAACCACTGACTGCATCATACCTGAAGCAAAAATCTCTGCATCTAAAATATTTTAGCTTATTTTTATAGTTACTTGTATTATGTAATGTTAATAACAATGGGATTGTGATATATATATATATATATATATATATATATATATATATATATATATAAAAATACATAATTTTGAAACATTCCATTTTCACCTCAAACTAGATGTATTATTCAGCATTAGTTATAATTATCAGCCATCTAAAACTCTTAATAGAAACAAATAGTCACATTTGCAATAATTTTTATAATTATAATGGTTAATTCAGAACTGTAAAATTTTTTCCACTTTGTAATTAATCTTGTTTTATACCATAATTACTTTTCTTTCAGAGACATGCGATTTACTCCTTGCTGTCAGTCACACTGAAGCATGACGCATACAGTTGTCTCATTAAATGCAACTCAATTACAAAGCAATACTTTCAAGATGGAGTGGCAACTGTGAATGATTACAGGCAAATATGAGACTCAGTAGTACCAGTATGGACTTGAAAGTGAGCAGGTGAACAACAAATGCTTATTCCTGTCTACTCTTGTCCCTCATTTTAGTGTATTTCTAGCCACAACCCCTTCTTAATGTGTTATCACTAAAAGGATTTTTGTGGATTAAGTGAGTTAATAACAGACTATAATATCACTTTTCTATTGATTTAGCTTATGCTTTTAAGCTCATCTTTACATGTCAGATATTGATATTAGAGGCAGAGCTCAGCATCAAATTATCCTTAGTACATTTGAATTGGAATTTGTTTGAAAGCCTGTCTGTGATGTTTGAATGCATATGGCAGTATCTCTCCAGATCCGAAGTCAGTTGTACCACACGCTAGAGTTTGGATTCAATTCCAGTACAAGCTCCTGCTTCTTGCCTATTTGCAGTAGTAATCTATAGTGCAGAAGTAAAGAGCTTAAGCACAGATTCTCAAAAACACAAACAAACACATGAATAAAAAGACCTGACTGGAAGGATGTGCTGTTGGGAAGAGGTGTGCATGACTGGCTCTGTCAATCTCATGACTTGCCATAGGGCCTTTCATAAGTTCTTGGAGGCTCAGGCATAGTGATGGTCACCTCTATTTCCAGCACTCAGGAGGATCACAGGCTCAAGACCAGCCTAGACTATATAGAAAGACTCTCTCTCCAAAAAAAAAAAAAAAAACTAAACAAAATGAAAAGTTCTTGGAGGACAAGTGACAGCAGTTTGGGGGTTTGGGTTTTTTTTTTTAAACCTTTCCCTTGTTGTATCTCTATGTTTCATGAGCATAGAACTTCAGAATGGTCCTTCCACATTGGTCTCATTGGACATAACTTGCATGTGTCAAAAAAGGCATTCGGTTCCGTAATGAACATTTAAGCATCCATATCTTCTTTATTGAAACTCAGAAAATTAAAGATTTTTATTCTTTTTTTTCTTTTTCTGTAATACTGGGGTTTTTGAACTCACAATCTCATGCTCTACCACTTAAGCTATGCCCCAAGCCCCTCCTTTTTTTGGTTCTTTAATTTATGGTTTAATGTAGATGTTTGAGTTCTTCCAGGATGACTGCTTATCTGATTTCCTTTGTTACATATATAATTTTTATATACTAAAAGACACAACAGTACTTCTTTTTAGAAACATCAGACATTCCCAAATCTTTCATTTTTTTTAACTAGCAGAACTAAGAACTAAGAGGTATTATAAAAATTTTTGTTTGCTTTTAGGATGGATATTTGGTATTATTTATTTAAATACACAGAACTATCAATGAAAAGAAAGAAAATGAATAATCACTTTATTACTCTTAGAGAGGATTTCCCTAATCATGCCTATCATTCTTTACCATCTTACTGTGCTTTACTTTTTATCAAAACATTTAAAACTACCTGCTCTTATGCTAAAATTTTATTTTTTGTTATACCAAACATCTTGAACAGAACATAGTCTCAAAATAAAGATCTGTTGAATAAATGAATGACCTTAGAAAATTAATTAACATTTGTGGCTCCCAGCTGGCACCACAAATCCCATTAAAAGTAATTAAGATAACTAAATTAATTTTAGTCCTGAACATTGCTCATTGAGTATTTAAAATATTAGTGTCAAAAAATCATACAAAATAAGAAAGTAATTGAGGTGCCATGCAATGCCATTAAAACCAATTTTGTGTTTAAAATGAAAAACTCAAAATAGTTTATCTTTTAGGTCATAAGTTATGTACTTGTTTAAAACCAACTTGGTATTTTATTTAGATGGCTACAACAATAAACAGAAAATCAGACACACCTAGAGATACTTAAGTTTATTTTCATATGTTTTCAGGGACTTTTTATATTAAAAGTTCCTTCTGATAATTATTTCTAATGGCTGCATATTTTCATTATAAAAATATGTAATTATTTCCTTACTAATTTCCTAAGCTTTTCTAGCCCTGCGTGTGTAAAGGCTGTCATATTTATATTTTCTATTTAAATTTCCCTGACTCTTGACATTGCCTCCATATGGAAGTCCTCAAAAATGTAAATGATTTAGAGAGTACTTTGGAAAGTTCCCAAGGTGTCACATAATAGTATCTCACATGTCCTCATAAATTTGGTTCTGTCTGCATTTATGCAAAGGCCATTTTGCACTGAGATTCCCAGGCCACTGGGTACCTGCAATGTTGTGCTTTCTGACTACCACCATTTCTTTGTGAGTTCTGAATGACTTGGAGGAATAGTGTACACTTTCTTCACATTAATTGAGAATGGTTATCATTGGCAAATTCTGAAGAGATGTGGCAAATGCTAGAGTGTTATTGGCATATTTAAGAGGTATGAAACTGCTTTTGCTTCCTTCCAGGTGTGCAAATAGCTCTCCATGATCTGCCACAGATTCTCATGTGGCTCCACTGGTTTTAGATTAGTTCAAACATCCACCACAGTGTGGAAAGAATTCTACATCTTATGTTACACCAAATTATTGTTAGTGTGCCTGGTAGCAGAGAGGTGAATCACCTTTTTGTTTTTTACTAATGATCTTCTACCTGGTAACATAGATAAAAGTCTCAATGTAAGTATATTTTCAAATGACAACATTAAAATCACTCCCTTTGTTCCAAAGACTTTACATTTGGTTTGTTTCCCCCACAAGCATTTTTTTATTTTTTCTATCTCCATCCTCAGTCATTCATCAAATTAATTTGATAACTATCCCTCATTTAATCCTCTTTTGTAATAATATAGCAAATATAATCACAAACTTAGATAGTTTGAAGCATTGCCCCTATTACAAAAGAAAATCTTGGGCTTAAAATGCCATTTAGTGTTCAATGTTATTTCTTTAACATAGATTCTCTGAAGGTAGGTTAACATGTTGAAAGTTTTAGGATTTCTAATATGTATTCAAGGTAGATGTCCTGTCTGATTTTAGTTTATAGATGACCCCATTCCTAATTTCAAGAAAATAATTTCTTTATTAAGGGTATCTGTGGTGAAATTACTGCCATTCTTCAAAAATACTTATTTCTTGATGTAATTGTAATTAACTATAATCATAACGTGCCACACAAAACATTGAAATCTTTTAATTCTTAAAAAAAAGTTCACTTCAGTCTCCTGGCTAACTGAGTATTATGCTCATAAAATTTCGTAATTATATAAGCTTTCAACTTGGAATGCCAAGATTCAGAGCCAGGCTTTGAAATTTTGCATCCATTAATTTTAATTTTATTATATAGACAAATAACTCTTGTATTCCAGTGTGAAGTATCAGTGGCCCTGATGATATGTCATCTCCCTGTCTTATCACCCATTGGAAATTTAATAAATGCCAACCTTGAAGGCTTTCCATGAGCTCATGGAAAACAATGCTAACACTATTTATAATTAGCTCTGGCTCTGAACTCACCAATTCCCACTCTCTGACTCAGTGAGATGTACATGCAATGTTATACTTGTCCACGAGTATACCAGTGTACCATCTATTGACATTCAAAATGAGTTTTTCTAACATGTTTATCATTAAATAACTTTCAATCCTGTGATCTACCTTGTTTTTCTCTTCTGATTTTTACTAAAAAGGCAAAATAAAATCTATTTAGAAGATAAAGTGATATCTATGCATAGATAAAAAAAATTCCAGGCTAAGTTGCCAATAGAATTGGAAGGAACATTAATGTAAATGTTTTAGAAATGTATCTTATGAACCTGTCAAAACAATCTAAAAACAGATCTATACAACTATGCATGTTGAATGAACACATGGATTCTGTTCATCTATAAAAGAGAATTACCATGATCATCCTCATCATTTTATACATGTTTTATGCAATGTTTACCATGCCTCAAATAATGTGCTGGGTGCTCTATTAGTATCTTCTTAGGATTACTATGACAAGTTACCATGAGCTTGGTGACTTAAAACAATATAAATTTACTCCCCTCAGTTCTTATGAGAAGTTTGAAACTATGGTTATCAGCAGAGTTATACTCTCTACCCCCTGCAGTTATAGGGGAGATTCTATTCCTTGCCTCTTCCAGCTTTGGGAAGTTACCACCTTTGCTGGGAGTATAGCCACTCCAATTTCTGCTTCTGTGGTCACTTGCCTTGTCATTTTTCTCTCTCTCTTCTTTGCTTCTTTTATAGGAACAATTATCAATGATTTGGGACTCATCTCAAAAATCCAGGAAGACATCATTTCAAGATTCTTAACTTGAGTCCATCTGCAAATCTTCTTTCTCTAAGGAAGGGATCATTCATAAGTTCTGGAGAGTAGGGCATGTTTTTGAAAGCCAACATGAACTCTGCTCATACTTTCATTATTTCTAATTGGGCACATAAATAAGGGTAAACTGAGAATGTGTTAGCAGTTTTTCCAAGGCTGACCAGATTATGAATGGTAGGACTAGGACTCTAAAAAGAAGTAGATCTCATTGAATTTTTATTTATCATTAACATTATTATTAATTACTATAGTAGGAATCAAACCCAGGGATCACACATACTAGCCAAACACCCTACCACTGAGTCACATCCTCATCCCATCTCATTGAATTTTAGCTGTTCGTTTACTAATCCATAATTTCCCTCTAGATGTAGGTTTTCTTGGTATCTGAGATAATCTCCAATTCTGTTATATACTCTTAATGCCATACTTTTAATCTTTAATACAGACTAGGCACACAAGTTAATCATTGAGTGAATATGTGCACTAATTCTCACCAGCAAGTCATGGCCAATATCCATGTAAAAATAAAATGCATTTGCTATTCTGAAACTGTTCTGGTTATTAAAATTCAATAGTAAATGCTCATCATTTTTAGAGATATTTAGTATGAAAATTTAATTCTTTGGAAATTTTTTTCAATAAATAATCTAAAAATATGACTAAGTAAGGTTTGACCATTTCTTATCTCCTTCTTCTGCTTGTCTTAAATTAAGGATAATTGAAAGGAGCATATCTAATTAAATTGCCTTGTTTAGTCTGTACGCATACACATTGTCACATACTGGCTGGTGTGTGATTTGTATTGAGAACTAAGATGCAATTTTTTTTTTTGCATAGTTACTGTTAATGACTGAGGAGAACTCTCCTTACCCCAACACAGAAAGAACTGAGTGAAAACTGAGGATGACCAAACTGCCTCAGAACTGCTCAGTCACTGTGGTAGTTGTGTTGTAAATGAATCATTCAGAATCTTTCTTACCTTAAGGGAATTTGAGTTTCTCATACCAATAGGCAACTAAAATTTGGGCAATATATAAGCATAGGTCGAGAATTGTAAAATAATCCAGCTACAGAGTAATTTTACAGAGTAATTTTCTCAAAGTTACACACATACACACACACACACACATACACGCAACTTTCATTCATTCATGAACTACTTCATTAATACATTAATTTTCTTATTATTCATTCATTAACTGTTCTTAAGTCAGAATCATCTGCCATCTAGGTAAATTTGAATTCTTTACTATAACATCTTCTTTGGTTTAGATGCCTTCTCTTCTTCAGATGTTCCAAGACTGGGATTCCTTATCTATCCCTTGAACATTCACCACTTTGTCAAAGAGACTTCAGCATGGAAAAGTAAAATGATAATGAAATTTCCATCATAGATTGCTAAAAATGAATTCACATCAGACTCATGGATTTGAGGACACAGTGGTTTGAAGGAACAGGATTCAGGGACATCAATTTAATTGAAATATAATTGATTCAAAGTCTGCATACATGTACTTCACACAGAGATACCTAAGACTACATGATGCTAACTTTCTAAGTATGTCCAATGTTCAGTTCCTTCATTTCTAAAATACATGTTATAACACATTTCAACTTGAGTTCATGTGAAACTTTGATGAATAATACATGTTAGTATATGGCACAAGGACTGGAACAAGTTAGGTGCTCAAAATTTTAACTTAAAAGACATTGAGAAAGAGTACATGATTTCAGGAAGATATCTCCATATTTTGCTAGAAATTTTATAATGTAGTTATTAATTTAACACATTTGTGAGTTTTCAAATTCCTAATCCTTACCTTATAAACCTATAAGATCAATAAACTAAAGTGAGCGACCGATAAGTTTCTCAAGGTAAACTTGTATTAACCAAGACTGGAGGTATGACTCAAGTGGTAGAGCACTTGATTTGCAAGTGCAAAGTCCTAAGTTCAAACCCCAGTCTCACTAAAAAAAAATTGTATTAACCAACTTACAACTTTGATGTATAAAATCGAAGTTCTAATTTCTGTATTTTCTATTTAAAACATAATTGCCATTTAGTTTGAAGTTTATGAGTTATTGTTTTATCTCTGTTAGTAGAGTTCATGGAAACCGAAGTATAATTAGAATGCAGTGTGGATCTGAACAAGGAACAGTGGATGGATAGAATTTTAATTACCATCAGGTCTATAGAGTTTAACAAATTCATTTCTACAATATGTGCTGTCTTTTTAAAATAAGATTGGAATATTTAAATTTCATTATCTAACTTTCCCTTAGAGTATTGGTTTGGCGGATATCTCATATTTTTGCTGTTATCACTAAAATTTTATAATCAACTCCTTGGCAAATTAACTTTATTTCCTTTAGCAATGTTGATGCCTTCAGTTGGAGTTGTCAATTCTTTTTTGCCAAGAACAACTCTGTCTCCTTAAAAGACATTTTCAGCTCTCATGCCTTGTGCATTGATTTTATAGTATAAACGTCAGAAGATAATTTCAACTTTCTTATTTCTATAACTTCTGGATCACCTGTAACAGAAGAGAAAATCTCAATTTCTTCCATGTAAAAACAGAGATGACCACAAGAACTACCCCATGTGATTATTGAAATACTTAATAAAATGAAATTTTATAAGGTCTTATCACTAAAGAGGTTAATCATTACTAATAGAAGAAAGATGGTAACTTTATAGAAAACAAGAGCTCTGTCAATGCAACAATGAAGCTTTCTAGTGCTTAGAAAGAATTAATTCCATGAACTTTTATGCTGTTCCTCAATGAAAAATATCTTGAGTGAATTACTTGCTTGTTTAACAATGAAATTATCACAAAGTGGCCATCTAACAACATAACAAGGCAAAGTGCTTCAATTCTTAACACCTTCGGGTGACATCTCCTGAAAAAGAATCTCCCCTAAAGAGATTAGAAAGTGGCATTATTATTGCTTCACTATTTTCAGATGCAGCAATAATCAACTATAAGCTAATGAATAAACAAGTCACTTCCCCAGCCTCCTCTTTTCAGCAGCATTGCTTTGAATAATCTGTTTCTGGAAATATACAATAATTCCATCAAAAGCACAGTGAGGATTATTAGTCAATCTTTCCTCACACGGCATGGTTGGAAGGCTTAATAATTTGAAACTTAAAATTATTTCTTAGTTATGTAAATGCTTGTGATCTATCATTAGTTCATGAAATGTTCATGAAATAATGAGACTGAAATAATACTTAAAGATTAAAGCAAGAAACCATTAATTATAAGAAGAAAACAGCCATGGATTTATCAAGTAGAAAGCAGCTATCAAGCAACTAGTAAGATACATTGATATTAGAATATACAAACACAAGAATTTTACAAAAAGTAACCCTCAACTCAGGCTGCCTCTACACAAATTTGGCTGTTTATCTGTTAGAGACTAATATTGATCAGCTGTTTTTAAAAATCAAATATTCTAATTTGAAGTCTTGCAAATGTCCTTCTTCAACTTCCCAGTGTAGAACAGTTTTCCTATGTCAGACTTGCCCTGGTTGTTGCCATTGTGGGCAGAATCAGTATGCTCTAGACTTCTGTTCTAATTCACTCTGATTGCCAACTATTCATGTTGCTTATAATAGATTGGACCTGAGCATGTGTTTAACAGTTCACGTCTTCAAAGTCTTATCTACTTTCCAAGTACCCTTAATTTATTTGAACCATCTGGAGAATTGGTCTTTGTTCTAATGGAATTGCATTCTTTCAGTCCATTCAGATACAAATGGCCTGATAGTGCAAAGCAGCAGACAATCAGCATCAGCTTTTGGGTCAGAACAGTTTAGAGAAGCAGCTAGAATCTATACAGTTCCCAAAACAAATAAGTCTAAGCTAAAATGTAAGTGAATCGCTTGGTTTTAAGAAAATGCATTATATTTTCTTGTGGATGGTATTTCAACAAAATATTTACTTAGCATCAAAAAGAGACATAGTACCAGGTACCTATGACATAAACTCAAAAGCTGTTTAAGCATCCTACCTAATTTTTAGGTCAATTAGTTTGCTAAGTATTACATGAAACTAAAAAGCTTCTGCTCAACAAAAGAAATGGTCTCTAAACTGAAGAGACCATCCACAGAGTGGATGTAGTGGATGTAGCCAGCTACACATCAGACAAATGACTGATAACCAGAATATGTAGGGATCTGAAAAAACTAAATTCTCCCCAAATCAATGAACCAATAAAGAAATGCGCAAGTGAACTAAACAGAACTTTCTCAAAAGAAGAAATTCAAATGGCCAAAAAGCACATGAAAAAATGCTCACCATCTCTAGCAATAAAGGAAATGCAAATCAAAACCACACTAAGATTCCACCTCACCCCTGTTAGAATAGCCATCATTAGAAACACCACCAACAACAGGTATTGGTGAGGATGTGGAGAAAAAGGAACCCTTATACACTGCTGGTGGGAATGCAAACTAGTAAAACCACTCTGGAAAAAAATCTGGAGGCTTCTTAAAAATCTAAACATAGATTTGCCATATGATCCAGCAATACCATTCTTGGGGATATATCCAAAAGAATGGGACAGAGGTTACTCCAAAGGCACTTGCATACCCTTGTTTATTGCAGCACTATTCACAATATTAAACTTATAGAAACAGCCAAGATGCCCCACTATTGATGAATTGATTAAGAAAATGTGGTATTTATACCCAATGGAATTTTGTGCAGCCATGAAGAAGAATGAAATGTTATCATTCACTGGTAGATGGATGGAATTGGAGAACATCATTCTGAGTGAGGTTAGCCCAAAAGACCAAAAATAGTATGTTCTCCCTCATGTACAGACTTTAGATCAAGGACAAACATAACAAGGGGATTGGACTTTGATCATATGATGAGGCGAGAGCACTCAAGGGAGATATGAGGATAGGCAAGAAACCCAAAAAAAACAAGATAGCATTTGATGTCCTCAGTGCAAAGGAACTAATGCAGAAACTTTAAAGCAACAGAGGTCAATAGAAGAAGGGGATCAGGAACTAGAGAAAAGGTTAGCTCAAGAAGAATTAATTTAGAATGTAACACACATGCACAGGAAATCAATGCGAGTCAACTCCCTGTATACCTATACTTATCTCAACTAGCAAAAGCCCTTGTTCCTTCTTATTATTGCTTATACTCTCTCTTCAACAAAATTAGAGATAAGGGCAAAATAGTTTCTTCCTGGTAGCCAGCAGGTGGGGGGAGAGGGAGGGGACAGAGGGAAAGGGAGGATGTGGGGGGAAGGGGGGAGAAATGACCCAAACATTGTATGCACATAAGAATAAAAGAAAAAAAAGTGGGCCTCATTTGACTCCTGTCATCATATAGCTTATACTCTGTGGATGCTCGACCTTGTTTGTGATGAAATAGAAGTGAATTAGAAGATATGTACGCATACACATTCTTCATTTTTCATCAGGTGAGAAATAATTCAAAAGTATGTCAGATGTTGGTGATAGTAGATTTCTCATCAGGGTGTTAATTGGTACAATATTTGAAATACATTCTTAGGTATACAGGTGTACATATAAACTAAATATTGCAGATTATAATTGAGCTTTTTATATATTTAAGTTGTATATATGAAACATATACTTTAGATAACACATATGCTATTCAATCCAGCAATTCCAGTGCAAAAAATACATCTAATTGATATGCCATATAGATCATTGATACATTGCTTACGAGGTATAAAGCCAATTTTGCTTTCTCATCTGCACCCTTGGACCTATGAATGAGATCAATGGAAGAATCTATGAGCAACATTACATTTGAATATCATCTAGCTGTACCATGCTATCTTGAATATGTTCCTTTACCTCTCTTTGGAACTGGAATGCAATTGTACCTTGTTAAAGTGGCTATTTCAAGGATTAAGTTAATATATGTAAAGCATGTTACCACAACGGACCTAATAGACAGAAATGATTCCCTAAGTAGTTATGATTTTATGCATCCATTAAAAATAATAAATCCAACCTGATTATGCTGATTTTGAAAATTAAAAGCAAAGTCATGTATATTTTATCACATTTTATTAAATATTATAAATTTGTGGTAAATGCTAAGGCTTTTGAAAGGATATACCAAAAACAGTTAAGCTTCAGTAATTTGTAGTTGCCTCTGAAAAATAGTAATGGAGGTCTAGTGAGGAAGAAATTAACTTTTCATTTTAGTCATTTTTCTATTACTTGAAATATTTACCAAATATATGTGCATTTTCATAAATTAAGGAAAATGCATGCACATACCTTGCTCTATTTTAATGACAAACTCAGTGGCTCCTTTTTACACACCTCATTCTAATAGGTGGCCCGTGGCAGCAGATAGCTACTGGAAGACTTTGTGCTCATACCCATGATTAGTCAGCTTGCCTGTACTGTTGACCTGAAATAATCAACTTAAAAAGAGTAAAGGCTTATTTTGGTTCATTATTTCAGATGTTTCAGTCCATGCTCACTTGGCCTCTTGCTGAGGGCCTGTGGTTAAACAGTATATCATGTTGGGAATGTGTGATGGAGAAGACCTTTCTCATCACATGGAAGCCAGGAGGCAAAGAAGGAGAGAGGAAAGGGCTTGGATTGCAATATCCCCTTTAAGGGCATGCCCCAGTGACCTAACTTCATTCCCCTAGGCTCCACCTCTTAAAAGTTCCATCATCTCCCAATAGTTCCATGGGCTGGGGTCCAAACTTGTAAAACCTAAGAAACATTCCAAATACAAAATAGTACCCACCAATCTGAGTTGCTATGACATAGTGCACTTGTTTCTTTACATAATGCTGTGAGTATCCCCACATGGAAAACCATGCAAGAATTCTGTTAAAGAACTTTTATAATTTTCTTCTTCCCCAGCCTATGACTGGCTCTTACACTAGAATATGAAGCTCATGTTAGAGAAGAAAAAAGGGAATTCTGCTCAAACCATGTAGATTCTCCAATAGTCATGACTTTCATCTCTGGGTGGCACATATTTTTCTCTGGGAAGTCAGGCTTATTTTTAGACAAACACTGGGGAAACAGTAACTTTTGAACCTTTATTATTTAGGTGAGATGTATGTAATTCTAGCTTTAATATCATTTCAATCTTTTCTAGAAGAATTTCTTTGTTTGAAATGATCATGCCCATTATCAACATAATTTATATGCATATATGAAAGTAAAATAATGAAACTCATTAAAATGTGCCTAAAAGGAGGGTATAAGAAAGAGTAATGGAGCAGGTAAATTTGATCAAAGAACATCATATGCATGCATGGAATTATCAAAATGAAACCCCTTTTTAAAAAGATAAAATTATAAGTCAGGTGCCTGTGGCTCACACCTGTAATCCTAGCTATGTGGGAGGCAGAGATCGGGACGATTATTGTGGAAGCCAGCCATAGCAAATGGTTCACAAGACTTGATCTTGAAAATACCCAACACAAAACAGGGCTGGCAGAGTGACTCTAGTGGTGCAGTGTCTGAGTAACAAGCATGAAATGTTGAGTTCAAAGCCCAATACAGCCAAAAATAAAACAAAATTATAGTCCTCCAGATATTTCCAGATCTCATGGAGTGTCTTCAAGTTTCCCTTGAAGTGATGAAAATTCACTAAGTATGTTCAGAAATATTCCTATGGTTAAAATATTGAGAAATCTTCATGTCTTCAGGAAGTGATGAGGGTGTGCTGGTCTGATCTTTTCATAGAATATTGTCTAAATTTTTTTTAATCAAAGTCCTATTGAGTAGAGAAACCAGAATTTGCAGTTTATTATTTGTGAAGACTTTGCCATTGGGGATTATTATATGCTTCACCTGAAGGCTTTCAAACAAAAATTAAACAGTACATATGTCAAAGAAAACTAGACTTTAATTAAATTTGAATTCATAAGCTCCCAGTTATCCATTTCCGATTAGTTTGTCTTTCAAATCACACTTCAAGGTCATCCATTTTATACAGTCACATGTCATTAAAAAAGTAAACAAAGAACAATAGTAACAGTATTCTAATCCTCATTTTCCTTGGAATAATAAACCCTTTTATCATCCCATTATCCCAGGGAGTAAAACAGGATAAGTGTCTAAAACTTTCTACATTCTAAATCATGTATCATATAGTACATGTTCAATAAATAAATACCTTAAACAATATTGAAATTATCTTATCACTAGTATGACAAACTATTAAGCAAAAGGTTTTGTCACTGTCCCCAAAAAGAAAAAGAATATAAAATATATTAATCACAGCATATCTTAAAACCATGTTGTAGATCACCCACTTATTAGCCACTTATTAGCCTATTACCCATACAATTGTCATTGATGCATAAAAATGAAGAGTTAGGAGAATGGTTGGAATGCTATTTTTTCTTCCTATTCCCCTCTTCAAATAAAGCAAGTCAAAAGACTCCAAGAGGACCATTGGCAAGCCAGCTCCTTGGTTTTGAGGGAGTAAAATTGCTTTAACATGTGGAAAAGTAAGAGAGACTGACTGGAGCTGGAGCTGTCCATGCAGCAGAGAGGTGATTGCAATAAAAGGGAGCAACATTTCCACCAAGGGTTGTGTAGTGTGTGTTGTGTGTGTGTGTATGTGTGTGTGTATTTGGAAAAGTATACAAATAGACAATGTTCAGGAGAGGCAAAAGGATTTGAACATGTATGTATACTACAGATGTTTATTGACTGAAGATGGAGTCAAAATCAGGCACAATGTCTAGTAAAGGAAAAGGACCTGGGGATTCTTTAATTCTAAGGACAATTTCTGAAAATAAATTATATATATATATATAAAAGTAAGAAGCATTGGCAATGTCACGTTCACATTTAGAAAATATCAATATCAGATTTCGACATTATGGCCAGGTGAGACCATGTTCTTTATACCAAATTTCTCCCTAATCCAACCTAATGGTTGAAAATATTTATTAGAAAGATGGGCTGTAAGAAATGGAGCAAGACATAATCACTGGATATGCCCAAAATTTTATTTGCATGCAGAGAAAAGCAAGTCTATAGAGTAAGTTAAGTGGCAAGAGAAAGAAATAAAGCAAACCCGTCGTATACAACCCACTCAATAAGCATATTACACACAGAATAATACTTGATTATAACCTTGAATGATGAGCTAATTTTTGAAAACCATATCTGAGTTAGAATAACCATTAGGCAAGCCAATGCAGCATTCAGAACTGCTAGAATTAAAACTGGATCCCACTATGCCTCTCTTTCTCCCCCCTCTCCTTTTGATTTCTCCTTGGGTAGTGATTTTATTCACTTAGAGACCATATTCTTATGATTCCATCTACAGGAAAGAAAAAGAACTTAGAAAAAATTCCCCAAAGCAGACTCCATTGCTTGGTGTTTTTCATGTGCCTTTAGTTTACAAAAATCTCTATGGTGAGCAGGAACTATCAATTGCTAACATGCTCCATTCATTGGTGTGAAGTATGACAAATAAACTTATGAGCCTTGAAAGCTGATGGATTTTTGTCAGTGATATGGTGACTTATTGACAACCAGAGTTAACAAAGATCTTGGGGAGAAATTAGACTAATAAATGCTCATAGACCATCAGGGGAGTAACATTTTGTAACAATATTTCAAGTAAGGAAATATTGCACATTTACCAGAAACTCTACCTACAAATAGAAGGTCAAGTTCTTGGGGAGAGGTTTTTTGTTTTTTGTCTTTTTCTTTTTTGGTGCTGGGATCAAACCCAGGGCCTCACGCATGCTAGGCAAGCGCTGTACCACCGAGCTACATCCCAGCCCAAGGTCAAGTTCTTTAGTCAATCCAAGAAGATATATAAATTATCTGTACTATACTAAATTTCTCATAACTGTTTATGTTGTACATAGAACATGAAAAATGTATTAAGTACATTTCAGAACAGGGGATTTAGCAAATATCTTATGTAATATTTGTTTTCACTTGGTTCATTTAGGTTTGGTGGACTAAATGTTTCATAGACTGTTTCCACAGGAAAGTAAATACCCACCATGTGAAGACTGACATCTTAAGTAGGTCTTTGTGATTCAAAATCTTATAAACAGTTTGACTAAAATTATTTTCCATTTTTACATTTGTAAAATTAGTTTATTTTTGTTAAGGGTTGACAAAACTCATTTTAAAACATATTAAAAAATCCAAAATGCTATGATGAAAGTCAACCTTAATTTTAATTTTTTTCTTAAATATTTGTTTCTAAATATTTGAGTATATGACTATTTTGCAGTTTTATTAATTTTCAAATCATTTTTAATTAATGATTGCCTTAATAAAGTATTTCATTAGATTTTTAAAATAACTTTTCATGAACTTCTCCTTCTCCTTCTTCTTCTTTTCTTCTTCTATAAAACCAGTTGTAGCTACTAGCTACTAGTTTACTGTGAACCAATTTCTGATTGATTTGAAATTCTACCAGGGAAGATAAAAGAAGGGGAAAGAGAGAATATTAAGGTTATTTAGTAGATTGATGAAGAATCAATCATCTGTACCTTCTCTATGCACTAAGGAGAGGTTCTGCGGCTTGTCATCTGAGAAAATACAATCCTGAGACACTTTTTAGGACACTGTATGATAAATTCTGGATTAAGCCATATGACCAGGCTAACAATACATCACTTATCAACTCAGAGATCTCAAATCTGAGAATTCATGGATAATCTCTCGTCCCAAAATATAAATGCTATTTGTTTCAACTTTATCCTAATTTAATTTCCTCCAATGTGCTACAGTAAATTTTTTATCATTAAAATTAAATTTTTGGCCATACTGGGTTTGAACGCTGGGCCTTGTGTTTGCTAGGCAGGCACCACACCATTTGAGCATCCCCTTAGTGAATACGTTTCCAAAAAAATGCTGCTCCATTAATATTCCATTATTCACACTGGTGACTTTCATTCAGTACTGAGAACATTGCAATTTTTTGTTCTTCAAATCTTCAGTTATGAAGGTTCCTCTGGAAAGATGCATAGAGTAGGTACCGATGAATTGATTCTTCACCAATCAACAAAATCATTTTGACATGTTTCTTTTCCCTTTCTTTCACCTTCCTTGGTGGAATTTAAAATCAATCAGAGATTGCTTCACTGTAAATTCATGACTGAAACTAGTTTTATAGCCCAAATTCTCCAACAGTACAAGCGGAACAGAATACAGACTTGAGATGATGTGATTAGAGTTGCCATTAGAGTATAATAGAATAATTACTGAATTGGAAATTATAAAACCGAAATTGCAGTTTTATTATTAACCATATGTATAATAAGAACTGTTTAGCTTATCCTGTTGAGTGATTGAGTGATTTTTTTTCCCTTATCTATCAAGAGTGGTTGAAAAAGATGGTCTCTTATGTTACTTCTGCTAATTAGCTTTGTGTTTCCAATTACGTCTGTCCTGGCAACAATAGGAACTGCTCAAATTTTCTTTAATTTATGTTTCAAATACACATTTTTCTTTCTCACACACCCCCCCAATTGTTGTTTTCTCCATGAAATATACAGCTACTGCACAAGCCATTTGAAATTTCTATAAAGTCTGGTGATAAGTATCCCAAGAACAAGGGCTGCTTGAGGAGTAAGAGGAGTCAGTGATGGAGACTAACACATCAAAGCTATCCAAGTGTAAAACATCCAAACTAACCAGAGACCAATTGTAAATTTAACATCTTAGTTATCTGTTCAAGAAGGGTGAGAAATAATCTCTAGGGCTACTTATTTATAAGCAATGTTTTTTAAATTATAAAAATTGATTATAATTTTATAAAGTACAAAATTCTTTAAATTATAAAGTTTATACATATCAATTAATGTTTATAGTGTATTTTAAAAAATCTAATAAAGCACAAGGGTTTAAACGTCTTCATTGTTTATTTAGAGAAGATAAATAAAAGGAAAATACCCATTAGCAAAACCAGTCTAAAATAGAAGTGAAGAGTAGAAGAGGAAAATCAGTAAGCTGTGATGTGAGTGCACATAAGGGGAACATATTTTCAAATATTAAAATACTAGTTCAGTGAGATAGTAAGTTTTGAAGCATAACTGAGTATCATCGACCTTTGAAATGTCAATTTACCAACATCCACATTTCATCAGATTAATTAATCCTTCACTTTTGGAGGACTTCTCTTTGGAAGGCAGTGCAACAACAACAAAAATAAATCTCTTCTTGAAATATGGGAGCCACAAAGTTTTGAACAAAAGTGTTCATGAAAATAGGAATTTCATTTTTATATGCATATTATACTTATACATGCAAACATATCACACATATAGTAGAATGATTAATTCAGACATCTATGTAAATTATCCTTTGATAGGAAACTATGGGTAACTTTCATAAGATTATTATTTTTGTTTTTTCCCAAAATGAAATGAATTAGTTTTGAAAAATAACAATTCATTTGCCAATTAACTACATATACATATAATATGTGTAGCCTACTTCATGATAAAGTATATACCATCTAGAAAAAGACAATAAATTTTGATACATTCTTGGAGTTTTAAAAATCATTCCATTTCCTGGACTGTACTTTGTACCAATTATTAGAAGCTTTGTAAATGAGACCTTGATGTTAGTATTTATAACAGCCCTGTAAATCCAGGTGATTCTAATATTAAGCCAAAATTGAGAACCAGTGTTGTAGAATACAGATATGTGACCTGGTTTTCTCCTCCTAGGTTTTCCCTTGAGGACTTTGAACTATGAAAAAATACCATGAAAATGCAATTCCATAGCAATGAGTGTCTAGTTGTTGAAGTTCTTGAACTATGGCTTCCTGTGAACTTGTCTTAACAGGCCTTCCTTGATCCCAACTTGTTTCCTAACCGGGTCCAACAATGTATCTGTCAATTCTGTGAACTATTTTGATATAAAAATAATTTCTAACACAAAAATATAAACCTTTCTAACACAACAAAGACATAAAAAGGAATTAAGAAAGAAGAAGACAGTAGTAACCAGATCACATTGACAAATATGAAGTAAGTATAACACAATACATAGTGAGTATATTACATGTATATGTAATATTTAAATGATACATATACTAACATATATGTTAGTAAATTAATTTCTGATTGGTTCATAAAACAAAGCTTTAGCTGTATACTGGCAGAAGCCACTATGGGAAGGTGCCTGGGAAGTAGTAAAGAGGTCTGGTAGAGATGACCTGTGCATGGAAGCAATGCTAGGAATCTTTCTGTACAGCTATCTTTATTTCAGAGTAGCAAAAAAATGCTATGTCTTTCTTATGATTGCTTATGTCTTCTCTTCAACAAAATTGGAGAAGAAGAGAAAGGAACAGGTTCTGTCTGGAAGCAAGAGGGGTAAAGGGAGGGGGAGGGGTGGGGGACAGAAGGGGAGAGATGGCTCAAACAATGTATGCACATATGCATAACTGTATAAACAAACAAATAAATAAAAATTTCAAGAAAAATAAAGTGATTCAAAAGATATAAGACAAAAATATGCTATATAAATAAGTGTAAAATGGAGGAATTACTATCTTAATATTTAACAGGGTAGATTTAAAACCAGAAAGCATTAAACAAGATGAAACATGCACTTTCTAATACTTATAGGTACAATTCACAATGAAGGTATACATAAAACAGTTATGAATATTTATGCACTAAATAAAAGTACAGTAACCTCAAAAAGAATGATTACAGAATATGAAAGGAACAAGAGAAATTCACTAACAAAATTTTAACCTATCTTTATCAGTCAAGTCTGTCAAATAAATAAATGAATGAGGATAAAGAGTACTTAACATAACCAATAAGGAAGATTTCAGGTAGTTATTTATCAAAAAGTTCACCTAAAGGCATGGACAGACAACACATATTCTGTCTCATATGTGTAATCTAAAAAAAAAAAAATCACTGTTGATGTGCTAGAGCCTAGAGAGGGGAAGGGGCTGGAGGAAAACAGGAGTTTGGATAAAGGATAGTAAGACAGACAGAACAAGTAAATTCTTGTATTCCATAGCGCAATAAGCCAAGTGCAGTTAACCATACTGTATTATGTATTTTATGAATATCTAGGAGACAAAACTTGAAGGATCTAAATGTTAAATAATGATAAGGAGAAAGAAACATAAATTAACCTGATTTAAAAAGTGTCCATTTCATGCCTGTCAAAATATCTAATGCTGAATTGCATTCATGTATACAATTATTACATTTTTTCTTTCTAATCTAGGCTCACTTTTTTTTATTGTTTTATTATTTATATGTGCATACAAGGGCTTGGGTCATTTCTCCCCTCTGCCCCCACCCCCTCCCTTACCACCCACTCCACCCCCTCCCTCTTCCCCCCACCCCCTCAATACCCAGCATAAACTATTTTGCCCTTATCTTTAATTTTGTTGAGGAAAGAATATAGGCAATAATAGGAAAGAACAAGAGTTTTTGCTGGTTGAGATAAGGATAGCCAAACAGGGAGTTGACTCACATTAATTTCTTGTGCATGTGTGTTACCTTCTAGGTTAATTCTTTTGGATCTAATCTTTTCTGTAGTTCCTGGTCCCCTTCTCCTATTGGCCTCAGTTGCTTTTAAGGTATCTGCTTTAGTTTCTCTGCATTAAGAGCAACAAATGCTAGCTAATTTTGTAGGTGTCTTACCTATCTTCACCCCTCCCTTGTGTGCTCTCGCTTTTATCATGTGCTCAAAGTCCAGCCCCATTGTTGTGTTTGCTCTTGATCTAATGTCCACATATGAGGAAGAACATATGATTTTTGGTCTTTTGGGCCAGGCTAACCTCACTCAGAATGATGTTCTCCAATTCCATCCATTTACCGGTGAATGATAACATTTCATTCTTCTTCATGGCTGCATAGAATTCCATTGTGTATAGATACCACATTTTCTTAATCCATTCATCAGTGGTGGGGCATCTTGGCTGTTTCCATAACTTAGCTATTGTGAATAGTGCCACAATAAACATGGGTGTGCAGGTGCCTCTGGAGTAACCTGTGTTACAGTCTTTTGGGTATATCCCCAAGAGTGGTATTGCTGGATCAATGGTAGATCAATGTCTAGCTTTTTAAGCAGCCTCCAAATTTTTTTCCACAGTGGTTGTACTCGTTTACATTCCCACCAGCAGTGTAAGAGGGTTCCTTTTTCCATGCATCCTCACCAGCACCTGTTGTTCATGGTGTTGCTAATGATGGCTATTCTAACAGGGGTGAGGTGGAATCTTAGCATGGTTTTAATTTGCATTTCCTTTATTGCTAGAGATGGTGAGCATTTTTTCATGTGTTTTTTGCCATTTGAATTTCTTCTTTTGAGAAAGTTCTGTTTAGTTCACTTGCCCATTTCTTTATTGGTTCATTAGTTTTGGGAGAATTTAGTTTTTTAAGTTCCCTGTATATTCTGGTTATCAGTCCTTTGTCTGATGTGCAGCTGGCAAATATTTTCTCCCACTCTGTGGGTGTTCTCTTCAGTTTAGAGACCATTTCTTTTGATGAACAGAAGCTTGTTAGTTTTATGAAGTCCCATTTATCTATGCTATCTCTTAGTTGCTGTGCTGCTGGGGTTTCATTGAGAAAGTTCTTACCTATACCTACTAACTCCAGAGTAGTTCCCACTCTTTCCTATATCAACTTCAGAGTTGGTGGTCTGATATTAAGATACTTGATCCATTTTGAGTTAATATTGGTATAGGGTGATATACATGATCTAGTTTCAGTTATTTGCAGACTGCTAATCAGTTTTCCCAGCAGTTTTTGTTGAAGAGGCTGCTATTTCTCCATCGCATATTTTTAGCTCCTTTGTCAAAGACAAGTTGGTTATAGTTGTGTGGCTTCATATCTGGGTCCTCTATTCTGTTCCACTGGTCTTCATGTCTGTTTTTGTGCCAGTACCATGCTGTTTTTATCGTTATGGCTTTGTAATATAGTTTGAAGTCAGGTATTGTGATACCTCCAGCATTGTTCTTTTGACTGAGTATTGCCTTGGCTATTTGTGGCCTCTTGTGTTTCCACATAAATTTCACAGTAGATTTTTCAATCTCTTTACTGAATGTCATAGGAATTTTGATGGGAGTTGCATTAAACATGTAGATTACTTTTGGGAGTATCGACATTTTTACTATGTTGATTCTACCAATCCATGAGCATGGGAGATCTCTCCACTTTCTATAGTCTTCCTCAATCTCTTTCTTCAGAAGTGTATAGTTTTCCTTGTAGAGGTCTTTCACATCTTTTGTTAGGTTTACACCTAGGTATTTGATTTTTTTAAGGGTATTGTAAATGGAATTGTTTTCATACATTCTTTTTCAGTTTGTTCATTGTTAGTGTATAGAAATGCTAATGATTTTTCTATGCTGATTTTATATCCTGCTACCTTGCTATAGCTATTGATGATGTCTAGAAGCTTCTGAGTACAGTTTTTTGGGTCTTTAAGGTATAAGATCATGTCATCTGCAAATAGGGATATTTTGACAGTTTCTTTTCCTATTTATATTCCTTTTATTCCTTCTTCTTGCCTAATTGCTCTGGCTAGGAATTCCAGTACTATGTTGAAAAGGAGTGGAGATAGTGGGCATCCTCGTCTGGTTCCTGATTTTAGAGGGAATGGTTTCAGTTTTTCTCCGTTAAGTATAATGCTGGCTGTAGGTTTGTCATACATAGCTTTTATAATGTTGAGGTACTTTCCTTCTATTCCTAGGTTTCTTAGAACTTTTATCATGAAATGATGTTGGATCTTATCAAAGGCTTTTTCTGCATCTATTGAGATGATCAAGTGGTTTTTGTCTTTGCTTCTGTTAATGTGATTTATTACATTTATTGATTTTTGTATGTTGAACCACCCCTGCATCCCTGGGATGAAGCCTACTTGGTTGTGGTGAATAATCTTTTTGATGTGTTGTTGAATTTGGTTTGCCATTATTTTGTTGAGGAAAATAATCTATTCATTGTTTTCTTTCTAGACTATACAGGATATAACCAAAGAACTGCCTGGATGAAAGTACACAAACTTACATCATTTCACCTTCGAAAACAAGTATGTGAAAATAAATAAATATTAAACAAAACCAAAGTGAACTAAAAGCAGGCATTATAAAGACATATTCAGAACAAGATAGAAATTCATGGGATAAAGAATAGAATAACAATGAAACAAATGAGTAAATGAAAGTTCGGTTCACTGGGAAAATCAATCAAAAAAGAAAAAGAAACAGGAAACTCAAAATATTATCCATCATTAAAGACCATTGTTACACCAACTTCTTTCAATAAAAGAAAAGAAAGTAAAGAATTAGTTATTTATTCAGTTTTATGAGGAAAAGTAGTTCATTAACAGTTAAAAAGGAAACTGTGTTTTTGAAGAAGTTTGATAACACTTCTGGGGTAAGATTCTTAGAAGTACCCTCTAAGCAACTCTATGAGTGAGAACAGTCAGGATAACAAAGGAGAGAACATATTCTAGGAAAAGAAAGGAAGGACAAGCAGAGGGTATCAAGAAAGAGGTGGCAAACAGCTAAAAAGCACAGGAAAATGGAAAGGTAACACAGAGTAGGGAACAGTCTACAGTCTAATCCCAGGTCCCTAAGGGATGGGGGAATCTTAAGCTTCAACCACAAAGTACGATAGGCAGCCCTGGTGAAACAGACTAACAGTCCTAGCTGCAGAATAAACACATAGTTCTATAGGCCTTACACCTAGTGCAAGGATTTGTTGGGACAGTGACTTCTGTGTGGTAGGGCCATCACTTGGAGGATAAATTTGTTGTTTCCCTTTCACTTCCATCTCCATATCTCAGAGTGTTTTAACTAGGTTCCATACTGAGAAATGTCTATTGCTTGAGACTGAGCCACACTGGGGACCTGAAAACAAGAAACTATTGCAAATCAGGGACCCTGGGGAAACCCTGCCACAGTGTCTGGGTTGAAATGGCCATGAGAGGTGGTTTTAGGGCAGGGGAGGAGGAGACAAATACTCTGAGAAGTTTAAGCAGCTAGGAACTCAGGCTGTGAATGGGATGTTGGTGGCTATACCAGTGTGGCAATGAGGACTGCCATTGTCTGTGGATTGCTACAGAAACTAAGAACTCTTGAGTCTGAGACAGTCAGACTGCTTGGCCTCCAGAGCTTCTTCATGACCACCTGTCATTTGCTGCCAAGCAGGACTGAATCTTCTGAGACCAGGTTTAGCAGATCACTTGATTTCCACAGCCTCGTCCTTTCTACAGTGTGGTTTATTGCTGGACAGGGCCTAAAAGCACTGAAACTAGTAGGCAGAGTTCCTGAATCTCTTGGTTTCTCCATCCAGTGCAGAAGTCAGTCCTCTGATTCCTTCATTCTGGCATGCTTGGTGTGTGTCCCTTGGCTTGGATATTTTTTGCCTCTGAGTCCACAAACTGGGTGATCTCTGTAACAGGTGAGAATATATCCAGCAGATGGGCCACAGAGCTCACCGGGGCCAGCAGGTGACACCTGGTACACAAAGAAGAGATTCATATAATATAAATATAGGCCCTGAGGCTGACAACATACCCTTGACTTGTCCAGCATTCACACTGCTTATAGCACCAAATCTGAATGGTAAGTAAAAGGGGGAACTATAAACAGACTCCACTTGTTATTCCCTAAACACATTCCCCACAAAAAGTCTGGCAAATTCCAACATAAGAGGATCTTGAAAAAAGTCTCTTCAATTTTTCTCTTTTCTATACTTTATTTCTTTTTTGATGTGCTTTTTAGTGTTGCTTTAACTTTATTTTACTTTAAAAATCTTTTGTTTTCCTTTTAATTCACCTTACTTTATGCTTTTTTCTTTTATTTTTTAACTTTGCTTCTTTCTTTTTTCACTTTCCTTGCCTCCTCACTCATTTCATTCTTTATTATTATTATCTTTTTCTTTATTTTTTAAACTCATATTGTATTTTACATTATTTTAGCCACTTTCTTTTTATTATTATTGGTGTCACAGAAGTTGGCTTTAGATAATTTTTACTCTATTTCTGTGTTTGGTTTGAATTGGTGGTGTAGCTATTAGGGCAGTTTTTTTTTTTTTCCTGAGTTACCACTGGGCTTTGTTAACCCTCAGGAGCGAACTGGAATACAGATATATAAAACTGGAAGTTACTCACCCCAACAAATGTACAAGTTACAACACAGAAACCCAAGAAGAATGGAAAACAATTATGAAAAAGCAAGACAATGTGACTCCTCCAAACATTCAAAAATCCCCGTAACTTAATTCACAGATCTTGAAATGGTTGAAATGCCAGAATAATAATTCAAAAGTCTGGTTTTATAAATTATTAATCATTCAAAGAGGATTCAGATAAATTTATGAATAAAGTAAAGAAGTTGATTCAAGATTTGGGCAAGAAATTCAACAGCTTGAGTAAAAAATTCAACAATTTGAATGAGGTATTCAGCAAGGAGATAAGAGAGTTGGAAAGAAAACAAATAGTATCTTCAAAATAAAAATACTCAGAGGAAAGCATTACCAGTACAGTAGACTATGTCTACTGTGGAAAATAAATCAGGGATTGATGACAAAGTTTATGAATCATTACATTCAGAGAGCAATAAAGAATAAAGATAAGCAATCAAGTCCACAACATATAAGTCTTCTGTGACATGAGTAAGGAACCAACCCTATGAATCTGTAGTGTTAGACAGAGAAGAATGTTATAGACATAGCCATAGAAAAATTTGGAATACAATTACTCCAGAAAATGTCCCAAATTTGAAAAAGAAATGGTCATCCAATTTTAGAAGGCATTTTGAATTCTAAATAGACAATGACCAGAAAAGAACCTCTGTACGTGATTTTGTAGTTAAAGTGTCAAGAGTGCAGAATAAAGACAGAATACTAGAAACTGCAAGAGAAAACTGTGAATATACTTATAAAGTGAAAACCTTTAAGAATAACAGGAGACATCTCAGAAAAAAGCTTAAAGGTTAGAAGAGAATGACTGATATATTTCATGCCCTGAGACAAAATAACTGCCATCCTAAATTACTATATCCAGAAAAATTATCTATTAAAATTGAAGGAAAAATAAAGACCATCCATGATCAAACTAAAAGGCATTTCATGACCACTAAGCCAGTTTTGCAGAAGATACTTAAAGGAATATATGACACACAGAAGAGGAAAAGTATATACAGAAACACAAGCTTAGGAAAGAATACATCTCACTAGAAGAAGAATTAATGAGTGATAATTATTAATAATGATAATAATTAATAGTATCATTAAATCAGTAAGCCAACAAAACTCTAAGATGAAGGAGGGAGAAATTAGTACATACGTTTCAATAATAACCTAACTATTCTTTTTTTTTTCCTTTTTCTTTTATTATTCATATGTGCATACAAGGCTTGGTTCATTTCTCCCCCCTGCCCCCACCCCCTCCCTTACCACCCACTCCACCCCCTCCCTCTCCCCCCCTCAATACCCAGCAGAAACTATTTTGCCCTTATTTCTAATTTTGTTGTAGAGAGAGTATAAGCAATAATAGGAAGGAACAAGGGTTTTTGCTGGTTGAGATAAGGATAGCTATACAGGGCATTGACTCACATTGATTTCCTGTGCATGGGTGTTACCTTCTAGGTTAATTCTTCTTCTAAGAATTAACTCTAAGATGAAGGAGGGAGAAATTAGTACATACGTTTCAATAATAACCTAACTATTCTTAATTCTATAATTTAAAGAGGCATAGCAATGAAACGGATCAAAAAAAAAAACACCAAGATTCATATGTTTATTATCTACAAGAAATTCACTCCACTGACAAAGACACACAGAGATGGAAAATGAAAGAATGGAAAATGAAATCCCAAGTAAATGGTAGCCAAAAGCAAGCAAAGCAGTCATCTTTATTAGAATTAGTCAGAAGGAATTTAAAAAGGTCATTACCTATTAATAAAGGCAACAATTCTTCCAGAAGTTATAATCATTCCAAAATATCTATGCACCAAACATTGGTGCACCCAATTTCACAAAACAAATACTATCAGAAACAAATGGATAAGTCCAGACAAAATAAAAGTGATGGGAATCACTTACAGCAGCTTCAGAGTTACACTGAAACATAGGTCAAATGGATTTAACAGGCACCTTCAGAATATTCTGTCCAACAGCTATAGAGTGCACATTCTTCTCAGCAGCCTATAGAATTTTCTCCAAAGTGGATGACATTTTAGGTCAAAATGAAACATTAAAAAGTACAAAAAATTTAAATAATTTATTGCATCTTAACATATCATAAAGGATTAAAATTAAAAATCAATAGAAAGAGAAATGACAGAAATTAAAACACATAGAGATTGAAAAATACAAATGTCAATGATCAGTGGATCATTATAAAAATGAGGGGGAAAATTCCTTGTATTAAATGAAAATACAACTTACCAGAATCTTTGAGATACAAAACCAACATACAACAATTAGAAGATTTTCTGTATACCAATAAGGAACATGCTGATAAAGAAATCGATTCCATTCACACAAAGCTCAAAAATAGAATTCTAGGAATAAACCCAACCAAGGAGTTTAAAGGCCTCCACAATGAAAAGATATAAAACAATGAAGGTAGAAATTATGGAAGACACTGAAAGTTGTAAAGATCTCCCATGTTCATAGATTGACACGAATAATACTGTGAAAATGGCCATATTACAAAAACCAACCTACAGATTCAATCCAATCTCCTCATTGAAATTCCAATAATGTTCTTCACAGAGCTAAAATAAAGCAATCCTAAAATTTATTTGGAAGCACAAAAGATCATGAATAGCCAAAGCAATCCTGAGCAAAAACAGCAATGTTGGAGGTATCACAATACCTGATATCTAATTTAACAAAGCCATAGTAACAAAGACAGCACAGTACTGGCATGTAGATATGTAGACCAATGGAAAAGATCAGAAGACCCAGGAATAAATCCTCACAGCTACAGCCATATGATTCCTACAAAGGTGACAAAAACGAATGTTAGAGAAGACAGTATCTTTAACAAATGGTGTTGAAAAAGTAGATGTCCACATATAGAAGACTGAAAGTAAATCTCACTCAGTCTGTGTAAAAATTAAGTCAAAATGAATCAAAGAATTAATGTAAGACCTGAAACATTGAAATTACTCTAGAGAAAATGCTGAAGAAATAACCATAGGCCACAACTTTCTGAGTTGGACACTAATAGCCAAGGAAAGAATAGCAAAATTGACAAATGGGATAACATCAAATAAAAAACTTCTTCACAGCAAAAGAAACAAAACTAGAGTAAAGATAGAGTCTGCAGAATGGGAGCATATCTTTGCCACCTATTCACCTAATTAATCTAAGTGATTAACATCCAGATTATATAAAGAACTCAAAAAAACATAAACACCAGAGGAACAGACAAACCAGTCAATAAAGGGGCAAGTGAATACATCAAAAGAAGATGTACAACTGGCCATTAAATACATGGAAAGAAAAGAAGTTCAACATCTTTAGCCATCAAGGAAATGGAAATCAAACTACATTGATATCCCATCTCACCCAGTCAGAATCAAGAGAACTAAAATCAACAAATGCTGATAAGGATACATGGTACAAGGCACCCTTATACACTGTTGGTAGGAATGTAAATTAGTGTAGTCACTATGGAAATCAATGTAGGAGTTCCTCAAAAATCTGAAAATAGAAATACTATATGATCCAGCTATATTAGTTATATATCCAACAGAATGAGAACCAGAATATAATAGAGATACCTGCACATCCTTATTTATAGTGATACTCTTCACAATAGTCTTAGTGACTATCAAAGGATGAATGAGTAACAAATATATACATACATATGTATGTATATATATATATATATATATATATGACTATTGTTCAGCCACATAGGACAATTAAATTGTGGTATTTGCAGGAAAATTAGAGATCATATTAAGAAAAATAAGCAAGATTCACATAGACATATATCACATCTTTTTTCTACTATGTGGAATCTAGATTTTTTTAAGACATGAAAATAGAATGGATACTATTAGGAAAGAGGAAGGGAACAGTTGTAGGTGAAGAAGAACAAGAGATGGTAATGGGTTGGATATGATTAAAGTACATTATACACATGTATAAAAATGTGATGAAATCCATTACTTTGTATAATTAACATATGCTATTAAAATTAAAGAAGTATGATAGCTAATGAATTATGTATGATAGATTTTTAAATCATTTTTGAAATCAAATAAAATGTGTCGATAAAAGTCATCAGTAAATGCTAACAGAATATAAAACAGTATGTAGATTGCATCTGGATTGTACAGTAACAAAATATCCCACATAGACTTATTTAAAAATTCATAGGGAAATTTTTATTTTTGTAATGGAAAAGTTTGTCTGTAACCATCTTAAATAAGTGAGCAAATTAAGCAGCACGAATTATAAAATTACTCAACAATATATTCCACCTGATATGACATAATAAGAAGTAAACACCCCTTTTGAAGTATTATTGACAAAAGAAATATCTCCTCTTAAATATTAAAATTTCATAGGTTGGATATTTTAGCAAGAAGTGAAAGTATCTTGCTGTGTTGTTTTCCTTCACTGTTGTGCTGGGTGGGGGTACACTGTGGCACATACAAAGGTTCTTACAATCTATCAAATATATCATAGTTGAATTCACCCTCTCCCCCTCTCTCCTTTATCCCTCTCTGCATACTGATGTTTTTTAAACTTAACTCCAAATATATAACATTCTGTATAATAATTACTTATTTTGTTCAATCTTAGCCAAAAGTTTCCTTCGCCTAGATCGACTCAGCTCCATATCAATGAGCACTACTTGAAAATTTATGGCTATTTTAGCAAGTCCAAACTGAATTAGTACAAATTGAAATCTTTAATGGTCTCATTTGTTAAAGAATCCAGTGTTCATTGACTAATCTTACCAGTAGCCCCATAGCAATAAAAGATTTTAAGTGAACCAATTTCCAGTCTCAGACAAAATTAAATTTTTGAAGATATTGAGTGTGTGATGTTCTAAATGTTACTAGTGTGAAACAAAATTTTTTCTCCTTCCTAGGCACAGGAATAATGGCAGCTTCTAGTTGCCTGTGGTTAAAGGGAGTTATACGACTAGATCTGGCCAGTGAGCAATGAAAAGGGATGTGAGTCATTCCCAGCCTCAGGCAATGAAAAATCACTAAGAAAAACTCCAGCAACTCTCTCACCTGTTCCTGTGAGTAAGTACAGACAGTATCCCTCGATGTCTCTGTGGAACACTGGCTTCCCTGTTTTCCACTGTGTATCAGTACAAAATAAGCCTTCCTGGCTGAGGTGCTGAGATGCAAGGGTAATTATTATAGCATGATATAGCACATCATGACTAATGCAGAGCTTTCTTCTTTCCCTTAGAGCAAGATTCTTTTTCTTTTTTTTTTTTTTTATTTTTGTGGAACTGGACCTTGAACTCGGGACCTTCACCTTGAGTCACTCCACCAGCCCTATTTTTTGTGAAGAGTTTTTGAGATAGGGTTTGGCGAACTATTTGCTGGGGCTAGCTTGGAACTGCAATCCTCTTGATCTCTGCCTCCTGCGTAGCTTTAATTACAAGCATCAGCCACTTGGGCGCCTGGCTAGAGGAAGATTTTTGCTTGGTTCCAACCATGCCTACTGATGCTGCCATTTAATTTGAAATTGTTAGGACTGTGAAACCAACTCTTTAGGGAACCTTACCATCATCCTTCCTGTGCTTCAGTTGGGGAATCACCCTTCATAGATTTTTGGATCAAAGCTGTACTTGCTCTGGAAATGCGTATGTTAAGCACCTACTGAGGAATCATATATCTGAGATGTACCCCTAAAGACACTTCAGTTGCTCACCGCAGCTGTTAATGTTCTGTTCCTTCAGCAGCACTGGATTCGTATATCACCTTTGGCAGCAGTGGTATTCCTTATTCCTCTCAGAGAAACCTGACTTCAGTTTTAGTGTTTTTATCTGCTGGTTCCATTGATTTTGTTCCTCTCCAAATATAACTAGAAGTCACACTAGTTCTCAGTGTGAGTCGCTCAGTGCCTTTTTAAATTTTAATTTCCTTTGGTTTTTTTGGAACAGATGATTTCCAAATATACACCTCTAGATTTTGAACTATGCAGTCTCCCACATTAAGATACATGAAATTAATGAAACAAATGATGTCTTTCTTCACCTTTCTGGTTTGTATAATCCAATTCTAGAGAGAACCAGATCCACCCTACAAAAATAAACTGCTTGACTTTCGTTTAATAAAAAATTTCATATTTGCTGTGTTTTTCCTTAGACTCTTAATTACACTGGAGGGTAGAAACGACTGTTAAAACTCTACTTATAATAACCAGTTCATAGAATCCCACCAAATGTTGCTTTTGATAGCTCCTGCTTATCTTTTGGAACTCCTTTTCAAGTTTGACCACATTTCCTTCTTCTTCTACCTTCTTCCTTTCTAACTTTCCTTTCAGATAACATTAGCATGACTTTCAGTATCAGTTTATAAGGAAATATCTTCGCCACCTTAATCAATTGGTCATTTCATTCCCAAAATCCAATGCTTCTACTCCAGAAAAAAAAATCCAGACATACTTTTCAAAATACCAAGTCCTACATTATGTCCTAAGACTATGTGCTTTGAGCATTTCATAATTTCACTGAGTTATTTAGTTATTTTTTTTCTTAAGCTCTAGGTATTAATTTTATAGTAGTGTTCTTCATTTCCTTTTGAAGTATTAGTTAAATCATTTTTTTCCTAAATCAGTGTTCTGGTCATATTTATGAAAGTATAAATCTTTGTGTGTGTACAAACAAGCCATATGAATTCATCAAGGATATGCCCTTCCTCTTAGCCCATGTAGTCCTGAGGACAATTGAAAACACCAAATAGTAAGAAAAGATAATAACTTGGATCTACTGATCTAGAAAGCCCTACTTATGGCTGGCATCAACTATTTTAAGCTAGAGACACATATTAATTCTATATTAAGCAAGAATATAACTGTGTCTTCAACATAAATTCTTAGCTTACAGTTCCGTGTGATAAACAGTGTAAACACAGTAATGCAATAGACTGTTCTTGGGGATACAGTAAAGGGTTTGCCAACATTCACTGAATTAAATTAAAAACATTTTTTTGAGACAAAAATCTCACTAGGTAGCCCAGGTTGGCCTTGCATTTAACATTCTCCTGCCTCAGCCTCCCAAGTACTGAGATGCAGGCACATCCACTATGCCAAGCTTGGTTGAATTAAATTTATCCTCACTGCATCTTCAAGTTCAAATCCTATAAACTCAGTAGCTGGGTGAAAGAAGATGAGTAGGCTACCCAAGTAAGATACAGAAGGGGTGGAGCATCTGACCTTTTTCTATTTCATTACTTTAAGATTTTATTTTTAATAATTAATTATTCTTACTTAACTTTGCTTTATTACAATGTGATTTTCTTGAGAAGGCTGAAGTCATTCTTTTATTTGCAGTACTGGGGTTTGCACTCAGGTCTCATGTTTGCAAGGCTGGTAGTCTACCACAGTAGTCAATCTCCTAGCCCTTTATGCTTTAATTTATTTTCTAATAGAATCTCACACTTTTGCTGAAGGCCAGTTTTAGACCACAATCTTCCTACCCACAGCCTCCTGTGTAGCTGGAATTACACACTTATGCTACTATGTCTGGCTTGTTGGTTGAGATAGGTTTCACTAACTTTCTGTCCAGGCTGGTCTCAAACCCCAATCTTCTAGATTTCCATTTCCTGGGTGAATTGAATTACAGGTATGCACAATCCATGACTTTTAAGTCTTTTCTATTTAATCATGTAAGCATTTAAAGCTATAAATTTTTATAGCTTGACAAATTTCACCATTTCCTTAGATTTAAAAAAAAGCAAACCTTTTTTTACTTTTATGATAGTTTATAGTTTATTTTGATTTTATCTTTGATTCAAAGATATGTTAGAGTATGTTACCCATATCTTGAACAGTCACTGTTTTGTCATTATTTTGTAACTTATTTTCCATTTCATTTAATCCAGAAACTATAAAGTCTATACTTTTTAACAATTTTTGCTAATAATTTTACAAAAATTTCACACTATAGCCACTTAACAAAATACATAAACTTTATATATTTACAAATTATGTTCAACTTTTCTGATTGGTTTTGTTTTTAACTGACATAATATTTGGAGTGTAGTGTGATGTTTTTATATATGCATATACTGTGGAATAATCAAATCAGGTGTCCTGGGGAGGATATTATGCAGAAGTGTATGGAGTATTTGAGTATTTAGCCTGTGTTAGGCCATGGATTCAATCTCCAGCACTCTTAATCTCTCTCTCTCTTTCTCCTCTCTCTCTCTCTCTCTCTCTCTCACACACACACAATCAAATGAAGTTATTTATTTGTATCTATCACCTCATAAATTTATCATTTTTGTGGTGAGAATTCAAAATTCTCTCTTCTGGCTATTTTGAAATATGGGATATAACATTAACTATAGTCACCCTACTGTGCAATAGAACACCAAAATTTATCCTTTCTTTAAAACTGTAACTTGTAGTCATTGACCAATTTTTTTTCTCTATTTTCTTTATACTCTCCAGTCTCTGATATTCAGTCTTCTACTCTCTACCTCTATGAGGTCACTTTATTTAGATTCTGCATCTCATTGAGCTCATGTGCTATTTGTCTTTCTGTGCCTGGCTGATTTCACTTAATATGTAGTTCTTTGGCAGTCATTCATGTTGCTGTGAATGACAGGATACCATTTTACAGCTGAATAGTATTACATTTTATATGTGTACCACTTTTTTATTTTTCCATTCATCTGTTAATGAACACTCTGGGTGCTTCCATCTCTTGACTATTGTGAACAGTGCTGCAATAAATAAGGAAATGCAAATGTGTCTTTGACATACTGATTTTTTACATTTGGATATGTACCCAGTAATGAGATTGCTGCATCCTATAGAGTTTCTATTTTGTTTGTTTGTTTTCTTTTTTGGAGGAATGTCCATGCTGTTTCCCATATTGAAATTGCTAATTTTCATTCCCACAAAGAGAGAATAATCGTTCCACTTTCTCCACATCCGCACCTCTGATACTTTTGTACATTTATCTGGTAGATTGTTTGGTGCATATAGAAATATAGCTATAGTATCTTCTTAGAAAGTTGTGCATTATTACATGTCTCTTCTGTCCAGCCATGCTCTTCACAAAGCTAAATTTCTTCTTGAACAAACCTCATACTGCCTTTCTTGACTATGTATTTGTTTAGAGATTTAAGCCTCTTTTAGCACATTACTATGTGATCAAATGTTAGTTGTTTTAAAAATATTTTAAAGTTTTTAAAGGCAGTTTAAGCAAGCTTTTGAGAGGGAACATATGACAAGGCTTTGTTGATCTATGTGCTTTGCTTGCTATGTTTGTTTCTAAATCATCTAACAGTCTGCTATAATTAGGAGATTTTTCTCCAGTCATATTTAGCATAAAACATTTCAGGTTCATTCCTTAATGTTAAATTATATATTTTTAGTTGTGCAAGGTGATTCACACTTGTAATTCTAGCTAATTGGAAGGCTGAGCAGAGAAGATCATGAATTCAAGGCCAGCCTTGGGCAACACAGCAAGACCCTGTGTTGAAAGAAAAGAAAAGAAAGAGAGAGAGAGAAAAGAAGGAAAAGAAGGAAGGAAGTAAAAAGGAAGGAAGGAAGGAAGGAAACACAAATAAATGATGCACTTTAATTTATAGTTTTGGATTTTCCTGGCAACAACAAATTACTATTTATCTTTTCCTTGCCCTCATCAACTGGAGATTTGATTACACTTTTTCTTTCTTTTAATGGTCACCTATTCTTCCCAGTTTTTTTATAGTTGCATGTTTAATTATATTTTATTACATTAACAAAAATCTCAATTACTTTTTGAAGTTACTAACATATAGTTCTACACTTCCTTGTCCAAAAAAGAAACTAAAACAAATTTTAACTCTCTACTCACTTTTCACAATGAGATTTTGATATGCTATTTATACTTCATATCCTCAACCTTAGTCCCAAACTCCTAGAACTTGCTAGCAATGTTTATTTCTTGTATATTGTTAGAATTTCCTTACGATATATAAGGATACTGACTTTATCCTCAGTCAGTACTGAACATCTCTTTAGCTGTACATTATAATATTTATTCTTATCACTCTTTCCTATTTTTTCCTTTCAAGGGACCACTGTTTTAGCTTATTATTGCTTACAGATATTTCTCTAAGAACCCTCAAAGTGGAAATATACCTTTCTTAAAGACCCTCGGATGTCTTTCATTCACTGCAATAGATAAATTAATTATATTTGGACTAAATTTTATGTCCTTAGATCACCATATCTTTGTTGTTTAGCAGTCTAGAGTTGCAGTTCCAATGTTATTTAACTCCCATGGGTGCAGAACAGAAGTCTGTTATTAGTCTGATTATTCTTTCTTAACTAAGAAACTTACTCTTTCGGCCTTAAAGCTTGTATGCTTCTAATTTTTTTCTTAAAATTTAGAAATATTATTGGTATATACTAAGAAAAGGACATTTTTATCAGTGCTTTGAGGAAGTTAATGATTTTTTTCAATCTGGTCTTTCACAAGATATTCCCAATACTAGTTAATTTTTTCTTGTATTCCATCTATTTATGTTTTCCATCTGAAACATATTATCAAGACTTCCCAAACTTGCCTTCCTTGTTGGATTTGTTTTCCTTCACAATTTCCATTACTCTGTGGTATTATTGTGAAATTGGATATTTTAAAAATATGAAATTTAAATTGGATGTGGTGGTGCATGCCTATAATTCTGGCTACTTAAGTTAGGGAGGATCATGATTCCAGATCAAACAAAATGTTTGTGGGGTCCCATTTCAATCAATAGCTGGGCATGGTGGCATGTACCTGTCGTTCCTACTATGCTGGAAGCTGAGATAAAAAGGATAAGGGTTCCAGGCCAGCCTGGATAAAAACATGTCCTAAGATCCCATTTCAATAGATAAAACTTGGTGTAGTGTCACCTATCCACTGTATCCCAGCTACAGTTGGAAGTGTAAACTGAAAGACTGCATTCTAGGCTATCCTGGGCATAAAGTGAGACCTATTTCAAAAATAGCCAGAGCAAAAAAGGACTGAAGGTATGGCTCACATGGTAGAGCACCACCTACCATGCACTAATCAGTGAGTTAAAACACCAATTCTTCCAAAAATATGTGTGCTGTTTAATTCTGTTGCTTGATCTTCCATGAAGCCTATCTATATCACACCAGTTTCCATAATTGTAAGGTTTGCTTGTTCACTTTTTAAGTTTTAAAACTTAAAAACTTTTAAACTTTTATTTCCATGATTGTTTTTGCTTCAAATTGAATTGAATTATATGGGTATGTTAGTGGACTGGTGATGTTTTTGCTTAGCATGTATCCTGTGTTCTGATATGGCAGGAGGAGTCTATTCTCTACATTCTGCTTCTTTTGCCCCTTACAAGTGATGTTACTTTTATTGGATGACAGGGTAAGCCTGACATCCAGCTTCTGGAATAAGTTAAGGAGTGGCAGCTCCATGCACTATGCAAGTTATGGCATTACCTGTCCCCACAGTGTTGGACATATACCAAATTACAAGTTGGCAGTGTTTATTGAGACTCCAGGAGGAAGAAATATTATTCTTCAGATTTGTCCTTCCCCAGTAGACCACAGAGCACTTGGATCAAACTATAAACTAAAAAAAGTGGTTTATTACTTATCTTAGTGGAAGAAATTGCACATAAAAAGAACTGTTAGGTATCTCTCAAAGAGACAAAGGATAGTGATTACACAATTTTGTGTAATTGTGGGATTAGAGTAACATTTAAAGGAAGCAGGGTCCTGATGGGCTGAAAAGACTGAATGAAAAGAGATCATCAGTGATGGCCAGTAGAGTCTTTCAAGAAGTCATTAAGGTCTGCCTGACCCTTTACATCTAGACAGGTGAATATCCTTAGGCCAGAGTTATACACTATTTTTAATATTTGTTCCTTCATGCTTCCCTTCTGATTCTTTGGTATTCCTGCAGCCCAGAGAGAAAAACAGAATCCATAAACCAAAACAACAACAATAACAAACTTCATAAATTATCTTCCTGGACCCTAACAGAGCCTGAAGACAACACACATATCTTTATGCCTGGTCTTCCTGATGGCCCTAACAGCTGATTGGCTCAGAAGAGATGGTTGTTAGTTCATTGCCTTAGTCAGAAGAAGACATACTGAAAACATTGAAGCCACTGTCTTCCCAGAATTCTCTAGTTGCTCTCATTTCAACTTAATACTCTATGATATATGTTTGATACATATTCTTCCAATCATTACTCACAAAAGTCAATAATTAGCAATATTTTTCTTATTTCGGAGGTGATGAAATGAAAGTTTTAAGAGATTCAGTAGTTTTCTGAAAAGAGCAGATAGTAAATGCTGGGTCTGGGCCTAGAACTTTTAGGTTTTTAATTGGCTTTCTATTATATACCATGAATACATGTTGTATAGCTGATTGAATTCTGGCACAGAAAATGTCTTATGTTGAGATGGTAGTCTAGGTAGGTCTTTAACTTGGTGTTGGTATTCATCCTTGCTAAACATGGCCTCTTTCTTACAGTCAGCTAAATGAGGGATTAGAACTTAAGACCTAGCTTTTTTTTCCCTCCTCCTCTTGCTAATCACAAGTACTGGGTAGGGACTGCTGAGTTCCTAATTAGACATCCAACAAATCTTTCTTAAACAATAGATGAATAAATTGGAACTTCATGACTTTAGAGTACAGCTTTTTGCATTTTAGATCCTTAGAAACAGGTAGAAAAGTTTTACTAGGAGAAAACCAAAAGATACACAAAATATTTCCTTGCCTATTTTCTCTTATGAAGCACTTGCAATGCAATCACCTTAGTTTTAGTCTCAGAAATACCCTGCAATACACAGCAGACTTTGATGTTTTATTAAAGAAGTAAATGCTTTGATGTTCTACTCATGGGGCCAGGGAGTGCTCCTCTGCCAATCAAACTCCCCCATTGCTTCCTCTCCAGAAGCTGAAGCATTGGTAAAGTTTTAGTCTTATACTGGCTTCTTTAACCAACTTATGATATAACCAAAATTTGAAAAATAGACTATGAAGAAAAGTATAGAATATCTTCTTAGGGAGTAATTACAAAAGTGAAGATATTACTTTGAAACATTTTTCAGTGGACCTTCATGAGACCATGAAGAAAGAATCAAAATACTTTCCTAAAATTTTTGCCAATAATTTTCCAATATCTGTGTTTCATATTTTCCATTTGCTCTTCTGGATCAATATCCATCTTTCTTCATCATTTTCTTTTCCCCCAGGATGTGATTTCTGTGGATTTCATAAAAGACTCCTCAGCTCATTTGTTTTTGTTGAGTTAGGTAAACAAAGGTCACTCAACAAGGAGCACAGGGAGAGGAAGCTGAAGGAAAGTGAAGTTGGGATGTTTATTCTCTCTGTTGCCTTCTTTCTGACCACCATGGGTTGGCCATTCCTTTTACCAAAGATTTCAGTTCCTATTTGGAAGCCCTTGCCGTTTAGCTACCTATTCCTTGTGGGTAGCAAAATGTGCTTTTTCTCCTTCTATCTTAGACTTGAGTGACTTCCTGCTATCAGTACTGGGGAACTTAATACCACTTGCTCATTTCCCTAATCTCTGCCCACAACTTTTACTAAATAGTCCCTTTATTGAACTCTATTAACCCAGGATGAATGTGTTATGAACTTCCTCTTGGAACTCTGACTGATATGTAGTGTAAAAGTATTCAATCATGGATTGAATGTTAATATAAGAAAATATAACCTGAAGTCAAAGTAGTTCATCTTAAAATGAATCTATTTTCTGCTAGTTTGATGGTTTAATAGGATAGAAATTAGTATAGTGTCTGAAAAACATGGTGCTGAATAAATGTAGGTTGTGGTGAACTTTTAATTGTGTCAACATAGCTAAGATAGTACTGTTTCGTAGAATTTCCTTACCTATAAGGTTCTTAAGGTTGCTGCCAATAAAAATATACATGACATTTGGAAGGCAGAAGTGAAACCAGGGCTTATTGGCCCTCGGCATAAATGAAGGGCTTGGTCTCTTTGCAGATCACACTCACAGGTATCTTTATTAATTTGCTGATTTATTCTGTTGGTGTGGGACAGCATCTGGAAACATAGCTCCTCCAGCTTCCCTCCTTCAGTTTTTCAAGTTTAAGGCTTAGATGTAAGGCTCCCCCTTCTTTTGCAAATTGCCCATATCATCACAGTTGAACGCACTAAGAGACAGATGCTGCTTCCAATTTGTCCTTATGGATTCCGATATGTCTTCACTCACTATGACTTTATGTCCAGGATTTCTTCCCAAGTACTGGTTCTACAGATTTATGGCACTTCATGCCTCAGAATGGGAATTTACATAGACTTTTTCTTTGGCTTTCCAAATTGTGGATAGTTTATTCCTTATTATATTTTCTTATTCTGCATCTCTCATGGTATCTCTGCTAATCTGATTGAATCCTAATGGATACATGAGTCCCCTTCTCTTCTTCTCTACTAACAATATGATCATAAATATGACTGAAAAGATAACATAGAATATTAGAATTTGTTTTTATATGTGACAGAATCTTGAATAATGTAATAGTACCTTGTTTGGTTACAAAGTTACAGTTAAAAAAATATAAAACTGTAGAAGACGTTACTGCAAAACTAAACTTGCCCTTCTTCTTACTTTCAGATTTTTTTTGGAGTAGCTTGTTGGTTAGGTGTTTATGCTTTGCTTTTGTGCTCTGTGTGTATTTTGTCTGTTCTACAAGATAATGCCAAAGCTTTGCACAGTGTTTAGGAAAGAAGATGAAAAGACAATCACCAATTATTAATTTTACTGGGGTTATTGAACAAACCCTGCTTTTTCTTTACACCTAATGCCATTCATGTCATTGTCTACTAAAATTTCAACTTTCAAAGCTTTGCTACCATATAGAATTTTATGCTCTTTTAGCACATGATGCATTTAGAGCTGACAGGAATGATCCACCTGGAACAGCTCAGCAACCTTATACTTGGTCTCAGAAAACTACAGAAATAGTCTTCTTTGTCTCTTTGATTCTCTATGGGTCATTTCATGGTAACAGTTTCCCTTTATTCTTTTTCCTTTTTGAATGGTGCCTTTGTGAGTTGGAGTCTTGATGTATCTGTCACAAACCTTCTATTTCAGAGGTTAAACTACAAGATCTAATGAGAGAAAATTATTTTTAGCTTAGCCTCTGGCACTATAAATTCCAGGAAATTTTTGAATTAAGCTTTATGACTTTATAGGAAAAAATAGCAGGCTGCCAAACTGTTTTAAGGCTCTCTCTCTCTGTCTCTCTCTTTCTCTCTCTCTCTCTCTCTCTGTCTCTCTGTCTCTCTCCTTGCCTCCATCTTTATGTAAATTTAGGTAGGTGGGTTGATGGTGTTTCTTTTTGATTTGGCCAAACCTCTCTGACAACTGACATTGGACCTAAGAAAAGACATCATCCACAATCAATGATTCATGAGCATAGATTCTGTTGCACTCTTTTCAGAGTGGAAAATGAAATTTGCCCCTTAGGTGTAATATTGAGACTGAGGAAAAAAAGTAAACTACTACTTTATTCTTAAAAGTTGAAGCATTTCTCTTAAGGTAGAATTCTACCCCAATTCAGAAACAATAAATAAAATAGAGGCTGAGTCATATTGGAAACAAACCCAGTTGTGGACTACTCAGAGATTTCTCCTTTGTGATATGGCTTATCCAAGCCATAGGCTTCTCTTCTCTGAATTCCGTCTTTGGGCATTTGCACTGTTGCTCCCAAAGGAAAGTACTGGATGAAATAGAAAGTAAAATACAAGAAAGATTTTCTTATGCAGACAATAGTCAAAATAGTGAGATATTGTACAAAACTTATGTTCAAGGTAATAAGAAATTTATGCAGATTTCAAGATTATTATACACTGTCTGGGGAGAAAGTGACAAGTTACAGCTATAAAGTTAACTAACACCACTTAATAATGTTAAAATGTGGGTTTTTACCTGGAAGACATTTTAAAATTATGCTGGGAAAAGGCAGACCTCATGACTGACTAAAGGATGAAAAATTTTTTTCAAATGCTAGGAGAGGCTCATTCTAGGCAAATACTGTGGTGATGCTGGGAAGCCACCTTCATTAAAGAAGCTCTGTGTATTTTATGAAAATTGTATAAATGCTGGTAGATGTGTGTTAAGAAATTCAGACAATCTCATGCAAATAAGATAGAGTTTAGAAACTTAGCTTTAATATTACAAACATGTGCTTTTATTTCATATTCCATCTTGGTGTATTCCAGCTTCCTATTAGTCACGATAACAATAAATGAAACATTTATTATTTTCCTATTTCTATTTTCTATATTATGGTGCTATACCTTTTACTTAAGTCATTCATTCATTTTTGATTAAGTGTAACTACCACCACTTTACAAAAGAAAAAAGGAGAGTTTAGAGGGCTTAAAAACCCCAAGGTCATATAGCACTAAGTGGAAGAACTTAGATTCAAACCTTAGATCAGTCTGATTCCAACACTTGTGATTCTAATATGGAAGAGAAAGTGAATGGTTCCAATGATAAAAGTACAGTGCCTTGCGAGTTTAAGTAAGAAGGTGAAATTTTGTGGAAACTGAAAGGCACAATATGGAATTTAATCTAACCTTGAAGAATGAGGTAGCTGGATTGAACAATAGGGTGTTGTATAAGAGACCACTTAAATAAAGTTATACAGGCAAGCAAAGAAGGAATCTTCAGGATCAGTGTGCCTCTGGCCTGGATTTTCTCAAATGTTATGCCAGAGAGGCAAATTATGCATGAAATTTTCTATTGTAATGGTTCCCCTGTGTGCTATCTAAATTTGTAAGTATTTGTTATAGAAAGTTGTCTCCTTGAGTTTTTACATTGGAAACATTGCTGCTTGTTATTCATAGATTTGTTCTAGGAACCCATACAGATACCAAAATCTGAGGATGCTCAAGTCCCTTATATAAAATAGAATCATTTGTATAAAGCTTTTGCAACTTTAATTGATATCTAGATTATGCAATACTCAATACAATATAAAATAGCTGCTATATTGTATTGTTTAGGGAACAATGACTTGTTTGGTATAGAAGCAATTTGTTTTTCTGAATATTTTTGATTTGTATTTGGTTGAATACTTGGATATAGAATCCACAGATATGGAGTACTGTACATGGGAGATGAAAAAAACAACTGAAAATTTATTCAAAATTTCTGTGAAGCCTAGTTGTGTTGAGAAACTAATATAAATCCCAAATAAATGTAAAATATCATTATTAATGTTATTTGGATTATTTTACAGAATAAGTAAAATCCATAGCTTTCCCAAAATAGAGCTAAGTCCTCATTTGAAAATTTTATATGACCATCTTGGAATGACAAAACCCTGAATGGACTTCCAAGCAAATTCTGTTAAACCTTTTGGTTTATCCAATTTTCCTTCTTTCTTCCTTTCTTTTCCTCCTTTCCTTCCTTCCTTTTCTTTCTTTATATGTCTGCTCCTAGCAGAACATCCTCATATGTCTCAAGGAGGAAGAAAAACACAAAACTGCTTCAGGTAAGGGAAGACCCATCAAGGCACTTTAGCTATACTGTGAGGGAGAGCTCATGCTGGGAAAGGAGAGCCAGAAAATAGCTTTAAGAAATTATTTAGTAATAGGTATGGAACTGCTATAGGAAAATACCAAAGTCTTCAGGTCACAGCTCTACAAGCTCAGTGTATCATAACTTCAATGCTCCTGACTCAAAATGGTTCTTAGTGTTACTTGTTAATTTCAAAAGGACTTGGAGATAAGAATGCATTAGAGGGAGTTTTATCATTAAATACTTAGTATGGTCCTTTGTTTCCAAATTTCTTGAGGCCCAAAAAAATACCTTCCTTTTTTATTCTACATATCTTTCTCTTTGGCACTTGGGTATCACCTTCGTTTTGCTGTATTTTCTGGCTTCATTGGAAATCTCACAACAGAATCATGCCATAAGAAAGTTTTCTAGACATAAATAAATGCATAGCTACACTCTCCTTGGCATTAAAAAAACATCTTAAGAAAACTAAAACTTCTTCTCCAAATCTCAATTGTATGCATGCACATAATTGAGAAATCATACAAACCCATTAGTAATGCAGTAATGATGACTCACAAGTTGCATTTCTTCTTAATACAGATTGGAGTACTCATCTTTCCAGATAATTCTAATACAGGTTAGGAAGATGTGCTTCATGGTGGGGGTGCCTTGTTCCCTTGTTGATATGATGCTACCCGATGAATAGGCAAACTAACTCCAAGTCTAGGCCATTAGTGAACCTAGGCAAAGCATAAATAAAGAAATGAAAATTTAATGTTGATAATTTGCAAAAAAACCTTTGACATATTAATCATTACAAAGTGAGAACTCTGACTTCTTTACATTTATGTTGTAACTCTGAGCTCATTTTGAAATACACTGCATGATGGTGTGTTTACAGTTTTTATGCTTGAAGAGGTAAAGTGATTAATCTTGTCCTTATTTGGGGTCAGAGACTCTATCCAGGACAAAGTCTCAATAGATTCTGTTTGTCGGTCTCTGAGCATTAGAACTATGAGAATTCTGGTGTTTCCTCAAAGCAGACATCTCTCAGACACGTGGTCTTCTGAACATGTTGGCATATTGTGATTTCAAATAGAAAGCCATGACTCAACCTTCTCCAATTTGCACTGTGTAATTATAACAGAGTGGCTCCCAAAATATAGAATGCAAATGAAATACACAGTAAAGTATCATTTGAGGTGGTCAGACAACAAGGTGTTCTATCTCAGTTTATATAATCCTGTCATGACCCATGGACCACTTTGGTGAGGTAAGGTGATAAGAAATTAATTTTTAGATCTAGTCTGCTTTTAATAGGACCTTATCTGGAGTAGGTTCTTGCTCTTGCTGTCCTATATAAGTAGCATCTGAAGAAAGGCACTTATTAAAGGGGCTGGGTAATGTTCTCACCCTTCCCATCACACCAGACCTTGGTATTTTTTCCCTTTCACTTCTGGGAACCATTTTTCAGTATTTGCAGATGCTTAGTGGGGAAAACTGTAAGTCTCAGGAATCTGATGAAAAAGAAGAATGTTACTTTCTAGAACATCATCTTAATTAATTCATTCTTGCTGTTTTTGTAATATTTTTACTTTTAAATAAATTTAATCTTATAGAAAAGCTACAAGAATAGCATAAAGAACTCTAATGTTCTCTCATCCAAATTCTGTAGTTATTAACTTTTTGTCACATTTGATTCACCATTCTGTTTGTGTGCTATAATTTTTTTAAGAAATTACAAAATGTCACAGTCATAATCCTATTATGTTGCTAAATACTTTAGTATTTCTTAAGAACAAAGATACTCACCTGTATAACCACAGTACAATTACCAAAATAGTGTAAACAATTGTACCATAATCTTATCTAATCTACAACTCCTATTCAAATTTCAAAAGAATTAATGAGCTTTATTATATATCTGTATCCAATTCAGGATCAGGCATTCTCTTTTAGATTATCTGTGACTTATGTGATGGTAAATTTTTGAAAAATACAGGATGATAACTGTTTGAACTAGTTGATATTTGCTTGTGATAAGATTTAGGTAACTAATTTTCAGCAGAAATATATCAGAAGTGATGATATGACTTTCTTAGTGTGTCTTATCTGGAGGTAAATGACATCAGTTTTTCCCATTAATGATGATGTTGACATTGATCACTTGGATAAGGTGATGTCTGTCATATCTCACTGAGAAGTTCTTCTTGTCATTAATAAGTACCTTTTGAGAAAATACTTTGAGACTATGTAAATATCTTGTTCCTCATAGAGTTTATTACTACCTTCATGTTTTTGTTTAACTCAGTTTTTACTCTGATGCTTACCAAATTGTAATATTCTTACTTGAGTGATGTTTCTACATTTGTTCATTGACATTTTACTAGAAAGAAAAGGGTTTTTTTCTCCTATTTATGTTTATAATTAAGAAACTTGGATCTGGGTGCTAAGTATGCTCATTGCTACCTAAGTGTCATAGTTTTTAGGAACTTTGGGGAACATTGCTAGAAAATATGTGGAACGTACATACATACATACTATCTATCTATCTATCTAACATCTATCAACTATCTATCATCTATCTATACGCCTCATGAATTTGTACCGACACCTTCAGTATGAACATAAGTTCACAGGATTAATTTCAGTTTTCTGAAATTTTCTTAACCATCTGTTCTTATTTGTTCATTCCTAGAAAACACAAAAGTAGTTTCAGAAATATTAACAAATACTTGTACGAGAAAAACCCTAGCAAGTAAAGCTCAGTGTTTGTTTACAGTTCTTTGTCTTTAGTCTGAGAGTATAAACAATGTCCAAATGTTACTTTTTGTATAAACATCGTACCTTCAATTGGTATATTCTTCCTTTGAAACACTATTAACTTTATGAATTTTTGTTCCTATTCCATTTAAAATTTCCCTCCATGTCTTGACTAGTTAATTTGTATATTTTTTGGATATATAATATATTAACATGCTCCTAAAGTAAGAATTATACAAAAAAATAACAGGAAAGTATAAGGCTTCTGTCCAATTCTTCCACTTCATTTTCAAACACTAGAAAAATGTTCACAAACATATGTGGAAGATAGATCCAAATGCAATTGCTATATATATTTCCAAAAGTGGAACTCTTAGAGGAAACTAAAGGACTAAGAAAAGAGAAATGAAAAAAGGAATGATAGAGACTAAATAATATAGAAATCCATCACATTTGTGCAGGAACAAGAAACAATGAAACACACTGAAGGCAGTTGAACAATACAGGGTAGGGGAAAAAGGGTAAGGAAGAGTAATAGAGGGGGTTTGAAGTATGATGTATTTACAGGTAAAATACCAAGACAAATCCCCACTGAACAATGCAAAGACAATAAACAATGGACAGAAATGTAAAAGAGGTCATGTTAAGGGCAGGGTAACAGAGGAAGTGAGAGGGAAAATGAAGAGGGTGATATGGTTGATGTACTTTCTATACATGAATGAATATGGAACATTGAATCCTATTGAAGTCATTTCAAGAAGGGGAGTGAGAAAACATGGAGATTAATGGAGGGGATAAACCAAAACAGGGTACACTGTATGTCTATATGGAAATATCAACCCCTGTATAACTATTATATACAAATGAAATGTTTTTTAAAGAAAGAAAAAATAATGGAAATGCATGTTAATTTTCTTATTTTAGCTTTCTTACACAGTAGCTAACTGTAAATGTGAATATTCATTTGCACCTTGCCTCTTTCAGTTAACAATATATCTTGGACATTGCATCCTTTTGCTTCTCATTATTTATTGTAGCTGCACCACAATGTGTTATCTGTATGCATCATAGTTTATTCAACCAATTTCCTATTTATGAGCATTTGAGTTAATTCTGATATTTTCTAATTCTAAACAATGCTTCAATTAATAACCTTGTACAGATCTATTTCCAGTGCTGTTGAAAGCTTATCTATAGAGTAGATGGCTACAAAATGAGTTGCTGGGTCACATGCATAAGTAGTTTCACTGAATATCCCACCATAAATGTTGTTTTAATTTGTATTCCCACCTGAAATGCAGAGGCGTGACTGTTTCCCTACAGCCTTGTCAATAGCAGATTTTGTCAAACTTTTTTTTTCCAGACTGATGAGTGAGAAATGATATCTGAGTGTAGTTTAAAGCTCCATTTCTCTTATAAGTGATATCAGGGTTTTTTTCTCATAGAATTTTTTGTGAACTATTTGATCATTTCTTTGGTCAATTGTTTTTCAGATTTGAGTCTTTCCCCCTGAATTTTAAAGAATTTCATGTATATATTTATAAATATATTTGTAAATAATATATCATCTGTAATGCATGATATTTTCAATATAATAACTATTACAGGTTAATATCCCACATGCACATTTATACATTATTAACTAATAGTTATAAAACTCCATTTATTAATTTTTTAAGGCAGGGTCTCATTATTTACCCGAGATTGACCTTGAAATTATAATTCTCCTGTCTCAGCATCCTCCCAAGTACTTGGATTATAGATATGTGACACCATGCCCAGCTATGCATATAAATTTTTATGCAGTAGTGTTTATATGGAATATTAGACTTTTATCTTTGACATGCATTATAAACATTTTCTAATTGCTTGTTTTCTCTCTTGACTTTGATTATGCAGTTTTTACTGTTCAAAAGGTTTTGCTTTTTATAAATGGTTCTGAGGAATCTGAATAACTACAAGGAAAAAAAGAAAATGTCTATATTTCATGTTTTATGAAGTTTTTTATTTAAATTTACTCATAGGTAAATATCTTTACATAAGTACAGATTTTTTAAAACTCCATTTGGGTTGTTACTTGAATGATTTCATTTTTACATTTAATTCTCTCAGACATTTGGAGTTTTTCTTTGGTTGTTTGGTTGGTTTTTCCTTAGTTTAGTGCCCTCCTTTGCTTTATTTTCAATTTTCTTTATTTTTTTTCTCTTTTTATTTTTCCTTAAAAACTTTAATAATAGGAAAGCTTATAGGAATGGTAATTTGGATTGAATGTATATTTTAACTTAAAGAGAATTGACATACTTTTCCTATGGATTTTGTCAGTTTCCTGTTAGATATATTCTGAAATATTTTTATTTTTTACTTCTATTATATGTGTGATTTCTTCTACCATTAAATCATAAAGCTGGTTATCATTTGAATATGATTATAAATCATATTCATATGAATTATGAATGCTATAGCTTTCTTTGTGTTAATTTTGTATTAGCTAATTTAGGTAAACTCTTACTTTATGAGTATGTTAGTTTTATTTGTTAATTCTCTAAATTTTTTCAAGGGTACTATCATGCTGCCAGAATTTTACTTCTTCTTTTCCAATAACTGTGTCTCCAATATTATTATTATTAAGAATTATTATTAATAATAATCAAATCCACATGTTTCTAAAGTCCTTTCCAACTTTTACACGGAATAAATTTTTTATCTCAGAATAAAAATAGCTTGCTGTTTTCAGTCATGGTCTTGTCTTTGCCTCATGTGTATGAATCCAGGACATACAACTCATGCCTCTCTTAAAATATATGAACATTAGCTAATCTTTTAAATGGATCTTGATATTTTGAGGCAGATTCTTGTGCCAGACTGCCAATTTCCTCATGGTAAGAATTCATTGAAGGTTTCTGTGATAAATTTGGAGTATAAGAATACTGGTGCAAGATCCTGTTAACATAAATTTGCATTATCTTGATTGCCAGAAATTTTTTTTCCATCTTTAAAGCATATTGGATTCAGTAGAGATACCTAGAAAGAGTTAGAATTGCAACGGTTGGCCATTTGGTTTTGTACCAGTTCTCACAGTACTATCTCTTGCTCATAATAAAAAAATGAAACAAGTCTACAAAAAAAATCATTAACCATTAACCAGTTAAATTTCATGACATGTCTTTTCAGAATTTTACCTCTTTGGAGCTAATGTTCTGTCTCGAGCTGGTACCTGCATCACAACTTCACATTTATAAAACTAAGAAGCTGGTGACACACAAAACATTGCTTATTTTTCACAAAGAAATGCTTAAGTCTGAGGGCTGCAAGCAACTCTGAACCCAGAATGGATATAGAAGTCAATAAGAGCTCTTTTCAAATGGAAGCCTCATCATTTACAATTTGCATAACTAGTTTGTACTGGTAATTTGATTCTTCATTTCAGATCACAGTTCCATAGAATGTGGATCATATTCCTTAACTTCTGTGCTTGTTGCAAATATTATACAACATAATTTTAGAAAATAACGTTCCAATAATTAAAATTTTACTTATCATCATAATTATTAAGAACCATGACTTCACTCTTCATGGTGGTGCCAACCTTTCATCCTAGCTACACAGGAAGTATAGGTAGGAAGATTACATTCAGGTGCCAGGCAAAAAACATTAGATAGACCGTATATGAAAAACCACTAAAGCAAATGGAGCAGGAGGCATGGCTTAAGTGCTAGAACATTTGTCAAGCAAGCACAGGGCCCTGAGTTCAAATCCCAGTACTGCCAAAATAAATAAAATAAGTAAATAAGTAAGTAAATAAATAATAAATGAAAGGGGGATGTGTGGCTTCCAATATTAACCTGAAATGTCATCATTGAAATGTTAGCTTTTCACAGAACCAAGTGTAAAACAGCTGTATTAATAGAGTCCACTGATGGGGAAACATTTGTCCAAATATGGATTCTTGCTTCGACTCATTAGTTTCAAGTTCAAACATTAAGAAAAACTAAACTATTGAAAAATATAATAGTAGTGTTAGCAGTAATGCAGCTTGGAGCATCAAAACTATAATATAGAAATAAAAAAGATATAAGGAAAATAGATGTATAATTAAATACATTGTTTTAACAACAAATTGATTAACAAATCAGAATTGATTAACTTGTATTTTAGACAACAGATTGTAATGGATTTTGTCCTAATTAATCCTCAGCTTGATTACTTAAATAAAATTGAAGTCACCCTCTTGGCTCAATTTTCATAGTGTAGGCTAAAATAACTTTCTTACAATTTCACTAATATTAAATAAAATATTGATTTTAAAGCATCTAGCCAAATGCTTTACACGCATTGGTGCCCAGTTATCATAGGTCTTCCCTATAATATGCATATATAATATGCATAGCAACTCTAGAATAAAATTCCCTCACTGAAGATCAGTACTGAATGTTAAAATTAATGCCTCAGTATATATTAGTGAGAAAAAGTCTAAAACAGGAAAGGTCATTTCTGATTCTTGTTGAGCTCTGCTTTTCTTTTCTTCTTTCCTTTTTTCTTTTCCCTTTCTCTCTCTGTCTCTTTCTCTCTCTGTCTCTCTCTCTCTCTCTCTCTCTCTCTCTCTCTCTCTCTCTCTCTCTCTCTCTTTCGTTGCTGCTGCTGAAGTTGACCAGTCCTGAATATTCCCTACTTGAGTTCTGCTAAACCTCATGCAGAGCTGTGACGTAAGTCACACCTGAGGCTGCAAAGTCATCCTAAAGATGGTTCCTGATGCAGATATTGTCTGGATGTTACGCAGTTGGGAAAATAACTAAAAAACCAATGCTATAGTATTTCAACTAAGGCTTATCAGATTCTACCATATCTCTAGATACAGAAAAACAGACCAAACAATGAGACCATGACTCCCTAGATGCTCTTCTAGACATTAACATCACTATATGGAGCTTTGTGGGAATCCCTGGAGTGTCCTTAAGGCATAGGATGGATGAAAAGAGCAGAAAAGACCTTTACTAATTCTGTGACCTCACAGAAGTCATTTAGCTTCTCCAAGTCTCATTTAGAAAACTGGATCAATTTTTTATACCCTGTGCTGTCTATTACAAAAGGTCATATATATATATAGTCAATTGAGACAATAGATCTTAAGCTGCTGTGGAGAAAACAAAATGTAATATTTTTTAAAACTTACCCTAGGATTATTATCTTAAGCAGTAAGGATATTATACCTTTAAAGACTTTTAAATTACATCAAGAAATATGACCTTGCAAACATAGCCAACAGAGAACTAATGAGGCAGTGACTGTATCTGGAGAGGCTGACAAAGACTTAAATGTAAGATTGAAAACTATGAAACTATTCAAGAAAACATAGGGGAGGTAGATCAGGATATTGGCTATGCTAAAGAGTTTTTAATATGATTCCAAATGCATTGGCAATAAAAAAATAACTAAGTCAAAAAAGGTCTGGCAGTATGGCTGAAGTGGTAGATTCCCTGCCTAGGTAGTGTGAGGCTTTGAGTTCTCAACCCAGTACTAACAACACAAAAGGTTTAAGGTGATGGATATACTGATTACCGTGAGTTGATCATTACTCAATATATATGTGAATCAAAACATCCCAGTGTACCTCATAAATATGCATAAATATATATCAAAGAAAATTAAATTTTAAAAAGGACATAATTGAATTGTCCTCCTCTACTAGCCTCTTACTTTCTTACCACATCTCTTGTGTTCTTAGGATCCATCTACCAGAGACCTGATTTTACTTTGCTAACTGATATGCTGCACACCCAGGGCCTCCAAATATATCTACCCAGGAGAAAAGAAAACAATAATGAAAATTCAAAAGAAAGATAGAACAAAGGAAAAAGAAAGAGGACAGAGTTCTGTATTATGTTTCAAGGCCTTAGTGTAGGAGGCCCACCCTTACCTTATTCATTCCTATGTTTTAGATCTTAGGAACCACTGATTTTTTAATAGTAAGGAAATGGTATTCTCTTTCTACTAAATAAAATATTAACATGTTTATTGGTTATACTAGGATAGTATTTATTATTCACTGGAAGTTTCAAGGGCAAACACACTAGAAATTGGGGAACAACTCAAGAAACTATAAAATATCATTCCTTGTCACTGAGATGTTTTGTAATGATATTGTGTCTGGTGGGCAGGGCTGTCAGTGGAACATGAAGATTAAAGCTTGACTGGCAGTGGATTTTTTATATATTTCCAAGGTCAAAACCATAAAAGGTCAATCTAATCAAAGGAGTATCCATAGAAAAAGGTACAGCAAAATGCTTTGTGGATGGCTAGCTGATATGGAAATAAGAAAAACCAAGTAAAAGAGAGTTTCTGGCAAGGTAAAAAGTCACAGATGTTGTTAGGGGTAAGTTTCACAGAAGAAGGAGGGCTACAAGAAATTATCCATGTGAAAAACAAAGTATATTCTTAGAAATTGCAAAGAGAACAGTGTCTGTTCAAGTACATTCAATCACTGTGTAGTTACAACACTTCTCAGATTACTAGTGACTTACTAGCAGAATGACCCTAAAATGTTTGATCTTCTCTGATAAATGCATGATGTCAATGCTAAGATCAACTACAATAGACCATGATTTAAGAACCATTTCTTTAATGTACAAGTGAAAAAAGTGAGGATCAGAAAGGTTATCAAGCAACCAGGTTTGATGGCAGCCAGAGTGCAGGTCCAACCCATTTGAGCTCCAAAGTCAATGCTTTAGTGAGCTTAATACATTTATATATGTTCCTGTTTGTAATAAAGTATGAATTGGCAAATAGGAACAGATAGAAAATCATTAAATGTTTGAAAAGTTACCCAACATTTTTGATCTCTGTTTCTTCATTTTTTCAAAGACATTAACAATAATACCCAAAGGCATAGTGTACAACCATTAAGTAATAAAGTCCAGAATAGTTTTTCCACTTTTTAAAAGATATGTGAAGGCTCACTGGTCCTACTTTATTTCTAATGACTGGAATGTATTACAGAAATGTAATAAAATTAGCTAATTTAACTCAATCAAGTATCTCCAAATGCTTGTTTTGAGGAATAAAAGAGTCAACACAAACAGAACAGGCACCATGCCAAAAGTTGGGGAAAATAATTCCAAAACGTGATATATTGGGATTTAAATGCAATGTGAGTGTTATTGGAGACAGGAAACATATCCAGACAGTTAACCACTAGTCTTAGTACCTAATTCTAATATCTAACGTCTAAGGGAGGAAATTAAAACTGTCAGCTATGTTTTAGTGCATTATGACCTTTTTTTAAAATTTTATCACACTTCATTTTATTTTCTTTTTATCTTTTTTTGCTTATTTATTTACATGTGTATACATTGTTGGGTCATTTCTCCACCCTGCCCCCCTCCCCCAGTCTTCCCCACTTCCCCTCTTCAGTTTCAGGCAGGTCCTGTTCTACCCTTATCACTGATTTTGTTGAAGAAAGGACAAATGCATAATAAGAAAGAAAAAGCGTTTTTGCTAGTTGAGTTAAAGATAGGTATACAGAAAGATTCCTACTATTGCTTTCATGTACCCATGTGTTATGACCCATGTTGATTCAACTCTAACTGATCTTTGCCTTGGTTCCTGATCCCCTGCTCATGATAACCTGTCATTTTAAGGTTTCTGTATTAGTTCCTCTGGAGTGGAGACATCAAATGCTTTCATGTTATGGATTTTCTACCTATTCCTATATCTCCCATTTGTGCTCTCCCCTTGTCTTGTGATCTAAGTCCAACAGCATTGCTGCATTTGCCCTAGATACAAAGTCCACATATGAGGGAGAACATATGATTTTCAGTCATCTGGGCCTGGCTGACCTTGCTCAGAATGATGTTCTCCAGTTCTATCCATTTACCTGCAAATGATAAGATTTCATTTTTCTTCATTGCTGAGTAAAATTCCACTGTGTACAAGTACCACATTTTCTTAATCCATTCATCAGTAGTGGGGCATCTTGGCTGTTTCCATAACTTGGTTATTGTGAATAGTGCTGCAATAAACATGGGTGTGCAGGTGCCTCTGGAGTAACCTGTGTCACATTTTTTTGGGTATATCCCCAGGAGTGCAATTGCTGGATCATACAGCAGGTCTATGTTTAGATTTTTAAGAAATCTCCAAAGTTTTTTCCAGAGTGGTTGCACCAGCTTGCATTCCCACCAGCAGTGGATTAGGATTCCTTTTTTCCCACATCCTCGCCAGCACATGCTGTTGGTGGTGTTTTGGATGATGGCTATTCGAACAGGGTTGAGGTGGAACCTTAGTGTGGTTTTGATTTGCATTTCCTTTATGGCCAGAGATGGTGAGCATTTTTTCATGTGTTTTTTGGCCATTTGAGTTTCTTCTTTTGAAAATGTTCTGTTTAGTTCAGTTGCCCATTTCTTTATTGGTTCTTTGATTTTAGGAGAGTTTAGTTTCTTAAGTTCCCTGTATTTTCTAGTTATCAGTCCCTCATCTGATGTATAGCTGGAAAATATTTTCTCCCACTCTGTGGGTGGTCTTTTCAGTTAGAGACCATTTCTTTTGTTGTGCAGAAGCTTTTTAATTTTATGTAGTCCCATTTGTCCATCCTTTCTCTTAGTTGCTGAGGTTCTACTGAGGAAGTCTTTGCCTATACCTATTTGTTCCAGAGTGTCTCATGCTCCTTCCTGGAGTAATTTCAGAGTTTCAAGTCTGATATTTAGGTCCTTGATCCATTTTGAGTTGATACTAGTAAAGGGTGATAGACATGGATCTAGTTTCAGTTTCTTGTAGATGAGTAACCACTTTTCCCAGCAACATTTGTTGAAGAGGCTGTCTTTTCTCCATAGTATATTTTTGGTACCTTTGTCAAAAATGAGGTGGATGTAGTTGTGTGGATTCATATCTGGGTCCTCTATTCTGTTCCACTGGTCTTCATGTCTGTTTTTGTGCCATTACCATGCTGTTTTTATTGCTATTGCTTTGTAATATAGTTTGAAGTCAGGTATTGTGATACCTCCAGCATTGCTCTTTTTGCTGAGTATTGCCTTGGCTAATTGCGGTCTCTTGTGTTTCCAAATGAATTTTAGGGCATATTTTTCAATCTCAGTGATGAAAGTCATTGGGATTTTGATGGGAATTGTATTAAACATGTAGATTGCTTTCGGTAGTCTATCCATTTTTACTATGTTGATTCTACTGATCCATGAGCACGGGAGATCTTTCCATCTTCTGTTTCCATCTTCTGTAGTCTTCCTCGATCTGTTTCTTCAGGTGTTTGTAGTTCTCCTTGTAGAGGTCATTCACATCCTTTGTTAAATTTACTCCTAGGTATTTGATTTTTTTTGAGGCTATTGTGAATGGAATTATTTCCATGTGTTCCTTCTCAGTTTGTTTATTGTTGGAGTATAGAAAAACTAATGATTTTTGTAGGTTGATTTTGTAACCTGCCACCTTACTGTAGCTGTTTATGGTGTCTAAGAGTTTTTGGATAGAGTTTTTTGGGTCTTTAAGGTATAGGATCATATCGTCTGCAAATAAGGATATTTTGACAGTTTCTTTATCTATTTCTGTTCCTTTTATTTCTTCTTCTTGCCTAATTGCTCTGGCTAGAAATTCCAGTACTATGTTGAATAGGAGTGGAGATAGTGGGCACCCTTGTCTAGTTCCTGATTTTAGGGGGAATGGCTTCAGTTTTTCACCATTAAGTATGATGTTGGCTGTAGGTTTGTCATATATAGCCTTTACAATGTTGAGGTACATTCTTTCTATTCCTTGTTTTCTTAGAGCTTTTATCATGAAATTGTGTTGGATCTTATCAAAGGCTTTTTCTGCATCTATTGAGATGATCAAGTGGTTTTTGTCTTTGCTTCTGTTAATGTGGTTTATTACGTTTATTGATTCTCATATGTTGAACCACCCATGCATCCCTGGGATGAAGCCAACTTGGTCGTGGTGAATGATCTTTCTGATGTGTTGTTTGATTTGGTTTGCCATTATTTTATTGAGGATTTTTGCTTCAGTGTTCATTAGGGAAATTGGCCTGTAGTTCTCCTTTTTGGAAGTGTCTTTGTCTGGTTTTGGGATGAGATTAATATCGGCTTCATAAAATGAGTTAGGCAGTGTTCCTTCCTGTTCTATTTCATGGAACAGTTTAAGGAGAGTTGGTATTAGCTCTTCTTTAAATGTCTGATAGAATTCAGCAGTGAATCTGTCAAGTCCTGGACTTTTCTTTTTTGGGAGGTTCTTGATGGCAGCTTCAATTTCTTTTTGTATTATAGATCTATTCAGGTGATCAATATCCTCTTGGTTCAGTTTTGGGTGGTTGTAAGTTTCTAGAAATCTGTCCATTTCTTTGAGATTTTCAAATTTATTTGAATATAGGTTCTCAAAGTAGTCTCTGATGATTTCCTGGACTTCCATGGTGTTTGTTGTTATCTCTCCTTTTGAATTTCTGATTTTATCGATTTTGGTTTTTCCTCTCCTCATTTTAGTCAGGTTTGCCAGGGGTCTGTCAATCTTGTTTATTTTTTCAAAGAACTAGCATTTTGTTTCATTGATTCTTTGTATTTTTTTGTTTGTTTGTTTCTATTTCATTGATTTCAGCCCTTATTTTAATTATTTCTTTCCTTTGGCTTGTTTTGGGGTCTGTTTGTTCTTTTTTTCTAGGAGTTTCAGCTGTAGTGTTAGGTCATTGATTTGAGATCTTTCAGTCCTTTTGATATATGCACCCATGGCTATAAACTTTCCTCTCAGGACTGCCTTTGCTGTGTCCCATAGGTTCTAGTAGGTTGTGTTTTCATCTTCATTAACTTCCAGGAACGTTTTAATTTCCTCTTTTATTTCATCAGTGACCCATTCATTGTTGAGTAATGTGTTGTTCAGCTTCCAATTATTTGTGTGTTTTTTACTGCTGTTTTTGTTGTTGATTTCTAGTTTTAATGCATTGTGGTCATACAGAATACATGGGATTATTTCTATTTTCTTATATTTGCTGAGGCTTGCTTTATGCCCTAAGATATGATCAATTTTTGAGAAGGTTCCATGGACTGCTGAGAAGAATGTATATTGTGCAGAAGTTGGATGAAATATTCTGTAGACATAATCTAGGTCCTTTTGATCAATGGTGTGATTTAGTTTTAGGATTTCTTTATTGATTTTTGTGTTTGGATGACCTATCTATTGGTGATAGGGGGTATTAAAGTCTCCCACTACCACTGTGTTGGAGTTTATATATGTTTTTAGGTTCTTCAGAGTATGTTTGATGAAATTGGGTGCACATAGGTTGATAATTGTTATTTCCTTTTGGTCTATTTCCCCTTTTATTAGTATGGAATGTCCTTCTTTATCTTGTTTGATCAAAGTAGGTTTGAAGTCTACTTTGTCTGAGATAAGTATTGCTACCCCTGCCTTTTGGGCAGGAGACCATTGGCTTGGTAAATCTTCTTCCAGCCTTTCACTTTCAGCCAGTGCTTATTTCTGTCAATGAGGTGGGTCTCCTGTAGGCAGCAGATTGTTGGATCTTCCTTTTTAATCCAGTTTGCCAGTCAATGTCTTTTGATGGAGGAATTTAGTCTATTAACATTCAGTGTTAGTATTGATAAGTACGTGGTGATCCCTGTCATGTAGCTGTCTTTGTTGATTAAGGGTTTTGTAGCTGAATCAGTTAGTCTTTGTTTTCTTGCCTTTTCTTCTCCTGTGGTTTGATATTGCCTACCCTTTCATGGTTTTGTTTCCTTTCATTTTCTGTGTACAGAATTCCTTGAAGAATCTTTTGTAGTCATGGCTTAATAGTCATATATTGTTTTAGTTTCTGCTTATCATGGAAGACTTTTATTGTTTCATCTATTTTGAATGATAGCTTTGCTGGGTAGAGTATCCTAGGGTTGAAGTTACTTTCATTCAGTGCTTGGAAGACCTCACTCATGCTCTTCTTGCTTTTCATGTTTCTGTTGAGAAGTCTGCTGTGATTTTGATGGGTTTGCCTTTCTTTCTCTAGTTTCTGTACTTGTTGCTTTAATGATAATATGTCATCAGGTAGTACTGTTTTGGTCAGGTCTGTTTGGTGTTCTGGAGGACTCCTGTACCTGAATGGGCATAGTTTTCTCTAGATTTGGGAAATTTTCTGTAATTAATTTGTTGAATATATTATGCATTACCTTTGCTTGCAACTCTTTCTTCAATGCCCATGATTCTCAGATTTGGTCTTTTGATGGAGTCAGTGAGTTCTTGCATTTTCTTTTCACAGGTCTTGAGTTGTTTAACTAATAGTTCTTCAGTTTTTCCTTTAATTGTCATTTCATCTTCAAGTTCTGAGATTCTGTCTTCTGCTTGTTCTATTCTGCTGGAATGGTCTTCCATTTTGTTTTTTATTTCTGTTTCATTCTTTTTTCTGAGGTTTTCCATATCATGGGTTACTTCCTCTTTAATATTGTCAATTTTGGACCTTAATTCATTTATCTCTGTGTTTGTGGTGGTCTCAGTTTCAGTTTAGCATTTATTTAGGGCTTCTATGATTTCATTTATTTGTTTTTGTGTTTTCTCATATTCTTTATTTTTGTCCTCTTGGAATTTCTTGAGTGCCTCCTGTACATTTCAGTTGACCATGTCTAGTAACATCTCTATGAAATTCTCATTACTTACTTGTAGGATTTCTTCTTTCAGAGGGTTCTTGTGGGCTTCATTGGGTTCCTTGGTATAGTTTATCTTTTTTTTTTTATTGGAATCTGGGTCTGGGTATCCATTTTCTTCACTTTGCTCTAAATCCTGTAGTTCTTTATTTTGGGGGAGAGAATGGTTTCCTTCCCTTTTTCTTCTTCCCATATTTCCACTAGGTAACATTTCTATCCCTGAACTATGTGTAATTTAGTATTAGCTGGGTAACAGTATTAATACTAACAAAACCAAGAAAGAAGGATAAAAAAGAGAGAGAGAGAGATGGAAAGATAAAAAGGAATAGAGTAGTGAGGAAAAGAGAAAAAAAAGAAGTGTAGAGGTAGTGGATGGTCAAACAGTAAAACAGGCAGCAAATCCCTTAAAGAAGGGAAAAAAATTAAAATGAAAATGAAAAAAAAAAGAAAAAAAAGAAGCCACCAGTTCTGGGACAGTAGAATTGCAGTCTTAGTTGTTCTTATGTGGGTTCTTTAGCATCCAGACCTGTCTGTGTGTGTCTCTTAGGTAGGTTTGGAGCCTTCCTGTAGCAAGTGGAGGGTGGGTGGGGTCCCACTGGCCTTCGGGTGGAGGCCTTTAGCTGAGGTGAAGTAGAGGGCTTTTGGAGCATGGGCTTGGCATGCCTGAAAGGCACAGGCTGGCGGAGTGGTGATCCTGCATGTCTGTGGATCCCTGGCTTGACAAGCTCGGGGAGGCACGGTCCAGCAGAACAAGATCGTGGTTGTGTGGGTCCCTGGCTTGGCAGGCCTTAGGGGCACAGGCTAGAGGAGTGAATGTTGTGCAGGGCTGTGCAGGCCTTGGGGGCGTAGCCCAGCAGAACAGAGATCATGCAGTTTGTATCTCCAGTGGGTAGGCCTTGGAGGTGTGTACCCACAGAGCAGAGATCTTGCAGGGCTGTGCAGGCCCTGGAGGGGGGCATGGCCTAGCGGAGATCATAAATATCTGTGGATCCTTGGCCCTAAGGGCTCATGCCATGGAAATCCTGCTGTTCTGAGGGGTGGGAGTTTGGGGTAGTGCAGCCCTGGCAGCGCAAAGGAGCAGGGCTGGAGGATCGGAGATCCCACTGTGTATGGAGCAGCGGCTCCCACAAGCCTGTGGGGCAGGGCTTAGCCTGCTGGGCCTGCTATTCTTTTAGTATAAGGTGGCCTGGAGAGGCCTCCCATGAGCTAGGGGTTCAGAGCGCTGGTGTTTCAGCTCTCCCTGGTGTTTTACCTCGATCAGGCAGGTCTCCAGCTTCTTATCAAGGTCCCTGGATCACAGAGGTCAGAAGGGCTGTGGCTGTGTTCCAGTCACCATCTTGGATCTTCTATGACCTTCTAAGGTAAGAAAGCTGTTTATATAAAATATTTGAAACATGTGTTATATTGTCCAACAAGAATAAAAATATAGTATTATGTTCATATCTTTCTTTAACTAATTTTGTGTCTATTTTCTAGAAAATATGGATGAAAACAAGAATGAATAGGACAAATGTGATTTATGATCTTATTCAGATTACATTCTCATGGAAGATATATAACGGAAAATAAGTACTAAATAAATACATATTTATTTATTCTTTATAGCTTGTGATTGTGTTAAGTGCTATGGAGTAAACAAGAGAAAATACTGGGCAGCATTAATATTTTCTATAGTGTAATTGTAGGCTGTTTTCTGGGATATGAGACTATGGCTGTAGTATTTAAAAGGGAACATTATTAATTTTAGCTATATTTAGATTCTTACAACCAATAGACAACTTGACATCCTTAACTTCTTTTGAGAAAGTTCAACTTTTGTTCTTAAAATAATTACAAAGGTTTTATTTTCCCAAGAGTCAGTTATTTTGAGCACTAAAGAGTTCAACTTTGGTTCAAAATGCCAACCAGATACCTTTTGACTGAAGACTATGGCAAAGCATAATCTTTAGAAGTTAATTATACCATCAAAGACATAAAACAGGAGGTTCTGAAGGTACAAAAATCACATCTGATAGAAATCTTACAATTGTAAAGTGAATAAACCAGATTATATTGAATAAGTATGTTTAATACAAAGACTGGGCAAGTGTGGTGAAATTGAAAGAGGTGTAGAATTTGAAGATAGCAAAAGAGAACCCTTAAGCAAATCACCTTATCTCTTAAGAATCACCCTATTTCTTATCTGAAAAAATGTGGGTAACTAATGTTGGTGCAAATGTTTCTTTGCTGCTTGGGATGTTTCTTTCCATGTAAAGAAAACACAGAGTAACCATCTTGACTTCTTTCTACAGGTTTTACTTCTTTAGCTCTAGAAAAATTGTAACAACTTTATTTGAACCCTAAATTTAGGGAGAGTAACCTGGACATGACTTGTTTAACTGCTCTCTTTTCTTTTTAGGAAGAAACTGCAAAAATTGCAGGTTCTCCCCTGGGAAGGTGCTTCAGAAGAATGAATTGTCAGGTGGGTAAGTCTGTCAGTGTTAAGAAGCTTGATATAATACTTCAATTATTATAATTAGATGATAAGGCAATAATATGTTGATCTGCCTAGAATTTTACTTTATTTTTTAATTGTTTCAAGTTATGGGGAGTTTTGTTTCAACCTTCAGGTATCGTATTTTGTAACTTACCATTCTGTTGTGAAACTCAAATGTCATATGAATATGTGCACAAATTTAAATTTCCTTAAAAATCCTGTGCATTTTCTACTCTAACTATATACTTTACTACTAAAACCCAATTCTCAAAGTAGAAAAATTGTTGGAAAGGTAAGACTGAGGATCAGGAACTTTCAGGCAACAGTGGAGCATTTCTAAGATTCAGGTGAAGCATGCTATTTTCCTATAGATCCATGAAGAGGTCATATCCATTCTTGCAGATAATGTTCTGTATTCTAGGTTAAATTGTGCCCTCTCTTCCAAAAAATCTGTATGGGAGTCCTAACTATGAGTTCTTGTGAGTGTGATGTTTTTCAGAAATAGGATAAAAATCAAACTAAGATGAAGTGTTGCTGGAATAGGGCAGGCCGTTAATCCTAAATGAATGGTGTACCTTATATGAGAGAAGAGACCAGAGAGATAGATGTGGCAAGAGAAGCAAAGATTGGAGTGATGTGTCTACAAACCAAAGAACTGGATTAATGGAAAACATCTAAAGGTGAAAAGAGGCAAAGAAAGATTTTACATTTCTTAGGTGAAGGGGGGAGCCCTGCCAGCACCTTGACTTCAGACATGTTACATCCAAAACTGGAAGAAAGTTAATTGCTATTGTTTAAAGTCATCTACTTTTTGGCTATAAGGAATTCTTAAAGTCCACACACATAAAGATAGGGGCACTGGGGCATCATTTTCATTATTCCACTGAAAAGATAAAATATTATTGTTATATTAATTTCTACCTTACACTTCATGACTCTCAGGAAAGAGCCTTGGCCAGCTTTATTTATTCTGTGTAGTATGGTCAAAAGATAATTTTTCTCCATACATATAGTTGGTAGTGTTTCTCAAATCTAATATTCTCCCCTGTTTCTTTTTATTCATCCTGATCCAACCTTTAATATCCAAGCCATAATGCACTTCCTTCATGGAAACCCTGCCAATTTCCATAATCAATATCAATCATAGAGTAGGTCTTATTTCTAAATCACATTTTACTCCTATCTAGTGCTATTATATTTGTGTGTTATGTGTGTTGGAGGGGGAGGGAGGTGAGAGAAAACAGAAAGTGGTAGCCTTATCTTTCAGCAGGACTGTTAGCAAGTTAAAGGTAGATATATAATTCATGGATTTTACAATGCTATTATTCTGTTCTGTGTATAGCACAGTGAAAAGTACAGTAGTTGATCAATAAACCTTGATTTGGCAACAAAGAAGTCCAGTGTGAGTATATGTGGAAAAAAATTGCAGCTAGGTCATAGATTAATAAACTTTACAAATCATGGTATTCAATTATTCTGAAGAATATAAACCTCAGTTAGTTCCAGAAGATGGAAAAGTATAGAGAGGCATTAATAGTATTGAACCTCTGAACTACATTTCAGGTATTTATAAAGCAATTAACACATGTAATCTCTTTTAATCCTCAGAGTCACTCTGTTAGTTTGAAATCATTATTTCCAATTTCAGAAGCAGGAAACTGAGGAGACAGAGAGCTTCTTGAATTAACAAGACTGGACAAAGAGACATCATGCTCCCTCCTCTCCTTCATAATCCTGTATTAAAACATTTTGAGGAACAGACCCAGGAACATCTTTGAATCATATGTAGGAATGCAGTGTCACATTAAAAGTAAATTGGTGATAAGCAACCACATGTCTGCCAGAGCAACATTGGTTCTTGGTGACATAGGACAGTGTCCTCCCAAGGAATGAATTCTGGGCAACGAGTTTGCTTCATGGAATGCATTGAAAGAAAGAAAGTAAAAGGAAGGAAGGAAGGAAGGAAGGAAGGGAGTTTCTTTGAAAGAGAAACATCTACTATAAAAGTCATTTCAAAGACATTTTAAAAATGAGCTTTATTTCCTGAGATATTTATTCCCAACTAAAAAAAAAAACCTCATCTACTAACCTGCAAATTGACCTTTGTGATCTTAGAAAAGACAGGCTAATTATTTTTAAATGTTACACTTCTGCCAGTTTTCAGAAAAGAAGACTGAGATCCAGCCATGTGGAATCACTATAACAGCTGAAGACTTTTGGATGTTCCTTTCTGAATTGATGACTACCTATAATCGTGGAAGCTCTAAGCATCAGTATATTAGGTAGATGAAAAAGTTGATTTACAATATATTTTTGGCTTTACTTGCTGTGTCACACCTGTAATCCCAGTTACTTGGGAAGTGGAGATTGGCAATATGGCATTTCAAGGCCAGCCCAGGAAAAAAGTTATCAAGTCCTCATTTTAAGCAATGAGCTGGGCATAGTGGTTCACATCCCAGCAAAGTAGGAGGCATCAGTAGGAGGATCCTGGCTGAATGCTAGGCAAAAATGTGAGACCCAATCCAAAATATAACTAAAGTAAAAAAAGGAATGGGGGTGGCAAGGCCCTGAATTCAAAACTCAGTACCACCAAAAACAAAAACAAACTTCCTTTCTAATACAGTGTAGGAATATGTTCCTGTAGAACGCAGATATAAAAGGCAGAAAGAGTTATACAAATATGTTTCTTTAAGTGAAGCCAAGTACAGGTGATTAAGAAGAAATGCTGGAGCCAATGCCAATCTGATTCTTGTCATGGACTTCAATCATATCAGTGTGATACTTTCAAATCTTGGCCTCACTTCTTATAAACTGTGAATGAGGTCCAATCACATTTCCTTAGGCCTCGGCTTTCTCGTTCAAAATATGGGGTAAGGGAGAGTAATGGAAAGGGTTGAGGTGAACAAAGTAAAGTATACTCACAGCAGGAGTACATCAAGTAACCCCTTTGCACATTGGCCTTGGAATTAATAGTGAAAGGGAGAACTGTAAAATAACTACAGTGTGGGGGGATGCTTTTAAGGGGGGAGGGTGAATGGAGGAGATGAAGGTGAGAGAATATGGTTGATGTGCTTCATATACATATACAAAATAGAACAATGAAACCTCTTGCAATTGGTTTAAGTGAGGCATGGGGAGGGGCAATCTAAGCAATGTACAATGCAAGTCTATTTGGAATTGTCACAATGAATCCCCCTGTACAATGAATATAAACCTAATAAAAATGGAAAAAATATCAATGTAATTATAGTGCTGACTCTATGGAGTTGTTATTAGAATTAAGCAAGTTCATATTTCTTTATGCTGCTAAGGATTGAACAGAGGGTCTTGCTAGGCAAGCCCTCTACCATTGTGATATATGCTTAGCCCAAAGTTTGTATTTACAAAATTCTTAGAATAATGATTTTGCCTGCTGTATTTATATTTTTATATAAAATATTTTTTATGGAATAAAATAAAATTATTTATTGGATTGTAAAAAAATATAAATGAGTTTTATAGGGATCCTTGAGTCCAAATGTGCATTTTCCTTCCTTTTGTGTAAACTGGATTGCTCAAAATCTCATGAGGCAATATGGGTAGAATGTGTGCTAGAACTTCCAAAACATCCTGGCTCTTCCAGATCTTTCCAAATCTATGTGGTGTCTTCAACCTTTGTCAGGCATGGAAAGGTGCCATTAGATCTTTTTTTTTTTTTCCTGTTACACTGAGATTTCCCAGTCTGGGAACCCAGTTAGAAAATTTATAAGGCTTTTCAAGCTTCAAAGAACTCCTAGTCCAGTGGCTAAAAGTGAGAAAGACAATATTCTTTAGAACTTTTGACTTAAGGAATTATTTGTATTAAAATTTTTTTTATTTTATATTTTATTATATATTATAAATATTATATTAATATTATTTGTATCAAATTATTTACTCTATGGAAACATGAAATAAATCTTTTTTCTTCATAACTTATCTGAAAGAATTATTATTGGAGCATGAGATAAGACAAGTAAATTACTATAAGATGATTTTAGTAGGAAAGTCAGGAGCAGCAAATGACATGGATATTGGGAATGGAGAAGGTAGAAGCAAATTTCACAGAGAAAGAACTAAGGGCCAGCCCAAACAGCAAGAGAAAGAGTGTGTTGGTTCTATTTGAATGCTATCTTTCTGATGTCAGACATCAAATTAATTGGAAAAAGAAAGGTAATTATGGATGAAAAGAAGTATGAATAAATGATGGAAGCCAGATTTATTGGCACTATGTACAGGCACAGATTTGTTGTTTTCTTTATAATAACCCTGTGAGGTAGATGTTTTTCTACCCCCACTTTCTGATGAGGAAACCAAATTCAATATAGTTTTCAAAATGTGCTCATTCAAACAAGAAAAGTCAAAGCTGAAACTGAAATAAAGTATCATTCTATAGACTCAAAAGTCCTTCTGCCACAATGCCTGACTCCCTCTTTATTGTAATAACCCTTTTTACTTTTCTCACTTGCTGAACCCAAAGGAATGGATTCTCTTTGTGGAATACCTTTATCTTACCACGCTCACTGCAAGAAGCCCATCACCCTATATTAGAGGGTACTTGACTGCATGTCAAAAAGAGAAATTGCTCTACTTTACTTAAGTATTTTTAGCACAAATTAACTGACTAGCAGGTTTATCTTAAATTATGCTGGCACTATGCATGAGGCCTGAACTACTACTGAAGATACAAAGGCTAAATTGTGCTGACAGCACTTAGCACAACTTTGACATTCAGCTCATTCTAATTGAAAGGCTCACTACAAGGTTTTGTTTCATGTAAATGTGTGCAAATTGAATGAATCTCAGTTCTACCATCATTCTCCTTGCTATATTTAACATGTGTGCCTCCCTAAATAGCTCAGTTGCCTGAAAATTCATTTCATCCATATTTATTGAAAGAAAAGAGGACATTATGCATAACATTAACATGGACTTTGGAGACTCAGTTATAATCTATACTGTGGAACTGAATTCAGAATTATACAAACACCATGAATCAAGGGGTTGCAGATGTAGTTCTATGGTAGAATGCTTACAGGAAGGCCCTCAGATTGATGTCCAGGACCAGAAAATAAATCATACATGATAATATGAGTTGTTCATGTTACCCAAATAACCCTAGACAAAAGAAGAATTTCAATGAATTTTGTGATCAAAGGTGAAGATATTCACATTTGTAGTTAAAAATTTAAGATCAAAATGAACATCATCTTTTAAAATTTAAATTAAAAAATTTAACTTATAATAAAAATATAGAATAATGCATATTCATGGAGTGCTATATGTTGTGATACATGCATACACTGTATAATTTTTAACTCAGGATAAATATATATATATATGTATATCCTCAAACATTTACCATTTTTCTGTGTGAAAACATTCAAAATCATTTCTTGCAGTTTTTTGAAATGTACAGCACATTATTGTCATCTATAGTGACGCTACTGGTTACTAGCATATAAGAACTTCCTGCTACTAACTGTAACTTACTACCCAACAATAAACATTTCCACATTCCTCCTTCCCCCTGTGTTCTCCAGCTTCTGGTAACCCCGATTCTACTCTCAGCTTCTATGAAAACAACATTTTTAGATTCCACACATGAGCAAAATAGTGTGGTACTTGTTTTTTATTGTCTGGCTCATTTTCCTCAGCATAATGTTCTCAGTTCCATCCATGTCATTGTAAATGACAGAATTTTATTCTTATTTTAAGTATCATGCAATGGTATACATGTCCCACATGTTCTTTATCTGTTCACCAGCTGATGGGTGCTTCAATTGTTTTCATTTCTGGGCTACTGTGACTGGTGCTATAATAAATATGGTAGGACAGCTATCTCTTAGATATGCTGATTTTAAAATGACCAGTATCTTTAGCTAAACATATAGTTAGAACATGAATATCAGCAAAAGGTCCACAGATTTTAACATGTAACCATGTACATTTTCTTGAACCTTCAGTGACTATGTTGTTTTTGTTAATAGTAGTTAAGGGTTCTTTAAATTGTATGGTCTTGTAAATTATGTTTCCTTGGCTTATGTGTGTTTTGTTTCATTTTTGAATATTCATTTCTACTCTTTTACAATTGCTGCCTCATCTCAAAAACCCAAATAGATGTTATTTATGAATTGACAGTAACCAGTGCTTAATACATATACCATATTGTGAAGGATCCAAGGAAAAGAAACCCTTAACCAAATTATTCAATGTTAGCTTGCACATCAGTTCTGGCTCTGCCTTTGCTAGCAAACAAATGGCTTTCAACAAGTGAGCAAGTGATTTATCCCTGGAAGCAACAGCATCTTCAACTGGTAATAAAATAAATTTAAAAACTTTAAGAGAGTAAATGAGATGACATTGGTATAATTCAACACAGTGTCAGGCTCATAGCAATGTTCAAGAAAAGAATTCTTTTAAAAATAGTTATGTGACCAAAAGTACCAAAGGAGAAACTTCTAATTTCATATAATTTTACAGTTTTCTGTAAAATTAATACATATACAATCACTTTTTATTCTACTTCTGATAGCTTTTGATATGTTTTACTTTTATGTCTATTGTTTGTGTTTATATACTTGCTTATCTTATTTATGAAATTAAGCATCCTGTCTTTTGAGTTTTAGCATCTTGTCATAAATACTTTACATATTAGAATGTGCTTTGTGCTATACTGAATTCCATAAAATATAGATATTGTTACATTTTGGTCATGAGATCTGTTGAACAATTTATGAAATTTAAAAATTCTGTTTCTAAAATCTGTCTGCTTTTTTGTTTTTATTTCAGTGTCTTTTAAAGAGCAGTTTCATTCCCTTTATATTTAATTTGAAGTAACAGTTGCTTTACCAAATTACCTGTCTCAGATCTCATCCCCTTTATTTCAATTACTCCTCCCTCTGCAAGTAAAGTAATGTTCCTAAATTTCAAATAGTTCACTCTGTTTCTTAAGGCTCTTTCATTTTGGACCTCACAAAATGCATATAAACTAACTCCTTGAGATGCTTTTAAGGTCCTTTAAGACCTGGATATTGTGTAAATATAGTTTCTACATGTAAATAAATGAAATCTCGTGTAGAATTCCTTTATAAAAGTTGGATTAAATTAATCTAAAGTTAACATGGGAAGACAAACAACCCTATATATCCAAGAACTCTTTAACATTAGAAGAATTCTAAAACTGGAAGTGCTTTTTGGTACTAACAAAGTAATGATTCCCTTAAATTCAAATCTGTGTTCTATTGGCTCAGAAATAGGTTAATAGATGTTTCCACAGAATTCACAATTGGCAAATAGAACAAAGTAGATCTGAAAAGATTACTCCTCTTATAAAGACTTAACTAAATATTAACAAAGAAATTATTAAATATAAACCAAAATAAAGAGAAAAGCTATTAGAAGATGAAATATTAACAGGACAAAAAAATGAATGTAGGTTAATATTCTGAGAAAATAGATGAGAGGGAGCTGCAGTAGAGAATGTAGGTGAATAAAGCCAAGGAGAAAAAATTCACAATTTCACAAATAGTATGCAGACTGATGCTAAAAGTATGCAGGGCACTTGAAAGGCTAAAATTAGGTAAATTACTTGACAGCCATCTTGCCTTTCCCTAAGAATAGCAAATGTTAAGTATTCAATTTAGAGATCATGAGTGAAAGGAAAAATAAAGAACTATGAGAGAAAAAAAGATTTTTGAAAAAACAATGGAATCAAGAGTATTGGGTGTTAAGACAAGATAGGTAGACTTAAAGCTTATAAGTTAAAGTGGTGTTATACCTCAATATTTCACAGTCAATTGTACATTTCTGCTTCATCACTGTGACACTTAGGCTTCTGCTTAACCACATTCTTCAATCACTTTTTTTTTTTGGTGGTCCTGGAATTTAATGTCAGGGCTTTGTGCTTGGTAGGTAGCTGCTGTACTATTTGAGCTATACCCACAGACTTTTATTGCTTTAGATGTTGTTTAGATAAGGTTTCCCATTCTTGCCTTACCCAGCCTAAGACCATGATCTTCCTACCTATGCCTCCCATATAACTGGGGTGACAAGTGCTTGCCACCACACCCAGCTTTATAGGTTGGGATGGTGCCTTGCTAACTTTTTGCCCCTGCCAGTTTCAATGCACAATTCTCTCTATCTGTGTCTCCCCAGTAAGTGGGATTGAACACCTAACATTATTTATTATGAAATATTAGATAAATAAAACAAGAATCTTCAGAAAATAATAAATTCTGTAATATAAAAAGTGTCTTCATAAAGCAAAATTAAAGTATCCTGCTAACAAAAATGTCTAGGAATAAGAGGAAGTCTGAAAAAATACTCTCCATCTTGAAATATTACTTGAGGAGATAATAAAATAAAAAGATTTATCACAAATAAATAGATATCTAGAAAATAAAATAACTAATAAAATGTTGAGTCAAAAACCATTATGTGTGATATTAAATACCTGTACATCACTCAAAAAATATGATGATGGGGCACAATAGCCTCATCTGACTGTGTGAGAAGAAACATATAAGATAGAGGATCAATCTGGATGGTTAAATATCAATAAGGAATTCCCAAAGATTGACTTTAAAAATACATAAAAACCTTAAAGCAATCCAAACATCTTCCTTCAAACCTACTTATGGATATACTTCAGCAAAATGAAACAGTGACAGCAGATTCAAATCATAATTTAGAAATCCCAGATGACACATATGCCTCATAAGTAATAAATCAGACTAAATTGTCACATACACATAAATGAATATAGGATAGAATTATCAAGGGGCCTGTGTTGAGGGATTCAAGGACTTTTTGAAAAAAAATTTTTTTAAAGGTTGATTTCTTCTTTTTAAGTGTGAAGAAATCAAATCAAACACTCTGCTGGCCCCACACTTTGGCAAGGCATGGAATGTATCTGGGGTGAAGAACAAGAGATTTTTTTACAGATGGGTCATGAGCTGGTATGTGAATCAAACAGTAAACTGTTTGTGTAATAGTGTTGTGTTCTAAGCAGCTATGTATAGAACACTATACAGCCACTCAATGACTGTATTTAATAAGCAGCAAATCAGAAAGTTTAAACAACCCATTATTGGAAAAATTAGTTTCTTTCTAAAATGGTAATCACATTTGGATGTTGTATACAGGTGCTCCTCTTTATCTGCAGGGGCATTGGTTCCAGGACCAAAGCCTGTCATTGCTCAAGTCCCTCATATAAAATGGTGAAGCATTTGCATATAATCTACACCCATCCTCTTGTATACTTGTAATCATCTCTGGATCATTTATAATACCTAATACAGTGTAAACGTCATGTAAAGAGTAGTAATGCTGGATTGTTCAGGGAATAATGGTAAGATACAGAGGACCAACTATATTAAGCAGATGAAAATGCTAAGGTGATATTCCTCAGGATAGGATGGTGACTGTTTGGAGCCAGCTTGGTTACATTGCTCTTTATTCCTTTGGTATATGGTTTTCTTGGAAGGGCATCAGAGAGAATTTAAAACAACATGTACATAAATATTCCTTGAGGTTGTACTTGATATCACACATAGGTTAATTATTATACATTCAATCAGTTGGGTTTAAATCCCAAATGTTTACAGTATTTCTAAATTTTGTTCTAATAAAGTTACTGTCTTTTCTGCAATAGATCTGTAATGGGTAAGCAATTTAGCAATGTGGATTATGTGTCTGAATGCCCTGAAGCTTCTTGAATACACTGTTACATGAGCTCAGTTGAATAAAATTTGTACCTTTACTCATTAAAAAAAAGTGTGAAGAAATCAAATCAAACAGATGATTAGCATCAGCTGAAGAAAAAATTATTTCTGTGGAAGATAGAATTGAAGAAAGTAGTACCTTAAATATAGCACAGAAAGAAAAAAGAATGAAAAAAATTATAGCAATAGTAGAAATCACAAAAAAACTGAAAGAGAATAGTAACATACATCTAATTGGAGCCACTGAACAAGAAAGAGACCATGGCTGAGACACAAAATCTGGGCAGGTAGTAGCTAAGAATTTTCTATAACTGGTCAAATAAACACTCTAAAATTCAGATATCTCAGTAGAGCCCAACATAGAATTTAAACAACAGCAGTAATACTAATAAATTAATATATATATATAAAAAATTTCAGAATGCCAAAAGCAAATTGAATATGTTAACAGTAGTCAACAGTAAAAAGATTACTAAAAAGCAAAACCAGAAGTGACTCAGAGTCAGCAAGAGTGGAACAGAAAATAAGGGGATAATTTGACTTTAGAGGAAAAAACTCTCTGCCTAGAACTATATGTTCAGCAAAATTACTTTTAAAGTTGAGAATAAATAAGTAAAGCTTTGACCTAACTATAAGTATGTGAAAGCATATATAATCAATGGGTGATATGAAAAGAATATTTATTAAATATTTTTGTTGAAGAAAGAAAATGATACCAGAAGGAATATGTTAGATAAAAAAAAAGAACATTGATCAAAGAATATGATAAACTTCTAAGAAAATCTAAATTAATGTGGGTTGATGAAAGCATGGGAATTATTCAACCTCAAGAGAAGAGCAGACAAGTTATTTGAGAGTAGCATAGAATTATCTGTACTCCCACAAATCCTTACACAACAAAAACTACCAAATGGCAGGAATCACCACATACCTCTCAATATTATCACTGAATGTTAATGGACTCAACTACCCCATCAAAAGACACGTATTGGCAAACTGGATTAAAAAGGAAGACCCCACAAATCTGTTGTTTACAAGAAACCTACCTTACAGACCAAAACAAACATTGCCTTAGGGTGAAAGGGTGGAACATTTACCAAGAATAGGGTGAAAGAGTGGAAGATTTACCAAGAATGGCCCCCCTGAGAATAGGCAGGAGTAACAATACTTACATAAGATAAAGTAGACTTCAAACCTAAATTAGTCAAAAGAGACAAAGTTCACTTCATACTATTAAAAAAGCAATACATCAAGAGGAAATAACAATTGCTAACTTATATGCACCCAATGTCAAGGCACCCAACTTTATTGAACATGTACTTCCAGACTTAAAAACACAGATAGACTTCAACACAGTAAATTTCAGTACTCCACTATCACCAATAGAGAGGTCATCCAGACAAAAAAAACAACAAAGAAACTCTACATCAAATGGACCTGACAGACATCTGCAGAGTATTCCATCTTGCAACAGCACAATATACATTCTTCTCAGCAGCCCATGCAACTATCTCCAAAATAGACCACATTTTAGGTTACAAAGCAAATATTAACAAATATAAGAAAATTGAAATAACCTCCTGGACACTGTCTGACCACAATGCAAAAAAACTAGAATTCAACAACAAAAGTAACAGCAGAAAATACTCAAAACAATTGGAGACTGAATAACATATTGCTCCACAATCAGAAGGTCATCAACGAAATGAAAGAGGAAATCAGAAAGCTCCTGGAATTTAATGAGAATGAAAGCACAAACTATCAGAACTTATGGGACAAAGAAAAGGCAATCCTCAGGGGAAAATTTATAGTCATGAGTGCATATATTAAAAACACAGAAAGATCACAAATAAACAACCTAATGTTACATCTCAAAATCCTAGAAAAACAAGAGCAAGCTAAATCCAAAAACAACAGGAGAGAAATAATAAAAATGAAGACCAAAATCAAAGAAATAGAGACAACAAAACAAAACAAAACACAATTTAAGCAACAATAAAGAGCTTCCCAAAAAAGAAAAGTTCAGGACCTGATGGATTCACTGCTGAATTCTACCAGACATTTAAAGAAGAACTAATACCAACACTTGTCAAACTTTTCCATGAAATAGAAAGGCAAGGAACACTGCCAAACATAGTCTATGAAAGTCAGATAAGGACAAAACAAAACAAAACAAAAGACAATGAAAGGCCAATCTCTTTAATTTACTTAGATGCAAAAATCCTCAATAAAATATTGGCAAGCCAAATTTAACATCATATCAAAAAGATCAGAAACCATGATCAAGTCAGTTTCATCCCAGGTGTGCAGGGATGGTTCAACATATGCAAATCATTAAATATAATACAGAATATTAAGAGAAGCAAAGACAAAAATACTCATTCATGATAAAAGCTCTGACAAAACTAGGAATAAAGGAATGTACCTCAACATAATAAAGGCTATATATGACAAGTATATATCCAACATCATACTAAATGGGGAAAAATTGAAATCATTTCCTCTAAAGTCAGGAACTAGAAAAGAGTATCCATTCTCTCCTCTCCTATTCAATGTAGTTTTGGAATTCTTAGCCAAAGTAACAACAGGAAGAAGAAATAAAAAGAATACAAATTGTAAAAGAAGTAGCCAAATTATCCCTATTTTTAGATGACATGATCTTATACCTAGAAGATCAAAAAAAAAACTCCACCAAAAAACTTCTAGACACCATCAACATCTTCAGGAAAGTACCAGGATATGAAATCAATTTACAAAACTCAGTAGACTTTCTAAAAAAAAAATAAAATATTTATATTATTTTCCTATTTATATAGGAAAATAATTCTACTTACAATATCCTCATAAAAATAAAATATATAGAAATAAACTTAACAAGGGAAGTAAAAGACCCTTATAAGGAAAACTATAAACCATTGAAGAAGATTACAGAAGATGGGAACATCTCCCATGCTTATGGATTGGTAGAATCTACATAGTGAAAATGGCTATATTACCAAAAGCAATCCACATGTTCAATGTAATTTCCATCAAAAGTTTAATGACATTCATCACAGAGATTGAAAGATCAACCCTAAAGTTTATTTGAAAGCACAGAAGATCATGAATAGTCTAGGAAATACAGAATAAACAGCAACACAGAAGGTATCACAATACCCAACTTAAAACTATACTACAGCCCACAGCAATTAAAAAAAGGCATGGTACTGACACAAAAACAGATATAAAGGCCAATGAAACAAAATAAAACCCAGATATGAATCTACACAGCTATGCTTACCTGATTTTTGGTTAAGGCACCATAAACATATGATGGAGAAAACGTAGCCTCTTCAAAAAATGTTGCCGGGAAAACTGGATATCTGCCTGCAGAAAACTGAAACCATATGTACCATGCTGTATTCAAAGTGAATATCAACTCAAAGTGGATTAAAGACCTAAATATAAGACCTGCAACTTTGAAGCTAGTGCAGGAAGAAGCAGGGAATACACTGGAATTAATAAGGATAGGCAATGACTTCCTCAATAGAACACAAATGGCTCAGCAACTAAAAGAAATGATCGAATAATGGAACTACTGCAATTAAAAAGCTTCTGCACAACGTTCCTAAATTGAACAGACTGACCATAGAATAGAAGAAAATCTTTGCCAGCTATACACTTCACAAGGGATTGATAACCAGAATACACAGGGAGCTTAAAAAACTAAACTCCCAAAAAATAATGACATAATGAAGAAATGGGGGAAAGAAATGAAGAGCTTTTTCAAAGAAAGAAGTCCAAATGGCTAAAAAACACATGAAAAATGCTTAACGGCCCTGACCATAAAGGAAATGCAAATCAAAACTGTGTTAAGAGTCCACCTTACTTCTGTTAGAATGGCTACCATGGAGGATACAAACCACAGCGATGGTGAGGATGTGGGGAAAAAAGAACCCTTGGACACTGCTGGTGGGAATGTAAATTAGTACAAGCACTATGGAAAACAGTATCAAGGCTCCTGAAAACACTAAACATAGATCTGCCATATGATCCAGCAATACTACTCTTAGGGATATTCCCAAAGAAATGTAAGTTAGGTTATGAGAAAGGCACCTGCACACTCATGTTTATTGCATTGCTATTCACAAGCTCTAAGCTATGGAAACAGCCAAGATACCCCACTACTGATGAATGGATTAAGAAAATGTGATATTTTATTCAGTCACAAAGAAGAATGAAATTTTGTCATTTACAGGTAAATGGATGGAACTGAAGAATGTTGTGTTAAATGAAGTTAGGTTCGGATGCCCAAATGCTGCATATTTTCTCTCAAATGTAGAATATAGACCTGATACAAATACAGTGAAATTATGAAAAACAGGTCATGCTAAGAGAGTTTACATATGAGAGAGGGAGGGTAAAAGAAGGTGAATGTTGAACATAAAAAAGACTAGAAAAAGATTTTTCCAGCATTTACAGTTTGAATGAAAGCTGGAATAAGTCTATTCATACAGACAAAATATTGAAGGTCAAAACCAAGAAATAAAGGGATCACAATGAATACATTTTGAATTTTAAATATCAAATATAATATTATTGCTTTAAAATATATAATGAAACTATTGTATTGAAAGATAAATTTGAAAATCTACCATAATAAAGGAAAATACTTAAAACACTTATCTCAGTGATGGAGAAATAAAAGTGATCATCAGAACTATATAAAGGATTTTAACAACTTAGTTAACAAACTAGGAAATGTGTCTGACAGCTGTATGCAAAATGCTGCTTCTTTATTTGCCACCCTGGGGCACTTATGAAAACAAAGCATGCTCCTCACTCTAAGCCTCCACTGATTTTAACGGTTCACATCATATCCACCATATTCTCTGATTACCCTATTGATAAATTAGAAGTAAATAACAAAATTTAAAAATTATATAATTTGGAAATTTCAGCAAAACTTCTAAGTAGTGCAGAAATTAAGGAAAAAATAATAATAAAGGTTTGAACTGTGTGATAAAGGAAGTAATGGTCATTAAATATGTACAATGTATCTAAAAAAGAAAAGAAAAAAAGCAAAAGTTCACCAAAAAATGCAAATAATAACAAACAAAGAATAATGATCTGAGTGGCCTAGTTAAGAAATTGATGAGGGAAAAAATCTAAGAGAATTACTACAAAGAAAACAACTGTCAACAATTAATATAGAAATTGAAACAATGGCACATTTTGGAAATAAACAGTCAAGCATTGAAAGTCTAATTTTTTTTTAAAAATTGGAAAAAATTAATCATGAAAAAGAAGACATATAAATAATAATGCTAAACAGTGGGCCTATAACCATAGATCTGGCAAGTATTTAAATCTTAATTCAGGGTGGGAGAAAATATTATAAGAAACCCATACCACACTTTTGGAAAATTAAATGAAATGGCAAATTCTTAAATTCTATATTAGAAAGGCAAAAAATGAATCATAAGAAAATAGAAAGTACATTGCTTTTGGATACCTACATGTGCGGCTAAATTTTATAAAGAAAACAAAGGTCTCACTTTCAACCCCTCCCCCCAAAAAAAGAGTAATAATTGTATTAGGGGCCAGGCTCGGTGGCTCGTGCTTATAATCTAGGTGCTTGAGAAGCAGAGATAGAGAGGATTGCAGCTTGAGGCCATCCCAGTCATAAAATTCATGAGACCCCTTTCCAACCAATAAAAGCTGAATGTGCTGGTATGTGCCTATATCCCACCTATATGGACAGTGTAGGATCGCAGTCTAGGTCAGCATGAGCATAAATGTGAGAACCTATTTCAAAAATAACCAAATCAAAAAAGGCTAGGGGGTATGGCCTCAAGTAGCAGATTGCCTGCTTAGAAAGCACAAAGCCCTGTGTTCAAACCCCAGTCCAAGAAAAATTTTTAAAAAGTGGGGAGGGGGGATCACAGGTGACTTGAAATATATTGCTAATGCTCTATAGCTTATGCTCTGTGTTGAGATATGCTTGTCTCTTTCATAATCATTCTTTAAAGTATGTGTCAAAATAGACATATATTCTACCATATGCATATATACTTAAAAATAGCAAAATAAAAATATGTAAGAAAGTGCAATCTCTATATGCAAGTGTGCATGTTTAGAGCAAAGTGACGCATCAGACTGTGATAGTTAATTACTCTATTGACAATGGGAAGAGTGAGGGCATAGAAACATTTTTTTCTTCCATGCTTCTTTAGGATATTTTTTTGGTAAAAACAAACGTGAGTAGGCATGTGTGAAATTATCACAGTGAAATCACCACATAGAGTGTGTGGTAATTCAAAAATAGAATTAAAAAAACAAACATGAGTTCACTTTTAAAATAAAAAAGATATGTTACTTTTACCATCAAAATTGTAACTCAGAAAAATAAACTATGCTGCTTGTGCTACAAAGCAATATGTATTTTTATTGTGTGGTATATTTTCTCCTGTGCATAGCATTTTGAAGAATATTTTGTTCTTGACATTTTTCAGTGTTGAAGTACATAACTATAATTTCTCTCACATTCGCTCTTGTATACCATTTAATTTTATGATTATATCATAAAAATTAAATTTTCTACTCCATGTTTCCAAAGCTCCATAGAAACTCCATATTCTTGTTATACTGAATTACTTTTAGTTCCATTAATTGTTTCTGTTCTCAAAAATTAAGGACTCTTTCTTTTCCCACCTTAACTTTCTTTGTCTTACCTCACTTGTTATGTGATGTATTTCTAATGTCCCCGGCTGTGTCATTAAAATGTGGTAAAATAGCCATTTTTATAGGTCAAATACGATTAAATATAACGAATTTCACGAAATTCAACCTAAACTGAATGACACTGTGTAGTATTTATCTAAAGTTTTTACTGGAGTATAGACTTCAAAAAAGTATAAGTGATGTCTCTACAGTTTTCCTTAAATTTCCAATATCTATGGCAGTTCTTTATAAATGATAATAATGCTACAAAAATCTTGAACTAATTACTCTCTGAATTAATATAGAGTAACTTAACTACTCTTTCTAAATGGTCATGTTTGGAAATTCATGCTAATCTTAACCTGTATTTTATATTAACTTGCAAGGAAAACAAAAATTTAAAACAAATTTTTAAATTTAGTTTTATTATGTTGTACTGGAAGTATATTACAACATTTACAAAAGTTCTCACAAATTATCATAGTTGAATTCACTCCCTCCATCATTCTTTTCCCCATCTCTTCATTCCTGTAATAGTTTCAACAGGTCTCATTTTAGCCAAAATTGGTTCATTCCCTCTATATTTCTCCATTCAACCTTAGTCCACTACATATGGTGATTTTAACATGTTTAAAAATTCTGTATTCACTTTTGTGTAGGAAGTACATCAACCATATTCATTTTCTTAACTTCCTTCTTTTACCCTTCCTCTCTTGTATGTTACCTCTCCTTAGACTATCTGTTTTTCGTAAAATTGCTTGTATTTGTATTGGGTCTATATTCCAAACATGAAACAACCATTTGTCCTTTGGCCTTCTGAGCCTGCCAAACTTCACTTAAGATGATGTTCTCAGTTCCATCCATTTACCTGCAAACTACAAAATTTCATTCTTTTTTATGGCTAAACAAAATTCCATTGTACATAAATAGTACATTTTCTTAATCCATTCATCAGTAGTGGGACATCTTGGCTGTTTCCATAGCGTAGTTATGGAATAATGCTGCAATAAACAGGAGTGTGCAGGTGCATTTATTGTAATTTGACTTACATTATTTCAGATGTATCCCTAGAAGTGGAAGTTCTGAATCAAATAGCTGTCTATTTTAGTTTTTTGAGGAGCCTCCATGCTGTTTTCCATAGTGGTTGTACTAATTTACATTCCCACCAACAATATATGAGGGTTCTTTTTTCCCCCAACATCCTCGACAACATATTTTGTTGTTTGTGTTCTTGATGATAGCCATTCTAATAGGAGTGAAGTAGAATCTTAACATGGTTTTGATTTGTCTTTCCTTTATGTCCAGGAATTTTGAGCATTTCTTCATGTGTTTTTTAGCTATTAGGGTTTGTTTCTTTGAAAAAGCTCTTCATTTCTTCATTGGGTCATTGATTTTTTGGGAATTTAGTGTTTTGAGCTCCCTGTATATTCTGGTTATCAATCCTTCATCAGATGTATAGCTGGCAAAGATATTCTGCCTTTTCAATTTGGTGACCATTTCATTTGTTTGCAGAAGCTTTTTAATTTCATACAGTCTCATCTGTCAATCATTTTTCTTAATTGCTGAGCCATTTGAGTTCTATTTAGGAAGCCATTGTCAATGCCTGTTAATTCCAGTGTTTGCCTTGCTCCTTTAGTACTGACTTCAAAGATTAAGGTCTTATATTAAGGTCCTAAATCCACTTTGAGTTGATACTTGTACAAGGTGAACAACCTGGATCTAGTTTCAGTTTTCTGCAGGCAGATACCCAGTTTTCCCAGAAATATTTTTTGAAGAGACTGTCTTTTTTCCATTATATGTTTCGAGTGACTTTATCAAAAATCAGGTGGATGTAGTTGTGTGGATGCATATCTGGGTCTTCTCTTCTGTTCTACTGGTCTTCATACCTGTTTTTTTGCTATGGCTGTGTAGTATAGTTTGAAGTTGGGTATTGTGATATCCTCAGTATTGCTCTTTCTGTTCAGTATTTCCTTGACTCTTTGTGGTCTTTTGTGCTGCCAAATGAACTTTGGGTTTGATTTTCAATCTCTGTGACAAACGTTGTTGGTATTTTAATGGGGATTGCATTGAAGAGGTAGATTGTTTTTGTTAGTATAGGCAATTTCGCAGTATTGATTCTACAAATCATGAACATCAGAGATATTTCCATCTTCTATAGTCTTTTTTGATTTCTTTCTTCAATGGTTTATAGGTTTCATTGTAGAGATCTTTCACTTCCTATGTTAAGTTTATTCCTAGATATTTTATTTTTTTGAGGCTATTTTTTTTTCTTTTATTATTCATATGTGCATACAAGGCTTGGTTCATTTCTCCCCCCTGCCCCCACCCCCTCCCTTACCACCCACTCCACCCCCTCCCGCTCCCCCCCCAATACCCAGCAGAAACTATTTTCCCCTTATCTCTAATTTTGTTGTAGAGACAGTATAAGCATTAATAGGAAGGAACAAGGGGTTTTGCTGGTTGAGATAAGGATAGCTATACAGGGCATTGACTCACATTGATTTCCTGTGCATGGGTGTTACCTTCTAGGTTAATTCTTTTTGATCTAACCTTTTCTCTAGTACCTGTTCCCCTTTGAGGCTATTGTAAATAGAATTTTTTCCTGTTTTTTTCATTTTTGGTATATACAAAGGCTTCCAATTTTTGTAAATTGGTTTTGCTTCCTGCTACTTTGCTCAATGTGTTTATGATGCCTTGGAGTATTTTGGAGGAGTTTTTCAGGTATTTTAGGTATAATATCATGTCACCTGCACATAGGGATAGTTTAACTTCTTTCTTTCCTATTTGTATTCCTTTTATTTCTTCTTCCTGTCTTATTGTTCTGGCTAGGAATTCTGAGACTATATTGAATAAGAGTGGAGAGAGTGGACACTCTTGTCTCCTTCCTAACTTTAGGGGAAATAGTTTCAGTTTTTCCTCATTTAGTATGATGTTGGCTATAGGCTTGCCATATATAGCCTTTATTGTGTTGAGCTACATTCCTTGTATTCCTAGTTTCATCATAGGTTTTACACGAAAGGATGTTGTATTTTGTTGAAGGCTTTTTCTCATCTATTGAAGTGATTGAATGGTTTTTGTCTTTTCTTCTTTTAATATGCTGCATTACATTTAATAATTTGCATATGTTGAACCATCCATACATCCCTGAGATAAAACTGCTTTGATGATGGTGTATAACCTTTTTGATATGTTGTTAAATTTATTTTGCCTGTGTTTTATTGAGGATTTTTACATCTAAGTTCTTTATAGAGATTTGCCTGTAATTCTTTGTTTTCGTTCTGTCCTTGTCTGGTTTTTGGATGAGTGTAGTACTGACTTCATAGGATGAGTTTGGCATTGCTCATTGGTTTTTTATTTCATAGAAAAGTTTGAGGAGTGTTAGTATTAGGTCTTCTTTAAATATCTGGTAGAATTCAGCAATGAATCCATCAGTTCCTGGACTTTTCTTTTTTGTGAGGCTCTTTTTTTTAAAAGCACAATTTCCTTGTGTGTTATAGATCTGTTTAGGTGATTAATATCCTTCTGATTCAATTTTGGATGGTCATATGTGTCTTGAAATTTGTCCATTTCTTCTTGATTTTCCAATTCATTTTTATATAAGTTCTCAAAGTAGTTCCCAAGGATTCTCTGTAGAAAAAGTCAAAAATTTTATTTAGTCATAATAACTAGTAAGAATTTTTTTGGGGGGGGGACAGCACTGAGTTTTTTTGTTCATTTATTCACATGTGCATACATTGTTTGGGTCATTTCTTCCCTCTGCCTCCTACACCTACCCTCTCCCCCACACCCCCAGCACTGAGTTTTGAACTCAGGGCTTCAAGCTTCCTAGGCAGGTACTCTACCACTTCAGCTACTCCACCAACTCAATGAGGAAGTATTATTTACAGGCTATAAGGAAAGGGTATAGGAGAGTGAATATGGTGAAAATATTATGTACTCATGTTTGAAAATGGTAAAATGAAACCTGTTGAAAGTATTTTAAGAATGGGGAAGGGAAGATAAAGGAGAATGATGGAAGGGATAAATTTAATATCTATTGTAAGCACTTTTGTGTAAATTTCACAGTGTACCCCAGTACAACAATGGTAATAAAAAAAGAATACTTAAGTCCATATGTGGTAGAATGGAAACATATTTTGTGCTATGTTAATATGAGACTATTAAATAACAATGAAGATTAAAGTATAGCTATACCTTTAACACAGTTTAATCTACCTTCAGTTTGTTTGTAGACACAATAAGAAATCTCTCATCTTTTCTTTTAAAAGTTTCAAACCTTTTTATTACTATATAATAATTGTACAGGAGGTTTTTTGTGACATTTCCATATGTGATTGCAATGTATCCCAGTTAGGTCCATTCCCTTCATTATTTTCTCTCTATCCTCCCCCTGTTTGTAAAATGAATTCAACAGGTTTCAATGTTCCATATTCATACATGTTTAGAAAGTACATCGGCCATCTTCACTCTCTTTTACCCTCTGTATTCACCCTCCCCCTTCCTCTCGAACCCTCCCTTTGACATGACCTGTTTTGTATTTCTGTCTTTCATTGTGGCATTCACTGTTCAGAGGAGTTTTCACTCCAACACCCTTTATTTTACTCCTTCTTACCCTTTCCTTCAGCTGGATATTTTCAATAGCTTTCAGTGCATTTCATTGTGTCTTGGTCCTACACGGATGCAATGTATTTATATATACACATACATATATACACACAAAGAATGTTTTATAGGAAGGTAGGGGAGGAGAGAAAGAAAGATATATATATATCATATCATATACATCATGTATATATACATATATATGATAATGCTCGTGTTTTTATTTGAATCTATCTTCCACATATGAGGAAAACACCTGAACATTTGTCTTTTTGAACCTGGTTTACTTCACTTAACATGATGTTCTTCAGTTCCATCCATTTACCTTGAAAGAAAATTTCATTTTTCTTTATGGTTGAATAATATTTCATATATATATATATACATATATATATGGTATTTTCATATATATATGAAATAATATATATGAATAATAATATATATATGAATAATATTTCATATATATATATATGGTATTTTCATAATCTGCTTGCCAGTTTTAGGATATCTGGGCTGTTTTCATAGCCTGGCTATTGTGAATAATGCTGCAATAAACCAGTGTGCATAAGTGTCTTTTTGTATCCAGACTTATGTTTCTTCATTGGAATTGTATTGCTGGATCATATAGCCCCCATACTGCTTTCTATAGAGGTTGTACTAATTTACATTCCCATCAACAGTGCATGAAGGTTCCTTTTTCACCACATCCTCACCAATATTTGTTATTGTTTGTGTTCTTGATGATAGCCACTTTGAATGGAGTGAGGTGAAATTAATGTGGTTTTGATTTGTATTCTCTTTATAGTCCTTTACAGCATTTCTTCATGTGTTTTCTGGCCATTTGTACTTTATCTTTTGAAAAATTTCTGTTTGTTTCATTTGCTCATTTCTTCATTGAGTTATTGATGTTTTTTGGAGTTCAGTTTTTTGAGCTCTCTAGAAATTCTGGTTATTAATCTCTTGTCAGATGACTAAGATTTGCAACTGTTCTGTGGGCTTTCTTTTCAGTCTGCTGATTTTTTCCTTTGCTGTGCAGAGGCTTCTGAGTTTCATATAGCCCCATTCATCACTCTTTTTTCTTAATTAGTAGCTATTGAAGTTCTATTTTGGAAGTATTGCCTATGCCTACATGTTGGAGTGTTTTCCCTATTCTTTACTGTAGTATTGTCAAAGTTTTAGGCTTTACATTAAAGTTTTGATTCACTTTAAATTCATATTAGCATAGGATGAAAGACAGGTATCTAGTTTCAGGCTTCCTTAAAATCCACCCTTCCCTTCCCCTTAATACTTTCTCTTGCCATCTATGAAGGAAGCCATTACACTGAAATTTTCACTAAGATTTTCCTCATCTTAATATTTTTACTATAATTGTGGCATTTATGAATACATCGCTACTCATTTTTTAAGTTTTATAAACGGGTACATATTTTGTGCACTCACTAGTATATTAGTTTCTACTCAATATTATTTTTTAGTATTACTCTGTTTCAGTTGTAAATCTGAAGTGTGGGTTCATGTATTCTGCATGGTTAGAATGAACAATAATCTAAAACACAATGAGTATACACTTAAACATTCTCCTGACTTATGAAGAACTTTATATAAATAATATTAAAAGCTTAGGTTTAATGGACAAATTCCCAATATAATCTTGAATGCCAAAACTAAATCAAGGAAAAATGAACCACTATATATGTTAGTAGTACAAAATGTTTTCACAAGAAAACACCAGAACCACATGGTTTAGTCCCCAAATAGTTAAAGAACATATATTTCTAATACATATATTTCTAACTAACAGTAAACATTAATAAAATAGTAAGCATTCATAAATTCATTTTATGAACATTAGTACAAGAGTTACAAACTTTATGAATCATAATATTTCATTTCATACATGAGGAACTTAAATTCCAGAAAAATATTATATACTGTTTTACAAAATTTCATAATAGAATTTTTAATGCAACAAACTCTTTTCTCACAAAGAGTTAAAGGTTGTTATAAATAATAGAAAATTAACTTAAAGATATTTGAAAATCTATCTTTAGTTACAAAAATGGTTTTTCTACCATTGGTTGAGGTTTATAATAATTAGTGGTTTGAAAGTAATAGAAATGGAATAAAAAGGGTTAATACAGTCAATCAACCTTTTCAATGCTGCAATTCCATATAGGCAAAGTTAAATAAGGGAGATTGAAAGAGAGTAGGATTCTTGCTCTTGTCCCTCAAGATTTTTTGAAGTTATGTACACAAACAAGCTCTAAAAATGTGGCAAACTTACCACACAATGAATGTTGCAGATAATAAGGACCAGGGGGATTTTGCAGTAAGGAAAATTTTTTGTGGGCTTGCTGGGAATTTTTTGTCTTCATTGAAGAGGTGAGGGAGGAGGAGGTAAGTAATGTCTGCATAGATAATATAAAAGCTAAATTGAAATGCCACCGTAGTTTTTCAAGATGACTTGTTATTCATGGTATCCATTTCTCTGTTTTGTTTCCTTACTTTCATTTTCTTTATTGTGGTAAGGACATTTCAATGAAATCTCCCTTCAACTAATTTTAAGTGTGTAATATTATCAGTCACAGAAAAAATGTTACATAGCAGATTTCCAGAACTTCTTCATTTTGCACAACTGAAACTTCATACTAGTTGAATACCATCTCCTAATTTCAGTCCCTGATGACCACCATTCTATTCTCTGCTTCTACAAATTTGGCAATTTTAAATCCCTCATATAAGCACAAATATGCTATAATTGTCTTTCTGTGACTGGTTTATTTCACTTACCATATTGTCCTCAAGATTCATACTGTGGCAGGATCTCATTCTTTTTTTAAGGCTGAACATTATTCCATCTATGGATATAGCACATTTTCTTTATTCATTCATCAATTGAGGACATGTAAGTTGGTCCCACATCTTGGGTGCTATAAATAACACCTCAGTGGACATAAGAGTGTGAAATCTGTTCAGTATATTTGTTTCAATTCTTTTGCATAAGTACCCAGTAGTTTGATTGCTGGGTCATGTGTACTTCCATTTTGAATTTTTTTGGGGAATCTACATGCTATTGGAAATAATGAATAGAAATCTTCATGGCAGAATTTTACATTTCTACCAACAGTGTACAAGAGTTCCAATTTTCAGTACCCTTGATTGTACCTGCTTCCTTTTGTTTTTTGTTAATGATAACCATCCTAACAGGTTTGAGGTGATATCTCATTGTGGGTTTTCATTTCTATAATTACTGATGTTGAACCCCTCTTTATATATCAATTGACCATCTGCTACTTAGTTTTGGAAGAATTTTCCACTTAAATCCTGGGCCCATTTTAATTAATTTTGTTATTAAATTGCAGGAATTCCTTATATATTTCAAGTATTAACCCCTTATAAAACATACGTGTGTGAATATTTTCTTTGATTCAGTTGAGCATCTTTTCTTTCTACTTCTTTGCTGTGCAGAAGGCTTTCCCCTTTGATATTGGCCCACTCTCAGTGTGTTCTGTTACCTGTGCTTTAGTGTCATATCTCTGGTGCTATTGCCAAGATAAATAACATGAAACTTTCCCTGTATATTTTCTTCTAGGAGCTTCACAGTTCCAGGCATGATTTCTATCTTAGTTAATTCTTGCCATTGTAAGAAAAATACTTTATAGTGATTAATTTTTAAAACAACAGAAACGTGTGTGTACAGTTGTAGAAGCTGTGATGTCCAAAGTCTAGTGATGCTTTCTCTGGGCTTCATGGAGGGCTCCTTAGGTTGTACTGAAGGGGCTAGCAGCTCCTTCACACCTCTTTTAAAGGCTCATTAACACTATTAATGAGGGCTCAATTATCATGACTGAAAACATCTGTTATCTGTTCTATCTAAATTTCAGTCTAGGAATTTTAGGGGGACACATTTAGATCAAAGCAGTATTTATTTCTAAATAATCATATTCAAAAGTTTTAGAATAAAGCATACTGTGAATATGCTATTACCCTTAATGATATGTTATTAAATTTTAACATCTCAGAGACTTTGATAAAGCATGAAACCTTTAAGTGCCTGCCAGAATATTTGAGAAATAAAAGTAAATCCAACAAAAGGGAGTTAATTCAGGGATTAAAAGTTAAGGTCAAAGAAACGTTCCATTTTTTTTCAGGGAACTGGAAGCTGAGGAATGACCATTTCAGAAGTATGTAAACTATAGCTTTGAAATATGCATTTTTGGAAAAGCATAAATTCTTAGTAGGTATTCATAACTATATATGTGACATAATTTCTGCTTATTTCTGCTTATCTTAGATATGAATATGCCCATATTCTTATGTAGTTTCATTTTCCTAAATCTAAATCTAAATCCATCTTTCTACATCTAGTACTGTGCTCCTGCTTGCAACCAAACACAGTAGCTCACTTCTGTAATCCCAGGTACTCAGAGATGGGGAGAATCATGGTCATGACCAGCCTAGTGTTAATGACACCCCATGTCAATCAATGAGCTAGGCAAGGTGATATGAACCTGTGGTTCAAGCTAGGTAGGAGGCCACAGGTAGGAGGATTGCAGTCTGAGACCAGACCTGAACAAAAGCATGAGACTCTACCTAAAAAAATAACTAAAGCCAAAGAAAGGGCTGGGGATGTTGCTCAAATGGTAGAGTGCCTGCCTAGCAAGTGTGAGACCCTGAGTTCAAATGTCAGTACCACCAAAAAATGTTGACAAGTCATCTGTAGCTGTCATTATTAGTGAACATCTCTCCCTTTTCAGGATTGTCCAAATATTCTGGCCCTTAGATTACACAGAACATTTGGAGATGGACTTGTAGTCTTCAGGCAATCATTCTCATTGCTGACATACCAAAACTCATATGGACCACTCAAACACACCCAGCTCCCTATATGGCACCCTGGGGAAGCCAGAAATTTCACTGTAACTCCCATCTCCATTATCCCCTATCTTTCTGAGTAGTAGAGCTTAAATTCTTTTTGCCAAACTAAAGCACAAAATACTTTTGTTTCCTTCTTCCATATATACGTATTTACTCAGGCTTTAGAAATATACTCTTATTTTTTCATTCTCTAAATATGAAAGTTTTAAAAACAGTTTATTATAATAGACCAAAAGGAAATAACAATTATCAACCTATATGCACCAAATGTCAGCACACCCAATTTCATCAAACATATCCTGAAGGACCTAAAAGCATATGTTAACTTCAACACAGTGGTCATGTGAGACTTTAACACCCCATTATCATCAATAGATAAGTCATCCAAACAAAAAAATTAATAAAGAAATCCTAGATCTAAAATATACCACAGATCAAATGGACCTACTTGATTTCTACAGAACATTTCATCCAACTTCTACACAATACACATTCTTCTCAGAAGCCCACAGAACCTTCTCCAAAATAGATCATATCCTAGGGCACAAAGCAAGCCTCAGCACGTATAAGAAAATATAAATAATACCTTGCATTCTATCTGATCACAATGCAATAACTAGAACTCAACAACAAAAATAAAGACAAAAACCATGCAAACAGCTGGAAAATGAATAACTAATTGCTTAATGAACAATGGGCCATTGATGAAATAAAAGAGGAAATTAATAAGTTCCTGGAAGTCAATGAAAATGAAAACACACCCAACCGGAACCTATGCAACACAGCAAAGGCAGTTCTGAGAGGAAAGTTTATAGCCATGAGTGCATATATTAAAAAGACTGAAAGATCACAAATCAATGACCTAATGATACATCTCAAACTCCTAGAAAAAAATGAACAAGTAACAAATAGAAGGAGAGAAATAATAAAAATAAGAGCTGAAATCAATGAAATAGAAACCAAATAAACCATACAAAGAATTAATAAAACAAAAAGTTTGTTCTTTGAAAAAATAAACAAGATAGACATACCCTTGGCAAACCTGACTAAAATGAGGAGAGATAAAACCCAAATTAGTAAAATCAGGAATGCAAAAGGGGAGATAACAACAAACACCATGGGAGTCCAGGAAATTATCAGAGACTACTTTGAGAACTATATTCAAATAAATTCTAAAATCTTAAAGAAATGGACTGATTTCCAGATACTTATGATCATCCAAAACTGAACCAAGAGGACATTAATCACCTGAATAGATCTATAACACAAAATGAAATTGAAGCAGCAATCAAGAGTCTCCCTAAAAAAGAAAAGTCCAGAACCTGAGGGATTCTCTGCTGAATTCTATCAGACCTTTAAAAAAGAACTGATAGCAACCCTCCTTAAACTGTTCCATGAAATAGAAAGGGAAGGAAAATTGCCCAACACATTTTATGAAGCCAGTATTTCACTTATCCCAAAACTAGGCAAAGACACCTCCAAAAAGGAGAACTATAGGCTAATCTCCTTAATGAACATAGATGCAAAAATACTCAATAAAATAATGGCAAACCAAATTCAACAACACCTCAAAAAGATCATTCACCACGACCAAGTAGGCTTCATCCCAGGAATGAAAGGGTGGTTCAACATATGAAAATCAATAAACGTAATAAACTACATTAACAGAAGCAAAGACAAAAACCACTTGATCATCTCAACAGATGCAGAAAAAGCCTTTGATAAGATCCAACACCATTTCATGATAAAAGCTCTAAGAAAACTAGGAATAGAAGAAAAGTACCTCAACATTATAAATGCTATATATAACAAACCTATAGCCAGCATTATACTTAACAGTGCAAAACTGAAACCATTCCCTTTAAAATCAGGAACCAGACAAGGATGCCCACTATCTCCACTCCTATTCAACATAGTGCTGGAATTTCCAGCCAGAGAAATTAGGCAAGAAGAAGGAATAAAAGGAATACAAATAGGTAAAGAAATGGTCAAAAATCCCTATTTGCAGACAACATGATCCTATACCTTAAAGACCCAAAAAACTCAACTCGGAAGTTCCTAGACACCATCAATACCTATAGCAAGGTAGCAGGATATAAAATCAACATAGAAAAATCATTAGCATTTCTATACACTAATAATGAACAAACTGAGAAAGAATATATGCAAACAATTCCATTTACAATATCCTCAAAATACCTATGTGTAAACCTAACAAAGGGTGTGAATGACCTCTACAAGGAAAACAATAAACTTCTGAAGAAAGAGATTGAGGAAGACTATAGAAAGTGTAGAGATCTCCCATGCTCATGGATTGGTAGAATCAACATAGTAAAAATGTCTGTACTCCCAAAAGTAATCTATATTTTTAATGCAAATTCCCATCAAAATCCCAATGACATTCATCAAAGAGATTGAAAAATCTATCATTAAATTTATATGGAAACACAAGAGGCCATGAATAGCTAAGGCAATACTCAGTCAAAAAAACAATGCTGGAGGTATCACCATACCCAACTTCAAACTAGATTACAAAGCAATAACAATAAAAACAGCACGGTGCTGGCACAAAAACAGACTGAAGACCAGTGGAACAGAATAGGGGACTCAGATATGAAGCCACACAACCATAACCAACTTATCTTTGACAAAGGGGCTAAAAATATACAATGGAGGAAAGACAGCCTCTTCAACAAAAACTGCTGGGAAAACTGGTTAGCAGTCTGCAAAAACCTGAAACTAGATTCATGTATATCACCCTATACCAATACTAACTCAAAATGGATCAAGGATCTTAATATCAGACCACAAACTCTAAAGTTGGTAGAGGAAAGAGTAGGAAATACTCTGGAATTCATAGGTACAGGCAAGAACTTTCTCAATGGAACCCCAGCAGCACAGCAACTAAGAGTTAGCATAGATAAATAGGACTTCATAAAACTAAAAAGCTTCTGCTCGACAAAAGAAATGGTCTCTAAACTGAGGAGACCACCCACAGGGTGGGAGAAAATATTTGCCAGCTACACATCAGACAAAGGACTGATAACCAGAAAATATAGGGAACTTAAAAAACTAAATTCTCCCTAAAATAATGAACCAAAAAAGAAGTAGGCAAGTGAACTAAACAGAACTTTCTCAAAAGAAGAAATTCAAATGTCCAAAAAACACATGAAAAAAATGCTCACCATCTCTAGCAATAAAGGAAATGCAAATTAAAACCACACTAAGATTCCTCCTCACCCCTGTAAGAATAGCCATTACTAGCAACACCACTAACAACAGGTGTTGGTGAGGATATGGGGAAAAAGGAACCCTCTTACGCTGCTGGTGGGAATGTAAATTAGTACAACCACTCTGGAAAAAAATTTGGAGGCTACTTAAAAGGCTAAACATTGACCTACCATATGATCCAGCAATACCACTCTTGGGGATGTACCCAAAAGAATGTGACACAGGTTACTCCAGAGGCACCTGCACACCCATGTTTGTTGCAGCACTATTCACAATAGCAAGTTATGGAAACAGCCAAGATGCCTCACTACTGACAAATGGATTAAGAAAATGTGGTATTTATATACAATGGAATTTTATGCAGCCATGAAGAAGAATGGAATGTTATCATTCGTAGGTAAGTGGATGGAACTGGAGAACATCATTCTGAGTGAGGTTAGCCTGGCCCAAAAGACCAAAAATCACATGTTCTTCCTCATATGTGGACATTAGATCAAGGGCAAACACAAGAAGGGGATTGGACTTTGATCACATGATAAAGCAAGAACACACAAGGAAGGTATGAGGATACGTAAAACACCCAAACAACTAGATAGCATTTGTTGCCCTCAAAGCAGAGAAACTAAAGCAGATACTTAAAGTAACTGATGCCAATAGGAGAAGGGGACAAGGAACAAGAGAAAAAGTTAGTTCAAGAAGAATTAACTTAGAAGGTAACACACACGCACAGGAAATTAATGTGACTCAACTCCCTGTATAGCTATCCTTATCTCAACTAGCAAAAACCCTTGGTCCTTCCTATCATTGCTTATATTCTCTCTTCAACAAAACTAGAGGTAAGGGTAAAATAGTTTCTACCTGGTAGCAAGGTTTTGGGGGGTAAGGGAGGGGAGGGGAAGGGGAGAGAAATGACCCAAACATTGTATGTACATACAAATATACTAAAAAAAGAAAAGAAAAGTTTATTATTTATGGATACATAACATGACATGAAAAAGAAAGAACACTGGATAATTTTTAACTTAAAAATGCAGCTTCTTTTTTTGTTGTTCATTTATTCACATGTGCATACATTGTTGGGGTCATTTCTACACCCTGCTCCCCTGCCCTACCCTTCCCTCCCCTCCCCACAGTTCCGGGAAGGTCCCATTCTACACTTATCACTGATTTTGTTGAAGAAAAGACATAAGCATAATAAAGAAGACAGAGTGTTTTTGTTAGGTGAGTTAAGGATAGCTATACAGAGAGATTCCTACTATTGCTTTCATGTACCCATGTGTTATGACCAATGTTGATTCAACTTGAACTGATCTTTACATTGGTTCCTGATCCCCTGCTCATGATAACCTGTCATTTTAACATTTCTGTATTAGTTCCTCTGGAGTGGGGACATCAAACGCTTTCATGTTTTGGGTTTTCTACCTATTCCTATATCTCCTGTATGTGCTCTCCCCTTGTCTTGTGATCTAAGTCCAACAGCATTGCTGCATTTGCCCTAGATACAAAGTCCACATATGAGGGAGAACATATGATTTTTGGTCTTCTGAGCCTGGCTGACCTTGCTCAGAATGATGTTCTCCACTTCCATCCATTTACCTGCAAATGATAAGATTTCATTTTTCTTCATGGCTGAGTAAAATTCCATTGTGTACAAGTACCACATTTTCTTAATCCATTCGTCAGCAATGGGGCATCTTGGCCGTTTCCATAGCTTGGCTATTGTGAATAGTGCTGCAATAAACATGGGTGCGCAGGTGCCTTTGGAATAACCTGTGTTGCATTCCTTTGGGTATATCCCCAGGAGTGGGACTGCTGGATCATATGGCAGGTCTATGCTTACATTTTTAAGAAGTCTCCAAAGTTTCTTCCAGAGTGGTTACACTAGCTTGCATTCCCACCAGCAGTGTAAGAGGGTTCCTTTTTCCCCACATCCTTGCCAACACATGTTGTTGGTGGTGTTTTGGATGATGGCTATTCTAACAGGGTTAAGGTGGAATCTTAGTGTGGTTTTAATTTGCATTTCCTTTATGGCCAGAGATGGTGAGCATATTTTCATGTGTTTTTTGGCCATTTGAATTTCTTCTTTTGAAAAAGTTCTGTTTAGTTCAGTTGCCCATTTCTTTATTGGTTCATTGATTTTAGGAGAGTTTAGTTTCTTAGGTTTCCTGTATATTCTTTTTATCAGTCCCTTGTCAGATGTATAACTGGCAAATATTTTCTCCCACTCTATGGGTGGTCATTTCAGTTTAAAGACCATTACTTTTGTTGTGCAGAAGCTTTTTAATTTTATGAAGTCCCATTTATTCATCCTTTCTGTTAGTTGCTGGGCTGCTGGGGTTCTATTGAGGAAGTCTTTGCCTATACCTATTTTTTCCAGAGTGTTTCATGCTCCTTCCTCTAGTAACTTCAGAGTTTCAGGTCTGATATTTAGGTCCTTGATCCATTTTGAGTTGATACTAGTAAAGGGTGATAGACATGGATCTAGTTTCAGTTTCTTGCAGATAGGTAACCACTTTTCCCAGCAACAATTCTTAAAGACGCTGTTTTTTCTCCATTGTATATTTTTGGCACCTTTGTCAAAAATGAGGTGGGTATAGTTGTGTGGATTCATATCTGGGTCCTCTATTCTGTTCCACTGGTTTTCATGTCTATTTTTGTGCCAGTACCATGCTGTTTTCATTGCTATTGCTTTGTAACATAGTTTGAAGTCAGGTATTGTGATACCTCCAGCATTGCTCTTTTTGCTGAGTATTGCCCTGGCTATTTGCATTCTCTTGTGTTTCCAAGTGAATTTTAGGGTATATTTTCAGTCTCTGTGATGAATGTCATTGGAATTTTATTGGGAATTTCATTAAACATGTAGATTGCTTTTGATAATATAGCCATTTTTACAATGTTGATTCTATCAATCCATGAGCATGGGAGATCTTTCCTCCTCCTGTAGTCTTCCTCAATCTCTTTCTTCAGGGGGTTGTAGTTCTCCTTGTAGAGGTCATTCACATCCTTTGTTAAATTTTCTCTTAGGTGTTTGATTGTTTTTGAGGCTATTGTAAATGAAACTGTTTCCATATATTCTTTCTCAGTTTGTTTATCATTGGAGTATAGAAAAGCTCATGATTTTTGAAGTTGCTTTTGTATCCTGCCACCTTGCTATAGCTGTTTATGGTGTCTAGGAGTTTTTGGGTAGATTTTTTGAGTCTTTAAGGTATAGGATCATTTTGTCTACAAATATGGATATTTTGACAGTTTCGTTACCTATTTGTATTCCTTTTATTTCTTCTTCTGGCCTAATTGTTGTGGTTAGGAACTCCAGTACTATGTTGAAGAGGAGTGGGGATAGTGGGCATCCTTGTTTCATTCCTGATTTTAGGGGAAATGGTTTCAGTTTTTCTCCATTGAGTACATTGTTGGCTATAGGTTTTCCTATATAGCCTTTAGAATGTTGAGGTACTTTCCTTTTATTCCTAGTTTTCTTAGAACTTTTATTATGAAATGGTGCTGGATCTTGTCAAAGGCTTTTCTACATCTATTAAGATGATCAAGTGGTTTTTGTCTTTGCTTCTATTAATGTGCTGTGTTGCACTTATAGATTTGTGTATGTTGAACCACCCCTGTATCCCTGGGATGAAGCTGACTTGGTCGTGGGGAATGATCTCTCTGATGTGTGCTTGGATTTGGTTTGATGTTATTTTATTGAAGATTTTTGCTTTAATGTTCATTAAGGAGATTGGCCTATAGTTCTCCTTTTTGGAGGTGTCTTTGTCTGGTTTTGCTGATAATGGCAAATTAAGTTAAAATTTAAAAAATTTTAACTTAAAAGTGCAGCTTCTGACATATTTTAATGATACTTTTCCAAGGAATTATTTGAGTATCATGTTATGAAAATGGAAATAAAGTAATTCATAATTTTAAAATCTTACAGATCTACTTTGATCCCCATCTTGTTTTGGGACTTGTTAAACTGGCACTGTCCAAGAAATATCAATAGACCTCCAAGGGTCATGAGAAAGCCAACTCTCCTTCTTTGCTGGCAAATTTCTCATAAGCAGGAGAAGGAATTCTGGAGTTCTGTGGGAGTGGAAGGCTGTGTCAAGTCTAAGGGCCCATTTTTACTTAAGTGTCTTGATGCGGATACTCCAGTAAGTCATCAGTGATTTTGATATTTCATATCAAATTTTGATATTTTATATGTGAGGGTGATAAAAGGATTTGGAAGAAGGAGGTCTCAATTGTACCCCATCAAATTTCCACATAAAACAAATTTGGATACAAATTGATTATTTTCTTTATATCATGGTGAGAAAAGGGTTGCCATGAAGGAAATTCTGCATTCTTGGGAAACAAGATGCAGAAAATAGGAGTTCTTGGGAAGAAAGAGGAATCCCACAAGGCAGACATACAGGAATCGCTACCAATTTGTTGCCACTCAGGAAACCTCCACCAGCCAAAGGACCTGAGGCATTCTCATCAAAGTTTAAACCACAGCAACAACCACTAACACATGGTGTTAAATTCCAGCGAAGACAGGAATGTATTGAATACTGTACTTGACCTGTGCACCCCTGATTGCTCATTAGAATTCCCTATTCATTTCATTAACCTCACAGTAGGTCTGCACGTATTTATTTGATTGGTCCATTGGTTTAGAATCTGATATTAATCTTAGTAGGCAAAGCAAATGATCCTTTTCTGTATTCTAACCTATTTTCTATTTTAAATTCACCAGAGCAGCAGAGAATAGTGCCAGTAAAATCAAAGCCTCCCTTTTATATGAAATTGAGATAAAGGGATTTAGCTAGTTCCAAGCCAAGATGTGTGTTAGAGGAAATTGTTCTTCAATATACCCTGGAAGGTCCACCATCCAAAATGATCATCTGTCATTGGTCTGAAGGGAACATTTACCTTTCTGGACTTTATAGGGCTGGAAGATATTCTTTGCTATGTCCACACAATGAGTGACTTGGGAAAATACATATAACCTGTCTTAGAACTCATCTGCCAAATGTAGTGAGAGTTATTTCCCATGGGGACATATAACATCCCTAGGACTCTGAATTGGATATAGACACAGAGTCTTACTCTTTGGATCAAGCCTACTTCTGTTCTTCTTTCCTCAGAGTAGGACTTTATGTTTTACTGATTGCCACAGAAATCCTACATGCTTTCAGACACAGTCTAATTCCCAAAGGAACTCAATCCAAGACCAATTGTTATAATGACTCAAGATTTCAGTTCTTCCTTAACTACATACCTGTTTCAAAATCAGTAACTATTTGTAGGGCAGCTTAATTTTAGATTCTGGTTATAAGATTTTTCATCCTTTTTCAGTGGCATGTAACTTTACATAAGACATATTCCTACAAGCATCCATAATTTTATTTCAACCATATTTCATAGGCTGGTAAACCCTACACCTGTCCCAAGTTTTCCACAATTAACTTGCCTCTGATCTCCTGCCACATTCACTGACCCTTAACACCCATTATTCTGTGTGAAACAAACCCTTCAGGCACCAGACCAGGAACACTGCAGGCCCTGGCTTCAGCCCCTGGTTAGTAACTTATCACTGTGATTTTCTGTTCTCCTTCTGGTCCATGAAGAATATTTCTTCTTTTGAGTTTATTATATTTTAGTCTTTTTCTCTTTTTATATAAATATTCTTTCATTGTCTGGAGATAATAGAGCAGTTCAGATATGAACTCATAATGCCATCCTGACCCTTGCTCCTAACCTATGGGTTTCTGATTATCCAGGTTTCAGAGTGAATTTGGATATTGTACACATGAAGACCCAAGTAGATAGACAAGTTAATACTCCCTTCTGTTCACAGCCCACCTTATCCAAGGAGGAAAATTAAATTTAAATTTGTCCTACTGCATCCTCCACCTGTGAGGCAAAGACAAACACCGAAAGCCATTTTTCATAATGAAGCCCTTGCTCAGAAGCAAAATAGAACAAAATTCCAATGACTATGTTTGAATTATCTTAAAGAATTGATCCAGCATGGGCTTGCTTTTCTGTTTTCAGTTTTGCCTAAATGTATTTGAAGTACACACTCATAAACAGAGCATGGAGTAATAGAGACTGAGTGGTCACTGAGCTCTGTGTTGTACTCACATATTCACACACATGTGAGCAATAGAAGGCATGCCAGTAAACTTTTCACAGAGTTCATCTCTGTAAAATTGAAATATTAATTCCTGACGATATTTTTGTATAGCTATGAAGAACAAATAAAATGTGGCCAAATGATGCTATAAATTTGTTTTGAAACTATCCTTCACATACCTAAAAGCAAAATTTGAACACTAATTACATTCATTTTAAAACATGGTTAAAATGAGCTAAGCATTTCATCCAAGAATCTAGAAAAAACAACTGCAGAGTAAATGGAACATTAAATAAATATTAAATGCATTAACCAAAAAAAGCTGTTCTGTTTGATATATTGATACAGTTAAGACAAAATTTTAAAATATGTCATTCTACTGATGCTAATGCTCAAAAAGAAATATGCATTCTAACTATGCATATTTTTTTATAAAATATTAGGAATAATTTTATGACTTAAAAATCTTGAAAGTATAGCTAAAACAATTTTTTTTTATTGTGCTGGGTGGGGGCACATTGTAGCATTTACAAAACTTCTTACAATATATCAAATAAATCATATTTGAATTGACACCCACCATTCTCCTTTATCCCTTCTTCTCCCCTTTGCTGGAATAGTTTCAGTGGAATCATTTGTCCATTTACATACATATATAAAGAGTATTTGCACTATATCCACACCCTCCCACACCCTTTCTCCACCTCTTCCCTCTTCCCACTGGTACCAATACCCCCTCTAGACAGGACTGGTTCCACCCTCCTAAAATGAGAAATTTTTCTCAAGAAAATGTAACTATCAAAATGATCTTAGAAGAAATAGCCATTCTGAATAAATCAATTGCTGCCACTCTGACCAATCCTAAGACAAAGAGTTATAGGACCACCTATGACCATTGGAACAATCCTAAGTCAGGGGCTGCTTAGTAGCTATGTATACCTCTCCCCCTCCCCCAATTTTTTCTCCCATTTAAACCTAATGCAGATGCCTATGAATGCTAAAATGCTAACTTTCCTCTTCCTGTGGTGTGCTGCCAGCACACAATAAGTCTCCTTTCTCTGCTTTTCAAAGAAAAAAAATGATGAACACATAATACTCAGAAACACCCAAATGTCTGGTTGAAGATGCCTCTGCTTTAGAGGACACTAATATATTAACTAATAATAATTAAGGCAGTGTGATATTGGCACAGAAATAGCCTGGGGAAATTAAGAGTTAAGGTAGAGACTCAAGTGTTATAAAAAAAATCTTGTTTTGTTAAACAACTTTATGGAGATATATTTTGCATTGAAAAATGCACAATTTTAAAGAAATAATTTGATGTTTTGCCATATGTATATCCCTGGGCAGTCATCTATCACAAAAGAGATGATCTATGACAGCTTCCTACAGTTCTTTTCTCTATTTCTCAAGGGTCTTCCCCTTCTAGGACAACAATGATTCTCTCTCTTTAATTATGTATTAGTTTGCATTTTCAAGCATTCTATGAAAATGGAGTTATGTATTGTATACTTTTTTAATCTGTCTTATTTTTTGCAGCTTAGAAACTCACCAACAGTATTACGTACATCATTAGTTAATTTTCTTTATTGCTTCAAAGGAGTGAAAGCATCAGCCTAGTGCAGTGGCTTACATCTGTAATCCCAGCTACTCAGGAGACAGAGACCAGGAAGATTGCAATTTAAGGCCAGCCAGCCAAGGCAAAAAATTAGAGAGACCATATCTCAACCAATAGCTGAGCATAGTGGCACCTGTCAGCCATTCTAACTATGCAGAAAGTATGAGGAGGATCATAATCCATGCCAGTTCAACAAAAATGGAAGAAACTATCACCAAACTAACTAAAGCAAAAAGGACCAGGAGCATGCCTAAAGTGGTAGAGTGCAAGCCTACCAAGTAGGAGACCTTGAGTTCAACTACCAAAAAAAAAAAAAAAAAGAAAGAAAAAAAAGAGGGATTAGAAAATAAGTTTAAGAAAATATCCTAAAGTAATACAGAAATTTTAAATGGGACTGAAACACCTAAGAAAATTAGAACATTAGCACAAGAAGTTCACTATTTGTATGATAAGAATTCCAGAAAGAGAGAACAAAAAAAATGAAACAGAGAATGTAAGGAAAATGTAAGGTAAATATCAAAAGACTTAAGAAAGTTCCCAGAACCAAATGAACACATACCCATAACAAGGTCAATCTTTGGGAAGTTTGAAAACTCTAGATATAATGAGAAACTGCTATAAGTTTCAGAGAAGTAAGTGAGGGAGAGAGAGAGAGACCACTTCAAAAATCCAAAGTAAAAGTATAATTGAACATAAAAAGACAGAACAAAGGCCTTTCAAGAAATGCAAAAAAATATATACCATTTTTGCATCTTTCTCAAGAAGTTATTAAGTGTTTTGTTTCACAAAGAAGTGATTATGTGATAAAGGTCAATGGTGATCTATCATAGGAGAATTTGCTGAGATGTCTCAGAAGAACAGTGATCAGTGTCACAGGAGAGTGAATGACAGGAGAAATACACTGCCTACTCAGAGCTGTCTGCTCTCACACTGGTTTTGACACCTGATGATAGGATCTTCTCTGTGCTCTGCTGCCTGGTGTGGTGGAATTCCTGGTATCTACTCTAGGCCCTGTGGTTTGCACTAGTCTTGAATATTCCTTCCACCCCATGCAGCTGTTTCATCTTTATCTTCCTATTAATGGTTGAAGGTAAGCCAAAGAAAGATTAGAAGTTAAAAATACTGAGTTCTCCAGGCCCAATCTCAACTTCATTCCCATTTTCAGTACCCGGTCCACAACACTCTCTTAAGAGCAGTGAATCTGCTCTTCACAGACCACCTCAGATGTTGTCACTAACTGGCAGAGAGTCTGTTACAAATTACTAGGGAAACTGAAGCCAAACTGACCTGGAGTATCTCTTCTGAAAGTCTTCATCTAACAATTATGCAGACATATTTATGCTTGTACTGAATATTACTCATCACACATACATTTACCTCTAAGTAGTCAATGTCAAAATAAGATAAGATTAAATTCAGTAAAAATATGAAAAAATAAGTGACATTTTTGCCCATTTTAGATTAAGGATACAGATGTTTCCAAATTTCTTTTTAATTTTTCTCTATGTATTTTTGTAAAAATAAAGAAAAATAAAAATATATATAATATGCTTTATAATCTTTGAGATGGTTTATATTTTTAATATAAACATATTTTATAGTGTATTTGTAAAATGACTATTATTCATAAATCTCTCAGAAAGAAATGAATCCAAGCTTCTTCTATTCCCAAGTAACTTATATTTTATTCATTCAAATTTTTACTCAATACTTGTTTACATCTGACCAGTTGTAGTCATAGGTTATTACATATTTTGATGTGATTTTTGAATATAAAAATGTAGTTTTCATCATAAAAATGACATCATTGAAATCTTAGTCCTATTTTCAATTTACTCCCTCCTCTTTAATTAAGGTTTTTTTCTTCCATATTAAATAATCCTAATAACCCAAATGTTCTGACTCCAAATCAAAGTATTTTTTTCCTCTCCTATATTCTGTCTCCATTTATAATAGCAGTATGTCTGCCAAGGAAGAAGGCTCCTATCTGTCACTGGTGAATACCAGTTTAATAACTTTTGTTAAATTCCTATTGTAGTTCAGGCATTAAATAAAACCATTGTGGTACACTTACTGTCTGGAAAAGAAAATGAAAATGAAAGTCATGTGAAGAAATATTTATTTATTCATTGCTTTTGAGACAGTCTCAATATGCCATCCACTTTAGGCTGGAACTCTTTATGTAGCCCAGGCTGGTCTTGAATTTAAATCCCTGGCTCAGTCTCCTGAGTACTGAGATTATAGATGTATGCCACTAGCCCTGACTGAAGAAAGATTTAATTGAAATTTTGGTAAATTACTTGAGGCGGATATGTAGGATACATATGTGTATGAGAAAAAGGAAGTCAATTTGGTTGAGGATGATGTGATGCCTTACAGAATATTAAGATCATAGGGACAGACAGTTACCTTTCAGGAAATGGGGACACACAGAATCTTTTCAGGAAACATAAACAATTTTATGTAAGAGGCCACACAGAGCCACTCATGCTGATCTACTTCCCGGTAACCCAGGAGCAGTGATTACCAGGCACATCTATTTCCCAGTAGTACAGAGAAGCATTTTATATTTCATTTATAATTCACATCCTACTTTTGCAAATATTCCATTGTAGACATCTATTGTGGTACCTAGAGATGGAGAAATAGGAACAGATAAATTAACTAGCTCTAGATTTGAGAAATGTTATGTAAAGACTGAATTTCCATGGACAGAACACTCAAAAACTGGAAGAAAATGAAGCTATAGTGCAAAAGAAAGAAGTGAGGCAAACACACACACACACATTTTAAATTATAATGTCTTTAAATGATTCATTTATAAACTCACCAAGTGCTCAAGCTCCAGAATTCCAATGATCAGAGACATTTGCAAAGGTAACAGATGCTAAGGGAGAAATACATTTTCTTGTTTTTCTCTTACAATAAACCATGGCCCTTTCTTTTGACGTCTCTTTCTCTCTCTGTTAGTTTCCTCTACATTTTGGGACCAGAGAACTTTGACCACATTTAAGTAATGTTTTATTGGTGTAGCTGATCTCTCAAGTCTAAATTTTATGATTTTCTACATCTAGCATCTATTTTCTTCACTATTAGGAATTTCAGAAAGACATGATAATTTTCTCCAAGTGTCACATCTCTTGTATATCTCTAACCAATTAGCTTTTCTTGCTTACAATTAATTTTAGTGAAATAGTTATATGTATATTCTCATAATTAAATTTTGCTGTCTGTCATTATTCCCTAAAAGGACTATTTATAACCTAATTATGCAAACATATTAGGGATGCAAATGCCAGCTCATCAAAGGATATCTTTTGACAAATGATTACACAGTTACCTATTAAGGGCATAAGGAAGTGGACTATACAAGCACCTATTTATAGCAACACCCACATCTCTATCAGCATCATATTCAGTAGTTATACTTAAATGGAAAAATGAATACTCCAAAATAATTTATGACTGAGTGTTACATGTTACATATCTTTCTAGCATATTGGAAATTGGCACAAAGCTACAAAATTGACATTCATCTTCACAGAACAATATCAAAGGCCAAGCAAAAGGCTAAGTAATTAATTCTCATCCCTGACACTGAACTCAGGAAACGCAGTCATCTACATAAAACTCACCTACACAGGGTCATATGTCTGCTGTCAGCATTTTCATGCTAACTTTTGCAATCAGAATGTCTTATGACGTTAATTCAGGTCTGTATTTTTCAATATTAGCATTAGCTTTGAATATTTTCATTTATAACCCCTTCCTCATTCTGTCACAATAACTAACATTTACTGAGCCCCTGCTATATGCTGCACAAATGGTTCCCAAATTATGTTGCTCTGGTTTTAGCCAGCACACTGATAAACTTAAAAAAAACACACAAAGAAACACCATGAATTAGTCAAAGCATATTAGAAAACAGAGCTGGTATTCTAAATTCAACACTTGATCCCATGGTAAATAGAAATTTCAGAAAGTAAGGTAAATGAAAACACTAAATAATAGTGTAAGTAATGTGTGGCAGTGGTTGTGGTATTGAGTTCTTTCACCAGGAGGAGTATAACGAATGCTTATCTCTCCTTGCTGAAGTTAGAAGTTGTGGATCCTTAATGATGAGAACCAGTTAAGACAGTTTTCTAAAGGCAAGTTTTTGGTATTTGTTGGGATTCCTTGCTTTCTTTTCCTTCTTTATAGAATTTTGTTATCCATATGCTGAATCTTTGGCTTCTATCTCTATTATTTGCCACGTTCTCTTCTTATCTCTTTCCTTGTTTCTTTTTTATTTCAGTTTTTCTCCTGATTTGTATAAGACATTATTACAGAAGGTCTCTAAGAGGGCTCCTAATAATCATATGGAGTGTGGGATGAGCGTAGTCACTTAACTCTAATAAACAGAATATATGAAAATAAAGAAATGACAGTCATAGGATTAAATGACAAGAAGATCTGTGGCTTCCACCTTCTTGTTCTGTCACTCTTATTTGTTCACATTAGGGATTTACCTATGTAGGTATTGAAGTTTCTGGTTAACAGCCAAGAAGAACCTAAGGTAGATATAAGAATACATTTAGAAGCTAATCCTTCTTACACTGAGCCTTAAGATGACTCAGCCAGATGATACATTTATTTCTGTTTTTTGGGAGACAATGAGGTAAACTATTTCCAATTTCTGAATTGCAGGGACATTGAGATAATTAAGAGTTATTTTTGTTTAACACTGTTGCATTTTAGGATAATTTGCTTCATGCATCAGTAATTAATACAAATATTTTTCTGTTTATTCAATCTTGTATTTATTACCCATAATATTCATTTCTGCAATTACTTTCCTTGGTTTCTTTCTCCAAGTGTGAGCAGCTTACATCCAAGGTTTTATAACTATAGTTTACATTGCTCTTTAATGTTTTATATAATTTTCGTTTAATTCCTTTTAGTAAAAAATGAAACATACTGCATTTTAATCCCTTTGGTAGACTTTATTCATTCTGTCTGAAAATATTTTGCTCCTTAATCCTTTTTCTTTTTTTTTTAAATAAACTTGTATAGGATCTAATCTTGGTACTCATCAGATGCTCATTTTTATGTGAAATAAGTTTTTCTGAACTTTTAAAAAGAAGATTGAAGAGAGTTCTTCTAACTTCACAGATATTCATTATCTTTTGTTTTTATACAGGAAAAATATATAGCAGCTTGCTTTCTTGGGTTTCTGTGCTTCTTCTCTCTTCTCATCTGTATCTTCTCTCCTCTGTTGCTCCCCATTCTCAGTATTTATTCCCTTTCCAGCAGTTTCTCTAAGTTTCCATGTCATCTAAAGTAGTCCCTGCTGGTCAGTTTTGAGAGTTCATGGCCTGTAGACTGCTCCAACCCACAATTCCTTGTGGAGGCACCACTAGTGGACCTAGTAAATCCCCTTCCATTGTAGCCTCCACTCTCAAATTAACCCACTAGTCAACTCTTAGTTTTTTGAAGTTTCTTTTGTTTTCAGAGACATAATGTTCCCCTTTTCACTCTTCTACTTTATGATACCAAATAAATTTTATAATGTGATTTGCCCTTACCACTTGCATTTTGAGATTTTGTGAGATAACTTGTATCTGGTTTTGATTTTGCTATATAGCTCCTGTTTTTCAGAATTTATGTGGAAGTCCAAGAAATTAAAAAAAAAAAACTATACCTCACCATTACTAAAATCTTCCCACAGATTGCACAGGTGGTACATCTCCTGCTGACCAAGCATATAGTGAGGGATGGGGTAAAGTGAGAAGCAGATAAAAAAAACACAGTGAAAAAACACAATTTTTTATTTTTGTAGGATCTAACAATTTGAAAACAACTAACTGTAAAATTCCTCTTCTTCCAGCCCCTCTGCTTATATTCTCCACAGACATCTTACAGCTTGGTGAACAGTCTCTGTCTTCCAAATGAGTCTACTGAGGACAGAATGTTAATTTGTTTAGACTCACAAGTTCACAGAGTGCCATGGATGGGAAAAAAACACTTATATCAGCATTTTTTTTAATTTCAGGAAATGGACCACCTACAGCCCTAATAGAAAAATTGAAATTTCCCACATTACTTCCATTAATAATAGATGGAACTGGGTTAAAAGAAATTACCATTTCAGAAATAAAAAGCACAAGGAAAAGCAAAGTTGAAATCTCTAATTTTGTTTTTCTCTGATTCCTTTACCACTGGATATGAGATTATTAAAAAAGAACTAGTAATTTTATCCAATTGCCACACTACATTTCCTTAGGTCCTCTTCTTTCTGATAAAGTGGCAGAGAAGTAGATACTGTACTCAATTACCAAAGACAAGATGCTTAATTAAGTGCCCTCAAGGCAGTTGGCCATGGCCTTTGAACACACCTCCAATCTACTGATGGCCTTCTCTCCCTGATTTATGAAACTGTTTGGAAATATGAAGTACACTCTGTGGATATCTTAGGAACTGTCAGGAATGAGAATCAGAGAATTTGTCTCAAGGCAAATAGAAGGGATTTTCCTCAAGGACAGGTCTTCTTTTTCAGCTGTGTATAGGACCACACAATGTTGAGTGTTCAAATAGTCAGCGCATCTAGGTTAAAGGCATTTTCATCCAAAATGCTCCCAATAGTCACATATATATTTACAAATAGTTTTATTTCCAAAAATAATTGGCTTAAGAACAAGTCAGCAGTTTAAATTGGATATGTGTTGTGTATTACATGAGTATGTGTATGTGTGTTCACACATCCTCAGGCATATATATATCTTTATCCTTAAAAACAGCCAAGGAGAAGGAATAAAACAATAAACCTTTAGAATTTATATGATATTAAATTAGTAAGAAATTCACTTTGATATCTTTAAAGGTAATGAAAGATACCAGAATACTTTCCATTTGAGCAAATCTTTCTCTATACCTCTTTTTTCTTTCAGCAGCATTAGAGTTTAGACTCAGGGCATCTTACTTGCTGTTATTTTTCAGGTAGGTTCTCATTCTTTAGCCTGAGGCCGGCCTGCAATTTCAGACCCATGATCCTCTTATCTCTGCCTCCTGCACAGATTGAATTACAGAAGTGCACCACCATGCCTGGCTTGATCTTCAAAGTAGGGCCTCACTAACTTTTTGCCTCACCTGGCCTCAGATTATGATTCTCCTATCTGTGTCTCCCAAATTTGAGATGTCATATATTATTGCTGAGTTTGTTTAATTATAGATTTAATAAAAATTCAAATGAGGTAGAACTCTATGATTTAACAATTGAAGAAAAAAATTGGCCTGAATTATGGCATTATAGGTGCTTCAAAAGAGGAATAATTTTTAATATCAAAGGACAATTAGCAAAAACTTTGATATTTTACCAAAAATTTGTGTCTTTGTAATCATGCTATGAAAGGAAAGATAATGTTTCATTTCCTTTTCTTCATTCAAAAGATCATGTATACTTACTTTTTGATATTGATTCTCATACTAGAGGTAAATATCTCAAACATTTGAGATAAAACAGAAACACATTGGTTTCTGTTTTAATGATATCATGGCTTTTCTTGCTAACTGGCCTGAAATATTGAGGATTTCCTGGATTTTTCACAATGTCCTTTGGGAGATCACTCCACATCTACATATTCATTTTATTATGGTTTCATGGAAGAGATTAGATTGAATCATACCTAATTTCCCTCCAAAGGATAGATTTTACATTATAAAATCCTGTCAATTATTCTGTTATGATTCCTCTTACCTAGGTTCTATCTTTACATTCCTGTGTATAACCACCTCAGTTCATGCTTGGAGTACTCTGCTCATACCTCATCTTAAATGAGCAACATAAAACATCAATTCTCTACAGATGGCACTTGAGAAATCAGCATGCATAATTCAATCACAAGCAATCCTTTCATTCCTAACTATCAACCAATGTCTGAACACTCTTGTAAAGAAACATATGATTTTCTTTAAGCCACAGAAAAGTCCATGTTTCTTAGAATGGTTTTGAGCATGGGTTTTGGAGTTACAGAGGCCACTGTGCAAAGCCTAATTTGATGCTAATAAAAAGGTTTTGGGGGGGACAATTACTAAATCTATTTAAGCCATGTTTCCTTCTCTGATTATGTGGAATAAGATTATACAAAACAAATATTTGTTGAGTAAAAAATTAATTGACATACACATCAACTGCCTAATACATAGAAATTAGTCCATAATGAGATATAGGGAATAAAGCTATGATTATGTAGTATTTCTTTGTTGAGTTCACATACAGCATAATTATAAATGGATCCTTTGTTGTTGTGGATAGATGCTGAACCAATTTGAGTACAGTTGGTTTGAATGTAATAAAAGTTCAAAGTTAATTTGAAATACATGCTTAAAAAAGGCTCTGAACAATGAATTAAAAGAAAATTACAATTTCAGTAGTACAATTTAATAATTTATCATATTAGTTTCCCAAAATGTCTTTCTAATACATTTTGTTTGTGTTTTACTGAACTCCTTTCTATTTTCTTAAATGCCATCCAGTTTGTAAGCTTTCAAGGGCTTGAATAAATTTTTTTCTGCCAATTTTGATGTGGAAAACCCAGTTTAACAAGTGGTTTACTTATCCATATGAAAAAATGTGTCAATGCAACCATCGTGATATTCTAAATACTTCTAAATATAGATTTCTGGCCAATCAGAATGGAAGCCAGTTGTTATCAACCATATGGTTGTGTAAATGCATATCATCTGAGTATCAGCATGTTTAGAATGAATGTTCAGAGTATTTTCTTTCTCACTATTACTCACTACTCATATTACTCATTACTTGTATTATAAGCCTAGTTTTCTGAAAGGTTGGAAGTCATGCATAGATAATAGCTCCTTTATTTGAAACATGGAGATGAGATACAGATATTACATCCACTAAAACCTGTAACTTGTTAACCCCGTGAATCATTCAGAATCCCTGAACAAAACAGTAAACTCATACTTGAAAGAAAATGACAAGGGTTAGCACAGAGCTATGAAAGTAATAACTATAGAGCTTCTGTCTCCCTGAGGCCAAAAGTTGGGGACAAAGGCTCTTGGCATCTGGCTGAAGAGACTCCTGCAGACAGGGTCACCCTAAGAAGAGCAGGATGCCTGAAGCAAGCTCCCAGGGAGAGAGATGGGAACATGGTATCATAACTTCCTTCCTCATATCTCCCTCTGATCTCTTGCTATGGCTTCTTTTTAGACAAACTCTTCTAGAAGTCAGAAAGCAAGGAGCGTCTCCCCATGTACTACCTAGAGCTCAGATTCCCAAAGCAAAAGATAGAATGCAGATGGCTAGAGAGTGACTCTGGAAAGATAGCAATACAACTGGCACAACTAGCTCATCATCTCTTCTACCCCATTCTCCTAACAAATATTTAACTCTGATATCAAGTGAACCTAATGATGGCTTTGATCCAGGTTGTCCTGTGAATTAAACCTTTACCTAAAGGCAAATCCTCTGGAATTGGTATAAATAGGTGATGCATCAGACTTTGCTATCTGAATTTTTCATTTAGTAAAGTTAAATTTCTACCATTCATACTATTCAAATATTTACCATGTAAGGCAATTCAGTCTTCAGACAAACAGGAAGAGTTAAAACTTGGATCCTCAAACTTGCTACAAAGATATATTTTATATTACTCAAAAAGACAGAGTGGGTGTGGTGGTACACACCTAAAATCCTAGCACTTGGGAGGGCTGAGGCAAGAGAAATATGAGTTTGAGGTCAACCTGGGCTATGTAGCAAAAGCTTGTCTGAAAAAAAAAATTGTGGTTCAATCCCAGGTGCCCAGGAGGCAGAGATCAGAAGTATCATAGTTTGAGAACAGACCATAGTTTGAGAGAGAGAGAGATTGAGAGACAGAGAGAGAATGCTACTGCACACATTGAATCAGGAAGACACATTCAATGGTCTCTGAATAATTGATTATGATATTAATGACAAGGTACTCTCAGAAATTTTAATAAAATATTAACTCCGAATAAAAACAACCTATTTCCTAAGGTTATTATTTAATATCAGTCTTTAATGTCATTTTCTTTGTGGAGAAATGGCTACATAATGCAGAAGTAACCCACTAGAAAATAAAGTCCCAAGATACCAACAGGGAACTTAATGGAGCAGGAGAAAATTCCAATAATTCCTGAATTCAGTAGCTACCTCCCAAGAACAGTGATGGCCCAACATTTTCTGGGAAGTCAGACACAGCTGGCTGAAGAGAAGCTATTCATCAGAAAGGTAGACAAAGGAAATATACCTGGAACCTACAGAACAAAAGTAATCTGTTCTCTGTGAAGTGCTGAAAGAGTGCTAATAAAGTTATTGTCAGATGATAGGAAAATTCAGAAAGTAGCAGAGGCAATGGGGTGCCACAGGACCATTCTGCTTATGGTAAATAAATGTGTACTTTATAATGACAACCAGATAAGTTTTCATAGGTTTTGCAAATTTTACAGTAAAATCAGATGCAAAAAACTTCTCTGGACTTCATGAAGCCCCTAACTAAAAGTTATAAGAAATAATAGGTGGTTAGGGAAAAACATCAAGGAACCAGTATTAACAATGAACTATCAAAATCTGCTCAAACACACTCTCTTAATAAATCTATATTGTAGGCTCTTTGGAGAAATAATATTTTTATTTCCTTATTGGACAAAGTACCTATTTATATAAAATCCAAGTCAGAAAGTTTGGGGATTGACATATGATTGCAAGTTCCATTTGAATATGTGAATAAATTTTCACTACCATAATTAAAAGATCTGCACTATTTATTATGCTTCACACATTCAACTCTTCCTAGAGGACCTTACAGACTTATCACATACCCAGTGATGTCACTCAGAATCTGGACACTTCCAGAGGGATGGCTTTATTGAACACACACTAAGTCATAGATGATCAAATATTCAAGGGTTACTCCAAGAAGGCCAAAATACCCATTTGAATTTCCCAGTGCTCATAGCCTCAGTTTCTTCTTGTATTGTTCAACTTTGAGTGATGATCACCAAGTAGAATCCACTAGGGTAAGTCCTTGACTAATCCTGTCCTTTTGATTTCACCACAACTGCAGAAAAGTAAAAGATGCCATAAAAGAAAAATGGAACCATTTGCTTCCAACAACTTGTTCTTTCTAAAATCTTACATCCAGATGGTTTTAGTACTGAAATTCTTGCCCTTATAAGGGAATATTCCCAAATTTTTATATGATTAATATTTTGCATAGAAATTTTAGGGGATCTAGTATGTTTGTAAGCATACATTGTATTCATATTCTTTCTGAGTTCACAAAAGTCACAAGAAAAAAAAGACACAGGATGAAAGCCTTAACACAACTCTAAATGTTCAGCATCACATGCAAAGAATAAAAAATATTGGAGCTGGTAGCTCATGCCTGTAATCCTAGCTACTCAGAAGGCAGGTATCAGGAGGAACATGATTTGAGGCCAGCCATGGCAAATAGTTCATGAGACCCTACCTCAAAAAACCTATCAAAAAATGGCTGGTGGAGTGACTCAAGGTGTAGGCCCTAAGTTCAAACCTCAGTACCACAAATATATATATTATGTGTATATTGGTCTTGCACAGAACAAGGTTACCCCTTGTTTGAGTGAAAGCAGTATTTTAAAAAGTGTACACACTCAAATCTACCTAAAATTTCAAGACCATGCAACAGGACAAGAAACAGAAAAAAGTGATTAAGTCATAGTTGAACATTGTTAATAAAGTCAGAGATAAATTTATCCATGCTTATTTATATGAATACCACTGCAACTAAGATTTTATTAGAGTAGACAAAGATACAACCTATTTTAATAGCTGAGTAGAATTTGTGTTTAAAGGTAATTCAGTAAATCTGTAATTGCATTTGGATTTCAACCTTCACTATGATCAAAATCAGCTAGGAAGAAAACAGAAACTCCTGGAGTTTCTGGCTCAATAGCTCTGGTGTGGAGTTGGTTACTGATATTATTTTTTATCTTCCAAATATAATTTAATTGCATGACCAAGGCTGATATCTAATTGAATCTGAATCTCTCATTTTATAGGGAAAATAAAGACTGGAGAAAATTATGTGAACAATACAAAAACATTCCCCCCAGTCGGTAGAAAGAACCCTAAACTTGTGATCAGAAAGTATTGGTTAGAATCCTGACTTATTTACAAATTCACGTGAATTTGTACAAATCACATAGCTCTCAGTCTTAGGATATTCTCTGGGAACATGGAAATAAAACACCTATTTGACCTATGTGTGAGTTATTTCCATTATTATTTATAGTAGAAATCAGACCAAAGCAGGAGCCTACCTGAAATTCTTTTATTTCTTTAAACACTATTGTATCAGTGATCATTCCACAAATGATTATCAGGCATTGTGTAGAATAGGATATATTAATAAGCTTATCGTCCTGTGGTAGCAAACAATTGACATACTTATGCCACAGTTACTTTATACCTTCACTGTTCAAAGGATGACTAGTCCCAAAACTGGAAACTTTTGGTCTCACCAGTTTATTAGAAATGCCAGTCTCTCATGCCTCACCTCAGACCCATGGAATACAGTTCCATAATTTAATAAGATCCCTGGATGATTCAGATGCACATTAATTCTGAGAAAAACTTTCCTACAGAATCTCAAAATGTCTTTGGCATGATGAAATCAGGTTCAGGGATATTTGAGCAAATCTTTTTCCATTTTAATTCTTCAAAAACTAAAAATTCTTATGATACGTGTATGTGTACCAATTGTGATTCTATCTGAAACTATTGGATTAAGCAAATGTTCCCTTCCTCTAGGCTGAATAACAACATTCATTGCATTAATTACGTCAAGCTCTCTTTAGACTTCTTCTCATAATAATCAATTCTTAGCAGTAATTTTGATTCATTTGAACTAATCACTATTAGATCCTGTGGCATCTTAGGGATTTAACATTCTCATTTTAGATGAGTTTTTTAACAAAAGTGATTAGGCTCCATATGATCAAAGTTCCCCATTGACTATAACATGCCTTCCCCCCAAATTCTTCAAAGCTATAAATTCATTTCATGCATCCCAGGTTGAACCTAATTTGTGATACTTAGGGGTGGCTATTGCACGTAGTTTGAATCACATTTTCTCAGTAATGGAAGACATGTCCTTGTTGATTTTAATTTAATTAGAATATTATAATTTGGAAAGGGCTAAGGGAGACATAAAAAGGAAGAAAATAAGTAAACAGTTATGTGTTATTTTTTCCTCAGAAACTCTGTATTCCAATTAGTTATCTTGTCTGAAGTCATTCACTAGGGTCTGCACAAATTAGGAGTGTCCGAGTAGAAATTAAATAAGGCGAAATCTTAACAAATGGAGGCTATATCAGTTACTCTGCCATCACACAGACCCTGAATACTGAGTAAGTGGAAGTTTCCCAGATTTCCCTCCACACCTAATTGGGTGTAAATTTCTGCCTATTTGTACTCAATCTGTGAATAGATGTCAGTCTGAAAGTACCACAGGCTTAAAGTGTATTGCTTATGATTAATTTGTTTCCATGGGAGGTAATGAATTTTGAAAAGTGTGTTAATAAAACGTGAACAGGGCAATGAGATGTGGCAGGAAAGATGGTTCCTGAAATCTTTTAAAACCTCTGTGAAATGATCCTGCAGTAAGGAAATACAGTGATCCAGAGGGCTTTGGTGAGGGCAGATGATAGGGGCTCCCACTTTGTGTAGCTGTCAATTTCATTTTAGAAAATGTAAGAATGGAGAGATGGAAACTAAACCCCAGACAATTAACAAAAGCTTGTTAGGAAGGATAAATTTTCTTGAATAGATTTGAACACCATTACATCTAACCCAAGGAAAAATGGGTGACTGGTCAATATTTATAGCAAAATCCTCTGGAATATCATTTGTATGAATGAATTAATTTGAAAATGCACAACTATAGTGCCAGAGATAATATAGTCAGCTATGTATAGGGCCAGGCCTTTTTAAATATTAGTTCAATTAGTCTTTACTGCATTGTATGCTTTTTAAAAATGTTTTTAAATGAACTGTGATCATTTTATCTCATGTTCTGCCAGAATATTTCACAATAAGGCAACTAATTGGTATATTCACCAGTATTGTCACTTTGGTTATGTTCTTAATGTATCTCTCAATGGAAATATTTGTACCTTAGTTGTTCATCCCCACTCGAAGCATGAGGACTCATCTCAGTAAAGGATTTATAGGCAGTCTACACAAATGAATTCTTTGTGGCTGTACATATACTCCTACTCAATTTATAGTTAAAGGATGAGCTATCAAGCATAGTGTCTTGGGATGGTGGTATAAACATTTACAATTAGTAATGAATAAACCAAAATTTTTAGAAGTTTCACTGAAGGTGAAAAGTTTTAAAAGTTTACATTTTTTAGTGACTATTACTCATTATGGAGCAGTTGAAGTATTCTAGGTCAAGTTCACTCTAATTAGCTTGGTTACGTGGGCCACAAAAACACTTAAATATTTTAGCTTCTGGCAGAATGCAACAGAAAGAGGCTCAGCAAGAAGGTTTCAAACTCTGGCTCTATTTCTTATTTATAGAGCAGCCTCAACTCTTTCAATATCCTCACCTATAAAATGTCTACCTCAGTGTGTTATTGCAATGATAAAAGTCAACAATATAACACATCTAGAACATTGCCCAGTACATAGTAAAGTTTTCAATAAATGCCACTTCTTTTTTTATTTTCTTATTTGAAATATAACTCAAGAGGGCCAAGGGACAGAAAATGTGTGTACATTAACAGTACAATATAAATACTGACTTACAACATATTGCAATATGAACACCTATGTGCTACTTGTAATTGGTAACTCTGAGACCCCATGGTGGTTGATTTGTGTTTCTGAGCATAATTGGGAAAGTGAAGTGCCATACAAAGTCCTGACATACATCTAGGATTATTATAGAACTTCTATTTTGTCAATTCATGTATCTAGTGTTTCCTACATTTTGGGACTATAAAAGTTGCTGATCTTAGAGAATAAAATTCAGTTTCATTTGGAATATTTTTAATCAAATGGCTCGTTTGTTCTATTTCTGTCAGCAATTCTGAGACATGTAGATGTAATAACACCCCATCCTCTTAGTAATACTACATACTCATAAAAACAGTATAAGCTCGCATAGGATGCATGTCTTCTGATGCTTTTACATTCTTGTATGTATCAATAGAGTCATAATAGTAATCAAAATAAATATTAAAATACTGACATGTAATTGATAAACATCTAGCTACTGCTTGAGCATGTCAAGTGTACCTTCTCCTACTTCTTGTCCCCTGTAATCCCTCACATGTTGGTACAATCCAGCATCAAACACATTTGAGTTTTCAAGTTGTGCTTTGGTATTAGTGTTCTCCTTGGCCAGTGTCTGTGTTGTACTTACTATTACATAGTTGTGTGTTTTATTCATCTCTGCCTATACTCTTGACCTTCTTGCTCCTCAATGTAGCATACAAAACCACTGCAAGTAGTAAAGAAAACCACCACCATCCTACTTCCACAACTACTTTGATTTCTGTTGGACCCATTCGCACTTCCATTCCACTGGTCCTTGGTAATTACACTATAGACAGTCTGAAAATGATTTCTTCTTTTTACTCTTTAATCTCTCTTCTGAATCACTCTTCTGATTCTCCTCTCCCATGAAGGAAAGATTTTAGAACTTCATCCTACTTTAATGCCATGACATCCCTGCCCTTCAAACTTTTTAGGCTTCCTCTGAGTGACTGCTCTGACTTCAGCCTATACTAAGCACCTCCATTTCCATTTCTATAAAGAAGACTGAGGAAATGGTAGGTTATTCTTAGTGCTATAGCAAGCATCTGTTGGATACTTTTTTTAAAAGACCAATTCAAAAGAGGAAGAACTGACCTTTGTTGGCTCTGACAGAGTGCCTTCCAGAATAGATGAGGTAGAGCAGGATACATCATAGTCAGTGGTATGAGTGAGTCATAGATTGCAGCTGTCCAAAGTTGCCTAGAATTTTGTTATTTTATTCTTTAGGGGTGATGTTTTGTAGAATGGCAAGACTAATGGAGAACCATTTAGACAATGGTGCAAGACCCAAAGCTGACTATCTCTGCTCCAATTCTAGGTCTTCACCTCCAGCTGATCAACCAAGCTCCAGTTAGCCAGATCTGCCCTAGACTTTCACTTGCTTTCTACTGAGATGCTTTTCACCATTATCATTTTTTCATTCACTTTGTTTCTGAGTTTTTAACTTATCTTTTCAAATTTAATGAGTGCTAGTTTCTCCAACATGAGCATTGCTCCCAGCTCTTGAGGATAGATACCCAAATGTGTCTTATGATTCTCTCCAATTTCTGTGACTCTTGTTTTTCATCTGCTCCTATGGTTTCAATGTTACATCAAATTGTAACTGTCTGCTTTGCCTGTATTTATTATAAAATTTATCAACTTTTAAAAATTGAATTTAAAACTATTCAGTGTATGTAAACTATTCCTTCTGATTAATATATAACCTATATTTATGTATTTGTTCAGGGACTGGGAAAAGGCTAACCAATTTGACTTCTAACCATGCCCTTGAGTTGATCCATTAACTGTTATTGGAAGGATGGTCACTCTCCTTCTCCAGTGCTTACAGTGCCATGGAAAATCAGTTCCAGTGTTAGACCTCTTGCTAAAGCAGTGTCCAGACCATAGCTGTAAACTTCAAGTTAAGAGTGCAGGAATCTCACTCATCCTGGACCATCGAACCATGGAAGAACAGACTTCTTAGACCTTTTTGTTAGAAACCACTTTTATTTTCTCCTTTGATATGACTCTATATGCAAAGTAATATGTTGATTATAAATATGGTTAAATGAACATGTTCATGCAATGACCTTATCTATTTGGTGTCAGTTTTATGGATATGCAAATTATATATTCTTTTTGGTATTGATGTTAATAAAATGCTGTACCCAAAAATGAGACAGAGAAGTTCAGTTTTATTGTTCTATGCACCTAGCTCTCCCCTCTCAGATAAGATTACAAATCAGCCTGCTTCAGTCTCTTTCATTGACATATCATTAATTGATACAAAAATCAGTCACACTAGTTGCTTTGGGTGGTCATAAGTTCTGCATTTGGTACTTTGTAGTTCCTTTCTGCAGACTTGGAGTAGTATAACACTTGCATAGATAGCACTTGTGAGGCTCTAGGTTCAATTCTCAGCACTGTAGAAAAAAACACTTTCTAGTTTAAATATATGGCAAAGCAAAATATATTTCTCTTTATATAGGGAAAGAAAAGTTAAAATTGATACCCATTAGAAAAAATGTTATACGGATTTTCTTTTTTCCATCTCTAAATTTGTCTGGGAATTTGCTGATAAACTTGGTTTTAAATGTGGCTCACTGGTCCCCAAACTCAAATATTATGATGCAGTCTTTCTTAGGAATCCAGGTCCAGGAATCCACAGTTTTAATAAATACCTGGCAAAACGCTGTGGCAAGCTATGCATTGAGGCACCTCCTCAAGGGACTGCAGGCCAACACAGAACAGATGCTGTTGACTTCTTCACTGTTCAGCAGATGCTGTCAAATACCTTAAATATGCATCAGTTATTTTATAAGAAAGAGAAACCAAAGAAATATAATAGGAAATCCAGAAATAAACCAACATACATATGGCAAGTTTATATTATAAAAGTGGCGTCTCAAATTAAGGGGGAAGGAAGACGAGAACATTTTTTTAAGGAATTGTATTAGGACAAACAGATAGTCACTTGAGAAAAAAGATAAATTTGTGTTTGTACCTCACACATTATATCATGCACTAGATGAATGCAAATGGTTCAGAAATCTAAATATAAAAGTAAAATCATAAAAATAGAAAAATTAGTGTGAGGAAATCTTAGATTTGATCTAGAAGTAATTATAAGAAAGATGAATTTACTCTACTACATATTCTTCTGAACTTTCCATGGTGAAATATTACAGGACAAAAAAAAAACTAGTGTGGCTTTACATAAAGAGCTATTCAAATGTTTTTTAAAGCTGTTTTTTATCTTTCATTTATATTATTCTTTTTACATTTACTTACATGTGTATGGGCTGCTCCAGGCAGTACCTGTTCTGCCCTCTTCTCCAATTTTGTTGAAGATAAAACATAAGAGATAATAAGAAAGACATAACATTTTTGCTAATTTGAAATAAAGATATTTATACAGAGAGATTTCTAGCATTGCTTTCATGCACTTGTGTATTGCAACCTACATTGGCTCATCTCTACCAGACCTCTTCACTACTTGCTAGTCCCTTTAGTGTGTGACCCATGTCCAATAATATTATCGCTTTTTTTGGGGGGGAATATAATACACACATGAGGGAGAACATGTGATTTTTGGCCTTCTGAGCCTGGCTAACTTCGCTTAAGATGATGTTCTCCAGTTCTATCCATTTACTGGCGAATGAAAAATTTTCATTCTTCTTTGTGGCTGAGTAAAATTCCATTGTGTATACATACCACATTTTCTTAATCTATTCATCCATAATAGGACATCTTGGCTGTTTTCATACATTAGCTATTGTAAAGAGTGCTGCAATAAATGTGGGTTTTCAGGAGCCATTGTAATAACCTGAGTCACATTCCTTTGGGTATATCCTTAGGGGTAGTATTGCTGGATTATATAGAAGAGCTATGTTTAGTGTTTTAAGAAGCCTGCATATTGTTTTCCAAAGTGGTTGTACTAGCTTGCATTCCCACCAGCAGTGTATGAGGGTTCCTTTCCCCCACATCCCTTGCCAACATTTGTTGGTGGTGGTGTTCTTGATTGTAGTTTTTCTAACAGGAGTGAGGTGAAATCTTAGTGTGGTTTTGATTTGCTGTTCCTTTATGGCCAGGGATGATGAGCATTTTTTCAAGTTATTTTTGACAATTTGAATTTCTTCCTATAAAAAAGTTCTGTTTATTTTAGTTGCCCACTTCTTTATTGGTTCATTAATTTGGGGGGAGTCTAGTTTTTGAGCTCCCTGTATATTCTGGTTGTCACTTCTTTGTCTGATATATAGCTAGCAAATATTTTCTTCTACTCTGTGGGTAGTTCTTCAATTTAGAGACTATATCTTTTGCTTTACTGAAGCTTTTTAATTTCATGTAGTCCCACTTATCCATCTTTTCTCTTAGTTGCTGGGCTGCTGGGGTTCTATTGAGGAGGTCCTTGCCTATACCTATTGCTTCCAGAGTATTCCCTGATCTTTTGTGTGCTAAATTCAAGGTTTTGGGTCTGATATTAAGGTCCTCAATCCACTTTGAGTTGATACTAATACAGGGTGACAGGCATGGATCTAGTTTCAGTTTTCTGCAGGCAGATGATCTCTTCCCAGCAACATTTATTGAAGAGGCTCTTTTTTCTCCACTGCATGTTTGTGGTGTATTTGTCAAAAGTAAGGTGGGCATAGCTGTGTTGATTCATTTCTGGGTCTTTTATTCTGTTCCACTGGTCTTCATATCTTTTTGTGCCAGTACCATGTTGTTTTTATTTCTACAACTATGTAGTGTAGTTTGAAGTTGGGTATTGTGATACCTCCAGCATTGTCTTTTTTGCTGAGTATTGCCTTGGCTATTCATGGTCTTTTCTGTTTCCAAATGACCTTTAGGGTAGATTTTCCAATCTCTGTGATGAATGTATTGGGATTTTTATGGGAATTGCATTGAACATGTAGATTGCTTTTGGTAGTGTAGCCATTTTTACTATTTTAATTCTGTCAATCCAGGAGCATGGGAGATCTTTCCACTTTCTGTAGTCTTCCCCACTTCTTTCTTCAGTGGTTTGCGATTCTCCTTGTAGAGGTCATTTACATCCTTTGTTAATTCTTATGTATTTGATTTTTTTTGAGGCTATTGTAAATGGAATTGTTTTCCTATATTGTTTCTCAATCTTTTCATTATTGTTGTATAGAAAGGCTACTGACTTTTTAAAGTTGATTTTGTATCCTGTTACATTGCTAAAGCTATTTATTGTGTTTAGGAGTTTTGTGGTGCAGTTTTTTGGTGTTTGAAGTCTATGTCATCTGCAAATAGAGATACCTTGACTATTTCTTTATCTATTTATATTCCTTTAATTTGTCTTGCTTTATTGCTCTGGTTAAGAATTCCAGGATTATGTTGAATAGGAGTAGGGAAAGTGGGCATCCTTGTCTTGTTCTTGACTTTCGGGGGATTGGTTCAGTTTTTTCCCCATTAAATATGATGTTGGCTGTAGGTTTGTCATAGATAGCCTTTATGTTGAAGTACATTCCTTCTATTCCTAGTTTTCTTAGAGCTTTTATCATGAAGTGGTATTGAATCTTATCAAAGGCTTTTTCTGCATCTATTGAGATGATCAAGTGATTTTTGTCTTTCCTTCTATTAATGTGCTGTATCACATTTATAGATTTGTATATGTTGAGTCATCCTTGCATCCCTGGGATGAAGCTGACTTGGTCATGCTGAATGATCTTTCTGATATGTTGTTGTATTTGGTTTGCCATTATTTTATTGAGGATTTTTGCATAGATGTTCATTAAGAAGATTGGCCTATAGTTCTCCTTTTTGGATGTGTCTTTGTCCAGTTTTTGGATGAGTGTAATGCTGGCTTCATAGATTGAGTTAGGCAGTGTTCTTTCCCTTTCAATTTCATGGGAAAGTTTAAAAGAGTATTGGTATTAATTATTCTTTAAAGGTCCAGTAGAATTCAGCAAGAATCCATCAGGGCCTGCCCTTATCTTTTTAGAGAGACTCATTAATGTTGCTTCAAATTCATTATGTATCATAGATTTGTTTAGGTGGTTAATATCCTCTTGGTTCAGTTTTGGATGGTCATAAGCATCTAGAAATTTGTCCATTCAAGATTTTCCAATTTATTGGAATATAGGTTCTCAAAGTAGTCTCTGATGATTCCCTGGATTTCCTTGGTGTTTGTTGTTATCTCCTATTTTTCATTTCTGATTTTACTAACTTAGGTCTTTTCCCTCCACATTTTAGTCAGAATTGCCAGGGGTCTGTCGATCTTGTTTATTTTTTCCAAGAACCAGCATATTGTTTCATTGATTCTTTCTATGGTTTTTTTTTTTTTTTTTTTGGTCTCTATTTCATTATTTTCAGTACTTATTTTTATTATTTCTCTCCTGCTTGTTTTGGGTTTTATTCTTGTTTTATATGGAGTTTGAGATGTTGCATGAGGTTGTTTATTTGAGATCTTTCTGTTCTTTTAATATTGACATTCATGGCTATAAACTTTTCTCCTAGGACTGCCTTTGCTGTGTCCCATAGGTTCTGGTAGGTCGTTTTTAATTTTTCATTAGCTTCCAGGAAGCTTTTGATTTCCTCTCTTATTTTTCCATGACCTACTGATCATTAAGCAATGTGTTGTGTTCAGCATCCTTGTTGTTTGTGTATTTTTTGCTGCTGTTCTTGTTGAGTTCTAGTTTTATTGCATTGTGATCAGATAGAAGGCAGGGAATTATTTCAGTTTTCTTATATTTGTTGAGACTTGCTTTGTATCCTAATATATTGTCTGTTTTGTAGAATGATCCATGGGACACTGAGAAGAATTGTATATTGTGCTGTTGGCAGATGAAATATTTTGTAGCTATCATTTAGATCTATTTGATCTATGGTGTCATTTAGGCCTAGAATTTCTTGTTGATTTTTTGTCTGGATGACCTGTGTATTGGTGATAGAGGGGTATTAAAGTCCCATACTAGTACTGTGTTGCTTTTTAGTCCTTTAGTGTATGCTTGATGAAGTTGGGTACACTAACATTGGCCGTATACAGGTTGATAATTGTTACTTCCTTTTGATATATGCCCCTTTTATTAGTAAGAAATGACCTTCTTTAGCTCTTTTGATTAATTTAAGTTTCAAGTCTACTTTGTCTGAGATAAGTATTGCCACTCCTGCCTGTTTTCAGGGGTATTGGCTTGGTAAATGTTCTTCCAGCCTTTCATCCTAATGCAGTGTTTATTTCTGTCAATAAGATGGGTCTCTTGTAAACAACAGGGTGTCAGATGTTCCTTTTTAATCCAGTTTGCTAAATGGTGACTTTTGATGGGGGAGATGAGTCCATTGACATTCAATGTTAATATTGATAGGTGATTCTTGCCATTTAATTGTTTTTGTTAATTAAGAATTTGATTGTGTGCAGCTGAATTGATGCTACTCTCTGATTAATTGTCTTTTCTTCTGTGGTTTGAAACTTTCTATCTTCTTGTGGTTTTGTTTGCTTTCATCCTCTGTGTGTAGAATTCCTTCTAGAATCTTCTGTGGTGGTGGCTTGTTGGTCATATATTATTTTAGTTTCTGTTTATTGTGGAAGATTTTTATTTCTGTGCCAATTTTGAATGATAGTTTTGCTAGGTAGAGTGTCCTAGGGCTGAAATTATTTTCATTCAGTGTCCAAAATACCTCACTCCATGCCCTTCTTTCTTCTAGAAGGATTCCATTGAGAAATATGCTATTATTTTGATGGGTTTACCTTTATTTGTTTTTTCTTTCTTAAAGCCTTTAATATTCTTTCTCTGTTTTCTGTGCTTGTTGTTTTGATGATAATATGCTGTGGGGAGATTCTATTTTGGTCAAATATGTTTGATGTCCTGGAGGTTTCCTGTACCTGAATGGGCAAAACTTCCTCAAGATTTGGGAAATTTTCTGTTATTATTTTATTGAACATATTACTTACCCTTTGTCTTGTACCTGTTCTCCTTCTTCAATGCCCATGATTCTCAGGTTTGGTCTTTTGATGGAGCTGCTGAGTTCTTGCATATTGCTTTCACAGATCTAGAGTTGTTTGACTAAGACTTTTTCTGTTTTTTCTTTAATTTTTATTTTATCTGAGCTCTGAGATTCTGTCTTCCACTTGTTCTAGTCTGCTAGAGTGGCCTTCCACTGTGTTTTTTGTTTCACTAAAGGGACTTTATTTCCAGGATTTCTGTCTGATTCTTTTATCTGAGGTTTTCCATACTTTTGTTCAACTCCTCTTTTATATTTTGTGTTCTCATCTTTAATTCATATCTCTCTTTTTATACTGTCCTTTATTTCACTTTGGTTTTGTTGAAGTCCTCTCTGAGTTCCTTTATTTGTTACTTTGTTTTCTCCTGTTCTTTATTTTTGTTGCCTTGAAATTTCTTGAGTGCATCTTGTACATTCTAGTTAACCATGTCTAGTATCCTCTCCATGAATTTCTCAGTGATATCTCCCAAGATTTCTTCTTTGAGGTTTTTATGTGGGTGTCACAAGGCTCCTTAGTGACATTTATCATTGTTTTGTTGGGTTCAGGAACTGCATATCCACTTTTTTCAGTTCCCACTGAATTATGTATTGACTTATTTTTTTTTTTTTGAGGAGAGTGATTTCCATCTCTTCTTCTTCTTCCCATAGCTCCACTTGGTGTTGTGCAATTATGTTCTTGATAAACTTGCTGATGGTTTTAATTGCTTGTTTGTGTGTGACTAACTTGGTCATTAACTAGATTGATGTGTTCTTTCTGTCCCTGGCCTAGAGGTGTAATTTAGCAATAACAAATTCACAGGTTCAATGCATATATAATAGCAGTTGTTTGCATATTATATAGAAAACCACTTGGAGATAGTATCTATAAACAGTGGGATTTAGGTGGGTAATTGTCATTAGGCTAGATATGGATTTTGAGAAATTGGTAAAGCTGGAACTAAAGGGGGGCAAGAAAAGGGGTGGGTGAGTGAGAGAAGAGATACGGGGACTGCTGGGTTTTCTGGCCATTGTACATGTTTGGGTGTATTTCTGTTGTTGTAGTAGAGTGCTTGTTTCAGGGATTGGAGGGGGCTGCAGTTTTGTACAGTTGGTACAGTAAGCTAGTCAGCAGGTGGTGAGTGTGTTGGAGGAAGGGGTAGTGTGGTGGCAGGTTGGGAGAGGATAGGAGGGTCAGGTAAAGATGGGGGGAAAGAGTGGATAAGAAGGGACAAAAAGAGTAGTTGGGAAGGAGAGCAATGGTTTATAGCACAGGAGAAAGAGGGAAAGTGAAGAGGGTAAGAATAGGGATAAGAAAATAGTGATGGTGAAGTTAATAATACAGGAAGAAGAATAAAATGCCACAAAAGAATCAAAAGAATAAAAAACACCAGGTTCAGAACCACAAAAAGTTCAGTCTTTTGGTAAAAATTCTGGATTTATTCCTTAGGTGTCCAATCCTGGTATAGGCATATGAGTGGAAGCTCTGATGTGGTCTCACCGGTGACTGGCTTGTAAATAGTATTTGGTCCTTCTAGCCACAAAGTTAGTTGCAATTGGGAGGTAATCAGAGCTGTTGTTGTTTTCAGCAGGCAGCAGCTGCATTACCCTTCAGCTGCAACTCTGGTCAGTTACTCCCCCAGCAAGGTGAGGCAATTCAGTGTTGAATGTTGCCTGCTGTCCCACAAGGTCAGCTCTGGGATCCACCACCTTCTCTGATTTGGGAGGTTGGACTGTCACCCAGTTCCACTCTTAAGCTTTATTGCTTTTCCTGCATTTACTAAGAGTTTGGAGGTGAGAGTTCAACTCCTTGCCCCCACCCCCAATCTCTGGGGCAAGTTTAGCATTCCATCCCCACCTCTGCTGTTGGTGTCAGATTACAGTTCACTGTTTATGTTTTTCAGTTTGTGGGGGAAGGGGGGATAGGGGAGAGGGATGCTGTTCAGTCTGCCCAGGGGCTACACTGGATCATTTCCCTGGAGGGTGCATAGTGGGGCCATGCATGGTGCATGATGCTCACCTGTTCTGTAGTTTCACACAAGCAACTTTTAAGCTGGGTGGTGGGGAAAAATGGAAGCTTTTCTCAGTGCAATGTGGTGTAGGGAGGAATTCCAATGGCTAGGGGTCCAGGATGTTGCAGAGTTTGATTCTAATTTATGCTCTGTCTTCTGCTTGTTGGGAGAAGAAAAAAAATATATAGAAATGGCTGGGGGGCTTTTTTTCCCAGGGCCAGACATGCCTTGCTGCTATGCCACATGGGATTTTCATGGCTGTTAGGAGCAATTAAAGGCTGATTTAAGGGTCAGTATTTGAATTTTATCTGGATCCAACATGATGGCAGTTATTATTTTGGCTAGAAGCAACCAAAATTACCCAAGTGTAGCTCCAGTGTCTCAAGGTTGTTTCTGGAGTCATGGAGCTTAGGATTTCTGATTCCCTACCCTAGCTGCCATCTTGGATCTCCTCTAAAAACTGTATTAAATAAATAAAGTGTATAGGCATCTCACAAAAAATAAGTATCAATATTACTTTAATCTTATAAAATACTGAGGGAGTGAGCATGGTGCTTTCTTCAAAGTGAGTTCTGAACAGAAACAGAAGCAGGTTTGATGTAGAAAAGGACATAGTTTATTGGTTTCTAATTAATGCTGAAGCAAAATGAGCAAAGGGAAAAATAGTTAAAGAAGAAGGCTGGGTTTATTCTTGTAGGCTTAGGATAGAACTATAGCTTTCATTCTTAGAAAGGTGGGAAACCATTGGTTTTAAGCAGGGAACCTTCTATACCCTGCATTATTAAAAGATCATTCTGAGTGCCAGGTGGGTAATAGAATGATGGTGAAATGACACATCATACTTTCCTTCTGGTAGGATTATCTTTAAAGCAAAAAGAAAGGATTGCTACCTTCCTGCCTTAAGAAATCCTAGAAACACACTAAAACACACACACACTCAATAAACACTAGTTAAAGGGCCAGAAAGAATTGGATTACATTCTGCCTTTCATTCTCATCTGTTGTGTGGGTGAATGCAACAGTCATGATGTAGTTTTCAAGAGCATCAATGAGAAGTGTGCATAAGCACCTTACTTTACATATGCACTGGTGATTTCTTTCCTTCTCTTTTCTTTCATGTTTGTCTCTTAGGTTTAAATGTATATGGAGTTTTAGGTAAAATGTCAGAGTTGTATGAGAAATTATTCTCTGCTAAGAAGTGGGAGTTCCTTTTTTCAGAAGCCACACTTTTTTCAACAATATTCACTGACATCTTCTAGTGTTTTGAATTAGCACAACCAGGGTTAAAAATTTCTGCTGTCTTGTATTAGGGGAGTTGAATTGAATCTCCTTCCCCTATTGAATTGGGCTTGCAGAAATTTTTCCTTGCACATTTAACTATGCAATTTTTCCTTGAAAATAAACACCATCTTTCCAAGATCTGATCATTCACTAAGGCCCATGATTGAGACTTAAAATTCAAGATTATAAGAATAAAAAAAGAGAATAGGCCACTGTCTTCCTTCAATACTACTACCTGTGACACCCTACTAGTCAGTTACACATATGAGTACCTACATAAACTATCAACCTTGCTAATATATCTTCCTTATCTATGATATTATTTGTCAGTATTTTCAGGTTTTCAATAATGTCATGTGAGGGAAAATTGCCAACCATCTGCATGTAACCATACATGTCTCCTATCTCCATAGCTGTCCAGTAAAATCAATTTCCTGTGTTTTCTGTCTTTCCCTCAAGCATCTGTCTGGCCATATCAGTCGTTAACAGGCACTCCTGAGGGAAAGCTGGCTGTGGGGCTGTTGCTCAATGTGTTACTTTGATACTAACACTGAGATGAATGATCTCAGATAGATGCCAGAAACATTTATAATAGGACTTCCCTAGTTTTCATTTGCATCTCTTTGTTCTCATCATCAAAGACAGCAGGATAACAGTAGCCATGAAAGAGGTTCTTTCCCTAGTTATGTACTTTGTCCCTGGCTAGCATCATATGTGACATTTCCCTTGGTAAATTGCAAAAGCTTTGATTTATGCACTGCCCTGGGCAAGTCACTTCTCTAGCCTCAGGTTTAATGTGAGTCTTTTGCTTCTTAGAGCAAACTTTATGCATTTGCATGAAGGAGATTTGAACAGAAGTAAGATCTGTGCAAACACTGCAACACAGGGCAGATAAAACAACGATCACTCCTTTATCAAGACTAGTGGGAACTTTGATTACATTCACTTTCCCATAAGCAAAGGTCACATTGGACATGTTTATTTGAGTGAAGACTGAAAAAAAGCTGTTTATGAAATCATAGATGAGTGATCAACTTTTGTATAGCTATTATACTTCTGTGAATTAGTAGAATATGAAATCTGTGACAACTTCGGAGGGTACAATGAAGGCTGGGAATTTTGGATTCACCTTAAGACAGAAAATATTAACAACTAAAGTGAAAAGAACAACCTGCTTTGTGAGAAGTTATTATAAAGGGAATTCAAACATGAAAGAACCAGTACCATTGGTACCACTTATGAAACTATTTGATTCCTTTATCTTAAAACTCCAACAAAAATAAACAGAAGATATGAATTAACTGCAACTAGAATTTGCAGAGATTTTACTGGACTTTTGCAAGGTTTTTCTTTTAGTGAATATGGACTGTAATTTAATAAACATTGCCAATATTATCTTTATACAGGTTGTACCAAGTTATACTTCTACCAGTGAATTATGGAAAATCCTCTTCCCCTACACCATGGTAACTCACAGTGGGTAATTGAACTTTTTAATCGTTACCAAGCTGAATGGTTATTATGAAAAATACAGAACATTAGTTTACAATTCTCTTGTGATATGTGAGGTTGAACAAATTTTCTATATAAGAGCCAGTTGTACATCCTTTATTGTGAGTTGTTTGTTCATACCCTTTGCATATTTGTTATTGAATGTTACCTATTTCTTTTAATACATGTGGAATGTACAGCCATTTGATGTATGTGATTAGAAAATGATTTCCAGAATTTTGTATGTATCTTTATGGCTTTGTTTGTTGCATTTCCAGCATAAATTTCAAAGGCCTGCTCAGTAAAATTTATCTTTTTTTTCTCTTTTTCTCACATCCAGACATTGTATCATATGAAGAAAAATATTTAAAAAAAATTTTTTTCCAGGGCCAAGAGCCAGTGGCTCATGCCTGTATTCCTAGCCACTCAGGAGGCAGAGATCAGGGGGATCATGGCTAGAAGCCAGCCTGGACAAATAGTTCATGAGATCCTATCTCTAGAAACACCTTCACAAAAAAGGACTGATAGAGTATCTCAAGGTGTAGAACCTGAGTTCAAATCTCAGTACCACAAAAAAAGTTTCCAGACCTTTCTGCAACTTCTGCTTTATGTTTAAATCTGAAGTTCATTTAGTTATAAATTAAGAATCCAATTTTAATATATTCTGGTGACATATATACCCCAACAATATTTACTAAATAATCTATCAGTTCCTTGCCAATATGAAATGTCTTATCTACTTACCACATATTTAAAAATCTCATATTCATTTGATATTTTTTTCTGGATTAACGTAATATTTTATTGATTAGTCTACATTTAACAATACTATGCTATTTTAATTATTCTAGCTTTATATTATGTTTAAATATCTAGTAGTACTGTACCCACATCAAAATATCCTCAACCATTATCATTTTATATGAAGTTTGTCCAATAAGAGGAAAATGAATGACACTGATATTAAAGCATATTCAATTTTAAGAGGAATAACTAAGCAAGAATTGTCAGCACTATTATAATGTGAGTCTTTCCAAGGTCACAATATCTCTTTTCGTTTCTTCTAATAGGAAGTTTTCTTCATTCTCTGAAGTGGAATTATTTTCACATCATTTTATTCAGACTCTTTCTCTTTATTCAGACCACATTGTACTTCAGTTTGTATCACCGATGATTTGTTTTTACTTTTTAATATGCCACTTTTATATCCTGAAAATCCAGTCCACAGTTGATGTTCACATACCCGTTATCTGCTTACTTGACTTAAGGCAGTACCTCTGGCTTCTTTGGCAACCATTACCAGCTTTCCAGATTCACCAGCATCAGTATCAGACCCCATGAAGCTCCATTACTCTAGGTTTCAATGGTGTAGCTCAAACCCAGAGGACATCATGAGAGATTGGGGTTCAGCAATGTTAGTTTTGTTTCTGGTTGCCTTTAGACTGAAACAAAGCAAATACACTTTCTTATCTGTAGATGCTGGTGTTTATGCTGAAATTTTAGAACTCATAGTTGCTCTGCTTCACTGTTTTAGGATGGATTAAGTACTCTTCTAAGGAATTATTAATAGCCAGCCCAAATGTGAAGTTCAGAGACCAAGAAGTCAGAAGATAGCATCCTTCAATAATTTACTTTCCACAAAGAACATATGGAGACAATACAAAAGGGAAGCCTTTTCAAAACAGAAAAACTAGACTCATGTTTTTCTTATCTCTGCATTTAGAGATTCACCCCACCCCATTCTTGCAGGTATCTGAACAATACATATAGACTTATATTCTTATTGTATTTATACTTTTAAAATTTGTACTGGAATTATGATTCCCTCTTCAACTTAACTTTTATAAACACAGTTTCAAAATCAGATTCAACAATTTTAAGACTTCATATTTTTAAGGTGCTCTGATATTTACAATTGTGTCATCATTTAGCATTTCTTATAATTCTGTGAATTATGAACTATTATTGGCATTAAAAGATTGGCAAACTGAGATTCAAAGAGGCTAACATTTTCAATCCTCCTATATCATACCTCCATTACTTTTGTAATCATGGTAAAAGTGTAGGGTTGATTCTCTTTCTCAAAAAATATTTATTATTCGCTATAAAATTAAAAGAACTGTTTTCAACAAGTATTTTGACTTATCATTCCATCACAGCAGATGTTTAAAGTGGTTTTTGCTACACACTGAATGGTTGTATCCTCCTATCCTATTTCTGATGTGATGGTATTAGAAGTTAGACATGTTAGAGGTAATTGGGTTTTGAAGATTGAGCTGTTATAAATAGGACTAATGAACTTACAAAAGGACATAAGAAACCCTGCTTTTCTCTCTTTCAGTTATCCACCATGTAAGACTACAAAAAGAAAACAGTGTCTACAGCCCAGAAGAGTACCTCAATAGAAACAGATCATGCTGCCGCCCTAATATCTGAGAGACATAAATTCCTTCATTTTTATGAGCAATGCATTCTACGGTATTTTGTTATATCAGTCCAAACTAATTAGGACAGTCCCACAATTACCCACATCTCCAAGTAGTATATCTTTGTGTTATTCCCTCCTCTTGAGTAAGAACTGCATCTTCTGACTTCCTTCTAGTAAATGGACTGTAGAAAAAGTGATGGGATGTCACTTCCATGGTTAAGGTCAAAAGACTGTGACTTCTATACTGCTGGTAACTTTTTTGTCTTGTTGACTCTCTCTATCGCTCTCTCTCTCTCTCTCGCTTCCTTGATTTCTTGCCTTAATTTAAAATGCTATTTGGAGAGACTTACGTGACAAGGGATGGAGAAAGTCCTTGAACCAATACCATGAAAGCAATTGGAACCTCAGTCTAACACTCGCTGAGAAAGAAATTTCTGCCAACAACTAAGTGAGTGACCATGGAAGGTGTTTCTTCAGAGCTAATCTTTGAGATAACTCTAGTCCCAGTTATCACGATGATTGCAGTCTAGTGAGACAGCTTGGAGAAGCCAACCCAGACAAGCCATGATCTGAAACAGAAATGATAAAAATATATAGTTTTAAGTTGCTGACTTTGGGGTTAATTTGTGACAGCACAATAAATAATTCAAGTACGTGTATACTTTGCTCCAGTTCCCTGCATTTGTGTAGAAAATCACTCCAAAAATTTAGTGGCTTAATGAACAACAGTCATTGTTTCTGTTTCAGAATTTTCAGTGGTAGGTAGTTTTCACTGGGTTGGACTTCTCTCTGCTTCACATGTCTGGGAATCAACTGAAATGACTGGACTTGGTGGAGGCAGGAATAATGGGGACTTGCTGACCATCTCTCTGTCTTCATGGTCTCTGCAGTGGCCTTTCCATATGGTCTCTCACGAGTAGTGACATCAACATAATCAGAGTTCTAACATGGAGTCCAAGAAAAAGTTGTGTAAGACATTGAACAGAAGCTATAGATAGAGCTGCTCATGAGCTGTTTTCAGAAGGCACGTAGTGTCACTTATATACATTATTCATCACATAGTGGTAGCCATAAGTAAGAGTAGGAAAAGCCTGCACAGAGCATAAATACTGGGAGGTGCATCAATCTTAGAGTCTGCTACCATCAAATGTCAAATGCTATCTTCAAAGAAAACATGCATGACGGTTGGAGGAAGTGCTCTTACTAGCTTTGTTTTTTAGCTTTTACCTAAAACATTTTGCTTAAATATAACTTAGCTTCCTGATGGGCAAAATCAGGGTAAATATATATTCTCTAATTGGGTTGTATTAAAATTTAATGAGGTATAAATATAACTTCTTAAATAGAAGGCTAGCACATACTAGGTGCTCCACACACAGTGGATGGTAGTGATTGGACACATTTCTAATTCCTATGGTGTCCCCCAATACCAATTTTCTAATCTTCTCTGCTATAGCTTTCCACTTTCTGCCCTCTATTATATTTTTTATGCACACTTATCATCTTGCCTAATGAATAATGAAAACACTTGAGAGACAGAAATTATATTCATTTTTACAATCCCATTAATTTAACAACTGGTAGGTGCATTGATTAACTGTTCACTACTTATCTTATGCACTATTTATCTGGCACATTTATTCACTGCCTTCATTGTTCCCCTGTAAGGGGTAGGCTTCTTAGTGGGAGTGACCATGACTTGTAACTCTTAACATTTCTGCCAACAGCCTTAGGCTTTGTACAAAGTGTTTGTTAACTGAAGTCTATGGAACAAAGTTTAATATCTACTGTTTTATCAACATATTCCCTTATCTTTTTGTCTTGACTTTACCTACCTCCTGGCAGGAAACAGCAAAGAAAAAAAGGACAAAGGATCTAGAATAGAGAGGTTAGATACTCATACTCAGGGTCCAGACCATTTGTCTTTGAACCAAATCAAGCTTTTACTAATAAAAAACAGTTATTAGAAATTACTTAATTTCTATAAGGCTCATTTTTCCATTTGTAAATTGAGAAAACTAGTTTCTCCTCATAAGATAGTTGTAGGTATAAAATAGGGTAATGTATATACAACACAAAGCATGGTTCTTACACATAATAGGAACATAGTAAGATTTGAATATTTTTAAATGCCACCTCTTCCATGAAGGCTTCTTAAATTACCTAAGCTGGAACTGTGCCCAGAAAAACCTATGTGATTTTGCAGAATTTTTTTCTTATATAAAATATCTTAATTCAGTTGTTTCTAGTATTAATCTATGTTGTTTGTTTTTTCATCTATACTGGTTGGTATAGCCTTATATATTGATGAAAAGGAAATTGCTAACATAATTGGCTGAAATCTGGTATTGGCTTTTTTTTTTTGGCTTGGCAGCACTTTTGATTCAATCTGCCAGTCTGATGACTGTTCTTCAGTAAACAGCTCTAGGACTTCTCTTTAACTAGTCTCTCTCTTTTGCGCTCTCTCTCCCTCCCTCTCTCGCTCCCTCCATATCTCCCTCCATACCTCCCTCTCTCTGTCTTTCCCTCTTGTTTTGAAGTACACTTCACAAATAACAGTTAATATAAAAATATAACCTGTGTGGTCTGTTTGAGACACTATTAAGTTCTGATCAATATTACTCACTCTTTTTTTTTTTTTTTGGTGTGTATACTTCTTTCAACCCAGAATTCTGCAGAAAGACAAGATAGAAAACAGGATCTGGCTGTACCTTTGTTCTTGAAATAATAATAGCATCAAAATCCACTCTTAAACATCTAGTGCACTATAGTAGCAATACTAGTAATAAAAATGGTGGCTAGGATGCTCTGAAGTTTTCATGAGTCCTTCTAAATGTTATATGTATATTTACCATGTAACCCTCAGAACGATGTAGGGAACTAAGTTCTGAAGCAGAAATAATTAAACCACCTTTCCTAGAGTAAACCAGCCAATAAGTCGCATAGATGATATGTGAACTTTGATATTTTGGCTTTAAGTAGACATAACTCTTTACAGGATGCTTTTAAGTATAGACTGGATATATAAATTAGACTTCTCCAATGAGGGTTGAGGCTGCTAATGGAGACATAAAGAGTTATAAGTTCTACATAACACCTGATACAAAGTAGGCTATCAATAGAAGATTGTTGAAGAAATGAACAAATGAGTATTAGATGAAACAGAAAATAAGTGCCTTAACCAATCTCATTCAAGTTGCATTAAATTGAGAGCTATAGACTAACAATAATTAAGCTACACACAAAAAGGTCTTTCTCATCTTTATGAGGAAATTCTCTGTGTTCACTATCTACATAAGTTTTGAACAAACATGCATTCACATATTAACACACCCAGTTTATTTGCGGCTCAATTGTGACTTGTGTCAAGTTAGAGAGTGGCATTTTCCTGGATTCCAAAATTACACTAAGGGAACTTGTTAAATAGTGTGTTGTACAAATACCAGGCACCCCAAATACTCAATGTTCCCTTGTCAATTCCTAAACAAACTTCAAAAGTCAATTGGTTTAATTGAACTGTCAAAGTAGGTCAGACTGAAAGGGTGGAGAGTATATATAAATAGCTCAATGTCTGCCAGTCTCAGGGAGCTAGTCATTAGATTCCAATCTTATCATAATTAATATGTTATAAAATCCTCACAAAATAAATTGGCTTCACTTAAATCAGAGAGCTGAAGTCATGCAAGGAAGTATAGAGGGAGACTGTTCCAGGCATAGTTCTGTACTTTTCTAGAATTCGAAATTTGGACAAATCAACATTGGCAATCTTATTTTCTAAATGGAAAAAAATAGAATCCTGTTCATTTATTAGTAGGCTACTCCTATCTTAAACCCTTATAAATTTAGAAAACACCCCTAAATTTGCCTATTTTAGATCAGAATCATAATTTTCTCCAGTCAATAGTTTGTCTTCAACACAAGAAACAAGGAGAATCTTTTGCTCACCTGCATATCAGCTTCAAGGTTGAGACATGTCCTCAATATCTATGCACCTAACATAGTACCTGTAAGAGGTAGAAGAATAGACATTTAACTGCTATCTATTGGAAGAAAATTCTCATTTACAAGAATAAATCATTCATTAATTTTCCCAACATTTTCCTAATTTTCAATCTATGTTCTCTGCCTGAATCCACTATGGCATTGACCTATCATCATGTATGAATTATAGTACAATACTTGCTAGAAATTTTAAGTAAAAATTATTAAACATTAAATATTTGCTATATGTCAGGCACACTATCTCATTTTATCCGTACAACTTGAAGGAAGTGTCACTAGTATACCTGTTTCATAGATGAGGAAATCGATTCTATGAGAGACTGTTGTCCAAGTTTATGCAGCTAAAAATTGAGAAAGACAGAAATTAAATAAAAACCCTTATGTTTTCAAATGAATTCAGTGAGAGAAGAAGCTTAGCCTCTCTCCCCTCAGCATAAGGTTTGTCTGTCTGCCTAACAGAATCTTCTACTTCAGAATGTTTAGCACTGGGACAAGGGTGAGAAAGAAGTCTTATTAAAAATGATAATGGATCAGCTACATCTAGACCAACTGAAGAAAGGTAGATTCCTAAAAAACAACAGCAAAAACAAATAAAAATACAGTGTCATATTGGCAGGAAGCTGAAAGAAGTTACAGAAATTTTGACTAAATACTTCTGATATTTTCAGAGCTTGCTAATGTAAGGAAAATACATTCTGTATCTATGGACAGCTTAGAACAACCTTAAAGGGAACTCTGAATCAATTCAAATACTGAGACAAATGGCAACAAGTTAACAGAAAAAGCACAGTATTGTTATCAGGATGCAAAGAATTCATAAGATAAAAGTAAATGACCAGATTTATATTTTACCACATAACATAGAGGATGCATATTTTAAACTTAAATCTTTATGCCTCAGTTTTTTCGTGTACAAAATGGGGAAAATAGCATCTATAAAAGAAAAACAATGCTACTGCAGTTAAAAACATATTGTAGGATAAGGACTTAGCTAGAAAAATCTTATTGTCTTAAAATAGCTGGCTTCTTCTATCTGCATAACCTAAATTCTCTGTATACTTGGAAAGCTTCTTTTAGATGTTGTCTATGTGCTTAGCTAGAAAGTCAATTCTACAGTTCAATATCTATACTGAGAAACTACTTCCCGGGATCAAAACTGAAGAAACGTAGGGTTATTTTATAGGCCTCTTCAAAAAAACAATGTGTTCATTTTCTCACATACCAAACGCACTTTATACACACTGACCAATGCAAAGGTCATTCTGCCCCAGATATACTAAAAATGGCTTGATGTCTTTTTCCAGTTAACTAGCCAGTGTCTTTATTGGATCAGACAAATAACCACAGAGCACAGTCAGCAAAGGTTATCTTGAAGAAATCTAACAAACAGTTTATAGTCAGTTCTGCTGGGTATAGTGTGCTTTAATAAGGAATGGGTCACAGATTTAATCCCTATAAGGGCCATTCATACTCCCTTTCTTAGAATATTTTTTTGACAATATGACTTAGGCCACTCTTCTCACATTAGCACAGCAGTGGCCACAGAAAAGTTGGTGTAGGGGGCAAGGTTCAGCCACAATCATCTCTGTTCTTTAAAATTTTCACACAGTAAATGAACCAGGGGTAGGGAGAAACACCAGTCCTTACCTTGACTTTCAAGGCATGTTTTGTGTCTGTTTTCACTGCAAGAACAACTTTAAGTAAAAGTGTTTTATCCACATGAAAATTATGTGACTAGTTTATACTTGGACACATGTCTACCTGAGGTCCAGGTTGTGAGATCTGTTCCCACACAAAGGATAGAATGGAAGTGAAGAAACTATTTTCTACAGAGAAAAATGTCATAAGGATTTCACTGAAGTGATGGAACTAGGGAATGGAATTTCAGATAAAGTTTGAGCTATCAAATAGGCAACATTATCTCCATTCTTCAGATGAGTATGTCAAGGTACAGAAACACTCAGTAAAATGAGGTCACCTAGCCATTAATACATCAGTTAGGTGATTAAAATGGTAGATAATTCAAGGCTTTCTAATATAAAATTGACAGCTATTCCATGGCTTTACATTTTCCCAATTTGTAACTCATTAGTACAATTAAAACACAAGGTTTTAGTGATATAATAGGCTGTAAAAATGATTTCTAAGAAAAAGATAAGAACACCTTTCACCCTTACCACTAATGTGGTTTACATAAAATCTGTCAAGGTTGTAGCAAAATCAACTTAATATGACAGTAATTGCATGGTATGTACATATGTAATAAAACCAAGAAGAAATCAAACTGAGAGAAAATATTCAAGGTGGCACTTCACTTGTGTTAATTGCTACCAGTATGGCCAAAATCAAGGATGGCAGTTGGGAGACATAGTTAACAGATGGGGGTCTTTTTTCAGCAACTTGGCCTTTCAACATCTTAAAGTGTCGGTGATTTACTCACTTTCCCAATATAGCGCAGCCAAAACAAGTGAATAAAGAAGAGCTAGAAGAATGGCAGACATGATGGCTGGATATCCTCCACAGAAACTTAATAAATAAACAACGAGAGTTGTTCCGAACTGTTTCAAGCTCTTCTATAACTTTATGACATTTCCTCCCACTCAACAAAGTGTAGCAGAATGCTTGTAAGAATGAGAGTGATATATTGGGGATAGCCTGGAAATTACTTAACATATATAACTGTTAAACAGACCATTTCGTAACTTATTGCAGGACATATTCAAAAACTGACTATGGGACACAATATATTCTGATAGGATCGAGGAGAAGATTAATCACTGCTTCAAAGATCAGATCCCAGGTCACCAACTTCATGGATGGTGTCTGCTTCACCCAACATTTTACTTTTAAACCTAGTGTACTTGCATTCTGATCCACACAATTGGAGTGAGATTTTTCCCTTGCTCCTTTGTTGCAGCAAGCTTTCTCTCACTGCTAGTTATTACTGAACCTAACTGGGGCCTAAGTGGGGGTAACTGGAGATTCAGAAAAGACACAGGATAGACAGACAGAAAGTGGGATCAGGTGTGTTGGGCACTTGGGTGGAGATGCACAACACTCATTGCTTCTTATCTGTATTATTCTCTCCATTTTACTCTGCTTCTTTTCTCTATCTTTATTATTTAAGGACTTTGTCCTTTACAGTTCTTTAAAACCTTGTTTAAAATCTCTTTCCTTAGTCTCGTTCTGTCCCATGTTTTCTCTTAGCTTTTCTTTAGCATAATCTCTCTTAAAGTCTTTGCCCCCAGACTTGCACTGTCCCATGTTCTCTCATTAGCTTTCTTAAAGCCTCAGTGCTCAGATGTTCTCTTTAGCCTTTCTTTAGCTTAGCTTTTCTAAAGCCTATGTATAAAGTTCTCTTTAGATTTCTTAAAGTCTCAGTCCTCAGACTTGCTAGCAATTCCCCTTTAGCAATTCTCCTTCAGCAATTCTTTTCTCTTCCAAATGTCTCCCACAGAAAAAAGCCAAAAGCCAAAAGCAAAAGACTCAAAGCAAAAGCCCCCAAAGCAAACGCCCCAAAGCAAAAAGCCTCATGTCCTCCTTCTGTGAGTTTTTTATACCCAGTGGTAAAGAGGATGGAGCAGGAGTTCTCGGGGAGGGGTGTGATATTATAACAGGAGAAACCTGTGTTCCTGCTTCTCTGAATATAAACAACTTAGGAGAAGCAGCTGTTTTGCATTTCCTTCTTCCATAGCCAGGGCTGTGCTGATCTTGGCCTACAGATAAACATTTTAGGAAAAGCTGTTGAACTGCATCTCACCTTGCTTATATCCAGATCTCATAGGCTTCTCATAGTCTGCTCTCCACACACAGTATATATTGTACTTCAGAATATGGACCATTTCATAGGTTTCTAATTGCAACCATGTGTTGCACAATGATGGGAGTCTATTCTGAGAAGTGCATCATTAGGCTGTTTCATCAGTGCTTGAACATCATAGAGTGTATTTACACAGACCTAGATGGTATAGGTCATTACTAAATGTTATGTCTTGATAAAACCACGAGACATTGTAGCAAGAGATGTATGAGGCTGCTGACATAATACAGCATACTGTTTTACAGAAAGCTATCTTATTTAAATAGGAGCGAACTCTAAACTAATGTCAAAGGTATAGTATAGTAAATGCATATATCATAACACAGTTTTTATCATCCTCATCAAGAATTATGCATGGCATGTAGTCATGAATGCTGTAGTTTTATATGAATGGTGACTCAGAAGGTCTACACCACCATCCTCAGAGACCCATGAAGAATGAATGTGTTGAACCATGGCTTAATGATGGCTTTAACATCACTAGGTAATAGGAGTTTTTCAGGTCTATTATAATCTTATGGGAACATCATCACATATTTGGTCCATTTTTTGCTAAAATACCCTTATACAGTGTATGACTCTATTTCATGTCATTATCCCAGCTGGATAAGAAACACCTTGAAGCCAGGCACCAATGGCTTACACCTATAATCCTAGCTACTCAGGTGGCAGAAATCAAGAGGATTATAGTTTGAAGCTAGCCTGAATAAGTAATTTGTAAGACCCATCTCAAAAACAACCCATCACAAAAATAGGGATGGTGGAGTGGCTCAAGGTGAAAGCCCTGAGTTCAAACCCCAATACCACACACACACACACACACACACACACACACACACACAAAACCTTGAAGACATTAATCAGCTCATAACATAGAACACAGAGGTGGGCACACCTGTTACCTATACAGGGATTTTTCTCCTGTAACTTTTGAATTGAAATAATGGGAGCAGCTTTATAAAGAATAGGCAGAACTTTGAGAAATTTTATTAACCTACTGAAGCATTATAATAAATGCCATGTGTCAATTAACAAGGAGTATATTTTTTATCAAAATTGAAGCTAAGACTTGGGGAAAACTCTACTAGGCCATAATGTATTATCCTTCTGTATGCTACTAAAATTATGTTGCAGATAATTTGGCAATGACTTTTGTGTTTGTGTTCATGAAGTCCAACAATTTGTAATCTTTTCTTATGTCTTTGCATGGTTTAGAATCATGGTAACTTTGGATTCATGGAACAAGATGGGAAGTGTTGCCTCTTTGTTTTCTGAAAGTTTGTGAAGGATTTGTGTTATTAGTTTACTAAGTATTTTATTCAGTGAAGTCATCTTGCCTGGAAATTTATGTGTCACAAAGTTTTTGATTTGGATTTTCCTATTTCTTTTTAAGCCAATTTTAATAATTTGTGTCTTTCAAAGAATTTGCTCATTTTCTCTCAATTTTTAAGGAGCTCATAATTTTCCCTATAATCCTTTTAATGTCTATAGGATCTATAATGCTGTCGCTCTTCATTCCTGCTATTGAAAAGGTATGTCTCTTTCAGTCTCAATCAGTAGTACTAGAGGTTTATCAGTTTCACCCTGAAAACTTAGGCCAATTGTGGATGTTCACTCTTACCACTTATATTTAACATTAAATTTGAGCTATAAGATGGGGATATAGCAGAGCAAGAGCATTTGTCTAGCATGTGCAAGGTTCTGGGTTGGATTTCCAGAACTGTAAGGCAAAACAAAATGAACAAAAAATAAAAGAAACTCAGGAATTACGAAACAATATAGTTAGGCCAGAAACGGAAATAAAAGGCCTAGAAACGGAAAGAAAGAAGTGAAGCTGACTTTGCAGTTTTCTTGGTAACATATGTGGAAAATCCTACCAATCAATAAAAACCTAAAAAAAGAGAACCAATGAGAGAAATTAAACAAAAGAAAAAAATTAAACCTATTCTAATATACAGACTAATATCATCCCTAAAACAACTTGTGGAGTCAATAGAAGACCATGCAAAATCTTGCTGGGATTTGTAGAAACTGACAAGTTGATTTAACTTTTGTGTGGATATGGGAAGGACATGACAAGCAAAAACAACTTTTAAAAGTAACTAAGTTGGACAACTCATGATACCTAATATTAAAATTTATTATAAATTTATACTAATTAAGTGGTATTGGCATAAGAAGAGTCATATAAATCAATTCTACATAGCAGAAATTATTCAAATAGATTCCTACATTTTTGGTCAACTAGTTTCCACAAAGGTACCAAAATGATTAAATGGAAAAGGGAAATTTTGACAGTGATAGTATGGGACAAGTAGATAACCATATGGAAAAAATAAACCTCAAACCTTACCTTACATAATATAAAAAATAAGGACGATAGACCTAAATGTATAATCTAAAATTATAAAAGCTTTAAAAGCAAACAGGAGAAAACCTTCATGACCTTAGTGCAGAAAAAAAATTCCTTAAGAGGTAAAACACAAATCTCTGTGTGGTGGTCATGCTTATAATCCCAGAACTGTGATCTTCCTGATCACAGTTTGAGGCCAACCCAGGCAAAATGTTAGCAAGACCCCAACTCAATCAATAAGCCAGGTGTGTTTATATATGTCTATACTATAATCCCAGCTATATGGGAAGCATAGTTAAGATGATCATGTCTGAGGCTAGCCTTGGCCAAAAACACAAGACCCTACCTGAAAAATAACTAAAGCAAAAAACTGCTTTTTTTTTCTCCTCAAGTAGTAAAGTTCCTGCCTAGCAAATATGAGGCCTTGTATACAAAATCCCAGTATGGCCAGAAAAAAAAAAGATGTAAAAAGCAAAAGCCAAGAAAGATGAACAAAATCTTTTAAAATTGACTTCATAAAATTTAAAAATGTCTACTCATTCAGAGACACTGTAAAGTCTACTAAAGGGATGTTGCCAAGTGGGAGGAAATATTCATAATGCACATACTTACATCCAAAGTACATAAAGAAACCTTCTAAATCAATAAATTGGCAAAAAAATAACAAATGGGCAAAAAATGTAAATAGAAACTTCACATAAAATGATATACAATTATCCATCAAGCCTAGGACAAACTACTCAACATCTTTATCAGAGACATGCACTTATATATTTTAGCTTTAGTGAGCATTAAACACTTTGCCAAAATTAATTTCATAAGTCCCCATCAGTGTGTCAGAGAAATACCTAAGTTTTAGAGATATGTCTTATCACTAGAGAAAACATGAAGAGAATTATAACAAGGGAATGCCACTGCTTTCTGTGTTCCTTTTTAGGTGACGTGAATAGACAGAGGAACAATAGACAGTGAACTGGAGAATGGAGCAAGGAGAGGAACCAGAACTCCAGAATCCACAATTAGCATCTGATTAGAGAGAAAAGCTATTGTCTGTAAAATGGCAGGATGAAAAAGGTACAGAAATATGAGAGCTACTACAGTGTGTGTAAAAGAGATCAACACAGAATGTCACCAAATGTCTGGCTTGAGTAGGGCATGATGGCATACACCCATAATCTCCACTACTCAGGAGGCAGAGCCTGGGAAGATCAGGGTAAAAGGTTGGCCCTGGGGAAAAAAATGCAACATTCAATTTGAAAAATAACTGAAGCAAAAAGTGCTCTAAGTCTGGCTCAAGTGGTAGAGTGCCTGTCTAGCAAGTGCTCAAACCCCAATACTGCCAAAAGAAAAAAAAAGTAAGCTTAGAAATTAATATGCCACTTCATGTGTTTTGAAAGGCTCCAATAATATCTTAATGGAACTTTTTGTTATTCTTGGTTATAGACTGATATAATTGGAATATGATTTCCTATGCATAGTATTTTCAATGAGCTTTGTTTGTGCCTTATATAGATTACAGACAGAATATAGAACCTCTTCAGAAGACAAGAGGTGAAAAGGAAGGAGAAGAATGGCATCTCTTGAGTACCATGTTGAATGTTGTGCTGTTTTCAGTCAAAAGATTGCCCTTAAGCCAGTTCTGAATTTCTATCTGGTTTCTATCCTTTTAGCTTCCATTCTGGTTGAGAATCTGAGGATTACAGGATGCCTGAATCCCTTCTTGATGTCTAGTAATGGTTCAATTAAAGTCTCATTTCCTTCATTTGTCTTTATTTTGTCTTCTTTTGGGGATTTTTTTGGGGGTGAGTAGTGTCATAACTTCTGTTTCACTATTTCATGCTTTTTGAGACCCTGATGTTAGTTAGTACATAGAAAAACATCCCACCTACCAGAAGTCAGAGAGAGGAGCATATATAGCCTGTGTATAAGTATACCTTATTTGAGTGTGAACAAGTCCTCAAGCTCACATGTATAATAGAATTATTAAATGTATTTTTAGGATACTGGTATATTGGGTAAAGTGCATCCACAAGAAGAGAAGATTTAGCTAACCAGAAGAGCTTTTAAAAAGGTACTGTGGGGCAATGTGGGTGTCCATGTTGTAAGAACTTTCATGTTTATAAACATAAGCAAGAAACAACCTATGATCTCTAACTGGAGAACAGATAACAGGTTGATTATGTGGTACTATAATTAACAAGAACTAACTAAACTTGAGTGAATACTGTTAATATTATTCTATTTTTTCCCTCAAGGCCAGTGTGAGCAGGTGCCTTGACCTGACTGGGAGCAACTGGGGATTAGAAAAAAAGACACAAACACAGACATGGAGAAAGCTGGGGTCAGGTGGGTCCTACACTCCTGATGAGAGATGCCAGCGACACCTGCCACCTCCAAGCGCATTTATTTTTACAGCATGTATGGGAAAGTGGGGTGAAATGCGGAAGGAGTTCTCATGCCTAGGCAGCAGGAACACAGCAGCTATGGTATGTTATATTCAGTACAGACTATCCTGAGTAGGTCAGCATGTCCTGTTTTTCTTGCAAGGCAGCCTTGTTGAACCTTGCTTCCCCTTGGCTGGGTCCATGCCTATCAGCCAAGGAGCTCTTTGACAGAGCCGTGCTTATGTCAAGGTCTATTTCCACTGCCTCACTCTCCCTACTTGCAAGGCAGCCTTGCTGAACCTTGTTCACTTCCTTCCTGCTGAGGCCCTGCCTTCTCAGCACAAGGGACCTTGGTAAAAGTTTCTTCTCAGTCTGTTTAGTTACTGGTCTCCCACATTTTTAAACCTGGGCTTGAGTTTCAGTAGTCTGAGAAACCCCAGGACATATATATAAAGATTCTAAGTTACCTCCAACATTTTGGCAAGCAGACATAATATGTGAAAAAAAATGCATCCTAGGTAAAATTTAAATGTTTTCTCTGTTACACCCCCTTAATCCAGATGGTCTCTTTTGAAAATTTTATAAGTTCTTATACATATCCAGAAATTCTGAGTAATTAAAATGTAGCTCTCACATTTTCTAAAGCAGATTTACAAATTTACTTCTCATCCTTTATATAAAAATTTAACCTGGAATTTTCTTGAAAATGACTGAATTTACTTTCAATTAGACAATGAATGATACCTTTTCCCCTCTTATATAAAGGGGAATATCCAAAATATAAAAGAGAGAGCTGACTAAGCCATCAAAGGTCACTCACAGAACAGCTGTGCCTTGTGCCAACTCCCTTAAGGATGAATGATAGATCATGTTAGGTTACCTGCTATAGTTTGAACTTTGTGTTTCCCACAGATTCATACACTGAAATCCTACCCTTCAAGGTGATGGTACTAAAAGTCTGGAGTAATGTATGGGGTTGGGACCCTCATGAAGGAGATTAGTGGCTTTATATAAGAGACCTGAGAAAACCCCCTGGTCCCTTCAACCATTTGAGCACATACTGAGAAGGAGACATGTATCAACCAGAAAGCAGACCCTGACCAGAATTCAACTCTGTAGGTATCTTGTCTACCCTCTAGAACTGTGAGAAATAAATTTTTATTTCCTATAAGCTACTCAGTTACTCATACTTTGTTGTAGTAGCCCAAATCAACTGAGGCAGCCTCCTTTCACCTAATTTGCATACAATATTAAATGATGGAATATAATTTGAATGCTCACTGTCAAGAAAGCTATCAAGGTCACCTACAGAATTATGTCTTATATTCATTTTTCTAGTCATGTATCACCTTCTGAAACTATTACCCAATATTTAGAACCAAAATTGAGGGTAAAATTTCAGTGATATCATAAAGGGCTTGACTTAATTTCTGTGTCACTTAATGGTGTGGGTTCATTCTGAGAAATGCACCATTAGGAAATTTTATCATTGTGCAATCATTCAAACAAAAACCTAGATGCTATAGTTTATTGTGCACCTAGGCTATATAGCGTGTGTGTGTATGTGCAATATATGTACACATAGTCTATTACTCTTAATGCCATGATAAGCAAAAGAACAAGAGATTAAATCAAGAGACTTGGTAAATATGAAATGCATGAGGATGCTGCTGGCCTTAAAACTGCTTACTGTCTACAGAAAACCTTTTTATAAGTTAAATACTCTGAAGTAATGACAGAAGTTTATTATAGTAAATACATAACCTAATAACATAGTCATCTATTATCATCAAGTATTTTTTATCGCACATGATTTTATGTGTTATGCTTTTATATATCTTTTTTGGTGGTACTGGGGTTTGAACTCGAGGCCTCAAGTTCGCTAAGCAGGAGCTCAACTGTTGAGCCATTCCACCAGCCCTGTGCTATATTTTTATATGGCTGAAAGCACAATGAGTTTCTTATTGCACCCCAACACAACAACTAATTGTGTCAATACATCGCAATAATGCAATACATTTGAGGTCTGCTATATAATTCAGGAATTGGAACTTTTTAGTTCCATTATAATTGTAAGCGACCACCATCATATGTAAGGCTCCTTATTGTCCAAAATGTTGTTATGCTGTGCATGACTATATTAAACCAAATCATTTATCCTGGAAATATACATTATTTATTTATTTTCCCTTCTTTATTATCATATTATTGTTGTACTGGGGGTACAATGAGACATTTACAAAAGGTCTTACAATATATCATAGTTGGATTCACTATCGTTCTCCTCATTCTCCTTTCCTCCATTCCTAGAATAGTTACAACAGATATCATTTTTCCATTTTCATACATGAGTGCACAGTTATGATTAAGAAGGAGGAACATCCTTCATCTATGTCACTTCTGGACTGGTGCATTGTATAAAAGTTTTTACACTTATGTGCAAATTTTATTCATCGTAAATAATTTATTTATTCTTTTGATAATTATTTGTTGGGAACTTACTAAGAAGTAAATGTACAAAGGGCTATTAACTGTCCACAGACCTTTGAAGTTGTCCTCACGTCCTCCTTATCACCCTCCTTCCTGTGCCTGGGTAGAGTCATGACCTTCTAAAAAGATCAACGAATGTTTCTGTGTGCAACTCAGATAATCTAAGGTTAGAAGCTGTTGTGTAACTGCCAGTTGAAAATCAATAGTACATGTCCTGTATTCAGGGACATACCCAGACACAAATGACCAAACATCATTTGATGTTTTGGCATTTCATAATAGAAATGCCAAAGGGTTATATTTTTCTCAATCCCATCTCATAAAGGAAAGGTGTTATTCCATTGGGCAGCTTTGAACCCAAATATGAGAAAGGTCATTATTGTTGAACTCTAGAATTCTCCCTGGAAATTTAGGTGGTACTATAAAGGCCATGTTGGTTTTGGCCTTAAACAACCAATCAATGCCATCATATTTTTTCTCCTTTATAACTATTATAAAAATGTTCTAATGTTGCTAATGTTTCCATCATACAAATTGATCTTAAGGATATATGATCAAACAAAAATTCTGGATCAGAGACTCCCCATCCCATGATAGTATTTGAAAATGGTTGATGCTTAATAAAAGATAGTAGTGCATGTACTATTTATTTAGTCTGTGCCAGACTTGGAATAAGAAGTTAATAAGTATTGACAAATATTATAGCAACTTTATGTAAGTGCTGTTATTATCATCTTTACATCTGGATTGACTGAGACTTAGAAAGGATGATTGGTTTTCCAAAGCCACATAGCTAGTGTTGCAAGCTATTGTCTTAGAGCTGACATTCTTCTTTTTTAACTCTTGGTGGTATTGGGGTTTGAACTTAGGACCTCATACTTGCTAGATAGGTGCTCTACCACCTAAGCCACACCTCCAACTCTTTTTTGCTTTAGCTTTTTTCAGAAAGGGTCTCATACATTTTGCCTAGGGCTATCCTCAGAGAGGAATCCTCTTACCTATACCTCCTGTGTAGCTGGAATCACAGTACACACCACCATACCTGGCAGAGCTGATGCACCCTTAACCTCATGCTGTTGAGATAATGTTGAGAATCAGCCTTTCTAAAATATACATGAATTACAATCTTATTTAGAAATTACAACAGTATAACTGAGTTCATTTTCTTCATTATTGAAGAAAGGTTCATTTTAATCTGAGATGGCCATCCATTTATACTGAGTTTCAGTAAGTAAGCCCATGTGTAGGCATACCACAGTTGTCTGGAGAATAGCAATTAGGAAAACCAAAGAATACATTGGGATAGAAGCAGTGACTTAGCTTCAGGTTCAGTCTACCAGACAAAGATTGATTGAGGATCAAACTCAAGGTCACTTAGTGGGTATCTAAATAGAGCATTCCAAGTAAACAAAGAACTCATAAAATCATTGATCAACAATGGAAAAAAGAAATGTAGCTAAAAATTACTCTTTCTGGAAAAACAAGTCATAAAAATAGAGGAAGTACAGAATTGTCATACATAAAATCTGAAGATGATTTTATAAGCTCTGGATTGCTGTAAAGAGCTTAAGTCATCACTATTTAATAAGCTATTACTCTATATCTAAAAAGATATGCTAAAAACTTGATAGAAATAACAAGCCTCTCAGTTGGATTAAAAACATTTGAAATATTGTTGTAAACATAATAAAGAGACTCTGATTCTTTATGAAATGAGTCTTGATTTTTTAAAATAAATATCTACCATGGAGAAGAATAAATCATTAGGCTTATAAAGGCTTATAGATAGATCCATAAAATTGGTATTCAGTAAACAAACAAAATCTGTTCCGAAATTAAGCCTCACTGAATTATCCCATCCATCAGGAAGCAGGCTGGGAGTAAGGTGGATGAGAAGAGTACAGGTTAAGTTGTGACTTGAAGGTCCCAAGGTCTGAGTGGCATAGACTCTTCTCATTGCATAAATCTGCTCATTGCTATTGCATCAGTGAAAAATATTTTTATGAATATTTTGAATAATAGAATTATAATAGTGAGTAGGTGAAAAATATCACTATTCTCTCTGAACCTACAGTTAATTAGAAGAAACCAGAAAGTCAACAGTCAATGACGGTAGAGTAGGATAAGTATAGGATGCCAGGGGTGCTGAGGGGTGACAATGGTTTCTGAGGTGAATGGGAGATGATATAGCCTTGGTCTTCAGAATAAGAATGTTAGGAAAAATAGCCAAATAGTCAAAGAAAATTCTAATCAGAAGGTGGAGTAGACATAGAGACAAAATTTTAGTTAAAAAACAATTGGTATCAGTAAGACTGAGAAAGTTCTTATAGTTAAGAGACTAATGAGACAAAGAAAGTAATTCTATAGAGCATCCTTGGGACATGGATTAGGCTCCCTTTAGAGAAAATAAGGAGCTGCTGTGGACCCAGCCTCCTGTCACAGGTCAGAGTTGTACCCATCATAGATAGATAAAAAGATTTTTCATTCACCTTTACATCAGGGAAGATTCTTTCCAGTAAACTAGGGTCATGAGTAGGCCAAGGCATTTTTTGGGGGGAATTCCCACAGAATGTAAGGGGCATTATAAAGACCAGACCTGGACTATCTTCTTTATGTTTCAGTTTCCTTGTCTATAAACTGATAATACAATATTAATGTCTAATTCATAAAGTGAACATAAGGAAACAAAACAATAAGGAAATCATGTGAAATATTAAGCATACTGAATTGCACAAAATGAAAACCCAATGATGATATTATCAGATGTAACATCATTCTCATAATTATACTTGCTTTCTGTACTTATCAAAGAATACCTTCAGAATGCAGAGTTTTCACAAATGGGGCAGAATTTCAAAGACAAACAACAGGAAGCATCTGAAAAGTTCAAGGATCTTGACTTAGTCCAGTATGACTTATTTTATGACTAAATGAGATGGCACTAAGACAAGGTACAGAAGGAGAGCCTTGAAATTCTATTGAAAACATTCAATTTTATTTCAAGAGTACAAATACAAACAAACTAGGTTTTTTCCCCAGCGAGGCAGGAATACAATTAAATGAGTATATAATTGCTGTATGATAGCTATGGCAAAATTTGGAACAAGATTTCTAAAGCAAAGAGAATAGAAATTTCAGTCAGCCTTTAAGGAGGCTTCTGCACCTTGAAAAAGACTGGAGAAATAAACGTAGGGTACCTTTCCACAAAAAGAAAGAAAATGAGGCCTCAACTACCTCCATATTACATCAGAAGATATTTCTATTCTCTTTATGTGTAAAATGCCTATAATCCAGATCACTATCACAAAATTAACTGTAATTTTTATGAAAAAATGAAAACACCAGTAAATTTAGATTATATCTAGGCCACTATAGAGTATATCAGTGAACATGTTAGTTTCTCTAACTTTCTCACCAACACAACTCTTGCAAGGAAATTCCTACTGTTGAAAGGTTCAGAATTTGTTAACCATTCATTTCATAACAGATTGGAAGGAAATTCTGAATGGTCAGCTGGGCAGAAATTAGCAGGCAAGCAGATGCAGGTTTTAACAATGTCCTCAAAGGACAAATTAGAACAAGTTACTTATTTCCACTTGTGATGAGCAGAGAATTTCTGATGCTGAACCCTTAGCTGCCTTAGATGCTGAACCACAGAACATGCCACCTTGAGACTTCTTCACATATCCTGTCATTCCAAAAGTACAATTGTTCCAGGTATGCTGGCACTGTTCATTAGAAAATCAAGCTAGGCTCAGACACCAGCTAGAATGGTTCCAGGGCCCAGAGAACAGGCAATGTCACCACACTAGATGATATGTGACTCTTGAATTAATGAAGAACGTTTGAGTTTTGGTTTCATAGCCAAAGTCACTCTCCACAGGTTTTAAAAGGTTTAAATAAATCCTGATGTCAGGAAGCAAATAGCTAAATCCCATAGCAGGAACCAGATCCCAAATCAAGTAAAGATATATTATAAATGGATTAAGCAAAAAAATAAAAATAAAAATAAAGAAAAAAGGATTAAGCAAACATTTCATTTTCATCTTTCCATCCTTTCTAATGTCTTCCATTTTTGCTATTTTAGCGGGCAGACTTCCATGTATAACATAGTCTTACTTTCCAGCCTTGACCCCTCCTCACTGGTTCTCAAAATCCTATCCAAAATATTATGCACACATATACCAAATGGAAAAGTGAGACCTATTGAAAATATTCCAGGAATGAAGGAGGGGGATAAAGGAGAATAATGGAGGGGGTAAATTCAACTATGATGCATTGTAAGAACTTTTATAAATGTCACAATGTAACCCTGGTATAGCAATAATTAAAAAAGAATAATAGGTCTGGGATACTTTACCCTAGAATAAAGTAATTGTCTTCCTCAGTATTCCTTCATAATTTAGTTTATAGGCCTAGAAGGAGACATCAACCAAACCTTAGATGATATAGTTAATAAGGAAACAACCATAAACATGTATTCACAATGCAGGCTATCAAATTAAATTAGCAATTTCCTATTGTTTTCAATTAAACATATGTGGTTTTTATGCTTTTAGTAAGCATGTGTGAACATATAAGATAAATAGGTTTTAATGTTTTGTAATAAAATATGGTAGAAAAATTTAAGCTAATGAATAGTTCCTTGTTTCTTCTAATAATTTTTCTGTGAATTGGAGAAATGTTAACTTTAAGAAGTTTTAAATCTGGCATATTTTACAGCATGTAAAATACTAGTATTGGCTCTTATCATGTTGGGATCTGAGACCCATATTCTTGAAGCCTATATTCAGTTCTGCCCATCCACATTTAAATAGTCTTCATACAGGTAGAGACTAGCATCCTGCACCAGGCAGAGAATAATGAACACCCTGTATTTCTATTTGAATAATCACTTGGCAGGCAGATGAACTGCTGGACTTTGATAGCTCAAAGACAAATTCCACTGAAAATGTATAAATTCAATAAAAATATGTACAATTAAGTAGTTCAATAAGTCCTGGGAGAAAGAATTGTCTCCAGATAAAAGAGCAGAAGCTTTACTTTGCTTCTAGGATGTGATGAGAGATATGGTATTGATATCAAAGCTGTCTGTAGTGATTGAACTGATCCATTCCAGAACTTAAACAAATATATAAATGCATCTTCTCCTTTGGCCACTGGTGTGGAATACGATAAAGGACTGCTTATCCTATTGGGTAGGAGCTCATCCCAGACAGCTGTACAAGCCAGAGGTTTTCCACTTTCTACTACTCTATTCAAACACCCGAAAAAAAGGATGATTTGTCAAAGGGAAGGTATTTAAATACACAAAACACACACACACACACACCATGCCCTCAATTCTTATGTCAAAAGGTCAGTTGTTTGTCTGAAAAGCAACATCTTTAAACGAAATGAAATAAATAGGATTAGAGATTTTTATGTTTTCAAACAAAATGTCCTACAATATACATTCTCTGGATGTGAAAGAGGCAACTAGGAGTGTTTATGTCACAATAGGAAAATGGCAACATAAAATGTGTTCCACAGCAAAAGGTAAACAGCCTTTATTGGAATCCACGGTGTGCTCTGCCTTAGGCTGAAGGAAGTATCTAGGATCTAGGGATTTGGGGCTCTTTATCAAAACCAATAAAACAAGGAATGCTGAATCTCCAACAGCTCTCTTCACTAGACTCTTGGCCTGGGACTGAGGGAGCTGTAGGAAGTCAAGGGTAATACAGAGGCCAGTTGGAAAATGTGCTGAAACATTGCTTCACACCAGTCACACTCCAGCAGCATGTCAGGACACTTCATCTCTGCTTTTCGTGTTTGGTTTGAATCAACTTATGATGTTCTAGCACCAGAAAAAATGCTCACAATTCCTAATTCACGTGAAAAAAATTTGAAAACTATTAACTTTTTTTCTAAGTCTTCACCTTGTCTCATACATATAATATGCAAAATATTTTCACCACATCACCATCCCTGATGGCAATCTATTACTATAATGTGAATAAACATAGTAATTATAGTTTTTATAGCAAGCACAATTCTAAATATCATTAAAATGGATGACTATAGGCATTTGATAAAGGTTGATTACACATTTATATATAATATGGTACCCGGAGGCATGAAGCCTGGCTTGGTTAACATTTATCTGGTGGTATCCTTTAGAAAATCATTTAAATTGCAATGACTTCAATTTCTCTACTCTAATAAAAAAACAATAATTTCAGACCCATCATGGTAATAATTAAAGTCATAAATAAGAAATTTGTTTTTTAACCTAAACACCAATTCCATAAGGCATTACCAAGAATATTACAAGAAGAGGATAAAAATGATTAGGAATTGTGGCTAAAAGCTTTAGTTCTTGAAGCTCAAATCAATTGCACTGAATTCAAGTCCCAGATGTGCTTCTTATAAACTGTGTGAATTTTGTCAAGTCTGTAAAGTTGCCTCATTTGTAAAAAGGGAATAACAATAATTCTACCTCACAGAGTTGCTTTGTCAGGTTTAAATTCCATAGTTAATGTGAAGCTTTTAACACAGTGCCTAGAAAAGAATAAGTGCTTAGTAAATTTTCAGCCAGGTCCCATTGAAAAATATGTGACTCCCACAATATAGAACAATTTTAAGAGGGCTTAATTAAGGGAAGATTTACAAAATATGCAGAAAATGGTAGGAAACTATAAGAGATAAAGACTTTTACCTTTATTATATGGGGAAAGATAAAGGCATGTAGTTACCTGATCCAGAAGGAAAGAGTAAGGAAGACAAAAAAAAAGCTTAAGAGCTTTGGTAGAGGGCCTCTCTAACACAAGGAGAACTTGCATAGCATTCTTTTATCTTTTTCCAATTTCTTCTTAAAATTTATTACCATTTTTAATTTTAAAAAGGAGTTTCATTGTGATACTTCTATACATGCGTGTAATGTACCTTATCAGTTTCACTCCCTCTATTACTCTCTTATCTCACCTTTATTTTATATTTTTAGTGTATTTCATTATGCTATCTTCATAAAAACATTGAATGTACTTCTTTCCAATTTCTATCTCTGTGCTCCATCGACCAACCTAACTAGAATTTCAAAAGTGAGAAAGTTCATTATTGCACTCCAGAGTTCAGCAGTGTTTCTTATATAGTCTGGTAGTAAATATTTTATACTTAAAAGCCATATGGTCTCTCAAAAAATAGCCATAGGTAATATGTATGTAATTATTGTGATTGTGTTTCATAAAACTTTATTTATATAATGAAGCTATAGTTTACAGATACCTGGTGCTTTTCATACAAATCAGATTACTGTTGCAAAGAAAGGAAGATTTGAAAATGGATTGTATTGGTTAGGGGTGTAGACACAAATCCATAACTTAAGCAACAAAACTTTCATTGATACTCTTCATTTTTACTCTTTTCAATCTGTATTCTTTAAATTTACTTTTCTTTCCTGATTGCACTGGTCAGGGCCTCCAGGATGGATTTGAATAAAGGCAGTAAGAACAGATATCCTTGTCACATTCTTAATCTCTGTAGTAATTCATTTAATATTTCCACTCATATAATGTTTGTTCTAGAATTTCTATCAGTATAATTCATCAGAAAGTTCATTACCAAACCCAATTTGGTCACAGTTTTATCATTAAGGAGTGTTCAATTTTATCATAATTTTTATATCTGGTGAGATTCCATTCTATTAATTTATTAATCTTTTTAGTGGTACAGTGGTAACTCCCAAAAAGAAATGTTTATATCCTAATTGCATGGACCCTTGAAAGTTACTTTTCTTTGGGAAAATGGTTTGCAGATTTAATTAAAGATCCCAAAATGAGATCATCTTGACTAACCTTAGTAGGCCTCTAAATCCAATGATAAGGGTCCTTATAAATGACAGAAGAGAATACACAGAGAGAAGACCACATGAAGAAAGAGGCATGGAGTTACCTCGAAATAAGCAGGGAACCATGTGTGATCCTATGGTTATACTTTAAAAGTCATGTATAGATCAGTTTCACTGAGGCAATAGTATATATATTTAATAATTTCAACTCATTTAAGTTTGTCAAAACATAGCATCACATCATCAAAATTGATGACCATTCTGTACAATTAAAAACACTGTATACTCTGCAGGAATAGGTTTTACAGCTTCTAGATATAGTGAAGTTTGTCAATTATGTTATTTAAATCTTCTAAATAATTATTTATACTTTAGACTACTTGTTCTACTAAATATTGAGAAACCTATGGTAAGCTCTCCAAATATAAGTTTGGATTTTTCTACTTCCTTATTAGTGCAGTCCATTTTAAATATATTTTACATATTATTATGTGTATATACATTTATAATTATTATTTCCCCTGGTGGGGCTGATCTTTTATTAATGTGAAAATTCTCTTTTTATTGTTAATAAATATGATACCTTATTGACAACTGTGTGTGAGGTAATTATGTTCACACAGCGTCTATGTGGTGATTTTTTTAAATTTCTATTTTCCACATTTTTATACTTTATTTCTGTAAGTTTCATTTTGTTATTTTAGTCAATAGCATAATTGCTATATTTTAATTAGACTTCATCTAATTAAATTAGATATATAGCATAATTCCCAGTGATATAAATCTGCCTTGCCACAATTTGAGTTTTCCTTGATTCATGAATATTACGCTCTTTCTTCTTTCTTTTCTTGTCAATTTTGGATAAACCAGGCTCCTCCTCCTCTTCCTTTCTCCTCCCTAACTCCTCCTCCCTATTGTTGTTATTGTTATTATTATTACTATCATTATTTTGCTTGTTGTATTAGCTGTCCATTAAACATGCTTTTACCATTACTTTAGTAGTTAACTTAGAGAAGTGTTTTCAAAGTCCTTCCCAGGCAATTGGAGACTTTAGGAGAAATGCAAATTTTCAAGCCCAACCTAGGCCTATTGGATCAGAAACTTTGAAAGTAGAGCAGAACATTCTGTTTGAAGAAGCCCTTCATATAATTCTAGTGCAAAACTTAATTTTGTAAATTTCTGTCATACAGATTAAATACTATGTTAGATTTATTAAAGTTTAATATAATACAAGGGCATTAAGCAATTTAAAATCCATTTAACCTCCTTCAAGCCTTTTGCATATTATTATCATGTATTTACTTACACCAACATTTAATTATCAAAAGTCATGATTGTTGTTTAATACCATCTATTTTCACTTGGAATGGTCTACATATTTACTTTCTTTTGTAAAAATTCTCCATCCTCACAACAACCTGGGTGTTTTGTAACCTGCCAAATCTATAAGGCTGGATGTGCCATAGTGTTATCAATTATCACATGAAAAATTTACATAAGAAATGGAACTCAGGCAGGTGCAGAAGAAAAAAGTAATATTAATGATGAAGTGACTTGTGTGACTTAGATATTGATTGCTGCTGCATTAACTTCTTCCCTCAATCCACCCCCATGGTTTCATGGAAAGTTACTGATGACCAATCGGTTGAACGGGAGCAACTCAGGTATGTTCTACAGATGATTATGCGTTTTATGTTTGTGCCAACATGAAGTCAATTACTCTAGCATTACAATCTCAAATAGGATTATCTCTAAAATATAGTAGTTAAAGCAAATTTTCTGTGGACAAAATGTTCACCACTATATTTTCTTGCTTATTTTGTCTGGACTAATACCCAGAATCATGAGTGTACTGATTCCAGGACATTAAAAGGGTTTTAGAATTCCTAAATTTTGTTCATTTTCTATTCTCTATTGTAGTGATATTATTGCCATAATTTATTTCTATCTATATGTTAAATAATGCACTACTTTCTATAACTTTATATTCTTAATATTCATTTATTTTTATTGGTGACTTTTAGTTTCAGCTTAGACAAAACTGGATGGAGTGCCATTTAACCCAAACAGAAGAAATAAGAATAATATGTAATACCATAACCTTTTCTTAATCCATCAGTTGGTAGCAAGCTTGAAACATAAGAAAAGATAGTCACAATATAAGAAAATGTGGGGTATGGGTGCTTGATTGTCTAGGGCATAGAACAGAGGAGGATATGGTCACTTTAAAAGTAGGTGAAACAAATTCGGCTGAAATGTTTATTTAATTGCTAAATCCAAGTGAGTGCACAGGTGCAGATCAACTGTGGCTAGAGAAAGGAAAAATAACAAGTAAACTCTATCCCTGGGGAAAAAACAAGATCACAGATAAAGCCCGAGACTCAGGAGCATTCTATCATCAACAAGAGTTGGGAGAGGCCAACTCTGTAAAGGAAAGCACTCCCTGAGGAAGAGTCTCATACGGAAAGTCTAAAAAGTTGAGAGTGGAACAGGTACTTTGAGAAAAATCCTTACACCAATCCATTCTAAGCAAATCGTGTGTCACATGTATAAAGGAACTTGAAGAATGGGGTACAAGATCATATGCTGGATTTAAGGGTACATTTATTTCTAATTACTTAAATAAAATTTATCTTTCATCTGAAAACATCTTCATTTAATCTTAATTTTCAAAATAACTTCCCACAGTGCATTATATTGTGCCCTGACAATTATTTTATTTTTGGACTTTTGGGATGAGTTTCTATTCTCTTTCAGGCTCTCATTATTTCTGTTCACAATTTGCTGTAATTCTGAGTTATTCCTTTCATTGTAAAATACCTTTTCTTGCAACTGCTTTAAGATTTTAAAGTTGGCTTTGCTTTCCAATAGCTTTACCATCAGCTTTATTGATGGAGTTTATAAAGTTTATTTAAAGTTTGTAAAATTATTTTTGAAGAGTTCTTAGTGTTCATTCCTCAAGTATTTTCATCTCATTGTCCATTCCCTTCTGCTACTTCAGAATTATGTAGAGTAAACCTCTTCACAACGTGATAAATGTCTTTTACATTCTTTTGCATATTTTATTTTCTTTTTGACCTCTAGTTTTAGATCAATTTTTTTTTCTACAACTAATATATATTACAAGCCACTCATTCTCTGTGGTTTTGTCAAATCCAGTATTAAAATTATCTGTTGCTTTATTAATTTTCACTATAGTATTTTTTATCTCAAATTTATGAGTATTTAAAAAAGATTTATGGTCTCTTATGACCACCATCTCACCATCTTCCTTCTTAGACATATCAGTAATAAATACTTAAAGGCATCTGTTTTACACCTGCTTTCTTTTATTGTTTCCACTTTTGGTGAACTTTGTAATTTCTTGAATTCATTAATTTTGTATAATAATTTCTAGAAGCTTCAGATGTATTCTTAGTATAGAAACATAAGAAAAAGTAGATTGCCTTAATTTAATCAAGGTTTAACATTTTCAAATTTGGGTCTCACTTTTTAAAGATCAGGTCAATTTCTCATTTACTGTTACTCCCATGATACACTTCTCAGAGGATCCAACTGGACATTTGGGTACTTTATCAATTTTCTTCTTCTTTGATACTCAATCAGTTTCAATATTCAGGTTTATAGCAGTATGAAATTACCAAAATTTCAAATTGTCTACTGAACTGTCTAGCTACTCTTTTCTACTTGACTTCACACGTAAGCCCATGCTATTTATAATTGGCAAATGTTTCAAGGAGGAAATAGGTGTTGACCTTACTTTTCTGTACTTCCTTTTTGGTCTGATCTTGACTCTGTAAATGTAAACCACTTAGGTGTTCCTGAACTTATTTTTAAAATCTCCATAGGTCCCATTTGACTATATTTTATAAAAAAGTTGCTCTGACCTCCTAAGCTACTTAGCAGACTTCCTCCTCTGCATCTCAACCTCTTGATTTGTGACTATTGGGGAATCAAGAGTGTCTTAGGGGAAATCTAGACTATGTCACATTGACCCAGCTCAAGTTTTCCTTTTTCAAGGTTTACCCGCTGATCTAGATGCCTTGCTTACTCTCTAATGTCTTGAAACCACTTACTTTATTTGTTCTATCCATCTCTTCAGCTGTCCTTAATGGGTGTGTTAATCTCCTATGAGGTATTACTAGAAACAACTCAGACAAATTCTAATTGGGAAGCCTTAACGAGGAGGGAGATTGAGTTAGAATTATGAGAATTATGCAGCATAGAAGTATATTGTGAAATATTGCAGAGAGGGGAAACAATATTAAAAAAAATTTCAGACAAAATTGGGTCTGTGGTGGTAGAAGGTATGGATTAAAGAGAAGATTTGTAGGCAGTTAATTATTGATTAGGCATCATCTACTGGGCTTCATGCCAATAGAATATAAGGACATAATACCTGGTTTCTGGAACTTGTATCATTAGCGACAATGATACATGCTAACAAATAACTAAAAACCAAGGCTTAACGCATACATCATTATAATATTTTAAAATATATTCACATATCATATATAATTGTGTAAGTTTTATATTTATTCATACACATATACAACACACACACTCACAAAGAGAATTCAGAGAAGGGAGAAATCAAAGCAGGCATTTTACATGGGACAAGAAAAGTTTTTTATTGAGCAATATGGAGGAGACATAGGGCATGTCAGACAAAATAATGAAAGGAAGTAAAAAGTCAGTTTAGAGCACTGGTTCTCAAACTTTAACATGAATTACACTTTCTGGAGGGCTTAAAAAGCAAATTTCTAGGCTCCAACTCTGGATTTTCTCATGCAGTAGGTCTGGAGTGGGGCCAGATAATTTGCATTTCTAACAGTTCCTAGGTATGCTACTTTGGCTCCTGCTACAAGTTTGGGAACCACATTTTGAGAATCATTACTATGGAATAACCACTAAAAGAATACTAAAAGAATTTATCAATACCAGCTAATAGAGAAGCAAAGTTGAATTAAGAGAAGAACTTGGTTCAAACAATAAAAATATGTTTCATTTGGCTGAAGCACTGGTCATGAATATAAAGTTCATAAGTAATTGGTGACTAGGTACAAGAAAACAATTTCTAAATTGCTAACAACTGTGATAGTAATGCAACTAGGAAGTTCAATTATATTATGTCATTTTCCCTCAGCTATATCCTGTTATCTCCATAACTTTGTAAAGAATACAATTTCCCATCCAATAATTCTGCTAAAATTCACACTGATTAAGAGCTGTTAGCACTTAGTTGTACTCCAGGAAAATTGAACATATTAATAATTGTAAGGAACAAAAATCACTGTATATAGCACTTTGTTTTAATTACATACCATGTGCATCACTTTCCTTCAACTACACTTTTAATTTAGTTGAACCATCACTTACAATGTAATGAACCTAAGTTAAGTCAATTTTCCTTTAATATTAGAGGAAATAATTTAATGAAAGTGTCAATTTGGAAAAAAGTCAAATTATATTTAGATACAGTGAAAGTACTTCCATTTAATATGTTTATAGAAATTGAAAGGAAAATGTTGCTTCTGTGGTAAAATTCAAACTGAGGGAAACTTACAAATAATCACCATACTTCTATAAACAAAGGGTTTATTTTAAATATCAAATAACAATTAAATTTTAGAAAAAAGTAACCAAGTCCATATTCTTCATTATTTGGTTCAGAAAGTCTGTCCAGGTATCTTCAATAATTAGGCAACTCTTTTCTTTAAGTACTATGCATGTGATTGTTTTAGGGAAACTGGACATCTTTAAAAAGTTACAAAAACTCTAGCAAGTCTTTCTGTCTTTCCTTCTAGGAAAATATAACAGCTGGTGATGGGTCAATCCACAGCATTTCTGAAAATTCTTATGTGTGTAAAAATCACAGTGGAAATTACCAAAACTCAGTATATTACTACATTAACAATTTGAAAAGGTAATGAATCTGGGGATAGAATAGATGAAAACATGAGGAAATGTCAATTGTGATAGCATCAAATAATGAAATTCATTCTATTCAGGTGTAGATGAGATTTGGTGAACCAAGTCTCTCAGCTCTTCAAAATAATTCTAAAAAGTTCAGTAGTTTTCATCATACTTAACCTGGGTTTGATCTGCAATGAAGGAAAGGCAAATTGGATTTTAAAGCTGTAAGCACTGGGTCAACAAATCCCCTATTGGTTCTTGGCTGTTTTAAATAATTAAATGTGTGATTTTATTACACAGACATTAAAGGCAGAGGCAGTAAAATACTCCATGGGACTGTGTGATACGAGGAACCAATCTGATTTAATCAAAATAGAATGTTCTGCTCTTTGTCGTAAAGCATCAAGTTGTTTGTGGTTACTCAGAAAAAAATGCACAGTGTCCTGGAATTTACTACCTCCTCCAGCACTGTGTAAAGCACAGTGGGTTCTCTCAGAATGTTCTAGTCTTTGATATCAAGTAAGTACAGTCTTTCAGGCCTCCTGGAGTTGATGGAGTACTATTCCATTTGGAACACAGTTGGGCTGCAACAGCTCATGAAGTTGTTGGGTGACACTTCCATTACCATTTTCCTCAGGGAAAAACAGCCCATAAAAAATGCTTCTCGTTTCCTCAGCCTAACCACATATCACAGAGAGCTGAACTACATTTTTATTAATTGTAACATTTCTTGATAGCTTTATGTTTTTCCTTGTTATTATGAAAAGCAAATTAAGATATAATAGATTTTTCTTTCTGCCACGAAATAAGAATTTTGCTAGTGTGGAGTCTTTAATGGATGCTTTTACTCTATGTCAGAATTCTTCCAAATGCAAGGTTTCTGTACTTGTTCTTTCGATTCAGAATATGGTATATTTTTTTTCTGTAAAGGACTGCAACAATCAATATTTTCAACTTTGTAGTTATACAATCTCTGCCATACCTACTCAACTCTGCCATCATAGCAGCATTGAAGTCAGAACCAGACAGATCTGGATTTGACACCCAGTCTTGCCATTAGGTGACTTGGTAAAAGTCATTTTACATCTGTGAGTCATAATTCACAAGATCTTTCACATAAATTAATTGGGAAGATTGCTACTGAGTCCCTCATGTGTGCCAGGAACAGTACCCCACAATTTCATGAAGTACCTCATCCCCATAAAAAACGCTTGTGTGAATACTATTAGCCTTTAGGGAAGTTATACCTATCACTTCAGAGAGCTTAGCTCTGGGTCACACAACTAGCAAGAAAAGTCTGAAATAATGAACCATCAATTTATGAGACTTTTTTTCCTTCTAATCTGTGTTATCTGACTCTCCTTGTACATCTGATTAGAAATGACTAGCACATTTGTAGCCCATGGTAGATACTACATGATATAGAGAGGCTACACAAGAGTCTTAATAGCATTACAAAGGAAACCAATATATCTTCTTGAAGAGAAGAGACAATGGGGAAGGAAAGAAAGCCATCAAGTAGCTTTTGATAGCTCTGAGTAGAAACTTGGAGAGTTGTCTAGCTCTCATGGAAGGAAGTTTCTGATGGGCAAAAAAGGGTGAGGGCCTGATGGCTGGAAGCAGAAAGGAAATCTCCACAGGGGATTCATGTCTGTTAACTTTTTAGTTCCAGAACCCATATCAAATATGTGTGCTTCTCATTATATTCAGTGACACCTGTTCAGTCCAACTAGCAATTAAGGTTATGGCATTTCTCTATTAGGTTTCTCTTTTGTCTCAGCACAAAAATGAACTTGGTAATATGGCAAGGGTAATACCAGAAAATAAGCTTGGGTCCCTAAGTGCTCAATAGTTCAACATAACCCTGATGAACACATCTACATAATGTTTCAATGTTTCCCCCTCATTCTTCCTCCTCCCAACAGGACTTTTTGAGATTCAACATTCCAGTCTTATAGCTTGCTGTGAGGCTCAGAACTCTATTATAAATTGTATCAGCCAACTGGCCATTTTTATTAAGCCCTGCTACAAACAGAGATATGGATTCAGTCATGATGAGCTAGGCCATGCCATGTCAACAAATTAGGCCTGAAATCTCCATGAAGTAATGCAACAATGATTAATTTCTTGTTTTTAAAATGTCTCATGTTTGTTCTCTCCTCTCTGGAGAAGCTGAGTTCTGGCAGTGATCCGTTACCCAGGCAGTTTCCATACAAAGTCTCAGGTGCTTTGTTCAGACATATAGTCTCTTGCTCAGAGCTGTTCACATCATCCTCATTCCTGGCATCTTTTAAATGCCAGGAAATGAAGCAAGGGAGAAATCAATACAAATTAAATACCCTGTAGATGTCTCTACCAATAATGAGCCTGCTGACAACAAATACAAAGGAAATATATCTTCATCTGAATACAAAACCATTTAGTGCTCTTCATGTTGTCTTTAAATCCCAATGGTGGACTACAGTATATGGTAAAATGTCATTGAACAAATGTGACTAGCCTTAGGCTTGGCTGATTTTGCCCTGGCTATAGTCCTTTGCTAAGTACCTTTGTACCTGAATCATGATGTATCTGTGCTGTTCTATGAGGCAGAGCTAAAACCAATGGGCAGGACTAAGAGATGGGCTTTGTCTTTATATCAGTGGAGCAAGTCTACCTAAGGTCTCATCTATGTTTTTATTTGTAGTAGAGAAATAGTGAAGAGAACTCTAGGGCTGGAGCCCAGTCTTCTTTTCTGGGAAAAAAGGTAAGAGGATCTAATCTGAATCACCAGCATTCTCAAAGATAAGAATAAGACAAAATATATTGTGTTTCAGTCAGAAATAAAGTCAGGTATGCTAATTTCAGACTCTTAGCTAAGGGTAAAAATAGCACAAAGTATATTCATATGTGGAAAGTAAAAACTACTTTAAATTGGAAAGGGTATTGGGGCATATATACATATATATATATATATATATATATATATATATATATATATATATCTCAAAATCACACACTCAACCTCATTAACGTATACAATTAATATGTATTAATAAGGTTTCATAGTGACATTCCTGTTAATGGGAACATTTAAGGAAATGTATGCCATAGTCTGAATGTTGAATGTTCCCAAAGTTCCATTCCTATAAAGCTTGGTTCCTAAGGTGGTACTATTGAGAGATGGTGAAATCTCTGCAGCAAGAGGCTTGTGGGAGGTCCTCAGGTCATTGGAGACATGCCTCTGAAAGGGATTTGAGAACCTCATCCTGACTAATCGCTTTTTTGCTTCCTGGCTTCTGATGTAAGCAGTTTTGCTCAACTGCCATTATAATATAGCTCCCCAACCAGAACCACAAAGCAAAAGGGCCTCTAAATCATTGACTGTAATCTCCAAAAGTATTAGCCAAAGTAAACATTTTTTCTTCAAGAGTTAATTATCTTAGACATTTTGTTACAGTAATAAGAAACTGACTAATATACGGTAGGATGATCACTTAGGTTATTGAAGAACTTCCTGCTTTGACTAACAAATTGTGGAGAATATGTAAGATCCTTCTGACACCTATGGAATTATTCAGTCTGTTTACCATGAGTTTCAGTAATGTTTTGTCATGCTTTGGGGGAGGGGAGGATTTGAATAGATGTTTGTGTATATGTGTGTGTGGTCTTATTAGTCCCTCCTCTATCAATTCATGATTGTTTTGAGAATCATAGTGATAAGGTATAGCAAAAGAAAGCAGGAACAATGAATATACTGTCTAACCTTGACATTGGGTGCTTTTTATCTATTTCTGTTGCTGTCATCAGACCCAGCATCCTATTAAATAGCTGTTCCCAATACACAAAGGCAGTGCTTCTGGTAATGACAATCTAAATCTGGGTATTGATTTCGAGCAAGGTTTGAAATTAGTTGGTGAAAACTTATTTTGTGTTTTTCTCTGAAAACCACAGCAAGCAGAGAAAAAGTTTGCAAATCCCAGTGTACGTTCTAACAGGTGAGCCTCTGAGCTATCTCTGGAAGCCTGCCTCACTCCTGTCCTGTAGAAACTGTGAATGTCTTCCACACATAGCTAGGTGCCTCATCTACTTCCTCCACAGAATAGAAGAGGGCTGTATATTATGACTTTCCTTGGAGCTGGGGATCCACCACACACAGCTTCTCTCCCTTCTTACTTCTAATGACCAAGCCTGCTCAGTGGCATCCAATGAAATAGTCTATGTTTCCCTTCCAGGCCTCCCACAATGAGGCCCAGGCTCATTTGGATGCACTGTACCTTGTCTCTTGCCAACACGGTTTTTCCGCCATTCTTGATACATAAGTTATAGGCTTATTTGGCCTTTCCCAGCCATGAGAGAATCTGGCTTGAAGTCAAAAGGGGCAAAATGCCAGAATAATTCTGCCTTTGCCTAGTATTCCTCTCTCACATACACCACGATGCCCCAGCTCTTTATTTTTTTCAGGCTGGATTTTACTTTAGTGGGAAGTAGCAGGAGAAGAGGTAAAATAGAATAAAAGATGGGAAAACATAATGAAAAGGCAGAGGAATAGAAGAGGGAGAGAATGGGGCAGAGAGGGAAGCAATTTCTGAACTGCTTGACTAAACATAGAAATGACTACAAAAAGAATGATCTTTTCATTCTGGAAATCGACCTGTATGTTCTTATTCTTTCCAGTGGTTTGAACCAGAAGACTTATCTTTTGTCAAATTCTCCAGCTCTCTCATTCAACCCTGCATACCCAGCAATGCCCTCCCTAACCATGGGTTCACCCTCTTAGCTCTACAAGTTCCCAATCTTGGAGTAATTTCACCATTTCAGATCTTATATTAAGGTCTTTGACCTATTTTGAGTTGATACTAGTACAAGATGAAAGACTGGAATCTTGTTTCTGTCTTCTGCAGGTGGAAATCCAGTTTTCCCAGCACCATTTGTTCAAGAGGCTCTCATTCTTCAAATGCATATTTTGAGCTCCTTTAGAACTACCATATGATCCTGTGATGCCACTTACAGGCTTGTAGCTAAAGAGATGTGTTTAGGATATGATAGAGCCAACTGCACATCTTTATTGCAGCACTAATCACAGTAGTCAACCTTTGGAAAGAACTCAGATGACCTATAACTGATGAACGGAATAAGTGTGTGTACATACACAATGGAGCATTATTCAGCCATAAAGAAAAATGAAATTATGCTGTTTGCTGGTAAATTAATGGAGCTGGAGAACATCATGTTAAGCAAAGGAAGTCAGGTTCAAAAGGTCAAGGTTGCATATTTTCCCTCATATGTGGAAGTTAGACCTATAAGATAAACGTACACATAAATACATATATGATCACATATACATATACGCACAGAGATAGAATACGATTGTATTAGTGAGTCTGATTTAGAGGACTACAGGAAATGGAAGAGAGAAACAGAATGTTAGAAAATGAAAAATATTGAAACATTGCATCTATGTTTGAAGATAACATAACACAATGTACTGTAACCTGTTGACTAGAAGGGAAGCAAGGCAACAGAGAAAGAGTAAGTAATGAGGGAAGTTAATCTGACTAAATCATGATATACACGTCTGAAATCCCAAGGTAAAACTCCCTTGGACTATCAATATACACTTAAAAAATGAAGGACAGGAAAGTAAAATATGTCCTTTCTAGGTATGGGTAATTGTGGGAGGGTGGAAGGCATAACAAAAGGGTGAAGGAGGGTGAATATAGTGGATGTATTTTGTATTTATGTATGAAAATAAAATAATGAATCCTCTTGAAATTGTTCTAAGAAGGGAGGAGAAGGGATGAGGGAGAACTATGGAAGGGTGAATCTAATTATGATATATGCTAATCACAATGTCTAAATGTCACAGCATATCCCCCCATACCACTATTGTATGCTAATAAAGATAGTGAGTGAGGAATTGAGAAATACAGCCCCTCCTTCTTACCCCCTGTAGGTGTTCTGGAGCTGAGTGGAGAAGAAGTTTGCTTAGCTGACAAAGCTACAGAACTGTAAGAAAAAAGTACCAAAAATTTCTGTTTTACAAATAAAAACCCTAAGTTCCTCAAACCTGAGCAGAATTGCAAGACTACTTTGCTGGGTGTAACTAACACAAAGCTTTTGGATGAAGGAAAAAGCTTAGAATTAGAAGGCATCTGATAGGCCCCACATTTCTACCTACATCTATTTTACAGACATACATGCTATGTGCCTTAAAGAGCTGGTCTGTCTTTGAATTCCCTACTTTTCTCTAAAGGTGGAGTGAGTTTGTGCCAGCTGCCATGGCCATTTTCAGAAAGGCCTACTATGGGATAGATAGTGCCCAGAATGAGCAAATCGAGTGAGGGGCAATGGGTGTATATATGGTAAGCACTTAATAAAGAGATGTTAGATGAATGAATTAATGAGAATTTTAAAGGGAAAGTAAAAACAGCTGAACTCTTCATGAAGTTGTGAATATGCCACCTTAAAATTTTCCCTGGTGACAAGAGACTCCTGAAAGATAAACCCTGCTTCTGTACTAAGAAACTCTTCTCAATGGGATAGAATAAATGGGACACTTTTGACACTGGGACAAAAGTGTAAGTTGGAGCCAAAATTTCCATTTGATGTATAAGTTGAAACATGGACAAGCCTGAGTCACCACAGGGACCTTTAGACCATGCTCCAGGGTCTGATACTGTGGGCTACTCTTCTGAACAAGACTTAATGGAGATCGTCTCAGTGTGGATTCTGCTTGTTTTTCGTTTATCCTAGTTACCGGGTGTTATTAGCTGTCAGTTTATGTATATCTCCACAAATGGACACCTTTAAGAAATGCTACTTCATAGTTTGGAAAAGTAGTTAGAAGCTCAAGATCTATATTAACTCTTGTACTGGCCATGGTATTTCACGCCTATAATCCCAGCATTCATGAGGTGGAAGCTCAAGGATGATGAATTTGAGGTCAGCCTTAGCCACAAAGCAAGACCCTCTGTTTCAAAAAAGTTTAAAAAGGGAAAAGGAAAAATAAAGACAAAGACAACTATTAGTTAGTCATATTATTTCTCTATTGCAGAGTACGTCACAAGTAGAAGTTAGAAGGTATTGCTTAATCCCTCTGAAGACTGTTCAGAGCTCATCAGTGGAATGGGGTAATGACACTCACAAGTGAATAGGACCTTGGAACAGAGAATAAAATGTGACATAATTTTACTGAGATCTCATGCCTACTCTCCAAGATGTTATATATATATTCCAGACTTGGACTCAGCCATTCCTCTCCTGATCACTAGAGGACAATGATATGATTGTCTAATCGCCCTTCCTCATTTTACTTTTGCAAAATAAGCTTCTCTTCTGGCTGACCATTACCAATCCCTAGGCAATAACTATCAGTCAGAGTCTGAATTAAGACTGTTGCCCAGCTTTAAAAGACAATTTCAGGCTAGAGTGAAGACAAATTGCTTGAGAAAAGAAGTGTGATTCCATTTATGCATATATTTACTGTCCCCATGGCCAGTGAACAGTGTCTGATTTAAAATTCAATTTTGGGAATTATAATGGTTCTGAATGACAAAAGACCTATAGATGAAATGGGCCACAAAGTAACATCTTCTATTTCATACAGGTTGGACAAAGTCCCAAACACAGAAAAGTGCTGTTCAGAGGTCTATGCTGGTAATAATCCTAGGGAAAGATTAAAGTGGGAAAAGAAGGAAAGCATGCTCTACGGGTTCTGCCTGGCACTGGGGAGCCTGCCATGACAGCCTCCAAAAAGGAGAAGAAGAAAGCATGGCTGAAAGGAGACATCAAAGAGTTCTTTGTTCCCTTTTTTTCCTTGGCTAGACAGGAATCTAAATGATGCTGTTGCTCTCAGAAATACTGCATTTGACCATTCACCAAAAGATGCCCAGGTTGCAGAGAGCTCTCCTTTCTCTGTATTTATAAGAATTTAATGTCTGTCTTCAGCCTTTTGTATTGAAGCTGTTCCTTAAACTCTGGCCTGGCATTTGATTCCTCTAGCAGGTCAATTAAAGAAATATTACTAATGCTATTTTCTTTTCCCTATCTCTCACAGTATAAAAAGGCAATCCACCTGCACAGTAAAATAATAGATGAACTGACTCACTTCTGGTAGGAGCTAGGAAGGAAAGAAACATGCTCAGCATTCATTTTGTTTCTGGTTTTCCATCAATCATCTCATGTAGAATTCATGATATTACATCCATTTTAAGGAAGGGAAAAATGAGGCTCAAACTGGTTGCATTGCTGGACCAAGGTCACGTAGCTACTAAGTGCTGAAGTCATGTTAGTCTAATCTAACCTAGATTAGAGTCTTAATTCAGACTCCAGCTCCATAAGTACTGTCTCGAGATAAAAATATCTTAAAAATCTGCCTCAGCCCAAAAGGAAGAGTTTGCTTTGCCTAAAGGAAGTTTGGAAAGGACAGTGCAATCAATAGATTATTATTTATTTTTATTATGTCCTTGCACTTGGTAAGTAATTCTTTTGCAACCAAAAGAACTCTCAGAGTGACTAAGAGAAAATTTCTTCTTCACAAGGTCCTTAGCTTTGTGCTAAATCTTTGGAGCTGAAGAGAAAATTCTCTCTTCTTTGTACATATGAACATGTGTACACATGCACATAAATACCCTATCAGAGAATTTAAGAAGAATGAATTATATCTATTCATCATTATAGAAACATCACAGGACAGAGCTTAACCAAGTAGGCAAGGGATTTCCTTTATCTAATCTTGACAAACTCATCCCTTGTTCTCAGTGGTATTATACTGTTGACTGAACAGGACTCAAGCCATTCTGAAACCCAGATGGAAATCAGACTCTTTCAAACATTTTGTCTTTCAAGCCACACCAGGCAGCAAACTTAAGTTTACCAACACTTACCTTTATCAAATACTCTTGAGGCCTCAGATACATGTATTTATTTATCATTCTTCTTTCTTTCTTTCTTCCTTGTCTCCTTCCTCCTTAGTTAAGCAAATGTTTACTAGATATCTATGATGTGATCAGCATTAGACATGGCTTTGAAGATAAAACTCCTTTTTATTTTTTTATTTTTATTTTGCCAGAGAAGCATTTATTTGTCTTAATGTTGTAACACTAGGGGGTACAACATGAGAGAGAAGCCTCCCTAAATAACCTAGAAGAATGAAAACTGACCTGCTTCTATATCCAGAATTAGAAGCATGGCATGCTAGTGCATAGATTTTAACTACACCAATCACAGCCCTATATGTGAGCAGCTTCCAGTTCCACCAATCACAAGCCTTACATATGAACCAATCACAGCCCTTGCTTATGCACCACTTACAGGCATCATATAGGTATGGTCTCCTTTCTGTCAATTACAAGCTTTTCCCTGAGTCACTTTGGGAGATGCTCCTCCTCCCTGACCTCATTGAAGACTACTCTTACAAGGTTCAGATCCACTTTGGACAGGGCTATCTGGAGCAGCTTCAAACAGGGTCATCTAGAGGCCACCAAGACTTAAGACTGAAGTGAAGCTTTCTGGAGCTGGTGCAAGCTAAAGTAGTTGTGACTGGAGCAAGGCCCCTCAAGGTAGAAGTTGTGACTTCAGCAGTAGTCCTAGTTGCAGTGTTTCTTGCAGCTGACATGCAGTTTTCTCAATGCAGAAGAAGTGTTCAAAGTAGCCAAGATGATGTATTTACCTGACAGGGGAGATACCATGATCAGGAAGGTGGTTTTCCCAGGGCAAGGCTTATCCATTGCACTCTGGATGTGCTGATCCCTGCAATTTCCCCAAATGTGGGAAACTTGACTGCATAATTTGTGGTAGTGGGGGACTGCGTTCGCACTCTCCCCTGAAAAAAAGTAAAATTTTTTCTTAAAAAATAACAAAAAACAAAGTAGCCAAGAGGCCATGATGATAATTTGGCTGATTACCAGAAGAGGGGCTGCTTAATTGATTGCTCCCTACTTAAAGCAGCTGGGCACAAAGAAGGGTCTGAAAACTATCAACGAAAGGGTCAAATTCACTGATCACTCTCTCCCCACCCCACACATACACACAGCTTATTTCAGGGAAAAGCAAACATTAAAAGAGTGCTTGCAACAAGGACCTATCATTAACATTCTTAACAGTGCCCTACTCAGGACCAAATACTCTTAGGAAAAGAGTTGGGCCCTTCTGTGTTAATTTATATCCCACCAGCAATGTATGAGAGTTCTACTTTCTCTACATCCTTGCCAATACTTACCAGTCTTTTGTTTTTAATTATAGCTATCATAGTATATGCAAAAGGGTATGTTTGAATTTTATTTATATTTTCCTGATAGATAATAGTGTTGAGCATCTTTCCATGTGCTTGTAGATCATTTGTATACAATATCTTCTTTGGTCATTTTTAAAAATTGGGTTATTTGTTGTTTTATTATTCAGTTGTAAATCATCTTTATATATTCTATGTGCAAAACATTTAATAGGTATATGTTACTCAAATATTTTCCCCAATTCTGTATATTATCTGCTTACTTTCTTTTTTGTTGTTGTTGTTTATTTATTCACATGTGCATGTATTGTTTGGGTCATTTCTCCACCTGTCCCCTCCCCTCACCCTTCCCCCCTCCCCCACTCAGGTCCAGGCAGGTCCTGTTCTGTCCTTATCACTGATTTTGTTGAAGAAAAGACATAAGCATAATAAGGAAGACAAAGCGTTTTTGCTAGGTAAGTTAAAGACAGCTATACAGAGAGATTCCTACTATTGCTTTCGTGTACCCATGTGTTACGACCCATGTTGATTCAACTCTAACTGATCTTTACATTGGTTCCCGATCCCTTGCTCATGATAACCTGTCATTTTAACATTTCTGTATTAGTTCCTCTGGAGTGGAGACATCAAATGCTTTCATGTTTTGGGTTTTCTACCTATTCCTATATCTCCCATTTTGCTCTCCCCTTGTCTTGTGATCCAAGACCAACAACATTGCTGCATTTGCCCTAGATCTAAAGTCCACATATGAAGGAGAACATATGATTTATGGTCTTCTGAGCCTGGCTGACCTCACTCAGAATGATGTTCTCCAGTTCCATCCATTTACCTGCAAATGATAAGACTTCATTTTTTTCATGGCTGAGTAAAATTCCATTGTGTACAAGTACCACATTTTCTTGGTCCATTCATCAGTAGTGGGGCATCTTGATTGTTTCCATAACTTGGCTATTGTGAATAGTGCTGCAATAAACATGGGTGTGCAGGTGCCTCTGGAGTAACCTGTATTGCATTCCTTTGGGTATATCCCCAGGAACGGGATTGCTGGATCATATGCCTTTCACCCTGTACTAGTATCAACTCAAAATGGATCAAGGACCTAAATATCAGACCTGAAACTCTGAAGTTACTACAGGAAGGAGCAGGAAACACTCTGGAACAAATAGGTATAGGCAAGGACTTCCTCAATACAACCCAGCAGCCCAGCAACTAAGAGAAAGGCTGAATAAATGGGACTTCATAAAATTAAAAAGCTTCTGCACAACAAAAGAAATGGTCTCTAAACTGAAGAGACCACTCACAGAGTGGGAGAAAATATTTGCCAGTTATACATCAGACAAGGGACTGATAACCAGAATATACAGGGAACTTAAACTCTCCTAAAATCAATGAACCAATGAAGAAATGGACAATTGAACTAAACAGAACTTTGTCAAAAGAAGAAATTCAAACGGCCAAAAAACACATGAAAAAATGCTCACCATCTCTGGCCATAAAGGAAATGCAAACCAAAACCACACTAAGATTCCACCTCACCCCTGTTAGAATAGGCATCATCAAAAACACAACCAACAACAGGTGTTGGCGAGGATGTGGGAAAAAAGGAACCCTAATCCACTGCTGCTGGGAATGCAAGCTGGTGCAACCACTCTGGAAAAACATTTGGAGACTTCTTAAAACTACTTTTTAAACCAGATATACTTGATGGATGGAGCTTTTCCACTCATGAGGGAGACAGACACTAATTAGGACATCATGCAAATCATTGTGTAGTTACCACTGCAGCAGATGAATTGAAGAGGTATACAGGGCTTTGAAAGAAGGAAAACAAGGACAGCTTCCTGAAGAAGGAATGCTTGGCTTAAGATTTCAAAGATCAGCAAGGATCAATTTTTCAGAGAAAGTTTGGGTCAGTAAGACAGCATGTTTGATGGCCCAGTGGTGAGGAGATCATGTATGAGAGGTAACAATAAAAAGGCATCAATGTTGATGAAGGACAAATGCTGAGTGGAAATTTGTTGCAAGATGAAGATGAAAAATTGAGTTAGGACCATAAAGGTACATATAAATTCTTGCAAGGAGTTTTTCATGAAAGCCTCAGAAGAACTCTAAACAAGAGATGATATGATCAGGATTATGTTTTTCACACTTAAATTTTGCTTAAATGTGAAGATTTGGTTCTTTTTACAGGTTGTGTGTGATAGGTGGCACAAATACACCCTCTTAGCTACCTTGTGTTCTGCGTTTTTATTCTCACTGAATTTCTAATGCTCTCTGCATCCTGTGGTTACAATTCTTGTTCATTCCTTGCCATTCCCACAGCAAAGTAGAGTGCCATGTCTGCTTTAGTCCTCAAAACATTGATAATACCAGACAGTACTCAGCATGCTTTCTACTAATCTTTAGTGCCTATAGGAAGAAGACTCAGCAGAATAAGAAAGAAGCAAACACAGAATATTAAACATTAGACCTTAACTTTCTTTAACTTCTCTAGATATTTATCAGGATTATCTTACTTAATTCCTTTTGTCTTTTAAAAATTCCTTTTATCTTGATCTTGCTACAACATGCTTTCTTGCACTGTGACCATTCTTCTCTGTCTTCTGCAAGTCTCAAGAGCCCCCAAATCTCATCCATCCCTCACCAGAAATCATTGACATGCTGAGTCTGTCATATATATCATATATAGTCATATATATCTAGTGTAGAACAGGATGGGACATGGAAGATGTTGCTTTTCACAACCAAACAAGCCCAATGAGGATTTTTTTTCCTAAGCAAAGGGGCAAATCTCCCCCAAAATTCTTCAGCCTACCTAGGCCTTGCACATTATATCCACCTCTTAAAGTACCACTTATTTCCTTGCCTTTATGTGTGTGAACAATTTTCTCCAGTTTTACTCACCTGACTACCCGATTATGCTGTATCAACACTAAAATGCAGGAAATATGAAGAAGGTTTAAGGAAAAAAAATGACTGAAGCAGATCAAAGTCAGAAGATAAGAAATCAAATGGCTGCCACCAATTAGAATAGAGGACATAGAAAACATGTCCTTGAAAACAAGTACATAAAGGAGATCTATGCATGAGTTGTGAGATAGAAAAAGATAAATTTGCTATAGGAAACATCAGCAGCCATAAGACACTGAGAAGTGACAGCATAAATAACAATAGAGGCAGAAAAAAAGGTAAAAAAGAGAGGAAAAGGAAAAGGGCAGGCTGCCAAGATGAATAGAACAATTTGCCAAATATGTCATTTCTCTCATAAATTAACTCCATCAATGTGTTTAATTGCTTGAACAAATGGACTAGAGCTATTCTGAGAACAATTACTTATTCTAATCCCCAATTCCCTTTCAGTGAAAGGAGCTACAGAGAAACCACGTCTTCCAGGCTTTATCATTTCAGCTGAAT